>NC_132856.1:30985000-32235000 GCF_048164855.1 Canis lupus baileyi | reverse complement strand
CCCCTAGAATATGTTAGGTATCCTTTTATATGTCTCATGGGAGCATATAATTTATCTTTGTGGCAGTCTTTACAACTGTATTTAATTAACATATTAAGTCAAACATTAAAGAGATTTACAAAACTATAAAACAATGTCATTCTCATATTTGTTTTCCAAAATGTAGGTTTATTTTATCTTATGCTAATGTATAATGACTTATTACTGTCATTTTAGGTGAGTATTTTAAAGATCTCTGTGTTTTAATTTTTACTACAATAAATATCAATAGATATAACCATATTTTTAAAAAACTATATTTTTTATAAACTATATTTAAAAGTGACCCTCTTTGGATCATCAATAATTTTTAAGAGTATAAAGTGTCCTGAAACAAAAGAGTTTAAGAAACACTGTATAAGAAACTACCTTTTCACTTTAGGAAAAAAGACTATTGCCATATAGCTGATATTAAATATTTTAGAAATACTCTAAATTTTACTTAAGTACACTTTATGGGAGAAAGAATGCTTTCATGCAATATTGCTAGCTTGGAAAGAAACTGCTAAGTGAATTGTAACAGGATCAGTTAGGTTAGGTCATAAGCAATGCATTCATTATAATGGAGTTGATAAGATATTTCAACTCCCTGTAACAAACATAGTTTAGAGCTTTAAATGAACAGTTTTCTCCTTTAAAGGCATTCTAACAAATGTCACCTTTAAAAACAAACACATATGGACTTAAACTTTTGAGGCAGAGGTACTTGAATATCACAATTAAAACAAACCTTTCAATATTACAGAAAAGTTCTTTTTCTAAGCATTGTATATATTTATTCACAACAGATGCAGAGAAAGAGGCAGAGACATAGGCAGAGGGAAAATCACGCTACCTGTGGGGAGCCCAACATGGGACTTGATCCCAGGCCCTTGGGATCAGGACCTGAGCCAAAGGCAGACACTCAACCACTGAGCCACTCAGGCATCCTTACAGAAAAGTTCTTAATGGAAGAAACAATTTTGTGATGACACAACAGAAAGGAGGTGTTCAAAAGTAACTGCTGTATATAACTACGATAACAACAAACCCATATATGGTACTGTTCTAAAAACTTTACAATTTTTAACTTTTTAAATCCTGACAGCCACCCTAGATACTATTTTCATCAAACTTAGTATATATAACTTACCCAGGTCACATAGCTGAGTGCAAAAGATGGGATTTGACTGCAGGGTCTTTAACACTGTACTGCCTGTGTGTGTATATATGCACTAACCTCCTCTCTTCTTCTTGTAAACGAAGGTAGGCGCTAACCCCTTCAATGCTTTATGTTTTCCAAAAATTCATTCTCAATGTGCCTTCTAAGCTTTCCTAAAGCACCATTGAACGAGCTATCTCTGATCTTATTATAATTTTAACCAAAGCTAAATCAAAATATTTGGAGCTTAATATCATTTATTTACCTAGAATCTAACGATCCACTGAGCTGTCATTTTGTTCAGCAAACAACTACCTGATTTTCTCATTACATCTGATTTTCTTTTTTCAGGTTTTCATCGCTCCCAACGATTTTCCTGGCAATGCAAATTAATGCTCATTCTTGACCCCTTCAGTGGGCATTCAATATCAAATACTGATGTTCCTTGGCCTTCAGACTATTGGAAGGCTAATACCATGAAATCTTTGCTTCCTTAATAGTTCTATTCTTTGTTCAATATCTATTTCATCTGTTTGTGAAACAGATACTGTAAATAACCAGTTTGGAGTCTCTAGTAATTGAAAGAAAATTCTATCCAAGGTCAATGTATTTATGTTAAACAGAAAGCAATTTGTATTTCTAGAATGAACTAAGTTATCTGGCCTGACATCTTTCTGGTTAAAATAGTAAGCTCCGTATAGAGTAAGGATCTGTGAAAGTAGTAAAAATTTTAGGGAAAATACCACTTAAAAATATATAAACAGATAAAGGGCTATAACTGTGACACAACAGTTTTATTATCTGTTGAAATTTCAATATAAATGATACCTCCCTTCCAGAACCTCGGTTACTCTCCCTTAATGAATCTCTGGAAAACAATGCTTCTCTCCTTTGAGTTTTTTCCCTTCACTCCATTTCTTCTCGTCCTTACAGAGGCCAATGAAGCTGAGACTTCAGAACCTACCACTTGAAGGCCCCTTGCAGGTGTGTGTACGTAATTAACCACAAGGAAGCCTCCAAAAATTACATAAGCTTCAGATCCTACCAAACCTGGATCTGCCTTATCTAAGTTCTGTGAACTTACAGTTACCGAATTTATCTACTCATATTTCTGTGTTACTGTGCTTGCTACCCAGGGAAGATTCCACCAAGTAACTCAAGAACATCAGTCCCTTGGCTACAAAAGGATATTTTCACCAAGAAAGTGGTAAAGAATTACAAGGCAGGACAGGTGATGAACATGAATTTCAGATCTAAACGTCTATCACTAGGTGATTAATTTCAAAACAAGGCAAATCCATATTAAAGATATAGTGGATGCATCCAGGCCCTGCACAATTTAAGAACATAATTTAAAAATTGGGGGATTTCACATAAAAATCCAAATGTCAAGCTTCCTTGAAAAATCAGAAGGTCTGGCAAAACTGAGTATAAATGCTCTGGCCTGAACTTATTTCCTACCTATTGTTCTTTAATCAACATTGCTGGGCTGATCTCTTGTAAGCATATGGATTTACCAATCTCAAATTATATGAATAACCAAGAAAGGTACTAATAAGTTAAAAAAAAATTGACAGAATAGCATCTATAGTATATTCCAATTTATATTTTAAATGGTTTATATGATGAATTATAAGACATATTCAAGCAATTGTTCACATGGCATGCATTTTTTTTTTTAACACACAGAGGAAAAAGTAAAAATACCAATTTCTTGACTGGTGTTAGATCATTATTATTTTTTAAGGAAAACATTTCCCACCACATATAAATACAATTTCAGCAGCAAATGCTATACTGATAGTTTGGTCAAATGGAGGACAAGGCAATACGACTTGTTCAAATCCAGGGATTGTGGCATCAAAAATCTTGTTTTCCAGGCCAGAGCACAGATGGGAGGAACACAGATTAAACATTTACAGCCAGCACTTTCTTCACAGCAGTATTAGAAAAGAAAAGTCACAGTGGATGCCATTTCTATCTAGCTGCATCCAAGCCTTTCTGGATCTCAAGTAATATCCAATTACCCAATACTACTAGAGCAACTTCTGTGAATTGTTTTAATATATATTCACAGCATGTGCTGTGATGGCTCCTGGCTGCTATTAAAAGGGTGGGCTAGCAACATGAATTAACAATAACACATGTGGTATATTACAGCTCCATCATGCCTGGAGCATTTAGCCCGTCTCCTTATTATTCTTAATGCACCCTTACAGCTCTTGAGAATCATGTAACTGTGAATTCAACTGATCCCAAATGCCAAATGGAAAAAAAAAAAAATCTATATCTCCTAAAAGCAGTTTAGAGTAACTGCTACATCTACCATTCTTCCTTTTTCATCACTGGTCCATGTTATGACCCACAGATTGTTCTGTTTTCAGAACATTTTTATTTAGGACAAGCATAAGAATTCTTAAGGAAAGAGAAGACTATCAGGATTCCAGGTGGGAGAAAAACAACTTCTCCAGGAGAATAATAGTCCAGTATAAAAGCGAAGCCAAAAAAAAAAAAAAAAAAAGCGAAGCCAAAGTGTCTTCTCTATCACCTTCCAAAATGACTGCTAGGGGCACCTCACAGGCACATCTGTGTCCACCTGGGTCCCCATGGAGTCCACTGTCTTCTCAACAGCTACAACCATCTATGAAAGTAGCACACCTTAGCACACCTCCTCTGCTTACAATTTTCAAGGGGCTTCAATATATATTTAGAATAAAAGGCAAAAAAAAAAAAAGAATAAAAGGCAAATGTCTGCTACCTACCAATAAGGCTCCTTTGTGACCTGGCTCCCTACTAATCCCTATAACTTCTTATGGCATTCCCATGACTCAAACTAAACTTGCCCGAAGCATTGTTATTCCAAACAGTTGATATTTGATGCTCTCAGCCAGAGTACCCTTCCCATAGATCTTCCAAATGCTGGTCCATCTTCCTCCTCCAGATTTTAACTCAAACATCACCTCCTCAGAAACCATCATGTCTAGAGCAACACATCCATTTTCTCCACTCACCAGGCACATGGTCCCTCATGAAGTTTCTGCATTGCACTTGGTGTGTGAAATTACTTTCTTTTTGTGTTTTCCTATTGACCATCTCTACACAAATGTGTACACATGAACACACAAAGAAATCTGCGTTCCGTCAGGACATAGGCCTTGTCTACCATGCCAATGATCACCTTTTCAGCACCTAAAGCAGAATCCGATGTGTGGCAAGTGCTCAAAACATAATCCAGCAAGAATGAAAGAAACCCACTGGTTTTGCAATTCTACCCAGAGGATAACCAAGGGAGTTGATTCTGTGAATATGTGAGAGTTAGCTGGTTGAAATTTAATCTAACACAAAAACTGATGGTCTTCTTTTCCCGAAAATACTCATCCTAGGGGCAGGAAATTTTTTTATTTTTTTAAATAAATTTTATTATTTATTTTTAAATTTAAAATTTTTTATTTAAATTTATTTAAAATTTTTAAATAAAATTTTATTTTTTTAATAAAAAGGAATGTATTACTCCACATTCCCTTGCATGTTCCCCAGACTTCAATCATTCACATATCCTCCTCTATGTTTTGTGCCATTTCTGAATACCACATGCACCAAATATTTACTCAGGTTATTTTTCCACACAACATGTTTTACTCTATCCTCACCCTAAGTAGCAATATTTCTGAAATAATGGGTTTGGTGGGACTATGACATATTTTTTTTTTCCAGATCACATTATAATCCATCCTTGGCTATTGATACACACACACAAATGCATACACACACAGACACACAAATTTATATGTATTTTTCCCGTGTAAAATTATGTCTTCCCACATTTGGGCAAATAGTGCATTACAAATGAAGAGAGACATTTTATCCAGGAGTATAAGCTCCCCAAAGGCAAGCCTGACACACAAAACAGCATGAGGAGAGCTGATATTTACTAAGAACTCAGTGAAAGGCCCTGCAGATACACTTTACTAGAACACCCCATTTGAGGAGCTACTCATATTATCTGTTTTGTTGTTGTTGCTTTAATATTTTTTTTATTTATTCATGAGAGACACAGAAAAAAAGGCAGAGACACAGGCAGAGGGAGAAGCAGACTCCCTGCAGGGAGCCTGATACAGGACTCCATCCCAGGACCTCGGGATCACGATTGAGCCAAAGGCAGATGCTCAATCACTGAGCCACCCAGGTGCCTCATATTATCTGTTTTTCAAGGAGGGGGCCTAGGTTTGGAGAACTTAAATATGGGCTCAAGGTCACTGCTATGGACTGACTGTATCTCTCCAAAATCCATATGTTCAAAGAAGCCCTTATCCCCAATAAGATGATATTTGGAGGCAGGTCCTTTAGGAAGTAATTAGGGTTATATTAGGTCACAAGGGTGGTGGCTTCCTGATGGGATTAGTGTTCTTATAAAAAGAGAAGAGATCCCACTCCCTGCCATGTGAAGACACAGCAGGAAGGTGGCCATCTGCAAACCAGGAAGAGGGCTCTCACTAGAACCTCACTGTGCTGGCACTCTGATCCCAGACTTCCCAGGCTCTGGAATTGTCAGAAATAAATGTCTGTTCCTTAAGTGCCCAGTCCACAGTGGTTTTTTTTTATAACAGCCCAAGCTGAGGCAATCATACAGCAGAAGTAGTAAGTAGGAAGAGCAGTGTTCAAATTCAGATCTGCTTGGCTTGAGAGTTCATTCTTTTAACTTTGCTTCATATAGCATTTTGCACTCCATAATCAATCTGTGTTTTGTTTCAGAATAAAAATACTTATTTCCTAAGGTTCTAATAGCTTTTATTTGCTGATTTTATTTACTAATATAAAAGCTGCATATGTACAGTTGACTTCCTTTGCTACAAGCAACAAGCTCGTTGAGAGATTCTACTAAAAACAAGCACAGCCCTCTTTTCACTATTCAGTGATTTTAAGTGCTGCTAATCTAATCATTGTCTTTTATACTATTAGATTTTTATTTTCATAATTATATGTTGCCAGGGGCTTCTTCCAAAACCCCTTGCTAAGGCTTCACTCCACATCCAGGTGCAAATTGTTTTCTGAGTACCCCTGGGTATTCTCTGAGAAATGACTGAATCTTTGGATCTCACTACCTAGGGGAGACTTCTAGGGTTTTCTTCCCTTCAGTAGCCCTTAGCAGACAGGCATAGCACTCCATGATTCATTCATGTCTGCTCCCCAAAACTCATCTCTTCACTTTCAAGGCGGAGTTAAGTCAAAGCTCTGCATCTGTGTTGCCTGCCCATCTTTCTTGATGGTTGCATGGTAGTCAAAAAAACATTTTGAACTCAAATTCATAGAAGTGTGTCTTCCTGGCTTACATAGCATGAACATATTTTTAAAAAGATTAACAATAAAATTTAACAATAGTAGCTAATCTTTATTGCATTCCTATCAAGTATCAAGGCAAGGCTTTTAAAATGTTTCCAAGAAAGAAAAGAAAAAGAAATCCCTGTGGAATAACTACTTATTTTATCCCCATCTTATAGACTAGGAAACTGAGGTTTATACAGATTGGATGATTTGCCTAAAGTCAAGCTAGGAGGAATATTCAAGCCTCCTGAGTCCAAAGCCTTTAATCTAAAGAACCATTCTGTACACTGTTATATATATATCTATCTACCTCTATCTATGCCTATATCTACATATACATATCTATATACGTATATATATATACACATACACACAGTGTATATATATATAAAGAGATATACACATATACTACACACACATAAACACACATATACTGTTTAAGGTAACACTGTCCCAACCTGACCATTATGCAAAATTATAGCAAATAACAGGACATAGACTGATTTCTCTGTGAAAGAAAAAAAAAAAAAACAGGTTATTAACAAGTATTGAAAATAATTTGTTTTTTAAAGAAAATGGATGCTTCCTTTTCTTTCAAGACCAATAATCCACTTCTGTCTTCACTTACTCCTCCAGGATCTTCTGAATGCTCCTGTCACAAAGTTTCCCCTTGTTTTTATATCTCTATAGGTTTTTAAAAGGATAAGCACAAATTCCCAGTTTATTCATGTTGTTCTATCAAACTTATCATCACTCCCTAAAATGTCTTTTTTTTTTTTCAACAATGTTATATTACTTTCAGGTGTACAATATAGTGATGCAAATTCTCCATACGTTATGCCAGGCTCATTACAAATGTAGCTACCATCTGTCACCATACATCCAATTACAATACCACCCGCTATATTCCCTGTGCTGTACCTTTCATCTTTTAGAAGGTGAATTATAGGACTTCTATAACAACAAGCTCCATGAAGACAGGTTATGTCTATTTATCTTTGTATATTTCACCAAGATTTTCATATTTCAGAACAATACAGAAGTGATGCTTGCTGAATAGTCTTCTCCCCTAGCTTGGTGCAGTATCTCCATTACCAGATCTCCTATAGCACTTTGTTTATGTCTCCCTTCCAGGAATTATTACATGGTGATTTTAGCAACTCCACCATGGCAGGCCTGGGTCCCTACTCATCTTCTATCCCATGGGCACGTGGTAAGATGCTTTTTCCATTAGCAGGGCTAACTACATACTGACGAGCTGAACTCAGTATTCTTGTTATGTTCATTCTTTCATGCAAACACTTACTAAGGACTTACCCTGTATGAGCAGACACTAGGGAAACAAGATGGAAAGGTATGCAGCTCCCCAGAAATCATGCACAGCGCAATGGAGCAATAGCAAATGGAACCAAAAAGTATAGTACTGTGGTGCCCATGGTATTGGACCAAACAGAATACCCTGAGGTTCACCTAGTGAGCAAGGAGGAGGTTCAAGTTAGTAAAGAACAGAGGTATTGTTCCGGGAGAAATGTCCTGAAAGTGAGAGGCTGGGCAGGGTTGGAGAGGCCCTCCCAGGCCAACAGAAAAGAAAGGACACTTTATAAGAAAGCATGCAGCTGGGGGCCAGTAGGTCACACAGCTCTCAATGGTTGGAGTTTGACGTCCTAAGGGAAATAATCTGGAGCAGCAGACAGGCCTACTTCTCCAAACACTGTTGTGTTAAACACCACAGACATCATTAATAAGCAATGCAAAATCTGTCCTCTTTCAAGACAGGGATTTGAGGGATCATCAAAATCAAATTATAACTAGGGATAATTATAAGACAGAAGGAAGGGACAGATGACCTCTTAGTAGCTTATTCAGGACTAAGAGAGACCAAAACTCTCCCTCTCCATTTTAGAACTTTCTTTAATGGGACTAAGGACAAAGCCCTGCTTAGGAATTTGATCATTCTAAAGGGAAAAAAAAAAAAAAAAACAGTCCTTTTAATAATATTTCTGTGAGTCCCCTGTGCTAAAGAGAACCAGACAGGTGGGCTCTCTGTTTATAGGACATAATACTAGATTCCAGATGAGACTGGTAAACACGATTCCAGATGAGACTGGTAAACACAAAGGAAATGTGATGTCTGTAGGAAAAGAGAGGCTGAGGGAGGTGTTAAAAAGTGGTCTCCAAGGGACGGAGCCTGGAACACTGTCTGCGAAATACACCGTGTCACGGAATGACCCACCAGTGGACTGGTAGACCAGGGACACCAGAGCTACCCTCTCTTCAGCTAAAAATTATTGCCTACACTGTACTAACACATTCTGTAATCCCCATCATTTTACCCAGGGCTTTGGTGTTTCTGTTACACCAAAGTACTGCAATAAGAACTACTTTGGGAAAATGGAAAACTGTGGCCAGAGTCCAGATGGAAGGAAGCAAGGAGAGAAGCATCAGTAAGCTGTCACCAGAGTCCAGCCACAGAGGAAGGAAGAGAAGTCACAAAGGAGAATTGGGGGATAGTGTGTGTGTGTGTGTGTGTGTGTGTGTGTACACAGAGATCAGAAATGGGAACCAATAATCATGCAAAAGCCCCTTTTCCTTGAGAAGTGGTTTCAGAACAAGCCTCCCTCTGTGGACACTGAGGTCCCACCTCCTGTCTATTGTCACGCTTGTCCTTCAAGTGAGTGTGAGCCTTTATCTTCTTCCTGGCAAGACCATCTATCTATGTAACATGGTAATTGAATCAGGTTTAATTTAAAGGAAAATCAAAAGTCCCTTCCATGCAGCCACATAAGAAAGCACTTAATCTCAATAAACTAGCAGTTAGGATGATAAGAAAAATCTACAAGAGCCGAGAGATACGTAGCAAATCAAAATTCTCTCCATTTGGGTGAAGGAATAAAGCCAAAATAAGCTTTCTTTTCAGCCTAAACCACATAACAGAACACATATTAGAAATATGGGTTAGAGCAACGAGCTGTGACCATCGGTGATTCAGAGGAATCCCCAAACACTCCCCACCAGTTTCATAGAACTGCACTGGCTCCAAAAAATGACATTTACTGAGATTCTTAATAAAATGAACATATTTGGCCATTTCTTATGTTATTGGATTTTTTGGCATACATTTCAGAACTCCAATACTTTAACTCTGCCTATGAGTGAGATGGGGATCCCCACTGGACCATCCTCCCACTGCTGGAAATATTTTCATTACCCAAGTCAGGGGAAGTAAGGAAATGAAAATTTCATGACTCTTGCCATGTAGATAGCTTAATTCAAGTGTGCTATGTTTTTGTTATTTGCATTTCCCTTGGAATGTGAGGACTGTCTTCAAATCTGGCACCTGTTTTTCAATGGCCTCTGCTCAGTGACTTCCTAGAATAAGGAAAAACATAACTCTCCCTGGATGAATGTTAGGATTCTGCTCTATTATAGACCATACTTATCCCAAATTAGGTAACTATGGGTCATTGTTCAAAAATATGTTTATGAGTCCTTTGAATAAAATAAGCATTATATATCATCTAGTTTTCTGAGTTGTGCAGAGCCACTTCCATTTTCTGTGCTTAAATTATTTCATCTTCAGAATGAAGTAGACTTTCTACATGACATCCAATGCCAAGAGTCTATGACAGAGAGAACTGACATTCCTGCAGGGCTACCTTTGCTTTATTTAGTTAGTGCCCTTTATTTTTGCCGCCTGTTCTTGACAATTTTTTTTAGCAAAATGGTGTTTTATAAATCAATTATTAAATGATTTTTAAGAACTATAGAGAGGGTAGAGATAGGTTATAAGAAAGACCCGTTATTTTTTTCTATCATTTTTATGGTATAAATTCATCCTCCATACCTCTTGCCTTACAATAAACAAGAAACAGATGGTCATGTCACTCCAGATTGTGGTTCATAGTGGCAATAGCAATAATACAATACAAGCTTTTCATTTTCAAACTCCCACTATGTGGCAGACCTTTATCCACATTATTGGAAGCAATATAAAGTAAGGCTTGAAACCTCTGTCCCTGACATAGTATAGGATCCCATTTATGGGAAATGTTTAGAATAGACAAATCCATAGACAGGAAGTATAGATTAGTGCTTGTCAACAGATAGGAGTAGAGAGGGGATGGGAGGGACTGCTAGTGTATGGGTCTTCTCTTGGGGATGATGTAAATGTTCTAGAATTAGATAGTAGTGTGATGATGGTTGCACAATCCTGCAAATCTAAAAAAAAAAAATCACAGAATTATGTACTCTTAAAGGATGAGTTTTTGATATATGAATTACAAGTCAACTAAAAAAAAAAAAATGACAAACCAACCTACCACCATAGATACAGGCCTTCCAGGTTCAAATCTGAATCCTAACACTTACCACCTATTCCAAACCTAAGTTCCCCCATCCATAAAATGAGGAAAGTACCCTATAGGGAAGTAAGGGTAAATGGAGGACTAAATGAGACCATGGAGAAGGGGCCAAGACCAATTTATAGCATGGTGTAAACACTCTTTAAATATTCTTATTTTTTAATCTTGACAATTGCATAAAGTGAGCAGAACATTCCTGATTTTAGAGATGAAGGAACATCTGACCTGTAGAGAGTGAAGACACTGCCCCTGTTGCAGAGCCACTAAGTGACAGGGTAGGAATGTCAGAACTGAAGCTCCTATTCTTTCATGATACATCACCACCTCATAATGTGGCTATTAACAACCTAATGTGTACACAAACTGCTTACAGACTTCCTACTATGGGCCAGACTCTTAAGGGCATAAACTTCAAGACAGCAATTATCTGTATTGGGAAAGAAAGAACAGTGCCCAGAGACTAATGAAATAAGGAACAGGTGAAATGGTAAAGGTACAAAAGTATTTTTGCCATGCAATTCAGAACCTCAAGGCTTCCTTCTACTTATGAGGGGACTCTCCCACCAGGAGTAGACCAGAGTAACTAGGCTAAGAAAAACATTATTTAGATGCAGTTTCAAGAGGTTCTATGAAAATAATTAAGTACAATCAGCCAACAACCTCAATCTGAATACCATTTTTCATTTAGATTTCTGACCCCATGGTCCAATACTATAGCCACTAGCCAGATGTGACTATTTAAAATTAAATCAGTTAGAATTAAATACTATTAAAATTGTCATCCCTCAGTTTACTAGGCACGTTTCAAATGCGCAATAGCCACACTATTGGCTGGTGGCTGCCATAATGGAAAGCACAGATAACTGAACATGTCCACACTGTGGAAAGTTGTACTGGGCAAGGCTGATCTAAGACATAAAGTCATATCATCAACAGTCAGATATTAAGGGAAAACATAATATTTTATTTAACATGCTAAAAATGGGATTTGGTATGCAAGTAAATACCAAGAATTACAACTATTCACCTTGGTTGTAAAATAGTATGGTAATTCTTCATTTGCATATTTAAGATAATAGTCTCAGATCATATTATTCAGGTGCAGACATTGAATTTTTTTCAGGAAAAAAATATTGCTTTCCTAGAGTTTTGTCTTATCATAAAAAAGAAAATGCAGGTAGCATAAGACAAACAGATAATGAGGATGCAAGCTCACTGCACCTCTGTTTTGAAAGAAATACAATTTACTGTTCCTGCAAAGAAAAGTTTAGAACATATAAGGAAACTCAATTGCTCTGGTTCCTGAATTAATAGCCTTGTGAGTAGAATGGTCTTTTTCTCCTAAAGAATTCTCCACATGTTTTCATAACCAATCCAATTTTGATACAGATGGTCATGGTAACAGCCCAGAAATAATCTTATAAGAAAGAGTCAAATATGCTAATGGAGACCCCTCCCCATGTCCCCCATGAGCCACTGTCATATTTGTAATATCGAATGAAAATATTTTCTATTCATTATCCTATTTTGCAGTGATAAAGCACACACATATACCACACAACACATACAGCAGAATTATCCATTCCTAATGTTGGTATCTATTGTCTGACTGGATTTAAATTTTTAAAGTGTAACCGATATACATCTACATAAAAATTTCATGAATTTTTACAATCTGAACACTTTTATGTAAACAACACCAAGAGTAAGAAAAAGCGTATTATCAACATCTCAGAGCCTGACTCATGCAGCCTTCCAGGGATCACCTCCTCAAGGGCAACGAACATCCTGACTTCTAACACCATTGGTGAATTTTCACTGTTTTGGTAGCTTATATGCGTGATACTCTTTTGTGTATGCCTCTGTCACTCAATAATGCATGATCTGGTTTTAACAGACCCTCTTTGCTGCCATAAGGTATCCATTAAAGGCTTTCCCATCACACTGTATAGAACCATTGCTTACTGAGAAGGTACTATGTATCAAGTACTGATCTAAGTGCTTTATAAACCTAAACTCCTTTAATTCCCAAAATAAGCTCATCAAGAAAATATTAAATAGATGAAGATCCTGATATATTAATCTGACTAGACTATAGTCCTCAATTATTCAATTAAACACTAATCTTGGTGCTGCTGTGAAGGGCTTTTACAGATATAAGTAAAATCCCTCATCAATTGACATTAAATTAGGGAGATTATCCTGGATAGACCTGATTTGTCAATTGAAAGGCTTTTAAAACAGAACTGAGGCTTCCAAGAGAGAGGGAAAGAAAAAGAAGGAGGGAGGAACTTTTTCTGAAACAGGTAACAATGAGTAACTAACTTACATATGCTAATAATAGCTGGTAAACCAATACAAAGGAAATGTGAGCAGATCATTCCTGGATTGGAACTAACGGTAGAAATGATAGGCATCGTGGTTAGAAAAATTTCTGCATTGCTGTTCTTGTTGTTATTTTCCAAGTCAATCCTGATAACATCTATTCTTGCATACTGTCCCTGGAGGTGCACTCTGATTTTTCAAGTCTGTGGGTCAGATTTAGGTTCAGAAAGTAAGGTCACTGAGTTTGTGGTTGACTGGTGACAGGAAGTGCTTTTAGACAGTCTGATCTCTGACTTGTTATCATTTCTCAAAGGAATCTCAGTAAAAGGCTTTCCCTGAGTGGACCTGAAAAGATCAAGTAAACCTGTAAGTTTTTTAACAACAAAAACTACCTCTTTCATCATCATCTTCCCCTCGACATGTATCACTTAGCAGGATTAAGGTTAAGTCTCAGTAAATATGGACGGGTATCATTTGTCTTCTCTTTGTCAATTTAAGGCTAATTTTAAAATTGTTTTCCATTTTCATTGGTGCAATTAAAGCCAAAATGGAATTCCTAATTTTCCCTTCCCAACCTTTTCCTTCTCAAGTCTTCATCTCAAAGATCCATCTCCCACTGTCACTCAGTTTCTTAGGCCAAAATCATAGTAACGGTCAATCAGTGAATTCCACTTCCTAAGCATCTTCTAAAGCTGTCTACTTCTCTCCATATCCGTCATGAACACCTCTGTTTAGGCCATGCTGATGCCAAACCCAGACAAGTAGTCTCCCAGTGATCCTAGCTTCCAAAAGCCCTTCTATTATATATAACATGGTACTCTTTTTTAAAATTGTAAATTAGATACTACTACTCCCCTGCTTAAAAATCCAAAAGAGATTGGGTATTTGATGGCAACAAAGAATTACTGAAAAGTTACTATGATAATGGAATCATGGCTATATTTTTTTTTAAAAGAGTTTTTGTGTTTTAGAGGTATAAAGTGACATATTCACAAATGAAATGACTGGATATTTGCTTCAAAAAACTCAGTGTGGCTGGGGAGAGGGACTAGATAAAACAAGATTGGCCTTGAGATGACAATTATTAAAGCTGGGTAACAGGTACATGGGAGTCATTGTTTTCCATTTTTCTTTTCTTTTTTTTTAATATTTATTTATTCATGAGAGACAGAGAGAGAAAGAAAGAGAGAGAGAGAGGTAGGGACACAGGCAAGGGAGAAGCAGGCTCCATGCAGGGAGCCTGATATGGGACTTTATCACAGGACTCCAGGATCACGCCCTGGGCCAAAGGCAGGCGCTAAACCACTGAGCCACCCCGGGATCCCTATTCTTTTCCATTTTTTGTGTAAGTTTGCAATTTTTGTAACAAAAAGTTTTAAAATCCCCAATGACTCCTGCACGCACATAGAATGAAATTCCAAGATTGTGCCTTGGTCCAGAAGGTCCTGTAAGATCTAACTCCTGCTTACCACTCTCTGATCTCTTCCAGAGCTGGCTCAGTCCCTTAACTATGGAAGAGCTACCAAGTAGGCTATCCATGTGCCTTATTCATGCCAAGCTCTGTGACATTTTCGGGCCTTTACAAATGCCCTTCCCTACGTCTGGAGGGCTGCACCCCAGACATTTTAATGGGTGGCTCCTCCTCCTCTGGATACCATCACTCCTCAGGAAAGCCTTGTCTGACCATGCTATCTGAAGGTATTTTCTCTCCTGGCCCTCATCCTCCCCACCCCCTTCACTCTTCCACACTACTCAACCTCCTTTTTTTTTTGCTTCATTTTTCTCATAATGCTCATCATTTTTTAAACCATCTTATGTCTCGAATATGCCATTTTAGAAATAAGTCATTTGTTGTCAGTATCTCCTAACAGAATATGTGCTGAGACATAACGGGGACCTTTTTTGTCTAGTTCACTTGCATAGTCCCTGTGTCTATCATAGTACCCAGCACCGTAGGATGCTAATGAACAGACATTAAATGAATTCTCTATTAGACCTGACCATTAAGTTTGCATACATATCACATGAACGCCACTAAGAATCACTGATGTCTTGGAGTGCCTGGGTGGCACAGTTGGTTGACCATCCAACTCTTGGTTTCAGCTCAGTTTGTGATCTCAGGGTTGTTACATTGAGCCCCTCATGGGGCTGTGCACTCAGTGTGGAGTCCGCTCAAAACTTTCTCTCCCTCTCCCTCTGTCCTGCCCCTAACCCCCACTCTCTCTCTCTCTCTCAAATAAATAAATAAATAAATAAATAAATAAATATTTTTTTAAGAAAAAGAATAACTGATATCTTAAAAGGTTAAATTATCCTTACATGTATATATCTGTATAATTAATGAATAGTGTCTATGGAAGTCCTTTGAATTAAATATGTTTCAACATAATGAATAATTAAATGCATACATTAATTAATACAATTAATGAAAAATTAATACCTCTGTATTTCTTTGCAATTACATAAGATATATCTGTATACATTCATACATATATATATAGTCAATATTCCAAGACCAAATATAGAAGATTCTTCTTTGTTAATGTAGAAAGAATATGACAGTTAATGATTGCTACATTTTTAGCAAAAATAAATTGTTAAATGTATTGGTGTCAGATCTTATACTTTAAAATTCATTTCTAAGATTCTTAGCTGGTGTAAAACCATGTCAGCATAATAACCAAGTTTTGATTTCCTTTCAGATGTTCCTGGCTGCTGAAAGAATTGATTTTTAAGATTTTTTCCCATTGACCTATAAGACTGTGAAAAAGAGATAGCTCTTCTTAATCTCAAAGATCCAAGCCGAGCTTACATTCCCTGGCCATTGTTCAGATGTCACCTTCAGAGCTTGCTTCTTTATGTATTTTTGGAGAAACACAAATGTATTAGTGATAGGACACTGCCTGGTAGGTTTTAACCCTCTTTGAAGTGTTTTAATATTGATAGCTCAACACCATTCATTTGAGGATAACTGTCCCCAGTTATTATAGATATAATAAAATATTTTTTAATTTTAATATACCCTACCTTCTCAAACATAAATTTATTCTGGGGCTATGTAGGGAACCCAAGATCACCAAGGGAAGTATTAAATAATATGTGGCTTGAGTAAAAGAGAGATTCTAGCAATTTGGCTTTCTAACTGGTAAATACTAATGAGGCAGGAATAGTAATAAAATGGAGACACAGCATCTCAAATCCACCTATTTCTCTAAAACCAGACTAGCCTAGATCCTAATTTAAACTTTAAAGGCCCTTTCCCCACTTCCTGTCTCCCAAGGCAAGAAATTTTAAATTGTACCTGCTATCAAATATTGTTTTCCTTCCCAGACACCTGAGAAACTCAAGTCAAAAACCTTATACAAAGACTCAACTTAGAAGCCAACATACACAGCAACACCTTTGACAGTCTGCAAACAAGTGATTAAATGGCCATGGTGGCCCAGTCTAATGCCATTTTTATAAATGGAAGTTTAGAAAATATCACAATTGGAACTGTCATTTTTACTTGGGCTAAAGAGGCTATAGTTTCATAAACAGGTTAGTTCCAATGAGAAGGTACAATTAATAGAGCAAAAAGCAAAACTCACTACAGAGATCCTACCACTATTAGATTTTTTCCAAAAGTCTATCAACAGAGTTCTAATTTGTCTCAATGCACACAGAGAAGTGCTAGACCAGACCCTCTTTTGCAAAAAAAAAAAAAAAAAAAAAAATCTTTGAGACATTTTGCATTTTGTCTCCAGCAACCCCAGTCTGAATATAATTCCCTGAACATACTCTTCTACTGCACACAGCTCTCCTCATATCCAGGGGCTTACTAAATCTAAATAATTCCTATTTATTTCACCTTATTTTGTTTCAAAAGTAGAATTTAGTGCTTCATCATTTGCATATAATACCCATTGCTCATTACATCATGTGCCTTCCTCAATGCCTATCACTCAATTATCCCTTCCTCCCACCCACCATCCCTCCAGCAACCCTCAGTTTATTTCCTACAGTTAATAGAGTCTCTTATGGTTTGCCTCTCAATTTTTATCTTATTTTTCCTTCACTTCACCTATGTTCACTTGTTTTGTTTCTTAAATTCCACATGAGTGAAATCATATGGTATTTGTCTTTCTCTGATTTATTTCACTTAGCATAACACCCTCTAGTTCCATTCATGTCATTGTAAATGGAAAGATTTTGTTCTTTTTGATGGCTGAGTTCTATTCCTCTGCGTGTGTGTGTGTGTGTGTGTGCGCGCACACAGCACATCTTCTTTATCCACTCATCTATTGATGGACATCTGGGCTCTTTCCATAACTTGGCCATTGTGGACATTGCTGCTATAAACACTAGGGTGCTTGTGTCCCTTCGAATCACTATGCTTGTATCCTTTGGATAGATTTCTCGTAGTGCAATTGCTGGGTTGCAGGATTTTAACTTTCTGAGGAAAGTTCTCCATACTTTACATACTCCATATTGCTCCATACTTTACATACTCCATACTGTTTTCCAGAGAGGCTGTACCAGTTTGCATTTCCACCAGTAGTGTAAGCAGGTTCCTCTTTCTCTGCATCCTTTCCAACATCTTGTTCCTAAGTTGTTGTTAACTGTAGCCATTCTGACCAGTGTGAGCTCACTGCGGGTTTGATTTGTATTTCCCTGATGCCAGGTGATATTGAGCATCTTTTCATGTGTTTGTTAGCCATTTGTGTGTCTTCTTTGATGAAATGTCTGTTCATGTCTTCTGCCTATTTCTTGACTGGATTTTCTGGTGTTCAATTTGATAAGTTCTTTATAGAGTTTGTATACTAACCCTTTATCTGATAAGACATTTGCAAATATCTTCTCCCATTCCATAGGTTGCCTTTTAGTTTTCTGGACTGTTTTCTTTGCTGTGCCTGCTTATTTTAAAATCCAAATTGGAGGCTACTCTCCTTTAGAAAGTCTTCGTGACTAACATTTCATCTTCAAATCAATCCCACCCTTCCATATACTCCGATCCTACTGACTTAATTGTTTTAATTGCTGGCATTTTCACAATAAATTGCTATTCACTTTCAAAATGTTTATCATATATACTAAATGGGACTTAAAGACAAAGATGGCCCCTTCCTTGGGTCTTTGTCCCCAGGGGCTTGCTTGGGGCCTGGCACAAGGCCTTCTCAGAAAATAACAAATAAAAGAGCAGACAAGTAAATGAATGAAGCCCGCCAGTATCTCCTTAAATTTCTAGTTCCCATACAGTTCCCACCACTAGGTTTCTACTTCATGTCCAGTAAAGTTTATCATCTACTTAATTTTTCAGTCCTAAATATTGTTAAACTTTGAGGTTTATTATCACTGAAGTGTTATCACTGTGGCTTCCTTAAAGAGTGGTTCACAGTCAGGTATTTTTTAATTAATACCTTCCTTCTTTGTGCAGAGAGATGTTTATGGATCCACCATTTGATGCTACAGATTCTGCAAAGTGATTGTAGACTTTATTTCCCCCTTGTATAATTTATACATACACAAGTAATACATGAAAATATCCTCATTGTAAAAATTTAAACAATACAGTAAAACTTGAAAACTCTTACTACTTCACCGAATTTATTTCCCTCCCCAGAGGCAAATTATCAACATCAGACTCTTTTTTTCATTTAGTTATTTGCTATGCATACATGTTTTGTGTTGTTTGAGTCTTGTACATAGGTCAGATCTCAAGGTTCTGTAAACTTCCCTATTCAGTTAAAAACATGTCTTAGAAATAGTCCCATGTCAGAAATATACCTCATGCTTTTTAAGTACTAGTATGCCGTACTTTGGGTATACCATAGTTTAATCATTCTCATATTGATTAAAATATATGCTTTTCAAGTTTTCTCTCTTAAAAATCCCTGAACATATCTCTATATAAAGACGGCAGGGAGTACTAGGTTTAAGAGTATGCATAGGTAAGCTTACCAGAGAATGAACCTATTTCTCCAAATCCTCACAAATAGAATGGATATTAACAGTTGTTGTTTTTCTTTTTTTATTTTTTTTAAAGATTGTATTTATTTATTCATGAGAATACACAAAGAGGAGAGAGAGAGAGGCAGAGACACAGGCAGAGGGAGAAGCAGGCTTCATGCAGGGAGCCTGATGTGGGACTCGATCCCAGGTCCCCAGAATCACGCCCTGGGCCGAAGGCGGTGCTAAACCACCGAGCCACCCGGGCTGCCCCCCCCCTTTTTTTTTTTTTTAAAGATTTTACTTATAGTTGTTTTTCTTTCCAGTCAATCTGCCAATACCAAGTATTGGTTGTATTAGGTCATCTACATGACCTAATCCAGTTCAGAAATGCCTATATTCATATCCATTATGGTACACTGTGATTGGCACCCAGATTCAAGTGAAATACACCACATAGACCCTCACAGGCTCCTACTCAAATCTTTTCAGTTCACATCCCAGTAACATCAACATGGATTCAAAATCAGTTCATGTTTAAACATCAGGAAGGAGGGACCATGAATAATATCTTTATATAAACTACTCTGTTACATCCCCTTAATACCTGATGAGGTAGAAACTTTTGTCACTTTTTTATAGATGAGCATGACTGAAACTGATTCTCCATGGGTGCCAAGCTCTGCTTCACACCAGAAAGCACTAAATAACTGAGAATTAGAGAATTGCACCAGGGCTCTTTCCACATCAACCTTCTTCAGGTTTTTATTCTTCCTTGGGGCCTTAGATAATGCTTTTGACTATCATTATCCACATCAAAACTTAAAATGCCTCCACTCACTATTTTAACCAATGCCATGGCCTTGGAGACACTCTTAGCATCACAGATACTAGAAGAAGACAAATATTAACACAGTGGCAGTAAATGTGATCTTCATTGGGCACCCACATTTTTTTTATAGAGTTTCTCAGATTATTCCCCAGAACTAACATCCAAGACATGAAACAGCAGAGAATAAAGCCCTCCATGATTAACATAAAAAATATGAGAAGAGGTATTGCACTTGTTACATCTTGGCAATATTTAAGAATAGTCAAAAATTCTATCCTGAACAAAAAGCAATAAAATAAAAGAGCCACATATACACTGTTTGTTAATTTTTAAAAAGTTCCCTAATACTACCAACAAAATCTGTACTAAGGAAACAAATTAACTTTCATATCACTTAAGTTCTACTAAGAAAAAAAAAAAAAGGTACATGTTTTAGCACCAAATAAAATGAACAGAAAAATGCTTTCTAAAATGTTGAAAGGCATGAAATGAAAGGTTAAAATATTTCACTATGCATATGTTATGCTGGAACCTTGAAGCTATCGTCTCCATGAGAATGGCACTTTAAACATTACTTAAATGTGTTTTCTGAAAGTATGGAATGATCAATTCATTTTTAAAACCCTTAATGTAACAGTACTCTTACTTTGCCTGACAGATGACAAGGCTCAGGAAAGGCAAAGATCAGAACTGCAGGAACAAAAATAAAGTTGGCACCAGATTCACTTCCCCTTCATGCCTACCCTTTCTTCTCCCTTATCATACAACAAAGCAAAAAAGAAAAGTATTGAATATGAAAACCAGAGAGATTTCCCATGACTGAGCCTTGGCAAGTACAAATGCATTAGTAATGGAGCTGATTCCTGTGACCTTTTCAATTATGATAATCCCTCAAAGAAAATTAAAACCATTTTCTAAAACATGGTCCAAGGAGTTCCATAGATAATTGAAGAAAACATTTAGGAACATCCCTGGCATTTTTTTAAGTATGTACATACTTAACACACATCTGTTCTACTCTACAGCCTTGCCAGGCATGATTTTCATGAGCAAAAGGTCAATCAAACTTGAAAGACATTTTTTTCAAAGTCTGTTTCCAGAAATTTTGCCCTACCTCCCTTATACATATTTATATTTTGAAATGGAAGAGGGGGACTATATACTGGTTTCTGTCTCTTGAGGATCTGTAGGCAGAATGACCAATTAATACTTCATTTAAAAGGTATTCTTTTGCTTTGGATATGACAAATACACATACTGGAATTAGAGTCCCCAGGATTTCCACTGGATTTCTAGTGAGCAAAAAAATTTTCCCAAAGCATGGAAGCATGTATAGATTTAATTTTATTTAAAGTAAAATGACTCACAAAGCTCACTTGCACCCAATTCCCACTTACTGAATAGGCAGACAATATTTAAGGAAATCAAAGATCAACTCATTGCTGGAGCTGAATAAAGTGATTTCAGTTTAGAGCCCAAAAGGAAAACCAAGTTTAAAGATACAATATCCAAGAAGCGGAGCCTTTGGTCTTCTAGTCTGGCCTCCCTCTTGTTGGTCTTGTGGCAATTACCTGGCCAGTTAACCAATCAGAGCCTCAAATTCTCATGGGCAAGAGGAGGGTATTGGCATGATAGAGCAGACTGGGAACACTGCTATCAGAGATTAAGTGAACTAACTGATGAAGATTTGAAAACTATATAAAAATATGTAAATGAGCAAATGGTGTTCAAATTACTAGTTCTTATTTACAGAGTTAGATTTTCAGTATCAATAAGCATTTTCCTACCACAACAGATCTGGGATAAGTTACACTGCACTGGAAACTATAAAATGAATTCAGATCAACAGAAGCCATTCTACCGCCTTCCCATTTTTCTAAGAGGAAATCAGAGCTTAATTGGAGAGAATGGGGAGAAAATGAGGTCTTTGTTTCAAATTTATATTTCTGTTGCAGATACCTATTAACAACCAGTTACAGAGCTATTAAGCCACACTGCGATTAAAAATAAATAAATAAATAAATAAATAAACAAACCCTTTAAACCATCATCAGAAGATCAGCCTAAAACACATACTACAAAGGATGTGAAATGGCTAATGAAGACTTCAATATCAGGATTATGACCCTTAATTTCACTAGGAAGGTGTTCTATTGTTAGAGCTCAAGCACATGGAGAAAAAAACATCAAGGGAGCACACATAACAACCCCATTAAAGAATACTTTGCCTTGGTTCGCGCATAATTTCATTTTTACCCAATTCAAATATCACAGAATAAAGAACTGGAAGAAGAAGGATGATAAAAGCCCAGCGCTTGGGAGAGAAGCGGTTCTGCACTAAGTAAGTCTGGAAAGGACAGTGCAACCTGTACTCCTTTGTGGAAACAAAGTCCCCAGCAGCTCGCAGGAAGAAGGAAGACAAGAAGAGAATGCCTTTGCAATTTGCTTCAAAATCTATTAGCAACCCTCAGCTCCAAGAGTTAGAAATCCCTTGAAACAAACAGTGGGAAATGGGGAATAAGTCATCTCTTTTGGAGAAAAGAATAGTTTAAACCAGTGAAGATATGCCAGGGTTTTCTCACAGAGGAGGAACTGAGGGAACTAATTACTTCGGGACTTGTAGGGACCTCTCATGACAAAGCCGACTTATTTATAACTACCTAGAAGCAAACATCCCTTTATGCAAACCCACCAGAGCCAGTACTTTTTTAAACACTGAAGATATTTACGCAACTTGCAACATTTTAGGGAAATGAGCGAGGCAGAAGTCACTTCAGCAAAGTTCAAACATAGATTTATCTGTGCATGCCATCCCTTAAAGGAATCCCCTGCAACTTTTTCCTAAATTCTGTGTGACTATTCCCAAAGGTAGTCTCAGTGGGATTCTCATTGTTTATTAAATGCCAAGGAAACATCACAGGGTTCACCGATATTAGAAAATGTATATCAATCGTTAAGATTGGACATGTAGCCCCGGTATAAAGAGTGTTTCTTCTCCCCGCTGTCTTCATTATTTTGTCCAACAATGATCCACAAATCATAAGCATAATTAAATCTATTTACCTGTAGCTTTCCCTCATAAGCAGCAAGCTCCAGGCAGCCTCTACTTTCCACTTAACCTCCCCAATGTCAGCATCCTGCCTCATACACAGGATAAAGCTCCATATACACTGGCTATATTTGTTATTTTAATTATCATCACTGAGGCATTATTTTAAATTATATTTATGGTGAAAATCTTGAGTTTTCTAGGAATTTGTAATTCCCCCCTCAAAATTTCAGTAATTGGAAATGAATATGTTTATATAAATATGTTTACATAATGACTTTGTAAAAAAGACGTTTACATTTATTATAGACTGGCCAAGAAAATATTTTTACATCAAGACAATTTCCTTCTAATCTACAGCATTTTGCCTTTTCCATGAAGGCTGAAAGAAAAAGGGAAGTAATAGATTACAGGTAAAAGTAGGGGCAAAATAAAACAAAATGATAGAGAAGCAAGTCCCCAAATGTCAAAGAATCACCTAGAAAGAGTTAAAAATGTCAATTCTGTGGATCCATCCCTGGATAGGTACCCCATATTTCTGAACACTGAGAGAAAAGAGATGAATCGCAAAAATTCATGTTCAAGTAGAAGGTAGTTTCTCTTATTTTTCTTTTTAAATTTTGTTTTCAGAACTAAATGGATTATAAAAGAGTAAGAAGTGGAATTTACTGTCATTACATTATTCTCTTGATCACTATGACCTCCAGTGATTTTGTTGTTCATTATTGTTATACACCCAAGTTTACAAAGAATTTAATATGTTTCTTCACTTCTAGGTAGAGATGAATTTTGGTAATAGTCATTGGCTAGGAAAACGGAAATCACAAAATAATCATTGTAGAAGGAGACTATGTCATTACACTGATGAGTAATTTTGGGGAACAAACTAAAAAATGTATATGCATTTCATATTTTCTTATTTCACATTTTTTCCTTCTATCCCTAATATGAATCAGAATATATATGAGGATGTCACCAAAATCAAAGAAAATCTTGTAGCATCATGTGGTAGATTTTCTCTACCATTTCAAATGGTAGAACATTTCAAATAAAATAGGTATTTTACTCATTTTTCACAGCAAATTTATTTAAAATCCTGCAATGTTAGCTGTTAGCTTGAAACTCTGTGTTCCATTCCTAAATCGCTTTTCAGTACTTAAATGCTTTTTTTCCCCATTTAAGATTTCTAAAACCTGTTTGGATGTTTATTTTTCTGCATCGACATACATATTACCTACCAACAGGCATGTCATATGTCCACGTGTGTGTTTGCTTGCCTTTCTCCACCCTATATAAACCTGATGAGAAGGACATAACTTCCCTCATTACTGTAGCTTCAAGTCCTAGAACAATGGCTAGCAGAGAGCAGGTACTTGTGGCAGTGTTGGCTGTCAGATAAACCCCAGTCATCACTTTAGGCTTCTTTAGTAAATGTGTTCTTATCTTTTAGCTGGGTGTATAGCTGCCTGAAATAGAGACCACACCCTCTAATCTTAAACTGTCTGCTTTTGCCCCTTCTTTTTCTTTTTCCTCCTTTCTGCTGGCTAAAACGTGGTAGTAATGGCCAAAACGTTCTATTGGACGGCATTAAATTAGTTGTTCCTCCTCCTGATATAAATACATGTTCCTATATACACATGTATACATGGACATGCACATGCTCACAAAACCACATCCTTTTTCCTCAATGAGTCAAAAGACTGGAAGAAAGAGACTTTTAAGCTGATAGATCTTTCTTTGTATCAAGAAGCAACATTTTCAAGTGAACCACAATGGCTTCACTTTTCAAGCCATCACTATGGCATCAAAATGGACAGATTTAGACTTGGGACACTCTACGCTGCATGTGAAACAAATGGATTATTTGCCTTTTTTTTTTTTCTTTCTCTACTTTTAGCCACATGTCACTATTATTCACACAGAAACACAGGATTGTCTCTAGGCACTGACATTTTGCACATGTGGCTAACTCAATGGTTAAGCGGTACCCATAAAACATCGAAAAGAATAACACTCAATGGTATTTAGTCATTCAATCAACAGTTGAAAAAAAACTGACTTGGACTCTGCATTCATCATGTTTACGTTCTATTGCGGGAAACAAACGAAGAAAAATACATTGTTTGCTTCATAGAATTGGGCTGCCACTGAAAAATAAAATTATTTGGCCAAGAACTACTTATAGTGGGGGTAGTGGAGGCTATCCTTAGAGCACTTGCTTGTGCAGGTATACACGGGGTACACCAAGGTTAAAATCATGTGTTTCTTTAAGCTCAATAAATGGCTATGTCTTTTGGCTAAGTTCTATCTGATTCTCTAACTACTGAACTCCTTTAGAAATGAAAGCAACATCTCTTATTTAATCTACAAGTACAGTTCAACAACAGAAACTGTTCTCTTGAACAGGTAACATCTATAACACTGAAGAATGATAACCACCCTCTTTATACTCTAGAGATGTCACCTTACATTAGCGGCAAGTGATGGTTTGCATTCTTTGACAGTATTACTCCACCACCAAGTTTTATAATGAACTTTTACTTTTTTTTTCCTTTTCCTTTTTTTTTTTTTTTTTAGCCAAGAGAGAAGATAAAGAATCAATGAGATGTCAACACAAAGCAGATATACAAGACCAGATGTAGTTTCTAAATAATGTTCTATAAGAGTCAGTAGGGACAGCAGAAATAATTTATTCTAGGACTCCTGACAGGTACCATAATCTATACTCTGTTAAATGGTTTACATGGTTAAAAAAGACTTAAGATGGGTCTTACACCATTCACCTTTACTTCCACCACTTAAGGAAATTCAGTCAAAAGCTGGAGTTAAAGATACCAGTTCTTGTCAAATCAAGATATGGTAGGTGGCTTTTCTAATCACAGCAATTCTCAGAAAGTTCAAATGTAGTGATGGCACTAAAAATAAAATGTGATGTATTTTCAACTACTCATTCGTTCAATATTTCAATTACTATACTTAATATTTCACTTTACAAAAGAGCAGAGGAGATATCTGTAAGATATACACATATATATGTACACGTATATGCATATGTGAGTGTATATATACACATAAATACATGTATAGATGTAAAAAAATACACATATATGCAGATGAGGAGAGAGAAGAAAAGATTTCTGGAGTTATTTTTTAAATAAAGAAATGAAGAAGAAAGGTTATATCATTGTTACTTTCTAAATATAAATAATTTCACAGTATCTCTAATCTTTGAAGCTGTACTGATTTATTTAATCTTATTAAAACTAGAAATTTAAGTAACACTTCTGAATATAACTCAGAATAATGTAACAAGATAATCATAAACCCATCACAAAAATTCATGTTGATTAATAGTAAATAGCTTTTGGACTGAATGATTTCTCTCTATGAATGACAACATCACTTAACCTCTGTTGCCAAAAAAATCCACAAAATTCTAAAGCAACTTACTTTTGAGATGATGCCTCAATGAAAAGTTGAATCTTTAAGATCATCTTCAGTTTTCTGAATTGTGCACCATGGTATTTACTACATGTGCTGCCTGTTTATGAGACAGATTACAAAATAACATCTTGAATGGGAGTTTTATTTAAAATCCTGTATATTTCACATTTTTTAAAGCAAAAGATCTTGTATTTGATCAGCTTGGCTTTTAATTTTAGTTATACTTATTTTTAAATATGCTAAGATATTCCTACATCTCAAAAGAACAAATTATTACTGTCTGTCAACTCATTTTTAGGAAAGCTATATCATAAAAAATGTATAGCTTCATATAATTAAAAAAATTCAAGCAGTGCGCATTGACTAAAGTAATATGGACTATTAAATAATTCAAAATTGTGTTTAGCGGCAGCAGCTGTTTAATTAAAAGGTAAAAACTGAAACTAATCCACTATGGTTGACAGAAATACAGCCTTATCAGTAGTTAGATCCCTTAGGATAGAGAATATGAATATGAATTCAAGAAGTCATGAGCTTCATTTAATGAATATAATGAAAATAACCACAATAAATCTGTACAGAAACATATTTTACATCAAAGATTTTCTAGATATTGCTTCACTTTTAATTTCCTTGAGGCTAATAATTTTGCATTTCAATGTAGCAAAAGAAAAATCCAACCCTTTAATGTACATATTGTTAACCATCGATGCATACAGCTTTTATTAGAGGGCCCAGAGCTTAAGCTCAGCTCACAAGGTAACTAGAAAAATTCTCAGAATCAGTTAATCCCTTCAAAGTTCTGAACTCCAGGCTCACTAGTCAACATACTTTCTCATAATTATCCTTTAACCCGGAGAAACACACATGGCCAATAAACTCATAAAGTTAACCAACCTCATCCACAATTGATTAACTGAACTTTACTACTCTCTTGAGAATTTTTCTTCACCTACCATATTGGGAGGAAAAAACTCCTTTGTGAGTGAAAAAAGAAACTAGGGATAGTGAGGATGATACAAGTATTTACAAAGAATGATTAAGAAATATGCAGAGTGTTTCCATTCTTTGATACAGGATTCCCAATCCCAGTCAATTTTCTTCTGAAACAATAACACATGTGGGCATAACTTTAGATACAAAAAAGTTTATTGCATAAATGTTTTGAACATCAGAAAAAAATAGAAAATAATATAAATCTCAGTACTGGAAACTTACAAAAAAACTATGTCTCAATCATACAATGGGCTATTATAAGACCATTAAGAAGAATTAGACAAAACTATTAAAATGTGTTACATTCTATATGGCAAAAAGAAAACCCAACAAATTATTGAAAAGTAAATGCAATTTTATGAAACAAATTATATGATCATAAGACAAAACAATTATTTTCTTTACTTGTTCTTAATGCTAACATAAATCATGTTAATTAGCTTTCTCATTATCTGATTTAAAATGCTTATTTTTTAATATTTATTTTTATATTGGAAATTTCCCAATTTACCCTAGCTGTAATTCACACAACAGATTGGAAAGGTATGGAATCAGGCAGACCAATGCAAGAAGCACTGCAGTAACACAGGCAAGCAAGGTAGAAAACAAAATGGAGAGAAGTAGAAAAGTATAAAAGGTAGAGAAATGAATTATTTTTTTGAACACAGTGAAATGAAAAATGCATCTTCATATATATATCCAGAAGATAAAAAGATGAAAATGAAATGAAAAATGCATCTACATATATCTATCCAGAAGATAAAAAACAAAATGATTCCATAGACCTCCTTTACTTCCACAAAAGGAATAAAAAAAAAAGAACTAAAAAAGACCTCCTAAAATGGCAGGGGAAGAAAAGGGGAAGAGTCCCTCTTATACTTCACAAATGAGAAAGATAAATAGCCCGGGTGGCTCAGCGGTTTAGTGCAGCCTTCAGCCCAGGGCCTGATCCTGAAGTCCCAGAATCAAGTCCCACGTCAGGCTCCCTGCATGGAACCTGCTTCTCCCTCTGCCTGTGTCTCTGCCCACCCCCCTCTATCATAAATAAATAAAATCTTTAAAAGAAAAGAAAGATAAATAGTTCACATGATTTTTTTTTTAGCATTCATAACAAATATCCTGTGGATTTTATTTATTTGCAAATTATGGGGCCTGCAGAGCAGGAAATAGGAGCCCTTAATTAGGGAGAACAGGTGGTGGAGAGTCACAGGGTGAATACCGGCCACAACTCTATGCTGTGCCAAAAATCACAGACTTGAACTGTGGAAGACATTTTCAAGGTGAGTTAACTGTCTCCAAGTAGTCCTCTTTTGAGTGGAGTTCAAGCTCCATGGCCATGTTTGTTAAATGATGTTTACTCTATTTAATGTGCATCAATTGGAATTTACCAACTTATAAATTATTGAAATTCCCACACAACCTACAACCTCCTTTTGCAGTTGAGGCAAGTTCTTTCCCTGCTAAAAATGGTCCTGTTTCTCTCACTAGGGTTTGGAGATGAATTCTCTTCCACAGTTTAATAAGTGTTATGATGTTAGAATGACTTAATATATGGCAGAAAAACACTTATATGGGCTGAACACTGAGGAATTTTAGGGCAAACTACTCTCTATGATATTATAATGGATATATGTCATTGTAACATTTGTCCAAACCCATAGAACACACAAAGCAAAATTGAACTCTAAGGTAACCAATAGACTTTGGGTGATAATGATACAGGTTCATCAATTCTAACAAATGTATCACCGTAGTGGAGGATGTTTATAATTAAGGTTATACAAGTGTAGAGGCAGGAGATAAATGGAAAATCTCTAGACTTTCTGCTCAATTTTGCTGTGAGCCCAACACTGCTTTTAAAAAAAATAGTCTAGATCAGCGCAGGTGGCTCAGTGGTTTAGCGCCAACTTCAGCCCAGGGTGTGATCCTGGAGACCAGGGATCAACTTCCACGTCAGGCTTCCTGCATGGAGCCTGCTTCTCCCTCTGCCTGTGACTCTGCCTCTCTCTCAATCTCTCTCTCTCCCTTCCTCCCTCCCTCCCTCCCTCCCTCCCTCTCTGTGTCTCTCATGAATAAATAAATAAAATCTTTAAAAAAAATTAATGTCTAGAGTGACTCAATTGGTTAAGTGTCTGCCTTTAGCTCAGGTCATAATCCTAGGATCCTCAGATCAGGCTCTTTCTAGGCTCCCTGCATAGTGGGGAGCCTGCTTCTCTTTCTCCTCCCTGCTCCTGCTTTCTCTTGCTATCTCTGTTACTATCTGATTCTCTCAAATAAACAAAAAATAAAATAAACAAAAAAATAAAGTCTGTTTAAAAATATGTATGTAGCAATAGAAATCCATTAAAATGTTTCTGCCATGAAAAAACTTGAGTTCACAAAATTAGACATTTTACCATGCATGTCTACAAATAGCAGTCATCTTAAAGTTCATGATAATCATTTATACTCAGCCTCTGATTCTCAATTGTATAGCTCTGCATATATGGGCACATTTTTTATGCACTGAAGTACCATAACTTACCATGTACTTGGCCTTGGACAAGCTGCATAATATCCTAGGCCTCAGTTTCTTCATCTATAAATGGGACAATTTAGGGTACTTACTTCAGTTGGGGCTCAGTGAAGTACTTAGCACACAATAAGGACTTAAGAAATACAAACTCCTTTTGTTATTATTGACCACAACTTAAGGCCAGTAAATCTCTTACATTTTTATTAATATCTCATGGAGTGAGGAGAAAACATGGCACCTTCAGAATAAATAGGCGATGCTTGAAATTCATTACTTCAGTGTAGAATTTTTACTGGGTTTTCAAATTGTAGCCAGACTTACTTGGCATAATAAACCACTAGATGAATTACTTATAACTGCATCTAGAAATTATAATTCCTCAGTGTATGATTCTTCATCTACGTTTGAAGCGACCTAGCTGCAGAAAGATCTCAAAATAAATAATTTCAGTCTCCCCTCCCTAAGAGTTTAAAATCTACTCCCTGGTTTATTCTTTGATACAGAAAACTTCCAAAAGCTGATTTGCTGATGATAACAAATTTATTTTCAGGAATAATATTCCTGATCTAATATGACATAATAAATAATTCAGAAGTTTCACATTATCAGGGAATTACGTTTAGGAGATCAACTGGGGATTGCTGTAATGAGAAGCATTCACCTTGCTAGAGAAATGCTACTATGCATTTAATCTTATAATATTCCCTTCAGGGTGTACAAGACAGCTTGTTGGAAAACAGAATGACTCTTGGCTCTCTTCAAAAACAAAGAGAGGGAGAGAGAGAAGGCAGGGAAAGGATACAGTACCATGGAAATGACATTTAGACTCCATTTGAATTCTAAAGTACTGATTGAACTTTTAAAAATCTCCATTTGAAGAAATTCTGAAAATTTGTTAAAAGTGGATATGAAATATGATAGAGCTTGCTACTTAAGATAGGGTACTAAAAAGCATTCACAATTGTTCTAAATGGTTGGTGTGCAGGTGTTTGTTTTACTATCCTTGCAACTTTCCATATATTTGACAATTTTTATAACAAAAAGTTAGAGGGGAAACCTATTGTTAAAAAGTTGGGGAAACTGAAATCTTTACAGTTTTTTTTTTTTTTTCATTTGACACATTACCTACCCATTTATTTTTCTCTTGGAAAGGTTATGTTCTCTTTCCTCACAAAATCCACGTGCTCTGGAGGAGGCTGACTCCATCACTTGGGCCTCTACAGCTTTCCCATTAGACAATCAGCAGAATTCTGTGCCCTCCGCCATTCTGATTGGCTCAGGGATGGGAAGACACTAAAGTTGAACCAATCTGATTGAAGCCCAGGATTTTTGTTTAACAGTGGTAGTGCCTTTCCCTTTTCCTACTGAGCATGAATGGAGGAAAGAGCAGGCAGGCCAGTGGCTGAGAGTAATCATCCTAAAACTGTGATCAGAGTTGGCTGGAGACTGAATTCATTATCAAGGAAATAGATTTGAGAGAGACAAAGAGAGAGACCTAAACAAAGCTACACCTAAAGCCAAAACTAGCATAGTACTTCTCAATTACTTGAGCCAATAAATCCCATTGTTTGCTTAAGCTAGGATGGTCCTTCCTTTGCTGCTTCCAACTGAAATTATTCTAACATACCAGTAGGAAAGACAAAAATAGTCTGAGTCATGAGTTAAGAAGACCATTTTTTACTTCATATACGGACACTCAGAGCATTTTTGTATCATTTGCTGCTGAATGGAGAGGAAAGTTGGTTCCTAAGGATCCACTCAGCCAAAACAAAAGTAGAAAACATCTGTTGAAGTCATGAGCGACTTGTCAGTGAAGTTTAGCAGCAATAACCCCTTCTAAAAAACAGATCTTTTCTCACCAGTGGGTATTTATATAATTAGGATCAATTACGATTTAGAATTTCTGGGGCACGGGGCTAAATTACAGTGACATTTAAGAGCTCTGCTAAATTTCCCCATTCATCTTGAAGATTTCTGGAGTAACTATGTTGCAATTAACTAATTTTTTTCTTTTCATTTTTATTATAATTTTCTTCTTCAGACTTGGCAATTACCCACTACTGTGAGGTACCTTCCTTTAGAGGGAAAATAAATAAAAAGACCACCCAATTTACAACCAATATTTAGAGGAGGTTTTGCTGCCTGCTGAGTGATGAATGTGGATGTGTATAGCAACCTCTAAATGAGTAGCTCCAATCAGATACTTTAAGTTCCTAACCCCCCTCCAAAACCCAGAGCCTCCTAGAAAAGTATTAAATTGCCTGAGTGGGTAATCGAAAACAAAACAAAAAAATGAAACCTGGCACTATAATTATTCAGCATCTTTGACACAAGAGGTAATGTTTTAAGTAGCCCCTGGGAAATGTGCAAGCAAAGCCTATTACTTGCCTGTGGGTTTTACATATGCCTCACCAGTACAGATTTTATGAAGACATACCTTTTGAGCTTTATGCAATAGAGAGGAGATAGCTCTCATTGGATTAAGTTATTCCGATTGCATTTACTTCTCACGAAGAAGTACATCACATCCATAAAAAACAGCCAGAGGCCTTTAAATTTTAGGTCAATAGCACTTGACTATTATATGTTCCTACGAGAAGCTATAACAGGTTGTGTTGATGTTACAGAATATTAGGTTCTCTCTGTAGAAGGAGTAGGAAGGGAAAAATGATCATTATGACACCAACTATCATGTTAAGTGAGGACTAACTCCATCCAGGCACGCAACCCCCTTCGAGGAAGGGTATTATCATTTGAAAAAAAAAAAAAAACAAACGAGAAAAGACTAAAATAGTTTGCTGTCTGGCCTATAATCATCCAACTCATGAGTGTAAGAACCAAAACTGAAACCCCACCTTTCCGATCCCCCAAACCACATTGAAAACCATATTTCAAGTGTTGAAACCTGGACATGACAGTAGTTATTCGAGTTTCTGACTCCACAGATGATATAATTCATGTATGTTTCAGACTTCTCTAAAACTATCTTTGATGATATCCAGACACATCTAGTTAGAGATTCCTTCAATAATCTTACCTTTCTCTAGCTTTTGGGTAATTGATCACACCGTTTCTTCTACATGGTATACATTTCCTTTCCTTTCTATTTCTATCTACAGAAAATTTCCTTCTTCTTCAAAGCCCTGTCACTCCTTTATTTTACAAGTATTTGTTAGGTGCCAATCATGTGCAAGATATGACAAACATTGTAGTAAGACAGACATGGCTCCTTCCTTACATACTGCATAATAATACGGGGCTTACAACAGTGTTTCTGAGTGTCTGGAGGCATTCTAATGCATTCCAAGAACAACTGCAATTCAAACTCACTCTAGAAAATACATTCCAAAGACAATCACCTAAAAGGGAGAAAACTTTCATTTCACACATGCCAAACACATGCCAGGTATTTCCATATGCACCTAATTTAATTATCAACTATAATGGTAAAATTTGTATGCAAGCATATTAATGTATTCATTCAAAAATACTTTTGCAACAGGTACACTAAAGATGCTAGACACTTAATTTAATGGCAAGATGAATCAGCCCACAGGAAATAAAGTCTTCATGAAGATCAAAGCAACGTCAGTTCCTTATCTTGAGAATTTAAAAAGCAATAGATGAGGGAATTCCAACGTCATTTGCTTCTGGATAATGAAGAGATGAATCTTTTTTTTTTAAGATTTATTTATTTATTCATGATAGACATAGAGAGAGAGAGAGGAAGAGACACAGGCAGAGGGAGAAGCAGGCTTCATGCAGGGAACCCGACGTGGGACTCGATTCCAGGACTCCAGGATCGGGCCCTGGGCCAAAGGCAGGCGCCAAACCGCTGAGCCACCCAGGGATCCCCTGAAGAGATGATTCTTAAGGATACCTTCAGCCACAAAAGTTTGCATTTGGTGAAGTTTAGAGGCTCCATCATGGCAGGATTTGGATGGTTGTGGACATCTTTATCTCAGCAGCTAGAACTGCATCTGAGCAACAGCAGTTTCCTCAATAAGTAATTGAATAAAATGTACGGACTGGGGCTTCATGGGCTTTCTAGAATAGCACGCTGCTAAAGAAGTATAGATGCTGAAGTGTTCCAACTACTTACATTCCTAAGTTTTTCTTCCATTCTACAATGAAGTTAGCAAGTTTATACCTACCCCCAAAAAGCTAATACAAATTTTACTTACCCTTCATCAATTGTTCATATTTTGCCATATCCACTTTCTCTCTTCACACACATATTCACATGTGTGCACACACCACACCACCACATCATTGTTGCTATTTTTATTCACCCAAGCTGCTCCCTATGGCAGGATGGCTTGGGTATTCCAGGCAACAAAGATGGAAGGTTTTATCACCCCCATAAAACATAGTGAGACCCACCCCTTGTGTGAGATACATTTAGTATCTTGAGTAAAACAATCTCCCTCAAGCAAAGAGGGTGGTTCAGTGGCCAGTGAGAAATCAAACTGGAAAGACAGGTGGTAAAGACCCTAAGCATGTTATCTGATAGATGTTACCTAACAGAACATGAATAACTGTTGAATATTTTTGAGTGATCTTGTGATCTAATAAAAATGCTATTTTCTCAAGATAATTTGAGGATGATACATCAAAGACAAAGCAGACACAAGAAACTAACAGCAAATCAGGCAAGTTCAAAATGCAGAAAATATTAGCCAGAACAGAATGAAACTGGGTCTGTTCTGTCCCTATAACAAAAGACAACTAAAGAGATTTAAAAAGCCATTGACCAACAATATTTAATATAAGCATACTCAAACAGCATATATTTCAATTAATTAGGTTTCTAGAGGAGTAATGTGGTATTTAGACTTGGACATTAAATCAATATTGGCCTTATAGATACTCCCCATGTTCCTCAGTCCTCCATTCCAATCCCTTCCCTCCCCACCAAATCAATACAAATACCTTTATATCAACCAAAAATACAGTACTATTTAAGTGGGAAAAGCCATCTAAATTACAATTGTAAATGTCTAAAGCTTCTAGTCTGGGGATTTTCCTAATGGGAGTATTTGATGTGACTTTTTATTTTTCTCACGGTTGTGTTCATGAGCACATCACAAGGGTGGTTTAAAGGCCTAAGTGACATAAATTAGATTTTCTTTAAGAAATCATGTCCTTGACATATTTTTTCATTATCTGAGAAGAATGAAACAGATTTTTCGGTTAATTAGTGCTAAGGCATGTATTTTGCATTAGCATTAAGTTTACCAAAATGGCTTTAAAAACTTGAACAGATGGCAGAATTATAATAACTTTTCCTTATGATTTAGGTTAAGAATAAAGTGTCGTGAGACTTCTCCCCCTGCCTAACTTTTCCATAAAGTTAATGCATTTAATAGATACGATGCATTGTTTTTCTCACCGAGGTGTAAACAACTCTATCTCACCTTAGATGAATATAATGAGCTGTGGGAGTACATGTCAGTATCATCTATCTGGAGCATAGGGAATTTCCAGGGTTTCCATACTGAACCACATGCAAATAACTCCAAAAACCGGACAATAACTGTGTAAGGATGGAGCTGGAGTTGCAAAGACAGGTGTCCCTGGTGGCCTGGCAGGTAAAAGGTAAATGAGTCAAGCTGACTTGCTCTTAAGAAACAGGAACTCATGAGGATGGCAACAGGCTTGACAGTGGAAGCCACAGCAAGAGTCTGCAGACACTGGGTCACTCACCAATTGCTCTCAAGCACAAAATGTAGACCCTGTACAGCTATAGTAGCCGATTTTCCAAAAGAAATATAATACTTAAAATTTGTAGGTGAACTCTCCCAATTAAAATTTTGGCCACTATTTCATATTTTGCTTCATAAATAAATAAATAAATAAAGCCAAGAAGACTATGGAAAAGAGTCTGCAGCCTCCCTCCTGCTGGCCTTGGAGACATCAGAAATATCTTAACAATTCTGAAAGTTACAGGTAAGTGATAGTAATGCAAATTTTGAGGCATAAACATTATTTTCTGTCTGGTAGAGGTTTAATGGATCTCCCCCCTCCCTTCCAACCCTCCCCACTTAGCCACTTGCACAAAATATAATAATAATTTTGGACAGCGGATGGGATTAACAATGAGAGTTCATCGTCAGTGCTAAGGCTTATTTTGTGCCCTCTTCTTACAAGGAACTCAGCCTCCAAGTGAAACATTTGAAGCTAGTATACTAGACCAGTTTTATCACCTGGTTTTCAAAAGTGAATTGTGGTAGAAGACGCATGAATCATAATGAGTAGGCTACCATGATACCTACCCAAGATGATCTTGAGCTCTGTGACCTTCACTGAGCTCACCAGTACTCAGTGAGTTCTTACTCCATTTCTTTCTTCTTGACACTCTGTTAAATTCTCTATAGTACCTATTCTAAACTCTCACCCCATACCTCTAAAATGTCATTAGTAACTGAAATTAGCAAATTTTGAGAAATGGTGCCTTTTCCCAACTTCACATATGTTAATTTCATGGCAGCATTGCATATCTCACCTTCCCATATCTCTCATGGATATCAAGTCCTTCAAATTTCCTTGACCCCGCTAAACTCACCCTTCTTTCTTGAATCTTCTCCTTCTCACCTCAGTGATACCACTTCTTGGCTACCTTCTCCTCTGCTCTTCCTAGATCAACTGCCTCCTTATCCTGGGACATGATAATAAAGGGTAATGATCATTACCCATCCATCTGTTTTTCACTCACTTCTTCTTGCCTACTGCATAGAATCTTCTGCTTTAGGTCCTTTTACTCAAGTAATAATTTCACTCATTCCTTGGTTTTCACTCTTACCACCCTATTCAGGATAACTCCCAAATCTTTCCATATATTAAAATTCAGATTGCCCAACTCTGGGCTTAAAATCTGAAAGAAGGGGGTAAAAAAAGGAAAGAAAGATAAAGGCAGAATAATAGTAACAGTAGCAGCTAACATTTGTTGACCTTTTACCATTAGCCAAGTTTACCTGATATGCACTGTCTTACTTGATTTGCACAATATTATAAGGCAAAAAAGTATTTTATGCCATCTTACAGATAAACTCAGGATAAGAGAGGTCACATCTCTCTCTCTCACAGTTGTGTAAAGACACACAACTAGGTCAATCCAGGATCCAAGTCTTAGCCACTAGACTCTTCCCCTTACCTCCTATTTCTAATTAATTGGTAATTTTGTTTGATCCCATTTTGGCTTAGTAACTTGCTTCTCTCACTCTGTTCCACCTCAGCACAATCACCTTACTCATACTCCTAGTACTCTCCTCTTTGGATATGTCAATAGTATTTCAACTATTCTTTATGTATCTAGTTTCTTTCCTTTAATCTCAATTTTCATGTTATGATCTTACTCATGTCCAGCTTCCAAAATATCTTATAGAAAAGAAAAAAGTCTTCAGTAGAAAATGAATTGCCTATCTCTGTTCATTGTCTGAGATATCTTACAATTCTGAAAGTTACAGGTAAGTGATAGTAATGCACATTTTGAGACATGAACATTATTTTCTGTCTGGTAGAGGTTTAATGGACCAACCCTCCCCACCTAACTACTTGCACAAAAAATAATAATAATTTTGATTCTATTTGCACACTCATCTCAATATTTCTATTCTATAAATGTGATTTTTTTTGCATTCTCTTTTGAACCAGTTACCACACCTGCAGGTTTCTTCATGAATTAACTAAAATCCTTAACACACCATTCATTCTTATATCTACATGAGAGTCATTGCTTGATCCATTACTGAAAATTATTTTTCAAAATGTCCAGCTCCCAACAAATCCATCCATTGCTCAAAGCTTATAATGTGCATCACTTGTCAATTGAATTAAGTCCAGAGACCTCACCCTATATTTCACAGCCAACATTAAAACCCACGCTACTCTGTTGATTGTATATTCATTCTACTTTCTCCCATTCCCATCCTATATAGGGGCCAAAAGGAATCAGGTCCCAGATACATATTTTACTCTCACAATTTTCTTCCTTTACTGATGCTAATCCTTTCCCCTAGAGTATGGCTATTCATATAGCATTCAATATAAATAGCTACTGTGGATGCTTTAAGCCCATGCTTCTCAGACATTTACACGGAAATAACACAGGTGAAGAGAATTACTATTTGCTTCACCAGAGTGGAAGAAGTGGGAGGAGAAGAAAATAGACTACTAGAAACAGAATTTGTGTAAGGTCTCCTGTTTTATCACAAAGATGTATGCAGATTTTTAAACCTATTCTATAATATATAATGGGTGTTCATGAAAAATAATATGTCTACCTTCAAATGTTATAGGAAACTGATATTCCAAGAGGATGACTTACCTAATGTGTGGCTCTATATATATCTTGCCTAAGCCCTGTATTCCCAGAAAAAAAAAAAAAAAAAAGCAATGGTTAAGAAATCTGCTCCCCTCAACTCTTTTATGAAAAATCCTACCCTCCATGCTTCATAAAACTTCCTTTGTTTACCAACTTCTATAAAACCCCACAACCCCTCCCTTTTCTTAGGATATTCTTCATTAATGAATATTATTCCTATTACAATAATATGAATAAAATTATTTCCTTTAATTATCCAGTACATTGTTTTTGACACATGACATTCTGCAGTGTACATCCCAATCTGAAAAGTGCATGACTTTACATGATACTTTTCAAGATTATAATCGTGAAATCTGGAACTTCACGGTATATTAAATTATGATAGTAGAAAAAACAATATCCAGATTGTCTATGTCTCCAATGAAATTAATAAAAATGAAATTTGATCATTATCTTACACCATACACAAAAGTAAACTCAAAATGGATTAAAGACTTAAGTGTTATACCTGAACTATAAAACTTCTAGAATAAAATATAGGGAAAGAGCTAAAAGACATAAGTTTTGGCAATAACGTTTTGGATATGACACCAAAAGCACAGGCAATTAAAGAAAAATAAACAAGTGAGACTTCAAACTAAGAAAGTTTTGAACAGCAAAGGAAACAATCAACAAAATGAAAGGACAAGCTACAGAATAGGAGAACATATTTGCAAACCATATTTGTGATAAGGGGTTAGTATTCAAGCTATAAAGGAACTCATACAACTCAATTGCAAGAGAACAACCCAATTTAAAAACAGGCAAAGGGGGGATCCCTGGGTGGCTCAGCAGTTTAGTTTTGTTTTTTTTTTTTCTAGAAAAAAATGCTTTATTGAAAAATATGATTTTTTTTAAAAAGGGACAACTTTTATATACACTTAGTTTAGAAAGTCAAAAACACAATAAAATAATCAGATTTAGAAATTATGATCTATAACATATAAAATACTGATGCTGAACAAGATAGTTTAAATGTATGATTAATTATTTCTGTCCCATCACATTTCAATCATTCACATTTGTTAAAACCAGTGGTTAGGGACTAACGACAAGGTCTTATGTGACTTCCTTCCTCTTCAGGAAGTGACAGCCATGCTCCCTGGCAGATACAGAAAGGCAGCAGCGAGACAGTGTATTCTTATTTCTTTGAGTGTCTGTGTGCCCCAAAATAACATGTCTGGCCATTTTTACTCTTTCTATTTCCTACTTTGAAATTTATTTATTAATGTGGCTATAATGCCAGGTCATCTATATCACAGCTTTTTAAAAATTAATTTATAAAAATGGAAGTTCTAAGTACAAGGACTTTGGGCCCAGGGCGTGATCCTCGAGTCCCAGGATCAAGTCTCGTGATCAAGCCCCACATCTGGCTCCCTGCATGTGGCCTGTTTCACCCTCTGCTTGTGTGTCTGCCTCTCTCTCTCTCTCTCTCTCTCTCTTTCTCTCTCTGTGTGTCTCTCTCATGAATAAATAAAATCTTTTTAAAAAATAATAAATAAATAAACAAACAAACAAGCAAAGGATCTGAATAGACGTTGTTCCAAAGAAGACATATACATGGACAACAGATATATGAAAGGATGCTCAACTTCAGTAATCATCAAGCAAATGCATATCAAAACCACAGTGAAATAGCATCTCACATCTGTCAGGATGGTTGTTAATGAAAAGTCAAAAGATAATAAGTATTGGTGAGGATGTGGGAGAAGGAACGTTTATACAATGTTGGTGGGAATGTAAATTGTTTTAGCCATTATGAAAAACAATACATAGATTCCTCAAAAACTTAAAAGTAGAACTATATTATGATCCAACAATCTCACTTTTGGGTATACTTCCAAAGGAAATTAGAACACTACACCAAAAGATATCTGCATTCCCACGTTCAATGCAGTATTATTCATAATAGCCTAAGATATGGAACCAACTTAAGTGTCTTTTGACAGATGAATTTTAAAAGTGTGGTATATATTCACAATGGAATATTCTTCAGCCTTAGAAAAGAGGAAAATCCTGGTATTTGCAACAACATGGATGAACTTGGAGGACATTGTGCTAAGTGAAATAAGCCAGACACAAAAAGGCAAATACTGCATGATGTCACTTAACGTGGAATCTAAAAAAGTCAAACCCATAGAAACAGAGTAAAGAAGGGTGGTTACAGAGGAAAAAGAGGTGGGGGAAATGGGAGAGATTGGCCAAAGGGTACAAAGTTTCAGTTATAAGATTAACAAGTTGTGAAGACCCAATATACATCAAGAGGACTATAACTTAAAAACAATGTAATGCAGACTTGAAATCTGCTAGGAGTTTCTTAAGTATTCTCACTGCATGCACAAAAATAAGTAATTTTGTAAGATAATGAATATATTACTTAGTCTGATTGTGGTAACCATCTCACAATACATATGTATATCAAAATATCATGTCGTATACCTAAAATAAATATAATTAAACAATATTTATTTGTCAATTACACCTCCATAAAGCTTGGGGGCAAAGTGACTAGCAAGTTTATACCCATAAGAACTACATAAGAATCACTGTAGCAGGCCAGGTATTCCTGAGCCTGGGAAAGTAGGAAGAAATGGGCAGAAATCCTTCCTAATATCCTTAAGATTTCTGAAAATAACACTACTAGAAAGGGGACACTAGTTCTCATTCCTTCTTCTCTCAACAAATATTACTAGGACATAGATAATGAGGGGCTGGGAATTATAGCTAGAATTTGTTCAAGGGAAAGCTATGGAATCTTGATTAAAGCTTTGAAGTTCAAACCAAAGATAAGGTTCAAAGGATGAAGATGAATGGGGGTTGGGGATGGCAGATGCTTCAGGGCTGCCACAAAGCATTCTGAACACAGGATGGAAAGAGTTTAAGTTATAAAAACAGCAAATAATAACGGCCTGTATTTAAAAAAAAAAAAAAGGAAAAGCTTAAAATATGCAGGAACTGGGCTAATTTACATTCATTACCTCACTAAATCCTTAGAGTAACTCCAGGAGCTAAGTACTATTATTATCCCACTTAACATAAAAAGTAACACAGCCTCAGAGAGGTTAATTAACTTGCCCAGGGTTTCGCAGATAGTAAGTAGCTGGGCTGTCCAACTCAAAACCATATTGAAATAATCCCTCCCAACTGCTGCTCCCACAGGGCTTCAGGGAAGGGTATCCAATACAAATTGGAATCTGGAATGGGCAGCGGGAGAAAAAGTAAACACGAGGTCTGGCCTCCTATGTCAAGTCATCCAGTCTGAATTTCTCCTGGAGGAAACAGGAGACAAGGAAAGACTTCAAGAGAAAGCAATGTTTTGAGGTGGAGACCTAGCAATAGAAACTTCAGTGCCTGAGGGGTACCAATTCAAGGGTCCCCTCTAGAGCATCAAAATGGTGAGAATAGAAAAGAATGCAACCATAGGCTAAAGTTCTTCAATAAGCACAATGTAAGAAAGGATTTACTTTGAGAGATACCGGAATATGTTTCTTTAGCATTTGGACTATTTGAAACTAAACTCCTTTGAAAACCAAGAGATAGAGAAAGTTCTAAAAACAGGGAATGGATTTTCCTTTAGTAAAGGTACCTCTCTCCCCATACCAAAAAGAAGAGGAGGACTTTTAACAACTCTTATCAGCGGAGAAAACACAGACTTAAATTCCTATAACAAACATTACTTAACAATCCTTGTTGACTATACTTTTCTTGGTCACCACCCCATAACTTGCCTTCCCTACTCAGATGTCCCAAATACCTTTATCCTTCAGCCTAAGATGGTATACAACCCCAACTTCTAGACATCCCTCTGAGCTGCTCATCTCTCCATACACCCATGTGTTATGTGAGAAATGCACATGTTGTTAATAAACATGTTTGTTTTTCTCTTGTTAATCCGTCTTTAGCCAGCCTTAACTCCACACCCCCAGCTGAAGAAACTAAGAAACTAAGAGTAAAAGAAAAGATTTCCCACTCCTCCTTAGCTTTCAGATAAGACAGTTCTCAAAACATCTTCAGAGAAACTCAAATCTGAATTCTGTACATCTAATTACTGTAGTTACCTGGCAAAAAGAAAAAAAAAAAATTAATGCTTAGGGAAGACCTAGCAAAAACATCCTATCAGCTCTAAGGGCCACTGAGGTGTGGGAGGTTGGTTCACACTTCAGGGTGTGCCAATTAAATATGATGACTACTACAAACTAGTGAGTAACACAGTAAGATATTTAAATACCTCAGTTACTGGATTACTGCACTGCAGGAGACTTTTCTTTCCATAAAAAAATAAAATGTGAAGTCAGGAGAGACAAACTATAAAATACAGAAGTTATTTTTCTTCCTCTCAGGTGTGAGTAATTCGGTATATTAATTTTATTTACAAGTTTGAAAACTTTAAACAAATGAATAGAATACCAAAATGAAAACACTTATTAAGGCTTTAGATGTAACACAGCATTTTTGAAAAAAAAAATGCTTCTGGAACTTTAATGAATTTTTTTTTTAAGATTTATTTATTTGAGAGAGAAAGTGTGTGAGCATTCAGGCACATGAGTAGGGGAGGGGCAGAGAGAGGAAGGAGGGGAGAGAAGAGGAGAGAGAGAGAGCTAGAGAATGAATATGAATCCTGAAGCAGACTCCCCGATGAGCATGAAGCCAGATGCAGGACTCAATCTGAGAACCCTGATATTATGACCTGAGTAGAAATCAAGAGTTGGCCACTTAACTGACTGAGCCACCCAGATGTTCTGGAACTTTAATGAATTCTAATAAAATTATTTATTATATCATTTTTTTCTTATGTCCATGATATAAGAGAAAAGGAACAAAAGACATATATACCAAATTCCATCAAATCTAATATGGCACCAACCCAGAGATTTCAGAAGGGCTAAATAAGGAAAAAATATGCATTTTAAAACCAACAAAATACAACGATCATAGTCATGACTCTTGCGGACAAGGAAGTTCTCACTATCATAAAGTGCAGAGTTTTCGGCAGTAGTCTATTCCCATATAGCAGATCTGATTGATGTTTCAGGAGTCAAGCAAGAACAAACTTCAGGACATACAGAAAAGAAACCCGTCTGATATGACCTACTGTTCAGCATAAATGCTGCTCTCCTGGTAAATTAACTTGAGGAAATAATTCACGGGACAAACATTCCTCCAAAAATGTGCCTACCTAACTAAGATGTATGGTACATGCCAACATCTAAGGCATGCCAAGGTATGATTTTTTTAAAAGTTAAGAACATTGCTTTCATAGAAATATAAAATGAATTTTACTAATTAGGGAACCAAAAAGATATTGAGAAAAGCCAGAATATGTTGTCCCAAAATACAACTTTTGGCACATGAATTATTTTGAGCTAAAGGCCAATGAGAACCAGCTGATTCAGGAAAATCTCTAGAAACAGGACACAAGATTTCCTTTCCTAAAGGAAATTTACATTTTTAAAGGTGTCTCCTTCTCCCGTACCAAAAAGAGGGCTCTTAATAAGTCTTATCAATGGAAAAGATATGAACTTCAGTAGTATAGCATACTGTACTAAGCAATTCTTGTCTACCATGCTTTTCCTGTGAACTTCTCGTAACTTGCTGCCCATCCCCCAGAAACCCAAAATGTCTTGTTTGTTTCACCCTAAGATGGTCTATAAACCCATGTGCTTACCATCCTTTTGGGTCGATTATCACTGGGTCACTGGGTGCCACCACATGTACATGCGCAATTCAGAGGCTTATATATTTCTATTTGTTCTTCTCTTGATAATTTTTCTTTTGCCATTCTCATTTATATGGCTTAAGTTGAAGAATCTGAGAATGGTAGAGGAAAATATTTTTTTCCTCCCCTAAAATGGTAATACTTGTTAAAAAAGAATTAAAGAGTCCACATATAAAAAGGCACTGAAAGTACAGAATCTTACCTAAGCCCTGTTCTTGGAAAGCAGTGATAGTTAAAATATCCCCTCAGCTTTCTGTTTTCCAAAATCTCAATGTACTTTGTGTCCTAGGAGCTGACTAACTGAAAGGAATTACCATGTTTCCTTGTATGACTTGGATAAAACTTGCTGATCTTACTCTCTCATAATACATGTGTAAGATTGCAGATATTTACCTGTAAAAGGGCCAGAAACAGTTCTTCCCTCTTACCCCTAGCCAACCTCCAATTCTTTTCCTCATGAGTGGTCTACTAAGATCAAAATTGTGTGTAACCCTCAAACTACCTGGACACAACAATACGCATTTCCTGTTGAGCTGACTATAACTTCCTCTGATTGTAACAACAGCAAATCTCAACTATTAATCCCCCTACCAATGTTTAAGATTGTTAGGTCTTCTTGATGAGTTGGCTACTTCAATACTATAAAATGATTATCTTTTCCTGTGCTACTATATCTTGTTTTGACTTGTAGAAATTGACTTATGATATAATTTACATAGAAAACCACAAAAGGATTTAAAATAGCCAAAAAATTTTGAAAAAGAAGAAAGTTCGGAGGGCACCTGGGTGGCTCAGTTAAGTATCCAACTTATGATTTCAGCTCAGGTCATGATTTCATGGATCATGAAATCAAGCCCTGCCTCAGGCTTCATACTCAGTGAGGAATCCACTTGAGGTTCTCTCCTTCTGCCCCTCCCCCCAACTTATGAGCACATACCCACAAACTGTCTCTTTCTAAAAAGGAAATTGATCTAAAAAAAAAAAAAGAACAAAGTTTGGAGACATATAATACCTAGTTTCCTAACTTAATAAAAAGCTATAGTAATCAAGACAATGTGGTTATAGCTATATAGATAGGTACATAGCTCAACAAAACATATTAAAGAATTCAGAAACACACCCATGCATTTATAATCAGTAATTTCAGCAAAAGTGGCAAGGTAATTCAACAAAACACAAGTGTTGTTGTTTTTCAACAAATGGTCCTGGTATAAGTGGATATCCTTAAGAAATAAATTTCAACCATCATTTCATACCATCCACAAAAGGTAACTTAAAATTCATCATAGATTAAAGCAAGAAAGCTAATGCTATAAAGCACTCAGATAAAATTATAGGAGAAAATGTTCACAACTTTAGATTAAACAAAAATGCTTAGCACATAAAAAAGGTAAATCAAAATACATTAGAAAAAGGCTTGAAATTGAAAAAAAAGTTTAAAAGTTTTGCTCTTTAAGCTTTTCCCCTAAGGTCAGGAGAAAGACAAGGATGTCTACTTTCACCACTTTTATTCAACATAGTATTGGAAGTCCTAGCCACACTAATAAGACAAGAAGAAAAGATAAAAGGCATTTAAATTGGTAAGAAAGAAGTAAAACTAACCATTGGCAGATGATATGATTGTATATATAGAAAATCTTAAAGCTTCAACGACAACAAAACAAAACAAAAACAAAAACAAAAAAACAACTATAACTGACATATGAATTCAGGAAGGTAACAGGATACAAAATCAATATACAGAAATTCACTGCATTTCTATACACTAATAACGAAGTAGCAAAAGAAAAATTTTAAAAAATAATCCCATTTACAATTGCACCAAAAATAATAAAATACCTGGGAATAAACTTGATCATGAAGGTGGAAGAACTGTACTCTGAAAACTGTAAGACTTTGACGAAATGAACGGAAAATAAACAAATGGAAAGATGTTCCATACTCATGGACTGGAAGGACAAATATTGTTAAAATATCCATACTGCCCAAAGCACTGTACTGATTTAATGCAATCCCTATCAAAATACTAACAGCATTTTTCACAGAACTAAAAGAATTCTAAAATTTGTATGGAACCACAAAAGACCCCAAATAGTTTAGGCAATCTTGAGAAAGAATAAAACTGTAAGTATCAAAATCCCAGATTTCAACATACAGTATAATGGTGTACTAATCAAAATAGTATAGTCCTGATTTAAAACAGACACCTAGATCAACAGAACAGAATAGAGAGCCCAGAAATAAACTCGCAATTACAGGGCCAATTAATTTTCAACAAAGGAAGCAAGAAAATGCAATGGGAAAAAGTCTCCTCAGCAAATGGTGTTGGGGAAACTGGATAGCTATATGGACAAGAATGAAACTGGATCACTTTCTCACAGCATACACAAAAACAAAATCAAAATGGATTAAAGACCTAAATAGGAGACTTGAAACCAAACCAGATCCTAGAAGAGAGCACAGAGTAATAAATGACACGAGCCATAAGAACATCTCAAAATAAAAAATTTCTGCACAGCAAAGGAAACAATCATAAAACTAAAAGACACCTTTGGAATCAGAGAGGATATTTGCAAATGACATAATCCAATAAAGGGTTAGTAACCAAAATATATAAAGAACTTACACAAAACCCAAAAAACCAAAATCCGACTAAAAATGGGCAGAAGACATGAACAGATGTTTCTCCAAAGAAGACATACAGATGGCCCCCAGACATATAAAAGGATGCCAGCATCACTCATCATCAAGGAAATATAAATCAAAACTATAATGAAGTGTCACCTCATGCCTGTCAGAATAGCTAAAATAAAAAAACACAAGAAACAAATACTAGAGAGATGTAGAGGAAAAGGAACCCTTATGCACTACTGGTGGGAATACAAACTGGTACATCCACTGTGGAAAAGGGTAGGAAATTTCCTTAAAAAATTAAAAATAAGGCTATTCTATGATCCAGTAATTCCACTACTAGGCATTTACTCAAAGCATACAAAAACACTAATTCAAAAAGATACGTGCATTCCTATGTTTATTCCAATGTTATGCACAATAGCCAAATTATGGAAGCAACCCAAGCTTCCTTCAATAGATGAATGGATAAAGAATAATGAATATTACTCAGCCATAAAAAGGATGAAATCTTGCCATTTGCAACAATATACATGGAGCTAGACAGTATAATGCTAAGCAAAATAAGTCAAAGACAAATACCATATGATTTCATTCATATGTAGAATTTAAGAAATGAAACAAAGAGGGAAAGAGACAAACCAAAAAACAGTCTCTCCACTGTAGATAACAAACTGATGGTTACCAGAGGAGAGATAAGTGGGGCAATGGGTGACATAAGTGAAGGGAATTTAGAGAATGCTTATCATCATGGGCACTGAGCAATATACAAAACTGCTTAATCACTATCTTGCACACTTGAAACTAATACTGTATGTTAACTATATTGGAATTACAATTTAAAATTTTAATTTAATTTAATTTAAAAATACTCTAGCTCTTTATATGCCACTACTCCTTAAATGTCAGTTGAAACATAAAAAGACAAGTCATGGGCTAGAATATTTCCAATATATATATATCTAATAATGGACCAACATTCAGAATAACTCTTACAACTCAATAACAAGATAGTTCAATTAAAAATAGGCAAAAGAACCGAAATGATACTGCACAGAACAAAACAAAAGCACAAGATGTTTATCATTAGTCATTAGAGAAATGCAAATTAAAATCCAAATGAGACACCACATCCACCAACAGAATGGCTAAAATTAAAGTGGCAATACCAAGCACTGATGAGGGCAGGCAGCAATTGGAACTTTTACACTTTGCTGATGAAATATAAACTGATATAACCATTTTGGAAAACAGCTGACAATTTCTTATAAAGTTATTTATAAATACATTATTTGCCTCAATACTTCTACTTTTGGGAGTATTTACTTAATGAAATGCAAACATGTTCTCCAAAAACAGCATGTACATGAAAAAATCATAACTGTCTTTATAAAAGTCATAAAGCAGAAATAACTCAAATTTCCATTACTAGATGAGTAGATAAACGAATTATGGTATAATAACACAATACTATTCATCAATAAAAAGTAATGAATCACTGATAGATGCAATAATAAAAATGAGAAAAAAAGCCAGACACAAAAAAGTGCATGTTGCATAATTTCATTAATATGAAAATCTGGAAGAGTCAAATCTAATCTGCAATGACAAGGAAGCAAATTAGTGGATGCCTGAGGTTAGGGGTTGTAGGGAGGGGTTGACTGCAAAAGGTATGGAGGAAATTTTTTATTTGAAAGAACTATGTTATTGCTTGTGTGATTACAGGTGCATACAGTTATCAAAATTCAATAAACAATGCACTTAAAAAGTGTGCTTTATTGTATATAGATTATATTGAAATATAAAAATGAAAGAAATAAAATGTTTAGCTTTAACATGGTTTTCAACATGTTCTTCTATTTACAATCTAGCTGATCAGCCTGGACTAATTTGAAGCCTCCCCAATAACAGGTCCAGGAAAAAGTGAAAGGCTTTGTTATTGTTATTGTTGTCTTGGAGATGTTTTAGATTTATTTTGGTAACTTTACCAATTATCTGAAGTATTTTTCTTTCAGATCATTTTGATCTGTTGAAATTAAGCATAGTATGTCCAGGGGTGGTTGGCTGAGAATATCACCAACAAAATATACACCATCATCTTCCATTGTATTCATCAAAGTAGGGAATAAAAATAACAGAGATGGATCCAAAGAAAAAGCCTTCTACCAGAACATACATTCATCCTTACTTTTACATCCTTACCTTCTTGAGGGTGGGGTAGGGAGATGGAGAGAGACTCTCTAAAATCCATTCTGTAGGTAGCAGCACCCTATCCGGTAAATATAACACTTGTATACAGATGATAAAGCAGTACAATCAAAAGCATGGGAAGACAGACTCAAGAGGTAAAAGAGATTTTCAATCCATTTAGCTGTACATTTACTAATAAAGACTTTCTATGAATAACTTAGCCCACATTAGATATATCCAAACCAGTGGCCATAATACTTATAGCTTCTAAAGAAAGAAGACAGTATGACAGTAGAACATTATCAAATGGGATATTCAATTTAAGAAAAGATTTGAAAACCCTTGGTGCATACACATCTCCCCACTACAAAATGCAGACTCTACTGTCTTATTTAATCCTCATAAAACAAATCTATTGCAAGATATTAAATTAATAGTTCATATGCAAACACAAGAGAGCAAACATCGCAGGTGAACCATTTAGAATTCCCTAAAAATCTTTACTGGGGGTGGCTTCAATACCCAGGCAATTGGATATAGATGCTCCTTTTCTCTTTTCCTTTACTTAGGTGGTTTTCAGTGTTCAAGTGCATGAGAAACTGTGATATGCCAAAAACAAGTATATACATCATGGGTCACTTACAGAATTTCTAAGGAAATTGTGAAGTGTCATTTTTACCTAACCTAGTGTTTCTCAACTGTTTTTTTCATTATTGTCTCCCTAATGAGCCCTTTTCCTAATTGCTTCCCTCAAGTATTAATACCACAGATTTCCTGTATATCTGTTTATGTATTATGTATGTCTGTACTTCATACTTGAAAAGGGTAAGATTTTTACTTTTCCCAAGAACCAATTTTTATCCACTTGGGGGTAATATCATAGCTTCTGAGAATATATGACCTAAGCTGACCTTTAGTTTAATATGTGCCTTCTTTGCATATTCTCCATGGCTTCTTTCAAAGAAAAGCCTATTTCCAAACACATTCGTGTTTGGGGTTATATCCATTCTCCTTTGTTTTCTTTATACCATTTTTCCCCAAACTTTTCAACTGAACCATACAGTGATAGTGCAGAAGGAATACATACTCTGAAGATGAAAAACACATAGGTACATAATTAACAAGAAGGAAATTCATTTGAGCTTTGGTATGTGGATTAGGAAAGAATTGTGGATTTAACATTATGTGGATTAGGAAAGAATTGTCATATTAAAAATAGTCCTAGAATAAGTGGCTATCCATGTGAAGAAAAAATGAAGAGGAGGTGGGTAGGGGGACAAAGTAACCAGGTGACAAGCATTAAGGAGAACATGTGATGTGATGAGCACTGGGTGTTATACTATATGTTGGCAAATTGAATTTAAATTAAAAAAAAATTAAGCTGGGCCCCTATGTCACACAGTATTCAAAAATTAACTCACAATGGATCAAAGATCTAAATGAAAGACTTCAAACTATAAAACTCAGAAGAAAAGATAGGTGTCAGTATTTATGATCACAGATTAGGCATTGGTTTCTTAAAAATGACACCAAAAGCACAAGCAACAACAACAAAAGTAGATACCCTGGACTTCTTCAAATGTAAAATGATTGTGCTTCAAGATACCATCAAGAAAGTGAAAGGAAAATCAAAAGAATGAGAGAAAATATTTGCAAGTCATATATCTAATAAGTTTCTATGAAACTCTTACAACTCAATAAACAACCTACTTAAAAAAATGGATAAAGGATCTAAACAGACATTTCTCCAAACATGATAAACAAATGGCCAGCAAGCACATGGAAAGATGCTGCACATCATAAGCTATAAGAGAAACACAGATCAAAATCACAATCAGTTACCACCTCCCACCCATGAAAATGGCTATCATCAAAAACACAGTTAATAACAAATGATAACAAAGTGGAGAAATTAGAACCCTCCTATATACTGCTGTTGGTAATGTTTAACTGTGCCAGACATTTGGGCATCTCCTCAAAAGGTCAAAACACAGAGTTACTATATGACTCAGTAACTGCACTGCCATGTATACACTCAAGAGAAACAAAAGTATATGCCCACACAAAAAGCTTATACATGCATGTTTATTTTTTTTTAAGATTTTATTTATTCATCTGACACAGAGAGCACAAAAGCAGGAGGAGAGACAGGCAGAGGGAGAGGAATAAGCAAACTCCCCACCAAGCAGGGAGCCCAATGCTCAGCTGGATCCCAAGACCCTGAGATCATGACCTGAGCTGAAGTTAGATGCTTAACCAAATGAGCCACCCAGGTGCCCCTACAACAATGTTTCTAACAGCATTATTCATAGTAGCTCAAGAGTGGAAAAAAGTCAAATATCAATTGATAAAAAGATAAATAAAATGTAATATTAGCAATAAAAAGAAATGCAGTTTATGATAAGCTTGAGAACAGGACGCTAAGTGAAAGAAGCCAGTTACAGAAGAGCACGTATCATTTGATTCTATTTAGATGAAATATCTAGAATAAGACAATATAGAAAGGCAACAAGCAGATTAATGATGGCCTAGGGCGGGAGGAAATGGATAGTGAATGTTAATGAGTTTTAGGTTACTTTCTAGGATGATGAAAATGTTCTGAATTGACAGTGGTAATGGTTGCACAACTCTGTGAATAAACTAAAAACTATGGCATTATATACTTTTAAAAAATATTTTATTTATCTATTTGAGAAAGAAATAGCACAAGGGGTAGCGAGGGGTAGAAGGAGAGGGAGAAGCAGACTCCCCGCTGATCAGGATGCTTGATTTGGGGCTCCATTCCAGGACTCCAGGATTATGACTGGAGTGGAAGCCAGGCACTTAAATGATGGAGCCACCCAGGCACCCCAGAATTATATACTTTAAATTGACAAATGGTATGGTTCGTGACTTATATCTCAATAAAACTGTTACCAAAAAAAGAAGAAAAAAGGGGGAAAGAACAGAACAGAAAACAAAAGAAGAAAGAAACAACAAATCCAGAGATCTTCTTCTCCATTTCCCATAGTCAGGCAACTGCCTTTCATCTACCTGTGCCAGTGATGCAAATTTTGTTCCTTAGGGGGTAAGACAGAGGGTCCCTGGACATGGAGTAACCAGGCACAGCTGAACGCAAGGCTCCAGGATTGGCTTCTTCAGGAAGATGAAACTGGCAGAAAACTAGAACCTTGTGAACATTGTGAGGAGCACTGAGGCCAACTGAAGACTTTTGGGCTGCCGTAGTTGTTAAGTATTTAGAAAATGATACCACTCTAAAAAAGAAGACAATTATTCCTTCCAGAGTAAACAACAGGCAGATAGGAACTCTATCCCATGGTTGAGCTTTAGATGGCATTTTTATAGTACACTAAATACCAAGCATTGATGTCATCAAAATTAGGGTAACACTACTTGAGAAGAAGAGGGGAAGACGGGGAACCATGTGCAATACAGGTGGAGGGATGAATGATAGTTAATACTCTACCTCAGTAATGAAAAATCAACAGAAAAAGCTTAAAACTAAAATAAAAGTAACCGTATAAATATTATTTAGAGATACAGAAGTAAATATACCAAAATTACCAGTTTAAAAGGAGGATGACAATGAGAGAGAGCGAGAGGAACGATATTGGAGTTTTTCATTTATTTTTTAAAAAATTTTTAAAGACTTTATTTCTTTGAGACAGAGAAAGAGACGATGAGCAGAAGAGAGGAGCAGAGGCAGAGGGAGGAGCAGGCTCCCCACTGAGCAGGGAGCCTCTTGTGGAGCTGATCCCAGGACCCAAGGATCATGCCCCGAGCCAAAGGCAGATTTTAACTGACCAACACACTAAGGTGCCCCCTTTATATTTAAATAAGAAAACTTGTAGAGCTGCTTGTTTTCACTCACACACATACACAGACACACACACACACAGATACACACATAATAGGAAATGCTTGGAAATTGTATAATGCTATAAAAATTTTCAAATATTTGATGAAAATTTGATAGAAATAAATGAAGTTACTAAAAATGTGAATTTTATTCCCAGTATAATTTTGAGACACTATAAAATATATTAAGTTACTCAGCACGTAAATTATTTAACTTAGTTCTCTTAAATATTTAGGTAAAATTCATTTCTAGGAAGATGTATGTATCAATGTTTATCCTATGTATCCATGTGCCCTGCCCTAAAACAAAACCAAATACCCCTAAAAATCCTATTTTGAGAAGTACAAGAGCTTAAGTATCTTGAGACCATTGTATATTGGCGCTTTCACCTACACATCATTAATTCATTATTCAGCCAATATTTAAAGGCTTAGTAATAGCCAATTCAGGTAAAACAAAAACATATGATCTAGGATCGCTCCTAATGCATTATTTATCTGGCATTATATTCTTTCCTAGATGGTCAGCCACCATGAACATAGGGGGCAAACCCTTTTGTGAAGGTGAGTTTGCTATTCAGTCTAAGCCCTGCAAAACTTGGACTCGGTATTCTATGAAGCTATTATGTGCACACATATTTGAAGGACATTTTAAAAAGTGCTAAACTATAAATATTCTGATTCACTGCTCTTTCACACGTACTAAAAATGACTTCGCGCAATCACTAACCGGGAGGAAGGTTTTGTATCTCACTGAAAATGTCACTTAATAAATAACCTTCAAATTTAAATGCAAACTATGGATATCATTCATTGATCCTCAAACTTGTCCTTGAAGTCTAAATGGACAAAGAAGGTAACTAAAAAAAAAAAAGAAGAAGAAAGAAAAAAAGATTTTCTGACATTAATATCCTATTGCTTTAACTTCTTGAAAATGAGTCCAAACTTCAGTTTTTAGTATAGTATTCTTATGTTTAAAAATCTGTATCTCTTACAGCATTTAGCTGGAGGATTTTTTTTAAAGATTTTATTTATTTATTCATGAGACATACACAGAAAGAGAGAGAGAGAGAGAGAGAGGCAGAGACACAGGCAGAGGGAGAAGCAGGCTCCATGCAGGGAGCCTGATGTGGGACCCAATCCTGGGTCTCCAGGATCAGGCCCTGGGCTGAAGTCTGCGCTAAACCACTGAGCCACCTGGGGTGCTCTAGCTTGAGGATTTTAAATATAATTTAACTGTGGGATAATTTGCAATTTTCACTTCTCGTTCTCAGATTAGATCACTAACAGTTTTAGGGAAAATTACTTTATTTCATAATTTATAATAATATATTCATTTGTCTAGTCAAGGAGTGGTATCTTATTCATACCTTAGTGTAATGATGATTAAGTCTTGACACACATTAGATGCTCAATAGGGGAAACCCTATAATTATGACTAGGAAACATGACCTGAGACTAGCACACAGATCAAGAGACTGCACATTTGTGTAAGTGATGGGGAAATTTTGAGACAGAGACCAGAGAGACTTAGGTAATCTGTCATTGCCTTTTCCTTAGACAATAGACTCCTTTATTGTAATATATTGTTTACCCTTATATCCTCCATATTACCTGATTATGTCCACAATAGGTGATGGGCAGAATAATGGCCTCTTAAAAAACTCTGTTCTCTAATTTCTAGAAATTTTGAATTGCAAAGAGTCATTAAGTTTGAAGATGAAATTAAGGTTGCTAATCAGCTGATCTTCAAGTAGGAAGATAATCCTGGATTATCTAGGCAGGTCCAGAGTTATCACAAGGATTTGCAAAAATTGGACAAGGAAGCCTGAAGAGGTCAGAGTGATGAGAAGAGAGAGGAGCATGACCTGCCCTTGCTGGAATTAAAGGAGTATGAGCCAAAAATGCACCCAGTGCCTAGCAGTTAGAAAAGGCAAATGAGTTCTCTCCTAGAGTTTCTAGAAAGGAACACAGCTCTGCCAAAACCTTGACTTCAGCCCAAGGAGACCTGATTCACACTTCTGACTTCCAGAACTACAAAATAAGAAATTTTAGTTGCTTTAAGTCACTGTTTTGGATAATCCGTTTTGACAGTGATAGAAAATTTACTGATTAAATGGTGTTCCATTTTAATCAGTAAATGCTTTCAAAATAAAAACTGGAAGATAGCATTTAAGGAAACAAGTATGGACATTTGAGATATTTTCAGTTTTCCACATCTTCTCTTTATTTGAAAACTTAACTTGGTATATTTAGTCTCTGGAATTTTACTGTCTACTCATTTGAAGTCTAGAATCTCTTAGAATTAGAAATAGTTTTCTTACACTGGCCAGCAGGTGCACTTACTTGGGATCATCCAGTGACTGGTCTTGTGAGGAATCTTGGTGTTTTCCTAATGCACTGTGACTACATTATGAGCAGTTTATCTCAACAACATAATTTTTTTTTAATTTATCACTTTAAGCAATGATTTTGGTCTAAGTTATCTTTTGGTCTTTTGTGATTTAAACACAAAATACATGAGTCACAAAGACATATCTTTTGATTCCATCTATTATCTATTTCTTCATTTGACCAGCATCTACTGAACACTTACAATATGCTAGCATTGTGCAGGCACTGAGAATCTAAAGAGTGAATAATACATGGTAACTGTCCACAAGTAGTTCACAGACTAATGAAGCAGAGACACACAGAATTGTTTAAAATGAAGGAATTAAGAGTAGAAACCACAGAGGGTTATGGCAACTCAGAAGGGAAAAAATAATTTCATTAAAACAACTTACTCCAAATCATAAAAAAAAAGTGAGTTCTACATTTATGGATGAACCTACAATTACTTGCAAAAGCAGGAGTTGCCTAAAGGACTCCTTTTAGTGCCTCTCCTGGCTGATATAACCCTTCTCTGAAAGTGAGCCTTCCATAGCCCGCATACACAGCCTGATCTGAAATGACTGAGGGCATACACCTGAATCACCCCAGGCCAGCCAATTAGATTCTCTCCACATAGAGAATTTATAGGTAGAATTCAAAGGTTGAGTCTTTAAAGTCAAGTGATAGAGACTCAGTGCTCTGGGAAGCCATGTCATGCAGGCATGTAGGACCCCAACCAAAGATAAACAGAGCAGGCTGGCAAGCTGAGAAAACTGAGAGTGAAGCAGAGACTCATATCCTGACTATAGATCTGCCATGCTTTTCCTTGTGAAACCTTGCTGGATTCTCTATTTCCTGAGTCAGCAAGACAGACCTGGGTCCTCAACATACAATTCTTATTTTGGTTATAGTTACTTTGGAGTTAGTTTCTGCTGCTCACACAGTGAGGAAGGTGTGTCTTTTCCACTAGCCCTGACCTTGGCCACACTGACCTCACCTGCAGTATGGGGAGAGGAAAGTGGATTCCCTTTTCAAAAAATGGGCAGAATTCGTAACAGATGTGCATGCATAAAAGCACTTTGGACTATAAATTATCATATAAATGCAAAACTTTGACAACTATAACTGGTTATGAAATGCTATTCACAGAATGACCCCTATTAAAACCCAAATGGAAGGATTTTTCAGCAAAAATGAGGTAGGAAAAAGCTCAAATTAAAATGGGCCATGATTCAAAGCAGCGCTTCTATATTCAACTTCAGAGATTAGTTCATCTTTGGCATTTCAAAGTGTGGAAGAGAGGACTTAATGGTAGAAAGAAAAGAATCCACACAGAAGCATGAGCACGGATGTTAGAGGGGATTTTATCTTCCCAGAGAAAGCCTATCTCACTATTAAACCATGTAGCACAGTAGACTGCACAATGTTCTTCTTTCGATAGAAGATAGAAAGTGCATCAAAAGACAACTTTCAATGGTCTCCACCTAGATAAAGCAGGGTTTTCTACTGCAATCAACAGAACAAGACCCATGTCTGACTGCTGGGGGATTTTCTTCCTGTTGGCTGTTACCAAGGATCTACAGGATGATACAGTAAATAGTTGCTGTTTGGAGATTACCTTCTGCTGACCATCTTTGAGGTCAGTGATAAGTTGTTAGCACTGAAAAGCATAGACAAAAAAGACAAAGAAGTACAGCCTTTGTTTATTTATTTCCCATTAGCATCTCTGATAATAGGCTTGTTCATCAATAAGTTAGAAATTACCTAAACTAGAAATTAGAAATAATCTAAAAATAATCTCATTTATTGATGTTAGAATCTAGATCTATGTATATTATCAGAGCTCAATAAATATGAGATCAAATGATACCCATTTTATGGGACATATGAACTCCTTTACCATGGAATTCACTTCTACACATCACTGCCTCACACATACACAAAAGTCCTATGCTGACCCACACTGAGCTTCTGTTGCTGGTATTGATTCTTTCTCTTCCATGTTATGAAGATATTTAGCATTTACTTTTGTAGTCTCAACACTTAGCATAGTGCCTAGCAGAGAGCTGAGACTCTAAGATCATCTGCAAGTACCTGCTTTTTTATAAAATAAATAGTAATATTTAGGCTTCAGGTACATTCTGAACTCCTATCCATCATGCTTGTTGACATTTTGTGAGCACTTACTCAATTCCAGGTATAGCATTAGAGATTTTATATGCAGTGTTTCATTAAATGGTCATGACAACCCAATGAGGAAATGAAGGTACAGAAACTAGTTCAAGGTAATAAAGGCTACTAGTTTGTGGAGTCAACATATAGATCCAGTCAGCCCATCTTCGGAGCTCAAGCTCAATGCCACTCTGTAGGACGGCCATTCATACTCTAGGAAATTCAAGAATGCTTTGTTCATGGGCTGGCAGATGATCAGTGCTCTGACATATGCAAACACAAATAAGGTTGTAAACTGGCTCTCAAGAAATTAATGTTTATATATTTATTCCAATGTGAGGTGGAATCCGACAAGTACTTCTAGAAATGAGGCTCAAAGTATAGAAGACACAAACAACTCTTAGCTAGGGTAGGAGAATCATGCAAGGATGTATATAAACCAGAGACACTTGGACTCAGCCTTAAACAACAGAGGATTTGCCTAGATTTGTGAAGGTGCAGAACCTAGATGCTATTTAGGAAGACTATCATAGGTCAGGAAAAGCAGTGTGTTTGGGACAATCCTGTAGGAAGTATCTAATGGTAAGTTTTGTTTTACCCATACTCTACCAATTTCTCCTAAGCACACTCCCCAAATCCTGAGTTTGACCGAGGACCCTAAAAGTAATCAAAGACTACTCTGAAGTTCTGAACTTTAGTGAGGATAAAAGATGTTATTAGAATGGTCACTTTAGTACAAAATGAGGCTGAGGTCATAAAGACAAATGTTAGAACTCTAGTCCCTGAGCTCAGGACAGAGGCAGGTGGACAGACCAACCAAGGTAGGCAGGCAAAATCCCCAAATGCAGATGATTCAACAGATGTGTGTGTAGGGCCTTCCTCCCACAACATGAGGTGCAAATAGTGATTTTGAAAATGGAACTCTAGTGTTCCATGCATTCACCAGTAACAAAATCAGATGACTGACAATGATGATAAATCAAGGAGAATCCTTTGAACTGGGTCTCAGAGATACTATCAAAATAACCAGTGATGAACTCAGTTTGAATTTACCTGACTCCTCTCTATGTAGTTAATCTGCCCACTATCTAACAAGGTAAACAATGGATTGATGTAAAAACCACACATACCAGATCCGATAAGCCATTCTATTCAAAATATAAGATTTACATAAAGAGAACTTCTATGCTAGGAGATAATTTGCTTACACAGGCATTTTATTACTGCCTTTCTATTATTTGGAAAGTAAAGATTAAGAGATTTGGGGATTTCTCTAATGTTCTGCATAAGCACAGGATAAAACCTAAAACTTAATTTTTCTTTGAATTAACATCCAATTGTCCTTTAGAAGAAACTTTATTAAATTAGAAGTATAATTCTCCATTTAAAAGAAAAAGCCTCACTATTTTTTATGATGATTATACTGCTGGTGTGATTCTAGTCACTGTCAATAAACCAAATGACAGTAAACAACCATTTTGAGGCAGCAATTAACAAAATAGTACCTTCTAAACTCTAGGTTTGTTTATCTAAGGTGAAACTACTATTTCTGTCGGCAAGTATGTAGATGAGAGCTCAATCTTTAAGAAGGACATGTTAAAGGATCCTTTGCAAATGTTTAAAATTACCAAAAAACAAATGTTCTGAAACTTATAAATTAATAAAAGCATTTTGTTTGCATAGATTAAATATTAAAAATCACATATAACTTTCATTAAAACAATTAGCTTTTTTTCAATAATTAACATTTAACAAAGATAGTACAACAATAAATTCCTTTCAGCAATCCTGATAGGTGCTTGAGTTCTAGTCCTTTCCTCATTAGAGTTCCTGCATGATTTTTCTATCTAGACTACTCTTTCCCTCATGGTCTTCTATTCCTTCCATTTTCCTTATCCGCCTTCCACTGTTAGGTCAGCTTTTATAACATCAGATCGCTTTTTAATACTCCTTATCAGGGCTCCAATAATACACTCAGATATCTCACTCATGGTTCAACACCTTTCTCTCTTCCTTGATGATTAGTTCCCTGAGGGCAGGCATTGGTTCAATTCTTTTCACCACTAAATCCCCAGCTGCAAATATCCAGGACCTGGGATACATATTGCAAACTACTTATCAGTCATTCAGTAAATATGTGAGGAAGGACGGACAGAAAAACTTGAATACTGAATACTGAACTTGAATACCTGAATACTTGCCTAAGAATATATCATATATATGGAATGAGCAAAATAAATTTAACATTATGTGAGTATACCCATTTAAATGTTATATTTCCCTTTGCACTTTCAGGAAGAGTTATCATCAGCTATGATTGATGAATGAAGGAAGGAAGGAAGGAATACATAAAATGGCTGGATTTTATGAAAACAAAAATATGTAACAAAAATATATCCATAACAACAACAACAACAGGTATTTCCAAAATTAAGGTAACATCCCAACTATTTCAAATAACTTGGGAAAAGCACAAATTTATTAATACAAATAACAGGCAATTTCTTGGAGTCTATTAGAATGGGTCTAGGAATTTTAGATAAGCAGAAATAAGTAAGAGAGCTATTAGAAGAATGCATACAGCAGGCCTGAGAGCCCAGCCAACAGATTTGGTCCAGCTCAGCCTAGCCTAAATATTAAAGACCTAAATGAAAACACTCATGCCTTCAAATTGACCATGAATGATGGTAATAGCAAAAGGCTTAAATATTGCTTTCATTAGAAGTCCATAACTTTATTTTAAAAAAGAAAATAATTTCCAATCCCAAATAGAATTATATTGGAATAACAAAAGAGATTTCCCAAATTCATCTAATTATTTTTTTAAAAAATGAGAATAGCAAGGAAAAAGATCCTTTTTTTCATTTAACAGAATAAGAATTTTGCCTTTTATTTGAATCCTCCTTATGGCTGCACTTTAAGGATTTCAGTTCATTAACTTGCGATAACTGAAAAGAACAATTTCATATCCTTTGTGAAAATTCCGGAATTAGGCATATTCTTATTCTTCTGTTCATTATTACTAATAACAAATAAAAACAACTGAGTTACCTGTTCTGGGAAATAACTGTTCCTAGAATAAAAATCTATGAATTAACTAAAGGAGTTTATTTGGCAAGGCAATCAGTTTATCAAGGCTACTTCAAGACCGTCACCATTCTATAGCATCATCACAAAGTTATTATGTCCCAAACTCTGCTCAACTCCAATCAGTTTCCTGACTTGGAATATTTGCTTTAAAATAACCTAGTTCAGGGGATCCCTGGTTGGCTCAGCGGTTTAGCGCCTGCCTTCTGCCCAGGGCATGATCCTGGAGTCCTGGGATCGAGTCCTGCAGCAGGCTCCCTGCATGGAGCCTGCCTCTCCCTCTGCCTGTGTCTCTGCCTCTCTCTCTCTCTCTCTCTCTGTCTCTGTCTCTGTCTCTCTGTGTGTCTCTCATGAAAGAATAAATAAAATCTTAAAAGTAAATAAATAAATAAATAAATAAATAAATAAATAAAATGACCCAGATCAAACCCTACACTTCATTAATGCACTACTTAATTTCCCTATTTTGAGATCCTACTCAGATTCTGCCAAAGTGGTGTATCCCTTACTGTATTAGGTCTAAAAGCATTCCTTTGCTCTATCAATATAGGTTTTTCTGGCAATCTTGTGCAAAACTGACAGTCAACTCTTTCTTACACACCACTAAAAAGAAAATTCTCTCAGTTCACAGATGTCATCTTGATCACTATCATATAACTGTGACTAGCATAGCTGCTGGCATATACTTAGGAAGGGAAGTTAAATATGAGTAATCTTGTCCTGATGGATTATATAGAGTCCTTAAGTGCTTATACAGGAAAGCTAGTAATCTAAACTGAACTTCCCCCAACATATTCTGTTCTCATGTGGTATCTCAGTATCAATCCTAAGGTTGCTATGTACAAAGGCTTGCCATCTATGGTTTTGAAACTGGACATCTATTTATATGTGTACACATTTAGTTCCTACAAATTAAAAAGCAAGGCAGCAATTATTGCTCTTCTCCTAAATGACCACCAGGGTAGGTTTAAACAATAGTCTGTAGAATGTTTATGTTTTATACTCTGAGGTCCCTTTATAGATACAGAAGTAGCCTGAGAAATACACGCTAAAATATCTTGCTTATTTTGTGAAAAGACTACACATTTTGCACAAATATTTCCTTCAGAATTGAGAAAAAGGATAAAATGGTGTGAAGTATATCGGGGTACTTAGAGCCCACCATATCGGAGAGTTTACAAGATGTAAAACTGGTGAGAAAACATGTCTCAACAAATGGAGATGCCCAACAGTGTTTATGTAACAACCAAACAAGGGGAATCACAAAATATGTTTTTATTTTTCCCCCACAAAAGATTTTCAAATTCCTATTTCAAATGTACAAAAGGTTGAGCACCTAAAACCTGTATTTACTTAAAAACTTTTACTGGCATCTTAATCCTCTGCTGAAGTGGTGGTAGTGGGCAAGAAATTAGTAAAAACATAGGAAAATATTAATTTATATATTAATATGATTTTATAAGTTTCTGAGTTTGTCTAATAATCATTTGCATGAAAATTTCTTGAGATGAATATAACAGGAGATTGAAAGGCATCATTCCCCTCCTCACCAAAAACAAACAAACAAAAACAAAAACAAAAATGTGAACCAACTGAAAAATTAATCATGTTTTTTTAGAACCATCAGATAAATGAGGCTATAGGGCAAGTGATCACCCCACAATCTGCAAAGAAAGGAAAACACAAAGAATCACAGCCAAGATCAGCTTACCTGAGGCTAAAGCAGAAGGAGCTAGTAATTGATAGGAACACATAAATGATAACTTTAACAAATTGTTGGAGACTGAATGAGAACTAGCTTGAGAGTTAAAAACTGCTACGGATAGACTCCACACTTTTGGTGGCTTTACCTCTGAGAACACCACCATATTTTAAAAATGAAGATTGGAGGAAAAATCCTTTGGGAGAGGAAAAAAGTAACTGTTGTGAAGGTTTCCCAGATTGTTCTCATAATAAAGGCATGTCATCCTAGGGAATCATTTTACCAGAGTTTTATTGGACTTTGAGGAATGGAAATTAACCAATTCCAAAACCTTCTACTTTTCCTGACTCAGCAGAAGAGACAAAAATTAAAGAAAAAATTATGAAATGCTTCTAAAAATGACAACCGAGGGAATCAGACCCCTTAACAAATGAAATTTGATTTTGATATTATAGATAGTAACTATCCCCACTACCTCTCATCACTAGATGAACAGGGCTTTAGTATTACAATGGATTATAACTTAGAGATGAAAGACACAAACTCTATTTACAAAGGATTTCTTGAGGAAACCCACAGAAAACAGGGGAGAAAGAAATACTTATAACTACAACACACATTAAACACAACCCAGCTTCTAGACATATTAAATATAAAACCTCACAATAAAAGCCTAATAATCTAAGTTATTATGGCCTAAGATAGCATCTCCTGCTTTCTACAATAACAAAATAACAAGACACACTAAAGAGCAAGGAAAAAACAGTCTAAAGAGACAAAGCAAGCATCAGAAGTAGACTCATATATTACAGATTTTTGAGTTATAAGATAAAGAATTATACTTTGGTTAATATTTTAAGGGCTCCACTAGAAAAGTAGACAACATGCAGGAATAGATAGGTAATGTAAGCAGAGAGATGGAAGCTCAAAGAGAGAATCAAAAGGAAATTCTAGAAATAATAAAAAAAATACTTAACAGAGGTGAAAAAATGCCTTTGATGGGTATATTGGTAAATAGAACATGACTAAGGAAAGAATGGGTAAGCATTAAGACATATCAACAGAGAGGTGCCTGGGTGGCTCAGTAGGTTAAGCATCTGCCTTCAGCTCAAGTCATGATCTTAGGGTCTTGGGATTGTCTCCCATATCAGGCTTCCTGCTCAGCAGGGAATCTGCCTCTCCCCCTCTGCCTCTCCCTCTGCTCATGCACTTTGCCTTTCTCTCTCAAATGAATAAATACTATCTTTTAAAAAGACATCAGAAACAGAAACATCTCCAAATTAAAATGCAAAAAAAAAAAAATAGAACATTCAAGAACTGTGGGAAAATTTCTAAAAAGTGTTATGAGAATACCAAAAGAGAAGAAAGAGAGAGAGAGAGAGAGAGAGAGAAATATTTGATGTAATGCTTGATAAAAATTTTTCAAGACTAATAACAGACATCAAGCTACAGATCCAGGAAGTCAAGAGATCACCAAGCATCATGAATTCTGAAATACCTAGGCATATTATAGTCAATCTGCAACAAACAAACAAACCAAAAATGTAGACAAAGAAAAAAAAAAACTTGAAAGCACCTAGAGGAAAAATATTACTTATTTCTAGGACTTGTCTAACATCTCAATGTAAATAATTCAAGCAAAATGGGAATGGAGTGAAACATTTCAAGTACTGACACACACACACACACACACACACACAAATCACCAACCTATAATTCTTTACTCAGCAAAACTGTCATTCAAAAGTCAATGAGAAATAGTTTGAGACAATTAAGAAATAAAGGATTCGTTACTAGACTCACCTTGCAAATGTTAAAAGATCTTCACACAAAGATGAAAAATAACATAGAAATCTTAAGTACATAAAGAAAGGAAAAGCATCAGAGATAAAAATAAAGGAAAATAGACTAATATCTTGTGTTTCTCTTATTCAGAGTCAATATAATATGGACTGCTCAAAGTAATGAAGACATTTTATTGGATGATTACAGCATGTGCATAAAATAAACAAGAACAGTTTCATAAAGGATAAAAGAGAGAAATAGAGAACACGCTGTTATACAGGAACTATGCTACCATAAAACAGTATGTTATTTGAAAGAGGGCTTAAATCAGTTGCAAGTGTGTACGCAAATACAAGGATACCTTGATGTTTATAACAGCATTATCAATAATAGTCAAATTATGGAAAGAGCCCAAATGACAACTGACTGAAGAATGGATAAAGAAGATATGGTACACATATATAGAATAGGTTACTACTCAGCCATGAAAAGGAATAAAATCTTGCCACTTGCAACATCATGGATGGAACTAAAGAGTATTATACTAAGTGAATTAAATCCAGGAAAGACAAATAGCATGATTTCATTCATATGTGGAATTTAAGAAATAAAACAATCCTGGGAGGGGAAAAGAGAGAGAAGACTAAGAACCAGACTCTTAACTATAGAGAACTGATGATTACCAGAGGGCAGGTGGATGGGGAGATGGGTTAAATAGGTGATAGGGATTGAGGAGTACATTTGTGATGAGTACTAGGTACTATATATAAGTGTTGAGTCACTAAACTGTATACCTGAAACTAATATTACCCTGTATGTTAACTGGAATTTAAATAAAAACTAAAAAAAAAAAAAAATTCCTTATAAGGGAGAAGGGAAATGATATAGTCATAACCTAAGACATGCCTGGAGTCACCAGGAGTTGGAAGAGACAAAAAAATGAATTTTCCCCTAGAGTTTTGATGGGAGTTCAGAATTAGTGACACCCCTATCGTTGGACTCCTGGCCTCTAGAACTATGAGAAAATAAACTGCTGTTGTCTTAAGCCACCATTTTGCAGTAACTTGCTACAACAGTCACAAAAAAACTAATGCTAAAGCAAGGCTATCACCTTCTCAACACTCTTATTCAACATTATACTGGAAATTCTAGCTAATGCAATAAGCCAAGGAAAAGGAAGAAAAGGCACACATAAAAACTGGCTTTGTTCTCAAATGAAATGATTGTTTATGTAGAAAATACCAAGTAACTGATGAAAAAAAAAAATCTGGAACTAATAAATGATTATAGCAATGTGGCAGGGTAAAAGTTAATATAAAGTCCTCAATTACTTTCCCTCACATAAGCAAAAAACTATTGGAATTTGTATTTAAAACACAATGACAGGGGCACCTGAGTGGCTCGGTGGTTGAGCATCTGCCTCTGGCTCAGGGTGTGATCTCAGGCTCCTGGGATCCAGTCCTGCATCAAGTTCCCTGCAGGAAGCCTGCTTCTCCCTCTGCCTATGTGTCTGCCTCTCTGTGTCTCTCATGAATAAATAAATAAAATCTCTAAAAAAAAAAAAAAAAAAAAAAAAAAAAACCACATAAACACACACACACAATGACATCCAAGGCACCTGAGTAGCTCAGTCAGTTAAGCATCTGATTCTTGATTTCAGCTCAGGTCAAGATCTCAGGATTGTTGAGACTGAGCCTCATTCTGGGCTCCACTGCTCAAGATTCTTTCACTTCCTCTTTTGTCCCTCTCCTTGCTCATACTCACTCTCTCTCAAAAATAAATAAAATCAAATCCCTTTTTGAAAATCACAATGACATCTATATTAGTATAAATAATACTTAGGTATAAATCCAACAAAATGCATACACATAGGATCTTTACGACAAAGAAGGCAAAATTCTGAGGAAAGAAATAAAAGATCTAAATACATGGATCAGAAAGAGTTCACTAATTTTGGGCAGAAAGAGTTCACTAATTTTTAAGGAAAGAAGGAAAGGAAAGAGAACAAGACACAAGAAAAGGGCATCTAAAAACTTAACTTGGGGAGCTTCCTGGGAACGGGACCTAGAAACCAGGAACTCTTAATTCAAGTAGCCAAGAACATTCTTAGAGCTGTTACAATTCCAGATCATGGCTTTAAGTCTACAGAGCCCCAAGGTGAATACCACAGATAGTTGGAAATCAGTTGAGTTCCAAGAACAGAGTTTGTATCTGAAACAGAGGCTAGCTGGCTATTCAGAAGTGATGGATGTCAGAGCCAAACTCCCTCAGGATCAAAATGTCCTAATGAGGGAAGACTTTAAAAAGTGCACACTGGTGTAAATATGGCTTTGGTTTAGGTTCTTTAGTGACAAACAAATGTTAGATCAATTTCCCAAACACACCAAAATCCCTTTCACTGGGGATATGGAATGAGTCGATTTATTAGTGAATAAAAGGGAAAATGTGTGTTTGTCATGTCAGGAGATGCTTAGCTTTGCTCTTTCAATTTATTCTGTCCCAATATTTTTACTAAGATACACACACACACACACACACATATATACATACATATGTAGAATTCATGAGTCATAAAATTTACCTTTTCAAAGTATTAAATTCAGTGGTTTTTTAGTTTTACATACCAAAGTTATGTATCCATTACTACCACCTAATTCTAAAACCCAAATTTTGTCTTTAAACACATGCCTCAAATTCAGAGTACGCAAAGAAACCAATGGACTACAGATATATCCTATAAGAAGAATCCTTGATTTCTTTTTCAAATATTTACCTTGCATATTAATACATCTATATTCTTTCTGTATTTAGAAAGGTTTCCTTTCTCTTCAGCAATCATGTGGGCTGATACTTATTAAAGTTTCCATACAGAAGACTGTCATTCTGACCTGGAAAAAAAAATAAGTGTAGAAATGTATATATTTGGACTAAATAATGAAAAAGAGGTTGAGAAAAAGTGCACTGGAAGAGGCCAAAAAGGAGACTATGGGCCAAAGGTATACAATAGGGAATATAAAAAGTTTCTAGGGCACTGCAGAAAGACAATGTATTCTAGTGATTACCTTTATTAGACTCTATTGGATCAGGAGCCAATTCATTAAACATTAATGGCAGGGGAATGCCATCCATATATTATAAAGAGTCATTAAGTTGAGATAGACAGCTCTGCACAGGGTCAGTATGAATTAATAAAAAAACTGAAGCTGGCATTTTAGAATCATAAAAAGACAGATTTAGTAGAAAATATTCAATAAGAATAAGGAAGAACAATATATATTACACTATTTGTCTGAAGAACAAACTAAAATTGAGAACAAATTTACCATAAACCTAAAAATACCCTTCATGACGAAACGCTTATTTCTTGAAAATGAGTGTCAATTACATTTAAGAATCTTAGTTCACTGTGTGACATTGGCAAATGGTAAATGCAAAGACAAGTGAGAAGTAGATGTTTGGGGGAAAATTAGACAAAATGTTAATGAAACCAGAATAACCTCACTGAATACAGTCCCAAGTATACTTGACCACAGCAGAATTAAGATTAGTAGCAGATAAGGTCTAATTTCAAATTTCTCTATCGGGTTAATTCTGGAATCTATCTTACTCAATTGTATTTACAAGTTAGGTCACCTAGAAAGTAACCAAAATTGGTTATTTTTTTCCAACAGTTTTCCCAATTTAGAGAGTGAAAACATATGATAAAAATCGTGGTATTAGTGGACAACTATATTTTCACAACTTACTCTTCTCACCTTTGCTAATTTACACTCATTGTTTTAGAATAATCCCAAGAAAAAATTGAGAGATTGATATACTTTTTATACCTTAATGTTTCTAAGATACTGACACACGGACTTTTGTAAGAATTTCATTGTGGCAGCTATTATGATATGAATATGGCCCTTGTTTAAAAAAATTATCATAAAATCAGAAACAAGGTGAGGATGGCAGTGGTGATACATAGCATGTCCTTTCAATATCATAGCAGCATCTTGTTTTAGAAGCCCATCTAAAGATTTAATTGTTCTAAGAGGATGGACCTGTGTGTAAATTTGCTAGGCACTTTTTGATTATTATACGCCCACTATAAAGTTACAGGTTAACTTGCAAATTTTTGTCTAATACAAAAGACAATCACAAAGATTATTATTTCATTGCTCTGTAGAATATTAACCAATCTTGTACCTAATCTAGAATTTCATTCACATATTCTCCCCCTCCTCATTTTTAACAAAGCCTGTAAGTACCCGAGTATCCAGTTTCTCAGAATGCTCCTGCATTGCATTGGTTTCCTCTTTAGAGACTTATTAAAACTTGGTACATATTTATTCTATATGGGTAATAAGGTCATGTTTTCAACTCTTTAAAAATAGTATTTTGCCCTCCATCAAGCACTTCTGTAAGACTTTTAAAAAATAAATAAACTAATCAATACCTCTCTCATGAATCCATACAAGCCAAGACAACATGAATTGCCTTGTAACAGTCAAGCTAATATAGGCAAAGCAAAGCTGTTTAACTTTAAGGACTTCCCTTGAAAATACGATTTTAGACATATGGAATATCAAATGTAACAACTTGAACAAACTCTACTTTGTGCCAATGTTTTGAGAGATAGATTACGAAAAGTAAGGTATCATTAACAATGTCAAAGTTTTATAACCCATGAGTTATCATTATAGAGGACTGCCACCCGACCCTTCCTAGAATTATATCTTCGAGTTACATCACAGAATGAGAGAAGTATATACCTAATGCAAGGAGTGTGTGCGTGTATATTTATAAACATATGTATTATATATTTATATGATATGTTTATCTATACAGATATATCTATGTTTCTTTATAAATTAGGACATCTTCATGATGTCTGTGACGGGTTTCTAATGTGTTAACTTGGCTAGGCTGAACTATAGTCCCAACCCATTCAATCAAACACTAATCAGAATGTTGCTGTGAACAGATTTTGCAGATATAACTGAAGATTCTAATGAGGTGAGTTTCATTTTGGGAAATTATGTAGGTAAACTGATTTAACCAGTTTTTAAGACAGGCCTTAGGACATCTCATATTTGATGCTGGCTCTAAGCAGCAGAGCCCCTAACCCATGGTTGGGGTTATTAGCTTATATCACATGGCCATTCTCTTCACATGGTTAGGGTTCCTTCATCACACAGTGATTGGATTCCAGGGAAATGTATTCCAAGATGGGGAGGGGACAGGGAAGATGGACAGATACAGAATAATGCCCACACTAAGTGCACTCTATTCATAGAGGCAGTCACAAAGTCCTACCTAGGTATAAGAGAAAGGCAAATAGGGGATCCCTGGGTGGCTCAGCAGTTTGGCTCCTGCCTTCAGCCAGGGCGTGATCCTGGAGACCCGGGATCGAGTCCCACATCGGGCTCCCCGCATGGAGCCTGATTCTTCCTCTGCCTGTGTCTCTGCCTCTCTCTCTCTCTCTCTCCCTCTCTCTCTGTGTCTCTCATGAATGAATAAAATCTTTAAAAAAGAGAGAGAAAGGCAAATAGACTCCATATCTTAACAGAGCCTATCAAGATTCTAGTAGAACATACTTGTTCTACCACATTCCACCAGATTCTTGAAATATAGTTGTGACCATTTCTGGAAAGTATAGCATGTCACAATGGTCTATGGCTATTTTTTCTGTTGGACTACTGATCATCTTCTTAAGGACCTCTAGAAGCTTTGAAAAAACTAGGTAAATTAACTATATGAATGTGATATGAAAAATGCATTATTATTTTTATCTGTCTCTTTTCTAAGTCTCTTGATGCTATGCACATTTTACTGAGTGGAAATAAATTTTTAAATGAGGTATTTATAAAGGATATTTTCTTTTTTATATTTTCAATATTAGTGTATATCAGCTAAGTAATTTACTATAATTCTTACAGCACCCAATCTTTCAAATAAAAGTTTAAATGTGTTTTGAGTTTTCCTTCTAACTAGCAGACTAATCTACTATAGAAACAATAATCAAAATGTTATTTAAAAATCAGACAGAAGAGCAACAGGGAAAGTTGGTGTTTGGTATTTAAATTACATTTTTATATCAGTAGGTGTAGAATGCTGTGGAGATATAACATTTCATTTAGTTTTCTTTCATTTTAATGTCACCAAAAGGTCAAGGGATAATCCAGAGATCAATTCACCTTCCAATGCACATTGCTTCCCCACCCCCAAATTGGGATAATAAATTCAAATGTTAAGATGGTCTTTACCCAAGTTCTTCCAAAGAAATGTAAAGGCTTCAGATATTTTCATATCTACAAAAGCAGAGAAAGCATTACTTCAAATAAATGCTGTACAAATTAGCCTGGTGACTCTTCTTTTATCTTTTAATACTTTCATATCAGTGGGATAGGAGATTAACTCCAATAAGGGGCAGCAGGTTCTACTTTTGCTTCTAACATAGAAAAACCATGTTGCTTTAGCAAGTCCTTTTAACAGTGAACTCAGCCAAATCATCTATAAAATGGGGACATGTCAGTAGCCTGGCACCTGGGAAGGTTATTGTGAAGATCAAAGAAAATTTCATTTGCTTCCTGTCACATTAGGGTGATGAGAGTGCAACATTTGTGACTCTTATTGGGATCGATTTCAACACTTAAAAACTTGTTTAGAACATATTAATTGTTTAATAAATTTTATCAGGTGTTTTTGTAACACTGCTTAATTTCCCTTAAGAAGTTAAGGGGATCAAATAGGAAATAGATGTCAAGTACTGCCTATCTATGGTGTGTGAGAGGAAGAGAGAAAAGGAGTAATGAAGGAAAAGGAGAATGAGTATAGGGTTCTGTCTCAGAACACTGCTGTCTTGCTAAGTGAAGGAAAATAGCACTCTTTATCACTGCAGCTGGGTCCCCATCCCACTTCTGTCATTTACTAGTCCTCGAACCCTGAAAAAGTTACATAAGCCCTGAGTATCAGGTATCTACTTCTATTTAAACAAACCATACCCCAAATCCAGGGGCCTAAAACAACGATAAACAATGATCTCACACAGGTTCAGTGGGTCAAGAATTTTGGAAGTAGCTTAGATCAGTGGTTCTGATCTAAACAATGATAAACAATGATCTCACACAGGTTCAGTGGGTCAAGAATTTTGGAAGTAGCTTAGATCAGTGGTTCTGGCTCAGGGTTTCTCTGGAAGTAGGAGTCAAAATGTCCACTATGTCTGGAACTACCTGTAGGCTTGACTGGGCCTGGAAGAGCCACCTTAGAGATAACTCACAAGGCTGTGAAGGTTGTGGTAGCTGTTGGAAGATCTCATTCTTTGCCATGTGGACCTCTCCCCACAGGGCTGCTTAAATGTTCTCACAATATGGTAACTAGCTTCCCCCCAAATGAGTAAAATTTTTTATGACCTCGTATCAGAAGTCACACAATGTTGCTTTCACTGTATCATTGTGGTCAAAGAGGCCAATCAGGTACACTGTGAGCAGGGACTGCAGGAGGCAATGAATATTAAAAGCCAAGGATCTTTGGAGGCCATCACGGAGGCTGGTTACTGCTGTAAGTCCTTGATGTAGCATCTGTAAAATGCCAATGATAATGATCTCTCCTTATAAAGTTGGTGGAAAGACTTAAGGACACCATCTATTCAAAGTGCCTAATATCCAACATTTGCACAATGAATGCCAGGTCTCTCCATTCATTCTACATTCATTCTTGGTTCTAGCATAATGTATGTGCATATGTGTATGTGTGTGTACCTGGACCCCTTTGATAACCTGATGAAGTCTGTGTACTACTTCTAAGAATAATATTTTTTTAATTAAAAAGTATTTGGTAAGGAAAAGCTGGATGGCTCAGTTGGTTAAGCACCTGACTCTTGATCTCAGTTCAGGTCTTAATCTCATGAGTTCAAGCCCCATGTTGGGCTCCATCCTGAGTGTGGAGCCTACTTTAAAATTAAAAAGAAAAAAAAAGTATAAAGTATTACAAAGAATACAAATTAAACTGAAATATAGCTATCAGAATATTTTAAAACATATTTGTGATATAGTAACATGTACTTATTTATTCAGATACTAAATAATGAGACCCAATAACAGGTCTAATAACTACTTTATCTCCAAAGCAATAATAAGCCAAATGATATTTTGAGATATTTGCAAGAACTATAATACAATTAAGCACTATCTATGATTTCTTCTGGTGTCAATGTCACAAGTTGTGCCAATGTTACTCCGGTCCTATGCCTATAACCAAACTTGAAAGAAATGCTACGCTCTAGTTAGGGGTTAGCGTAAATAAAAATGTAATTTTTTTTCCCTATTCAAATTCACAGACTTAATGAACACTCTACTCCAATGGTTAGAGACCCAACATTCTCCAACACTCTCCACTGGACCCTAGACTAAACTTCTAACTACTCTATACTTTAAAAAAAAAAGGGGGGGGGGGACAAGAAAAGAAAGTTTTAATATTTAATATCCTCTACAAATAAAATAACTTTGTTCCTATTAAACTTCCTACTGTATGTAGGAATATCTAATGTCTTCTGGGATATTCTCATTTCAAAACGAGCACCCCTTGAATTGGACACATACCTATATAATGCTTCCATTTAAATGGATTTTAATGAATCTTTAGGCCTAGATAAATGGATTTACAGAAGTGGTACATTAAAAGGCCATTTTAAGTTTGGGATCCAAAGGACTTTTAATTTATAGCTCCAGAAAATATCCATTCTATGGCTCAAAGATCCTTGTGGATTATAAAAGAGGAAACGACTAACAGAAAAGGAATTATTCACCACATTATTAAACATGACAAAAAGCTTCTGAATTGGAGCTTAAAATGGGCTATTTAAGATTCCAGCAATCCCTGGGACTTTGGCAACAAAAATGTTCAAAAGCCTTTTATAGTTGCTGTCAGATTTCTGTAAAGCATTTGAGATTCCTGTGAACTTATTTATATAACAAGCTAAAACCTGAAGCCGACTTGAAAGTCTTTCTATTCTAATTATGTAGAATTGGAAATGCCTAGAAATGATGTTCAGTGTTCTCCCAAGAATATCCTCCTAAAATGGTGGTTTCGGAACTGGGTGTTTAGAACAAGCAATGAGAGTGTAGCTGCTATGGCTTATTATAAGGAGCAGTTACAGCAGATATACAAACTATAGTTTGGTAAAGTGGTTTCAAAGAACTGCCATTTAGTGATTCTCTCTGCAGCGGCACATTCTAAATGACTGCTCATATTGTTCCCTCCTGGCCTGCCATAGTGGTTTATTTTTGAAGCTCGACAGTTCATGTGTAATCATGTAGCAAAATAATTCAGGAGATAATGATCCACCAGGATATCAGCTGATTGAGGTTCTTATCACAGTACTGTTCCTGATGCTCTGTGCGGCTGTCCGAGCTAACACTCTAACCTCTTAAGTGTCAGCATACCAATTTGATATCTGCTCCTCTGTGCTCAGAAGATATAGCAGGAGAAAAGAAGCAGCACATACCCCAAGCTAGAAATAGTTAGGAGATACTCCAAAGCAAAGTAATATAGGTTCTGGGGAGAGCCCTACCCTTGGCAGTTTCTGAAACGGAACCTCATGATTCCACCTTTGGGGACTCACACCCTGTATAATTCTCTCACCTTCTGAGTGTGGGCATCCCAGACAGAGGAGACAAAGGGGTGGGAAGAAGAGACGGAGAGTCAAAAAAGGCTCTTGCACTGAGAACTTTGAATTTTAGCGGTCTGCTCAGGGGCACCGCTGGATATTGGATGGGTACAAACAGGTATAAACACCTGAAGAATCTGAGAAAATCAAGTGGTCTCATCCCATGCTTTGTGGTGTGGAGTTAGCTCTGACTTGATCCTGGGGTCTTTGTAGATATAATTAATTAAGGATACTGGGATGAAACCATCCAGGATCTAGGGTGAGCCTTGAATCTAGTTGCTGGTATTTTCAGAGGAGAAAGGTGGGCGGGGGATGTGAACACAGAGATAAATAGGGGAAGACAGAGGTGATGACTGGACTCAGGGTGCCACAAGCCAAGGAACAGCAGGAGCCACCAGAACCTGGAAGAAGCAAAGAAGGACTGTCCCCTAAAGCCATCAGAGGGCATGTGACCCTGCTCACACCTTGATTTTGACCCTGCTCACACCCTTTTGTGGCCTCCAGAACCACGAGAGGGGCAAGTCCTGTGTTTTAAGCCACTAAGTTCATCATTTTGGCTGCCCTAGGAAATTAATACAAGTCCCATCCAATCTCACTGCCCCAGCCAGACATGACAGCCTCTACTTAAAGCTGCCATGCCTGTTTCTCCAGGTGAGCCACTCTCTTGGTCAAGTTAGGACCCAGGTGGTCATGACTGGCAGTAAGAACAATAGCTACAACAATAATCAAAACACCTCCAAAACAAAATACGTAAAAGTCAGTGTTACCCAGGGGCACCTGGGTGGCTCAGTCTGTTGAGCATGCAAATCTTGGTCTCAGCTCAGGTCATGATCTCAGAGTCATGGGATTGAGCCCCAATCAGCTCTGCAATCAATAGAGTCTGCTTCTTCCTCTCCCCTTCCATCCCCTCCTACTCCCACCTCATATATATTCTAAAATAAATAAAATCTTTTTAAAAAGTCAATGTTACCCAAACAAAAACGTTTTGTCTAGAAAGTTGTTGCAAAAAATTAGTTAGAAATAGTAAGTATAAACCCAAATGTATATTATTCTACAGTTGAATATAATTTCCAGATTAGCATAGTGCCCAGTATGAAGCAGATTCTCAATAAATGAGAGTTTCTCTTCCCCTTCAGACATAAGAGTTGGGGTGCCTGAGAAAAATCACGTGGCTCATCCTAATTTAGATGTTAGCTGCTATTCACTACTCTTGGGGTTTGTTGTTGTTGTTGTTGTTTTAACTCTTAAAACCAAACCTTTATAGTAGGGCCTGTTCTAGGAAAGCCTTAGAAGATAGTATAAGGGCATATCATACCCGGGACAAAATGATGTGATTACAGCAAGGTCGTTCTACCTGTGACTTGATAATTAGAGGTAATTAGATGCTGGCCATGATACCTCACATCACAGCAATTATAAATACCAAAGGATGAAGGCAAGATATCAAAGGATGAATACTGAATATTAGTAGACATATCAAAAACCTCACAAAAATATTTCTCTGCAGAAAAAAAGTATGCAACTCTATTAAATTGCTTTCTCTTATGTAGTTGTAAATAAAATTAAAAAAAATTTTTTTGTTTATTGGCTTTTTTCCCTCAAGTGGCTATTATTATATCTTATAGTCAATTAAAACACATTCACCAAACTAGAAATCTGCTCAAGTATGTATGTATAAATATATTATAAACTATTGAATTAAAACATTAAAATATTCTCCATAGCAACCCTAAATCAAACTGATATTTCATTTTGGTTCCCCTGATGCCAATACATATAGTACATTAAACCCACAGCTTTCAAAGCATAAAAATGCCTTTGAAAACATAAGTAATCAAGAGATGATATTCAAATATACTATAATATACATCTTGTTTTACAGGTATTATTTCTTTCCCAGACTACATTTCTCTGAGAATATAACAGTCTAAATATTATATTAGGTCGTTATAATAGTGGAAGGAGAAATTTTAGCTTTGCAAATTCTGACCATGGTGTTTCTATGCCCATAGTAATAAATAACTTACATCTAATTTGTACTCTTCCCAAAAAGCTCAAATCAAGGACCACAGAATTTATAAACTACAAAAGTTAAGGAGAAAGGACACTGGTGCTACCCCAGATTATGAAAAGATAAAGATCCTACTCTGACTTCAAAGCCGCTAGTCTCCATAGAAATAAAGCAAGCACACACTCTATTCACCTTCTCTGATAGCAGACAATATTTAATAAATGTCCGTTAATTCAGAAAGAGGTAAGGTACAGATCTCAAAGTCACCTAACTATATATTTTCTTCCCAACCTTACAGAGCATAAGAGAAGACACTAAAATATGCCTGATTTTGGCATTGAAAAGGAGGTAGTTCCATCTTTATTGCCATGAAAACCATCCTGAGAAATTGTACCTCTCAGCAACCTTTCCAGGACTTAGAGGAAATCAACCGGGAGCACTGGATAAAGCCAATTTAGATGAAGAGTAATAGGGGTTTTAGGGGTTCACAAGAGATACTTAAAAGTTCAGAAAATGGGTTTTCAGATTACAAAGTTTCATATGAATTACAGCCCACTGTGGGTTAAGTTCCATCAACTTGTGATGCAAACCAAAAAAAAAAAAAAAAGTTGGTTCATGAAGTGAACTATGCCTCAAATGATACCGAAGAATTCATGAGGAGGTAAAACCAAGGTAAATTACACTTTAAAAAGCAATCTCAGCAATACATTTTACCCTGAAACCTCCAATTCCCTTTCAACCAACATTTGTTGTGAGTCCTTTTCAACAGCTTTCCATGAGCAATGCAAAGCCATATCTTCAGAGGCACAAGCAGTAATCAAAAGTACTTAAAGAACTGCAAGGAGGAGGATTTGGGGTCTCTGACTTTGTCATTGTGGAAAAGAAATGTTACGTTCCATGCATTAAAATAACCCATGCTTGATGAAATAAGATAAATAACCTAACAGATGCATTCTTGCATGTCTGAGAATACTTTTGAGATGCTGAAATGCATTTGATGCATTGAAACATGAAACTATCAAATTCTACAGCTGGAAGGAATCTCGGAGCTTTATCACTGCAGAGCCTCCAGAGGAGCCTAAGTTCCAGCAGACATGAAGAACACAATCAAGGTCACAAGTTAGTTGGCAAGAGAGGTTGGAGGAGAATACATTATCTAATTTCATTATACCACACTTTTAGTTTCTAAACACCAATGGGCATGAATACAGAAACAATGACTACAGTCACATGCTGTACCTAAAATAACAATTACAAAAATAAACCTACTGCCCCAGTTAGTGTTTACCTTTGTGTGTCTTTTCTCCCAAGAACATTTTCATTACCACAGAGGCCTTGCACTGTCCATTTATAGCCACACCCATTCCTCTCCTGCCCCTCTTCCCTACCCACCCTTAATCACTGGCAACCACTAATCTGTTCTCCCTTTCTATACTTTTGTCATTTTACAAATGTTAAAGAAACAGAATTGCAGAACATGTAACTTCATGAAATTGGCCTTTTTTTTTTTTCTACTCAGCATTACTTCTCTGGAGATTTATGCAAGTTTTTGTATGTATTAATACTTCTTTCAAATCTCAAATAACCTCCATGATTTAAGTACCACAGTTCATATCATCACTCACCTGCTGAAGAACATCTAGATTTTTATTTTATTTTTTTGCTATTATGAATAAAGCTGCCTTGAATATTCAGGTATAGGTTTCTGTGTAGATCTAAGTTTATATTTCTCTGGGTTAAATGCCCCAGAATGCAAATGTATGATTGTATGGTAGTTGTATATTCAGATTTTAAGAAGCTACTAAAGTGTTTCCCAGAGTGACTATACTATGTCACATTCTCACTAGAAAAGGTGCAAAAATTTATTCAATAAAGGAAGGGTAGATTTTTCAACAAATTATGCTGAGGTAATTGGACATTCATAGCCCCCTCCCTAAAACAACTTTGACCTAAACCTTATAATTTGTACAAAAATTAACTCAAAATGGATGATATGACTCATTTTCTCCATAGCCTTGCCAGCATTTTAGAGTTGCCACTTTTTATTTTAGTCTTTCTGATAGGTGTGTTGAAATATTTCCTGTGGTTTTAGTTTGTATTTTCCTTTTGGCTAATAATGTAGAACATTTTTCATGTGATTATTTGAAGAAATGTCCATCCATACCTTTTGCACATTTTCTGATTGGATTGCTAGCCATTTTTTCCTATTAAATTTTGAGACTTCATAATATATTTGGGGTAATAGTCCTCTATTTGTGGCTCATCTTTTCAGCCTCTTACCAGAGTGTATCACAGAGCAAAAGTTTTTAATTTTGATGAACTATAATTTATCAACTTTTCCTTTATGGCTTAGACTTTTCTTGTCAAGTCTAAGGACTCTTTATCTAGACACAGATCCCGAAGATTTTCCTTTTTTTTTCCCCAAAAGTTTTAGAATTTTATATTCAAGTTTTTGATAGATTTGAATTAATTTTTGTTCAATATGTAAGATTTAGGTTAGGATTTCTAAATTTTTGCCTACAGATATCTAATTGGTATCTGTATCTAATACAGATATCTAATTTTGCCTAAGATTTCTAATTTTTGCCTACAGATATCCAGCCCATTTACTTTTGCATCTTTGTAAAAAAAAAAAAAAAAAAAAAAAAATCAGTTAGGCATATTTGAACAGGTCTGTTTCTGAGTTCTCTATCTGTTGTGTCTATACAACAGATCTGTGTGTTTATATCTCTGTCAATAACACATATTCATAATTTTTGGACTTATATAATAAGGTTAAAAATAGAATGATCCCTAACACTATACTCTTCTTGTTCAAAATTGTTTTAGCTCTCTTATTTCCTTTGCCTTTATACTAAATTTTAGAATAATCTTATCTATATCTATAAAAAATATCTTGAGATGTTTACAGGAATTACATTAAATTTGTGTAACAATTTGGAAGAACTGATTATCTTCACTATAATGAGTCTTCCAATGAATGGAAATAGTAGGTCTTCCCATTTATCTATCTCTTTCATTTCTTTCATCAGCATTTTATAGTTTTCTTTTTTTTCATTTTATAGTTTTCAACATGTAAGTCCTATACATGTTTTGAGATTTACCTCTAAACATTTCATTTGTTTTGAGTGCTTGTTAATAATAGTGTTTTTTTAAATTTGGTGGCCACAGGCCCATTGCTAGTAACAAGAAAAATAACCGGTTTGCATAGGCTGATCTTGTACTTTGCAGCATTGCTGAACTCATCTATTATTTCTGGAAATTGTTTTTGGTGGGGGAGTTAGGGTAGATTCCTTAGGGCTTTCTATGTGAACAATTAAGTCATCTACAAACAAAGACATTTTCATTTCTTCCTTTTCAATTTGTATATTCCTTTATTTCCTTTTCTTGACTTACTGTGCCCCAATAGATATATAGCTGCTCCAAAACTATGTTAAATAGTATGAGACTAGCCACTGTCTTATTCCAGTCTTAAGGAGAAGGCATCCCATTTTTCACCATTAAGTATGATGTGATCTATGAGGTTTTTTGTAGACATTCTTTATGAAATTAAGGTAGTTCCCCCTTTTTTTTTCTAGTATTGTGAGGATTTTTATCTTGAATGGCTGAATTTTGCCATATGCTTTTTCTGTAGGAATTGATAGGATCATGTAATTTTTCCTTTTTTAGCCTATAAATATGGTGGATTACATCATTTTGTTTTCAAGTAAACCTCTCTTGGTCACTGTTCATAATTCATTTTCTTTTTAAATCTGTTGAATTCAGGAAACCTGAGTGGCTCAGTGGTTCTGTGTCTGCCTCTGGCTCAGAGTGTGATCCTGGGGTCTTGGGATCAAGTCCTGCATCAGACTCCCTATGGGAGACTGCTTCTTCCTCTGCCTATGTCTGCTTCTGTGTGTCTCTCATGAGTAAATAAATAAAATCTTAAAAAAAAAAATTTAAGGTTTAAATCTGAATTCTATTAACATTTCATTAAAAATCTTTACATCTGTATTTATTATGGATGTTGGTCTGCAATTTTCTTTTCTTTATTGTTTTGGCAATACTAGCTTTGAGCAATACTAGCTTCATAAAATAAAGATGTAAATGAATAGCTTTCCTTCATCTGAGAATGTTTTCCTTGTCTCCTTATTCCTGTAGAATATTTTCACTAGACATAAAATTCTGTCTTGGTAATTCTTTCCTTTCAGCACTTGAAATACATGGTGCCACCTTTTCATGACCAGGAGAATGGTGGCCTTGTTACAGCTGAGCAGTGGTGAAGGTCCTAACTTTCCATTAGTCCTCCTCTGATGCTACTCCCTCAATGAAGAAAGGAGTACTTCTTTACTGCTTGTGGGTAGGAATCCAGGCTCCCCACTTGAAGTTGTTATGACAAGTGGCTATGAAAGTCCCAGCTCCATATCTGTCCTTCTCTGACACTAACCTTGTAAGGAAGTTGGGGTGCTTCATAGAGCCCAGTGAGGCTAAAAGTCTAGGCTCCCCATGACTTTTGCTGCTGGAAGTAGGGTGGGGCTACAATGTGGGTTAGTTTTTTGTTTGTATGTGGAGTTTGGCTGGAGTAGAGCAGATACTGTCTAGAAGTTTCCTACATTGCTAGACTGACTCTTTCCTAATCCTTTGGCTAGAGACAACAGGCTTTTGTTAGGACTTTTTTTTTGGTCTGGGCCTTTGGTGTTTAAGGGTTCCTGGCTTCTTTAGTTCCACAGCTAGGATATCTAAGGTAAAAATAAAAGCTAAGGAATTCACTACTGTATTGTTTCTTTTGTCTCCAGGTTCCTGGCTGTTTAACTTCTTCTTTGCACCTTACAGAATTTGTTTATGTTCGTTTAATATAATACCCAGGGTTTTTAGTTGGAGTTAATGAGAAGAAAAGCAAGTACATCTATTCCATCTTCCCAGATGTGGAAGTCCCTTTATCTTTGTTTTTAAGTGAATGTTTTTTTTCTCCTCACTGTTAACTCACCAGATCTTATCATGTCAAGAGGATTTAAGACAAAGGAGAGGAAGCAAAAGGCTCTCACAGCTTACTGGAGAAAAGGCAAAGGAAGGGATAGAAAACAAAGAGAAATAAAATAAAAAGACTCAAGTTCTAATGGAAGGTTTGTCACTTAATAGTCTTGTGACTCAGTCTGTCACTTAAACATTCAGTCAATCCTGGTTTCTTTCTCTAACATGGAGATGATACTTGCCTAGAAGCCCCTACATAGTTGCTGTCAGTAGAAGATGACAGAGAATATGGGGAGATATTTTGTCAATTTTCTGTCAAGGCACAAACAAAAAGGCGAGTTATCTCACTGTGATGATGAACTCCCTGCCCATGGAGCAACACCCATCCTGCTTCAACAAAACCCAGTCCTTTCCAGTTTTTCCCACTTTTCTGTATGGGTTCAGCCACTATTGATACACTAGTACATGTTAGAAACATGTGAGGCATTTTAGATATCCCTCACTCCCCTATTCCCCACTGGTCTAACAAGACTATCAAAGCACTGCTGCAGTACTTTTGGATATCTCCTAAATCTTCCCACCATACTCTATCAGTCCTAGATCCAGTCCCATCCTCTCTAACTTCTATCATAATAGTCACCATACTGATTTCCCTGGTTTTAAAATCTTCTCTGAACAGCAGCCACAATCCCCTTTCAAGTACCCAAATCAGATTTCCCAAAGCCAAGCTAGATTCTCCAGGGCTCCTTAGATCCCTGGATCCCATTCAGTCTTGCCCTCTCTCAAGAATATAACTTGTTCATTCATTCAAAACACTGAAATGGTTATCCCTTAGATGATTTTAAAATAAAATTTAATCTAAAAGGATTATTCTAACTCTTTTTAATAGCTTTATGATAAATAAAATAAAACTAACATTAATGCTTTAAAATAGGAAAGTAACTCTGACATTTGATTTCAGCGTTGCTTCGTAAGAACAAGGTAAAAAGATTGGAATATATGGTAGATCTAGTATGTTTCACCAGTTGTCTTACATAGGTATTACTTGGGAAGTATCAACGGTAACTTATAAACCTGCACTATGACTCAAAAAACAGGTAAGCTGTACCTAACCAAGCCATATTTGCAGATAAAGCTTAAACTCTTACTAGCTCGTTCAGAGCTATGAGTTCTCCTCATAGACCAAGCAACTATGTTGCAGAAACTGCTTAGTTGACATTCTCACCAATACCTAGACTACCCCATGACTAATTCCAGCCCTGGATAACTTCTAGTACTCCTTTCCACACCTTCCTTTTGAGACACTCACACTTCTCCTGGTATATGCTCAGCCTTGCTGTAGCAGGCTAACAAACCTACCCTGGAATTCAACTGTGTTCCTGATGATCTATAAGCATTAGGCTTCAGCAAAATAAACAGAGAAGGTGCTAAAAAAAACTCACACTTAACTTTGAACAGTTGGAAAAGAATGATGGAAGGGAAAGTGGAGGTGGGATGGGGTGCCGAGGACACTATTTCTGCAGTGGCTGAATTCTAAACAATGAAAATGCATTTGTATATTAACCTCTGTGGTTTGAAAAACCATACATTAAATGCTAAATATAGGTCCTGTCAATTAGAAACTATGAGTAATCTTATAAAAGAAAGCAAAATGCTTGTTCTCAGGAGATCATTAAATACCTCCACTGACTAAATGAATTTAAAGTGGCTATGATTCAATGTCAGATTGATATGTTTTTGCATCTATTTTAATTGCTTTTTAAAATACGTATCAGGAGATTGCAATTAGAAATTAACTGAAGGCCATTTTAAATCGATAGGCTGTGAGAATTAAATGATGTTTTGTATTTTACTGTTTGATACTGATCATTTTTTTTTCTCTAATCACTAAGATTTCAAGGAAAGCTTGGTATTTATTGAAAGAAGCAAAAACAAACAAACAAACAAAAAAACCCCACCAGCTTCTGACTAAATGCCTATGACCTCAGTGTGGGGTGGCTTCATCTTCTCTCCCCTCCTGCCACGTGTAATCAACCGAGAATGTACTGTTTATCTCATACAAACCTCTACTCTGACCTTGAGTGATTTCTCCTGCCTTAGCTCTTCTTACTCTTTAATTCTAAAAATATGTAAATATTTGATTATAGGTCATATTCTTTAATGTCTCAAATTTTATGTTTAGAAAATACTATATTCATAATTAGATATTCTACACAGTGTCTACCTTGAACTCAATAACTATCTAAAAGAAAACAAATTTTGTTGATTAGGACTTGTATGAGGACCCAACTACATTGAAGCATTTTGAAGCATAATTCCCCATTTCAAAAGGTTTCCTTTACTATTCTCCAGTCTTCCAGGAGCCATATTTTACTGCCATCTCATTCCTATCTCTGACTTGAGAAAGTTTTGACACTATGTCCTTCCACCATTAATTGGGACAAAGTGTCACCCACCAGAAAATTCCATCTAAGCAAAAACTGAACTGAAATGGCCAGGTTCCATTTGGGGCTGATCTGAATTTCTCAACGAGTAGCATTTTAAGGTATCACTGACAAGATTGCCTTGAGCTGGAAAAATCTTTGAGGCCATCATTTTTTTTGCCAGGATCAAAAAACAATTTTCAACTTTTATTGTACTTCATAAGTTTCTTCCCTCTTTGTCACAGCTATGAAAAACTTCTAATATTTTTGTTGTATGGGAATAAGGCTAGAGTGGAGTTAAATTTCAGGTAAATTGGAAAAACATTTTAAAAATATAATAATCAAGACTGATAAATTGGCATATCTGAAAAACACCTTTGCCCAAATCAAACAGAGCCTGGAGTGATGGTAAATTCAAATCAATATGTATGAGCCTGTGATAGAAACTACCATAAGAACCTATTTCTACTAATTTCTAAAATGCTGATCATTATGCACAAATCCAAATTCCTACCGCAATAGGTGTTTGCACTGGCTTATGAGACAGATACAGTTGATGGCTAATGGGTTTCAGCTCTCTTGCCAGCTTTGTTTGCCAACTAGTGCCTGCCATGCAGTAGAGAATATTCTGACATTGCTTCTGGGCTCTGGGAGAAAGAAATAGCACAATAAATCAGTGACATTTGCTAGTATGGCAAACCAGTACAAATCGTTCTGGGTCCTCTCCTAAAAGGTCTGTGTTGCTGGACACATGGAATACTATGTTTCTGAACCCCCTTTGCAGCTGGACAAGGACATATGACCAGTTCTGGGCTACAGGCTGAGTCACTGGTAATGTGTCCATGTCTCTCTTCTGCAATTGTGGTAAACCTGTAGTCTTCAGATAAAGTTGCCACAAGACAGTGGTGGACTAAATGATGAGCCACCCTTTGAAGGAGAGAAGCCCTAGAGAGTCACCCGAACCACTGTGGGCCTTGCAAGGTCAAGAAATAAACCCCAGTTGGTTAAGCCAAAGAGATTTTGATGTCATTTGTTACTGCATTGCAACAGAGCTTACTCTGATTTCTTCATAGACTTTCAGAGCAGGGACAGGGGTGCCCAGTACTTGATATTTCTTAGGGGATAACAAATTAATAATTAGGAAAACTAGCTAATGTCAAATTAAAACATCCACCACCACCATGCTGAATTTCCATCTGGTATAATGGGAACTCCTGTACTCTCCCACTGCTTACCTTCATTTTATTATCAACTGTGACTAGCACCTTGGCTCTTATCTGTCTCCTTTATCCTTCCTGTACTTCTGTACTTAAGCACGTATACGTTCCAGAGCAAACTTGACATATCACAATAAATATAAAAAATTTCTCTATAAAATGCAAAAGCAAAAGTTGCCATCACTGTGGCTCTTTTCAATGCCTATAAATACTCCAGTACCTTAAACTTGTGTTTCAGTCAACGGTCACTTTGGCCAAACTGTATTTTGGCAGAGTTTCTGTCAACTGCATGGGGAAGATTCCTTTACATCTTAACAGATATGTATCAGTAGGATTCCAGCAAAAAAAGGTGTCTAACACTGGAACAAATGACAACCACCTCAGGGACAACCACTTATGCTTCCATAAGTGCTTACTAAGTGCCAGGAAAGGTTCCAGAAGCTTTACTCATATCAGCGTGTTGAGTCTTTCCAACAGCCTTGGGGAGATCACTAATTTTACCACCATTTTACAGGAGTCAACTAGTGTATGAGTTTGCATGCTCATAGAAAGCGCCAATATTTCTTCACAAGCTAGAGTTCCCAGATAAAACACAGGATGAGTCATTGAATTTCAGATAATAAAAAACTTTTGGTATATTAGGTGCCACATATCACATGAGACATATTTATACTAAATCATTTTTCATGTTTATCTGAGAGACTCAGATTTAACTGGGCCTCTACATTTTCATTTGCTAAATCTGGCCACTCTAAATTAAAAGGAATATTTGAAAATTTTCATTGGTATTCAATATTGTTGACTTTATTAAGTAACCAAGCTAAGCTGATTGTACATGTCTCTATCAAAGAAAGTTAAAAAAGATATGGGGGTGGAATCTTTGAATCCAGTCTACAATAAAAAAAAAATACTTCCAAAATTCCAGCTATAAAATAAGTCATGTGGATGGAAAGTATAGCACCAGGATATAAAGTAAAAAATAATAAATAAATGCCACAAAATATTTTGTTACAAAAAATTTGCATTTCCTTCCCTACTAAATAGCCTGTGGCATTTGAAAAGGATCCATACGTTGATATATCAAATTTGTCAGGTGTCACATGTTGTGTTTTATCTAAATTGGTGAAAATCCTACCTGTGAGTCTCTATGGCATTCACTATGTTTGGATTTGGGGGTGGAAGGTTGCTAGAAAACACAGAATCTCTCTCTCTTTCTCTCTCTCTCTTTTTTTTTTTTATTACTTTTACAACATGAAGCCCGTTATAACAGCAGCATGAATATTCTAGCTCAGGCAGAGATGAAAGGACATAATAAATAGCAAATACTGCTCTACCAATGTATTCCTGAAAAAGTCCTTGTCAATCATATTCAGTAAAGGGAATATAAAATAATGCTTACCATGGCAGGAGTAGGCACTGAGTTTAGCATGCCTGGGACAAATAAGGAAAAAGATGTAGGGTGAGACTAATAAAATTTTCAAATCTGAGGTCCCTTGGAATAAAGTGCTTCTGGAGACTCTTAATAACATTCAAACTCTTTGTCTCTCTCTCCCAGGTTCTGTTGCAGGAGAAGGGCTAGGAGTTATTGCCAACAAGCTAATATCTACTCTGAGCCCAAACACAGTATGTCCCCAATCACCATTCATCAAGAGCTTCAACACAATGTGTTTATCTTTCGACTTGTTGTGAATATTAATAAATTAAGATCTTTAAACTGTCTAGAAAGAAGTAAGAAATAACTGCCATGAGCTTGGGTGCAGATGATGTATTTACATACATTAGAGAAGTACCATTAACAGTAATTAATGGTGCTTTTACATCTCAAAATGCATTGCAATTGACTGTCAATTTGTTTTGGAGGTGTCTGCAATCATAAAATAAATCTCATTCTAAATGGATACTTAGTAATATTTAATAATTTTAAACTCCAATGTGCTACTTAATGCTTTGGCAATAACACACTATTTTATGAAGATGGTATTTTAAATTTAGAATTTTCATCGAACTTTATTAAAGTTAATGAGACTGCATTGCTTACATTCTACCTTAACTTAGAATGTTTATAAAGGTCACGAAGGCTAATTTAAAAATGTGTATTTTGGAAAAAGCAAATTTAGTCATTTAATGACTATGCAATTAAAACATAATTCCACTACTTTCTAAAGGAGCCCACATTTAGCGTCCTGGTATGTCTTCATGAGAGGTTTTAAAAAACAAAGGTTTAGAATTTATCACTGTTATGAAGCTGAATAGACACAAACATACATGGGAATTTCATTAACTCATGAGTCTCTTCCTGACTTAGTCTGACTTTTTATTAGAACCTGGCAAACTACAGGAAAGAATATATCAACTGAACTTCCAAAGAAGTCAAAAGTAGAAAACTATCTCCTGTAAGTCAACACATTCTGCAATATTTCACTGGTGACTTAAGTCTCTTTTTTCTTGAGAAAACTAGGAGTAAAATAGAAAATATATTTACTTTAAAGCTGTCAAGGCTATGTGGAATAGAAATTTGGAGCTAACCTACTTAAGCCTGTCTATAGCCTTTCTGCTAAGGAGAGACATTGTAAAAGTAAATTTGAGAGAATCTTAATATGAGTTAACAAGATATCATTTGCGTGCCCTTTAAATGTCCCTAGACTGAGCCATTCCCCAGCTCCCTTTTTTTCATTCCACTTTATTGCCACTAGGAACAACTGTTCAATCCTTTGATAGTTGATCTTCATAACAATTCCTCACAATAATTTATGTGCAAAACTAAATTGAGTTTATTTGTACTGTTCACAGTATGGTAAAAGAGTTTATAAGGCAATAATTCTAAATATAAAACAAAAAAACAAATGTTACATTTTACAAATTTAAGGAAATATGTAGGAGGAGTACTAAACACATTTGGCATGTTTAAAAATATACTTGGTGCTTGTCAGCTCTCAGAGAGTACAGACATATTGTTTGTATTATCAATAATAACAAGCAAATCATGAAGAATTGATCACTAGAGTATCTGCCTTCCTCCTAATCACAATAGTAATGCTTGCGAGCTGCATTTGTTTTCTGATTATGCAAAAATCTGACACATGAATCCTGAGAAGGCAAAGCTAGTCATTTTTATGTGTTCTCAAAGAATTTCAAATCAAGAATCCATGCTCCTCTTTGCCACACAACAAAGAAAAGAGCATAAAGAGAAATTATTGGTATACTTGAGTAATTATATATAGACATGCTGACTTCAATAAGGCTCTCATCTCAGAGATAAGGAGGCAGTGTAGAACTGTCTTCAGTAAAGTATCTACTCAAAAAATTCCAACTTAACAGGAAGTCTTATTTTAAAATCAGCAAATTCACCAGCCACACACCATTTTGTAATCTGACCTTCAATTTCTATTGTCCAGCAGCCTCTAATTCCAAAAGACAAAATTCATAAGAATGCCTCTAAAACCTCATCTGCTCAAAGCAAGACAATAATAATAATAATAAGATAATACCCACACACAAGGGAGGTGGGTGGAGGGATGGATGAAATAGGTGATAGGGATTAAGGAGTGAACTTGTGATGAGCACTGGGTGTGGTATGGAAGCATTCAACCAGTATGTGGTACCCCTTAAACTAAAATTTACACTGTATGTAACTAATTGGAATTTAAATAAAAACTTAAAAAAAAATTCCTAGACATTTAAAATTCATTGTCAGTGATATAGAGGAAGGACTGAATGCCATGCTTGGATTATTGTCATCAAGGAAAATCTACTCTGTTGTATGTTGCATGACCCTTATCTTTACTTAGAGGACATTCTAGAATTGACACCAGCTACAAGCATCATGGATCTATGCATCTGTAAAGTCTGGCAGTTTATAAAACAGCAGGTGCAAATATATTATGAGATATATTGTACTGTTGTTTTGTTCCCAGGGGAAGGGGCATATTTCCAAGTACTTCATTCATTATCAATCTATACCTAGGGTCAGCTGAAACTGATCATGGTTCTGGACAAACATTATGACAGAGTTGGTTTCCTGCCACGTTGATTCCTGGAGCTTATGTGCTGGCTGTGCCCAGACTCTTAGGCAGCAATGGCCTATCCAGGTAGAGAAAGTGGAGAGGCTGTTATTTTCAAGACACATGCAGGCCCAGCACATGTAGGTGGTATGTGGTTGTATAACCATTACTAAGGATGACAAGAGCTGCCATTTACAAGGGAGAGTTATGTATTAAATACTATGCATAGTGCTTTAACATGCCACCTCACTGTATCCTTACAACACCATTCTGAGTTAAAAAGTATTATTAGCAACACCCCTTCACAGATGAAAACATAAGGGCACAATAATTACCAGGTGCTTGGGGCACCTGGGTGGCTCAGTCGGTTGAATGGCCCACTTTTGGTCTTGGGGTTCATGATCAAGCCCCACTATGGCTTTACACTCAGCAGGAGTCTGCTCAAGATTCTTTCCCCTCTCTCTCCCTTCCTCTCTATTCCTCCCCCTCTTCACACACATACTCTCTCTCAAATAAATAAATCTTTTAAAAAATAATAATTACCTTACCCACGGTCATTGAGAGTTGAATCCAAATTCATGTTTACTAAACACATGTTGTTCATCACCATGGTGCCAGCTATGTAATAAGTCACACTTGAGTTAGTCTGAGCTCAGTTCCTTACTATAACCTTGGGCAAGGTACTTAACTTCAAAAAGCTTCAGTTTCTTCATTGGTAATGTGTGGTTTAGAGCACTACCTACCTTTATAGGCCAACAAAAAATCATCTTAAACTTGGAAATAGGCAAATAAGATTACTGGTAGTGCTCCCCTCTGGCAGGGTTGGATTTCTATTTACAGTCCTGATGGGAGACAGTGAATTGTGTGAGGTATTATAGACCAGGAAGACATCCTTTTCTGTACCTAACCCAACAACCTATCAGATTGCATGTATACATAAAATCTCAAATGATCTTTGGACTGACTTTAACATCTTACTAGGTCCCTCATCAATTAATGAGCTAAATAAGATATTGAACCATGTTTATTTTATATTTCTACAAGGACCATTAATTTACCTTTCCGTACATTGTTTTTTTTAAAACACTGGATTATTTTGAGAATTGAGATAATGCAATATTGAATATTGAGTATAGGGCCTGTCACATATAATAAATGTCATCCATTATATCATTGCTATGAACATCTCAATAATTATCACCATTACAATACCATTCAAACTTTTTATTGTAAGCAATTGTTTGTTTACTCACATTCAACTATTAACAAGGAAGAGTTAATTACTAGTTCTGAAAATAGTTCCAAATTCCACACTGCTACCCACAGCTGACACCACTTTAACATCTGGCCTTGAGAATGGTTATCTTGCAAATCACACACTCAGTACAGAAATGAAGTTTTTAAGGGATCCACTTTCCACACACAGAAGCTTGTGCATCAGCTGGGCTGCCATCACGTCTGCTAAACAGGATTCATTAGAGTGATAATTGACAGTTGTTTCCCTTTCTAAGTGATTGCTCTGTAGTTCCATTATGTTCTGTCAAGGAAGTGCTAGTAATTAATTAACAATAAACACTAACTTTGCTTGCAGTAAAGGTTTGAAACCATTTATCTTAGGGGTGCGGAGATGTGGCAGAGAGGAAATCCACCTCCCAGGTGCATGAAACACACTGTAAGATGTTATTACAGGGATGGGTGGGGATGGATGGAGCCTCTGGGAAAACAAGAGACCTCCACCCACTTTTGAGGGCCTTGGTATTTTGAAAAAACAAAAAGGAAGAAATTTCAAATCAGTAATCCCAAAAGTATGGCCTATTTTTTTTTTTTTTTTTAGAAAGACACTTTAAACACTAGAAAACAAAATCAGAATAATTAAGATAGTCATAAGGTAATGGAAATGAACTTTTTTAAATTTCAAAGTGCATGGCACTGAGTGGTGAGGTAGGATGACAGAGTCCTCTTTGCATTTCTACTAGAACAATTACTTAACTCTCCTCTTTTAGAAATAATATCTAAGGTTTAAATTGAAGCTTTGTGAAAATGCAGGCTTAGGCTAAGGGTTAAGTCCTCTCCCTTCTGAGACTCTGAGATCTGATTTTTCAGTAAATTATCTGATATCCTATGCCTTAGTTGCTGGTCTCCTTTCCTGCCTATTCTTTTGCTCATGATACAGCCAGGAGAGGGCTCTTTCTATAGATCCCTACTGCTCTACATCTTCTATCAGCTCAAGCTGCCCCTGAAGCCACAATGGTCTCTTGGTCCCCTAAATTCCTACCATGCATTACTTACTGCAATTTTTGAATGTACTTAATCACATAAGCTTTTGGTTGGCTTCACATTCAAGTGCCTCACCTCATCAATAAGACTGCAACTCTCAGAGGTCAAGGACATGTCTCCAAAAGATAATAATTACAGAATGCCACTGCTTTGTAATCTGGTCATGTGGGCACTTGGCAGAGCAGACAAGCAAGCAACACCCTTGTTTACTCTCCCAGCATCCCTGTCCCACAGGAAAAGATCATAGCTTTTAAATGTTTTAAAGGTGTTTTGTGGGTAGAACCCAAAATCTATCATCTAAAGGCTCTAGACTCCTGGTATGTCCAAACATCTGTCAGTATTTGAGTCAAATCCAAAAGTAGTGTTGCTCTCTCAAAGAGACTGGTGCTGAAAGATGTGAGGATTTAGTTAACTAGGATAAGAAGTCAGAGTCAGCTAAAGGTAATGTGAGAAAGACAAATGGAACCAAAGGATCCAGCTAATCAATAATAAATTTGGGCACTTGATCAGGAGAAGTTTGAAGAAGGCAGACAAACCAAAATGTCGCAGGGACAAGGGCAGGGGCAGGAGGAACTTCTAGTCCCTCCTGTTAGCTCCTGAGAGAGTAAATAGCTCTTTGAAAACTAGAGAACACTGGAGCATCCAATTCCACCTAACTTCACCTTAAATGGCACAACTCCCAAGACAAAGTATTCTAGATATCCTTGAAACACATAGGAACACAATTAAATAGAAAAAAAAAATAATTTGGAATTAATTTCAAACTTATCCACAAGTCCCCTAAATAAGAAGAGTACAGGGAACACTGTTCACATCCCCAGATTCACTTGTTAGTATTTTCTCCAACTGCTTATCATTTGCATTCTCTCTCACCTTATACACACTATTAATTCCCTACCTTATTTTGAAAATAAATTGCATTAAATGAATATTTCCTAAGAAAAAGATATTTTGGATGTGGCCCAGGAATGGCAAGACAGGAAGACTCTGAACTCACCTCCTCCCACAGACACACCAAATCTCCACCTGTCTATACAGAAATTCCCCCTCAAAAAGAACTGAAGGCTGAATGAACATCTTCCACAGGAAAGGAAGGCAGGATAGTCAAAGACATGGTAATGAAAAGGAGCCCACAAGGGACCTTATGACCTGCAGTAGGGAAGTCTCTCAGGGGCCTTAGTGCAGACTCACCCATCCTGAGGCACAGAGAAAAATCAGTGGGTTAAAAAGCGAATTGACTAGAGGTGAAGGAAACCCATTTACTAACCCCTAGAGTGTTCTCCAAATGTGAGGGAGTTGCTGGAACTCTCTCCAGGGTTGAAGGGACTGGTGAGTGCCACTGTTTACATTCCTTTCCACCTTGGCAGTATAGAGGAGAGTAAGGGTCTAGGCACTCTAGCTGGCCTCCTAGGGCCATCCCACCGAGCCCCAAACCGCTAGCCCACTCCAGCTCCAGCCATCCATCCAGGGCTGCATGGAGGGCCCTAACATCCCTGCCTCATTCCTTCTCTAGCTCCAGCTCTGGCTCTCCTACCAGACTTAATGATTTCATTTATACATAGAATCTTAAAATCAAACTAAAACAGATTGGTAGATACAGGATAAATAGATCCTGATTACCAGAGGAGAATGGGGGGGGGGGGGGGGAAGGCAAAATATATAAAGGGGATTAAGAAGTACAAACTTCTAGTTTGTATAAATAAGGCATAGGGTATAGTGGACAGCATAGAGAATATAGTCAATAATATTTTAATAACTTTGTATGGTGGCACACAGTAGCTACACTTATCATGGGGATCATTTTGTAATGTATGCGAGATATTCTTTGTCAATTATACTTCACGGTAAAAAAGGGGATATTCTCATTATCACAGTATAGTAACCAACTTCAATAAATGTTAACATTTGTCCAATATTTTACCTAATCCACCATCTTCTGTTTCCCAATTTTTCAATTAGCTCAGGGAAGCCCCTGATGGGCATTTCCCCCTCCAGTTTATGATCCAGTATAAGAGGAAACAATCAACAAAACTAAAAGGCAATCTATGAAATGGGGGAAAATATTTTCAAATGATATGTGTCCAAAATACATAAAGAACTTATAAAATCTAACACCCAAAAACAAATACTCCAATTAAAAAAATGGGCAGAAGACATGAACAGACATTTCTCCAAAACATAAAGATGGCCGACAGACACATGAAAAGATGCTGGTTATCACTCATCATCAAGGAAATACAAATCAAAACCATGATGAAATACCACTCACACCTATCAGTATGGCTAAAATGAAAAACACAAGAAACAACAGGTGCTGGCAAGGATGTAGAGAAAAAGGAACACCATGCACTATGGGGAATGCAAACCAGTGCATCCACTGAGGAAACAGCATGGACATCCTCAAAAAGTTAAAAATAGAACTGCCTTATGATCCAGCAACCTCACTACTGGATATTTACTCAAGGAATACAAGAATATGAATTCAGAAGGATAAATGCACCCTTGTGTTTACAGCAGCATTATTTACAGTAGCCAAGTTATGGAAGCAGTCCATGTGTCTATCAACTGATGAATGAATGAAGATGTGGTAAATAGGGACACCTGGGTGGCTCAGTGGTTGAGCATCTGCCTCCACTCAGGTCATGATCCCGGGGTCCTGGGATCAAGCCCCACATCAGGCTCCCTTCAAAAAGCCTGCTTCTCCTTCTGCCTCTCTGTGTCTCTCATGAATAAATAAAATCTTTTTTTTTAAAGATGCAGTATATATACTCAATGGAATATTATTCAGCCATAAAAAAGAATGAAATTTTGCCACTTGCAACATGGATGGAACTAGAGAGTATAATGCCAAGGGAAAGACAAATCAGAGAAAGACAAATAGTATATGATTCCATCCTTATGTGGAATTTAAGAAACAAGACAGGTGCCTAGGTGGCTCAGTTGGTTTAGCAGCTGCCTTCAGCTCAAATCATGATCCCAGGCTTCTGGGATCAAGCTCAACACCAGGTTACCTGCTTGATGGGCAGCCTGCTTCTCCCTCTCCACTGCTTGTGCTCTCTTGCATGTGCACTCTATCTCAAATAAATAAATAAAATCTTAAAAAAAAAAAAAAAGAAAGAAAGAAACAAGACAAATCAGCAAAGGAAAACAATTCAGAGAGAGAGAGAGAGAGACAAATGAAGAAACATACTCTTAATCATAGGAAAAAAACAGATGGTTACCAGAAGGGAAGTGGGGGTGGGGTGGCTGAAATAGGTGATGGGGTGAAGGAGTGCACTGTTGTGGTGGGCACTTGGTGATGTATGGAAGCATTGAATCACTATATTGTATACCTGAAACTAATACAATATCTTATGCTAACTAGAATTACAATAAAAAATTAGGGGTACCGGGGTGGCTCAGTTTGGCTCTGGTTGTGATCCCAGGGCCCTGAGATCAAGTCCTGAATCAGGCTCCCCATGGGGAGCCTGCTTCTCCCTCTTCTTCTTTTTTAAGAAATCAAAAAAAGAAATAAAGGTCCAGTATAAGAGCATATTTAATGTCCATGGCTCTTTAGTATCCATCTCCAATATTTGTCTTTGAGTTTTTCTCTTTAATAATACATCTCCATCTCCAATGCCCCCACCTCCACCCACATTTGTTTGCTTTTAAATAGAACTATTCCTTATTTAGGATTTCTCTGATGTGTCTCAGAGATTAGGTTCATGTTATATATTTCTGATCAAACACCGTATTGATCAAGTCCTGGCCTTCCCAGGATATCACTCTGGGAGGCACACAATATCCGTTGCTCCTCAAAAGGTAAAGTCAGTTCTGATCACTGGTCAAGGTCTGGTCAGGATTCTCCACTGTACAGTTTTCACTTTTTTCTAAAGGGAATACTGCTTGATATTCTGATTGTGTATTAGACAGTAAAAAGGGTTCGTTGTGGTTTTGTTACATACTGACAAAGTATGCACATTTTTAAAAGTTTACAGTGTGTTTTGTTTGTTTTAAATAATAACACATGTTTAGGACCCACACACAATGTTTTACTTCCTGTTGTCTACCACTCTGGGCTGTGAGCTTTTATTATGCAAAAGCTGTGGTTTGGGAGTCCTTGTTGGTATGTGTTCCTTCAGGCCCTCTCAATGAAACAACACAACACATACAATAACCAATAAACGTGCCCTTTCTTAAATGTGGTCCAGGGATGGATTTTCACATTTCAAAGAGCATCTCAGGCTGCTCTAGCTGAGAGACATTTGAAATCAATTGGCCCAACCCACTCATTTTTTTCAGTGGAGAAAACCAAGGCCTAGGGAGGAAAAAATGACTTGCCCAAGGTCACATAAATACAACAGTTCCTCAGGAACTATTATAAAATCAATTCAGAGGGCCATGATTGCCATGTTTTAAAGTGAAATACAATAAAAAACAATATCTGAGCACTTAGTATAAAGATAAATATGACTTGGTGAAACTTTTGTTTTAATTACAAATGTTTATTATGAGTGTGTATGCTCCCCTCTACTGGGTGATGACATAAATTAGATTTCTTACTGAAGGTCATGGTTAAAAACCATCAGGACATAGGTCTGCCAACTCAAAAACAAGGCTCATTCTACCAGAAAGGTGCTGCTTACATTTTATTGTGAAAACAACAATGGAAATACAGTTTCTGATTCAATAGGCCTGGGATGGGATCTGAGATCCCACAGTTTGAATAATGTGGGCACCTTTGAGAGCCTGATGAAAAGACTGTACAATAAGGACCTAGTTTACTAGGAAGACTATCTAAAATAGATACCAACTATGTATTTGTTTTCATTTGTTAACAATTTGTTGGGGTTTTTAAAAATATTTTATTTATTTATTCATGAGAGACACAGAGAGATAAAGAGGCAGAGACACAGGCAGAGGGAAAAGCAGGCGCCATGCAGGAAGCCTGATGCAGGACTCAATTCCAGGACTTCGGGATCACACCCTGAGCTGAAGACAGACGCTTAACAGCTGAGCCACCCAGACATTCCTCATTTGTTAACAATTTGATATGAACTAATTCTTGAAAATGTTTAAATTAAAGCAAAAAAAAGCAAACCAAAACCTTCCACAGAGAATCCACTCAACTCATAGCAGAAAAAAATGTGCCAATAGTGATAGTCATTAGAATACTGGGATTTCCTGGTAGTCATGAAATGCCACCCGTGGGACCCTATCAATAATCATGCACATTGGGATTATTTCCCCTAATTTACAGAGGAGCAAACAAACACCTTACTTTGCCCAAGGTCATACTGCTTTTGAGTGAAGCACCAACAATTAGAATCCAGCTGATTCCTAAGATCATGCTTCTATCATACTCCATGACTCACACGTGTATGTTTCTCACACACATACACACATGCTTTAGCTATTCCATTTATACAAATACATATGTAGGTTTGTACATTAACACCTCCATTAAATCCATTTTTACAAACGGCCTACCATAGTCATGAGTTAGGGATCAGTGAAAGAAAACTGATGTGTCAAAATCGAACTCTCTAGAATTATGTGCCTTCCGAGGTGGCTCAAGCCACATTCATATTGTCTTAATTAATGGGATCTGAAAACAGTCACATTTGATTAGGGAGACTGAGTTTGAAGACTAGTGGGAAAGGATATGAGAGGCAAACAGTGAGTACTACAAGCAAGATTCCATCATCTGTGTCTCAGACTTCATGGGGTATATTTAGTTTAAACCTCGGTACTTTATACAAATAGGTTGTCAGGTAAAGTGCAAACAACTCTCTTTTGACAAAGTGATACTGCTATGGTACTGGGTTGACGGCTTTATATACCGCAAAGCTCTTTAAATGACAAATGAAAGCAGTGACTTGAAATTATGGTGATATGGAATTACTGCATAAATCCTTTCTGGTTCTCAGGGGGAGCAAGAGGATAGTGTTTTGCAATTAATTAAAAAGAAAATCCGGGAGGATGAGGTTAGGTCTTTCTAGTCTTGACTCTGTAAAACAGACTTTGAAGTTACTGGCACAGAATTGGGAAATGGCCCCGAAAACTTCTTCAAATGAGATGCACCATGTTGTTTAAAGATCTGGCTGAAATGCTGCTCTTGACCCAAATTATGCCAGGCACGAGTGCAGTAATTATCTTTGCTAGAGATACTCAGTGCACTGACGTGGAGACCTTTTGATAGGTTTGAGAATGCAGCTTTTTGTGTACACACACTGCTTGTCCAAGCTGTCTCCATCAGTGGCATGTCTGAATGAAGCCTAATAGTTTAAGAGGCTCTGTTTTCTTGCCAGCTTTATTTAGCTTGAATAAACATTTCCAGTCAATGGTACATAAAACCTCCCTGCATAAATTCAGCTGACCTGCTCTCATCAACTAATAAGGATTTTTACAAAGAGGGCTGTTGGGCAACATATTTCTGATAGATGATTAATAAAAGATATGGGGTTTCTTTTTAAAAAATCACACTTTGACTATAAGAGGGCAAATTCATTATCCATAAATCAAAAGGAGCAAAGGATTTCAGTTGTATCAAAAGCCTTATCTGACTTCTCTCTGACAGTTAACTCTAGGCCGTAAATGATTAAATAAAAGTCTAAGTTCACCCAAGCCTGGAGAAAAAAAAAAAAAAAAATCTCAAAGCCTATAAACTTCAAATAATATAAGAAAAAGTCACAGAAGTTTCAACCTCAAAAAGAAATGGAGGAAAGATGTATTATCTACTGGAAATGGATTTCAAATGGGGGGTTTCTTTGGTTGGTTGTGCTTTTCAGAACTAGATTCAAATCTCACAATATCCTCCAAAAGAGAAGAAAGTTTTGATAGTATTGCTACTGGTTTTTACTTCTTTTAAAAAAAAAAAAAAGTTTTGAGATATATTTGTATGTAACAAAACAGATGGCTACAAAATCTTTAACATCCCTTCCACTGAGAGGTGGGATTTGGGACCCTCTCTCCTTGAGTCTAGTAAGCTCAGTAAGTATTTTTACCAATAGAATTCTGCAGAACCCAGGTCTTAAGAAATTGGAATTTCCACCTACTCTCTTAAAACACTTGCTCCTAAAGCCATGAATTTTTCTAGGGTAAGAAATCTGACTACCTTGAGGCCAACATTTTACAAGGAAACCCAGGAGAGCCATGTGGAGATGGAGAGATGTGCAACCCACTTCTAGTCATTTGAGTCAACACAGCTGAGGCTCCAGACATTATTGAACTGAAATAAGCCAGTCATCCCTGCAATGCCCTGTGTGAGTCTCTGACTCACAATATTGTGAGATCTAATAACAAGTTGTTTTCAGCTGTTTTGTCTTTGAGTGGCTTATTACACAATAGGTACCCCAAACATATAAATAGGATAATCTTAAGTGTACAGCTCTGCATATATATATATACATATGCACATATATAACCACTGCACACAAAACACACACAACCACACACACACATACACAGAGGTAACTACTAGTCTAACTTCCATCATCATAGGTCAGTTTTGCCAATTCTTGAGTTTTATAACAGCGTACATCACACAGCATGTACTCTTTAATATTCAGCCTCTTTCATTCAACTGTCCCTGAGATTCATTAATGTCGCTGCATGAGTCAATAGATAGGAGATATTTATTGCTGTGAAGTATCCATTTTATGCCTATTACATTAAGTCATTCAGTGGCTGATGGGTATTTGGGTTGCTTCTAGCTTGGGGCTTTTATAACTAAAGCTCTTACGAACATCCTTGTACAGTCTTCTAATAGAAAAACGCACTCATTGCTCTTGGGTATAAACCTAAGAGTAGAGTTGCTGGATCACAGGCTAGGGCATATGTTGACTGAAGTTTGAGCTCAGATTCTGACTACTTATGGAACTGTTCAGCAGGGTTATGCTACACATAGGTTTTTCTCTGTATATATCTAGCAAATACTGAGAAACAATCATGCCAAGCATTAAATTAAGCTATTTATGATTTGTCCTTCCATATTTGACCTTTCCTGACTAACTGCACAATAGTATTGTTCTTGACAATGTCTACTGTCATGAAAATGACACTTTTCTGGAAAAATCCTATCAGACAAAGTCAACCTCTAAAATAGTACTGTAATAAATATGCAGAAATGTCACTTTCTGCATTAGCCCAAAGGTTTTGTATAGCTTAAGGATATGTGCAGTAAGCTAACTATAAAAATAGAAACTTGACAGTGGGGATGTATGTGTGTGTCAAAATAATATTACTCTTTCTGGGAGTATGGCAGAAAAAATGACACTACATCCACCAGCATGATTTTTATAGATCTGCCTCTTTGCCAGATGTCACCTTTTATAAACTGCTTTATAAAAACATGACAGTATAAGTGCAATAGTGTGTTTATTGCTTGATAAACTTTAGTAATAAACTTAGGATTGGTTGAAAATTAAAGCCTTAGAGCCTATTCATTAAGCATTTAGGACAAGTGAATAAGCAAAAAATGCAAACTATTAAATGTTCAATGTATGCAGATCAAGCTACTGGCAGCAAGCACTATTTCTCCATCCGTACGTCTTATGGAAATATCTGCCAGTTTCCTTGTCATTGAGCTAAATGCATTACAGCCACATCTAAAGGATGCCGTTTGCATCGCTACAAATTTGAGTGAAATCCAGAACCTTACAATTGCCACAGGCTCACTGAGTGAGTATAAGCCTTTTTCAAAAGTCTTCTGTAATTTAACGCAGCATATTTACATATGCAAGTAGTAGTTCCAACAACTTTTTTCTGAAAAGACTTGAAAGGACTTTAAGGAACATCTTAAAATAATTTCATAGCACACAATCACTATTTTCATTATTGATGGACTATACAGAGCAATGTTTCTTAAAGCATAGCCTGAAGATTTTTGGATTATCTTTAGTGCTTGCTTAAACTACAGGTTCCAGGGACCACACTTAATTGATTAAAACAAAACAAAATCTCTGAGGTAAGGGGCCCAAGGACTACTATTTTATTATATAACTCCAAATGATTCTTTTTTACAATTAAATTTGTAGACCACAGCTGTGTAGTAATCTAATAATAATAAAGTTCAGAGCAAAGTATATTGCCCAGCAGTGTGTCAATTTTAAGTGGATAAATATATAATCTTATATTCTAAGGTTCAGTTTGTTACTCAACTTTGTATTCAAGAAAACCAAATAGCTTGTATCAATTTAAATTTTTGTTATAGGTATGAATGGAGACCCACAAAACAAAGTCTAGTTAAGGACTTTTCAAAATCAATCCCCAAAACAAGTGCATACACAAACTTTCCTGAGGATTCTATTTGACGTGTGGCTGACATTTGTAATCTTTGTAACATAAACATGAAAAACAGCAGTTATCAGAATGAAGCAATTCCTTTACCTCACAGCCTGTTAGAAATCCTGTACTGCTCCATTAAATTTTCTATTGCTTACTATTCTCAATGAATCCCATCCACACACAAGTGTCATCAAATATTACAGTTAACTCTAACAAAGCTATGAACATGTGGTTTGCGTGGGGTTAAAACTCCTAAAAATGCCAATAAAAATATCAAAATAATAATACGCTCCCATTAACAAATTAGTGCACCAACGTGACAACAGATACCCAAGTGAAACTGTCAAAGTCTCCCAGGTGCTATGGAACATTAGTACTGAGAATTACCAATCCAAGATGCCATTTCAGGCAACTAAAAAAGCTTAACAAGTCATGGGGCACCTGGGTGGCTCTCAGTTGGTTAAGCATCTGACTCTTGATTTCATCTAAGTTCATGAAATCAGGGTCATTAGATGGAGCCCCACATCAGGCTCTGTGCTCAGAACAGAATCGGCTTGTCCCTCTCCTTCTGTTCTGCACCTCAGCCCCTCAGGTACGTGCATACCCTCTCTCTAAAATAAATAAGTATAAATAAATAAAATCTTGGGAAAAAATGCTTAACAAGTCATGATATAATGCTGTGATAAAGCAACGTAGGATTTTTTGGACATGAGACACATTGAAAATAGCTCCCCTCACAATATCACAATAAGGAACAAAGAGTGCAGGCAGTTTTCCTTGTAAGTTAAGGGAAAGAACTTGCAAAAAGAAAGACTAATTCAATTCTAGGTAGTTTTATTTTTCTTCTCTGAAAGAAATAGCACTGAATCAAGAAATAGAAATCAGAAAAAGTATGGAAAAAGTTGCAGAGAAATGTATAGAGATGGAAGAAGGAAACATTCCTTCACTGGAGTAATCAAGCTGTTTTTGTTGTCCTGTTTTGTTTTTAAACACCTTAAGGAATCAGAGAAATAGGCCAAGCAAATTTTATCTAAGTCTCTGGTCCTGTGGGCCTTGTCACAGGACGTCCATCTCATCAGAAGAGCCAATACCACAATTACTGGCATCCTGCCCATGTGATTCAGGGAAGAGCATGAGACTCCCAGTCAGCACAACAGTCACCTTATTTGACTGCAGTGCCCATAAACATTTTAAAAGTTTATGAATCTCTGTATTAATTTCCTAGCACTCCTGTAACAAGTTACTATAATCTTATGGCTTAAAAAAAAAAAAAAAAAAAAAGATTCATTCTCTTATAGTTAATAGAGGCCATAAGTCCAAAGCCCCTTTCAATGAGCTAAAGTCAAGATGTTGGGTCAGGCTGGTTCCTCCTGGAGGCTCTCAAGGGAGAATCTATCTCCATGTCTTTTTCAGCTTTTCATGCCTGCCTGTATTCCTTGGTTTGTGTCCCCTTCTCCAGTCTGCAAAGGGCACCACTCCAATCTCTGCTTGTTCACATTTCTTTCTTTCTGATGTGGACTCCTCCTGCCTCCCTCTTACCAAGACCACTGTGATGATGTTGGTCCCACCCAAATAATCCAGGATAACTTCCCCATCCCAAGGTTCTTTTTTTTTTTTTTAATATTTATTTATTCATGAAAGACACAGAGAGAGAGAGAGGCAGAGACACAGGCAGAGGGAGATGCAGGCTCCACGCAGGGAGCCGGATGTGGGACTGGATCCTGGGACTCCAGGATCATGCCCTGGGGCAAAGGCAGGTGCTAAACCGCTGAACTACCCAGGGATCTCCTCAAGATTCTTAATTTAATCACATCTACAGAGATCTTTGGGCCCTGTAAGGTACCAGGACAGACTTCTAGGAATTAGGAATGTAGATATATCTGGGGGCCATCTTTCAGCCTACTATAACCTCTCTTCGAGTTTTCTTTTTAAAACTCATTCATTCATTTGCTTATTTACCCATTTACCTACCCACCCACCCCCTTTGCTTTACAAGTGTTGGTTAGGGATTCCCAACCAGTATGGAGGAGCAAACTGGTATTCTATGACTCTCCAAAGGATGTGCTGACAAATTCTGATCAATATGTAAAATGGATTTTTGCTGCAACTGAGAATACATTCTGACAGGGTGATGTTTCTTGGGGGAAAAAAAGAAAGACATTGAGCAGAGTGGGTGATGGAGTACTATATAGATTGTATAGATTGGGATAACTAGCTGCCAGTAAAAGGGCAGGGCCAGTGCTTCATATTAAAGGGGTACTAGACAAATGTATCTGATTTTCTGGAATATGCAGAACTAGATTTACAGGAAGATACAAGACTTTGTCTTGTGAACACATATAAGACCATGGCAAAGACAGCAAATGGCCAAACTCAAAATGCAGCATGACCACAGTGAGACTGAATGAATAAAGTGGTAACTGTGGAAGCTTCTAGAGATGTTGTGTAAAGCTAGTTTCTGCCAGTGATTGCATTGTAATTATCAGAAATTGTTTGGCGTTGCTGACCATTGGTCTTTTCACACCAGGATGGATCCCTGGTCCCAGGGATGGAGTCATCTTCCTATAATCCTATGAGGGAGGGATGGATGCCTACACAAAATAAGATTCTCAAACACAATCTACCAGAAGGAATTAGGGAAACCTACAGGTAATTCACCAAGAAGGTAGACCACAGCATCTCTCCCACAAAAACCACAGTCGCATGGAGTTCTTCTGATACCTCAGTTTCAGTGCTCTATACATTGACAACTTACATCTGAATTTCTCCCACACAAGATCTCTCTGTAAACTGACTTTCTGTATAAATCCTCCCAGTCCATATTTTAAGTAAAACCACTTAAAAGAAATTTTTCAGTATCAGTTAAAATCATCCAGCCGTTTTTTGTATTTTTATATTGTTTAAATACAGATAAAAACAATTAAACTTCAAGTTTGCCCTTAATTTTAATTTTGTTCATCCTTGTATAAGATTCCAGAAGCAAGCACATTCACTAAAGGCAAAGAAAGGCTGGTGGTGGAAGCGAGTAGAGAAACAGTGGCAGTGTTAGTATAACTGGGTGGAAGGTTAAGAAACTATTTTCAGGACAAAACCTTAAAATAAGATATGAGTGCCACAAATAAACTCAAAGGAACCAACAAGTGACAAAAGTGGCTAACTAGAGAGAAAAACATTTTTTTCTAGAATTTTCATCACAGCATAGTTTCCAATAAGGAAGGTTTTAACAGACATACACATATACACATACAAAAAAAAACGTTGCTATTTAGTCTGATTTAAATTCAAATATTAAGCCTCGTCCAATCATTGTAACGGGACTAATGACTATATTCTGAATGGTACATTTGAATTAGGTGGCAATTGTCTTCCTGGTATCAATTTCAGACATTCACATAAATCTTAAAAAAAATGACAAAGTTACTGACCTAAACACATCTAATCAAATAAAAAGAAACATACATTTTTATAAATCTTGTGCTATAAATTTGAAATTACAAGTAACATAAAAGGAAAGATGGATAATTATAATTAGGGAGATAAAAATTTGAAGTAAAGGACCATATTAATATTTTAATCTTTATGATAATTCTTTAAAATTGCCTATAGTTTTATATCAGCAAATATTGCCTCAAGGACTCAGTTGAAATCCAAATCATAATGATCACCCACTTAACTCATTTATTAAATAAAATGTGTTCAATTATACACTAGATCTAATGATATGGCCAGAAAGAAGGCAGAGCTATAAAGTTCAGTGAAAATTGAGGAAAACTAGTAAAGGTCATTTAGCTTGCTACCTGTGCCATCAGGAAAACGCAAAACATGCTTGGTTCTTTCCTTTTGGCAGGCTCAGGGCTTCCCCAAACCAAAAATAATAGTTACCATATCATTTGCTATAGGGTACTTACCTTGCCAAGAATGGATAGCCAATATCTCATTTAATTCTCAAAGCAATTTGAAAGAGAGGCTTCACTATCCCCACTTTAGAGATGAGGAATCAAGCTCTGAGAGATCCATCAACTCCTCCAAGATTATAGAACTAATAAGTGACAGAAGAACTCCTAAGCCTTCAGGGAAATTACTAGAATCCAAAGACTTCCTATACATAAAAAGAATCCATCAAAACACTGATTTCACATCCACAGAATTTTTTAGAAACATTTGTCGAAACATACTCCACAGAAAAACTGTGGCCCCAATGCCTTGTTTCAATTATACATTTCCAGGTAATTATGATGCCTCCTCAATGTGCAAAATCCCTAGTCTCTATATTGCAAGAGATCCTGGAGTGGAATGAAACTGAAACTCCTGGGTTCCAAAAAACTGTTTTTTGTTGTTGTTGTTGTTGTTGTTGTTGTTGTTGTTTTGCTTTGTTTTTTACTGATGGGACTTCACACTAGTATTATAAATACTAAAATAAATGGCATTTCTACAATGCTAAGGTGAATTCACACATTACCACATGGGACACTGCATTCACTTGGCAAAGGTAATAGGGAAAGAGTGGTTATTATACTCACTTAAGGTTTGAGCCAATAGGCACAAAGGAGGCACCAACATCTGGAAACTTGGGAGGTAACTCAAACATGGTATTATACAATCTTTGTGTTTGATTAACAAGCAGTCAAAGTCCAGATAGGTCCACTGCCTTTTTCAAGATCACTTACTAGAAAACAAGGGTGTTAATGGTAATTCGGCTCCTACATTCCAGATGCAACGCTTCACTTCCAGCACCCCACTTGGCCAGCCTCCAGCTTTCTTAACTGACAGCCATCAATGTGTGACCATTATCTTCACTTAACCAGTCACAGGGATAATAAGACAGAATGAGAATTTCAGAGCCTAAAGATTTCCACTGGGTAACTGAGTACTTCCCAAAGGCAGGATACATGTTATCTTATTAGAGAGATCTCAGCAAGTCCCAAGAGATGCAGAAAATGAAGCTCAGAGAGGTTATGTGAATGTCCCAGGTCACACTGCAGGCTGGGAACTAGGCTGGGACCCTGAGGTCTCCAAACACCACCCTTGGGCACCTGAGCTCCCTAGTAGTTCACAACCTACAGTCAAGTTCATACTTCTTGGCTTCATCCTGTGCTTCCTATACTACCATTGGCCCTCTATTTTCTTGACATCTGCTCAGTTTGTCCCGGAAGGACTTTGATTTAAATGGAAATGTTCTCTCTCTGGCATAACTAGAAAATCAGTATTATCTCCGAGAGATAGACAGTTAACCCTGCTAACCTTGAAACAAAAGAGATAGGAAACTCTGCTGGAAGGGATCCCTGCCTGAGGCTCCAAGTCTGGGGCCTGTGCATGGCTCTGGGAAAAGTTTAGCAAGCCTTAAAAAATTTCCCCTTGGCTAATGGGAAGGTCTTAAAGACGAGAGAGTGACTTCCCGAACTTGCCAGAAATGTCCTATAGAAGAGCAGCTTCCAAGCTTGCTTTGAGCCCTAGAAAGAACCCTTTGTTCAGAGAAAACCTAACCAACACTAACAATGACAATGATGCTGCTGACAATAAAGTTATTTGCATTAGAATACATCAGGCATCTAAATACAAGCAAGCTTGATATTTACAGATATGAACTCATTCACTCTTCCTAATAAACCTGTGACACACCGAGAGGTGAAGTGACTTGCCCAAAGCTCACTGCTAACTAAGGGAAGACCTGGGATTTGGTCCCTGGAAGTCTGACCTGAGTCTCTGCTCCTCCTGAGCACCAGACCACATTCTAGAATTTCAGTTACCAGGAGTCAACAGCACAGCTGCTCAAGTTGAAAGGAGATTAAGGAGCTGAGAAATTGCCTCTTTCCCCTTCCCAAAGAGGCTCTGCTAGGCACAGTTGTAAGCAAACGGCAAAGGAAAGGCAGATGAATCCACTCCACAGCTTGATTTGATTACTTGAAGATAAATTCATATTTCACTTCTTTAACTTTCTGCTTCAAGGTAATCACTTTTAACCCTCCTCTCATTTTTCTTGGCTGATGACAACTTGGTACACTCTTGTCTTTATTCATAAACATGGGTTACTGTGCCAGTACCTCAACACATCAGAAATCCCTGGGAGAGTAACATTTTCCCTTTTTCTTTGAATACAAGCCATCAATGAAGCGCATTTGATGATCGAGAGCATTTTAGATATTTATGAATTCATACTATATAAAGGTAACTGACTGTTCCCACTGTGTTATATATGTCCTCCTAATTCTTATTCTTAATACCTGCCAAAGAATATACCAGAAGTTTATATCCAGAGTAAAATAGCAAGCTCATTTTTTCATATTATTTATATACGTATTTTTATAGATGATTAAAGAAAAACACTCTGGAAATGTAGATATGTGAAGGCATATTGCACATTTTATAATTACATTTTATTGCATTCTGTTAAGTGGCCAGAGGGTTTTTAGAAGGCAAAGATGCTTCCAAATTAAATTATTATTATTAAACCCCTTAAGCCTCATACTTGGTTTAGATTGTCACTAGAAATGTTTGATAAATTAAATAATATGCAGTATATAAGCATTAGATGTAGTTTAATATGTTTAAAATAGATTCCTTACACCATCTATAAGCGCAAACTAAGATCTGGAAAGTTTCAAATACATTTTTCCTTTAGAGGAAGTATTTTAAATTTTGTTTTTTAGAAATCTAATTAATGAAAGCTACAGAGCAATAATCTAGCATAAAGGAATGCCTTGAGAGTTGGGTTTAATGCTTACCTCTCTAAATTTATTCTGTTGCTAAAAATGTTTTTTTTTAGTCTAATAGGATTTAGTGAATAAAATAATAATGTAGATATGTAGCTAAATTTCCAATAGCAGAAGAAATTTCAAATGTAATAACCAAACCAAAGGGGAATTAATAAAACAGAGTCAAACTACAATGGTTACTTCAGAACAAAATTGAATCACTGTCCCTAGTCCAGTGAAGGAGGGCACTTTATTGGAGCAATGGGGACCAGGAGGAAGATGTGTCTTACAGGATAATCATGTTATGTTACATTTTTATTGGATGTACTTACATTTTGGACTATATAATTGCTTTTGAAATGTTTCCAAATGTATGTAATCATCAGCCATGTAATGGTAGGTTTCTACCTAAATTTTGCAATCAGAGGGGAACAGGATGCAAATATATCTAGTGTGGGGACTTCCTACCACTTAAAACAGATAAGAATTTGATGATCAGCTAGCAATACATTCACCAAATACACGTCCAAAATCTTAACATGTATCCCTCCTCCATCTCGGTAATTTGTAATTACTATGTATTGAGAAAATGCATAGTATCACTCCCTAGAATACTCTCCCTTTGCCAAGAGCTACCAGTAATAGTAAGCCCCAAATGAGGGATAGAGCTGGAGTAAAACATGTTCCTGCTCTGTAGCCCACATCTCCCCTTTGCTGAACAAGAGAAATGTGAGAAATGCTTCCTAGAGTAAGAATCTTCCAAGGCCAAAGAATCACCAGCAGGTTTTCCACCAGCTTTCTATTACTTATACACTCCCAATACTTGAAAAATAACTCTCTACTTTCCACATTAGAACTTGATAGAATCTGGGAATGTTAATTACATAAGCAAGAAAAGATGTGATGTGGAAGATACAGGAAACAAATACCAGGAAAATGAGACTGAAGTTCTCCTCTTCACTGAGGACACTCCAGCCATCTCATGTTCATCACAACAACCCTCTACTTGCAGCACTGCCCACCCTCTGTCCTGGCTTTATTTTTCTCACTAAACTTTACCACTCTGTAATGTATTATCTATTTTATACCTCATTTTCTTTACTGCCTTCTATATTCTCCGTAAGACATGTTTTACAAGGGAAGGGTTTGGGGTTGTCTTCATCACTGCTGCGTCCCCAGCAATGGATGATGGATGATGCCTACCTTATTTACAATGTATTCCGAAGATCTAGTCCATGGCTCTCCAACCTTTTTCAGTTAAGTGTCAGATGGTAGATATTTCAGGCTTCGTAAGCCATACATTTCTCCATTTTGCTATTAATTCTGCCATTGTAGGACAAGAGCAGCCATATATGAAACATAAATAAATGGAAATGGCTGTTTTCCAATAAATCTTTATGTACTAAAATGACCTGAGGGTCAAGTTGGCCCAGAGCTCAAGATTGCCAACCCTGATCCAGGCCATACCTTACATATGGTAGGTCTGAATAAATGTATGATTAAGTAAATAAATAAAATCTGATATCCTCAAGCCAGCCAGCTCTCCTGTTTATCATCCAGATCAAAGGGGACCTTGCAAAGGGCAATCATGAATAGTCTTTAAGGTAGCAGGTATTATGTGACATTAAAAGTGGAGCAGGTGAGTAAAACATATAGTTTGTCCTGAATGATTAGGGATGATCTCTCCTGGAGGAGAACCAGTTACCTGTTGCCAATTGGTCTGTTTTATTTTGGGTGAGAATATCCTGTTTGCATGTGACATATGGGCATGAAGAAAGAGAAATAAAGAAGAGGAACATTTTGTTCCAGTTCCAATTAGGGATACATTTGCACAGCTTTGTAGGGTTAAGTCTCCAGTACTCCAGTACTCAGTATGTACTACCTTCTTCAGAGGCCAGAGCTCCTCAAAATATTAGAACTACCTGAGAGCTTCTATAAAATGCAAAATCTTGGGACTCACTTTTGATTTACTACAGAAATCTCCCAAGAGGTAGAGAGCCCAAGAATATGGATTTTTCAGCACACTCAAGTCTGAGACTCACTACTACATACTGACTGAATGACCTGTCACTACTATATTAGGGTCCCAGAAGAAACAGAATTCAACTCAGTTGGTTCAAATGAAGAAACTGCAACAAATGGATTATTAACAGAAGGGCAGGCAGGGAAAGAAACAAACAAGGAAGGTGGATGTACACAGCGAGTAGCAAGAGCAGGAAGCCATGGCATCCCTACACCTCAAAGGGGAGAGGAGACAATGGCAAGCTGGTGCATGGAGCATGGGCAACTCTATAGGGTAGCCATTGCCAATGGCAATGTTCCAACAGGGAAAAAGTAGAACCCCAAATGCTTTCTGCTCCACTCTTCTGATCTCTTGCCTAACCATCCTATTAATCAATTCCAGACCCAATCTGTAAGGGAGCCGCAAATCCACAGGATAGAAATGGCACAGACTAGAAGAAGGGGAAAAGGCAGGGATGTGGGTGACAGTGACAGAACAACCAACATATTGATCAATTACGATCAGAACAAAAATCATCCTTGCTGAGTACAGATATGACAATCTCAAGTTCCATACCCTCCACAAAGGAGATTACAAAAAAAGACCACCAGCGATCAGGACGTTCTCTGTAGGTGCACAATAACCTATCCTGAACCAAAATGTTGTCTTGATTTATGCTGCAGTCTTGTCCTCACCCCGGTCATAGTCTTCAAAAATTGGAACCAACATTACCCCTGGAGTCAGCAATAAAATGAAAATGGTACCCTTAATTTTAAAGTATAAGGTAACACGGTGCTGAATAACCATGGCATGATTAGTCGATTCGGGACCTGGATGCACAGAATGCGAAGAATCCATCCATTATCTGCTCAACGTAATTCTTTCATCCCAGCAACTTTAAAAACAACGAAGGAAAATTACTGTCCCTTAGTAAAGCCTTTTGAATTTCATATGCATTTAATTAGGTAACCGTCAGCTCAATGACAAGAACCATGACAAATAGTTGTTCTTTTCAAATGAGAAGAATAGACTGCTCAAAGAGCAATATTGATGGTACCCACACCTACTTATACAGGAGTTTCCTACTCTTTTTTCAATTTAGCTAACCATTTTAAAATTCAATAAAGCCTCTGTGACCACTGTTCTCTTAGAGTTCTAGCCATTTAGCTTTTAAAAAACATCCAAGAGCAGCCTCCCTGTGGGCAAAAAGTACCTTGTGCCTGGCCGGAGGCCATTGGCCATCCGCATGCTACTAGAGTATTTTAACAAGATTCTCTTTATAAGCAAACAGAAAAGCAGATAGAGAATAGGGATCACCAGGCAATGCCTCAAATAATCATAATAGTGCTCTAACTTAAATCTACAGTAATGATCCTAGCCCAGCGGCTCAGAGCAAGTGGAGCACCTTTCTTTTTGGGTAAAGGAACAATCTGAAGTGCAGTAAATGGGTTAGGACTTGGGGAAGGGGTTTCATAGGTAGCTAGGAGCACAGAGTATAGAACCTTGAGACTCTACAGGTATTCTATTTGCATTCTTGCCCTTTCTCAAGTGGCATCCAAGGAAAGTGGAGTTCTAAGGATGAAGTTGTCCAGCCCTCTCTGCTGTCCTTGCTTCTATCCAAGCCATGCCTGTCCCTCCTCTGATGGCCCCAAGCCCCACACACATAGTTGAACAAATTCAGAAGACCAGACATACAGTTAATAGCTATTAATTAACAATATATACGCTTATGTTTAACATTTCCATAGATCCTTAAAAATGTATCACCTCTGGTAAGTAAACATTCCTACTAGAGTTAAGAAAAAAGAAGGAAAAACTTATGAAACCCTTTTATTTGGTATGATCAAAATTAAAACTTTACTGCCTCATAATTTCAAATAATAATTCATTGCTGAATGTAGTTAGTGAATGTACTGGATATATAAGCCCGGATGTTCTCATCAATACACTTTGCAAACATGGCTGTGGAATGTCACAATAAAATATTTCCAATCTCTGGGTCTTTTTGATAATTCACTCTGTGTTTTACAAACAATCAGGCTCCCAGGTTTCAAAGGGATTCTAAGCACATCGCTCAGACTGACAGAGCAAGTATTCCAGACAATTGGTTCCCTGAGGGTCAAGACAGTGATGCTCGATCAGGATTCAAACGGGTCATAAACCCTTCATGGATCTCTCTCAAGTGGGTGGTGATGTCTCCCTAGGGCCGCTCATCATTTGCTGCTACAGTCAAGCACTTGTCATTATAGACAAACACCACGTCAGTCTTAGGTACTCATCCAATCACATCGTACTGCAACCAGGGAAGAAAACTGGTGGTATAAAGAAGTCCAAAGAGAAAAATTAGGCATGCGTGCCTACCCAGGCGTGACTACTCGCTGAACACTTCATTTTTGTATCTGTGCTTTCAGCATTGCCACAAAACTCTGCACCTGTTTATCTACCAGGATTACAGGCATCCAAATTGTCCTAGGACCATCTACGTCAAAAGCCCCAAAACACCAAACCCATTTCTAGAAATTTATCCTAAGGAAATAATTGGACAAGTGCCTAAAAGATGAATGTACAGGGTTGTTCACTGCTGTGTTCTTTACAGAAGCACAAGACTGGAAACACATCAATCTCGGTTTTGTTGTCTGCCGAGTTGGATTGCAAAATCTTATTTACACCTGTGACAATTACATCTTGCCATCTAACACCAGCAGCAGACTAAATGTGGCTTTTAGCTTGAGGAACATCACAGTCCTCAGTGCCCTAGAAAACAGAAAGCTAGTGTCATATGTACTTTAAGGCAGAAACTCTGGCCGCCAGTCCTGCTCACATCCCTTCTCTGAAAGGCAACCAGACCTAAGTTTTATTGTATAAATATGACCCCCAGCTCTCCCTCATTCAAAACTCCTGTAAGGCTTCCTATTACCACCAGGACCCTCTGAATACCTTAGCTTGGATCAGAAGGCCTCTGTATGATCCAAGTCTTCTTACTTCTCCAACTCACCTACTGCTACGCATTACCTCACCTACACTGTGCTCCAGTCACATTGGATTTCAGAAAGTACTCTGACCCTTAGGCCTTTGCACACTCTTCATTCATTCTGACTGGACTGCCCTTCCTTACACAATGGCCCAGCTAGCTCCTTCTCATCCTCATGCCTTGGAGGCCTGTCCAGATTTCTCTCCCATTCTTTCCAGCTGTAGATTCCAGTACCCCTTCCCTATGGTTGTTGGTACTTTACTCAATCTATTGTAACTTCCCATTTTCTTATCTATTAAGCACCTTAGAGGCACAGGCTGTGGCTTGTTCATTTTTTAGAAGACAAAGAATACATTTTTTGGGCAATCTCCAACCTCTACTTCCATGCCTACCCTGGGTTGCTAAGCCTTGGTGGTTTCTCTCCCACTCCTGGGTCCTTAATAAAGAAATCTCCTGAAGTATGTCCATACAAGCTATGCCTCATGATTCTCCCACACCATTAAGGCACAACTGTCCTGAATACACATGCCCTTTATCAACAGATTTGTATATTATGTACCCCATAATGAGGGGTGGGTCCAACAAGGGAGATGTAAAGTAGGATGAGTGCCATTAGGTTATTGTATAGTTCCTCAATACTTATTAAGCATTATATGTATGTGTGCGTACATATATCTATACTATAAAGCACTCTAAGTACTTTACATCTATTAAAGCATGTAGTATTGGTAGTGACCCTATAGAAGGCATGTCCTACTATTATCCCCATTTTAGCATGAGAGGTTAAAAAAAAAAAAATCACCTAACAATCTCAAAGCTACTAAATAGCAAAGCCAGACTTTGAGTCATGGTAGCTGCTCTGTGTATAGCCTGAAACACCAAGCACTGCTGCCTTTCCAATATACCCAGGGTGACTCAGCCCCTGGGCGTGGGTAAAGGAGATGGTTAGATGAGCATATCTGAGCAGCACAGAGAAATGTGAGTACATGCTATCATCAGAGAGAACACAGGCGGAGTATCAAACAGGCACACTGGGACAGAAAGTCACGAAGATGCCAAGGACACACTAGCTGAACAGCTGCCCCGTTTCCTCCCCAGAGGGGCTGGTTGCCTGAGATGAGAATGGGTGTTAGTAATCACACCACTTCAGAATTTTGGGCATGAGGCAGGACCTGTGGGAGCCCATAAGAGGCTGCGATGATAGCGAGGTCACTTGCTGGCTGATTTTCCTCTTATTGCTATCATTCTGGGGGTTCCCTGGTGTGAAAAGGCAATTGTTTTGGGGAGAACCACTTTCATCAATGTAAGACTTTATATATCTAACTTCTGTCCCTCGTCCAGCCCTAGACTCCCCCCACCTCTAACACAACCAGGAATTTGCTCTCCAGAAACAAAGATGACAGAAATAAAGTTAGAGACATAGAGATGCTATCACAGCCAACTAAGAGAAACATTTTACCCTCCCTTATCTCAAAACCTGGCTTTGCCGACACTGTGTCTGCTCCTAGACGTCACTTAACAAAAGACTTTAAATAAATTGTTCCTAAAGTTTTTAAAGAAATCTTCATTTCCAGGATCCTATGACTGTATTCCAAGGTAATAAAATATAAATGAGAATAAAGAGCAAGCTAATAAACTGAATTGAAGTCTGCATTACAATAATAAGGTTTGAGAACCATTTACTAACCATGTGTATCTCACTCTCATGACTTATAACATTGGCTGAATTACTTAACAGAAATGAGAGCTCCTATTGCTTCTGTTATCCGATGCGGATGCTTTTTGGAGCTGAACAATGTGACATTTGCTTTAGAGCACTTGTATCTAATCAATACATAATGCTAAATGTGATTTAAAATCAATTTAATTGTACGCTTGCTCTCCCATGAGTCAAGGGGGAAACAAAGGTAACATTTGAGATATGAAACCATTCAGCTATTTCCCGAAGAAGGCATAGGTCCCTTGCTTCTAATGGAGTCCAAGAGGTAAACACAGTTGTTCATACTACAAACTTCACATTTGAAAAAGAATGGTGCTGGAACAGCTAGGATATTGTGTCCTACAAGGTGTATTTGAACTGTGGTTCTTTTATTTCAAACAATTTAACTACTGAAAGCTTTTTTACTTATTATGAAAATTTTCTAAATTACAGAAAACTTGAGTAGAAAAAAATATTTAATAATACATGAAGTACATATATTTAACTTCCTATAACATCACATATTTCTTTTTTTTTTTTCTTTTCACATATTTCTTAAATATATACTTCTTAATTCATATATATATTGTAGCAATCACACATACATACACGCACACACAGCTAAGCCTGAGTGTCTACAATGGTCTGGACTCTGTGCTTACCTGTATCATCTGTCCCCATCTGACCGACAGTAACTGAATCCCAACTCTGTGCCAGGTTACATTATTTACACTAAAGGGAAATTAGGCTCGGAGAGGTTTTAAAAGCACAAAAATCAGCATTCAAATATCTGATGATGCAGCAGACTCTGGAAACTGTATTTTATGTAAAGATATTTAAACAATTCCAAAACAGTCAGTGAATTTCATCTAAATTTTCATATCCTAAGTCTTATAAAAATATGTATTAATTAAACCAACTGACTATTTGTGGTTAACACAGAGACAGGCTGTGAATAATAGTCACTATGTTTTCTGTCTGCATTCAAGTAACTACACAGTTGCGGTATGTAAGGAACAGAAGTTTTTATAATGCCCTTTGTAACATCAACTGAAAATAGCCCTGTACAGTACAATCAGGCAAACTCTGCATTTTTAAAAACTTGGACTTGACTTACATAATCGTGAAATAATAAAGATGTACTAGAAAAACATCTAAAGTACTAAAATTAATTGGAATAGAAATATTTTTGTTCTATTAGAATAAAACAAAAGATTGAGTTATGCCCATAAAATAATCCCTGATTTGTAAATTTTTTTAAAAAGGAGTTTTCTTCTTCTTTTTTTAAATATTTTATTTATTTATTTGAGAGGTGGAGAGAGATAGCGTGCAAGAGCATGGAGAGGGAGAAGCAGATTCTCCGCTGAGCTGGGAGCCCAACGGGAGCTTGATCCCAGGACCCCGGGATCATGACCTGAGCCAAAGGCAGATGCTTAACTAACTGAGCCACCCAGGTGCCCCTAAAAAAAGTTGTTTTTAAGAAAATCCCCAATTTTATGGCTCTGTGTTAGAAGAGAGAAAAAATGGCAAAACTTTCACAAACTCAGAATTAATTAAAAATGTCTTCAGGTGTTGTCACAATTTGAGCAAGAAAACCTGGATACACCAAAACTATCAGGAGAAATTTTAAGCCATAACTATATTTATAAACATAGCTCCTATATTATGACATCTTTGTCTTTCCTCTTGATCAAAGTTTCAGAGTAAATCCGTTGATGACACGCCATGTAGTAGATGCACTGATGCTCTCTCCTGTATAACTGATAATTCCTCATTTGCCTTTTGGCAAATTACCCTCAGAGGTTCAAACACAGTCCATTATGCCTTGAGTAACGATTGAGAGCTGCACTGTCCAATAGGGTATAGCCACTAACCACGTGTCACTAGGGAGCATGTGATATGTGGCTAGCCATAACATGGAGTCTAAGTATAAAATACACAGTGGATATCAAAGAGTCATCATGGAAAAATAACACAGAGTATCTCATGAACTTTTTATGCTGAGTACATTTTTAAATATTTTCGATATATTAGGTTGAATAAACTATATTAAAATTAATTTTGAGGTTACACGTGGGTGGCTCAGTGGTTTAGCACCTGCCTTCAGCCTGGGGCGTGATCCTAGAGTCCCGGGATGGAGTCCCACATCAGGATCCCTGCATGGAGCCTGCTTCTCCCTTTGCCTGTGTCTCTGTCTCTCTTTTTCTCTGTGTCTCTCATGAATGAATGAATAAATAAATAATCTTTAAAAATAAAATAAAATACATAAAATAAAATACATTTTAACCTATTTCCTTTATTATTTTTTTAACATGGTTACTAGAAAATTTAAAAATCACATTTGTGGCCTGTACTTTATTTCTATTGGGCAGCACTGGTATAGAGGATAGAGAAAAAAAAAAGATGATATGCTCCCATTTCTGGCTCAGAACTTTTTTTTTTGAATATGCTAAGTTACCAATTACATTTTTTCAGATGAAACATACACATTTTAACATAGAACACATTCTGACAGATCTGAGAGAAGACATGAAAAACGTGTGCTTTCTATCATAATGATTATTTTTCTAATAACAACAGCTGTTTGCCTGTACAAGCAAGAGACTGTTTTTCCATACCGGCAAGTACTAGCATTCAATCATGAAAGAAAAATAATTCTCCAAGGCCTTTCCCCACATGCTTTACATCAGCAGCAAGCTGTGCATTCTTATGTACTCTGAAAATCTCAACCAAGTCGGGCCTGCTTCCTGGCTGACTACTTTGCTACTTTTTTCTTATTATGGGAAATACAAAGTGCTCACGTTGGCCTGATTCAGAAACAAGTGCATTATTCAAGCCTGTACAAAACCCAACCCATAGGAAACCCAGACAGGTGAGTGCCCTTTTGCCTCTTGCTTAGCTGCAAAGGAGATTACAGTCACCTCTTAAAAGATGACAAAAAAAAAAAAACTGGTTAAAATTCAACTGTTGAAGAACGTATTCTTGTTTGATGACACTTGAGAACAGCTTGAAATTCTCCCACAAATTTTAAGGTCTCATTTCTTACATTTTGCAGCCAAGAAGCACCTGACCTGTCAAAAGCTAATTAGATCTGTGCTGTCCAAAATGGAAGTCAACAGCCACATGTAGCTATTTAAATTTAAGTTAACTACAATTAGAAATTCAGTTCCTCCATTGCAATAATCATATTTCAAGGGCTCGATAACCACTGATGGCTAGTGGCTTCTATATAGGACAGTGGAGAACATTTCCATTATTGCAGGAAGTTCTGTTGGAGGGCATCATGTTAGATGATAGCATGTACTACATCACCAATCTGGAAAACTTATGAAAAAAAAAAAAAAAAAAAAAACAAAGAAGTGAGTAAGGGAGTGAAAAACATGTATTTGGAAAGCAAACTAAGGGACTGCTTTAAAACAAAGTAAATAACATCCTTGCAGTTCCAGTCTGTCAAATCAAACAAAAGGAACTCATTGTTGGCTGCGCTTAGAGATGTAGACAGAAAGTAAAATAAGTGGGAAGCTGATTTATTTGATCCTTTCCTTGGCCACACACAGACTGAAACTCAGGCAAAAATTCAGTTATTCTTAAGTTATAGTTTTGCTTTACTACAACAGGAAGCTACGCTCACTGACATACTTCTTGGGCTAAGTTCACGTTAGAGACACAGGCTTAAGCCTTAATGTGATAAATTATGGTGCTATATGTTAGAAAATCCTTTATTTTTTTAATTGAAGTATAGTTGATAAAAGAATTAATCCTTTTTTAATCTGAGGGTAGAAAAGATCATAATATATGCATTTTCTATTTTTTCTCACTCATTTGGAAGAGATGAAGTAATACCAGGGGAGTTCAAATAGTTAAACAATGGCTAAAAGCCTACCTCTGGAACCAAAAAATCATCTCCATTGCTTTCTAGTTATACGTACATATACTCTGCATCAGTATCTTCCTCTGAAAAGCCTAAATGAGATAATGCCTGAACAATTCTCAGTGTGCATATACACACACACACACACACACACATATAAGTATATATATAGACTTCTATATATGTGTGTGTATATATATTTTAAAGTCTGCTCCATGTCCAGCATGGACAACTCACAACCCTGATATCAAGACCCGAGTTGAGATCAAGTGTTAGACATTTAACTGATTGAGCCACCTAGGCATCCCTTGGTGCACACAATTTTTGACTAAAGGAATACTTGACCCAGGCAACCATTCTTCCTCTGCTGCTAATCATGCATTTTTAAAAAATGCATAGCACATTTTGTCACAGCGAATATAAGTAAAAATGACTTAAATGATAATATTACAAAACCATGGCAAAAACAAGCAAACAACAACTGCCCTTACCCCCGACAGATTTCATGGCACAGAAGTTCCTAATGTTGTACTGTACATAACAGAGTGAGTGCTCTCAAAAACCTGGATCATGGTACTGAAAGAGAACACTGAAATGAGACAGACTTGCTCAAAGCATCCTTGAGAAGCCACAGAAGAAAGGATTTCCAAAGAGTCCAGGGATAGCAAGAATGGAATGAGGAGAGAGCATGAGCCTGGTGTCTGAAGGCTCCCTAATGAAACCATCTGCATTCCTGGTCACCAAGTACAATCAAACTCCAGGAACTCTCTGTAAGGACACTGGTGCATACGCTGAGATATGTAATCACACATTATGGTCAAGCCTGGGCACTTCCCACAGTTTGAAACATCATATATGCAAGTTGCCATTTGTAAACAGATTTTTGTTTTTGCCCATTTACATAGAGACCATGAGAAAAGCATCATATCTGAGACGCAGCAGGAGGCATGATAGAACAAGTTTTCCAAACAGAAACATAACTAAGCTCTGTATCAATAAGACAAATCATAGGAAAACACCACAAATCTACATTTCACTTTAAATCTAGCTTTTCCATTAATCGCTGCTACCCTGAAGATTTGTAACAGTTCATGACAGACCACATGTGTTTGATTTTCCACAACAGTCTGCACCACGAAAAGTTTTATCTTAACTGTCTCTATAAATTACAAAGATATTTAAAAATTCCATTAGTTTAACATCCAATAGATACCAAATTGTTTCTTGTACCTGGAGTTGATAGAAAAATCCTTCATCATTCTCTGTCTTCCAAAAACTGAGTTCAGGAAAAATGGTGGAGATTTCCAGCTGCTAGACTCCTTAAATGGTGCTAAGGAAAGATATGACGCGTGTTGTTTTTCACGATATGACATATCTGAACAGCACCAGTGAATATGGAACCAGGACACATAATATTGGCACCATGGGGACTGCACAGTGTATTTATTAGAGCATATAAATTACCCACTGGTATATGAAGGGCCAAGGCAGAGTCAGCCTTCCTTCAGAACTAGATCAGGCCTGGGGGAGTGGAAAGAGAACATAGCTTCGGGAGGGGAGAGGGTCAGAAGGGCCTGCCTCAAACATCAGCACACTCCTCAATAGCTAGGAGACCTCCAGTTCCTTAACCCTCAAGCAGCGATAACAATGCCCCCTTTCCTTCTTGTGGGAAGTGAAGAAGTTACCAAGAACAGAAGATACCATCTAGAATATAGCTTGTATAGCCCACTTCCACGGCAGATATCATGCACCAATTTCCCCATTTGCTATTTCTGTTATGTGTGAGAGAATATATACACTTCTATATTTCTATTATGAAAGAAATATAGTACTATAATACATGCATATACAAATATGTGTTTATGCATCTGTGTGCTTATACATAAAATGAGTGATTTGGCTCTTTGATCTTCAAATATTTTCCTGGGATGTCAACTCTTCTTTCTTCTTTTTTTCCTGGATTTAGATCTCAGAATCCAAAAATAACCTAGCTTCCCCAAATCTCCTCCTTATTCGTTAAATGAAAGGTGACTCGTGAGCCCACATGCTGTTATTTCTTATCCATATCCTAAAACAGAGGAGGAGGTTTGCAAGTAATACTCTTACTCTCAGTTCTCACCTTATGCATTCAAAGAAGATAAGAAAATAGCTTATCAGATACACAGAATACCAGAGACAGTACAACACAAACAGCCTTTCTGATGACAATCAGCTCTCAACACATCATATACATGTCAGAAGGACTCTGGCCCATCGGTTTACCGAGCTTCTTACTTTTTCTCACTTACCCTCTTGGATTTTTTTTTCCCTCCCTCAGAAAGAAGAATCCCATCTGCTAGAAAGAAATATTTGTAGCCAACATGACAAAAGTGGAATCCCTACTTCATAACAGCTGCGAATCAAAACACGAGTGACTGAAATTAACTACATTGTGTTGCCGAGCAGATGTGCTTCCAGAAACGAACTCCAGCTCTTTTGTTCCCAGGCACCATGTGTAAATCATCCACAGACAACACGGTAGGCCATGTTCTCACCTCATTGTTATTCATGTTAATTCTTAATATTCCTGAACTATTGCAGACTTTGAAATCAAAAAAAAAGAGAAAAGCTTGGGATCCTCCTTTTTTTCCCCAAGAGAGTAAATTCTGAACATTGCCAATCACTCACTAGCAGCCCTGACTAAACAGATGGATTCTGATACCTCTGGTTCGATTTTAAATGCAAACATGTCAATTTATGCTCTGGCACAGGTTCATCCATCTCAAAATCTTTTTTGGGTGGATAATTTTTTTCTTTAAGTTTTGTTCTCTCAACTCTGTTTTGCTACATTAGCTGTTAAGCCAATAGAGATCTTATTACAGAAATAGTGATGTGCCTGGTATATTTTAATCCAATAGTCTTAAGTAATTGTACTAAAAACCCTACAAAATAAACTCCAAGTGAAGAGAGACACCTGCAGAAGTTGCAGATTTAGAGGAATATAAAAGAATTTCTAAAAATTGAGGCTAGAAAAAATTTTTAATTAAAATAAATAAAAATTAAAATTGGGGCTTTTTTCCTTGGTGACTCTTTCTATGATCAATAAACATGTATTAGCCTCATAGTCAGAACTAACACGTGGCACATTACTTCCAATCTTTATTCTTACACCCATGATAGACAGTGATAATCCACTTCAGGATTTCTGCCATCCTTGCCCATCGGATGTGTTAGCTGCTCTTGAGAGATGTAAGCCAAGGACAAACCTTATCTAGTTAGAAAGATGAACTATACACACACAAAATGACCTGAGTTTTTTAAGCAAGATACGCAAAATAACAGACTATAGAATAATTCCTCAACTGCTGAGAGAGAATATTTCTCTTACTCTACCATGAAGTTGGGTTGTTTTGAGCTGGCTCTGTCCACACAGCACTTTAGTTCACAAGGGGGCAGGGGCAATATTCTGCTGCATTTGTTATTTTATTTCAAAAGATTAAATAAGCAGTGTAACTTTAAATGGTGAGCTTAAAATCTGTTCAATTATAGAACTGCACTTTAGATTTACAGGTATTTGAACTCTGCAGAAACCCGAAAAATCCACATGAAGACACAGGCAGCAGAGAATGGGAAAAACATTTTATCACAAGTCATAAGTACTTGTATAAAATCTTCTTCACTGCACTCTAAACTCTGTGTTAAGAGCCATACCTTGAAAATAATACACTATCTATTGCTTCTCCCTCTCTTTCAAACCTCTTTTTCATAGACTGAACGTAGGAAATGCTATGTGATTATCTCCGAGAAGATGCCTCTAGTCTGCTCTCTGCTTTATAATTAGGATCATTCTTTCCCAAATTCTAGAGTTAGACTGACTTCCATCTTTATGATGGGTGTTGTGGTTTCTTTTTCTTCTTTCTGTGTCTTCATGGGTATTTTTGTGAGAGCTAGACAAAGGCTGCATGCTGGGCTGCCAGGGCCGTGCTCACAGCACTTGGGTCAGTGTGCTGTGTGACCATAGCTTAGGAAGTAGTCACCGAATGAACAATACCAGGAACAAAGTTTATAAGCATGATAGCTCTTTGCACCACAGACCCGGCAATTGATCAGTTGGCATGATTTGAAAGGCACTGAGAAGACTGCATTGGTCCCTTAATCTGATAAAATAAAGACCTAGGCAATATTCCACTGTATACATACACCCCATCTTCTTTATTCACTCATCTATTGATGGATCTTTGGGTTGCTTCCATATCTTGGCTATGGTAAAAATGCTGCAATAAACATAAGGGTGCACACATCTTTTCAAATAAGTGTTTTGTTTTCTTTTGGTAAATATCCAGGAGCAAAATTATTGGATCATATGGTTTTTCTATTTTTAATTTTTTGAGGAACCTTCACATCATTTTCCATGGTGGTTGTATCAATCAATAAATAATTTTTTAAAAGTAGATTGCTTGGAATTCTCACATTATCAATATTTTGTGCATAGGCATTGAATGCCTTTAAAAATTTCTATTGTGGTAAACCATACATAACACCAAATTTCCCATTCTTAACAATTTTTAAAGGTATGGTTCTGTGGTGCTATATAAATACACACACACACACACACCACTTCACATTCATGTGAAGCCTTCAAAAAAAAAAAAAGACTGAGTATCCTTTTCTTCTGATCAGCAGCAAGATAATTTATATAATCTTATAAACACTAAGTTGCTCTCTTCTCTCAAATAAAAGTTTAAAATTAAGATGAAACACAGTAAGAAAAGAACTTCAAGACTGACAAGATTTTGGCTTTGAATGAGGAGCCAAAATTTTAACTCAGACTCCGAGGAGGTAAAAATATTTTCTGGAGGCACTGAAAGCTGAGAATTACAGAGTGGTTAGAAATGAAGAAGCTCAACAGATTGAGGGAAAACTGGGAATAAGCTCACACTTGTTGGCTTTTTAAGCAAATGCTGTCATACAAGATCCTTCATTCAATCTCCTCAAGGAATTCATCCCCAGCCCCGTTTTCCAGCTTATTCTGATGGAGAAAATTTGCAGTATGTCCCCAGAGTGAATGAGTAGGAGAACCCAAATTCAAGCTCATAATGGTGGAATTCAACTTCTATGCTTGTTGAACTCTGCTCTATAGTCTTCTCCTATGAAGACAAGACTGATATCTCTCATGTAGCAATGAATGTCAGTGGAAGTCTGTTTCCAATATCACTTGATAGTTACTCCCAGGACACTTTCCTTACCTGCCTTGCTCCTTATGTAAGTAGCTAGACCTTAAATAAACATTTCCTCTGGGGAAGAATGAGACAAAGCAGAAAGCTCAGGAAAAATAGGTCTCCCTGCCTTTTGTGTCTCAATACCTAGGACTTACAGAAAGAAATCGAGTTATCAAAAAAAAAAAAAAAAAAAGCAGGTAAAAATACAAGAAAATATGATTAAGAACACAGTCTCTCTCTATACCAACTCTAAACACCACGCCTTCCATCTAGACAACCTGGGCTCGAATTAGAGAGAAGTGTAGAGAAAAGCAATGATGATCAAGAAGCAGAACTTGCTGCTCCCAGGCCAAGCCTGGGAGATGGCTTGACCTCGAGGGGGCTCTGGGGAACCTGATTGTTCAGCAAGACCTGTCCATCCTTCCACAAGGGAGAAACCTATGAGAACAAGAAGGCCCTTGCTTCTGACTTTTCCTTTCAGGATTTTATACACTTCACATTCTACCTAAGGTTCATGTTGCACAAACAACATATGAAATATAAAAGGCCCTGTGTCCCCACAAATGCCATGGACAAAGCAGCCCCAGTGGCTCAGAGGTTTAGTGCTACCTTCGGCCCAGGGCCTGATCCTGGAGACTTGGGATCCATTCCCACATCAGGCTCCCTGCATGGAGCCTGCTTCTCCCTCTGCCTGTGTCTCTGCCTCTCTCTCTCTGTCTCTCATGAATAAATAAATAAAATCTTAAAAAAAAAATGCTATGGATAGAACAAAAACCTCATGACCCAGATGCCTTACAGATGGCGGCAACATGCACAGCCCAGTGATGCCACAGACAGCACAGAGAGGATCATGTGGGACAGTGGGTGTCTCCTCAGACACCAGAGTAAATGGATGACAGCGAGCATCAGAAGGGACCTGCTCCATCCCCAGAACTTGGACATGGCCAGGAAAAAGACGAAGAATTCCCTAACATATTAGTATCATTCTTCCTACCAACTTCATAGAACGGATAAAAATCAAATAAAGTTACAGAATGATTTTATTTTTGCATATCTTAGTTTGTGTAATGAAATAGGTTTTTCTATATAACTGTTTAAAATGTAATTCAATATACTAAAAAACTACAGAATAATTCAGCATAAATTGTTAGGTGTGCAGTTGCCTAGTAGACCAACACCATTTCAAGAAAAGGTATTTATTCTGCACATTTTTTTTGAGATACAGAATGTTGTCTGTAATTTTGCTAGTGTGGGGAAGAGAGGCTAAGGTGGACAGAGGGATAGGGAATGGATTTATCTGATCATAATGATGATCAAAATAGACACATTCTCTAGCAGTTTAAAGTAGAACTACAGAAAAACAGCATGTAACAAAAGGGAAAAGCTATAGCTTTGTAGCTATAGCTCAAGCTACGGACTCTGCTGTTTGTTTAGATTTCATCTGGAATAACTCTCTCTATATATATGATGGAGAAGAGGGGTACTGATTAATTCTAAAGTCACCTCCCTATGGTCTCCCAGATATGTTACAGATACCACTCCAAATTCCCAACACCACTTGACACAAAATCTTCTGTGGCCTTATTAATATTTTCTTTTTTTATTCCTGCTGGTCTAGGCTGCAATTTACAATTAGTGAGAGTAGAACCTCTTTCTTTCCCCATCTACATTCTAATACACCATAGATAGAACTGTCCATAGCAATAGAAAAACTTTCCTTTTGTATTAATGTCTCTTTCAAAAGCCTCGGATTCTGTTAATTTCTGCCAGAAAATAACCTGTGTCTTAACAATGGTGGACAACCAGAATTCCAATGAGCCTGCTTTTGGTGACTCGTGTTTATAAAAATCATGCATCACGTTCTCTTGTGATCGGTCATCAAATGTGACATAATTTAACATGACAGCTCCAATTTTAAGGATAGCATTTTGCACTTTGTTTTCAAACTCTACAACTACAGTTATTCAACAGAAGCTGGCTGACCTCAGTGGAACAGACGGGGAACTGTTCATAGGTTGCCAACGTTAAATTACTGCTGAGTAGCTTAGCATATCTTTAGAATAATTCCTTTTAAAAGCAATTAATCATCATTTCCAAAAGGTCCTCAGTCAAATTTATTTTCTGTTTTATTATTTATGGGGGAGGCATTTGATTGAAAACTGCCTTTTCAAGCACAGAGAGAAAGAGAAATCATGAAGATTTCTAGGACCCAGCAAAGTAGAAGACTGGAGCTTGTAGATTAGACAATGGTCAACCAGATGAAGGATCTAGAAGAGCCACATTATCAAGCTTGTGATTAAAAGAGAACACTATTTGTATTCTCAAATTCGTGAAGGTAATGAATTTGTCTTTGTTCAAAGACAGTAACACTACCTTTACTTTCTTCTATCCACTACCTTTAAGAGGAATAAAATTTCAAACTATGGGAGTATACTGAATCTTAGATGACCTCATTATGAAGGCCTACCATTATTTTATGTAATTTAAGAAAATAAACGTTTTTAAAAACTATGACATGCCATCAGTTATAAAAAGGACCTGATTTCACATATGTTACAACACATTAAGTGCATTCCATTAATTTTTTTAAGGTAACATTTGCTATTTCAAGTTGCACCAGTAATTTTTTTTAAAGATTTTATTTATTTACTCATGAGAGACACAGAGAGAGAGGCAGAGACTGATGTGGGACTGGACCCCAGGACCCTGGGATCACAACCTGAGCCTAAGGCAGACGCTCAACCACTGAGCCACCCAGGTGCTCTTTTTGTTTTTTAAGATTTTATTTCTTTACTTGAGAGACAGGGAGAAGCAGACTCCCCACTGAGCAGGGAGCCTGATGTGGGGCTCAATCCCAGGATCCTGGGGACTGAGCTACTCTCTTTAGAGGCTTTTAGTGTATATGTTAGTTTTCTCTGTGAGGAGAAAGAAAATCCAAAAATGAATCCTTATGAAATCCTTGGTTTTAATATATACTCTATGACTTTAGTAAAACTCTGACACTATTAAATGTAAAAAAGCTCCATTATTGGAAATATACTATATAAAACTGTTAATTTTTGCTTGAAGGTGAAAATACTGGGTTAAAAAAGCAACAGTAAAAAAATAAAATAAAATAAAAAAGCAACAGTAATCAACAGTCTAACCTAAAAACTCCCCTTTGTTAAGTAATTGTTTTGTTCATTCATTTATTTATCCATTCATTTGCTGAACAAACATTTGTCAACCCTTAGGTATAGTTAAAGTGTAAGGACTTCATAGAACTTTGTATTTTGAATGCAAGGGTATAAATAGACTTAGCTTTTCTTGGTGTAAATTCTGTCTTTTCAGGACTATTCATTTTGCTAACTTATTGTGATTTTCTCTTTTAAATAAAAGGATAGGCAAATTTGGGGTAATAGCACAGAAGTGCATAAGAAAAAATAGTAGTGATCTGAAAAGAGGATTGAATGTTTTAAATTTTGCTTCAAACAAGAGAAGCTTCTCCAGGCTATAGAACAAATTTTCCTTAAGACACATTTTTGTATACCTACAGCCATTTGCATCCACAATAAATGTTGATGTGGAAGTGTTACAGTTTTGTTTTAGTAAATTGCATGAGTAATTGTCCCCCTAGCACTTGCTAAGTTGATGCTTCCTTTTTTAATGGCTGTAATATATTTGTAAACATGTTTCTTAACTTACTTGAAAACATGTTGGTTCCATCTCATTTATTTGCAGACAACTTACTGTCTGTTGAATGTTTAGCTTCTTTTTTTCTAATGACTCCTTTGAAATATTATTTTAATGAACCTATGAAACACATCATTGTATTCTTTATATTGTGGTTGGACTGCTAATGAGACTCATCCATTAAGTAAATGGCTTTGTAGGCAATGCAAATGTAATAAATAAAGTTAGTCTGTTCTTCTTTACTACTTTTCTGCTGATGGGCATACCACATGCTGAGAAGGTAATGTTTCATGACCAAAACAGTTCAGTTGGTAGGCGGATTGGGAATCTTTCCATTAAAAAAAAAAAAAAAAAAGAATCATAAAAGCATACTTGCAACTCCAACTTTTTTTTATCAAATCATAAGACAATGTATTTTTAGTGCAGGCATTATATTTCAAGATGGTATGCTTTATAGAAGGAATTATTATATGATTCACAGAAGAAAAATGCTTCCCTGTAAATAGAAAAAAAAAAAAAAACTACTTAAAATTTTTTTCTAGGAAAATAACATCAGTAAATGGATTGCACCAAAAACAAAATTCGGGTCCTTTGTGATTTGCTCTTTTTATGGACTTGGTTTTCTGCCTTAGCAAAAGGAGATACAGGTATCAAAAATGATACCACACGTATTACTTTCCTGGGACCACCAATTCCACTTTGGGCTCCCATGTTTTTTCATTGTTTGCAGTAAAATTTTTACAAGCATTTATTCTTCAATATTTCATTGATGAGAGCCATTGCTGTATTTATTTATTTTCACATTTGTAATGGAATAGTTTTGCAGGCTTATGGCTATTTAGATTGGTGAAAACAAGACGGCATTGCCAGCTGGTTATTTGTCTACTACTATGCATAGGATAGACTGGCTGAACTGGCAAAATTTCTAGATCTTTACAGTTGTCAAGGATATCAGCCTCTAAGAACAAAAACATGAAATGATGAGCATTTTCTGGGGTCCTCTCAAAGGAATCACTGTGGGTTTGGGCACAGACAAAGGTAAATGCTTGCAGAGAATAGGCATTTCTTCTCTAGCCAGGAGAACCTTTTGCTTTACATCCAATGTCCCAGGGGTTGATTTGGTGGGAATGAAATTTAAAAGGGAGAGAGATAAGATCAAGTTTACACAGCAACAGAACTTGAAAGACTGGTCTCAGCTTTGGGAGCCATTTTCCAATCAAGAAATTACTGATGCAAGGGGACCTGGGTGGCTCAGTCTGTTGAGCATCTGCCTTGGGCTCAGGTCATGATCCCAGAGTCCTGGGATAGAGCCTCCAGTCAGGCTCCCTGCTCACAAAGAGCCTGCCTCTCCCTCTCTTTCCTGCTCATGCTCTCTTGCTATTTCTCTCTCAAATAAAATCCTTTTAAAATATTCTAAGTCGGGATCCCTGGGTGGCGCAGCGGTTTAGCGCCTGCCTTTGGCCCAGGGCGCGATCCTGGAGACCCGGGATCGAATCCCACGTCGGGCTCCCAGTGCATGGAGCCTGCTTCTCCCTCTGCCTGTGTCTTGCCTCTCTCTCTCTCTCTCTCTCTGTGACTATCATAAATAAATAAAAAATTAAAAAAAATAAAAATAAAAATAAAAATAAAATATTCTAAGTCAAATTAATAATACCATCTCTCTCCTTTTCTGCAGATATGGTTAGATCAGACCTGTCTTTGGTCTGCTACTTGAGATAAACAGCTTGCACCAGAATGTAAAGAAGGCATTTCTTCTTTCATTTTGAAAAGTTAAGTCTCGGGATGGCTGGGTGGCTCCGAGGTTGAGCATCTGCCTTTGGCCCAGTGTGTGATCCTGGAGACCTGGGATCAAGTCCCACATCGGGCTCCCTGCATGGAGCCTGCTTCTATCCTCTGCCTGTGTCTCTTCCCCACCCCCTGTCTCATGAATAAATAAATAAATAAATAAAATCTTTTTTTTAAAAAGTCTGATTATGAAAAATAAGCATCAGCCAAACTAAACAATGTGCCTTGTGAGGTAGTTGATTTCAGGCAAACTCCTTGTATTAATTACCTATTACTGTCTAATAAATTATGCCAAACTTGATAATGTAAAACAGCACACATTGTTTATCTCAGTTTATGTGAGCCAGGGGGGCTTAGGTGGGCTTCCTGCTTCTGAGTTTTACCAGGGCTATGTTCCAGGTTTCAGTCAGGGCTGTGGTCTCATCAGCAGCTGGACTGGAGAAGGATCCACTTCCAAATTCCATCAGGTTGTGGACAGAATCCATTCCCTTGAAGCTCTAGGATTCAGGGAAGCTCACTTTTTCAAAGCCAGTAAGGAAGAGAGAGGCAAAAGGGTCTCATAGTAAGGTGGTGTCTTACATAACATATAGTAATAATGATGTAACAGCCCATCACCTCTGCATGTTTTCTAGAAGCAAGTCACAGGTTCTTCTTTCCCACAAGAGAGGGGATTATACAAAGTGTGAATACCAGTGGGCAAGGTCATGGATATTATCTGTCCACCACATTTCTTATCTGTTTTTGGAGTCCAAGAATAAATTGATTGAGGAGAGTGGTAATATTTCTGAACCATACCTTAAGTAGCACTATTGGTGGAATCCAGTGAGGAAGAAAGAAACATTTCTTATTTCCTCTTAGCTTGACAGGAACAAAGGTGACACTATCTTTTGGAGTACGCAGATGATTAAATGTGTGTTTTACTTAATCTACACAGTGATTTTTTTAATTGTGACATCATTTAAAATTTTGGAATAATAAGTAAAAGTTTCTATTTGTGGTTCCATTTTTAAAAACAGAAAGCTCTAGTAGCCTGGGTGTCTACCTTCCTGTATAGAAAAATTGGCTAGAGCTTAATAGAAGAAACCCAAATTTTATAGTTGGGTTTACTGAAATCTCGACTACTCAGAAACCAAATGCACACTTACTCTGAGATCTGGCCTGTTCTATTCATTTATTATATCTGCTCTTGTTTCTTCAGGCATTTGAAATAGACATCTTCAGGATCATTGGTTATCTAGTACCAAGCGGCATGGTTATTTTTACTGTGTCCTTAATCCCCCTGCTATAGTTACAGTAATGTGTACTATAATAATCTATTAGTTTTACTTCTATAGAACATAATCATTACAGCCTTTTCAGATGAGTGGCTACCACACCAAAACCAACTCTCTCCTGTTCTTTTATCTGAACGATAGCTTTCAGTACCTTAGTTTCAGCCACTACAGCTCCATGGATAGACAAATGAACTAGTGAATTGTAAATACTTGAGAGAACAGATGTCTACATAACTAGGTCTTATCCTCAGGAAGCTAATAATCTGGAAAGGAATATATGACATTAGGCATAAACATGTCAGTAATATATAATTTGCAACATTTTATCTTATTCATTTAGCAATCAGATTTACTTTCTAATACCTATTTTTATAAATTTACGAATTTATATGTTTTATATAATTTTTACTGTTATTTTTTTTTTGGAAACATTGACCAAGTTGTGATGAAGTTTAAATGAAAAAATTGATTTTTGAATAATTGTCTTTGGCTTTTTTCTCAAGAAGCTGTATTTGCTGAAATTTATAGTTTATGAACAAACTTCAAAATCCTGGTATGTGTGGCTAAACTTTGCAATCTTTTTTTTCTTTGGTGGCTTTTATTTTTACTATTTTTTAAAAATTATTTATTTATTTGAGAGAGACACACAGTGAAAGAGAGATCATGAGTGGGGATACGGAGCTCGATCCCAGGACCTGAGCAGAAGGCAGATGCTTAACCAACTGAGCCACCCAGGTGCCCCCTCTTAGAATTTTGTCCAATGATACAAGCAACAGGATGGAGAAGGGTAGAGTGTAGGAAATAGGGACTATGGAGAAGCAGTTTTTACCATCTATCATCCTTCAAAGTTAGAATATTTTTATATCACAGTTAAAAGTTATGGGTGAGCTAGCTGATAACAACAGCAATATATGGTGAGGGTAGCAAGACAGAAAAATCCTATACAGTTGTCATACTACTACTCTCCCTGGGGCATTTGAAAATCTAGAGAATTTAGTAGTGTCTGCATTCAGCAAGGAAGCTGATCTTTGTCATTCTCTGCTCACAATGAAATCATTTTTAGACCCTCATTAAAACTACATATTTTCTTTATTTCTCAGTCCTAGCTCTGGTTACCCTATGATCTCTATAGATTAACTAGGTAGCCCATATTCTGAGATGCCTTCCTTGGTAACTCTCCCTCCTTCCCTAATAATCCTGTGCAACCCCGATCCTATTTCCTGCCTTATAGTATAATTATGTCTTTAAGTGACAGTCTTACCCACCATAGTAATTGTTATTTGAGATCATGGATTATGGCTCTCATTTTTGTATTTTTAGCATGTGGTGGAGTACCCTGTCCATAGTTGGTGCTCAGTAAATACTAAGTGAAGAGTAAATAAATGAATTGTTACCCAAAGCTGTACAAGAGCTAAGAGAACCACTTTAACCATGAGGAGGCATTAGTAAACTTTGATAATACTGGCAAAAACACACTAAGAGATTTGAAACACTGAATTTATTGGTAGCGGGCCTAAGGGAGGGGTCTTCAAAGGTAAAAGATTTATACAGAACAATGGGAAACTAAGGAGTTTACAACCCAACACATGTTGAAATTGGAAGAAATATTGGGTACCCACTAGACCCAGATGTTAATTTTTTCCCTATCTTGTTTCCAGCAGTATGTGCATATCATTAACTCATCTCAAACATAACAAACTATGTTTTTCTAGAAGCATATCTTCTTAGGTTCCTATTAAGCTGGTTTTGTCAGGTACCAGGAAATAAGGGTGCTCCCTCTGGTTGTAATAGCCTTGCTGCTCAGTAAGGAAGATACAGTTGGCTACTCATACCTCCCTTGGAGACCAATTCCATAACTGCAACAGATGGTTTGCCAGACAGCCTTAATTTTCAGTAGAATAACTTTGATTTGTACAGGGGCCAGTTCTTCACATTCATTTCAATGGTTTAACGGGATAAACTTGTAATGATTCCTCCTGAAGAAACTTCAAGGTGTTCTTAATATCATTCTACCACTCCCATTATGACTACTTCTTCAGAGATTTGACTTCTGAAGAACATTGAAAATTCAGATGCACTAAGAAACTGAATCCTTTCCCCATTTCTCTACCCACCCCTGCATCATCAGCTCCTAAACATCAAATAAGCCAATACTGGGTTCTCTTTTTCTTTCCCTTCTTTCCAGATGTGTAGGCCTGGTCAGTACAAGACTATAATTACAAGTGGCTACTGCAAAAAAAAAAAAAAAAAAAGTGGCTATCGCAAACTATCCAAAGTATACTTCAAGTTAAATGCTTGACTGAATACAGTCTGTTGAAAAAGCTTAGGATCAGAAAGTGTCAAATAGAATTCTTCACCTTCCCCCCAGATCTCACAGGACTCATACCATTAGTGATAGATTTTCTTACATCTCTTTGTGCTAATAAGCCTAAGTCTGAACTACTCTTCATCCATTCAATTGAGAAAAATAAATTATTAAGCATTTATTTTGCTTGGCATAATAGCTTTAATCAAACAACAACAACAAAAAGAATGATGTTCTGCAAAATAAGAGCTTTAATATAAAGAGAGTTTACGAATTAATAATAATAAAGTCACCTCTTCAGAAATGAGATGGGCAAGGGAGAAAAAAAGCACTTCTACTTAAGTAGCTGAAAAACAAATGAAAAAAGGACAATGTCCATAAACAAAATTTTGAATTAAAATAAAACATCATTTTCACTGTTAAAACTATAAAGATTTTTTTTTTATTATTATAATAAGAAGCATACAAAGAAATAGACATTCATATGGTGATGGTAAGCCTGATAGCTTTTCTGGAAAGAAATTTGGTAGTATGCAAAAAAAGCCTTAACAGATTTTATACATTTATCCTAATTATTCTACTTCTTGAAACTCTAAAGAAACAATCAGATTACCCAGGGGTTTTTGTGCCAGAATTTTTCTACCTTGATGATGGGCTTGGGTAATCTAAATGTCCCACAATAAAGAATTGGTAGTATCGGTAGTATCAAATATACTAAATGATTCAAGAACTACCAAGTTTTGAATAATAAGTTTTTTTAATTGGCATGTGACATGCTCACAACATATTAAGTAGAAAAGAAGTAGGTGGCAAACTGTTTAAAATACAATTACCATTTTACTTTTAAAATGTACATAAATACATAGCAAAATAAAAGTATGCACATTGAAAAGGTATTAGTAACTCTCTGTGAAAGGTAGTGTTGTCAGTGACTTATCTTCCTATTTGTTTTTTAAACTTTTTCTACACATGTTAAGTGTGGCCCATCAGATGAAATCTAAGGCTTAATATTGGGAGGCATAAAGTTCCTACAGCCTGCTAAATACAAACTCAGTTTTAGTATCTCCTAAGATAATTCTTCAAAAAGCTCCAATTCAACCCAATCTCATAGCATTTTATGCTGTAAGTATCAATTAAGATGTTTCCACATGGGATGTGAAGAATCAGAGAAAGAATAGTTATCACAACAAGAATCTAATACCAGTAAAGTCACTTCTACCAAATTTAATTTTAACAGTAGGCCCACATTACAGAGCAAAGGTTCAAGTCATTTAGTATTACTGAGAGGATTAGCTCATTGAAAATATGAAAAACAATTATAAATTAAAACCAACTAATTCAGTCTGGTTTTGAAATGTCAGCAGATACAGGTTCTCTAAAATTAAGCAGGTTCAACTGTTTGTACCTGATTCTGCTTAACTTTACTAAACATGTATCATTATTGTAAGAGAATCACTAGTGTAGTTCATTCCTGTTGTTCTTTGGTTTTCTGCTAGTGACCATAAAATTGGATTAACCTTCGAGGACAGCATGGCAAAGAAAGGACAGAAGGCCCTATGCTCCCTTTTCAGTTCTAGGGGTCTGTGATTGTTTATTCTTAAAACATATCCACTAAATTTATATTTTAATTATAAATCACTCGTCTGTGAACTAGGACTTTAAAGATCTTGAAGCATAAATCTTTTTAATCTGCAATAAATTAGACTCTCTACATTTGTTAATAATTCAGCCAAACTAAATAATGGTAAATTAGTCATTTTGTGTGTCAGATACAACACACACGCATACACAGAATGATTATTTGTTCTCAAAGGATTTTGTTATAATCTCAATTCACTTGTCATGTAACACTGGAACAAAATGGTTACACTAATTACCCAAAATCAAGTTTCACTTCTCAATGTATAAGTGTTCCATTTTATTCTATAAATTCTTAGCTGTCACGGAGTCAGAAAATTATTACTGTCATCAATAGGAAGACTGTTTTAGTGGTGCAGATGGCTGTCCTTTTATAGGCCAACTTAATGACTTGTTCTTATCTAATCTGTCATCTGTTATTTAGTTGTCATTATGAACTTTTTGGGTTTCATATCAATCAATTCTTCATGTTTACTAAACAGATGGCTTTATTTAAAAAAAAAAAAAAAAAAAAAAAAGGAAAGCAAGAAAATAACATTAAGTGGTTTCAAAAAAACTCCAAAGGCTACATACACTTTTTAGTGTATCTAAATGAAATTAAAAAACTGTTATTAAAAAAAGTAAATTTGAAAGCAAACTGAAATAGATCTTAAAACTCAATGGACATGCAAAGAAACAATCAGGAACAGCAATACACAAGTAGAATTACTTGAAAATAGGGTAAGTTTTTCTTCCAATTTTTAATACAAAATGTTTTAAAAATCTATCCTGACAAATAGGGATGACAAGTGTCAACAGATATAAATCACTGATTCAGAGGCTCTTATGTTGTAATTCACAGGTATACATCCTTTGTTGTAATCTTTTTTAGAAGGCAGATAATCATGTACTTTCACTGAGTGAAAATCACCCCTTGTCTTCGTCATCCTGAAGGTATCTTTGTTTAATCACTGAGTTATTATCAAACTGATGCTTCAATTCAAGAAACAAAATGGTAAATTTAAATGACTTACATCAATAAGATTAAAGTTCAGGAAACATAGGGCACTGCATCATAGAAAAGCACTGTTGGTTCCCACTGTACTAGAGAAAGTAAAAGTGAAAAATTTTAACTGGTATAAGAAAGTCAAAGTGAAATTTCATTTATGATAGTGTATTTAAGATTGAATGTATGGTTCTTTAGGAGGGATATTGATCAACAAACTTGAAGTTTGCTTCTTCAGTCCCTAATAATGCTATAAAGGTTACAGACCAGAGCTTTCTGAAATATGTACAAAAATTTTCAAGAAACAGCTTCCCAGTGTCACATCAACCACATGTTCTATTGTCGAATGAATTGAGTTCAACTGTAGTTTTACTTGCCCAACTTCAATTCTCCTTAGGAGTACAAAATTGACAATGAGGAAGATTGTGAAGAGTCCATTCTTACAGTCCTTCAGAAAAACTAGAACTATAGATGGCAAGACCATTTTTTAAAAAGCACTAATATGTCTCAGTTTATTTCCTAATGCGACAATCATAATAAAATACAAAGCTAGTGTAGATAGCCATCATGCCATCCCAAGATATTCAGAGATTTTGACGGGATTAAACACATATACACACACCCCAAATGAAAATTTAATACCAGATACTTGATTTGAGACTCACAAAAATTTTCTATCTCCTCTTATGAAACAGAAAATCAAAAGGGATGGGATGCCTGGGTGGCTCAGCGGTTGAGCGTCTGCCTTTGGCTCAGGGTGTGATCCTAGGGTCCTGGGATCGAGTCCCACATCAGGTTCCCTGCATGGAGCCTGCTTTTCCCTCTGCCTATGTCTCTGCCTCTTTCTATGTGTCTCTCATGAATAAATAAATAAAATCTTAAAAAATAAAATAAAATCAAAAGTGTCTATTGAATATCAGAAAGCTAGAGACTTTAAATCAAAAGACAGATTTAAATCCTCCAAACATCTTTCCTACAACTTGGAAAGAGAATTTGTACCTCAAAGACTTCTCTTAGGTTTTCAGCTCAAATCCTTAAGGCAGAAAACACACGTTTGACATCAACTGTGTGCCTGGAACTGAGCCAGATGCTCTACATGTATGAATTAGATTCCAAACAGCTAGTGAATGGGGTCCAAATTCAGCAAAGGAAGCTTTTAAAGAAAGCAGTAAGTTGAAAAGCCATATTGTCAAGGAAAGTCATAGAACACAGTCAAGCTCTGGCTGAAGTTGTTTTTCTTATCTTCAAGTCTACCAGTCCATGTTAGGTTTTGACTGCCCAAAATACTTTACAGGCATTCTCAAGTTATCAAAAAACTTGGGACTGCTTCAAATGATCAGGTCTCCTGCAGGCAAACAACAGCCAAGATCACTTTTAATGGGTTCCAACACATAAATAGCCATTTGTCAACAGAGCTGTACACACTATTTAAGGATCAGTTGGCATAAGCCTTCATTCAAAGTCAGAAAGTTCAGCACAAGATAATGTTCTGTGGATGTTATACTTAGGCATATTATCCTCAGCAGTGTATATTTTCATACTAATTACATATTTAATATATTTCAAAAGCTTTGAACTATGGTCTGTTGGTGCTTTTCACAGAAGCAAATCAAACTGCCACCATAGTCCTTGGGTAAAACTATTCTTTGTTTTGAGAATGCTTTTAGTATTCCGTGTCACTGACTCAGTGGCTCAGATGTAAGAACTGGCCTTCTTCCACTAGATGAGTGGCTCTCAAAGTGTGGCCCAGGAACAGCAGCGTCAGTGACACTGAGGAACATGTTAGAAATAGGTCCCCAACCCAGACCTGAATCAAAAACTCTGGAGGTAGGGTGTAGCAATTTATGTTTATCGACATGCTTTGAACCACTGAAGTTTTGAGAGCCACCGCACTATAACCTTCTTAAGGACAAAGAGTCATTCAACTTAGTGTCCTTCACTGCACCAAATAGCATCCTTGACATGATACCCATTCTTTTAAGGTATATATGTATGTATGTATGTATGTATTGAGAGAGATTGAGTATGTGAGCAGTGGAGTGGGTGAAAGGGAGGGGAAGAGAGAAAATCCCAAGCAGACTCCATGCTCTGATTTGGGGCTCAATCTCATGACCCTGAGCCAAAACCAAGAGTCAGATGCTCAACTGAGTCACCCAATGCCCAATGACAACCATTTAATAAATGTTTGTGATTCCAGTTAAATCGAGATGCACTCAAGACAAAACTCATTTTGGGTTATAACCTAAACATGGGCCTCCTTTCCAGCTCCTATTTTGAGGTCTTAACCCCAGAGATGTATTTTGCCAAGGAATTTCCATTCCTTAACTAGGTATTGCTGCCTACTATTAATTTGCCATTAATTGAAACCACAGATAGACCATAATCAGAACAAAAAGAGGTGGGGAAAACTACTTTATTCCTTCTGCTCATTTGGTACAAAGATCCTAGGTGTTACCTATACCCTTGAGAAGTAAATCATGTTAAATTCAAATAATTGAGCAAATATTAGCACAATATTTAGGGGGGAAAGTAATATAGCATTCTAATAAACAGCTTTATATTAGGGAGAGTACACATTAAAAACAAAAGCCAATTAACACTGGTAAGTAAATTGAGGAAGGATAATAATATAAGCACAACATGACAGGTGTTACACCGCCTATTGCTCATTTACTACTCTACCAGTCCCATGGCACAGCAATCAGGAACATAGGCTCTTGAGTCAGATTAATTGAGTTATGTCTGTCTCAAGTCCTTACTAGTAAGTACTTGGGGAAATTCATCATCTCCTTTGTGTCTGAGTGTCCTCATCTATAAAATGGAATAACAACAACTAATTCATAGAATTGATGAAAGATTTAAATAGTGCAATGTGTGTTGTAAGTGCTGAACAATCTTTTATTGTATATCTGACTTCTGCAACCCCTTACAAATACTATCAGCCACTACATTTAAGGCGTTTGTAGTCTATTTGTCCAAGTTATAGGACATAAGAGGTCATTAAGTCAGGGGTAGAACACTGTCAGTGCTTACTCAGCATTGGGGATGTAATAGATGTCGAATAAGCACAATCCAAATTAGATTGTACCACAGTGCCAAGAACCCTCCCCCCAAGAGTCATAGTTGAGATTTATAGAGCAGAGACTTTGCCAATTCACAGAACCAAGTAGACTTGCTTTACTTCATGATACAAAAACTAAGAAAATTTCCCAAATACATGATTGCTTTAAATATTAAATTATCTTTTCCAATGACTCCCAGTGATCCTTCCTTCTGATATTCAAGTCCTCGTGTAATTCCCACCCTCTGATTATGGCCTAGACCTAGTAACTCACTTCTAAAGAAAGAAGAATGATGATGCATTACTTCCAAAATAAGTTGTCATACTGCATGTAGCCCTAGGTAGATGTTTCTGACAAGGAATTGATGGGTCCAGTCAGCAAGGGCCTAAGGTAAGGTTTTACAGGATGCAACTACCTTGTTTGGATACTGTTTGGTATACTGATGAAAATACACCAGCTGTGAAAGACATTTCAGGGTCAATTCAAGAGATATAAATGTTAACTAGGATCATATAAAATCACAATTAATGAAACAGAAAGGTAGAGACTATTGACTAGGGGGAAAAAAAGGTAGGTTCAGAATAGCATGCTCATTATGATTATGATCTCATTTTGTTAAAAATAAAAACCCAAAACCAAAACCACATTCATTTGCGTGTACACATGCACATGGAAACCATACCGCCCACCTTATCACCCAGCAATTCCATTTCTAAGTGTGCATGTGTGTACCCATATACATTTCCAAAGAAAAATGAGTTCCTAAGTCTACCAAAAGCCATTTTCAAGAATGTTCATAGCAATTTTATTCACTGTAGACAAAACAGGAATTACCCTGAATCTTCATCAATAGGAGAATGGATAAATTATAAATAAATTATGTACATTCTAATAATGGAATACCATGCAGCAATTAAAAGGCCAAATTATTGACAAATTCAACAAGGGTGAATTTCAAAAGTATAATGTTGTGGGGGGAAAAGCCAGATATAGAAGAATACATGCTGCACAGTATTTTTTACAGGAAGTTCAAGAACTGGTAAAATCTAATGTATGATGTGATAAGAGTCTGAACAGCTATAACTATGAGCAGCTGAATATAGACTGAAGAGGTATGAGGAAAACTGGGGTGAGGATAACCTGGAGCTTCATTTAGATGTGGTTAAGCTATCGATATACGCAAAACTTATCAAGTTGTACATTTAATATTTGTGCATTTGATATTGAACTTTAATGAATTATTCTTCAATGTTTTCTTAAATTTTAAAGAGAAAAAAATCCAGAAGGATTACATCCAAAGTGTTAAAAGTAGCAATTTCTGGGTGGCAGTAATATGATGTTTTGATTCTTTTTGTGTTGCTTATCTATATGTTCTAATTTTCTACAATACATAAGTATTATTTCTATAATAAAAGGTTATATTTAAACTGAAAAAAAAAAAGATTTTCCCAATTCAGTGACAACCTCACCTGTTTTCAACCATAACAACCCATTCATATCACTTGTCTTTAACCAAGCAGGCAGAAGAAAAGCTTCTAGTTTTTATCACTAGTGACTTATCTTTTTCTTGAAATATTATGAAATTTCAGAGTTCTCCAGACAAATTCAGTTCCATGGAGCCAACTGTTGCTATCCCCCAGGTGCAGTAGCAACATACACACAGGTCACAAGGTAATGGAATTTTTTTATATATTGGGTTAGGGGCTGGCTTTCTACTGCACACCAATACATGCCAAGAATGATGGAAAGTACAGAATAGAAAATTAAAAAAAAAAAAGGCGGGGGGAAGGCAGGCAGGCAGGCAATACAGAATGTAACATAGATCTTTTAAGACAATTAAGGAGAGCAGGATAAAAGGCAGTAATACAAACACTAGGACATTCAAGGCTGTTTCACTCTGAGGAAATGGCAGATCCCTGCTTGGACAAACAATACAAACAGGAAACTTTCAAAGTTTTCCATTACTAGCATCCACCACTTCAATTATATTTGGATATTGAGCTTTTAGAGTTTATACTACATTTTGCAGCCGAACTATTCATGACTACTCTTTAGCATATTAAATAAGTCAAAATACTCAACAGTGGAAGAGTGTAAGGACTGGGTAGGGGTGAGGCAAGATGCAGTCATAGAAGAGCTTCTTGAGAAAGTAGGACTTGGATGGGCCCACAGGAGACAAATAGAATTTCACAAGGTCGAAAGGAAAAGGGGAAAGTAATCCCCCTTGGGGATTAATGGCTGTTAATGGCTACAATAACAACCAGAGTTTTAGATACTGAACGTGAATGGGCAAGTGATCAATTTGGTCTAAAAGGCTACTGTGGTAGAAGAGAAAAAGCCAGGTCTGTTTAGCGTGGAAGTCCCAAGTTTTAATTCTGTTTCTTTGCATCATTTGGCTTAGACATACAACCTCAGTGAGATTTATTTTGAACAGCCACATAATGAGCGCAGAAACACTCATCATATGAAATAGGTAAAGGATAACAGCAATTTCTAGTGGGTATGCAAACTCATTCTGTCTTCCCTTAGAACAATATGTCTGTCATTTTCTTCAAAATCAGCATGGCCAAAGCCAAATTCATAACTTTTTCTTATAAGCTTCCCTTCTCAAGCACCTGTCTTATCAATAAGGCCACTTCATTTCAACTGACTCAAGTTTAGAATGTATGACTGACCACTGCCCCAGCTCTTTCCTTCGAAATGAGTGTCCAGTCAAATTATACCCCCCAAAACTATTCATTTCCATTTCGGTATCTCTATTTTGTCAGCCAAAATCCAAATCTAAGCCTCAATGATTGCAAAGACCTTCCAGCTAACCCTCTTGATTATTAGTTTTCCTCCCACCAATTCATCCTACATTGCACTGCCTACTGCCTGGGTGATTGGGGTTTTTTTGGAATACAGACATAATGCATCCTCCAATAGCCCCTTGTTTCTTTTGACTCAGTTATTTATTCATTTATTCACTAAATAAACACTGAATACCCATCAAACACTAAGTAGTGTGCTATGTACCAGAAATGAAAATAAATGAATAAATTATGCACTTAAGAGTCCACCCATAGGATGAAGAGGATAAAAAGCTCATAGACATGATGCCATATCTGGCAGCACCTCCACAGAGATAAAAAGTATTTGTGAAGCAACAAAGAGGAGAAAGGCACTCTTTACCTTTTTAAAGGTAGAAACCAAAAAAACAAACCCTGTATTTCATTCATAAAAGACACTCCTCTGAGGAGGTGAAATGGCATCACGGGGGCAGTGTGTGTCATTAATTACCCAGGATGCAAAGACATCTGATGAAGCAACTGAAACAAAAAACCAGGTTCTTCACAGAAGATGCAGTAGCAACGGTAAAGAGCTCCCCTAGACAGCTCTCAACTGGATCTGCTCTTAAAGTTGAAAGGTAGAGAGATTTGAAGATCAAATAAGACATCGGAAGCAACACAGTATTACAGACACTGACGCTCCCCGGGGGGGAAGAAAAACAAACAGAGGGCGAGAGTTTGAAGCCTCAGTGACAGTGAACACAGAACTTAACTACTTTATGGGATGCCTGGGTGGCTCAGTGGTTGAGCATCTGCCTTCCACCCCAGGGTGTGATCCTGGAGTCCCAGGATCGAGTCCCACATCAGGCTCCTTGCAGGGACCCTGCTTCTCCCTCTGCCTATGTCTGCCTCTCTCTCTCTCTGCCTCTCATGAATAAATAAATAAAATCTTTAAAAAAAAGTCTTTAAAAAAAAAAGAATTTAACTACTTTTCAAAGAACTATTCTTCTCATAACCTCTTCTGACCTTCATAAAGAACAGCAGAAGGAGAACAATGAGGTTTAATGTTAACCTCATACCAAATCTCACATGGACCCAACCATGGGAAAATAAAATCCTGAGGCCTATTTTATTCTATTCTAAAAGCAAGGGACACAGGTCCACCGAAGACCTGCAGCATCATGCAGCAGCATTCAACCAGCTTGTTGGCAAGTGTCCTAACACAGGTGCCCCGAGTCAGGGATTGAAATAGAGATCTACTATTCCAAAGCTCAACACATGTCAGATACAAAAGCTTTTCTGTATGGGGGGTGGTGGTGGTGGTGGTGGTGGTGGTGGTGGTAAACTATTGTCTTTTAATTTCACTTTCAGAACAAATTAATCTATCTTACCATACTCGGTGTGCATGTGTGTGTTTCTATTACTAATGATCCTACCAGATGTGTACTGTGCGCTCACCAGATAAAAACAGGGCCTTCCTTACCTGTGTTACCTCATCACCTGCGGTGCCTGGCATTTAAGTGTTCAATTAATCATGGCAGAGTAATGACACGTATATCCTACACAGACATATTGTCATTGCACAGCTAAATGAGGCTGAACACCTTACCTACTCAATAACACATCCAGTTTTGTTAACTCTTCTGAGACTCAGTTTCTTCATCAATAAAATGTGGATCATGGTGCTTTCTCCACAAGGTAATAATGAGGTATAGACAGGATAAGTTAGACAAAAATCTTAATGAGCCTTTAACAAAGGGCCATAAAATTCCGATCAAGAGCAAAAACAAAACAAACAACCCATTTTCAAGAAATCAGAAGTTACACAACAGTGACTATAAATACACAGAACCTCGGGAGGCTCCCCTAGCCTCACAGAAAGCTCCTTCAACTTCTTTGGGTTGGGTAAATCTAGGAATTTTAAGGAAAAGATACTGTTTTGTCAAAATGTAGATGACGGTTAGGAAAGCAAGGTGGGTGCCAGGCAGAAGTCTTCAGGGAGAGTGATGCAAAAGAAATGGATGGGAAATCCTTGGCAAGAATTTCCTGCCAAGACAAAAGGCTATTTTTTTCCTCTAAAATAATGGTATCCCTTTCCAAACCAGCAACCCCACCATGATCCTTAGGATCCTTACCACCGCTTTTTCTCCATCAATCTGGCCCCCTTGAATTGTTCACCCAAAGTGATACGTGTCTATATGTGTATGTAAGTAAAGCTTTAAGGAAAATTTATATAATTTTGTGTTCTTGCTTATGAATCTACACAGCAACATGGAAAACTATTTAACATTTAAAAACAAATCTAAGGGCAGCCCGGGTGGCTCAGAGGTTTAATGCTGCCTTCAGCCCAGGGCCTGATCCTGGAGTCCCGGGATCGAGTCCCACATCGGGCTCCCTGCATGGAGCCTGCTTCTCCCTCTGCCTGTGTCTCTGCCCCTCTCTCTCTCTCTCTCTCTCTCTCTCTGTCTCTCATGAATAAATAAAATATTTTTTAAAAATCTAATTATGCTACTATTCTGCTTATATATATGGTAATGAGTAAAAGTTATTAAACATTATATACCTGGCACTTTTTTTTATGTGCTTTATATGGGTCTCGTTTATTTCCTACAATTTCCTACATAATATATTTTTCTTAGGCTCATAAGTAAACTTGAAGACCTAAAAGGGTTAAGTAGTCTTTCCAAGGTTTTACAGCTAGAAAGTAAGTGGCAATTGGGATTTGATCCCACTGGGCTTTAATAGGTCACTAAAAAGCCCCCAGCTTAGTTAGCCTCTGTCCCCTTCACACCCCCTCCTGCCCAGTCCCATCCTCACACCATTCTCCATCCTGCTCTGTGGCCCTGGAGGCTGATCTCCATGGACACAACCAAAGTTTCCCTGACCCTTTTGGCTTCAGGTTGAGTTTGGAATCTCCTTCAACTTATGTTGGGTGACTCCAGAAATTGAAAGGTAAAAATACTGTTTCATCCAAATGTAGATGTTGGTTAGAGAAGCAAGATGGGTGACAGATTCAAGTCTTCAAGCAAAGCAATGCACAGGAAACAGGTAGGAAACCCAGATTCCACTTGTCAAAGAAAAAAAGGTGATTTTCCCAGAAAGAGTGCAGGCATGAAATGGGAAGGGAAGGAAGGAGGTCAGGATGCTGATTGCTCCGGTTCCTCCCTGCCAGGTCACCTATACCCAGATTCCTCAAAGGAACATCACACCCTCTCTAGACCTCTCTCCTTTGTGGTTCCAACAGCAGCTGCTTCTCCTCTTTTAGGTCAAGGGACAATAACAGCTGTACTATTACTAATTTCTGTTCCTATATTTTCTTTGGTTCCCTTCCATTCAGCTCACAACCTGATGTAGAGTCCCACTATAAATAAACTCTTTGACTCTATCTGATTTGAAAATACCATCTGTTTCCTGTTGGGTCTGGGGCTAATATAGCCTTCCAAATAATGCTTTGGTCAAAGAGCACCATAATGCCTCTGTGCTTTAAACCACCCATGCTCTTCTACAACTCTATGCTGTACACTCTGTGCTGCTACTAAGTGGAAGGCTTTCCCAATATTTGTGCCAGGGAATTCCTACTTCTCCTTAATAACTTATCATAACAGCTCTTTTGATCCCACCATTGGCATAATTAAGGCTTCTTCTATCATACTCTATTGGCATTTACAACTTCGAGAACACATCATATTGTATACATATGAGGAACAGGCAAGCTTCAACATCTACCACCAGGTACCTTAGGTAAAAACATGAGCACTGAATGTTTGAATGACTCTAGTACTTTGCTACATACTTTCTTTATTCAGTTCCTCCCAAGAAATCCATCAGACTACTGGCATTTCATTTAACAACATGGAGGACCACGCATCTTTAACCAAAGCATGAAATACTGAGAGCTCTGAAACTGGAATCACTCTTAGAAACTAAAAACCAACATAAAGCTTTATTTAAAAGCATATGGGGCAGCCCGGGTGGCTCAGTGGTTTAGAGCCGCCTTCGGCCCAGGGCATGATCCTGGAGACCCAGGATAGGGTCCCACATCGGGCTCCCTGCATGGGCCTGCTTCTCCCTCTGCCTGTGTCTCTGCCTCTCTCTCTCTCTCGCTCTCTCTCTCTCTCTGTGTGTGTGTCTCATGAATAAATAAATAAAATCTTAAAAAAAAAAAAGCATATGAGGGAAGAAGATTTCCTTTGAATCTCAGCTTGCCAGTAACATGTTTTCTTTAATAACTTTATTTACTGAAAAAGTCCATGTTAAACTTTTGAAAAATAAAGGTATTTTTCAGTAGTTCAGTATATAGTGACTGAGTTTTAAATTCTAATACAATTCACTTTTCAAAATTAGATCCTCAAACTACGCTTATATAATACATTGAAATAATAACTGATTTAAATTCACCTAAATAGCCTAGTGACTCATTAAAACAACTTTCTTTCTTGCTAATAATATAGTTCTCTCACACATAATTCATTTTTCATCTAGTTATTTCCAAAGAAGGCTGCATTACTATCACAGACCCCCTTTTGTTCTGAGAACTTAGGTCATCTCTTGCAGAGCAAGATGTCTCACACTTACGTGTAGACTTTCAAAGATTTAACAACATTCTTCACTCTTAAGATCTATTCTTATGATATGGTTGCTCAGAAAGTTAACTCTTCATCAAGCATTTTTAAATGATTTGATTCTTTGGATGTTTAGTGTCTTGAACTCTCAATTGCTCTAACTACAGAACTTATTTCCTCTTCTTATGGAAATACGTAACAATAAAATAAACCTGATTAACAGCTTAGTCCATGCAGCATGCAACATTCATAGATACTAAATGCCTCTTTAAAGGGTACTTAGTATTTACAAGTCATTTCTCCTCCCTCTAATGACCAAAACACTGGTGTTCTAAATAAAACATATACAATGATAGGGCAACTACTTCCTTGCCAAAGAATGGCTATGGCTTTCCATTATTTATTTTCAGTTCTGAAAATGAATCAAGAAACGCTACAAATCATTTTTTATGTGTGTAGAGATGAAGTTTTGGAAAAGGAAGGGGTTGCCTTCAGTTAATATCCCATAGGCTGAATATTTTGCATGTGATGTCTCATTTTATCCTACAGACCCTGTGAGACAAGGTCAGAAAGGCTAACAAACTAGCTGAAGGCCACACAGTTAGCAAGCATCTGAGTCTCTGATGCCCAGTCTCAGGTTCTTGCCATTATATCATGCTGCCTACCCACATACGCTGAGGCTACACATAAGTGAAAATATCCACATGATAGATTGAACTTGCCATTCTTCTTTACCCTATTATGTTTGCTCTCTAAGGAGAGTGAGGGAGGAGGAGAGATTTTTGTGTTAGTTCATTATCGCTGATCCTCATCACCAAAGAACTATTCTGTAAAATGAACTCACTCTTTCCCCAACAATGCCACATACTAGTAGACCCTTGACTGGACCCCTTAGTTTTCATTCTCAGAGGATCAGTGTTCTTAACGGTGTATCATCAATTCCTTTCAATTAAGTCAGGTCCTATTCCTGTCTGGATATTCAGCTCCCGGACAAATGGTTTCAATTATCCAGGGTCTATTTCTCAATCAGTAGCCAATTCCCTGGGATAAAATAGCTTACGTTCCTCAATGTCCCTCCAGAGTATTTTTTGAAAAGATTTAAAAGAATATTCCATTTCAGTGAATTGTCTAGGGAAAAAACTGTTTTCATTAGAGGGAAATTTTGTTAGGTCTGCTTTCTAAAGACACTGGAAATTCTAAGCAAACTCTTATGTTAAAAATCCATGAGAAGTAAAAAAAAAAAAAAATCTAAATGAATCGGAAAATATATAAACCCTGGTAGATTACATTTTAGACCAAAACACATTTGATGAATTTGAAACAATTGATACATGTATTAACTTACCTTGATTTATTATGCAAAATAATAATCAGCAATTTGAATCAATTATATCACTGTTTATTGTTGGTAAAAAGAAATTAATCTTCCTAAATAATTGAAGTACACAGATTTTATAATGAATGAATTTTGACAAATGTTGATGCACATGAAACCAAGACCCTAATCAAGTTACAGAACATTTCCATTACCCTATAAAGCTCTCCAGTGCTGCCTTCCAGCCAAGCCCCATTATTTCTACAAGGAACTATTTGTCTGATTTATAAAGTCATAGATAAGTTTTACCTGAAAATAAAACAAATGTGATCATATAATACATACTCTTTTGTGCCTGACTTCTTTCAGCAATTTAAGATTCATCCATGCTTTTGCATTTATCAGTAAATTTTTTATGGCTGAATAGAATTCCACTGTACAAATGAATAAACAACAATTTGTTTATTTATTCACTGGAAAGACTTTTTATTTTTAAAGATTTTATTTATTTATTCATGAGAAACACACAGAGAGAGGCAGAGATGGTCAGAGGTAGAAGCAGGCTCCACGCAGGGAGCCCGATGCGAGACTTGATCCCAGGACCCGAGGATCACAACCTGAGCCAAAGGCAGACACTCAACTACTGAGCCACCCAGGCACCCCTGCAGGATTTCTGAGTTATTTCCAGTTTAGGGCTTTATTATAAACATTCATGTAAAAGTACTTTTTTGTGGAAATATATTTTCATTTTGCTTGGATACATACCAGGGAAATACAACACTGCTGGGTAATAAAGTATATTTAACTGTACCAGAAACTGAACTACTTTCCAAAGTGATTGCACCATTTTAAATTCCTATCGGAAACATGTAATAGTTTCAGTTATTCCACACATCCTTATTCCCCACAGACTTTTTAATTATGGCCATTCAAGTATAAGGAGGTATCTTATTGTTTTTTTTTTTCCATTTTCATGATAAATAATGATACTGAACAACTTTTAATAATATTGATTATAAATAAAAATATATACATTTATATGTATAGATGCTGGTAATGACTATTCAAATCTTTTGCCTTTAACATAAATTTGATTGTTATTGAAGTACAGGAGTTTGTTGTTTTTTAAAATATATATATATATTTTTTTTTCTGGATACATGTTCATTGTTCTATGTATGTAGAAGCATCTTCTTTCAGAGAGCAGCTAGCCTTTTCATTTTAACTGAATTTTCTGATAAGCAGCTTTTCATTTTAATGAAGTCTAATTTTTCAACTTTTTAAAAAATGAGTAGTTTTATTCACTAAGAAATATAACCTAAAGTTATTCTACATTTTGTTCTAATAGCTTTACACTTTAAGTTTGTATACTTAAGTCTATGACCCACCCCAAAATAATCATTTTTTTTCATGTTTCCTGTTATTTCTATGTATATGGTGTTAAATGCATTAACCTCTTATGCAGAGTCCATGGTTTTTAATTCCATCTCTGTTATTTCAGCCATTGCACTTTTCACTTCTAGCACCTCCATTTTTTTATAGTTACCATTTCTTAGCTGAAATTCCCCATCTGTTCATGCACAATGTCCAACTTTTCCTTTAAGTTCTTGAACATTATTATAGCAGCTATGCTAACTCCAATATCTTGCCATCTGTTTTCAGGGACTGCTTGTCTTTTTGATTGGGTATCACATCTTCCTGCTTCTTATATATCATAATTATACATGATATACTGCAAGGAGTCTGGGTTATCTTTTCTTCCAGGTATTCTTAATTAATACCTATAATTCTTATAGGTATTAAGAATTATTCTGGCAGTTATTAAACTGTTGGCAGATCCTTTTGATTCTGTCAGACTAGTTTTTATACTCTATGAGAATGGGTCTATTTGGTTTTATTCTTAGCTCTAAGGACATCACCCTCATTCTAGATTGTGATCCTTACTCCTCAGGTGTGGCTTTTCTATATTCTCCCCTGAATTTCTGGGCTATTCAACAAGACCCTTCCACTCTAGTAAGGCCAGAACTCCAACATCTCAGAGCATTTTATGACCTTTGATATCTCTGTTAAGCATTCAGCCCTGTAGAAGCCACCTTCAGGGTCCTATAGAGTTCTGCTCTGTGCATGTGCAGCACACAGTCCTTGGCCAATAATATACAGGGAACTCCCATGAGTCCTACTTCTGCATTCTGCACAGTTGCCTTCTCCCTAGTACCCTGATCATCTCATTTTAGCAACTTCAGCAACTCTGAATATCAAACTCAAATGAACGCCTTAGCTAAATGAAAACAATGACCTCTGCTCTGGTCTCTCCTCCCTATCTGGATATCAGTAAATCTTGTGTATTTCCCTTATTCTGAGGCTCATACCTATACTATTTTCCAATGCCTAAAATCAGTTGCCATATAACTTAGTCCAGCTTCATGTGTTACTTACTGAGGTATGGTAAACTGTGCTGTTATTCTATCATGGTTGAGAAAATAAGTTGATATGCAATCTTAACATTAAATTAGTAGACAGTAGAGCAACTATAGATGGTTATTTCAATTGATGAACTTAGAATACTGTTCAAGTGAAATCCTAATCAAGGTAACCAACATGAAGAAAGGGTCAAGAGAATTTTATAAAACATCTCTAAGCCAAAGACGACAATAGTCAGGATTAACCATGTTGCTAATAATCTCTAAACTACATTTAGAAGATGTGTGTAACGTATCTGTATTATCCTAATAAAGAAAAGTGTCTTCTATAGCAGGTGATTCACTGCCTGTGTCAGAGAGCTTTGGAGTCTTCATTCTTCACACACAGTGTCATTTTTTTTTTCATAATATATAAAAGGAAGAGCTATTAGAAAAACTTATGTCATAAGCATTAAGTTTATGGATATATGCTTGAATTAACAACATATTTGGCCAAGATTCAAAATGACTTCATGTTTTCTGAGACCCAATTCAGTTACAACCTGAGGTCAAGCAAAGAAATTAGGTCTAAAAGCTGACATAAAAATAGATTTTCTCTCCATACTCTTTTAGGTACACATTAATAATGTTTGGAGTGCCTTCCTCTTCAATCCAGACCCTCTTCCCCAGTGAAATGATCTCCTCTGAGGGCTTCTGTTAATTCACTAAAAATGCCCACATAAACATTCCAAAGTCAAACCTCTCCCCAACTTTAAATATTCACCCATCTATCCACCTTGAAATCAACACTTCCAAAACGGAATCTCTTCTTTTCTCACAAAAATTACACCTTCTCATAAATGTCCATTCTGGCTGTTCTATGCACCTAGCCACTTAGAAGTAGACTTGTATCTCTCCTGCCATTAACACTTTCATCTGTCCAATCTATCACTAAGGCCCTAATAGTTCCTGCCCTTAATTATACTTAGTGTCATCCCCTTATATCCATTACTGCTCTAGTGCTAGCTTTTCTCATTATTCACTTGACCCATTTCCACAGCCTTCAAATTGGTTTCCCCTCCAATCTATCCACAACATAAGCCCCGTGTGACCAACTTGACCACACCTTTCCCATCTTAAAATCCACCAAATACCCTCCCAAATCACCATGATAACGTTTACACTGCTTTTGCTGCATCCCATCTCTCCTGCCTTAACTTCAATGTCTCCTCCTTGATATTTACACCAAACTGATAGAAGGTGAACAAATGATACTGCTTCAAGATCTCAACGCTTTGCACAAGGCAGACCATCTGCCTAAGACTAAATTCCTACTCCTCTTTGGGACTAAGATCAAACATTGCCTCCTCTGAGCTCCTGAGGTAGAGCAACCTGATTCCTTGAGCCTCTATTATGTCATAACTCATTTCTTATATTACACTACCTCTGAAATGACCTGTTGGTTCCCTACTAGGTTGTAAATGCCTTATGGAAATGAAGTGTAACAAATATGTCTTTATTCATCCATAATCTAGTACAATGCTTTATCCAAAACATACCTCCAATAAACACCGGGTGACAGATGAGTTACAGAAAAAAATGTCCACTTCAATTAAAGTACAGAGGGAATGCCCCAACTGCAATAAATATCAGTTCTGAAGTGTGGAGTGTTGCCCTGTGGCTGTGATGGAGGCTACTGAAAGCAACATCAGTATGACAACTGGCTCTTTAAAATATAGAAAAAGTGTCTAATTATTTTGATGACCAGTCACTATCTGTATTTTATTTCTTCCTTTGAAATATGAATGGACATGTTTTCAAATTTATGTGATCCTTAGCTCATCGTATATATGGTCTAGTGTGTGTGTGTATAGTATATAAAATACAGTTGACCCTTGAATGACACAAATTTGAACCACATGGGTCCACTGATACATAAGCTTTTTCAGTAAATATACTGGAAAGGTTTTTGTATATTTGCAACAATATGAAAAAACTCTTTGAAGATTTGCAACAGTTTGATAGGAAAGCAACTCACAAACAAACCACATAGCTTAGAAATACAAAAAAAAACAGGTATTATAAGAACATAAAATGATATGCAAAATATGTGTTAATTGATGGTCTATGTAATCGGTAAGGATTCTGATCAACAGTAGGCCATTAGTAGTTAAGTTTTGGGGGAATCAAAAGTTATAGGTGGTTTTTCAATTGTGGGGGGAGTTCAGTGCCTGTAACCCCCATGCTATTCAGGAGTCCAATGTGTGTGTGGACAACTACATAACTATATATATATGAATATATATATGAATCATATACAAATCAGTATACATTTTTTTTTAACCCAGAGACAAAAGGTGTTAATTTTTTTTCTCTTATTTTGTGATGATCCTTTGGCAAGTAATTTTAAAATTTTCAGTAATTATTTTTTTAAATATTTGAATTGGCAACCTAAGAGCATGGATCCACCCAAATGAGTGTGTTTAGCAAATCTGGACCTTTTAAATCATTATCCATTTCTTGCCTCATGCTTCTCTCTCAATCCTATACTTGCTTGAGGAAGGAAAAAGTCAGAGAAGGTACTGTCCTAGTAGACTCCCCACTATAGTCTGTTCATGGAGATCTAGTACTAGGGGCTACATGAAGAGCTTAGGATGGGTCCATACATTTAGGACAGGCGCCATTTCAAAGCCTGTGGTAGATCTTCAGTTAATATTTGAAAGGCTAATCATGCTAGTGATATCAATTTTAGTTATTCTTTAATGAGTATGTATACTATATATAAAGCAGTGTGTTGATTGTTGTGTGTTTATAGTTCTCATTTAGTTTCAGGATAAACCTATGAGGTATGTGTTATTGCTTCTTTATACAGAAGAGGCAACCCAGAGGTGGAGAGGAAAAAAAAGCACAGCACAACTCCAGAAAAAAGGCCTAGGCTCTACTCCTGCCTCTGACACTAGCTTTCTATTCAGAGAATAAGACTAGACCATCTCTAAAGCTCCTTCCAGCTTTAACATTGCCGGATTTGAATCAAAATGGTATTAGAATCATTTGTAAGAGAAACAGAGGTCGTGCTTCATAATAAAATCTCTATTAAAAATGCATTTTTTTAGTGTAGTAAACCTTCTCAGAGGAAATGAGGAGGATTAAATCAAAGCAGTCGAATGTAACTAGAAGTATGTAGACTATGCCCTTGTCAGAGGCGGTGTTTAACTAAGACAAGGTAGCAATTGCTACGGAGCCTTTTATTTTTCAGTATTATTGGAATGAGAAGCAATAATAATTTCTAATATTAAAGTTATCATTCTTTTCTACAATTTAATTTAGAAAATATAATAAAATCGCAACACTATTTCTGAAACACATTGTAAAAAATACTTCCAGATAGATGAACATTCATTAAGTTATTTGATGATCATTTGCAAAGGTGGAGCAGGGTGTAGGAGGAAAAAAGAGAAGAGCAATGGTTATTTGCAAACAATCTAGATTTGGTGGATTTTTTTTTTTTAATTCAAAATGTTTATCAAACAGGTAAGTGAAAGGTACGATTCTTTAACTATTCCATTAATACTCTACTTTCTTTTCACAATGGGATCCTCATGATTATGTAAAAACTGTCAAGGCCCTGCAAGTGATAATTCCTTTATTTTTATACCATCGGCCCTTTGAGCTTATGAGTTGTCAAGAGAGAACATGACATGATCACTGCCTGGTGGAGGTTCCAGAATGGCTTAAGTGCTTCATCTAACTTTTTCTGAATGTATCAGAGGTGTTAGTAGAGCTGCCAGTGCTTAAGACCTGAAAATGCTCTTTCCAGCTCAGCAAGACTGGGAATTGCTAAATATTTTACTTCCTTCTCCGAAAAGTAAAAAAAAAAAAAAGAAGAGATCTATTAAACTTTACTTAAACCAATCCTTCAAACTTACCTAAGCAGAGACTACCACCCCTTCACCACCACCATTTTCTTTCTCTCAGAAATACTTAACCCTATAAAACATTAGTGGGGGATTAATCTAGGATTGTGGCACATCCATAACTTAGCTATTTGGAACATTATGTCAAATGATAGACTTAATGTCATGAGTCCCTTTGCTTATCTCCATCTTTTTATTTATTTATTTATTTTTATAAATTTATATTTTATTGGTGTTCAATTTGCCAACATATAGAATAACACCCAGTGCTCATCCCATCAAGTGCCCACCTCAGTGCCCGTCGCCCAATCTCCATCTTATTTAATTGTTCACTTCTCCTCTTTGTCTCCTTTCTTTCCTCCACCTCCAACACATGCTCACACTTGGATTCTAAATTGTTGGTCCAAGACCAAGAGAGTCATGAGGACAAATTCTGGTCCATCTTCTTCAATGAACAAAGCTATTGACTTCCTGACAGCAAAATTATATGAAATTAGTGACATCTACTTCAATATGCATTAACCTCTTTTTAATAAGCTGCCTCTTTTATCTTCAGTACTCAATATGTTTTAGGATGTCTGTCTTCCTTATCTGGGACTCCTACTTACCTACAGACTTAAAAAATGTTTGGTGGCTGATATGATCAGTGCACTTCTTCTGAAATTAAAGTTTCTTTTGATATTGAGTTCAGTACATTTAAAGTAGAAATCAAATGACTTAGGCTGGTGACAAAGATTTAAGTCAATAGTGAGGAATTTAATTTGCTGGTGCTGGGTTTCACAATCAAATAGAGAGGATCTATCAAATCAAAATTTCAAGTGTTTCCAAAATTTTATTAAGTTAATTTATTCAACAAATACTAAATACCTTTTATGTGCCAGACACAGCTTTGGGTGCTGGAGATACTACTAATATGACCTGTCTATACCCTGTCCTTGCCTTCAAGAGGTTTTAGTCTAGCAAGAAGAGAAATATTCCTTTTATAATTAAGTTTATAGTGCTCTGATTACAATCATGATCATTGCCACGAGGGAGATAATTAAGACAACCTAACATAGTCTATAGGTGGGGACAATGTGTAAGGATGGAATCAGAGCAGGATGACCTGAGAAAGTGACATTTAAGCTAAGACCCAAAGAATAAGGAGGACTGGATAAATTTCCAGATAGCACTAAATGGAAAGAAGTGTGTCATATTTGAGGAGAAAGAAGGCCAGTGTGTTTGCAGTACAGAGAACAAGGCAGAATGTTGTGGGAGTCATCAAAGAATAAACAGGCCACCATCATAGGAGTTCAGAGGCAAATCTCTTTTTAGGATTATTACATGTGGTTTTTAAAAAAGTAATGGTTTTCTTTCTTCTTGGTATGTATGCAATACTGGAATATGCTCATGAATCCCAGTTATTTTCTCATATGTAAAACATAATTAAAATCTGACCCTGCCTGATATTTAAAACAAAAGAATTTACCCAATAAATAGGTCAATTTTAAACCTTTAGTAACTTAACAAAGGGACAACTCAGCTTAATTATAAATAATTTTTATCTAATCATTTAAAAACACCTATTAAAAATGTGTGCTGAGCAACAAAGTCTAGATTTCGTTTTTGGAAATGAAAATAATCTAATTCTTCAGGAATGCTCAATTACTTGGGCTTCCACTGATTCAAAATTAACTTCTTCACCTGTTAATCCAATTCTGTAAGGTTTACTCAGTTTTACTCTGAACTAGACTCAAAGTGCTCAATTTAGTGATAGCACATCTTTTACAAAAAACCATGACCAAAAAACAAAACAAAAAAAAAAAAAAAAAACCATGACCAGGGCAGCCCGGGTGGCTCAGCGGTTTAGTGCCGCCTTCAGCCCAGGGTGTATGTAATCCTGGAGACCCGGGATCGAGTTCTACGTCAGGCTCCCTGCATGGAGCCTGCTTCTCCCTCTGCCTGGGTCTCTGCCTCTCTCTCTCTCTCTCTCTCTCTCTGTGTCTCTCATGAATAAATAAATAAAATCTTAAAAAAAGAAAAAACCATGACCATGTGAGTTATAATAACAGTTTGGAGACTGAAAGATATGGTCATCGGGGTCTTCTATCCTAGCTTTCTTACTTCCGGCGTGCTAAGCAAATGAAAAACTCAGACAAACTCACACACTAGATTTTTTACAACACAGTCTCTTGGGCAAAGTAATCACACTTACATAAAAGGAATTCCAGCATGGAACTAAAGACTATTCATATTTAAGTAACAACTTGATTCCAAAACCTGCAGAGCTCAAACCAAATAGCAAAATCAATTTTCCTATAAGCATTAAGATTTTTTTTTTTTTTTTTTAATATTGGGATGTGTGTTGTGTGGCACTGTCTTTTTGAAAAAAGGATGTTGAGGAGAAGAGACTGTTACTTGCTGAATCAGCTCTTACAGTTTCTTTGTTGTCCAGTAGCCAAATAACAGGATATGGGGGGTGGGGGGAATGGGGGGGAAATCAAGAACAGGACAAGTTAATGCATGTAATGAAGAGCTGAGAGCTTAGTTAGAGCTTGTAAGGCTTTTGGGATTCTGGAAGAAGCAAGGAGACTTTAAGAGTAGCAGTGGTGTATGGTAGTAAAACAAAGGAGAGACAGAGGGTAAATGATTTCATTTCTATTATAAAAGAATTCTCCCTTTGTTCTTTTTGAAGAAAAAAATTAAAGATTTTTTAATGTTTTTTCATTATTTTGGATGTCAGATTTATTTGTCTTTAAACATAACTCCATCCTTAAGTAGATGGACTTGCATTTTGTATGTTTGCAGTAAGATTGAGTAGTGATACTATCATATCACTTAAAACAGACATGCATGGAATAGGAGTAATACCATCCTGCAAACACAACAGCTCAAGTTTAATCCAGGTTATTTCCATATACTGGAGCATCCCTCTGCCAGGACTTTTTTCCCCTTTTCCTAAGTTTTCATAGAGTCACTGCCTGCTCAGGTATTATATCTAAGCTTAAAAATCTGTTCTGCGGAGGGATCCTCCCAGAACCTATAGCCATAATGCTGTCCAACATAACTCTCCACAGTAATGGAAGTGTTTCAGATCTGTTATTGTCCAACAGGGTCGCCTTATGTGACCACTGAGTATTTGAAATGTGACGGTATGACTGAAGGAGGGAACTTCAAATTTTATTTTATTTTAATTTAATTAAATAAAGTAAAATTTTGTTTTGAAATAAAAAATATAAATTGGAAATAGCCATATGTGGCTAGTGGTTACCATACAAAATCACAGCAGGACAAAGTCTCCAGTCTTGTGCTTCATTAGTATTGGGTCTCCTTTGCAGCACTTGGTGGCATTTGCAGTTAGATAGTGTTTATGATCATTTGTCTAATGACCATCTTCTCCACTAAACTATCAAAACTGCCTTGATCCCACTATGATAGTTCATGCCTGAAACACACTGGCAACTCAAAGAGCTGTTGACTGAGTGACTTACTTTTTAAATAAAACCTTTCATTATTTTAATCATATAATATCAGATGTTAATCTGTTGGATATGTGAGTACCAAAGGTTGATGTAAGAAACTTGGAATACTAGCTGTTTACAAGGTGAGAACTTTCTGATAAAGTCCATAAAGTGGTACCAAAAATTATCAAAAACTGTGGGAAATGTGTTTGCTTCAGATTTTTCCTAAACACACACATACACACAAGACACACACACACAAACACAGCTGCCTTCAGAAAAGTCTTCTATTTTGCTCTAAAATCTGTTCTGGCTGTGAAAACGATGGCACTCCTCTGCAAAAGAAAAAAATTCAATGCAAAACAAATTCACAACTTAGCTCAGGATGTCGGATAAAGTTGACTCCAAGAAGCTGTCCTCCCTAGTTTAAATGAACACTTTATCTTTAGTCATGGTAGCTAATTTTCTTAAATCGTTTGAAATATGTTAACTTCTCCAGACACAAATGCTCAATAGTTATTCTTTGTCAATGCTGAAAATGAAAGAAAATTATATTAGCATAATACAGTAAATGCAGATATTTTAAATATGGAGACCATTATTCTAAAATCCATCGTATCAACCCACAAAATCTCAGTATAAAGAGTGATGGAAAAGCATGCAGCTATGATTTGTGTCAGTGTTCTTCTTCCAGTGTGTACCTACATTTTCAGAAGGCCTACAAGGGAAAGGTTACAACCAAGACCATCAGGGCACCTGTGGCACTTTCACATCTCTGCTCAAAATAGGTATAGACATTTAAATTAATCATTTGGAGGTTGAAATACTAAGAAATTTCTGCCAAGTCCTATTATCATTGAGCAATAATTTAAGCAGGGAAGTTATTTGTCAAAAAGCACAGAACACCCTACACAGATTTAACATGTCAAACTAAAATGATCAAATTATTTTACTATTAAGGTAATTTCAAGATGGGTATGACATTTGGCTTTTTTGTCTTCTAAAAAATGAAAAATATCTTTGGATATCTTCAGCAATGTCTGACCTTCAGAGTCACTGACTATGCAAGTAATGTGGAGATCATGGTCATTGTTATAAGAATCTGAACCTCAAAGCCCAGACCGGGAAGTTCATTTCATTATCACAAAAATAACTTGAAGGTAGATTCAGCATAGATTCATAAAAATAAAGCACCAACAGGAAGGAGAATATTACATATTGAAAGCACTACAAATCAAGTAAGTGCTATATATCCCCAATCCTTGGAGAATTGCAAATGTGCCCTGGCTAAAACTGGTCTTGCAGAGTTTGACTTTTGTCTGGTTCTACAATGACATAGAATCCATTTAATCCCACAGCAGTGAAAATGAGAGCATGCTTTGGCTATAGGGTGAACTGTTAAAGGTTAATTGAGTTTTAGATACTTACCCCTAATTGTTTAAGATTTTATCCTAATATCAATTTCTACATTAATGCACAGGCTCCCTAAGACCATAGGGAATATATTTCATTTTAAAATTAAATGTGTCCTTCTGCTCAAAAAGAAAAGCATTTTTCCCAGATAATTCTTACAATCAGAATCCAACTTCCTAGATGAAATAGGTCAAATTAATCAAAATTCCTCTAAAATGTCACTTTAAGTAAATGAATAACTAAAAGAGTTACCTAGTTAATTCAAACACTGTGGATATCAATGTAGAAAATTTGGGACACTAATTAAATATGAAAATACAGAACATGTCATTTATCTCAGGGAACTGTATTTTCATAACACTAACACTTCAACTTAAATTAATGTCAACACTTCAACTATTTTCCTTCCATAACTAGAAAACTGAGTACTGCTGGTTGGACAAGAGTTAGATTAACATGCTATTTATTCTAGCATTCAGAGCAGCTCATCAATAAAAAAAGAATTACCATAAGTATTTTTAAGTTACTAGAGCATGATTATGTATAATTGGACAATATCTTTAAAGATACGCCTATTTGTTGTCACAATAAACCATCTGGTAAGCTTCAGAGAGCCATTTTTGAGAGGTAGAGAATGGGCCCAGCTTTCAGAACACCTGGTTGAGGAAACTCTTAATTTACAAAACAAATGAAATTAAAGGAGATTGATTTGTATTGCAAAAGAATCCCCAGTATGGGGAAAAGAAACACCTACCCCTCAAATCCCTTTACCAATAGCATTTCTAGGCCTTTGTGTATTTGGATTTACAATACTCTATCTTATTTAATGTATAACCTTTAAGATACACAACAGCAGCAGCATCAATAACAGTACCTATAATTTATGAAGCAATTTTTGTGGTCTACACATGATGCTGAATCTATGTATTTATTATCTTCTTATGTCTCATAGCACCCCTAAGAGTTCAGTTCTCTTCTTTTCATTTTTTAGGGAGAATGCTGTGACTCAGGGTAACTTCTCAAGACTTTGCAACTTCCTTGGAAAAAGAGAATAAAAGGAAAAAAAAAATTTTTTTTTTTTTTTTTTTTTGGAAAAAATTTTTTTTTTAATTTTCAAAAGGCTTTTAGAGGAGTACTATGGAGAGATGTGCCTCGGTGGCTCAGTCATTAAGCGTCGAACTCTCGATTTTGGCTCAGGTCACGATCTCAGGGTCACAGAATGGAGCCCTGTATTGGGCTCCCTACTCAGCAGGGAGTCTGCTTGAGATTCTCTCTCCCACTCTCCTTCAGCCTCTCCCCCTGCTTGCTCACTCTCTCTCTTTTAAATAAATAAATCTTAAAAAAAAAAAAAAAAAAGAGGAGTGCTACTGTGACTATCTTCAAGGCTTCCATACATGTCAAAGCTTAATTCTCTTGCTATGTAAATATTTTCCACTTTTTCAGACACATTAGAAAAACAAGTCAAATGTCAGTTATTATCACTACCAGTATGGGCCTTTTGACCTGATAAGACAGATATGGATGGAGGTTTCTTAGGTAATTTTGTTCAGTGTGTGTTATCCACCACAGAACAGAGGACTGGCAATGTCTTGGTCCAAGCTTTATAAACTCCAAAGCATTTATAAGCTTGAGTCACTTCCCAGGGCCACCAGGCCAGCAAGTTGGCAATTGCCTATCAAAAGAGCCATCACACAGAATGGTTCCTGGTTTTTACTGTCATAACCAAGGATCTAGCATCTTCTGAAACTCCATGATTTATCATATAACAAAATAGTTCATGGAGAACACCTTGCTATTTCAGGTCATACATAAATGACTCTATACTACCCGACACTTTGGTCCCTGTGACTGGTCCCAAAAGTGGTTCTTCAGTTTAGCAGAGGTATGCTAAATGCTTAGCAGGTAATATGAAGGAAAAAAAAAATGGTATACACAGAACAACAAAAACCCAAGATCTATTCCAATGTATAGACATAATTTCACAGAATAGTTGAGAGCAGGTTTCAAGATATTTGTTTGCAGTGACTCCCCATCTCCAGTATCAGAGATATCTCTGTTTAACATTAGGCCTCTAGAAATCAGACTTCAACAATCATAACTCACTAGGATTGCTTACACATACGACCATTCTTTTGGCTCTGTCCAGGTGACTACACTAAGGATTTGAGGCTATGATAATTGTGGTAAGTGCCGTTACTGTCAGTATGGTCTATTTGGAAGAACCAGAGTGACCATAATCTCAGGTCCGAAATAGTACCTCAGTAAATGTTTCTCAAAGGCAAGAGCTGTGTTGTCCAACATCATACCTGGTAGCTACAGTGGTTATTGACATTTAATTAAGTAAATTTTTTTAATTTAATTAAATAATGAAATGCATATTTGCATTCCATAGTCAACTCACCATATTTCAAGTTTTCAATGGCCACATTTCATTAGCTACCATATGAGGCAGCACAAATACAGTTTGGCTCTGGCCTAGAGTAACAATTCCCAACTTGTAACCTTGACCAGGGTTTAAATCAAGACCAGCCTTTGGATTTGGGCTCATATACCAACACTGGTCAATTTGAACCAGCATCTTGGAAGAGTAAAAAAAAATGCAGCGTAATAGTGAAGTCTCTCTGGGACATAGAAATGAGGACTGGTAGCTCCATATGCCAAGTACACTTCCTAAGACCTTCGATTAGCATCAATATCAATAACCCACTGCCAAGTATCTAAAGCCAACAGGCACCACATCTTGGAAATAACCCATGTCTTCCATGTCTTTCAATATGCCATTTCAGAAAAGGCATGAGAGGAGTCACTCCCCCCAGGCACTCAGAGTTAAATAAGTCTTTGACATCTTCTCTGTTCACAATCTAGATCCTAGTCCCAAACAGACCAGTCTTATTAGTAAAGTCAGAAAATACAAATTGGTGATACAGATAATAGCAATGCAATTTTTAAAATGTCTATTTACCTTCATGAAAACCTTATCCTCTGAGTATCATTTCTTTCTCTCTCTCTCTTTTGTTAAGTAAACAATTGAGTCACTGTTAATGGCTTCAATCTAGAGTCCATACTCTTCCCTGATGGAACTCAATCTAATCAGAGATGTTCCCTTCACTTAGAAATCATTTTTGGATACTCTGACTCCAACAGGCCTTTGGTAAACCAAACAGAACTGTGTACAACATTTCAAATGCAGCATCTGGTCTAGTCTAAATTTCTAAATGACAGGCACATCAAGCAAGCACAACATGCATTTGGAATTAGGCAGAGAATGAAAAATCAGGCCTCTAGCTATCATTAGCAATCATCTTCCCTGGACTCTGCCTCTACTCCCTGCTACACCACCTTTACCTTCCACAGACCTCTTGCTGATGTCATGATTAGCTTGTCAAATCAAATTCAGCAGTGCACAGGCATCTATAGTGACATTTCTCATTTTGCATTTTCATTCACTAGGAAGAAATGGACTCTACTTAGTAGGTAGATTATCCATTATCTACTGCAATTCTAAACCATTTGAGTTGCATTACTAAAATGAACTGGCACTGAAAACAGAGGAATAAGAATGCATACTGATAGAAAAGTAAGTAGGAACAAGGGATCTCTTTTTGTGCTTACTTTCCAGTAAATTTCCTAGAGCTTCAACAAGGACAAAGTGATGCAGTTTACTTCGGCTACAACCACTGAGTGAGATTTCAGCCTTTAACAATCTTAATGACCTGCCAGTCATGGCTATGATTGATAATAAAAGAGAAAGCACTGAAAATTCGAATTAGCTATTCATGTCCCTCATCCCTAAAGCAGTGTTTCTCCACCCAAGGACAATCTTGCCCCTCTCCCATACCTTGGGGTATTTGGTAATGTCTCTTATTACTTTCAGTTTTCACAATTGGGGGTGAAGATGCTACTGGCATCTAATGGAATCAGGTTAGAGATGATCTAAACGTCCTACAATACACAGGGCAGTCCCCTCACAACAAAGAATTATCTAGCCCCAAATGTCGGTAATTCTGACTTTAAAAATCATAACCTAAAGCTATGTATGATCACTACCACTTACTTGATTATTCAAAGACTTACAATCTGCATGGATATGAGCTGCTTAAAATATAATAATAATAATAATAATAATAATAATAATAATAATAAAATGTCTTCTGTCCATTCACAGAATTCAAGCTTAAACAAAGGCACAATTAATGTGTAGAGTGTGAAGAGGTACATCTATTAGTAAAAATAATATTATTCAACATAGGCTATTTTGTTATTTGTTCAATCCTTATTCATTTTATCTCCTGGACTAATAGAGTAATTTTCTTTTTAATCTACCTTCAGCATTTAAATATTGTTGGATCAAGTTCTCACTGTCAAAAAGACATTAATTATAAAAAAGTAGAATGTGACCATCTTTATAATGCTAAGTATTTTCTGGAAAACCCTTATGTCAAAATTGCCTAATAATTCTGAAGATAGTTTTTTTTCCTTTCAATTCTATAGGTACTATTATTTAATAATAACTTTCATACTTCTAAAAGATAGAATTTACAACAGAAATCATAGCACAAAGTGGAATTAAGTGGCATTAAGTTGTTCCTTATCTTTGAGAAAGTTGAACTAAGGGTTTGGGATACGCAAGGGCATGGTAATGCATGTTTCTTTCCCATGTACTACAGAAAAGTAAAAGTAAACACACAGTAGTTAGCCTGTAATAGCTTATCAGTGTCCCTGTCTTGCTTTGTCACTTGATTACCATGTACTGCTCATTCATGGGCATACACATAGGCACACAGGATGAGAGTCAATATTTCTCAGTGTTGGGATCCCTGGGTGGCACAGCGGTTTGGCGCCTGCCTTTGGCCCAGGGCGCGATCCTGAAGACCCGGGATCGAATCCCACGTCGGGCTCCCTACATGGAGCCTGCTTCTCCCTCTGCCTGTGTCTCTGCCTCTCTCTCTCTATCATAAATAAAAATTTAAAAAATATATATATATTTCTCAGTGTTTTCTACAGGTAGATTATAAAACCTGAAAAAAATGCTGTGTCCACCTGTTATAACTATCTTTTCCTTTAGTCTTTGTTAACATTATTAATAAAAGAAAATGCCAAGTATCACGTCTTCAATTGCAAAAGAAAACACATGTACTTTAAAAGTAGGTCTCAAACCTTCTTAGCAATAGTTGAATACAATAATTTAAAGTACTACTGAGAAAATAAGTGATGGCATACAAATATTGTTACCTCCAACAACTCACTTTGCCTCTGAATTTTCAAGTCAATTATTTCATAAAAGACTTGCCTTGATTGAATAAATAGAAATGTTCCAAAATAGTTACTATCTGGCACAGAAGTTGTGGTGTATTTGACATGATATTTTTATCTTGAAAATATGAATTAAATGTTCCAGAAGGAATCTCAAGCTTCCCATTTGGGAAAGAAGAAAGGACCAATATTTGATGCTTACATGCTGATACTGTAGTGGGAAATATCAAAATGTGCAAGGATGAAGCAGTCTTTCACTTACATAGAAACTGTCAAGGGCTAGCTCCATGTTGAACCATTATAGAACATAATTATAAAACCTAAAAATAAAAACCACGACTTTGAGCCATGGTAGGCCCTCAGCACACTCAACAAATACATGATTGTTTAAATATGGAACAAACTTGCTGTTTAAATGTGGGGGGAAGTACACACATGCTTTAAGATAAACACTGTTTGAGGGATCCCTGGGTGGCACAGCGGTTTGGCGCCTGCCTTTGGCCCAGGGCGCGATCCTGGAGATCCGGGATCGAATCCCACGTCAGGCTCCCAGTGCATGGAGCCTGCTTCTCCCTCTGCCTGTGTCTCTGCCTCTCTCTCTCTCACTGTGTCCCTATCATGAATAAATAAAAATTAAAAAAAAAAAAAAACTTAAAAGATAAACACTGAGAGATGAACAAAGCTAGCAGGTATTTATAGGATAGTAAAAAAAAAAAAAAAAAAAAATCATTTAAATGAAAACCTATTGCCAGAAGTCTAATTTTGCGCAATGTCACCCTCCTTCTACCCTACACAGCTTTTAAATATGTTCATCTTGCTCTAATTGCTCAGTCAGTAATGGACAGAGCCTTCTAAACAAAAACCTATTATTGTACGAAAGAAAAATGAACAGGTAAGTTGCTAACATAACAGACCCTTGGTACAATTTTAAACAGGCATGCAAAATAACATTTGCTATATGCCCACCACCTTGCCTAGCCCTGGTATCTGACACTGGGCTCTACTTCACAATTTAGGATACAACAGAAGTAAGAAACATCTACTCTGGTATATTAAAAATACAAGGCAGCAGTAAGTTTTGTGACTACCAGGTGGAGAAGTATCCACTGTGGATGAAGCTTTCAAGTCCTCAATAACTTTGGACGTCTTAAATCAATCATCCACAAAATATAGCTTATATAGCTTTGTGTATTCAATTCTTAAGTGTAATAAAGATATACCATCAGACACAGTAAGTAAAAAGGATCTCATGTGAAAGCTTCATTTTATGATAATTTATGACCATAGAGATAAAAATGCAGAAGGAAAAAAAACTCTCAACAGTCACATGAATGATTATATGTAACATATTAGTGAGTTATCCTAAGAGTATATATAATAGAATTCTTACCAGTTAAATATTCATATAATATGGTACTACTTTTAGGAGCTCAACCTTGTGGGCTGCCTGGATGGCTCAGTTGGTCGAGTGTCCAACACTTGGTTTCAGCTCAGGTCATGATCTCAGGGTCATGAGATCGAGGCCTGCATCCAGCTCCACTCAGCGGGGAATCTGTTGGAGATTGTTGCTCTCCTTCTCCCTCTACCCCCACCCCTAATGACCATTCTCTCTCTCTCCAAAATAAATAAATCTTAAAAAAGAGAAAAAAAGAGGTCAAAATTGCATTTATTCAGTGCCCTAGGGAATCTGCCAGAAGTTGGGAGGAATATCCTTAGGTGAAATAACAAAATATTAAGTAACCCTTCAGTGGTAACTACATAGCAGGCAATGCTCTGAGTGCTAGATACAAACTAACTCTGCCATGTGTTAATTATGAGGAACTGAGGCAAGAAGCAGAGTAACATGGCCAGAGGCACATAGAGAGCAAGTGGCACAGCCAGGATTCAAGCCCTGGCAGTGTAACTCCAGATACCATGTTCACTGGTCTCCTCTGGCTCCAGGAAATTCCCTCCTTCCTCACCTTCTCATCACCTCCCTACTGTTCCTTTGTCTGATTACCATCCAATAGCCATACTCTGAAACCAGAGATCCACAACCACCAGGTGTGAGCTGTGTATTTGTTAGCAATCACCTTTCTGGCATTCAAGGACTAAAGAGACCATGAAACAATTTAGCAATAATGATAGGGCAAGGACTATAAGAGAGCAACATTACCCTTCAGTGTCTGTAAAAGCACTCATGTGGGGCACCTGGGTGGCTCTGTCAGTTGGGCATCTGACTCTTGATTTTGGCTTGGGTTGTAATCTTGGAGTCATGGGATCAGACCTCACATCAAGCTTCCTGCTCAGCATGGAATCTGATTGAGTATCTCTCTCCCTCTGCCCTTCCCTCTGCTCATGCTTTCTCTCTCTCTCATTTTCTAAGTAAATAAATAACATCTTCAAAAAAACCATGATTATTATACCCATCACTCGTTTCTCTTTCTGCGCTCTGTCATTGTTTCTATAGAACCCCATTGACTGCCTTGCTAGCTCTCTCATATACCCACAAAAGAAGGTTTGCATGTGTTCTGGTAAAGAGCAATGTTCCTTCAAGCTGGCATGACCTCACACTCCACTTCTTGATTCTTCTCTAAGCAGTTTCTTCTGTACACATGGGTGAAAACCCAAGCCTAAAAGCCAGTACCCTAACCTACAAAAGAATAGCACCCAATAGACCAAGCAGCCCACATTTTCATTAACGAAGGGCCTACTGTGTGAACCATGCAATAAATGGCACCTGCTGAGTCTTTTACATGCACCAACAGCTCTTTATTTTTTTTAATTTTTATTTATTTATAATAGTTACACAGAGAGAGAGAGAGAGGCAGAGACACAGGCAGAGGGAGAAGCAGGCTCCATGCACTGGGAGCCCGGCATGGGATTCGATCCCGGGTCTCCAGGATCGTGCCCTGGGTCAAAGGCAGGTGCCAAACCGCTGCGCCACCCAGGGATCCCCCAACAGCTCTTTAAAGCAGAACCACCTCCATTCTATCCATGAGAACACTGAAGATTCATAGAGAACAAACGATGTGTTCAAGATCTCATGGCTAGTTAGGATTGAAGGCAGAATTCTAACTAGGTCTGTTCTAGAAAGTCTATACTTGGTAATATTGTTTGCACAAGGGTATCTTATATATTCTTCAATTCTTCTTCCATTAATCTGCATTCTCCCTAGGAGCAGGGACTATGTTTTGTTCACCCCCATCTCCATTATATTTCCTAAGAAAGGAGCACACAGAATTCCTCAAACTACTCAAAATATATGAGAGGACAATTCCTAGCGCCCAGTAGGCACCTAAGGGCTTACAGAATAAATGGATACATACAGATTAGGATAAGAAGTCTTAAAAATACTCCATTTAACCTAATTTGAAGGTATTTTGATGCAATAATAGCCCTGGATTCCCAGTTTTCTCTCACCTTCCTGTCTCTGACCTCCCCCATCCTCATCTCTTATTTCTCCACCTTCATCTTTTGTCTGTGTCCATCTCTCTCACACATCATCAGTGTCACCACCTGTCACTGCAGCTACTGCATCCATTAACACACCATATGCATGGTCAACAATCTCATGTGAAATATCCCTAATCACATCTGAGATCAAACCTGAAATAAGCACACTAATGGTATTGACATGACAAAGAACTCCACCTCAGTTAGCTTTCTGCACAAGACAAGCCTCCTAAGCTAAGGAGTCTCAACACTGACACCTGGATCTCAAAAACAAGTGTAACTCTCAATCTCTCCCACAGGTATTACTGTGGTCTCAGTGTGTGCCCACAAAATTCCCATCTGTACCCTCAGACTCTCATGGTGTTAGAAAGTGAAGCATTTGGCAGGTGATTAGGCCATGAGAGGGGAGACCCATGAAAGAGATGAATGCTCTTATAAACGAGATCTTGCAGAGATCTTCCCTAGCCCCTCTTGCCATGTGAAGATACCATGAGAAGTTTGCAATCCAGAAGATGGCCTTTATCTAGCCATGTTGCCACCTTGATTTCAGACTAGAAGTCTGATGTTCCAGAAGTCTCTGGAAACTGTGAGAAATCAATTATTGTTGTTTATGAGCTACTTAATCTGCAATATTTTGTTATAGTGGTCCAGACTAAGGCATGCATGCACCCACAAGTAATGACTTCCCTTTGGCCTAGTATTGACATTGTCATGCAGTAAGACATTCCTCCCCACGTGCCAACTCTTGTGCTCCAAGTTCTTCATGTATCCTTTCCTGGAAAACCCCAATTTCAAGGTATAGAGACTATACCGACAGCTACATTTGACAGAAGAGGACCAAGACACAGAGGGGCTCAGTAACTTACTTTACCATCACAAAGTTACTACGGGGAAAATATTCTTTCCTAGAACCCACATCGTCTTAACACAGACTCTTACCTTCCCTGCAGTACCGCTCTGGCTGTGTTCTGTGATCTTGGTGTTATTTGCATGGCAAATTTTCTAAGAATTACCCTAATTTCTCTTGCACCAGAATAGTATGTCCCCCATGAAGGCACTCAATTTAGTAATTCATTTGCATTCACTAATTGGTGTTCTAAACACATGGTTAGCAAAGTGTGGTCTCTAGACCAGCAACATTAGCACCACTTGGGAGCATGTCAGAAATGCTCAACCTCAGGCCCTATCCTAGACCAACTGCATCCCAAACTCTGCGGCTGGGGCCCAACTGCCTGGGATCTTATTAAGCCTTCGAAGTAATTCTGATCTATGTTAAAGTTTGAGAATGGCTGATATTTACTGAAAGTTTTAGGTAATGTTCTCTCTGAAGACTCATGGTCAAAATGAAGATAGAAACTGCATCGTGAGGCATCTTGCTTCAGTAAAATCCAGAGGCACATTCTGTCTATAATTCTTCATACTGTCATCTGTCCTCACATATCAGCTTTCTGCTCATAATTTCCAAATTGCAACCACCTAACAGCTTCTAAAATGAGTGTCTGGCCTGGCAGATTTTAAAATGCTAGGAGAGTAAATATCTTTGTTTCTGGATTGGACTTGTCCGATGCAGGTGACCAAATCACTCCACATCTGAGAGCAAATTAATTACCCCTTAACATAAGTATATTTTCATGCCAAGTATGGTCTATAATGAGGTCTTTACCATGCAACCATACTTCAAGCAATCATTCACTGAAGTAACCATATTTTAATTACTGGCACTTCTTTCATTATGTATTCTCTATATACAATACACCTGTCAGAAAAACATTTCTTGTTTGACGGATTGTCAGCTCCTTTTTTCCTTGAGTCCTATGTTGTCCACCACCACTACCCACTGACATTTTTTTTTTTTTTTCTGTTAACTAGAGTCAAGCACTGCACAAGTTCTTGGGGATTTGGAGCCAAATTGGATGGTTGACCAGCCCTAATGGTTGGCAGAGACTTTTATCTGCTCCTCTGAGATCACTGTTCACACGTTCTCACAGTATATCTGTCTGCTGCAATTAGGGTGCTGCAAAGCTGTTGTTGATAAAGTGACATTTGCTCTAAGCATTGTCACTTTGAAGAATACCCACGAAGGAAAATGAAAATCGATGTAATTACAAGTCATCAACTGCAAATTTCATTCACTTACTTGCTTCAAAACTGCCAAATGAAAATAATTTCAGTTTACCTTAATAACAATATATGGATAGTCAGTTTTTTTGAAAAGCTTATTTTCAATCTGCATTTCTAATATTAAAAAGAGGAAAAGCACTCAGTCCAATTTTCTCTAGTTAGAGAATCCTAACTTTTCACAAAACACTTGCAATTAAGTGGTTGCCTAATAATTTACTACAATAAGTATTGAAATGTGTGTTTTAAGCCAAATGCTTTTTTAACTTTTGACTACTGTCTTACCTGAATAGTTATATTTTTAAATTCTAATAACTTTTGTGAAGAAGGTGGCACCCAAATAAGGTATCATGTATGATCAATGCAGTACAATGAATACATTGATCACATGACATTTATTATCTTTCTAAAATTTTCTGTACTCATTATTGTGGGAAAATATATAACAAAAGAAACAACTGAAGGTCAGTTTCCTCCAAACAACTTTGGAAACTCTGAGCAAATAGAAAGATAATTCCATCTAGCAGACAGTAAGAGTAACTGTTAATTAATAAATGTGGACAATATACTCCTCAGCACAAGTCAAAACCTGGTGGCTGCCTCTAAACAAATTTTGTTTGCCCCCTGATAATCTTTTTTCATTTATTTTCCAGTGTTAAACATTTATGAGATTGCATTTCAATATTTAATTTATATATCTTTGAAAAACCTAGGCCACCTGGCAACATGGGCTGTTAACCCCTACATCAATGATGGGCTAACCTCACTCTGTAATATCCTGAGGGGGCTCCTGTGGGCCTCTGAGTTAGCATCTGTTTTGTGTTCTGTCGTAGTTAAAGGAAAGTCCTCTCATTACCAGCCTAGAGTCATCAATGTAGATATCAAAAGGAGGTGGGACATGGGGTAAACTTTGAAGAATGGACAGGAAAGAAAATGGGGATGAGGGATTGGGGGTCTCTGAGGTTATAGTAGTGGTGTAGGCAAAGCTTCAGGAGTGAAGGTGGGGGACAGATGTATAAGTCAAGAGCAATAGTAAATGGAAAGTTCTGACTGGGAGAGAGGTATAGGAATGGGGCATATTGTGAGAAAGCCCAGAAAGAACTGACTGCAGAGTAACTGAAGAGAGCCTTGAATGCCAACTCAAGGAGCTTCTGGGACATTATCCAAGAAACAGCTCTTAGCTTGTTTGAAAAACTAATCAACCCACTCCACATGTAATTTCAGCATATTCATATGCCCACTTAAGCTTGGGTAACTGCACTATTACTACTATGGTAATCTGGCAGCAGTGGTGCCCAAACTGAAGAGGACTGGCATCGGAAGCAGAGAGCAATTGGCAAGGAAGGGGAAAAGCAAAGGAAGCTGTGGAGGGTCATTATGTATACAAGCACCTGAGTCACACCGGCTGGGTTCCAAGACTAAGTACCAAGACTTTCTGCAGGTCTTTTAACATCTTTGAGCCCGAATTTTCTCAGCTCTGAGGAGGAAATAGTACTTGTGTCAGAAAACTATGGTAAGGATTTAATAAAGCAATACATGTTATATATGCTTGGAAGAGTTTTAGGCACAAAGTAAGAGCTTAATAAACATTAACCATACCACTATCATCATCATCATCATCATCATCATCACTTAAACTGTACTGAGTCCTGAAGGGGGTGTCTCAGATTTCCATTTCTATCTCTGGTGGCCCCAGACATAGAGATGGAAGTAAAGAGGTTATGAGAACATATAGGACTCAGTTATTCCAGAAATGTGGGAAGGTGGCCTACTCCCAAGTATTCAAAGATCACTGCATAAACCTGAAGGTGGGTGATAGTTTAAGACAATAGAGGTGGGAAAGGTCAAAAATAGAATCTGCTCCTTGGAGGAGTCACATGTAAAGTGTGAGTAGCACAGAGGGGCAGAACTATTCAGAAAGCAGTGTAAAAGGCAGAATTCAAAAGAAAGGTCTGAGCCACGATGCCATTTGAAAAACAGCTAATAACGTTTGAATTAAGTTCTACCAAGTAAAGGAATTAGGAGCATAGATAAGCCACATCATCAAGAGCATCATCATGAGAAAACATCTACTATGTGCCACATACTGTTTATCCCCTTAAGTCCTCAGCATAACTACCTCCCTATTTGATAGATGAAGACAGTGAGGCTTAGAGAGGTAAAAATCCTTGCTCAGAAGCACCCAGCTTTAGATAGCATGGATTAAGAGTAGAATCCAGAGTCCTCACTCTTAATCCTTTGCTGCATTCCTTCCCATAAAAAGAAAGAGAAATCTGTTTGTTTTTATAAGCAAAGAGAAAGAAATAAAAGATACCAAAAGGCAGAAGTGAATGAGTCATGCCTCTAAAGAAGAGAAAGGTAATGGGTTTATGAGCTGGGCAGAGGGCCATCACAAGGCTGAATTGGGCTCGGAACACAGAGAAAAGCATTTAAAAATTAAGAAGGATTGGGGCACCTGGGAGGTTCAGTTGGTAAGCATCTGACTCTTGATTTCAGCTCAGGCCATGATCTCAGGGTTGTGAAATTGAGCCCTGCCTGGGGAAGGAGAGAGAGAGAGAGAGAGAGAGAGAGAGAGATTCTCTCTTTCCCTCTCCCTTTGCCCCGCCCCCAGCCACTTGTGCAGGTATGGTTCATGCACCTGCTTCCTTGCTCTCTCACTCTCTCTCTCTCTCTCTCTCTCTCTCACACACACACACACACACACACACACACACACACACACTAAAATCTTTTAAACAAATTAAGAGGGATTGAGGAGGGGGCTAAAAGACTAAAATAAATACGTTTGATAAGTTGAATATCTGGTGAGAGCAAGTGGTCCCAAGATCAAATGCATTTCAGTTAGAAAGTAGAACAAGTAGGAGGATTTCATTGCTTCATTTCACCAAAGAAATGAGAACCAGAATTCTGATTTCAAATTCATTTACAAGAGAATTTTGGAATTATCTGTTGTGCTTTTGTCCAGCTTGGGTGGAGTTATTATTTTTTTGCTTGAGAGGCTGCCAGAACTTACAATGACACTGACTTCAAAGATATACATTTGGTGGTAGTAAATAACATCTACTCCAGGACTGCTGCAACCACACTATACCACAACCACACCACAACCACATCACATCCCACCACACCCCAGAGCATGGCACCACAGCCCACAACAGCTAACCCACAGAACAGCTAAAACAAGGAGCTTACTCCCCAGCAGGTACCATACTAACTAGGCCAGTATCCCATTTCATTTAATATTCAGAACTATTCCCCATGTGATTGGTCCCAACATCAGCTACAATCACAAGTGATGACCTAAGGTTCAGTCCATAATTGTCAAGTGGCCATGCCAATTTAATCTTTAAAACCAAGCCTGTCTACCGCTTCCTACACTTTGACTTTCTTCTTGCTATCTGGGTAAATCCCTTAGAATTTGAAACATCTATTTATTCTCTGAGAAAGTTAAGCATTTAGGTGTTCAGACAGCATATATAGTTTATGATACTCTCATACAAGGATCTAGAGAAAGGTGCTATCTGATGTGCAGGAAGCAGTTAAAGTACTACATCTTTAGTACAAAAGTTTGGCAAAGTTTGGGAGGGAGGGACAAGAAGGAAAAACCGAAAAAAAAAAAAAAAAAAAAACACAATGAAGAGTCTTTGTATGCTTTGAAGAAGATGGTGCTAGAAAAAAAAAAAATTCAATCCTAAGCAGGGTGAAATGATCATTACTGCCAAGGACATTTTTGATTAGGAAGCAAACAAAAGATTAAATTATAAGTGCTAAGTGAAAGAAAAGAGACAAAAGTTACATTTATATGAGTATATACTTGTATACATACTGCAAGTCCATTTACATGAAATAACTAGAATAGGATAAATTCATAGAGATGAAATGCAGATTAATCATTAGTAAGGGCTGGGATCATAGGACAGAAAGTGCTTAACAGGTAAGGGGTTTACTTTGGGATGATGGAAATGTTTTGAAACCAGGAGTTGGAGGTGCACACAGTGAATGTACTAAATGCAACTGCACTGTTCACTCCAAAATGGTTAATGGTTCATTAATTTCATCTCAAATTATTTTTAAAATGAAAAAAATAAATTTTAGGATCTAGATCAACAAAAGGATCTTCTACTTTTTCCCCCAGAATAAAAAGGAAAATCACTAAGAAAGATTAAAACATTATTCTTTTTTTTAAGATTTTATTTATTTACTCATGAGAGACTCCGAGAGAGAGGCAGAGACACAGGCAGAGGGAGAAGCAGACTCCCCGTAGGGAGCCTGATTTGGAACTTGATCCCAGGACTCTGGGATCATGATCTGAGCTGAAGGCAGATGCTCAAACACTGAGCCACCCAGTCATCCAAAAAAACATTATTATTCTTATGTTGGGTTTAATTTGGGAAGGGGGAAATTTTGTTTCTCTCTCTCTAGAGAGAGAAAGAGATTTTACCCCACAAAAATCACATATGAAAATGCACCTCAACAACAGTGAAACTTCTTCTCTATGTGTTATAGTCACTACAGTATAAGACGAAGAAAATGAGCCACATTGATAAACAAATTTCCTGACTATGAAGATAGTTCTCTCTCCCGTCAAAGTGTTCAAGATTAACTTCGATCCCAGAAGGGAAAACTAACTTTTAAATTAATTTAGAAGCAGAGCTTAGAGCTATTTGTGTTAGTTGAGGTTCTCTAATCAGCAGACCTTGTGTCAAGATTAGACATGCAAGAGATGTATTGTGGGGGAGCATGGGGTGTAGAGGGAAGGACGAGTAGCAGGCAGAAAGAGCTAGCTGCCTGACTGTGACATGTGTCTGACTCCTCTCAAGGACGGGGCAGAAGGTAATTTTGGGTGGGAAGAGTCTTGGGCTCCAGGGCAATTCCATGAATAGTTGGGCCAGGTCCAGAAGGAGGCTTTGAGCCAATCTTTCAATGAAAGAAGCACACACCTCACAGGTATAGGTCTGTACTACTAGCCCACTTGCCTTTGTTCATTGGCTACAGGAAGTGTACCCTCAGCATGACACCATGGTGGGTCCAGAGAGACAGTGACTATGTTCTTTAGTCAATTTTGCTCCTGCAACAAAAGACCTGAATGGCACATTTTCACTGAGCCATGCAGACATATTTTCAAAGTCCTCACTATATGTATTTGGCAGGAAGTTAGAGCTCTAACTCCCTTAATAGTGAGGAACAGCAAGTGTTGTTCATTGAAATCTGCAAACAATACCCAACTTTATTTTAAGTTAAAGTTTCTGTAACCTCTCCCCCCTAAATCTAAGAGGTATATTGCTAGGAAGGGAGGAGAAAGGAAACTCATAATAATGACATTGCAAGTGTTCACTCGAAGCAAAGTCCAGCCAGCAAAGAAACTAACCAAATGAGCAAGTCAATACCAAGGCTACAATCTACAAATGGCAAGTCAGACTCTGCACATCAAGTGTGACAATTAATTAACGTTAATTGGAAATGTTAGAAAGAAATACAGATTTTTGTCTGTTTAACCATATGGGGAACAGGGTCACTCACATAAGTATTCACATAAGTGTTAACACTTCCCCCTCCCATGAGTAATAAACCTGTTGTTTTAGAGTAATGTGGGCATTTTATAACACATAACTGCAAACTTTATATTTACCATTTTTGTCTAAAATCTAGAGAGATACTTAGTAAACTATATATTTGATACGTTAAAAATTTGAAGGCTACTATGTGATCCAATAAATCAAATTACATGGGAGGAGTAAGGTACATGGAATCAATCTATGTGATTTCATTAAAATCAAATAAAAACATTATTTATATACCACAGCAGTGGAAACAAAGTCTGTTTTTGGAAAAAGCAATAAAGTCCAGTTGTGTTATAAGAAAAGGTTGTAAAAATAAAATAATAATATGAATAATAAAAGCATTTGTATATGTATACACATCTGTGTCCTGTTGTCATTTCCATTAATCTATGATTACTAAACTTATGTACTTCTGCAAATACAGAAGGTATTTCATTCAAATTGCAGAAAATGTTTCCTCTCATTGCAGTACCTGGGTAATTTAAGAGTTTTTGAGTACAATTTCTCTAATTTATTTTTCACGATGGGATTTTCCCCCAGTTCTAAAGTGAGTATACCATATTCTCCCATACTTAACCCTCAGGATGGAGGAAGTGGTATCCTCCAATATTTTGTGAAGGCAGACTAATTTCCCCTAAAGTTAAACTCAACAAGACAGATATTGAGAATATTGGCTTCCTATAGTGTTTGTGGTCTCCCAGGATGACCACCAAGGGAAGGCCAGGCTGCTAACTGCAATCGGGTCATTTATCTCTGCCTCACACTCCAGTCTGAGCTGGTTTCATGTGGGATCTGGAGGACAGGATCACAGATTTCATCACAGGCAGCGTAGCAGGCACATACACAATGGAGCAATCAAAAAGGTGAGCAGGTGACTATTCCCTTTCAGAGGATAAATTACCTTTTCCTGGGAAATGATTATTGGCTGACAATGAGGTGATAATTTACTTCTCTCCAGCCTATAATAAACAAAAATACAAAGTAGGACACCATTTGCAATAACTATGCGGGTGATTATAATCACCTCTTAGCCTTGAAACCAGTCCCTATCTCATCAGCTATGATACATAAATATTGTTTTAGATTTTCATGTCTTCTAAAAGAAAAGCTTTTGTGTGCTCCTATATCATCAGTTATTATACATAATTTTTTTTTTCTTTTTAGATTTCCATGCCTTCTGAAAGAAAAGCTTTTGTGTGTCTCAGCTTGGCCAGCTGTCCCTAATGACCCCTATTACCAAACTTTACACACTTTGAGATTTCTTTTGAAGTGAACCTTGTTTCCTAATTCAGCATATGCTCTTGCTTCCCACCCTCAGGAAGGAGTCTGAGGCAGGCAATTCTCTTATGGAAAGAGGACAGAAAAGGTATGTTATGTAAGTCAGCAATGACTGAACGGATTGTCTTTAGAAGGACGGCAGCATTCCAGATGGAGCCATCAATGTTCCTTAGATAAGACCGCTTCTTTCTATGGGTCTTTTGATTATCGAGGGGCCTAATCTGAAGTACAGGTGGTGACAAAAAGCATATCAGTGATTGGAATACACAGCACAGGAATTCATGAGCTGTCTCTAGGTGCTATATAAGGCAGGGGATGGGAGGGGACAGTGCTACTTGAGGACCTGGAGAAGAGAGGACATGGAAGCCACACTGGAATGGAAGCTTCTGACAGTAGCCTGGCGGTAGGAAGGAAAGAGGCTGAGGAGAAGCTCTACCTAGGAGGGTGGCCAACCTTGTGCTAGAGACTGCATTGGAAGTGGATCCCTGCTTTGTCATAGAATTACCTTCTGTGATGTCCACACAGCCAGACAAAGTCTGTTACAATCACTCAGGGTTAGTAGTACTCTGGAGATCAGAGGAGTAAGCAGAAGAGGTTAGCTGGTCCTCAGAGGTGAGAGGCTGAGCCTCCAGCATGCACACACAAGCAGGAAGTCAGAGCAAGAGATGGCAAAAGATCATAGCACCTCTCAAATGTTTGGAAGCACTGGGGAGAGGAAGATAGTCTTCCCGCAGTGAGTAGGACTATGTCCTTTCCTTTGGAACAGTTACATAGAGGAGCTCGAAAGACCAAAGAACTTAAGGGCCATCAGCTCTCAATGAGAAGTGTTTGCTAGTCTAAATTACGTATCTCTAAAATGGAAACTGAATTAGCTGTCAACATTTAAAAATCAAACTTCTTTTTTTCTAGATACATGGCTTCTTTGGTAAAAAATGAGACAATCTGAAAATGTCAGGCTTGAATTCCCAGGCACTGCATAGCAACTGATGCTTTCAGAGAGAGCGAGGGTTACAGAGTTCTAAGCAGACATGACCCCGCCCCCCAATTTTCCACCACCCAGACTAGTTCACTCATTTATATGCCCTGCCCGTGTCTCATTTATATGCTTCCTGAAGTCGCATCACGGAGAGCACGAGAGACCTGAGTTCATCGCCTACCCCCATCTCTGTATCAGGTCCAAGCTCTTTCCCTGGGGAGATGCTAATCATACTCTATTCCACAACTCTCACGTGAATCCACTTCCAACCAGCTATGAAGATGAATAAAGAGAATGTGGACCACCACCCAGTGGGGACCAAAGGACTGGTTTGGACCTTGATTCTGCACACAGACCAGAAAAGTATATGGGACCTAAGCTCACCTTCCTTACTTTGATGACCAGTATACACCATCCCTTTGCTAATGGCAGGAGATGGCTTAATAAATAACAGATTGGTCCATAAAACAACAGCAACAACAACAAAAAAAAAAAAAACAGTTGCACAAACCCTGATAGTACAGGATCTGAGGGCTCTACCCATTACAAATGACATGTTCTATGCATTTGCAATGGTTGTTTTTGCCTTGCCCTTAGGAGCAGCTCAGTGTAATTGTGGTGAATTCCTTGGTTCTGTACTACAAGGTGAAAGGCAAGTTAATCTGCTGACATACATGGGATCTTTCTATTGCTTTATATTAATGAATGGCATGTGTACTGCTTATTCTCCATTTGTCCTCAGATCTTTTCTCTGCGCTTCCTGTCCTATGTCCCAGCAAGTTATTTTCTATGTATCTGCCAGACTCATTTCTCCTCTGACTTCTGGTAGGTTTGGCCAATGAGAATCATGAGCAAAAGAGTGGTGGCTGTGAAGTGAGAGAAAATGGAGTACTTACTCCCTCTAATTCTTATCACGCTCCTTATAATCTCCATCGAGCCCTCTTGGATAGGATCAGCTCTTGTGGGGCTCTCCTAACTATTTGCCCATCCAGGCATAGAGGTGATACAGGCTTCCTTCCACTGCTATTCCCTTGAGCTTCTCCAAACTTTTACTTCCCTCCACCCTGTTCATACCATATAAACAGTCCCTTTACTAAATTCCCCTTCCATTCAACCCTAGATTGTGCCATCTGTTTCCTGCTGGCACTTGATAGATCAGATATGAACATTCCAAATATGGGCACAGAAGTAGATGAGCAGAAAAAAACAAAAGGAGGTAGAGAAAAAAAAAAGAGAAGATTTCAAATGAATCTGAAAAAAATTGCACTAGGGCAATCTTACAGTTAGGTCTTTACAAGGCTTACTTGCCTTAATCATACACTTAAATGGTTGAGTGTTCTGGGTCATTTCTTCTCTGAAGCCTTTCATTTCATGTGTAATTAAAAACACGCCAGTCTGTAATGATGGCAGCCTTCAAAATGGTCAGTCTGTCACTTTTCACATCTCTAACGCAAAACACAAGTGCCTGCCTGATTACTAAAAGTCTTATTAAGGGGCCATTGTTTTCCCCTTTCTCCCAACTCCTCCCATCTCCTGATCTTTATTATCTTGCATTCTACTTAAAGAAAGGTCTAAACGAAAAAAAGATAATACCATAGACACCCACATCAGACTGTATTCATAACTGAGGTAAAGTGCATCTGATCTTGTCACTCAGCTTTTGTTTCCCTGTCTAAATCTAAGAATAACCTGAAGTCAGTTGCAAAACAGGGAAGAAGTTTTTCCGAGGAGCATGTGGGTGGCAGGAGTTAGCCATGAGGGAAACTTCAGTGTCAGGAGTCTGGTTGGATTTCACTGTGGCTGCCACTTGATTTTACTAACGTTGTTGGTCATGATATTTAATGTTATTAATTTTAGGTATAGCTATTATCTTTTGTAAAGCTAATCAGATCTGGCAGATAGTGTCCTTTAAAGAGGACACTAATTCTAAAAACTGCTGAGTTTCTCTGTTGGCTGAGATAAAGAAAAATAATCTTTATTTTTACCAGTGATTAATTCTATTCATTTTTTAAAAACCTATTACTGCAACATTATGCACCAGGTTTTTCCACAGACACCTGTTTTCAAATTATCTGAATTTCAGAGAAGTCTGGTGGTGGCTTAGAAAATACAATATTTTACCCATAATAAAGGAGCATTAGCAGTGAGGGCTAGAAGTAGTTCAAAAATGGAACAGATCAGCTTTTTAGATCCTGGAGAGTGGAGAGTATCAGTCTCGGTATCTTCATGGATGGACACAGAACCTAGCACAAGGTAATGCTCAATTAATGTTTATTGAATGAAAAGAATGTTTTGGGGGCCAACTATTTTGGCAGACTTCACTCACTCTTAGTCCAACACTTAGAACAAGTATCTATTCTCAAGGACCACCTTTTTGCAGCAATGCTCATGCCCAGAACAAAATTCTTATTCAGTAGAGAGATCTCCAGTACCATAGAAAGGTTTTGACTGGTTCTCCACGTTAGCATACAAAGCCTACATTGTAGCCTACAGAGAGGATAATGGGAGTCAACAGTCCCAGTGTTTCTCAAGTGGCACTCATTTCCTCTGAAAATAAAAGCACAGGGATAAAAAGAAAAAGTAACAACCAGTGTGAGCAGCAGAATTGCAATGACAGAGTCAGGCAAAGAAAGAAGCAATTAGGTTTGTCTCCATGCACCTTCATGCTGGCTAGGGGGCACCAGACTGGCTCAGTCAGTAGAGCATGTGACTTTTGATCTCACGGTCATGAGTTCAAGCCCCACATTGGGTATGGAGCCTACTTAATTTAAAAAAAAAAAAGTAACTGTTCCATAAGAATGCTGGTTGGGGGTGCCTGGCTGGCTTCCTGAGTAGAGCATGAGGCTCTTGATTTTGGGGTCATGAGTTTGAGCCCCATGTTGGACATACAGTTTACTTCAAAAAAAAAAAAAAAAAGTGCTGACTGGTAAAATTATCTCAGGCGCTGGTGGTGCTTGGATTTCTTCCCATGGGTTTTTTGGGAAAAGAGAAATGGGAAAAGGTGGTTTAGCCACCTACCTTTCTTGAGAACCATCCAGTAACATCCAAATGGAGTAAATGTGTAAATCTTTGCCTAGGTCACTGTGATCAACCATGTGCTCATTTCTAAGTTTTTGTTTGTTTGTTTGTTTTGTTTTTTTTACTAGCACAACAAATATGGTGCTAAAAAGGGGGAGCAAGGGGTTTATCTGCAGCACAAACTCTCCCTTGAGTGGTAAGGACAAAGCATCATGTTGATAGATCTGTTTGGTGATATTGAATCCTTTAAGAAAAGTTATACTAAAAAATGTGTTTGGAACATCCATACCATGAGAAAAGAACATATATACATACCATCAGTCATAATGAATTAAAATGATTTCCAATAGCCTGATCAATATATCAATTAAGAAATAATGTGCCCTTCAGTTAAGATTTCTTCTAATTATATCAAAGAGGAAGAGGCTCTTTTGGAAACTATGTTTTAACACCTGTATGTTTTTAAGTTGTTAGCCTCCCTTTGAAAGAGGAAGGTTTATGTTACTTAGAGCTCCCTCAACAGCTCGATGAAATCCTGTGGCAATGAAGCTAAGACAGCCTCAAGAGCAAAAGAGACTCTCTGTACACAGTAAACCATCAAAACTGTGAAAAGAATGCAAAATCTTCCATCTTAAACCTAACACTATGGAGACTATTCATTACTCAACAAAACAAGAAAATGCATTTTAAACTGAAGCCCACAAAATGAGAATCCATCATTTCAAGGCACTGAGTCTATACTGACAGTTGTATCTGGAATAGCATAACCACCAATACCCTCTTCCCATCTTGGGGAAAGAGCTTTTTTTTTTTTACTTACAGAGAGAGAGAGAGAGAAGAGAGAGAGAGAGATATTATACACATGATGAGGGGAGGGGAGGGGCAAAGGGAGAAGGAGAGAGAATCTCAAGCAGACTCCACACTCAGTGCAGAGCCCAACATGAGGCTCGATCTCATCACCACAGGATCATGACCTGAGCCAAAATCAAGAATCAGAATGCTTCACTGACTGAGCTACCCAGGCACCCCGAAAATCATTCATTCTTTAGGACAATGTTGAAAGTCACTTCCTCTGGACCTATTCCCTGAGTCCAGGTGGGCATTCCTTTCACTGGATATACAGTAGCTCCTTGTCCCTCTCTCCATCACATGGTTGGTATTGCCCTGCCATTGTATTTCTGAGACTGTAGGCTCTACAAGAGCTATGACCATATCTGTCTCCTGAATTCCTGGGACCTGTAACTATGCATGGTAGCCCTTTCATCTGCTAAATGTAAGAGGGTTTTTTGTTGTTGTCGTTGTTTTTGTTTGGTTGTTTTTAAAATTCCAGGACCAGGCTTTACATACCCCATACCCAAAGCCTAAATATTTACAGAGCTTCCAGGAGTATGGGTGCTCAGTCACCAAGACAGAAGAACTCACTTTCCCAGACTCCTACTCAGTGAGGATATAGTCACAGAACTCAGGCCTCACTGTGATGGACTCAGAAAACAACAGGAAGCAACAAGAGTCACCACAGAAGTCCAGTTTCTAAAGGAGGATGACAGAGGACATCTAGCTTTCAGTGGTGCAGTAGCAGAGACCCTGTAGTACATTTTTTCCCCCTTAAATCAGCTATACCAGTAGTTCTCTAGTGGGTGTGATTTTAGGATTTTGCTCCCATTCCTCCCTCCTCCCCCAGCCAACTCTAGAGCTTTGAGCAATTTTTGGAGATATTTTAGGCCATTACAACTAGAAGGCGTTACTAGCATTTAGTAAGTTAAGGCCAAGGATGGTGCTACACATAGTGCAGTGTACAGAACGGATCCCCTCAAAAACGGCAATAGTACAGAGGTTCTGAAACTGTGCAAGAATGGTATTTGTTGTCTGACACTAAGATCACTATCTTCGCCTCTCTCAGCTTCAATGTCCTCATCAGTACCAAGGTAATAAAAAATCAACTTCATAAGTGTTAAGTGGTAGGAGCGGACATGTAGCAAATGTCTAATTATCATCAGGTATTTGTAGTAATTATCATCCTAACAAAAACCAACACCGATTCTGCACTTATTATGAGTGTGTCACGTACTGTGTTAAATCTTTTAGAAGTTGATATTATAATGTCATATCCTCCAGTCTTCAAAACACACTTGGTAAAATGATAAATGTTGATGTAGGAGTGTTTATTAAATGGTCATGTACGCAGGCCCATGTAGAAGACATAAAAATGTTTAATAGGACAAAATGCTGAAAACAGTAAATTAAATTCCTCTTATTCCATTAAGAATGCTTTCCTCTAAAAAGTTCCTGATCTGAAGAACCAGGCAATCTCACACGAAAAGACAAAGCTGTTTTATTCTTCTCTTCAGACAAAATACAATCAAACGAGGCGTGCCTAAGATGTATTATTGCTGGTCGGGCAGATCACTGGAGCCAAGACTGCCCCTTATTCTGTCCTGCTATATGCAGGAAAGTGAAAGAGACACGTGGCACTTCAAATAAATCAATTTCCTTTATTAGCTTCCTTTCTTTATCGCTTGTTTTTACTGTATGTTTTGTGGATCAAGTTAATCATTTTCATGTAAAGATCAATCTCAATATGTGCTTTTACTTGAAAGTTGTCAGATTTTGTGGTGAAGTCAAATTCTAGAGGAAGATGGGAAATTATATATTAGACTTTTGTTGTTTCCAGCCACCCATCCATTCCATGGCTTTTTGATGAAAATCATTTTCTTTACTCCTGGCAACTGACTGCACACATCTTCCAATTTAGCCAATTGGACAGTCTTTCTTTGAAATGTAAATCTTAATTACAGTAACCAAAAAACTTAAAAAAAAAAACAAAAAACCTGGAAAATCTTTTTTCCAATGGTGGAGTCTTCAGAAGACTGCTAGGTAGCAGTCACTCCCAAGTGTCATTCTCCCATCTCCTATAATCTGTACAGTGAACTCAAGAGACTGCCAATAAATTTCTTTTTTGCTTACGCTACCTAGAATCTACTTCTGTTTGCTCATAACCAGGACAACACTAACCATTACTGGTAAAGATACTGGATAACTTAGGACATTACAAAACTCTACTGGTACATATGAACCTAGAGTCAGGATATATTTCCCTTCTTCCTCTGTTTAATCTCTTAGATGCCTTGTTCCTCAGTTTATAAGCCGATGGGGGAAAGGCTGAGGAGCCTTATAATCAGAGATATTCAGGAAGCCATGAGAGCTACTATCACAAAGTTTCCTATAAATCAGGTTATCTGAAAATGTAAGCAAGTGATTATATCTTCTTGAATCTCTTGAAATTTAAATACATCATACACTTATTAGGGATGACTCAGGCAACTTCTAAGAAAACTATCCAAGTTTACAAAATATTCAAGCATTACATATTTAAATATTGATATATATGTATAAGTAAACACATAGCCTACATTTCTTCACCCTTTGGCAAATTATTGATGCATAAGAAGAGTATCATACAACCACTACTAGGCCCCACGGAAGTCGTCAACAGCGAAGGTCACATTTCAATTTTCATATATCGGCTACACACTAAACAAAGGCTCTAACTATGATAGCACATGGCTCAATCTGAAGGAATCTAAGAGAACTTTTGAGATTCTTCCAACAGCACCTATTAAGTATCCTTCTGAAAGTACAGACAAAATTTATATGTGCCTGTATATGTCCATACACCTGCATGTTTATTCTGCAAACACTTCTTTCAAATAAGCTGCACTGGCGCCATCCTAGCCTATAATGTTCAAGTGTCCTAAACACAATGTCAAGTTTGAATACATTCCTTCAACTGAGACTTGAGCTAAAAATTGAGGGTAAATTGGGCTTCCAAACCCAGACCTGAATATTTTGTTCTTTAAAAAAAAAGGGGGGGGGGGGCGGGCAGCCCAGTGGCTCAGTGGTTTAGTGCTGCCTTCAGCCCAGGGCATGATCCTGGAGACCTGGGATGGAGTCCCACATCGGGCTTCCTGTGTGGAACCTGCTTCTCCCTCTGCCTGTGTCTCTGCCTCTCTCTCTCTCTCTCTCTCTCTCTCTCTCTCATTAATAAATAAATAAAATCTAAAAAAAAAAAAAAAACACTATTCTGGGCCCCTTCCCATAACTCTCAATGCACATTTGCCTACTGGTGTCCTCTAGAACCTCAACCTCCATCCATAACAATGAAAAGAATATAGATATCCCAGAAGTTTACTGCATGTAAAATACAATGTGGCAAGAACCTACAGTCAAAAGAAGTGAGCAAAAAGAATGAGATTTGCAAATCTTTAAAGATAGGTAACAGAAAAGGGAGGAAGCAAGAATAATGTGAACAAAACATCATGGGAAGACTGAAATGAGGGAGATAAAAACAGACCAGTTAGGGAGAGAAAAGGGATGGTGAGGGTTGAGACTAGGAATAATTAATAGAAAATGAAGGTCAGTAATTTGGACCAAGTGTATCATCTACTTATCAATGTGGTAGTTCCAAGGATCTAACAGAAATTGGAAAAATAAGACCTCAGTATTGATTCAGTTCTAGCCTGACACCTGCCTTCAAAAGAAAGATCAGTTCCTATTATTGGGAATAGACATTTTTTTTTATGATCCCAAGCGACTTTCCTGAGAGTAATTAGAAAAGTTATTTGCTGTAGATTGAAGGATACATATCTGTTAGCCAATAATAAGAAGGAGCATAGCAGTGCAAGGGTAAGACCATGGTCTCCAGGTCTGATGTCAGATTCTCGAGGCTCAAAACTCAGCACCATTGCTTATTTATGAATTAAGTGACTTCTGCCAATTCTTTAGTATGTTCCTGAGCCTCAATTTCCTCTTTTGCAAAACAGAGTAATCCCTACTTCATTGGATTTTTTTTTTTTAAGATTTTATTTATTTATTCATGAGAGGCACAGAGAAAAAGAGAGAGGCAGAGACACAGGCAGAGGGAGAAGCAGGCTCCACGCAGGGAGCCTGACACGGGACTTGATCCTGGGACTCCAGGATCGCCCTAAGCCGAAGGCAGGCACTAAACCACTGAGCCATCCAGGGATCCCCTCATTGGATTCTTATTAAGATTAAACATGATAGTCTATATTGTAAAATTAAATCATAAGCCCCAAGTTTTATTTTTTTTAGTCTGCTTTGATTAAAATTATAATTAAAAATATTGGCCATTAATTTCAGAGCAGTTAGTGAAAAACTTCTAGGTAAAGATATTATTGACTTGAAGGCTATTGCAAATTTAAGTCCTAGACTAATCATAACCCTTTGCTTAGAGAGAAAGGAGTCTAAAGATAAGTCAAATTTAAGACAAATTTATAATTTTCAAGTTTTTAAGAAGTTGAGTATTTCCACATCAGTCTACAAAGGTGGCAATGACTTCTGTACAAATTAAAAGACTTGCTTTAATAAACAAAAGCAGTCAATTTATAACCTTGGACTATAGATGTTTATGAGAAGCTACATTTATTAGAATGTTGGTTTTATTTCTTTTTTCACGGAGTTTTGTTATTTAATCTTGTAATAACCACTAAAACCTCAAAGGTCTAGTTGGAATTTACTCAAGCTACACAAAAAAACAGAACACTTTCTGTTAGTAAAATATCTAAAGTTATCCTTCCTTGGAATAACAACTTATTTGGCAATTAAAATAAATAAGAAAGGAACAGATTATCATCAGAAGAATGCAAAACCTCCCTTTTTCACAATAATGCAATTCAATTAACAATCCTAAATATTCCTATGTAACATTCAACTACTGTAGGTTTTCTGTTGGATGTATTTTTGAAGTCTGAGAAATTTTTACTTTCAAATGGATATGCATCCCATATAAACAGAGTTTAAAAAGCTTTCAACTTTAATAATAAAAGCATTCAACTTTAAATAATGGGAAAATTAGCAAAAACAACACCTTAAGAATAAAAATGCCATTGCAATATATAAACATCCTGACAATAAGTGTAAAGTTAAAGGAACAGAGGCAAATATAGGATAATCCAGAATACTAAGAATCTGTGATTGTTTAACTGAATGCTTAGGTAAAATTTAAAAGGATCGGTGATGTGAAGTTTTGATATGGCTGCCCACCTGCTGCATCTATAAGGAAGACAAGTAGGTCTTGGCAATTCTGCCCAATTTAGATGAGGTTATTCACCACCAAAAGAAAACAGGAATAAATGGTTACCCACAAAGTACAAAATAGTAGATAATTTTGAATAATTGTAAGCCTCTCTGGAGTTCAACAAAATATTTAAGGGAAAGTCTACATCTAAAGAGGAGAAAGGAAGACAAAACACGTGATCACACTGGACTTTTTTTAAGTTACAATACTGACACAGGTTAATTTTATTCTCACCAAGCAATTATCAAAAGATTCTCACAAGGTATTACTTTGGATATAAGTACTGTAAGAAATTATTCAAAATATGTTAACGAGCAAAAGATCAATTCATAAAGAATTCAAATCATTTTGTTTTACTTAAAAACAACTGACAAAAGCATATAACACCTTATGGATAACTACCTAAAATGCATACAGGGAACTTTTCACAAAATTGTATAAGAAGACAGAATTGAATTTCCATATGTAAGATAAAAAATATATCCTTCATTTTGTTTTAAAAACTCAAGCAAGTTAATGAGTTATGTAATTTTCCTGGAAAACTAATGAGTAGGACATAAGATTCAAGATCCTAAGATTAATTTTTTCAAATGTTATTTAAGAGGCTTACATAAATGAACTCAACAATACATTAAAACGATTATATACCATGATGAGTATGATTTATTCTATGGATGCAAGGATGGTTCAATATCCACAAATCAGTCAACATGGTATCCCACATTAAGAAAATAAAGGATAAAAATCTTACGATTGTCTCAATAGATGCAGAAAAATATTTTGACAAGATTCAACATCCACTTATGATAAAAATTCTCAACAAAGCAGGTATGGGAGAAATATGCCTAAACATAATGAAGGCCATGTATTACAAGCACACAACTAACATCATACCCAATGATGAAAAGCTAAAAGCTTTTCCTCTGAGATCAGGAACAAGACAAGGATACCCACTCTCGCTACTTTTATTCAACATAGTAGTGGAAGTCCTAGCCAGAGCAATTAATCAAGAAAAAAAAAAAAAAAAGAAAGCCATCCAAATTGGAAAGGAAAAGTTAAACTGTTGGTTTTTTTTTTAGATGACAATATATAGAGAAAACTCTAAAAAAAAAAAACTTTTAGAACAAATTCCATAAAGTTGCAGGATATAAAACAAATGGGACTACATGAAACTAAAAAGCTTCTGAACAGCAAAGAAAAGGGGAAAGAGAAGGGGAGGGGAGGCAAGGGAAGGGGGGGAGGAAGGAAGGAAGGAAGGAAGGAAGGAAGGAAGGAAGCAAGCAAGCAAGCAAGGACGGACGAATGGGCAAGGGAAGGCATGGGAAGGCATGGGAAGGCACGGGAAGGCATGAGAAGTCACGAGAATGCACGGGAGGAAGGAAGGAAACCATCATCAAAATGAAAAGGCAATCTACTGAATGGGATAAAATATTTACAAATCATATATCTGATTAGGGACTAATATACAAAATACATAAAGAACTCTTTCAACTCAAAAAGCAAAGATCTAAATAGACATTTTTCCAAAGAAGACATACAGATGGGCTCACAGGTACATGAAAAACTGCTCAACATTATTAATCATCAGGAAATGTATGTCAAAACACAATGAGATTGCCCTTCACATTTTTTAAAGCAGCTGTTATCAAAAATAAAAATAAGTACTGGCAAGGATGTGGATAAATGGAAACCCTTGTGCACTGCTGAGAATGTTATGTGGTACAGCTACTTCAGAAAACAATATACAGTTTTCTCAAAAAAATTAAAATAGAACTACTATATGATCCAGCAATTTCATTTCCATGTATTTAGGAAAGAAAACAAAAACACTCACTTGAAATAATACATGCACTTCCCATGTTCATTGCAACAATATTGACAATAGCTAGAATATGGCAACAATCTAAGTGTCCATGATGGATGAATGAATAAGGAAGATGTGATACACACACACACACACACACTGGAATATTATTCAGCTATAAAAAATGAGGAATCCTACCATCTGCGACAACCTAAATGAAGCTTAAGGGCCTTGTGCTAAGTAAAAGAAGTCAGACAAAGACAAATACTCCATCATCTCTCTCACATGTGATATGTAAAAACAAAAACAAGCTCATAGAAAACGATACAGGGAATAAATTAGTGGCTGCCAGTGGTTTATGAGTGTTGGGTGATGGTAAAGGGGTCAAAAAGGAAAAACAAAAAAATATATATGCTAATTTCTCATAAGCATCCTGCTTATTTAGTAACTCTTTCCAAATACATACACTGTAATCCAAGATCTTTTTTTTTCCTAGAGTAAAAAAGATAAAGTTTTGTTTTAGCAAACTGTCAACCTCTGATCCTAGATCCAGAGGCAAGCAGGAAAACATCGATGGTGTGCCAAAGGTGTGGAGAGGGAGTAACATTTAAGAGAAGCTGGGGAAGAACTAACTTCTCATACATGTACCTAAAATGTTATGTCACTTATATAAACATAATGGATTTCTAACTGCACCAGTGTATAAGGATCTGAGTTCCAAACTATTCTAAATTACAAGATACTGATGCCAATATTCGTTACAAACCAGGAAAGTCTGAAACTAGTTCTTAAATCTGATGAATTGGTTTCCCCCAGTCTATTCAATAAGACATTTTGCCTCCTGTTAAAAAGGAAAGCTATTCTTATTTCTTATTTCAACTTGGAAATTATCAGAGAAACCAGCATCTGCTACAGGGGAAAAAATGGCACATTATTTTTCATGGCTTCCCCTCCTCTGACTAACAAAATAATCCACTTAATGTGTCCAGAAGGACAATAATCCTACTACAATACTAGGGGAGTACAGACTCCCAGGAACACAGCCATTTACAAAAACTGAGCAACTGCCAAATGCTGTAGGGTTCATACAGCCACTGCTAATTACTATGTATATTGTATTCCTGGACCTAATGGCGATGCATTGGCTGAACTTTCAGGATTATGTCCTTCCAGCTGAATGTTGTTTATTTGCCACATAATGCAAATGACAGGGAGGAGGCTGGTCTATTTTGTGATTGGCAAGGTAAGAACTTAAAATCATGCTTTAGATCAGGTCAGGAAAAAATGTGTCAGATGGTTATAACAAAAAAGAAAAGGCTCTCACCAAACCTCATATGTTGTATAATTTGGGGTAAAATAGCAAAGATCTAAATGTCCCAGCATTAATATATTTGAGCTGGACCCACTTGACCATGCTGAAAATCTCCAGTGGAAGTGATTTCCACAGAGGTATGAATCTGACTTTTCCCTCTGGAAAGCTACAGGATGACTCCTTAGGACAGTTACGTTGGAACACATGTTTTAAACGCTTCACAAAAAGATCTTTATATTTATTATTTGGAGGGAAACCTGTTTCAACTGTGTTATCTTCACTTCCAGGATTTTAGCCTGTAATGCTTATCCAAATAAAATGAAGTAAGTCTATTATCATTTATTTAAGAAGAATCCTGAGGGGTTGTGGGAAAGGACACGTATCAGCTTGCACTCTTCATAATCCATTAGCAGGTACTTTACTCAACAGTGCATGAGGACAAAGACAGACCAGTTTCACATTTACTTCCCTAAGAGATTCAGTCTTTACCTCCCTTCTTTCCGCCAGGATTTAAATTTGATTTTTTTAATGTGGTCTCTGTTACAAATATCTCTCCCTCTGCAGTGCTCTTCCTCTCTCAGGATCCCGGGAAATTGGACCCGTTATTTGTCAACTGTAAGTGACAACTGTAAGTGACAAATACACTGAGGACCAAGGAGAAACAAGTTCTTCTGAAAATCTCCTCCATCCTCACAGCCATGCCACAAGGTAGTCATTATCTCCATTTTACAGATGGGCAAACTCTGGCCCCAGGAAGGAAAGAAACTGGCTTGAGTCCCACTCACCGAAGAAGGGACTGAGCAGAGATTCAAATCCCTATTTAACCTCTCAAACATACGTTGTTGCTGCTGATGGCAATGAAAGGTAAAAGAGTCCAATTTTAGGAGACAGTAAGTTCTTTTACCTCCATGTGGCAAATAATTTCCACCAGCTCTTAAGAGAATATCTGAAGCATGAACCAGAGGGGAGATACCTGCTAAATAGAAGGGACGGCCATCAAAGAATTAATTAATCTAGAAACTGTTCAAGTGACTCAGACATTGGAGAGAGGTGAGATGTGGGTCTGGGGAGCAGGAAGGAAAGGGGGAGAAACACGGAGGAAAAGAAAGGCTTCCCTGGGTTTAACTATAGCAATGGGTATAGCTCAGAACACTGGAGTTAGTAGGTCAACAAAGGCAAAGGTCTTGGTCAAGACATATCATGCCAACTCCATTCCTAACTGCCAGAACCTGATGCACTACATGTTATTTCCTTACTGAGTGCATCCTAAGCGAATTGAACACGGTCTCTGTCCTGAAACTGAAATATCTATAACGGTAAAGATAATGCCACTCGATTTGAAAGCTGCAGAGCAAGTTGACTATAGGGAGCTGTGTGTGTTTCTTGTAAACTGTACAAATTATGAAACTGATTGTGTGTGGTTGTCTATATCAATAACAAAAAAGCAAGCAAGCCACAATAAAAGCAGATCAGAAGAAACAGAACCTCAGTCACTTCATATTAACTGATCATTCACTCATCCATTTGCTTATTTATTTAGTATCAACCACATGCCAGGCATTGTGCTACATGCTGGGGGGTATACTAGTGAATAAAATAGGTATGGTTTTAGCAATTATAAAGCTTATGATCTAGTTAAGAAACCAGAAATAAATATGTAACTATAAATGGTGATAGAGTGTGAAGGAAACAGAGTGGGTGCAGTGAAAAAGATGAGCAACACAGGTGAGGGGTCAGGGAGGGAGATACTTAGTTCAGGTGGTCAGAAAAGGCCTATGAGTTGGAACTCTAGAATCCAGCTAGTTCTCAAATTTGAGCATGCGTCAGAATCACACGGAAGGCTTGTTAAAACAGATTGCTGTGTCTCACCTCCAATTTTCTGATTCAACAGCTCTACTGTCATGCAGAGACTCCATTTTTAATGAGCTCCTAGATGTAGTGATTCTGATGCCTCTAGACTGGGACACATACTTTGAGAACTCATCTAAAGCATGGCACGTGAAAGTGAGTTACGTGAACTGAGATTGGACGATGAAACCAGGAAGCTATGGGTGTCCTCACAAATGAATGGTGATACTGTCAAATTCACAACTTGTCTGGGACACGGACTCAGTCTAAATAGTCAGGATTGTTTGTCTTCCTGAAGGAAGAACCTCTACTACCCTCTTCTAAACTAAGAACCTGTAAGAAATCCCATCAAGGAATGCAAAGAACCAACTTCAAATCAAACAACGTATTTTACAAGGCATTCCTATATTAACATAGCGTCTATCATCCAAAGAACTCAATGTTATCGCGGCATATTTAATAGAGAAGATAAAAGAGTCCAAAGGGTGACAGCTGCCTTTTAACATGTGACATTGTAATGATTTTGGCAAAGGCAGCATTTCTGTTAAAAGGGAGGATATGAGCTTACAATTACCATAAAAGGAATCCAAATTATATGTAAAGAAGAGATACCTGACCTTACATGGCTTGAATTATTTTACTGACTTCCAAAAAAAAAAAAAAAAAGACTTTTTTTTTTTTTTTTTAGTATTGTAATAAAAGAAAACCAAGAGAAAGGATGCCTGAGTGGCTCAGCAGTTGAGCATCTATCTGCCTTTGGCTCAGGGCATGATCCCAGGATCCGGAATCGAGTCCCACATCGGGGTACCTGTAAGGAGCCTGTTTTTCCCTCTGCCTAAGTCTTTGTCTCTCTCTCTGTCTCTCATGAATAAATAAATCTTAAAAAAAAAAAAAAAAAAAAAAAAAGCCAAGAGAATTTTGAAGGTTTGGTGGTTGCCTCTAATTTTGTCCAAAAATGATCTGGGAACTTGTTGAAAGTAGAGATTTCCAAGAATAACCCTCAGAGCTTCTGACTGAATCAGATGACATGAAGCCCAAGAATCTGCATTTGGTAGACATCCTCTGGGATTCTGCTGTTGGTAGACCAAGGACTACAGTTTGAGAAAAGTAGGGAAGGCCTGGTTCCCTGTAAAAGGCAAAAATACCTTAAAATAATGCCTTATGCATTTGATAGAGATGCAAATATTATTGAAGGACTCCATATGCCAAGTACTGTGCTGGGTATGCCTAAAAAGCCCCTCCTCTAATCTTGAATAATACTGTTATTCACATTTAAGCAAGCAGTGGGGGGAAAAAGGGGGGAGGGGCTAGCAAGGCAAAATAACTTGGCAAAAGTCATGTAGCAAGTAAGTCAGAGAGCCAGGATGTAAACTGAAGGTTTTGCCTCAAATAATAGATCTTCTTTGACTACACTGAGCTCATGATTGCCAGCCTCCGTGAAGCCACAACAATCATTAAGTGATTTCCGGCAATCACGGGTTCTCCTAAAGTATTAGATGATACAGACTTCCAAATTAAAGAGAAGCAAGGTTTAACTATGTCTCGAGATTTTGAAAGATCCTTGGCTACCCGAAAGTATTCAGAGGTGCTGGACAAGCAAGGGCACAGATGAAAAGCAAAGTCCCTAACCAAAAGTTTTTTCTAATAATAGTATGCTTAACATATTTATCCTACATGGGTCCCAGAAGCAGATACTAAACACTTAAAAAAAAAAAAAAAACTATCCCTATCATAGAGGAGCTATATGACCATTGGTAAGTGATTAACCTCTCTGTGCCTCACTTTTTTCATCTACAGAATGAGACAATACCAATACCTCGGGTTAGCTGTAGTGCTCATATAAAATAGCACCTGTGACGCACTCAGCACAATACCTAGCCCAGAGAAGTTCGGTAAATGGTAGGTATTCTTACTTCCTGTTTATGAAATTATTACCTCTAAAAGGCATGTGATACAGTTACAAAAACAGAGAAAACCCACAAAAGACCAAGATATATCAAAGATGATACCAACCATACTAGAAGTAGAAAAAAGCAAAACCAACCAGAAGAGCAAGATGCCATTATCCCCCTATAAGAGCAGGTAAGAGGCAACTTTGATAATCTTATTTTAAAAATGGCAACAATGTAGGGAAGTCTACTCTTCTACACACCACAAATGCATACAACTTAAAGGAGCATTTGGCAGTTTATTAAAGTTTTTAATGCCGTTATTAATTTTTTTAACACCGTGATATAGAAACTCCCATTCTTCTTATTGACCTTAGAACAGAAGTAAAAACATTTTCTGTAAAAGGACAAATAGTAAATATTTTAGGCTTTGCAAGCCTTCCAGTCTCTGTGGAAACAATTCAAATTAGCCCTTGTAAGTAAAAAAGCCACCACAGATGATCCATAAATGAATGAGCACTGCTTGTTCCAATAAAATTTTATTAAATGGCACTGATATTTGAATTTCATATAATTTTCCCATGTCAAGAAATAATATCCATCTTTTGATCTTTTCGCCCCACCATTTAAAACTGTGAAAACAATTATTAGCTTGTGGGCCACACATAAACAGCAGAGGGCTGGCTTTCGCTGAGTGGCCGGTCTAGCTGTGAAAACCCAGAAACAACCATCAGTTCATCCACAGGGAAAGGGCTAAGTGAATTCTGGTATATCTGTAGTCTGAAACATACTGCTAGTTAAAAAAATAAAATAATTCTAAAGAATATAAAAACTATTCACTGAAAAAGTTGCAGCTCCACAGTATGAGTCCATTAACTAAAAACAAAAGCAAAAAACTCCAATTTAGCAATGCTTTGTTTTCTATTGAACATTTTTCCTGGCATGCAAATAATTGCTTTTCTTTCAAAGGTTGCATGGGGAGGAGAAGGAAGGAGCGACCAGGATGAAGGTTAGTGGTGTAAAAGGATATGTTTTTTTCTGTATTGTTTCCATTTTGTTCCAGGAGACTGGATTCTTGAAAAGAGCTGAAAGAAGACTCAGCACAGAGGTTTGCACTCTTGCACTATTGAAGCAGTGAGGACATGTGTAAAAGGAGAGGGTGGGTTGCTTTTGGTCTGACACTTTCTGACCCCAGAGACAGAAGTAGCCCTTGGCTAAGATGGAGTAACCTGCCATATTTCAGGGTGTGTGCATGGGGTGGGGGTGGGCTCCGATGGCACTAGCTCACCTAACCAAAGCAGAGACGAAAGTGGTCACAGCAGATATCTTGTCTCAGTTCATTTCTCAACACCTGTTAAACGTGATTAACAGCCCTGGCTAATTAGGTGTTAAGAGCATCTCAGGCTCTAATGGGTCCCAGAGGTCTGTGAAGTTGACTTCATTTTCATGTTAGTCTCCTTCCACAAGGTCTCAAACATCACCAAGATCTACAGAGTATTTTATATACTCCCATGTGAGTCACTCTGTGCTTCAAATACACCAGCATCTCCCACAAACGATAGTGAGTGCCTAAGATATACATTTGTTCAATAAATAAAGCAGGCAAGCTTTGTATTTTATGGGGCACAAATGGGCCTCTTGTTGCAATTAATATTATAAAAGGCTGCTAACCTGTGTGCATTAAATTAATCACTACATTTTGTGATCTTAGCTGAAAGGCGAAAGAGCTTTCTGGTAACAGAATGCTCCCAAACCCTCCTCTACCTCACCTCAAATAAAGCAAAACTGCAAAAATCAGAAACCAAGAAGGCTTCAAGAGAAGACTTTTTGTTTCAAATATATATTAAACTATTAGCATATTAGGTTATAAAATTATATAATATGCATTATATGTAATGTTATATTGAAATATATTCAGTATTAAATACATACACACATATACTTATCTCACAGACTTTGCAGTCATCAGGGTATATTTCTTACTTCTCTTAAATGGTATTGAGCCTCAATAAAATTCTTCCTAGAGTTAATTAAAAGTCAGCTAATTAACCCTCCTTTTCTGGAAAGTGGTAGAGTTGGAGGCAGAAATTAATCCCTTCTTTACTTTCATTTGCCTAGTCCAGCAATATATTGAACAAGAAGTAACTCCCATCAACAATTGCACATGATGGGATAAAAATACTGAAGAAGATCTATACCTACTGACAGAGAAAGTGGTCTGGTGATAGACCAAGTTCAAAAGAGTAAGCTGCCAAACATACAGTATGTGGTCACCTAAATTCTGTAAAACTTAACAGCTGAAATCCATATCTGTACATTTTTAGATTGGAATACACACAAGAAAGGCTCTGAAAATATACAACTACAAGGCCTTTCTTTTTTTTTCACTTATTTATTTAAGGGGGGACAAGAGAGGGCACTCAAGTGGGGGAAGGGGCTAAGAGAGAGAGAAAGAGAAAGAGAAGTGGACTCCATGCTGACTGTGGAGCCCAACTCTGGGCTTGATCTCAAGACTTTGAGATCTTAACCTGAGCTGAAATCAAGAGTCAGGCATTTAACCAAGTGAGCCACCCAGGCACAACTACAAAGTCTTAGAAGGAAATTAATTTTGTCTCCTTTAGCCCCAATGGAAAGTATGAGTCCCAAATGACCTGCATGGTCTTCACAGTCACTTCTCACCCAACAACAGTGGAACACAGTCCTTTAGATCCAGAGTCAGGCGGCTGAACCACAAATCTCACATCTACCACTTACTAGCCAGGTTGTCTTGGACAAGTTAGTACATTTTACTCCATGCCATTTCCTCATGTGCACAGTGGAGTTAATGGTGCCTACTTCATCAAACTGTTGTGAGGGTTAAATGATTTAATAACTATAGAGCAGCACTCATTTTAGCAAATGCTATGAACAGTCCCCTCTCTATCATCATTAACTCAGGTCCTCATCTTGTCTAAGCCATAATGTGAACTTCCCCTATTCACTGCCTTTTCTAATTTGCCAAATATGAAATGGGAGCAAGAAACAGCAAAGCCTCCATGCCTCACCCCCTCCTCCTCCACCACCATGTTGAACCCCCAAATAAAATCTTTGGGTTTGACATTCCCAATTTTTTTTTTCACTCTGTTGTAGATTGAGGTCATCAAGCACCACCTCATTTCAAACTGGAGTTAATTCTCAGCCGTGGTCTGAAAGTAATGGAGGTGAGGTGGGCTTTTCGTGTTGGCTGACAGTTCCATTAGCACATTTGTGGGTTGTTTTTTCCTCCAGTATTCTTTTCACTGAAATTGTTCCCTGATTTCTTACTTGTAATTGTCTTTCCATATTGGTCTATAAATTTCTGCCATTTCAGTGAAACCTAACGTATCTCCACTGTGCACTATTTGGAGCCCAGGAGAAGTACGGCTATTAGTGAGGGTCAGCTTTATCATGGGTAAGGTAGAGATAATAGCATTGACATTTTTTCCTTTAGTTTTGACATAAATTTGATTTTTTCCAATTATAGACTTCATGGCATTTTATTAAACAAAGATAAAAAAATAAGTAACAGAATGTAATGAAAACCACCCATAATTCCATTATCAATCTTAAAAGTCCATTATATAATCTTCTAATCCTTGAAAATGTATAGATCTAAAGGTTGGGGGTTGACTGGTTTAGTGATTTCTGAATCTTGCTTTTTCTTTTTTCTTTCTTTTCAGACCACTTTCTATGTTAATTTTCAGTCTGATATGTTTAACTTAAAACCTTTCATGGTGCCTAACTATATACCCATAGTCACAAATATCAAGGGTTTAAGAAAAAATGAATGAAAGAATGAAAAAAGAAAGAAAGAACATGTTTTACAATTTTATAATATATCATGTGCAATCCTCCACATCAAATATATATTCTCAATTTTAATCTCATAATAATCCATAATACATACATCACAGTAGTCTATTCAACTCATCTCCTACTGATCAAAATTCATTTTGTTTCAAATTTTTGCCACTTGGGACAATATCACAACGAATAATCTTGTAATTATTTTTACATAGAATAAATTTATAAAGATGAGACCATTGTGTCAAAGGTATATTTTGCATTCAATATGTTATGGCCAAACTGTTAAGCAATGTATACTGCCCCCCCCCCCCAAATTTCTCTGCATCATAACTAACATGAGATGTTATATATTTTTTAGTTTTACCCAAATTATGGGTACAAATCTTGTTATTTTACTTAGCAATCCTGAGAATAATCCCTCCCTTTTACGCTGGTCATTTGAATTTTTCTGTTCTGTAATTGCCCATCCACATTCATTGCCCACTTCATCTGGTTGACTTTTAATTTTTTTTAAAGATTTTATTTATTTATTCATGAGATAGAGAGAGAGAGAGAGAGGGAGGGAGGGAGGCAGAGACACAGGCAGAGGGAGAAGCAGGCTCCATGCAGGGAGCCCAATATGGGACTCGATCCAGGGTCTCCAGGATCAGGCCTTGGGCTGAAGGCGGCAGTAAACTGCCAAGCCACCCAGGCTGCCCATGGTTGACTTTTTAAAAAACATTTCTTATGGAGGATGTGGGCATTTAAGTGGCTCAACTATTGGTCTATCATGTTATACTTTTTTTTAACCTGGGTTAATGGTTGTATTTGAATATGTATATGGACAAACACATACATTGAAAGGCTGTTGAGGGGAACATGTGCCCTAATACATCTTTGTTTCCAACTTGTCTTACCGTGCCCTGCCTTGCACAGCATGACTAATCCTCCACCCTATGTTTTATCACCACCATCTCTCTTCCTCACCCCTCTTGCTTTGGAAGCTCTATCTTCCTCCTCTCCATTTCCTGCTCTCTTGCCATCACAATTACCTCCATAAAGAACTAAAATTTCTCCCCCATCACAGCTCCCCTCTTTTTTTTTTTTTTCTCCAAAGGGAGAATAAAGCTTTGACCAATGACAGAAAAAGATGGCTAGAAAAACTGCTTTCCTTCATCGGCACTTAGGAAATATTGTTCAGTGGTTTGGGACCCCATTTGTTTCTACCACCTCCATCTATCTTTGCTTTATGGCTTTTGACTTTTGCTGCTTTAACTCCACATTCTGTTTTGCTCTATTTCCACTGTTTAGCTGCCAGGTTTGGTCTGGTTTCACTGATTTACTGTATCTAGCCTCATTCTCTCTCTGGATTCGGAATCCCATCCTAGAAAAGACTGTGTCTGGCTCCTAGATTCTCTCACTTAGTGACTGAATGAAGTTTAGTTCTATCAATAAACATTTTAGCATAAGTGGGTTCAATTCCAGTAGCATAGATGTTTTCAGATAGCTTCAGATGGTGAAACCCAGAAATTTTAATTATTTTTGCAAAACACTATTAAATAGTGACATTCAATTTCATCCTGTGAACTGGAAACATTTCAGCTTAAGGAGAAAAGCATGATACAAATATATGTAATTATGCAATAAACCAGTATTTTATTTATTTTTATATTAGATATTCTATTTATTCCTATAAAGGAATATTATTTATTTTCCAGTATAATTAATGCACAGTGTTACTATTGAAACACTATTATCATAAAATGCCAGACATAGTCCAGAAAAATCAGGTTTTTACAACTTCACTTTCCCTAATTTTTTCCCCATTAATGTTAATTTGCTACATTTTGCTTGTTTGGGAGCTAACACCAAATATTTCTTTTTTTAAAAAATATTAAGGTTGGGACACCTGGGTGGCTCAGCAGTTGAGCATCTGCCTTCTGCTCAGGTCAATATCCTGGAGTCAAGAGATCAAGTCCCACATCAGGCTCCCAGCAGGGAGCCTGCTTCTCCCTCTGCCTGTGTCTCTGCCCCTCCCCCTCCTTGTCTCTCATGAATAATTAAAATCTTTTTTTTTAATTAAAATTAAAAAATATTAAGGTTGAAGAACTTGAATTGAAGGACATTCTATTAAATTCCCCCATCTCCCCCCCCCCCCCCCCAAGAATTGAGGAAGCAGCACTTTTGTTCACCATGGGTGTGAGAATCCCAGAGGAAGCAGAGCAATTAGTTCAGAGGCTGTGGCAGCAAGCCATTGGTAAGGTGCTTTCAGCCTGGAGCAACAGAGGAGAAGTAAGGTAAGAGATCAGAGATTCATTTTAAAGGGTACACTAATAGGCTTTGCTGGAGTTTTTAGGCAGCACAAGGGCATATTTCGACACCTTAAAAGCTTCTGCATTTTAAAATTTCTGGCCAATTATTAGTTTGCCCATCAAAATCTCAGCCTCTTTATCCTTGCTTATACATGGTATCATACTTCTTTGACTTGAGTGCCCAAATACTACAGGTTTCTGGTTTCAAGTAGTTCTCATTCTTTATCATATGTCCCAGAGTCCAAACACTAATAGTGTGAAAATATCCCAGTGATGTACATGCGGAAGCCTGACATGAGGAGAGAACATGTGGAGGCCGAGAAAATCAAGGCCATTCCACTTTAAGTTCAGTGTTAGCACAAGTACAGCCATCCCAGGCCCCTGTGAATAAGAGCTGAAGTTCACATTCCTTCAGTTACAGGAAGAAAACAGCTGACAGCTTAACGTCCTAGAAAGCCCCATATTAGAATAAGAACAGAGCCCAAGCCAAGGGCTGGAAGCCCCTGTTAGAATAAGAACAGAGCTCAATGCCCTTGAAAGCCCCATATCAGAATGTAAACAGAACTCGAGAAATTCCTCCACCCCTTCTGGAGGTCCCCTAGACCAGCCCTTAAAACTAAGCTGAAACCCACCTCGGGGTCCAAGTCCCTGCTCCGCTGTGCGGGAGTATACTTGGACCCAAGCTCGAGCTTGTAAATAAACCCTCGTGTGTTTGCATCGGTGTCGGCTCCTTGGTGGTTTCTCAGATTCGCAATCTTGGGCACAACAAACAGACAATAGATTTGTTAACTCTGGGCAGTTTTGCAAAAGAATCAATTTTGTAAGCCAGCATTGCAATGCTTGGGATTGAATAGTGTTCAGATAAGATGTCTGAGTGTCCCCATACAGAACTTATCCTTTAAAGCTGCTTCCTTTCATAACTGTCCTAAGGTTTTTGAAGCTCTTTGCACATCTTATCACACTTTAAATATCTAAAAGAATCAATATTTGTTCTTTACAACATTCTAATTTTTTGTTGTTGTTATTGTTGAAGGACAATCAATTGTGATTTGCATAAACTCAAGGGCAATTTAAAAGACAATTGCAATAACTAAGATTGAAACTGGCATGTCTTTCCCTGGTGAGGTGTTAGACATCGAAATAGCTTTCATCTCATAACAAAGAGAAGGATTCACGTCTCCAGAACACACTAATTTTCTCCTCTTATCTTTTCCCCAAACAGCAGCCTGGGTGCTTCTCTCTCTCTCTCTCTCTCTCTCTCTCTTTTTAACAATGAAAATCTTAATCCTATCATGTAACTCAACATATTGAACCTTTTCCATGATTTTCCATCATCCTAAAGGATACAATCCAAATTCCTCAACATGGCTTACAAGAATCTACATCAGGGCTCTCAGTCCCAGCAGACCCAGCCAAATTTTTAATACAAATATTTTGTGATGCCCTCTTTTATCTCCGGGAATAATGAGATCTACCATTAAAATGATTTACCTAAAAAAAAAAAAAAAAAAAAAAGATTTACCTATACTTCCCAGGTAGTATCACAACTTTAAAGTCATTATAGTGCCTCATCTTTACTATAAAGGAGAAATCTTAGAACGGAATAGTGTGCTAACAGTTCTTATTCCTCTAAACATATACAAGAGAACATATGCAACCTCAATTGCCTCACACAGGCATCCCTGGACTCTCGGGAGGCAAGACAGCCTGAAATGAAGCAAACACCGTAGGTGACACAGCAGAGACAGAGAGAACCCAGCTTCATGGTAACTTCATAGAGCGGCTGAATCAACCTATCCTGAAGCCCACCCTATGTCCAGATTTTTCAATGACCCAAATCAATAAGTTCCTTTCCAGTTAAACTTTATGCATTGGGTTATCTGTGTAGGACATAAAATATCATCACCAATACATCCAACTAAACACAGAGCATGAGGAAAGTGCCAACTCTCTCATCAGACTGTCTAAAGCATGCTATGATCACCCAAAGAAAATAGGAAAATTAGTGTTTTTCTCTGATTTATAAGATACTGTGAACTTCATAGAAATGATGTGTTACCAGAACAGCCTTCATCTAGGTGTTCAGGAACACATTTCCACCCAATTATCTCTAAAAGATTAAGATCCAACTTTCCTGATTTCTTATGTGCTTTAACTTACTATATAATACAGGCCTCAGGTTTTTAAGGCATTGGTGCAAATATTAATAAAAAAATTATTAAAGTTGGTTACCCCTGCCTCCTCCTACCACTGATGGTGCAGCTGAGTAACATCATTGACCGTCAGTGTATCTGAAGTCCCAAACTCATGTGGATTTTCATGGGCAAGGTGAAAAAACTAAACGCCCATAGTTAACTTCTTATAAATGAGTATCTATATCCCTTTTTAAGTGTAATTTTCCTAATATCATATGAAAATCATTTCCCCCATCCTTTTCTCATTCTTTCCAAAAAGTAAAACAGGTACTAAAATAAACTGACAATGTAACCATGCACGTTGTACTCCTACCTGCTTTTCCTCTTAAGTTATAATTGTACTACAGTAACTGTATTAGTAAGAGCCAACACTTGTATGGAGCCATTTGTACACCAGGCTTCTATTCTCAACACTTCGAAAACAGTAACTCCTTTAATTTTATAATAACCCTAGAAGCATAATTACTATTTTATATTACTATCTTACTGATGAAATCATTGAAGCACAGAGAAGTTAAGTCACTTGGCCAAAGTCACACAGCTGCAAGCCAAGATTTGAACAGAAGGCCAGTGCTCTTAATCATTGGTCTCTCAAAACAAGACATGCTCGGGGAAAAGATTAGCTGATATTGGAAAATAGGTCTTGAAAATATTAGAAAATGAATCTGCAGGAATGTCAAAGCTTTCAGATGCAGGGAGATAAATACTATCTTACAAGGAGAACAAAGGTAAACAAGAAGTATTTCTTGAAGAGCTTACAAAGCTCAAGTTAGAAACTCATCACGCTACTGTTCTGTCTGGCCATCTTTAAGTTTCTATATCCTGAAGCTGTGGCTTCAAATCAGTCATATACTTTGGCTCTCTGATGCACTAACAGGTACACACTCACATCTGGCCATCTGCACCATACACCACACTCAGCACAAATATGCACCAAACCCATGGCAGAAAGATGAAATAAAGCCAGTCTTCCTCTCTTTGTTGATCAAATGCAGCTGCAAAGTCAGCAGAGGATAAATATCTTGATGCTTACTTCATGTACAAGGGCTTTGAAGGAGAGCACAGAGAAGTAACTTTCTATGTACCATTCTGAAAGAAAAAAAATGTCGTAAAATCCAACTTCCCTGGTGTCATTTCTAGCAAGGAGGTTTGTTTTTCTTCATTTGTAGTGCATCTAGGTGATCAAACCAAAAATAACTGATCCACAGGTTCTGAAGTTTTCATTAGTAATCACCTTTTGCATTCATAAATAAATCAAAAAGCAATTTTAATCCTATCTTCCCTCTAATGCCTAATATCATAGCAAATATTTTTTTGTAATAGGCAAGGGGCAAGTTAGAGGACTTTCTCAGATGTAGGTGGGCAAGGAGGAAGCCACCTCGCTGAATTTGCCTGCCTGTGTGGCAGAAGCACATGGATAAAGTCAGAATGCTCATCACACATCTCTATCAGGGCTGATGGCAGCTATCTGGAGCACCCACACACACCAGAAAATGGAAAATGTCGTCCTGCAGTAGAGGTAAATACAGGGCTGAGCATGGAGATGAACATGCTCATTAAGCTCAATTACGAATAGTGGCTGGCACTAATGGAAAAGCAACTCTTTTGTTTCATTCCTTATAAGCAAAAAAGAAAATACTAGAAAAGGAATAATATAATGTCAAGACCCCTGCCAAAGATGAATGAGCCTCCTTTCCAGGGTTCAGTCACATCTCACTCTGTGCCTCCAACAGGGATTAAAACACAATCTAAGAAGCCAACAGGCAATCATCTTTTCTCTCGCTGAAAATAATTCTCAGAACTATAATGTATTCATTCCTTTTTTTTTAATTAGGTGAAATCTATTTAATAAAGCAAGAAAGTCCTCCAAGAGGTCACAGATTTATCATGATGTTAAACGTCATAAAATATCAGTTACAGGCTAAGTAGTTAAATCCAAATTACATACCACACCATTAATTTTATAATCAATAGAGATTAAAGGAAATGAGGAAGTAAAGTAAATGATAGGATCCTAACTTAAATCAAATCAATACATATTTATTGGTGTCTAAAATGGCACAAGGAAGGCCAGGCAGTGTCGAGTCGTGTTCCGTGCCTTCTAGGAGCTTCCTATCTGGCTGGGGAATCCATATGCAACATGTAGGAAGTTTCCCCAGATAGCGATAACAATGCCAGGGTGTCACGAGACCCCGGACAAGTACTGGCCAACAGATTCAGGCAGAAGAGTGCTTGTGGTTACAAGCGTGGTATGCAAAGCCAAACTTTCTGGGTTTGTCAGGTTCGATCACCTTGGACAAATATTTAGTGTTTCAGTGCCTCAGTTTCCTGAGATGAAGAGGAGATAGTACCTACTACTGTTGTTGTTGGTAAAGATTAAATGAGTTGGTACTTGCCAAATGCTTAAGAAATAAGGCCAGGCATACAAAAAGTGCTTTGTAATGGCTAACAGAGAGAACTACCACTGGGAGAAGGAAAAGCTCTGTCAGTCTAAGGTTTCCTAAAGTGCTGCTAGAATTCAAATGGAGGAGGAAACAGATCATGTTAATTTTCTCCTTACCGCGGATTCTTTCTCTATTGCTACCAACATCCTAAGATCTCAACCATTCTAAAACCTAGAACTGATGAATCGTCCTCTACTTCATTAATTCCATGTAAAATTCTTCTCTTTCTCCTCATTGGTCAACGTTTTAAGATGGCTACACGTGCACCTATTAGTTGTTCATGATCTTTCATTCCTCTGCCCCTCCAAATCTGACTCGAGCCCCGACCATCCTGCCCAGAGCATGATAAATAGCCTAATGCCTAAATTTTGATCACTGTCCTTCCATCTACCTAGAACATTAAAAATTATTCACCACTCCATCTTCTTGATTTTCTCCTTTGTAGGCTCTGTCTCCGTCATTAGGATGCTGACTTCTAGCAACAAGGGACTTTCTTCCCCACATCCACAACTCCTGGTACTCGGTAGTATATCAAAACCTAAATTGCTCTGCTAGACTTTTCTCTCCACCAATGTGGTATGGAGACTTCAGAGATGGCCTCCAAGATTTCTACATCTGGTGTATATATTTATCTAATTCCTTCCACTTAATCCTGGGCAGGACTTTGACATGATGGAGTTCACTCCTGTGATTAGGGAGTAAAAGAGGGATCTCATAGATTTCATTAAGAACCACCCTCCCACTCACCCCCACCCATTCGGTTCCTTTGAGTTAAAGGGGGGGTTATCTTGGGTAGGCCTCACTTAATCAGTGAGCTCTTAAAATAAACTTGGCCTTTCCAGACAGAAGCAGCTCAAAACCTAAAAGACATTCTGCTAGAACCCAAGTAAAAGTAAGTTATCAGGTTGTGAGAGGGCTTATGGAAGAAGTCACGTGGCAAGGACCTGAGTGCATCTTCTAGGAGCTAAAATGGTCACCGTCCAACAGCTAACCAGATATTGCAGAAGTTAATCCTACCACCACAAGGGACTTTAGAAGTGGAACGTTCCCTTGTTATGCCTTCAGATAAGAATACAGACATACTTTGATTTCAACCTTAAGCAATACTTAGCAGAGAACCCACGTAATATATGCCAGGTTACAGCCCAAAGAAATGGAGATAGTAAATTTGTTTTTTTTAAGCTACAATAGTCTCCCCTTATCCACAGATGATATGTACCAAGACCCTCAGTGGCTGCTTGAAACTGCAGATAGTACTGTATCCTACATATACTATTTTTCCTATTCATAACATACCTATAATGAAGTTTAACATGTAAATTAAGTACAGTAATAAAATAAATATATTTTAATAAATTATGCCAATATACACATTTTGTCTCTTTCTCTCAAATTACACTGTAGTGTACCCATCATTCTTCTTGGGATGAAGGCAGGTGATAAAACACCCACGTGATGAGATGAAGAGAGGTGACTATCAAAGGCATTGAGACATAGTGTTAGGCTACTAATCAGCTTTGGGTAATACAACAAAAAAGGGTAATCTGCTTCTGGACCGGGGACTATGGGAACTAAAACCATGGAAAGATAAACTGCAGATAAGGGGACTGCCTCACTAAGTTTGTGGTAATCAGTTACACAGCAACATAAATGTAATATATCACTCCCCCTATGTCCCACTGCCTTCCACAGCCTTCTCTGGCTCTGTCTTCCTCATTTTACACCTCAAATGTATGCTGTTTTCCATTTGTGTCAGCCCTCTCCAAAGTGATTGTGTCCATCTGAGTCACTTTAATAAGCATCTGTATGTGGTTTTCTCTAGATTTCTCTGCTCCTCTTCCCTTAAATCCATGTCCTATTTTCCCTATTGCTTGATGGTGCACTCTGTGTGAGTACCAAACTCCTCATTTAATGGGCCCAAAATCTACCTTGTTTTTGCTCCCTCTATCTTATGCTCAAAATACCTCCTCCTTCTACCTGAGCCAGTCCTATTCATGGCTGGGCCGGACTTTCCTGCCTTCCTGTCTGTCTGTCTGTCTTTCTTTCAGATTTATTTATTCATTAGAGACACACAGAGAGAAGCAGAGACATAGGCAGAGGGAGAAGCAGGCTCCTCACAGGGAGCGTGATATGGGACTCAATCCAAGGACCCCAGTTTCATGGCCTGAGACAAGGCAGATACTCAACCCTTGAGCCACTCAGGCACCCCTATTTATGGCATTTCTATGTTCCCAACATTTAATCTGTAGGCAACTCAAGGAAATTCACCCTCTTCTCTTTTTATGATTAGAACCAGCAGTTGGCCAAATCCTGATGGCTTTTAACAATATAATTCACATTCAACCCTGTGTTCTATTGCCAATGGAATTTAGGTCCTTATCATCACTGGTGTGGGTTTTTTCTAATGTATCAATAACCTATTTCAAAACCAATGTGTTTACAAAATACAAAAGTATTTATAGATCTTACACAAAAAGCAATAAAATTAATATCACTTCACATGGGCCCTCAAAGTCTAACACGAGTAATTTCAATTTTTAGCTGTGTCATTTAATTGCAATGGGCTCATAATATATCTTCTTAATGTCTCTGAGCCTCAGTTTCCTATCTGATTATTGGGGAAGGTGATATTTACCTCACAGGGTTAACAAGAGAATTCTAAGAAAAAGAATCCAATAAATGGTAGCTGTCCTCATCATTATCTAGAATACTAGCAACACCACCAGTTTCCTTGCTAATCAGTCCAGAAAGGTTACCAAGGCCTCTTAGTCTTCCTTCTCTATCCAATTACCGAACCATCAGAGCGACTTTGACCAATGTCTTGCATGGTAAGTTCATCAGATCATCTTAGGAGTCTCCATTCAGCTTGTAAACTCTTGGGGAACATTAACAACATTGCTTGTTTATCCTTGTCGCTCTGAATGCTGGCTACCAAACCCATGATAAACAATGAGGAAGAAATGGAGAAGTGGTTCAATGGGAACTTGGTAGTATGAAAGAAGGAGACTGAGAAGAAAGTGAAAGTGGTAGATGTGAAAGGCAAGCTTCGTCTCACCTAAAAATCAAATGAAGCAAACATGCCCCTGCATGCTGAGGTTACTCTTAATGAGCAGTCCTCCCTGGGACACATGCGCCACAACTGAAATCAGATCTTCTGGACAGTTACAATTTTCTCATGGGAGAAGGGAGGCAGACTCAAGTCCTCATCACATGCAACCCAGAGACATTACAATATCAACAGAATACTTTTGTAATTAAGTAATTGGACATGCTTGACAATTTTCGGGTAGTTCATTTGTCCCAGAGGTGTAAAGGGTTGAAAATCTTTTTTCCTCCTGCAGCTAAAAATCTATTTAATGGGGAAGCTTCAAATCACGTTGCTAAAGAGATGACAGCCCTGAGGTCTAGATATGGTGCTTCTCATAAACTCTTACTCTGAACACCTCACAGTGACACAACTTTATTGTTTGCCAAACACCAGGGACCCAACATTCACAAATATTCTGGTTCTAATTTATGACAAATAAACCAGAAGGCATCAGTTAAAAATTTCATGAATACCTTCTTTTAAGAGGCTTAAGAAGCTTTCACTGATTTCTTCCAACTATCATTGTCAGAGAATTAGAAAAAGAAACAAAAATTTAAAAATCTCTAAAAGCAGCTATGTTCTAGTTAGCACATGAGGAGGTAACAACTTACAGAACTGTATAGGAAGGGAGTCTCACCAGGAGGAACTGAATATGCAGAAAGAATTAAAAGAAACACAAGCAGGAAGGAGGTAAGGCGGCAGGAGAATTTTCAGGAACAGGTGTAACAACTTCAGGTACTACAGGGAATTAGAGAAGTGAAGGTTCTAAGTGTCTTTGCCAGATACACCTATTTGCAGAGCAAACAAGCAAGGTTTGACAAAAGCATCTCCAGTAGGCAGTTCTGTTGACGTGATAGGTATTGCCATGGTAATGCTCCCAGGGTAGTGGGGCGGGCAGGAGAGAATCTACAGACAAATGTGCTGGGTATGAGTGTGAGATGGTCAAGAAGATGATAAAAATGTTACTATTTGTTGAGAACACTTACATGTGATTTTATATACCAGATCCCCACAACTAAGGTAACCATCATTATACCCATTGTACAGGTATGGAAATAGAGGCGCCAAGGGGCTAAGTGAGAAAGTAGGTTATTATTGAGCAAGCGTTCTCTTCCTTTTCCCAACATTCACAGGAGAAAAATCCCTCCCTTTGCCTTTGATGTCAGACTTGATCCTGTGACTTGCGTGAAATGTGAATGGAAGACAGAGTACCTTATGAAGCCTATGCCTTAACAAGTTTATGCTTTGTCACTCCCAGAGCTTCTGACTACCCTGAGAAGAACCTGATCCAGGTAACCACAAAGCCTCCACCTTGGGCACCAACAGGAGACAAGCAGAGCAGAGCCACACACACCCCTCAAGCCCCCAACTGCAGGCTTGCAATATAAAAAAGCCAAGGATACTATTGCATCACACCAACCCAGTAAGTAACCAGTTTACTGAAATGTCTAAAATGATTTTTTTTTTTTTTTTGCCACTTATTAGCACTAGGTCCCATGGCTGAAACACAGAAGCCATTTTCTAAACAAATGTTAGTTCTCTTGCTCAGAGAGGAAGTGTGGGCGGAGTTTAATATAGAAACCTATTTTTGGATTTCCACCCCACAAATTCTAAATATAGCACACTTTTTACTTAGTATGTCTTACTTCTGAGTAAACTGGATTCTTACAGAGTGTACCTCATTTTGTTCTGCTTTCTTGTGGCTGCATTACAGGCTGTTTTTGTTTTCCTCCCTCTCTTAAGCTGCCTGCTTGCTCTGTTATTTTTACAAACCACATTAACTGAAAAGATTGCATTTTATTCTTTTACATCATTATCTCCCCAAACAGAGCACTTTACTCTTCACCATATTTTTGTAAATCTCATCTGGTATTTTTTTATGTTTCTGCTTCCTGCACTTACCTCCATCAAGTTTAGATAATAGTCACAGGCTCTTTGATGACTGGAAGCTTTTACTGAACATTGTAGGGATTACATCCATAAAAGGTTTGATGTACTCTGCTGATCAAAGATCTCTTTTTACCACTTCCAGAAGTTTTCATCCTTTGAGATTAAGCCAATAGTTTCAAGGGCAGTGAGTTTCAGGGCAGCGATAATCCTTGAGTACTCTAAAATAAGATTGCTCCTTTGTCTCAGCCTTGGTTTTCCTGAATACACTTACCAAAAAAAAAAAAAAAAAAGAAAGAAAGAAAAAAGAAAAAAAGAAAAAAAAAAAAAAACCAAAATATTACCATTCTCTTCCTTCTGCTCCTGCATCCAACATTCTTGGCTTCATAATTTCCTTTTATGATATAGGCCCGATAATTTAGTATTTTAACTTTTCCCAACACAGTGATTAACAATTAACACATTGTAGAAGAGTAGAAGCTCTCTCAATTTTCAAACCTCTGCAGACTCACCCTTAACTACTGAGTTGGTCCAGCATGCCCTAGCATGGCACACCGGTGCTCACTGCCTGCCAGACTGGCCCCGTCTTTTGCCACGAGCTCTCTCCAACCCATTTTCCCATACACACTCTCTTAAAAAGGAGCTAACACCTATGCTTTCAATATATATTTTTGTTATTTTTAAATGATTTGTTATTTTGTTAGTGAAGGAAGAAGCCTCAACAAAGTAGAATATCCTGTCTGTGGCCACAAACCTAGCCAGTGGCAGAGCTGTCACACCAAAGGCACTAATCCCCATCTCCTAAGCACCCACTCCTACCTGGTGCCTTTGCCGACATTGCTCTCTCTGCCCCAAACACCTGGCAAACTCACCCTTGCAGTGAGCACTTACTGACTCTCTAATGCCAACTCGGTTTTCTCTTGCTACCTTTTCATGACCAGCCTGATATAAAATAAACTACGTTTCCAAAAAAATAAATAAATAAACTACGTTTCCGTTCGTGTACCCCCTGCCCCTTGCCTATTTTTATTAGGGAAGAAATAAAATACTATTTGTACCTCTGTTTACCCCATTGCCACAAAGCTCCCAGAAATCAGGGGCCTCATTTTTAATCCTCAGAGCCAACTGAGCTTCTGGAACATTGCAGGTACCCAATAAATGAGTGCTGAAGCTAATTTAGGTAACAGAGGAAAATCGGGATAGCTATTATAATTACCTGAGAAAAGGAAAGAGTGGGTGAAAATGTGTGTGAATATGTATCCATGTTGGCATATAATACATGTGGACTGTCTACAATAGTATAGGTTAATAAAGTACTATATAGATAACCCATATGAATTATCTACAACATGCTGATAGAATAATGATAAAAACTGAGTACAAAGTTAGATTATGGCCAAATTCCTCTTTGTGGAATTTTTATCTAAACAGACACTCTTTTAAAAGCCTTTGAGGATGGTTTATCAATACTTCATAAGCAGGATACAGAGTATAGGTCACTTGTCTAATAAGGATGATTTCTAATTTTCACAGCAAAGCAACTGAGAAGGGTCACAGGATCCTTAAGAAATGTTTTTCAAAGAACAAGGGCCCCTAGTACATAAAACTCACATCATTCTACTAGGAGTGGAACGTACAAAAAGAACAAAGTTAATGGATGGCCACACTAGACAACACGCCTTCTTGGATTTTTCCACCTACCAACATCACCTCACATATCATTTCTATTTGATGATTTTTAAAAATGTCTCACATTTATTATTATTATTTTTTTACTTATAAGGTCAAGAGAGACCAAAACACTTGCTGGAAGAACTGTCAACTTGACAGCTGTTGGGTAATATCCATCTCATTTGTACCCACTATTTCTCCCAACATTCACTCTTCCCTTTGGGAATCTTTCAAAGTTGTATCCCACTGTTCAGCTCTCAGCATTTGGATATTTATTCTTCCAAATCACTACTGACAGCAAAATCTCAAAGAAAATCTCTATGTTGTAGTCACTTTGAAAGAATGGGCAAATTAAACACTTAGCAAGAACCAAAGGTCCCATGATTAAGTCTTTGCCTTTCAGACAGACTTTCTTCTTTTCTTCCTCCTCCTTGTGGCGTGAGGGCTGGGGGTGGTGCCCTATGGGATAAGTCTAAGTGTCTATCAATCTGACCCACGAGGGTGAAAATAATCACGCCATCCTGGTTTTCCACAAAGACCCCCGGAGTAATACTGTTGCATTGCTCCACCACTGAAAATACTGCCTGATATACATTACCTTGTCTCCATTTCAGGTTCTAATAATAAATTCAAACTGTCTTTTCAAACCATCTTCTTTAATGCCTGACCGACTCATACTAGAGCTACTCTAGATAAATAAATGCTTGCTTCATCCCAAAGAGATATCAGAAAGAATAATTTCTCTTCAATTCACTCCCGCATTTTTGCCTAATTATTTTGAAACATTTTTGCAGTAGATTTCTCAGTTTCATTAAAATAAAAAATCTCTCAAATCTCTTAACCACTCCCTCCCACCCCCCAATCACATTTTTTATACTTTTCCCTGTCAGTTTTGAAGTAACATTTTACTAACGACAACATTCATAGTTATGCCAAAGGAAAGAGGTATTGTTTGTTACAATGTTTTTCTCATCTGTAACATGGATCAGAGGTTTTATTTTTCCCTTTATTTTATATTGCCTGCAAACAAATAAATCTGGGGTAAAAATAGTATTCCTTGAAATGAAAAGGGTAACATACATAGTGCATGGCTGAACCATACTGACCAAACAGAATCAATGGCACAGAAGGAAAGCAGTGATACATCATAGGATCACCTCTTATCCACCAGTCGGCCACAGGATGACTGTGTGCGCCAGCAGCAAACCATCAGCATGCACATGTTTTCCTCTGTGATTTCTGCTGAAACATAGGCTGTCCAGTGCATACCAGTCTCTAGCCAAAGCCCGATGGGAAGTAACTGCAAGCCATAAACTTGCAGTCCTTTAAAAACATGCTTAATGGATAAAGTATGCAAATACAGCCACCAACGCTTCCAGAGACTCTAACTTATAAATGACTGAGTGTTATTGGAGTTGATTTTTAAATGAAAAATTCAGATGTGATGGCAAGGCAGTTTTTCACAGACCCCCATGTGATCCAAGAGTTGATGCAGTATTGAAGAATTATATACTTCATGATGTAATAAAAAAAAAAAAACCCTGAATTTTTTACCACCAACTAGGTTTATGAAGAATGGTACACACGCCTGCTATATCAAAGTAAACATTTCATTTCCATAGGTGAGGTAGCAAGGCAAATGCTTCATGGGTGGGCACGTGCAAGCCTAGGCTGCCTTTTGGTTCCTTTACGGAGAAAGACAAATGCCAGAATGGGATACTTCTTTTTAAAAATCTAATCAACACATCTATGTTGTATATTCACGCTAGGCACTGTCCTAGGTTCTGGGAACCCAGAAGTGAACAAAAGAGACCAAACAACTCTGCGATCATGGAGTCCATCCTAATCCATACATTTTGCTCATTTCATAGATCTGAGCCAAAAGATGTATAATTTTCATTTCTGAAGTATTTTATGTTAAAATTAACACAGTTCAAATTTTATTCATTTTCTTACAGGGTATGCATTTTAAAAGGCCACCCACCTTTAGGGGATATTACCCTGATGTCTAGAAAAAAGATTTTTAATCTGAGATTCTTTTAATCCTTCATCTGTTTCCCAGAATGTGAGGCTGTGAATGAAAACACACAGACTATAGGAAAAATAAAAACTGTTTTCTGAGTAGAAATAAAGTAGAACATCTAATGGGTTCCTCCTATTTCGTACTACTTTTTTATGTACATCCATCTCTGGCTCAAATTCACAGATGAGATCCATTAAAATCTCAAGTTCAGTATAGCTTTCTTGAAAATTTTCAAAGTGGCAAACAAATTGAGGAGAACATCTACCTTAAAAACCCATCACTGATGCTCTTGATCAATAGCTGGCATCAATAAATCTTAGATAGACATGTGGGCAAGACTCTTGGAGCCAGGCAAGGATTTTTCTTAATATGGATACTGATGTCATTTAGGCAGAGGGAAGCTGGGCAGATTTGCAATAAGAGGGAAGTGATTATATAATACATCCAAACCATAAATAAACACTCCATTAAGTTATAAAATTCTATATGTCCTTAGAAGGGCTTCCTGTGAGCCACTTAACTTAGAAAAAAAAAAAAGGAAAGCTCTATTAATCATTCATTTGGCCAAAACCTACTGAACCCTTGCCCTATATCCAACACAGCACATCACTACCACCACCATCATCCCCACCACCACTACCACCATGTTGAGTTTACTGTGTACCAGATACTGAGCTGGGTGATGACATGTCTCCTCATTTAATTAGTGAGCGACTCTAGAAGTTGGGTATAATTTTTATCTTCTTTTTAAATGAGCAGATGAAGTAAATAATATCAAAGGAGTTATGCCATCCACTTGTGGTCCCACAGCAAACTAAATAATCAGGCACCAAATGAGCATCTGTCAAACTCCTAAAACCATGGTCTTTTACTGCCACCTCCTCTAGCTTTGAGATATAATTGACATACAACAGCATTGTGTGAGTTTAAATTATAAAATGTGTTAATTTGATACTTACATACTGTAAAACTATTACCACCAAGTTTTAACTAACATTTTTATCACTTCATATAATAAATAACCATTTCTTTTTTTTAAGAATTTATTTATTTATTAATGAGAGACACAATGAGAGGCAGAGACATAGGCAGAGAGAGAAGCAGTCTCCTCATGGGGAGCCCGATGTAGGACTTGATCTCAGGACCCCAGTATCATGCCCTGAGCCCAAGGCAGATGCTCAATCACTGAGCCACCCAGGTGTCCAATAACCATTTCATTTTTATGATGAGAACATTTAAGATCTACTCTTAGCAACTTTCAAATATATAATGAAGTATTATTAACTACAAGCACCACAATGTACATTAGATTCCAACTTATTCATCTTCTAAATTTTATTTATTTATTTATTTATTTATTTACTTACTTACTTACTTACTTACTTACTTACTTACTTACTTACGATAGACACACAGAGAAAGAGAGAGGCAGAGGCACAGGCAGAGGGAGAAGCAGGCTCCATGCTGGGAGCCCGACGTGGGACTCAATCCCAGGACCCCAGAATCATGTCCTGGGCCAAAGGCAGGCGCCAAACCGCTGAGCCACCCAGGGATCCCCCAACTTATTCACCTTCTAACTGGAAGTGTGTACTCTTGGATCAACATCTCCCATTTTCCCCTACCCCAGGCCCTGATAATCACCATTCTCATCTCAGTTTCTAAAAGTTTAGCTTTGTTAGATCCCAAATATAACTAATACCCAGTATTTGTTTTTCTCTGAGTTATTTCACTTAGCAAAATGCCCTCAAGGTCCATCAATGTTGTCTCCAATAACATGATTTCCTTCTTTCTCATGGCACAATATTTCATTATACATACATACATCCCACATCTTCTTTATTCACTCATCCATTGACCAGTACTTAACTTGGTTCCATATCGAGCATCTTTTCACGATGACCACATGCATATCTTCTTTGGAGAAATGTCTATTCAGTTCCTTTGCACATTTTTTATCACATTTTTTTTCTATTGAGCTGTAGGAGTGCCTTATATATTTTCAATATTAACTTTGTACCAGATACATAATTGCAAATATTTTCTCTCAATTCTATAGGTTGCCTTTTCATTTTGTTGATTATTTCCTTTGCTGTACAGAAGCTTTTTAGTCTGACATAGTTCTACATCTTGATTTCTTCATTTGTTGTTTGTACTTTTGGTGTCAAATCCAAAAGCACACTGCCAAGACCTATGTCAAGGGGATTATTCCCTATTTTTTCCTCTAAGAGTGTTCTGCTTTCAGATCTTATGTTCAAGTCTTCAATATATTTTGAGATGATTTTTTGCTTATGGGATAAGATGGGGAAGGAGGTAAGGACATGGTCTTAAATACTCCATTTTATTGCTCCCAAATAAGCTGCTTAATTGTGGACTCAATTGCATCATCAGCCTCATATCTGAGTTGAAAAGGATTTTAAACATTATCTAATGAATGATAAACTTCAGATGTTGGCCCATTTCCCATGATCAGCTAACTTGTTATAGGCAGATATAAAACTAGAATTTAGGTTGTAATACAAGCTTAATTCTACTATTCTATATATAATTGTGAATATACCATAATCATAATAACAATAACAGCAGCTAGCATTTGTGAAATTTAGTATATTTCAAACTTTAAGTGCTATAAATGTAAAAACTCATTTAATCTTCCCAACATAGGAAATGGATCCCACCATCTCCATAAAACAGGTGAACAACTGTGACAGAGAATTTTTTTTTCCCCCAAGGGCACATTAGTACTAAGTGGTGGAGCCAAGATCTGAATCTAGATTTGCACAGCTCTCAAGCCCACCATTTAACTACTATACTATTCTGCTTCTTGATTGAAAAAAATCAAATTTTCTCAATGTATCAAACTATAAAAAGAAAAATACCCTCAGTTTTCCTATGATGCTTCTTTGATCACTCTCATCCATATTTATATATCATTCATCTAGCATGCTTTGAGATGTTGATGCCTATCCACCTGATTCTGTGAATACACACACCATCTTTCAATAGATCATTGCTTCTGAGATCAGAGATTAAGTCTTTAATTCTATTTGTTCTTCCCCAGAACCTAATTCTCACAATGCACTATAGTAGAAAGTAAACTTTCAGAAGTGGACATTAAAAAAAGAAAAAAAGTAGCAGGTAGCTAACAAAGAGAGTTTTGAATTCGCACTACTAAATTTGACAGAGGGTCACTCATGCAAAATGATTCATAACCAAATTCAGGGAAAATCCACATCTAAATATATTTTACAAACAAGTATTTAACTAACAGGTGTTTGCCTAAATTAATCGAAGGTATTTCCCACCCTGTACACAAATTCACAACTAATCACTTGAATTAATAAATGTATACGTATTTCAAGTTCAACAATAGCTACGTGGACTAATGTATTACAGTTATTATGGAATTTTTTTTAAAAAATTGAGAAAGACCCAACATACTTACAGAGGCTAACTATATATTAACTTAGGAAACTCTACAATTCAAATTTAAAAGAAATTGTTCACATTTGATTATCAACTCCCTTTTACTAAGACAGTAGGAAAATTGAAACATTCTTACTGACAATCAGCTAATCACACGGCTGGATTAACCCAAGCTCTCCATTTCCTTTTCAATCAGAATGAGTGATTGTCCTTGGTGCTCAGAACACCTGTTGTGTAAGCGCCTTCCCAGCACATCATACAATCTACTTCCATCAGCTCAGTTGTATGTTTTTGTTTGTTTGGTTTTTGTTTGTTTTTTAAAGATTGCATTTATTTATTCATGAGAGACATAGAGAGAGGCAGAGATAAAGGCAGAGGGAGAAGCAGATTCCTCAAGGGGAGCCCAAATGTGGGACTCAATCCCAGGACCACGCCCTGAGCAAAAGGCAGATGCTCAAACACTGAGCCATCCAGGTGCCCCTCAGCTGTATTGTTTAACCAGGAATCTATATATCCGTTCTCAAGCCTATCATAATTGCGATTATATTCACATGATATAAGCGTAACATAAAATTGATGAAATACAAATGCATAAAAGAGAACTGTTGCATCCACTGCTTCCTTAGGATGATAAACTCAACTCATAAGAATAATTGGCTTTATATTAGATATGGGAAACTTTATAATTGGGGAAAAACATGGTAAAACTCCAAAAGAATCATGCCTTAGATTACTTTGCAAGTGTCCGTGTTTTTGCTTCACTTTGAGGAAACTGTAAGCAGTGCATTAGGACTATTATTTATATAAGAAAGTGGAAGTGAAACTCCAAATAGCAAATCTGGATTTAACTAAGGTATAGATTCAACAAAGGATTGGCAAACAGATGCACATTCCAATATCCGGAGTTAAAACAAAATTTTTACATAGCATTCTAATTTTTTTTTTCCTATTTTTAAAGCAACTTTTTGTTTCTTTAACCAAATGTTTCAATTGACCAAAGAGAAGTCACAATTGAGCTGAGTAAAAGGACTTCTATAGTACTATATGCAAGCAACAGGTGGCTAGAGGAAGATGGACTCTGGTCCTGGGCTTGGCTTCCAGAACTGTCCTCATTCTGTCCATTCTTAGCCAATTTTACCTGTGCTAGCTCTGAGAGCCTCATGGCGTTTCCTCATGTCCTCTGCTATAGTCTCTTAGGCACAAGATTTCCTCCCTCAAATTCTCTCTGTAAGGTCTCCAAGTACTGTGAATGCCTGTTCCTTCCTGCCTGTGCACTTGCTATTCCTCCTACACTTCACTCCACCTCTTCTGCACCTGCTTACAGGCATCATCTCCTCCCCTTTTTCTGATTCTTTAGTTTTATTCGCATCACCTCCTCTGTTCCCACTTATCACTGGATACATGCTGACCCCATTTTTTGTTTTAGCTGGCTGTGTTCATCCTTGGCTGTAAGCACCACGAGGAACAAGACCCACATTATTTTCATTAACTTTAGGATCTCTAGCATCCAGCATTTTGCCTGGCAGAAAATAAGTCCTTAAGTACTTAATCAATTTATGGATACACTAACTAATGAACTAATTTAGGTAATTGTTCCTCCAAAATTCCCAAAGACAGGAATTCTTCCTTTTCTCACTCATGCTTTCTATCTGGCACCCTGCAGGAAGCCGTGTCGGGATGCTTCCCTGTGCTGAAAGATTTGAAGTAGGACCTTTTACAATCCATTTCTGAACTCCACTCTTTATGTTTTGGATACGGGACCCTAAGGGCCAATGCCAGGTGACAGGTGCTCAGAAGGATCCCACCCTGAGCCCCATGGTCTGAGGGATTTCCCCGGGTGTATTTTCTGTCATTCCTAACCACCAGAGCCACACCGAGCAGCCTGATAAGACACCGAGTGGCATTCTCTTCTCTACAGGTGACACGTGTCTCCTGATGCATGGATGTCAAGAACCTCTTCTTTAAAATTCTTAGACTCAAAAAATAAATAAATAAATAATAAAATAAAATAAAATAAAATAAAATAATAAAATAAAATAAAATTCTTAGACTCCTGGAAGGGTTGAAGGGCATACATTGTCATCTAGAATGGAAAGAGTATGACAGCAAGAATATATCCGAAAGAAATAGCTATTCCAGAGACAACAGGGTCTATTCAAAAGCACTCCCCTTCTCCCATTGCTTTGTGAGCAGGAGACTCACATGTCGGTCTTCATGCACTAGAGCCATGTTCATATTCACGCTGTCTGCCAGCACATTTTAGATCCTTTATTCTTCACTATCCCTGGCTATGATACTCTCACTCCTGCTTTCCACCTGCAGCCCCACCACCATCCACAATCACAGTTCTGAAAGTTCTGACTTGACCTTGCCCCTTGAGCCTCATTTCCTATGAGAGCATTGTCCATTAACCAGCCAAAATTGTCTTAAATAACTAAATGGTTCCTAAGCTTCTCTGAGTAGTCCAGGAACATCTCACTGCCCTGAGTCTGCATCTCATCCCCATTTAAATTCCAGACTAGAAATCGATATCGACTCAGCCATAAGCTCTCGAGAACAGATCTTCTACCAATCAGGAGGAAAGAGGGCTTGGTTCATTTCTGTCATTTCATCCCAAATGTCCTGCTGCCTGGAAGATGACATGTAAATGCCACCTTTTATACAAGTACCATTCTAATTTTTATAAGAAATTTAAGACATGTTAAATTCAGCATATACCAAATAACACTATATCCTAAGAGACCATAAAAGAGCATTTACTATGTACCAAGTCCTGTACCCAGAACATTGCCTACATTATCATTTCATTCTCTCAGCAGTCCTGTAACAAATATTCTATTGCTATCCCATCACAAGAAAGCTAAGCATAAAAAAACTTGCCTGTAGTCACAGGGAATGCAAATTCATTTATGTCAAATTCCTAGTTCAAACCTTACAGCTCAAAGGATTTCCAAATGCAACTGAACAAATAAACAAAATTTATACAGATCTATAGTTCTTCTCTGGACATTTCTTCTTCTTTTTTTTTTTTTGAGCAATACTCAACGAGGCAACAAATCTCTAGAATTTCTCATTTCAGGATATTTTCACTAAAGCTAATTCTCTCACATAAACACTATCTGGCATCTCTTTCTAGTTGGTCAACTTGGAAGTGAGATTAAGTACAAATAATGTAGGATAATAATATACCTTATATTTTGCATTTAAGGTACTTTGGTATTTTTACTGGGATACTATTCTATTACTTGAATAAATTGCAGCCTAGCAAGAACAACATTTCATGAACATCTTAGACATAAATACCCAATTCCAGGAAGTCATCCTTTCTCGAAAATGTACAACTTCATTTCTTCTGTTTCTGTTATTTTGTTCTCAAAATTCTTTCAAAGCCCAATAAGGTAGAACCAGATGGAATCACTGCTTTTATTTGATGCGGCAGTAGAAGAGCAGGGGGGGAAAAGAGGAGATTTTACACATAAAGAACCTAACTGACTATTTCAATAATGTTTGATGAATCACTGATGAGCATTAGTTTTTCCCTGTTTGGATTCCTTCTTGATTGTACTGCTAGGAAGTTCGACCAAATCACTTGCCTGCTAATAAAGTGTCAACAGAGGGCACATATTCACAAACCTGTGCATTACTAAAAATGACCAGCAATGATTAAGCAGTAGATAGAGATTCTCTTCTCGAAGGTGTTTTCTTGGGAGCAAGAGGAGTCTCTACTCACTTCACCAAATCATTTAAAGTGTGCGTCGAAGAAAACAATAAGACCTTTAAAACCATTTATCATCTCAAACTTCTCCTAGAACAACGGTTTCATTTTTTATAACCTTACAGAATAGGCACCAAAAAAAATAAATCACTTAACCTATGGAGATCACAACACAGATGCATTATTTTAATAAAGCCACATATAATATAATATATAATATAATATAATATATATTATATATAATATATTATATAAACATAAGCAATAATAATAATAATAAACATAAGCAAACCATTTTCTAGTGGATGCTGGAAGTCTTAGACCAAGAATTTATTTAACAGTTAATATTTGAAACATATGGAGAAATACATATATATATAATAGTATTAAATTAAAAAAATAATAAATGTATGATGCACATAGGGATGCCTTTAAAAGTTCAACTTTCTGTTCCATGTATCTATCCACTGTCCTTTGAAAGTTGATTCTTCTTTCCAAGTGCCATGATTTTGGTCTGTCATTTTAGGTCATTTTTCATTCCAGTCTTAAAGGCACTCTTAAAGGCACATGATTTGCTCTTTGTTCAGAAAGAAGGGATTTCTTCTCAATGCTTGATTGCTTTATCATCTAACTGAGGCTCTGGATTCATCTTCCAATTAACAAAGACCTTTTATACAGTATCAAGAGAACTGGTGGTGGGAGGAGGAAAAGTCTATAGAAAAGGCAAGATCTCCCCAACAGTTAAAAAAAAAAATTCCCTCTAATAGGCAAGGTAGATCATGATTTTCTGGCCAAGGAAAGACTGTCCAAAGACCCTAAGTACATTAGATTTGAAGACAAATAAGTGGATAGGGCAATGTTTGCAATGTTTTCTTGATGTGGCACCAAGATCCTCCCCACCGGCACAGCTTAAATAGCTCTGCACGGCCTGCTGATGATATGAATTACCATCCATACACTAGAGCAGTGGTTGTCAAATACTAATGTACTTAAATATCATTTAGATAGCTTCTTAAAACATAACTTCCTGAGTCCCACTTCCAGAGATTCTGATTTACCAGGTCTGTGTGCAGCCCATGAATTTGCATTTCTAAGAAGCTCATGCGTGATGCCAAATGTGGGACTGAGGACCACACTATGAATACCCTTCAGAGCACTGGGATTCCAAAACACTCGGGGTAAACTGTATACTCACTCTGCATCTAAAATTCTGCTCTTGGATTATTTCAGTCTGCAGCCTTAAGAAACATGTGGTCTTCAAAGAAACCATAATGCTACAGTGGGAGGCTATCCTCCTTTGTGGAAGAAGGAAGGAAGGAAAAAAAAGAAGGGAGGGAGGGAGGGAGAGAGGGAGGGAAGACCCACAGACAGACAGAATTTAAGTAATGGGTCTTCTTCACTTGGAACAGAGAGCAAGCTGACTCAGGGTTACAAAGGCCTATCTCATCCCTGATCCTTTGTCATTGAGAGAGACACGAGCAGTCGATGTCAAAAATGCACACTGCACATTCCCAGGAAGCCACTCACAGGGCCAATTGTAATTTTATTTAAGCCTGCCTGAACTTGTTTTTCTTATTTTTCCCCTGTAGGCACTCATGAGGATTTTTTTTCCCCTTTGCAAGACAGAACTCAAAGATAAAGTCACAGATGGGGGCTTCACCAAAAACTAGCAAACTTTAAAGCAAAAATGAATAATAAAAACCAAGCATTTCTGTTTATATCAAGATTCACCCCACAACCCCTCTACTCATCTTCCTACACAAAGAAAATCATCCCAAAGTCAGATTACTGGGAACATGTCTAAGTTCTTTCTGTGCAGATCCATATGGTGGTGTTTAGAACACCAAACATCTAGATAAAACCAGACAAATTCCTTATTACAAAGTATGGTTGCAAATCCAAATGCCTACAGCCTAAATATGGTAATTTAATGGATGAAGCCAGGAGTAAGAGAAGACAGGGCAGCAGGGAAGATGCAGAACCTAAGAGTCCCAGCCTTATCAGCTATTCCTAATCAGCTGACGTCCAATTCTAATCAAACAAATACATTTTTGGTTGTTCCTTCCAGTCCCATTTCTTGGATTTTACGTTGAATTACGGGTACCATGTACAAAAAAAAAAAAAAATCACAGAGAAACTGGATGAAGGTAACTTCCTCCAGAAGAGGTTCATCCTAGGCTATGGGAGGCAGCCTGGGATAGGTCAGGTTGCCTTTATCCACCATGGGATTGAGTGGACTCCACTGTGGCTGACATTTTGAAAGATCTGCTCTGCCTTTTTTGCTCACATTCTCGGATGTAGTTTGAAAGTCTATAGTGTTTACCAGTCTCCTTCGCCCTTCATGAATGCTGAACTCCAATTGTTTTACCTTTAGCCCTGGGAGAAATTGTCACAATGAGCAATTTACCTTTACTTACTTTTTTCTTTTCTTTCTTTTCTTTATCTCTCTCTTTCTCACAAAGCAAGTTGGGGGGCCTATGGAGTCAGGCCCCAAGACAAAAGGAAAACAACCCTACTAGAATTCCACTGCTCATAATGTTGCATGTCTGTCCCTACACCCGCACAAAGCAACAAAAAATGGAAAAGATTCAGGTGTTTCTTTTTTGTTGTTGTTTGTTTTAGCACTTTAACTTTTCTGCGATCTGCTCTTAAACTTCCTAGCTTCACACCTCCACAGCATAAAAATTAGGTAAATGCCTTCAGGAATGAACAAGACTGCCCAAGATCAGGGTAATATCTAGTACCTGCTTTCTTTCTGAGATCACATCCCATCAAGTCCCAGCTGCTTTAGCATCCCTAGACTTTGACGTTTTTCTCTCTTGCCTTGAGAGATTGCCAAAAAAATCTCCCACCTTCTCTGCTCCCAGGCACAATCTTTTGCCTGATTTCTCAGCTTTCATTCAAACCAGAAGTTGGAGAGATCCCTTAAGGGAAAAGCAGGTTGTGGAACGTTGGCTCACCACTTTATAGTTCCCTATGCTCTAAGAGTCTTGGTTTTCTTGGCAACTCTTTAATGTCTTCAAGTTAGGAACATTTCAGATTTTGTTTAATTTGGCTTCTCTACTGTTTTTAAAGAAGTGTTGGTTTTTCATAGACCACCCCAATTTAGCCAGAGGCAAAAGTCCCCAGGTAGGCTGGTTGGTTGGTTGACTGACTGCTTGATTGATTTTTTGGAGACTACAACTAACACGTACTTTATTTCCTTGATTGAAAGCCTTGTGGTACAGACAAGGTTTAAAAGAGTTGACCTCGAATTTGTTCACACTGACTCCAGTGAGTTGTATTTGGGTTTTCTATGCTTGAGGCTACTCAACTGCTCCTGTTGCAATAGGTTTGTTTTCTTTCAGGATCAAGGTGGGTATTTTCATTTAAAATCTTATTTTTAATTCCTTCTCTGGCAATTCTTTTCTGGATTCTTAGCTTTGCAATAATTATATCTACAATGCAACCAGCATTTTTGAGTCACTAAGATAAATCCTCCTACTCCAACATCATATGATCGTCTTATTCTACTAGTTAATAAAAAATGTCCAGGGTCAACGAAAAATATATCCTAATGAACCATACAACACTGAATCCTGTGCACAAGGAATGTTTTCGACATCTAAAATTCTTAGGAGCTTAACAAGCTTCCTCTTAGTGGAGTCATCAAGCTCAGCCATGGGCCTCAGTCCCTGATTAATTTAATACAGTAATATAACTACTTCCCCAGGAAATCATGTATTTATTCTGAATTTAGGAGTTAACTTCATATTTAAACACAATCCACATGAGCTATGTAGGAATTATTTTGGTAAAAAAAAAAATATATATATATATTTATATATATATTCAATTTCTTTTTTTTAATATATATTCAATTTCAAACAAGATATCAAACTAATACTTTTGGTTCAGTGATCTGTTTCAAGACAGATATGTCAAGCAATTTTTGTATTTTGTCAGCAGCCTTAAAAGAAATTGCAAATAACCACAGATCTTTGTTACACTTTAGAGTACTTGAGACACTCCAGATAAATATTTTACAATAGATGGACAGTACGCACAAGAATGGTTTCACGTAATAAGTAATACAAGAAAGTGACAAGACACCTACCTTATGCTTATCAGGGAACAAGAGGAGAATGCTTTCACCAAATGTCACTCTTGTAGTCACCAGTAATTGGCTCCACTTGACACAAAGAGGGATTTAAATGGAAACACTATCTGACGTAAGTCTTTCTAATGCAGAGCGCTCCATAAAGATGGACATAGGACACACAGTAAAGTAGCCAAATTATTCCCATTGCCATGTGCCATCTCCAACTGTGGCTTCCTGGGAATTCATCTACAGAAGTACAGCAACAAATTCTCTTTGAGATTACTGCCCTGTTAGGACATAACCTAATAGATATGGAGCTCTCCATCACATAGGTAGCTGGAGAATGTGGCAGTGGTTCAGTAGAAGACTGTCCACAGTGAATGCCCACTTCAGTTCCTCTAGGACTGTAACTGATCACATGGCAGGCCCCTGCTGAAAGAGCTCTTGTCTCTTCTGTAACTCGCCTATATAATAATCAAGAGAGAATACCCAGGCATCCAAGTGATGGGGATATGGAAAGATATCAAGACATGGCACATATTCTAAACTAACTGCTTTTCACAATTATCTAGTTTGTAAGACTGATAGACAAATAAATAGAACCTTAGGCTTATAAACAAACAAAAAGTAAATTTAAAACATGTCTAATATGGTGTACAGTATCAGAAGGTATCAACCATTGGCAAAAAAAAAAAAAATAGCATTATCAGTATATAGCAGGCACTGTGCCAAGGATATTATACGAAATCTGTTCATCTTCATGGCAACTCTTCAAGGTAAATACTCTCATAATCCTCATTTTGATAGATGAGACAAATGAAGCACAGAGCGGTTTAGTAATTTACTCAAAGTAGTAAGTGGTAGAGAGAGAGTCAACCTGAAATTAAGTCTCAAGATGCCATAACACAAGCCCTTAACCACATCCCTTTACAGGCCTCCTGGACGGCACTGATCACAGTAATGTCTCACTACGAATTCCCTATACTTTAATAGTATAGTATGGATTACGGACATGTGCCTTTCCTAGCTGTCCTTAAATTCTGAGCTAAATATAAAATTAATGACATCTTGGGAGCTGTGATTCTTCCCTAACACATTTTGCTAAGAACATGGCTTATGAAATCTTTATATCTAGTTGAAATGTGTTTACTAAGTCTTGCCAGGAAGTTCATTCTAAAGGGATATTCCACATGGGCAATGTAAATTGCTGTAAGGGCTAAGAAGCCTTCATTCCAACTAGTTTTTGCTGCCAAGTAATAAGTAATTTAGCAGATTTGGAAAACGAAGCACAGGGTCTATCCCCTTTCACAAGTTACTAGGACTGCGTAAAGATCAGTCACTCTATATGGAATTAGAAAATATCCTATCTGGCACATGGAGTTTGCCTCCCTTGATGTTGTTGGAAACTGCACATAGTGTTTAGACCACATATCTCTGAGGAAGCACAAACCTGTTCCGATGGCCTAGAAACTCCACATTGCAAATATGCATTTCAATGAGGGTTTATGAGCATGGAGGAAGGAAAACTGGTATCCCAACCTGCAGGCCAATATCCTGTTCCTGGCTTTTCTGTCTCATAGCTGTGCAACCATGAACAAGTCACACCATGTGGGTCAGTTTCCTCCTTAATAAAAGATGCTAACCTGCCTCATGATATTCTGGTAAAGGTGGTACCTTTGAAAGCCCTCTGAAAAACTATTCAAACAGATCATGTGACATATACATATATGCTTACACACAGCACCAAGGGCTAAGCTGTACTCATTAACTGGACGCCAATAGCTAGATGATTATCAAGGTAGAAGACAGAAGTCCACTAAGCCACACTCTAGAGGAAGTGAGCCTGTGAGGAGATGCCCAGTTACTATGGTGATGGGAAAGGACAGAGCAGTCCAGCCTTAGGGACAGGGAGGAAAAGGAGGACACAGGTTGGCTACAGGAGTAGGTTCTAGAGAGCCTACCTAATGAGCACTGGGTAAGTATGGAATTCTGGAAATAGCAGCAAAGAAGAATTCACTCATTAACAGAAAATAATCTGATATAGAAAGGCTGTGTGTCAGGCACCATAAACCACAAACACCAACATGCAGGATCTGGCTCGATCCTAATAACAAGCCAGTGAAGGTATCCTCCCTATTTACTGATTAGGTATCTGAGCCTTTGAGCATTTTATTAATTGTCAGGTCCATATACAGAGTCAGTGGTAGAGGCCAGGTTCAAACAGAGCCATTGTCAGGATACAAACTAGTCCATCTATCAAGCTACATTTCTGAAGAACAACTTCATGTTCAAATATATGGGGGAGAAGTCAGGTATGGTATACACTCAAATGTTCACAGCACTCTTTCTGTGCTGTGAAATCACAAGTGACTTTCTCAATCCCCATAAGTATTATCTGACTTTTGTTATCAAAAAGAAAAAGTAATTAAAGAATTAAAAGGGATCTTCATTTTTCCTTCTTAAAGACAACTCTTATCCCCAAATGCTTTAGATTTGTGTAAAAAAAAAAAAATGAGGAAGTCAAAAGGACAGTTTGTTAAGGGTTAAATATTATACATTTGATTAAGAGTTTAAGTATCTGTGGGACAGCAGAAAGCCACTGAAAACACTGAAGTGAACCTAGTCTAGTAAGATAAGTTGAACTTGAGGTTCATGTTGGCAGGAGTGGGGCACCCTCACAGGGTTGGGGGTCAGTGTAGAACACTTTACAAAGTTGTCCCCACTCTAAGTTGTCTTTAAGTTTCAGAGAGAACTCTGGGAAGAATCGCTAGTATAGGATCCACTGTGATGGTGGGAATCATCAGTTCCACTTCTTAATGCACTGGCTTGGAGAAAGGCTAAGGATCAATGATACATAAAGAGATAATCAGTAGAGAGCTATGCAAGTAGATAAGATAGTAATGGGAGAAGGTCAGAGAAAAACAGAAATGATAGACCTATAAAAGCTTCATACTTGGAAACTAGGAAGAAGATAAATGGAAATGAAGGGTAGGGGAAGGGGAAGAAAGCAGAGGTGTGGGTGGAAGGGTATTAATAAGAATATTCTAAAATAAATGCTTGTTTCTTACAATGGAAGAAGGTTTTATAATGTAAAACTATTTGTTTTAAAAGAAAATTTTCATACAGCAGGCAAATCCTTACCTAGATTAATACAGAAAATGAAAGAGCTGGTTTTCATTTAGTATTTAATATGTGAAACATGGTAATCTCTTATATTTGGGGGAGGAGACCACATAGGCTATGATGATGAGATTTATAAATGAATAAAACGACTTTCAAATTAACTGTTTCTAATAGTTTAGAGTTAAAATGGATACTTCTTACATTTATGTTGAAAACTAGTTTCTAGTTATTAAACCAACTAAGAAGGCAATCACAATATGAACTCAAAATGAAATGCTTTGAATTAAACATTAGCAAAAGAACAATTAACGAAAGACCCAATAGCCTTTCATTACTGTTCAAAAAAAAATTTTTTTTTTCACAAAGTTTTATCTATCTGACAATGTTGAATTTAATCTAAACTCTGTGGTCTCAGGAAATAGCCAAGGTCAAGAGGTTCTTACCCTTTTGTTTTTTTGGGAAACACCCCCAAGTCCAAGGACCGATCTGCCCTTGGATATTCTGAGACCCCACATCCACCCTTCTTCATAACACCCTTGTTTCATAAAACCTCCAAAGTTTTACCTCATTTTTTATGACAGTTGCATAGGAAACATGCCATTGTAAAAGCCATAATTGATATAATTCCTCTATTGCCAGACATTTAGGATGCTTCCAATTTTTCACAACTACAAACAAAGCTACATTAGTCATCTTTGTACAAACAACCAACTTCAATTCTTCTCCTCTTTCTTTGAGACATTCCTCATTAGTAAGCATTCCCCCTATTGTAAGAGCCTGCATAAAATCATGTCCTTAATTGTCTGATACATCTTGTCTTTGACATAGTTAGCTGTTAAGAGTTTTCCAGAAAAATATACCAGGAAATAAATGAGACCATATCACACATACTTGCTCCATGCTCTTTTTCAGAAAACATATAAATGCAAAACAAAAAATTTCACAAAGGATAATCAATATCAATTGATAATGCTGGTGCAAAGGCTCCAAGAAAGGAAATGAGAATCTATGAACAATCTCAGTTTGCCTGAAGATAAATTAGTACAACTGAAAAATATTTCAAATTTTGTATTTGCATGGCAAGGAAAATAATATTAAGTAAGGAAGCCAGCTGGACTCACCACAATCGGGAAACACTTTCAACTTAGCAAACCACACAGGTAGCACGAGGCATTTCACAAGGCCAAAATGTTTGACCAATTCTAGCAATGTGAGAAGAGAGAAGATCACGGCTTTGACAAAAGAACAAGGTCCTAAATATGACAGGGACTTAAAGACATAGACTTCAGGCCCACATGGGATTCAGGAACCACCTAGTTCCAAATTTCAGCAGGTTCAGGAATCACAAATCCCAGGCACAATTCAGTGGGGTAAATCCAATTAATGTTACAAGACTTGAGATTTTCTACAAGTTTATTTTGCTCGGAGGAATATCGTTAAATATATCACATTTCATTTCTACATTTCTGTAGGACTTCTTGTGTAAATGGGGGAGGGAGGGTGGAATATTCTAACCACTTGTCATTTTAGGTTCTGCATAAGTGAAATGATGCTGCAACTCCAAGGCAGGAAAGTTTACAGTGGAGGCAGCTCCACTTGATAACAAAACTGCCCTAATTTGGACTATGAACTAGCAACCTATTTTCTGAGTATTGCAACAAATGAAGCATACACTTGATCCCATTTAAATCTTGGAAAACTCTCCAAGGCTCCACTGACTGATGCAAAAGTGAGATGCAAAAAGGCTTCATTGCATGCCTAGGATAACAAAGTTGGTGGGAAGTGGTAAACAGTGATGATTAAGGAAGGATTCAACATGTAGAACGGTTAGAGTCAAGGACATTCAAATTTGTATGAGACCAATAGAATGTGGCCAAATAAAAGTATTTAATGTGACCAGTTTAACGAATTCAAAACAATGATTAGGAATTAACACATCCATCTTCTGAATGTTAATGGACAGCTCTAGACTGCTGGGGAAAAGATTTTTTTTTAATAGTGCTGGAACTTGCTTGCAAAGTTTTTTCCCTTGAGTTGATTAAATATTCCCTCCAAAATCTTGTTTATATTATTAATTTGTTCAGCAACCCCTGTCTTCAGAGAAGTGTAAATTTCCACCTGGTCCCTGAAGAGTTAGCACATATTTTTAATTAAAATAGTCTTGAATAAATTGAGTTGTTATTCTTACAGGCTATATTACTAATAGTATTAACTCTAAATAAGACAGAAGGTTTAAAAAAAACAAGGTACATTAAAAATATGCACATAGAGGGGGCCTTAAACAGTGAAAGACAGATGGAAACTTCACAAAAGGATCTGATCCAAATTATGAAAAAGGGACAGTGAGTCATTTCTATAGTTTTCATGAGTGATTCACAACAATAAATGTAAAGATGTGTCAAAAGTTTACAAGTTCAAAGTATAAACTGAATGCTTCCTTTAGGAAAAGCTAAGACAAAATTAAATGCCATGAGAAAGACTTTGACACTTTTCTCTCTTATGATCTAAATGATAGTAACAGTTATGTGCATAATGATAGAATTATATGCTGTCATGAACAGTTTAATTATTATATGCCCCAGCAGATTTTTCTTAAAAATCAAGTGCCCTGTAGAACTTCCATATCTGAATGCTTCTAACCTAACTTTGCAATTCTTCTACTATATTCGATTTTCTATGGACATAGAGGAGTGGCTGGTACCTTAAAATGATGCTATTAAAATTCTTTCACTTTGATTTTAAGCTCTAGAGGCTAGGTAGCATTTTGTCAGTATCTGCCATGCAGAGTGGCTGAACCCATTCATTCTTTCTACTGCCTGAATGCCTCCTTCATGCCAAGTACCAGGCTAGGATATGAGACAATGCAGGAGGCCAGGGGATCTTACTGGCAAACAAGGAGACTGGAAACAAGCAGGGAACTGTGCAACAGAGAGGCAGCTTTGGGCCACTGGTATCTATGCACTCAGATCACACAGTCAGACCTGGTTTAAATCCTAGATGTGACTTTAGGTACATTAGTCAAGATCTCTAATTTAACCTCTTTCCCATCTGAAAAACAGATGCAATGAAAATTCCTGCCTCACAGATTTATGAGGATTAAATGAGAGGATGCAATGCTCTTAATATAATTCCAGGGCACATAGTATATGCTCAATGAATATTAGCTGCCATAAGGATGTTAATTACATTATTATTACATTTTGCATTATAACAAGTGTCATGAAGAGCTATGTAAAGGATGCTAATAAGAACACCAGGAAGAGCAATAAATCTCCCTAGAGTAGTTCAGTATGAACAGACACACTACAGAGAAGAGCATGCCAAGACTAGTAACGAGTCTTCGATATCCAGGAGAAAATAAATAAATAAATAAATAAATAAATAAATAAATAAATAAATAAATAAATAAATAAATAAAGTTGTTCAAGAGAAGATGTCGTGTTCATTTAAACGACTATTTCATCTTAAGAAAGCAGTCGTCAGCTACTGATCAAATCAGAACCCTAGCTATGCTGATGATCATTATCATCAGCATCCATAAATTCATTTGCTGCATCACATCTTGGCATGTGAATGCTCATTTGTTACAATTATCTCTTCAGTTTGACATGGAGAGAAAGCAACCATAAAGCAACTTCTATTACCCTGGGAAGCTCCTCCAAATAATTAAAATTCTGAAGCACTCCTCAAGCTGAAAGCAGATCAGCCCCTCACTGAGGGCACATTCTATTAAATAAGCAGGCTCATGTTTGTTGTTCCTGTAACCCAGGTCCTGGAGCTCACAAATCCCACAGCACCAAAAGTCATTATTTTTTTTAACCTAATTTAATTGTTTAAGTCCCATATCTATCTTTGAAAAAGAAAAAAAAGGCCACCATTTCCTTTACACATCTTGGGCCCTTCCTAGGTACTAGTCATGGGGCTAAGCTTATAACATGCATGATCTCACCTTTCATTGTTTTCTAGGGTGATGCTACTATTACTCAGAGTTTTAATTTTTTTCTTTTTTTAAATAATAAATTCATTTTTTATTAGTGTTCAATTTGCCAACATACAGAACAACACCCAGTGCTCATCCCGTCAAGTGCCCGCCACCCAGACACCCCTGCCCTCCTCCCCTTCCACCACCCCTAGTTCGTTTCCCAGAGTTAGGAGTCTTCCATGTTCTCTCCCTTTCTGATATTTCCTACCCATTTCTTCTCCCTTCCCCTCTACTCCCTTTCACTATTATTTATATTCCCCAAATGAATGAGACCATATAATGTTTGTCCTTCTCCGATTGACTTATTTCACTCAGCATAATACCCTCCAGTTCCATCCACGTTGAAGCAAATGGTGGGTATTCGTCGTTTCTAATGGCTGAGTAATATTCCATTGTATACATAAATCACATCTTCTTTATCCATTCATCTTTCGATGGACACCTTTACTCAGAGTTTTAAAGGAAACTAAGGCACAGAGAGGTTCAAACTCTCGCCCAAGTTTCATTTGCACAAGCATATTAGAGCTATGATTTGAACCCAACTTTCAAGTGAATTTCCATATCCACTATATTACAGCATCTGTACCTTGAGAATATTTTTTCTTTTCTTTCTTAAACCAATACTTACATTCCAAATGCAAATAAAGGTCAGGTGGAAGTAAGGTATGGGCGGGAGAGGATAGGTAGGAGCAGGAAAAGGAAGATAAATGACTCAGCCACTGCAGGCAGATGTTAAATTAGAATTCATGAAGGATCCTACTCAGTTTGGGTTTTCATGGAGACAAGACTGGATTCTTTCTTTCACCAAAGACTGAACTTCATCTTAGGTCAAGGTCTTAGACAGCAAGGGCCACACGTCCTACTAGACTCTGAGGACTCATTTCCTCCATTATTGAGCTTCAGACCTGCCATCTTCTTATGGACCTTTCCAAGGTGACAGTCTAGTCTTCCTCATGAAATAGGAGGAAAGCAAATTACCTACATTGCTGTAAGCATTCATTAAAATGAGGTAACATTTTGTTAAGTGTAGTGCTAGGCACAGAGTAGGCATTCAATATGTTGCTCCATTACTAGTAACTTTTACAGATATTATCATGATTCGTAAAAAGAGTCCTTTAGCTAATATGGAAGCAATATCTTATACCACATGCCCTCCTCTCAAGATTATGCAACCTAATAGAAATAACTAAAATCATTAGCTTCTGCAAAGGAGGAAACCTGCAAATGACTGCTCTGTTTGGCTTGTAACAGCCACATGCTCAACTGGAGGAAAATATATTTTGGTAAATACATTTTGATAAATGTTTGTCAATAGGGAAAAATGGGCTGGCATCAGAAAAAGGAAATTCATAAAGAGGAAAAAAATAATCATACTATTTTAAAGGAACAAAATCCATTAAACAAATCTGCTTACCAAATGCAGCTTAAATACCACTAACAACTGGGTAAACTAAAAAACAAACAAACAAAACAACTGGGTAAACTGAGTCCAGCAGTGGTTGGGCTCATGTAATAAACCAATTAATTTAACTAGTCAATGAATCCAAAAGAGGTCCAGTCCATGTGCATGAAGACTGTGCCAGTAAGCTAGACTAACAGAAAGAGTTGGCATATAAAGGGCCACCAGACTCAATTAATTCACATTTGATCGGATGCCCAGGATAATGTTGGCTCACAGCTGGATTTGTACAACACAAAATACACAGAGTTGTATTTAAATATTAATAAGTATAAATATTTGAAAAGGTATATCTTTTTTACTTATCACATAGCCCAGGGGAAAAAGAAAGGTTGCATAATTCCAGGATACCTCAAATGAGGGAGGCTCCCAGTCTTCACTGAAGTTCAAGAGCATCTAATTCATACCTACTCTGTCACACTCAACACTGCCCACCTCCCAAGACCAGATCTGACTTGCCACTCCCCATCCATGTTGACTTTAGACAGAGCTATCAGTTTTGCAAAGTCACACTATGGGGAACACTACATCCTGTCTTAAAGACAACACTAATTATGGAACTAACCTATTTAATCTCTTGCCCCAAAGATTTCAGCGTTTAACTCAGCTTCCCCATAATTCACTGTATGCAGCAATTAAATTAATGGCAGCGGCAGCACCATGGAATCCTTTAAGCCCCTATGGGCTTGTTCCTTTGATTAGACCAGATCAAGGAAGCTGCAGCTATTTGCAGGCAGATTAGAGGGGCTCCCTTTTTATTGCCATCAGGGCTGAAGATTGAAAGGTCAGGTGTGTTGACATCTTACTCATCTCCATCTGTGACAGTTTACATTGAGGTTATTCTTAACGAAGGTTTTTATTACAGTAAGAGGACCATATGGATCAGGAGGCATGAAGGCGCCCTCATACATCTCAGGCAAAGGTACCAAGCACATTTATGCATATTTGATTCCTCAGCACACCCTGACTACCACCTCAAGGTGCCAATAGAGGGTGCAGGAAATCAGTGTCCCGATGCTCCATGAGATAAGATGGGGGCCTTCAGGGTCATACGACATTTAATTATGCTCTTCATGGTTTGAGGACTATGTTGCATTTTATTACATCTTAATGTTTGGTGGAAAGAAAATCACTTCCTCTTCTTATGTGTATATCAGTCATTCCCAAATCTAGCTCAACCAAAATCACTTGAACTTTTTTATATTTAAAAGAAAAAAAAAAAAAAAAAGCTGAAAAACTGCTTCCCAAGTCTCACCCCAGGGCTGGTGAATAAGTATCTCTTGGGGATGGGGCCCAGGAATCTTTAGTCTCTAAGAGTTCCTGAGGTGGTTTTAGTAAAGAACCAGTTCAAGGGCTCACTAGCTTATGTCACAAATGCAAAAGTATAAGAAAGTTTACCTGAAAAGAATCAATAATAATGCTCAATTAAGTTAAACAATGAGTAGGTTGGGATAGACTCCCTGGGATTAAAATCTCCTTCCCCCACAGCTAGTAGGGTATACATATACACATTACGGAATTGCTCTGAGTCTCATTTTTCCTCACTTTTGAAGTGGGGTTAATACTACCTATCACAGGTACCTGTATGGAAAGCACTCAGCATGGGCCACAACTATATTAAGTTATATGAAAAACATGAGTGATGATTATTTTTTAACCAGATTCCAGAAATTCTAGACAACAAAGCTCATTGTATCATAGTAAACAAATTTTCCACAAAACAGAATAGCCTTTTTCTTCTCATTTAGTTCTTTACACTTAATACTACACTTGCTGTGGGTTAGGCTGAACATAATGACTAAATTAGAATTTAAAGCTGCATTACTTAATAATTTACTTAATTCAAAGGCACCATCAATTCACTAATAGCTTTGTTGGAATTAAAGAAGGAAAGTATGTGATGATTGTGAACTGCATCCCAATTTCAGAAATGTTAAAATGTACTGGGGTGAGCTAGGAAAGAAGAATCCGATGCTGTCAAGAACCAGGAAAGTCTGTATTAACAAGCCTACAAGTCCCCAATCACACATAAAATTCCCCTGAGCTGTAATCAGCAGAACAAGAGCCCTACAAAATATTCTAGAGCCAAATAATCTGGAAATCACTGCCTATCATTGTCCTCCTTCCCATATCCTCTTTTCATAGATTTGTGATATATATTCACATATTAAAATATCTGAAGTTTGAGAAGTCTTGCAATAGATATACACCAGTTGAACTTGCCTTGAACTTTTCTACTGACCCTTTGGGGAATAAACTTTATCAGTACATATTTTGAGAAATGTTAAAATAAAGCAATTTCTTGCCTACAGTAATTATGAATATCTTTGTCCAAATATCTTATCTTATCAGAGTACAAGGTCTATGGGGAAAGAAGTCCCATGTCTCAGACTAACCACAGGATTCACAGCTTCCTTCCAAGGATAATAAGACCCTTTCTTGTTATTTATTAGACTGTAAAAAAATGAACCATGAAAAAACAGGGAGAGCCATTACTTTTTCTGAGCAACCTGTAAGTTGAGAACATTACTGAGCATCTATATTGCATGATAATTTGACAAAAAGACATCTTTACAGTTTTTAATTATCCCAATGATAAGATTAAAAATCCAGGAACTGTTTATTCAGATCCATCTTTGTAAAATAACTACATTCAATAAACAGAGAATACAGACAGCTTTAATTTTACATGTGGGCCAGGAAGATCCGTTTCTCCCAAAACATGTATCATCCCATATGTGCTGTGATTTACAATCCCCAAAGCATTAAAGTTTGAATTGTGAATCTTCTGTTTAGGATTCATTGGAATTCTGATCCTATAGTCACACTAAAATAGATGCAGCCTAAAAGAAAATTCTCCACATTTTAAAGCCAGATGGCCTATATAAGCTAAATATTTTTTCATTGCTTGTTCAGAAGAAAATTCACGTTGGAAGTAGTGAATTAATTTAAGTAGACATGAATTTAAGGGATCCTTAGTCATCAATCCCAAACTTAAGACTCTATTTAAAGAAAAATGTATTTTTTAATTAAGTTAAAAAAATAACAAAAAGAATATATATAACAACACTGGCACGGAAGATTTTTCTTTTAAAAAAAATCCCCTAATGTTAAGGGAAGAAAAGAAAAAAACCTAAAACAATTCTCCTCTATTCCATGGTGTGATCAAATTTTTTTTTCTTCAAGCTGAGAAATGAGATCTTTATTTGAACTATTTCTGGAATCACCAAAAAAAAGTCTGATAATTGCAAATTGTCTGATAGTAAATATGTTAGTTTTTATTTTTAAGATTTTATTTGAGAGAGAGAGGACTAGAGCAAGAATGAGAGAATGAGCATGAGAGGAGGAGCAGAGGCAGAAGCAGCCTCCCCACAAGGAGCCCAATTCAATGCTAGATCATGACCTGAGCTGAAGGCAGATGCTTAACTGAGCCACCCAAGGGCTCCAGTAAATATATTAAAGAGTGAGCTTTAATCATGATTTTCCTTTTCATTAAAAAAAAAAAATTACCAAAAAAATCCAGTTCTATCCTTTTTTATTTTATAAAAAGATTTATTTATTTTAAAGAGAGCACAAGCACACAAGCATGTAATTGGGGGGGGGGGGCAGGGGGCAGGGCAAAGAAAGAGATAGAAACCCCAAGCAGATTCCCCATTGAGAACAGACCCTAATGCAGGGCTCGATCCCAGAACCCTGAGATCATGATCTGAGCTAAAATCAAGACTCAGAAGCCAAATGGCCTGAGTCATCCAGATGCCCCCAATTCCACCATTTCTAGTCTTAGGCTGATAGAAACCCAGGATTTGGACTGTATTGTGCAACATTCTTACACAAACCTGCCTCTTGGGATTTCTCTTCAGTTGTTTCAAATACATATAAATATACATAGAAATACTCCCCAGCAGCCCTGGGTGATATTATCATACTGGATGATTCAGTTAAATGAAATCAAGAAACTAATAAAAAGCATACACCAACATTCTTCTCTTCATCATATTTAACACCTCTTTTCTTTGAAAGGAGGCAGCTATAGAGCAGCCTTAAAAATGCCATAGGAGGATCTTCTCTTCAGCACTCTACAAACTCTTCAGCTATACAAGACAGGACCTCTTCACACTATAGTTGACCCATGAACAACATGAGAATTAGGGAAACTGATCCCCTAAGGGCAATCAAAATTCATGTGTAACTTCTGACTCCCCAAAAACTTTACTAATAACCTACTACTGACAAGAAGTCTTACCCTAAACTGAATTAATACAAATTTTGTATATGTATCATACACTTTATTCTTACAATAAAGTAAGCTAGAGAAAAGGCAATGTTAAGAAAATCATGAGAAGGTATATTTATAGTCCTGTACTGAAACTACTGAAAAAAATTCCATGTATAGGGGCGCTTGCCTGGCTCAGTCAGTAGAGCATGAGACTCTTGATCTCAGGGTTGTGAGTTCGAGCCCCATGTTGGATGTAGAGATTACTTAAAAATAAAATCTTAAAAAAATCCATGTATGAGCAGACACACAGTTCCAACCCATGTTGTTCAAAGGTCAACTGTATTCCCTACTTGGGATAAAAAGGTTAGAGGCTTTTTCCTTCTGCCCATTACCTGCATGTTTGCCCATTAGACATTCAAAGTCAGTTTCTCACCAAATATTCTTAGAAAACAGACCATTATTTTATTTAAGGCAAAGGTCTTCGAGAATAGTCAGAAGCACACTGAGGATAGGAGGCCCCAAACAAGCAATGCTCTGCCCTAACTAGAATACTTCTAGTGGAATCTGACAAATTGAATTTCCACATAAGATTGTAAGTAACTTAAAAAAAGGGAATGTGCAATTTAAAAAGAAAAATCTGAAAACCACTAGTATAGTGGACGTGGGTCATATATGCAAGGTTAGACTCACCCCTGCATCGGAGTCAGGACCTGGGTAGGATGACCCATTGGCTGAGACAGTCCTTGTACCCAAAGGCCCAGAGCAGAGGGTCACATTATAGAAAATGCCTTGTTTGCCAGAGAAAACCTAGCAACATCTGTGTGCCAAGAGCACATCTCTAAATCCTATTACTGAGTCAAGTACTGATTCAGGCAGAAGTTGAAGCACTCACAGCCTGCATAACACAAGGCGGGCACACAGTAAACATATACACCCAAAGGGTTCCTGTGATGGACCAGACATCCTGCCAGGAGCAAGAGGACATTGTTGAACACAAACAGCACAGCCTCTGCCCCCTAGAGGTCAAGTTTAATGAAGAGTGGTCATTAATCAAATATTAAAAAAGAACTGCCACATAATGAGCTCCTTCTGGGCATCAGGCACCATTTTAATATCAGCTCATTTAATCCTCACCACACCTCTAAGAATGAGGTGTTAGGACATCTCCATTTCACAGAAGAGATACTGAGGCACAGAGAGGTCACAGACTACTAAGAGGCCGAGTTTTGTTTGAGGCCCAGCTGAACAGCTTGATATTCCAGGTTCTCAATCATCAAACCCTCTCTCCTCTCTCAAGCATTATTCCCAAACACCCAATCCACACATCTGAGGCAAGTCATCAAAGGAGAGACATGGGATGCTACAAGTCTATAATCTCCGAGAGATTTGACCTAAGCCGGAGAACAGACCACCACTGTAGAAGTGACACTTGAGCTAAGAGCTCCAGGGATGACAGAGAAGAGGGAAGAGGTCAAAGCACCTGCAAAGGACCCTGGGGAGGTGGAGGGGTGGGGAGCATGGTCTGCATAATGTCCAGACCATCAGATAAATAACATAGAGAGGTGGCAAAGACGGGGACAATGGATGGCAAGAAATAAGAGGTAGGAGGCATGTTGGAATCGTGCTGAGGAGGGCCCTGTAGACCACCGTAAGGAGCCCTACATACTTCCCTAGCCTAATAGGAAGTCACTGCATGGAGGTCACTCAGACATACAGGTGTTTCAAAAGTCCTCTCTGGATGCATCAACATATAAACCACGAGAACCTTCTGACCACGTCAAGACTGACATGGCACAGTCTTCCCCCACAGACTGGCCAAGACAAAACTGACCCTGCTCTGGATCATTCTGTATGTTTCTGATGCATACCTACAGCCTGCCTTGGACTGACCACTTGCCTGGGCACTAACCACCCCAGCTAATCTCTACCTGAGCTTCATCAGTGGGACAATACATCGTCTCCTCAGATTTCAGCATGGGAGGAGAACTTCGAGAATATAAACATTTAAAAATGATGCTATTCTCTTCAAACTCTTTTCTTCATTTGTAGGTGGTAGGAGGAGACAGATAACATATCACATTACTGAACATCATGGGACATTTGTTCACACTTAAAACTACTTAGGTGTTATTTCATGTAAATGTTGAGAAGGAAAAAAAAATCTTGTTTTTCTTATCTCTTGGGAATTAGGTTTAGTTTCCCCCCAAAATTCTGCAAATTGACAGAAAATGATGCATCTGTACTTATTTCAGTACATATGGATTTAATCACATAAGAATAATCACCGAACCCTGACCAAGGACAGAACTTTGTGGAACTCAGTCTTTCAATCAGAGGTACTGGCCCTAAAACTACAATTCCACCGATAGTGATTTGATATGCATCACTCTGCTCCCCACCTCCTTCCTTTCCTTTATTCCTCCCTTAGTGAAGAGATGTAGGAAACTTCTGCTAAATCCAACATTTATTGGGGGTGGAGGAAGCATAAAATCTTGCAATCCTAATAGTCATGATCTTGCAAGGCCGTCCATACAGGAGAGATTACAGCATGTCCAAAGGGATGGCATGGTTATGGACATGGCTTTGATCCAAAGAATCTAGACTCTCCTGATGCTCTGGCTTTGAACAGTTGACCCCTCTGGGCTGCAGCACCCACACATAAGGTGACTATATCTACCTTACATTTATGGTACTATTAAATATTTAGCACGGGACTAGCACAGTGAACAGGGTGATAGGATTTTTTAATATTTTTTTTTATTATTTTCCACAAATGAGTATAACTTTATCTTAGAAAATAACCTCCACATTGGGTTGGATTCATGTCCCTTCTAGCAAGACTGCTGCAAAAAGATATGGCAGGAGTTTCTTTTCTGGGAGATCATACCATTAGCCCTTTATCTACAGTGTGGGTGTATCACCAGACATATTAACTTCCCCTTACATCCTTTGAAAGTGTAGAAGGAAACAGATGTAAAACAACCCACTTAATATACAACACTATGGCAGAACTGAGCCCACTAAAAGATCCTCTTGAATCTTGCTTAAAAAAAGCATGACCCAAGGAGCAGAAAGAAATCTTTACAGGTTCCACACTTTTTAAAAATAGGTTCCATGCCCAACATGGGGCTGGAACTCATGACCCTGACCCTGACCCTGAGATGAAGAATCATATGGCCCTACCAGCTGAGCCAGCCAGACATTCTTCCCCCACATTCTTGACATGAGAGGCTCAAGTTAAGTCCATTGCCATCAAATATTTCTCTGTCATGAGACAGTGAGGGTGGGAGGAAGAAGGCAGATGGAGAGAGAGAATCCCAGGCTGACTGCAAGTTTAGCCGCACCCCAACCCAGGCTTTGATCTCATGATCCTGAGATCCTGACAGCTAAAACCTAGAGTTGGATGCTTAACCAACTGAGCCACATTTTAAATAAAGGGGTAGGGGCAGCACGGGTGGTTCAGCGGATTAGCACCACCTTCAGCCCAGGGCGTGATCCTGGAGACCCGGGATCGAGTCCCATGTCAGGGTCCCTGCATGGAGCCTGCTTCTCCCTCTGCCTGTGTCTCTGTGCCTGCCTCTCTCTCTCTCTCTCTCTCTCATGAATAAAGAAATAAAATAAAAAATAAAGGGGTAATTTGGGATTAACCCCATTTTTATTAACTCACTAACCTAATTTTAGCCAAGACTTTGCCTTTAAAACATTAGGCCCATTTATTTCTTGAAACCAAATTCCCACTTTTTCCATGCTGCAAAGTTTTCTAAAATGCTCTACTTTAAAGGCAGTCTAGTCTCTGCTGCCTTTCAACTGTACATTTCTTTGTTTTTCACAGAGAACAGAAAACCATTGATAATCCCTCAAGAAACTTCTGACAGGATAGGAAAATGCCTGATGTGCCCAAAAGCCTCGAATCCCCAAGACATAGAAGAGAAGTTGGGGGGAAATTTAAATACCAGCCAGTAATTATCACATCTCAAATTGCAAGAAAAACAAATGCCTCAAATACTATTATTCATTTAAGTTTTCTGACAACCCGACATTTATCTCCTTTGGTCTTATATTATAGAAATGTCTCTTATTATATTCATTTTACAGAGACTGAGTACTTTTAATACTAATGAGATGCATGTTCCAGAGTTGATCCCTTTCTTTAAAAAAAAAAAAGTTGAAAAAGCTGAAGCTATTATGTTGATTGCACACCAAAGTGTGTTACAGTAAATGATGCAAAGGGAATTTAACAAACACGTAAATGCACTTGAAAGTGGTACTTTTCTGTTCTCAAGGTGCTGGTCACAAGATACGCACCAACCCTAAAAAAATTCATCCCCACTACAGATAGCCAGGTTTTTTGGGGTAAAATTCAACTGAAATCAAACAGTAATTAAAGCACTTAATTTGTACAAGCACTGTTCCAAGATTAACTAAAGGGCTGAGGGGAGCTGGAGGCGGGGAGATCAATTAGGAACCCATTAAAATATTCTAGGCAGAGAGAGAGCGAGAGAGATGACCCTGAGCTTGGGATACAGAGCAGAAATGGAAAAGAGGGATGTGAGAGAATGAACAGGATCTGGAGAGACGATATGGAGAAGAATATTTTAAGAATTAAAAAATGCAACAGTGGGAAGACCATTAACCAACAGAACAAGTGGAAGTAGTAGCAATTTGGTGGGAAAGAATTCTCCTTTGGAAACATGGAGTCAAAGGCACTTGCTCCTAAAACCTCATCTCACCGGGAATTGTCGATAACAATACTGGAGCCATATCAGAGGCAGACACATCATTTTGGGAGATGGTTATGGAATCTTATGCTCAGAACGGGAAAAAGTCATGTCCATAAGTTCCAATGCATTTTTCTCCCTAACAATGGCTGTGATACAATCTGGATATGCACCATGTCTGCTTACCCAGTAGTCAAGAGAAAGGAAGTAGAGGAGGCTGAGAGAGGTCAGTGAGGGTCGACCCCGGACCATACTAACACCAATGAATGGCAAGACTTTCTTCTGGTATAGGAAGCCGAAATAATTTTCATCAGTAAGCTTATTTTTTCATCCAGGGGAAAATGAACATGTATTCACATTATAATAATTCAAAAAATTCAGAATTAATGAAAAAGTAAGCCTCAGAATCTTAAATCAACTGAATATAGCAACCAAGGATGGGTGAAGCCCCAAAGGGCTTCTGTCATGCTCATATGTAATTAAAAAAAAAAAAAAACACTAGTCATGTTTGTAGACCAATTTTATAGGGCTAAATTAATGAATAGTTTTGGAATGTTCTGGAAATTCCACAATGTTCATTTTTATATTACAATTTTTGCATTGATTAATGATTAGGTAAGAAAATTATTACATCTTTGAAACGGTAGAAGTGAGGTATAAGGGGCTTAATTTCACAGTTGCAATACCCTCAACAAAATACAATTCTAATTTTTAAATAGCAAGCACAGCAACCATTACAATGAGCCAAGTGATCTGCCATTCCTTACCTCTAGAACTTGGCTCATGCCAGAAAAAGATATTACACTCCTTTGATATAAACCAGTCACTTGAGGAAAAAAGGAAAATAATAATAGTAAAATAACAGCAGCAACTGAGGAGGTATTTGCCATGTACCAGGCACTGGGCCAGGGACTCTGTGTTCACTAATCTTTCAAACTTCACAGAATCTATCAGTTAGGTATCTTGCAATGCCCATTGAACAGATGAAGAAACTAAAGTTCAGGGAAGGGTAAGTAACTCAGTTACTTAAATATATTCCCCCTTGGCTAAAATGACATAAGCAAGAGGGTCTGAAAAGCATTATTTTCCTAATCAATTGCTTATTTATGTGCAAAACAACAAATAAACGTTAATCTCAACATAAAGAGGGAACAGATTTAATACTGTGGTTATTACTTTGAAACCAAAGCTATACAGCCTCACCAGAAAAACCACACCAGCAAAGCACCCAAGGGCTGACAAGTAAGAGGAGCTGGTGTGTGCTCAGAACTGCAGCAGGCAGTGGAGGAAACGATGGGCTGTATCCTGGAACCCAAGTGGTCTGTAAATAGTAACAAGGTGGAGGATACCAATTTTGTTGTCATTTATATACATACTTAGATGCCAACTTCATGGGTTTGTCCCAAACAGCTCATTTGCCCAAACCTCATGTTCTTCTAGTGTAAACAAAATGAGAATGGCATCAATCTCCCCATTCTGTGGTCAGTATTATGTAAGAACACACACACGAAGCACTCAGCATAAGAGGTGTCTGGGTGACTCAACCAGTTAAGTGCCTGCCTTCGGCTCAGGTCATGATCTTGGGGTCCTGAGATGGAGCCCCTGTTAGGCTCCCCACTCAGTGGGGAATCTGCCTCTCCCTCTGCCATTCCCCTTGCTCATGCTCTTGCTCTCAAATAAATAAATACAATCTTAAAAATAAAACAAACTAGCCTCAATCAACTCAATAGTGTAGGCTGCCATCATCGTCCCTGCTTACAGTAGTAACCATGACCTCAAGGAGTTCACGGTGGCAGGAACAGAAAAAACAAAAAACAAAAAACACAGAGCTATGAAGTCAGTCACAGCAATCTTCAAACTCCACACCTCTCATTTAGGCCACATGGCACCATTTGTAAAGTTAAAGACCCTAGAACATAGGAAGTTCTATTACTGTTAGTATGAAGATGCTTTAAACACTAAATTGAGGCAACAATTATGGGCCACAGAGGGAATAACATAAATGTTAAATATAAACAAACCCAGGCTCATGTAAAGATGGACTTTATTTTTTTATTTTTATTTTTTTTAAAGATGGACTTTATTTGAAAAGATGATTGTAGTAAGGAGAGAGGACTGTGGTAATAGGAAGGAGACCAATGCAGTAGGGAGACAGCTCTTGCCTTCAAGGTCAGGCAGAAAGGAATTTTATTTTCTAGGGAGAGGCAAACAAATCCAGAAAGATCCTGACTTAGGGGAATGGGAGGAGCAAATAGCATGACTGGACAACTGACCAGGTAAATTGTTTATCTGAGGTCAGCCATTTCTCAGCAGCTGTTCTGTATTCCAAAGGTCAAGGATGGAGCAAAGTTCATGGGAGAAGGTGAGAAGCTTGGCTCTATAGTTTTGTCATCAATTTAAGTCAGCAAGTATTTGGACAGAGGGTATGAACATTTCAGTCAGAGAAGGAGAATGTGGGAGGGGGTATGTTTATGGCCTTGCCAAAGTTACCTGGGAGAGTCACCCATTAGTCTTATGTAAGCCATCCGGGCAAGAGTGGTTGTCTGCAAGTCTTTTTCCTGAACATTAGGGTACCAGACTTCTTTATCTATTGCTGTTTTCCAGGAACACAGAGTTCAGGTAAAGATTAACATTACCAAGAACAAAACTGTACCTATTCAGTTCAGTGCTGTTAAGAAAATAATCTACTGCGATATCAAAATCAAACAATCACCTTCCATTTTCATAGAAGTAAGAAATATGAAGGTTAAAAAAAGTCTGTCATTAACCCATCTATTTGAGGATTTTAGATTTTTTTTCATTTCTTTGAATGCAACTTTATTGGTTAGAATGTTTCACACACAGTCTCAAACATAACAAAAAATCAGAAAAACGGCTGGTGCACAAAATGAAGACTACAAAGAGAATAATCAAGTATTTTACTACTATCATTAGCTATACCTTTGCAGAAAGGGAATTTGAATGTTTATGTTTGTTTTTAAGAAAGTTAGGTCTTCTATTAAATCTTTGATATCATTAGCATCTAATGATAGTTTCTAAGAGAGTTAGATCTTCTATTAAATCTTTGATATTATTAGCTTATAACTACTGAATGTGTACTATCTTGTCAGGTATTACACTAACCACATTATGTAGTAGTTACTGTATGTCTCTGCAGAGCCCAATGAGGACAGTACTGTTGTTAAAATATTTCAAAAAAATTTTTGCCATTTAGAACTACTGCAAAGAATACTACATTATTATTTGGATATATAGATGTCATGCCAAAGATTAACTCGAGTTTTATATCTATGAGAATCAATATAGTAAGCAGATATAAACACACATAGAATATAAATATGCATGTTTCAGGAATCAAATAGAAGACATATTAATCATTTTTACCTTGGTAGGTAGGAGGCTCAGAGTTAGATTTAATGATCCATCTAGAACATAAGATGGTTTCATCCACCCTTCTCTAACAAAAGTATAGCACAACATTCTTCTACTGTGTTCACGATATGAATGAAAAGTGAATTACCTTGGTTGGGTTGAGTTCTGTATACTCACTTCAGAAAGTAGAAAGTATACACAGCACACAGAAGGACAAAGGTTCTTGGTTGGGTAATTAGGTAGGAATTTGGTCCTAATTGTAGAAATAACAACAGCAACAAAAGTAATAAAAAAAATAATAGTAATAACAACAATTAGAGCAATGATAAAAATTAGGGCCTTGATGTACTGATTGTTTGTGGCCTGCCAGGCACTGGGTGAGCCACTTATTTTACTATCAAATTTAATCCTTCCAACAAGCATTAATCTTATGATCCCCATTTAAAGATGAAAAAATGAGATGGAGAGTGAAAGCTACACAACTACTGAAAATGGGAACCAGGAATTCACCCCAGGCAGTGCGAATGCACAGCCAGCACCATTCACAATAATTGGGTTTAATGACCTGGGTCCTGTCCTGGTCGATATATCAGAGAATAATCTTAGTCGACAAATTCAAGAATAAGGGAGTCAAGCAAATTAGAATGAACTTCATTTATTGAAAACATATTCAGCTTTTATAGGGTGCTCTCACCTCCAAACCATGACTCCTAACCATGATTATTGCAGTTCTTAATGCCTCTTTAAGAAAAGAAATCATACTCTATAAAAACAGTAGAACGAGATCTGACAAAACCATTAGATAAATGATGATGATCATAGTTACAGATGCAGCAATAGCAAAGAGAATGCCATTAAAACCACCATTATTTATGTACCAGGCCCTATACTATTACATGTAAGGCATATCAAAGATTACATATAGCCTTTCTTCCCTGCCATGTTGCATATTCTTTTACTTATCCTGCAAAATGTCTTACACATAAAAGTCACCCCATCTTTTTGCATCAGCAAATAAACGAATAAGCAATAGAGTATATTGAAGATATAGAAAAATTATTTATAAGACATGCCCAAAATTCCCAATGACACAGAGAATATAATCATGCCACATATCAAATCCAAGCCACATGCCATGGAGTGTGCTACTGAAATAAAATGTAATGTAACTATTGTTTTGGGAGTACCACACAGGATCCAGTAAAAGACACTGTATTAATTATATGATTTTCCATAGAACTTTTCTAAGGTTGCCCAGGACAACAAGACTGTAGAACATTCATGATGAAACTGTCAAAGAGGACTAGACTTGAGGGACCTTTGGGAGAAAAGAGATTTGAAAATAATGTACTGCCTGCCCATGGTTCAGACGTGCCTGTCTCTGCAAGTATGACCACATTATTGATTCTCCAAGGAAGAAAGGAAATATGACTTTGTCCCTTAACTGACATCAAAGTTATAGTGCTATGCAACAATGCCCAAGAGCATTTGCAAATATTTTTATTCCAATACAAAGTCTGAGTGTCCTAAAAGACATAAAGCTAATTGATCCAAAATGCAGTGGTCAGGAGGCATTGAAAATCTGGGGGGGGGCGGGGGGGTCAATATTTGAAAGAGACAAGTCACTAGAATAAAAGTCTTGAAATTCTCTGGAAAAAAAAAAAAAAAGATTCACAGATATTTTACCTTTCCATACACAGAGCCCAAACTATGATCACTAATGGCAGTAAGATGACAGAAAAAATAAATACTAAGTCTATCTATAAGCTGAAGTTGTAACTATTCCAAAGAACAGTTTCTCTATCGTAAGTCATTTGTCTAAGACTTTTTGATCAGCATGAAGTAGCAAAATAGAGGACATATTTCTGTGCACCCATCAGAGAATATTCTCATTATAATGGCTATCTCTATAAACTAATAAATGTTGTCAACTCTAAAGAGAACTGAAAAAGGTACAATTTCCCAAATATGATAGAAGGTACAGTAAATATTTACAGAATACTTAAAATGAGAGTATATATAATCAAAAATAAAAAGTAGATGATTTGAAGCTGGAGCTTCCAATAGGAAATTTTATTTCGTTTCATTTTATAATTAGAGGAAGAAAGATCAAGCCATATGTTGGATGCAATTTGGTTTTTTTAAAGTGTAATCTAATCATAAAATAGAGGGTCACAAAAAGTTAGAGCGGAACAGATCATAAAAAGCATATATTTCCGTGCACTACAAACAATCACAATCCCTTGAACAATTCCCCCAAAGCTGCCTAACATCAAACATCAGTTACTTTAGAATCCATCAGCAAATTTAGGATGCCTCCAAAGGGGCCTGACAGGTTAGGCAAAGAAAGCACTGTACACCATCAGTTTTTTCAGCGCTGACTAAAGATCTATAGGTCAGAGAGGGGCAGGCTCTGATGTTTCTTCCATTAATTATTTAAGGTAATATTCTGGATGCTAGCAAATCCTAACAACTTCAAATATAAACCCTTTTACGCTTCAAAGACATGCTTTCAATAAACAAAACAATTTTCAAAAAAAAAAATCTGATGATGCATACTTTATCTTTCAATAAATTTGGATTTAATAATAAATTTGGATTTACCCTTTACCAATAAATTTGGATTTAATAATATATTCTGGGTCAACTTACAACAACAAAGGAGAGTCTTTTTCCCATTTTCTGCACACTCTCTACCCATCTCACCTAAGAGCCAACCTATCCACCCTGGTGACCTAGTTATAGCTGATATAAAGCTTTTGATAAATATGTTTACCATAAGTAGTAATAATGACTGAGGTTACAGGTTCTTTAACCTAGTTTTGTTATTTTTATTATGGCAAATTCAAACATCTACAGAAATAGACCAGTAAAATCAATCTTGACATATCTACAATCTTGCAAAAATGATCAATTCATGGCCAATCTTGTGCTATATCCAATCTTACCCTGATTCACTCCCCAATCTCATTTGAAAGCAAATCACCATCATATAATTTCAACGTACATATGTATTTTTATATGTATCACTCTAAATAACAAGGACTTAAGCATTTTTAAAAAGAAATTCACATATAATGATATTAATATATTTTAAACATCTTTTAAAATACCTAAATATAGGATGCCTGGGTAGCTCAGTGGTTGAGTGCCTGCTTTTGGCTCAAGTCATGATCCTGGGGTGCTGGAATTGAGTCCCACATCAGCCTCCCCGAGGGGAGGCTGCTTCTCCCTCTGCCTTTATGTCTGCCTCTCTCTGTCTCTCATGAATAAATACAATCTTAAAAAATAAATAAAAATAAACACCTAAAACTCAACAATGACAAAAACGATGTCAAGTATCTAGTAAGTATTTAAATTTCCAATTTTCTCAAAAATATCTTAAGTACAAGTTTTTTAAAAAAAATCATTAGTATCACTAGTTATTTTTTTAAGCTATAACTTCTTAAAAAGGTAATTTAAATATGAGTTAATTGAAATCACTGTCCTAATTGCTCTTTCAAATCGATCACAAAATTCAAGTATGGATTATCAGGTTCCAGAAATATGAGGAGTGACTGAGATAGTCAAATGATTTCTAACCAAGTAACTGCACCACAAGCAAATCAGCTCACCATAAACATCATGTCTATGATAATAAGAGTTAACACTCGCCAAGGATTTTGTGCACCAGACCCTTGGCCAATCTCTTGCAATTCAACCTCCCTGAATCCTCATGCTGAGTCCTCAGCACCACCCCCAGAAAGGTTTGATGACTTGAACAAGGGCACTCCGCTTAGAAAGGGGCAGAGTAAGGAACTCACACAGGCAAGTCAAACCACCCAATTTCCTGTCACTGACACTGTACCCAAAACTTGGGGACACCAATGTGAAAGCTTCACAATAGAAGGCAAAAGCAGGAAGTACATTCTGAGCAGGATTTCGAAGCTACTTAAAGCAGAATGAGAAACTCTCACTGGCTGCTGCAATTTTATAATTACCTTTCTTTAAGTTTAATTACTGCTCAGAGTCAGAAACATAAAAGGTGGAAGTACTGTGCACATAGCGGATCTATACACAAAAATAACAGTGGAAAAGCCTAAGTTCTGCTCACCTCCTATGTCACATTCCTTCAAGAAGGTTTTGAAGACAATGCAGATCTGAAGTGTGGCAATTAATAGGTACAGTTACATACTTCTACAGGCTACAAGGAATCTATTTGGAATTCACCTCTCAATTATTTCATGCCTGGGGTTTTCTATCTGAAACTTACAAACTTGCTAAGCCTATCGTAAAGTCAAAACACTTCATCATCACATTTTATAGTACAAAAAAGTAAGTCTCGAGTTTATCTCATTCTCTGACAATTCAGAGATGATAAAGTCTTAATGCCAAGCCATTTATACCGCAATCTTGACTCCTATTCCCATCTTCCCTTTTCCATCATTCCAAAGATATAACCAGGTAACAAAGTTCAAGTTCATTACACAGATAATACATTTCTGCAGCCAAAGCAAAGGATATGTGGATGGACATTCTCAGTACCTGCTAAAAATACCAAGTGATGAGAGGTTCTTTATTTAGATATTTACAAGGCCCTCTGCGAAGCCAACATTCTGTAATCCAAATGCAAATATTCTGTGAAGGAAGGAAAGGCTAGAAAGAAACCCAGATAAGACACCTGAAGCTGCTCAAAGCATAAAAAGGAGAGCAGGTTTATCTGATTTAAATATAAAGCTTTGCTAAGTGGTCAAGAAACCAAAGCAATGGGGTGGGGGGGTGCAGGCTTGCTGAACAATCACCTAGCTTATATGATTGAATTAAAAGGTTCAAATTGAGTTGCTCAGTATATCAATATACTTACTAAATTCCAGTTATGTTTCCCAGCAGTGTTTAGGCACTGTAGCTCAGTCCTAGGCCTACGACATGTTTTGCTGTTGTGTGTTTTCTTTCACTTACGAATTTTAGGGAATCTCATAGCAAGATTGAAAGATACTTTTCCCTTGTATCTTATTATTGCAAGTAACCTTAGATTTAGTCAGCATCCATTATAAAACCAAGTAACATCTATTAAAGGATAGGACATCTAGAAGCTTGCCATGTTGGGGGAACGGGGTCTTGGATGTCCTCTGCACAGCAGGGGGTTAGTTCTATGATTGCTGGTCTAGGGGAAGACCCAGGACAGCTAGAACAACAGGGTTGGGAGCATTCCTAGAAACTCAGGGCAACAGCTATGTACAATAGAAATACTTCAATACTTTAATAACCAGTATGACTAAATCAGGATTTATGACTAAACAGAATCTTGGCAGCCCTATGTTGTCTAGTACTCTATAGATGAACAAGTCCAAGTCCCATATGCAGGCAGCTCTCTGAACAATGTGGTACATAACAAATAAATACCATCTAAGTTTTATAAAAGCAGAAAGAGCAGGTTATCTTGGACTTTTCAGAAGTTTTTGAAAACACAGCAAATAGCTACTGTGTAAAGATCCCAGAAGAAAGCTTTTCCAATTTACTTTCTCCAGTACGACAAGCGTTACTATTCCATATCTGATGGTTGTTTTATTGGTAACAAATACCTGACAATATTTAACTCTCATTCAAGTTCAAAAGATCAAAAGATCTAAAGAAAAACCAGATAGAAGAGCTAGACATATAATCAAGGTAGAAACCTTGTGTTAAATTTTTTTTTTAATTTTTTTTTGGTTTTGTTTTTGTTGTTGTTGTTGTTTTGTGTGTGTGTTAAATTCTTATGTAAAACATGAAACTATAAAGATTTTCCTGAATATTTTGAGCGACTGTATTTTAAGTCTAATCCACCCTTCAGGAGTCCTTTTGTTTTAAGTCATGTATCCCATACTTCCTACTACACAGAGAATTTCCGTGGTGTGTCAAGGGTTGAACCGGATGATGTTAAATGGTTTGGGATCTCAAAGAGAGCAAAAACTGTGCTGAGAAGTGTAAAACATGTTGTCAGAATTCATAATATACAACAAATAACACTGGTTAGAAAAAAAAAAAAAAAAAGAATCTCATTATCTTCCTCAGGTACATATCATAATTAATCATTTCCCTCAAGAACAGGTACATGCTTCTCCCTCTGCCTGTGTCTCTGCCTCTCTCTCTCTCTGTGACTATCATAAATAAATAAAAAATTAAAAAAAAAAAAAAGGGGGATCCCTGGGTGGCGCAGCGGTTTGGCGCCTGCCTTTGGCCCAGGGCGCGATCCTGGAGACCCGGGATCGAATCCCACGTCGGGCTCCCGGTGCATGGAGCCTGCTTCTCCCTCTGCCTGTGTCTCTGCCTCTCTCTCTCTCTGTGACTATCATAAATAAATAAAAAATTAAAAAAAAAAAAAAAAAAAAAAAGAACAGGTACAGATTTCTAAGATAATGCTACCTATTCATTTTTGCCTCTTTTTCTCAGAGGTATGGGTCTTTAGTGGAAAATCTGAAAAATTCGACCAAGATATGACTGAGTTAGGTAGCAAATTACCCTTAGAAGGCATAGAAAAACACATACAATCTCATTAGAAAGTGTGAGCTTGTACTTTCCATTTCTTAGAAAGCAATCAAAGTCCTGGCTTGCAACACTGTCCAATTTAATGGAGCATTAGTTAAACTCTCTTTATCTGCATTTGAATTTTGAAAAACACATTGAATTAAGCAAGGACACCAAGACTCTAATCAAATTGGAAATTTCTTGAATCTAGCTTATACCCTTTGGCCCAGACAATATGGAGTGTTGACCCCCCCCCCCAATACATTAACTAAAGCCACCTGTGCCCACTTACTAATCACTCACACCTGCTTCTAACATTCTACTGCTAAGATACTGACCAGAACACCTGCTCACTTCAGAAAAAGATTCTGCGCACATCTAAATTATATAACAGGCTTTTAAACTATTATTGTGAAAGGAGAAATCAGTCAATATGCTAATTTTTGAGGCTTTCTGCCTAATTTTCATTAGCCTACCCAAATTTCTTTTCCATCTTTGGGAAAAGGGCCTGCGCTTATTTTCATCGCCAAAAGACGGCCATGCTCACAGCCAGCCAGAAAGTATTGATGACTCCTTCTACTTCAAATTTCCCAGGCACAAAACAAGGGGCATCAAACTAAAGTGAGCTTTCACATTTGGTAAGTTTATTTTTAACCAAAATGGGCAATGAATTTCAAAATAAAAAGACATAGCCACATTCTAAAACTATGAAACAAATCAAGGCAAAGGACAATATTCTACTAGCAAGCTAGGGATTTACAGGCTAAGATGATCAATATTTGTAATGCTTTTGTGAACACAGACATGGTTTTACTCAGTCTTACTCAGTTGTATGTTTAAAGCCCCCCACCAAAATGGTAAGTTACCATTTTCGTAATATCTAGTAGTTACAATGTTACATGAGATGCCACTCCCACCTCCCCGCCCCCCGCCCCCCCAAAAAAAACCCTCACTTGAAGCAGGTAACAAAAATGTGATGTAGGTATCATAAAATGAACCAATAACTATTGAGCTCAAGATTCTGTGCCAGTCTATATTATCCTCAGATAAAAAGTTACATTTATTCCTAAGAACTCATCACTAATTCACCATAATTATCCCCATTTAAGAAAAATAGAAACTGAGGCTGAGAGAGCTAAATTTATTTCCCCAAGGTCAAAACCATAAGTACTCAAGTCCAGAATACTCTAAACCTCTTATTCTCACCAGACGAACAGGGGAGGAATTCAGGCAGGAACTTCAATTATGTCTCACTTGATTTGCTTAAAGAAAAATATGATTAAGGTTTCACCTCTTCTCTCTCTCTTACTAATGTGTTGATATGGGTATTAATAAAAGCTAGCAGGCAGCCCAGGTGGCTCAGTGGTTTAGCGCTGTCTTGGCCCAGGGACTGATCCTGGAGTCCCAGGATCGAGTCCCACATCGGGCTCCCTGTGTGGAGCCTGCTTCTGCCTGTGTCTTTACCTCTCTCTCTCTCTCATGAATAAATAAAATCTTAAAAAAAAAAAGCTAGCATTTACTGAGCATTTTTTTAGGCTAAGCTCTTCACATGATTTAGCTAATTCTCAAAACAATCCTATTGTAGATATTATAGATATTATTATTAGATATTATTGTTACACTGCTTTATAGGTGGAGCTACAGGTACCAAGATGTTAAGTAACTTCCAGGTAGCAATTTCAAGCCTCTCACCAACGCATTCTGGCCCCAGCGTCCACACTTTGATCCATCAACCTCTAAAAATAAAAGATAATTGCAAAGCAAATGGAGAGAAGAGACACTGAGAAGAAATAAGCTAGATCTCCTAACTTAAAAGTACACCTTATACCCAAGCCTCCTTGCATTTCCAAACTCAGGATTTACTAATTATTTCTAAGTGGAAAGCATTCTGGTGGGTCAACAGTAAGTGGACAAAAAAATCAAATGGTGTCAAATTGTTTTCTGGAAACATGTTGAAAGACGTATTACAGTGGCACAGCCCTGAAAGGCAAACAATAACCTACTGAAATATAATCTTAAAATTAGAAAACAGCAACGAAGAGTGCATTTACCTTTCAAGAATGAAATGGTAATAATTCACTAATGAGACAAACTAGAGTCAGCCAAATTGACACATAGTTTCTTAACTCTACATACACACTCCCTTCTCTCTTCTCTCAACCAGAAGCCCTACTAGAAGGCAAGATAATAGAAATGCTGACACAACTAACCTTATAACATTTCATATCCAATGCTATAATTGTATTTTCTAATTGTATACTGGGTGAAAGAAATGGCAACCAGTACAAAAACATAACTAGCTAGAAAAAGTCTATCAGAATTCTCGGATTGTAGAAAATGCATATGAAACACTATTATCTTCAGCCACAGCCAGAAGATGTCAGACAATCAATTCATATAACATGCCAGCTTAATAAAATCTGCATACAAAATTTATGAATGCAGTAATATTCCTTTTTATCACAAGTTATTAATGGTCAATTTAATGAACATCTACAGCTGGAATGCTTTGGTTCTATATGATATTTTAATCATCTTTAGTCATGGATTTAAATGCATTTCATTCTATAACCATCAGCTATTCAGGGTAAGAAAGTCCTTACATAGGAATGGAAATATTTGGGGTAGGTTACCAATTTTTCTTGATCATTCCTGATTTCCTTAAAATCTTAAAGATAGAAACAAAACTAAATTTTCCATTACAATCATATTTGCTCTAGAGGCACCTGGGTGGCTGGCTCAGTGGTGGAGCGTCTGCCTTTGGCTCAGGTCATGATCCTAGGGTCCTGGGATCAAGTACTGCATCAGGCTCCCTGCAGGGAGCCTGCTTCTCTCTTTATGTCTCTGTGTCCTTCATGAATAAATAAATAAATAAAAACATTTTTTAAAAAATCATATTTGCTTTAACACCTATATTAGGCCACAAAAGTTTTCCTGAAGTTGTACTATATGTTCATTTAGTTTAAAATCTCCTTCCATTCCCTTTTCAAAAAAGAACTTCCCAATCTTGTTGAAACAAAAAACAATCTTTCTCAAAGCCATCTAGAATTTAGAGGACTGGAGGAAATGGGATATTTTTAGGTAGAGGGAACAACATGAAATCTTGATTTAGGGACAACAAGTATAAGGACCAAAAAATACCTAAGGTGTGAATTTTAGATTTAAAATACTGACTTTCAACAATGAATAAATCTGTAGGTGGCAGGCATTTTCCAAACTTCTCTAATAAGTAGGATATGCATATATCCAGGAAGATCATGACTCATTAAGTTTCATTTTAAGCTTCTTGAATCTGCCTAAATTTTCTCATCTTAACAGACAAGCCAATATATGCTTACACTGTGAGGTTAAAGCAATGAACTTATGAAGAGTACCTGTCAAATCAAATTATCAACAAGCAATAGTCCCACTATTGGGAAGTATCTAAGCTTCAATGTCAATTTTAAAGAAATGTGCTTACATTTGCATGTTAATTAGATCACACCTTCAACATCATACTAATTTTGGTTTAATGCTCTGTTTTATTACCATTTCCAAAATGACATTTTTAAATGTGGGTATCAAGGAAAAAAACCTCTACTTTTATTTTGACAAAACCCATAAATATTAAACTTTAAATAGTATGAATAGAAATATGATTGTGTCTAAAATTCTAAATATTTAGAACTGGATTTTAAAAACTTTCCAAAAGAAAATTATCTGAGTCTTATTTAAGAATATAATGAAAGGTTGGGTGGAATATGAAATTTAGGTTCTGCTGAGAGACCAAAAGCTAGACATCCTTGCTTTAAAAAAATATATTAAAAAAAAAAAAAAAGAAAGGTCATTTTGGTTAAGCCTTTCATTATAAAGGGCACCTGGGTGGCTAAGTCATAGTGACCAACTCTCGATTTCAGCTCAGGTCATGATCTCAGTGTCTGCATGGAGTCTGCTTGAGATTCTCTCTTTCACTCTGCTTCCTCCCTGAACCCTCCCCCCCCCACCCCACGCACACACATATACACTCTCTAAATAAATAACATTTAAAGACTTTCATTTTAATTCAGACATGATCTGTATTGTTTCTTTGCAGGAGGTAGGAGGAACCAGACAGATTAAGACTGCATTCTCTCCATTTAAAAAAAAATATATACACTTAAATACATTATTTTAACTGTGGTAAAATTCATCAGAAAGTTTAACCTTTCTGAAATGTAACATCTTGTGTCATAAAGTACATTCACCATGTTGTGTCACCTTTACTGCTGTGTTTCCAGAATGTTTTCATCATCTGAAAAGGAAACCTAGTACCATTAAGCTGTCATTCCACCCCTACCACCAGCCCTTGGCAAACACTAATTTCCTTTCCATCTCCGTGAATTTGCCTAGCCTGAATATTTTATATAAACAGAATAATAAAATAGTGGTCTTTAGTGTCTGGCTTCTTTCACTCAGCAAATTGGTTCAGGTATATTTTAAGTAAAAAATATTGGTAAAGAAGAATTAGCCAAATTCTTCATTTCTCAATTTTTTTCCCCACTTTTCCTGTTCCACAATTATTCCTAAAACTGTCAGAGGCTTTGTGCTTACTTTTTTATGAAATAAAGCAATTTGAGTTTCCGTACCCTAATTTTTCCAAGTAAAAAGTCAATGACAAATATCCATTTAAATTAAAAATCCAAGGCCATTATGGACATCAAAATTAAATTCTATAAAAGCACAAAAGAAACCCTAAACATATGGAGATTTACATTGTGTTCATGGCTATGGAAACCCAGTATTACCAATGTTAAATTTCTCTAAATTAATCTACTGATTCAAATGTCATTTTTTTAAATCGCATTGGGTTTTTCCATGGAACTTGAAAATATGGGAAAAAATTCGCTGGAAAGAGTCATGAGTGAAGATCTGCCATAAAAAGGGATGAAAAGTAGGGAATGACTCACCCTTCTAGACCACAAAGATAACCTCTTGAGCCATAGTAATCAGAGAACTATGTAATTGAAACTCAAACAATTGAACTTGGACAGGCAAGGAGACCCATACATATATGTTAAGACTGTGGGGGAAATAATGGATTGGAATACTGGTTTTTTGTATAAAGAAAAATGGGTTCATAACTCATACCACATATAAAAAAATATCTAGATGATATCAAGGCATGAAAAAAAAAACTTTAGAAAAAAGTTATAGGAAAATACATTTATGAGCTCAGGAATGGGAAAGATGCCTTGAACTAGACCCAAATGCATAGGTCATAAATGAAAATATAATTACATTTAACCTCATGAAATTAAAAATTATTGATTGTCAAAAGATACATACATACCCCCACTAAGAATCCAAACCAAAATTCAGAACATATTTTGAAATGCATATAAGTCACAAAGAAATCAAACCTAGAAAATATGAAAATATAAATTAGTAGAAAATAATGACCCAAAAGAAAAATAGGCAAAAGCAAACACATAGGTAAGTGACAAAAAGAGACATCCAGAAAACAAATGAAAAAATGAGGGAAATGAAAATTTTAAAAATTATCAGATAACACTTTATACCCACCAGAGGAGCAAACACTTAAAAGATATACTGATACTACTAGGAGCACCTGGGTGGCTCAGTCAGATAAGAATCCAACTCTTGATTTCAGGGTCCTGAGTTCAAGTCCCACCTTGGGCTCCAAGCTGGGCATGGGGCCTATTTAAAATAAATACTAAAATGATGAAGTATGAATACATGGAAAACAGGATTCTTATACCTTGCTGTGAAGTGGTTACTGATAAAATAATTTCATTGGAATTGCAAAACTGTTCTTCAAAAGTTGAAGAAATATGGGATGCCTGAGTGTCTCAGCAGTTGAGCCTTTGGCTCAGGGCATGATCCTGCAGTCGTGGGATCGAGTCCCACATCGGGGTTCCCTCCATGGAGCCTGCTTCTCTCTCTCTGCCTGTGTGTCTGTGTCTCTGCCCACCCCTCTGTCTCTCATGAATAAACAATTTTTTTTTTTTTAAAGAGAGTTAGGGACATAAAGTATATCTGGTAACATCTCATTTTTAAAAAAGATCTCAAGCATATATGCAAATATATTAATTTTAAAAATATGTGTAGCACATTATTCCCTGCACATTTTTATTTGAAATATCTCTCAAATTAAAAAAATAATAATTCAACAAATAAACAGGCAATTTCTAAATTTGATGGCATTTATGTAGTTCTTTCATTGCCATATTTCTGGAAATATGTTTTTGGAAAAATATTCTCACAGTAATGATCAAATTTTATTTGCACATTTCTTTTCTTGGTGTTTTTCTATGCAGAGCTATGTAAGTAAAGTTATGGAGGAACTCAGGATTTATCTACTCTATCACAGTTTCAGGCAAGAACATTTTAAAACTATACCAGAGAAAGCCAATTAGCCCTTTCTTGTTTTTACAGCATGCTATAATAATTCCAGTCAATTTTCTGAAGAGGCTGATGGTCTAACTGGTGGACATGCATCACACCTGCCATCATACCTCCTTAACTCGATGGCTCCTGATGTGGATTTCTTCCAGCCTTATGGATTCTGGGAGTTCCTTGAAATTTCTTTGAAATCAATCAGTGCACAATTTTGTTTTTTCATTCAGTTCCTTAGTGCAGGGGTTGGCAAATGTGTTCTGTAAAGGGCCAGGTAGTAAATGGTTCAGGCTTTGTGGGCCACATGGTCTCTGTCACAACTATTCAACAGCGCCACTGAAGCACAGAAGCAGCCATAGACATAAGTTAAGGAATGCATGTGGCTCTGTTGCAAGAAAATTTTAGTTACAAAAATAGACATGGGATGGGTTCTGGCTCAGTGCCATGGTTTGTGCACACCTGGAGGGTCAGCAAAAGAGATACTACCTGAAAAATCCTACTTTAAATTTAACGCAGCTCTCACATCCTCTCTGGAAGCATAATGTTGCACATATTTTAATTGTTAGAGAAATTTTACACAGTTAAAAATGAATTCATAAATATGAAACAATCCCATAAATGACAAAAATGTTCATTTTTCTAGATGCACAGTGCACGGACTTCTTTCTGGAAGTATGCTTTATGATCTGATTTACTAAATTACTAATTACAATTGGTTCCATTTGTTTAAATTATGCTATTAATGATTCTTTGTGGCAAAATAAATACATATATCTTATCTTCAATTTGACTACAGGGTTGGAATGACAAGGACAGTAAAACTATACTCACTGCACAAATAATGGCTTTCTATTAGGTTTGCCATTTCACCTGAATAATTCCTTATAATCATGAATAATGATGTTATTCAACAACCTAATGATATCATGGTATGTAGCTTCAATCCATCTGTCTTTGTCAAGAAGGTCAAATATTTGTATTCCACTGCACTAGGCAAAGTTGAACCAACAGTTAAACAATATCATGCCCCTTAATTATTTCTCCAAATGAAACTAGCAAGTACCATTCTACATTCTAGGATCTATGCACTACACATCTGCTTCAAAGATATTTAACACCTACTCATTCTTTATCAAAGTTTAAACTCAACTTAAAAAAAAATGGTTTAAACTCAAAAATCCACAAGATTATCTAAGGATATTCTTAACTGGTTGTTGCTGGAAACTTACTCTGCAATGTTTGTAACAATCAAAATATTCAAGGAATTTTCATATTATGCAGGAATCTGAAATATGCAGTATGAAATCTTGAAATTGGTACTGAAGGTAAGAACAAAGCAAAACAAAAAACAAAGCAACACATGACAGATCTAAAGTACTGGATAGCATTTGCCTTAAAGAATCTATAAGTAACTATACATATATTAAGGTACTATATATATTAAACAACTGTAAAGCAGGATCCCTGGGTGGCGCAGCGGTTTGGCGCCTGCCTTTGGCCCAGGGCGCGATCCTGGAGACCCGGGATCGAGTCCCACGTCGGGCTCCCAGTGCATGGAGCCTGCTTCTCCCTCTGCCTCTGCCTCTGTCTCTGCCTCTCTCTCTCTCTCTCTCTCTGTGTGTGTGACTATCATAAATAAATAAAAAATTAAAAAAACAAAAAAAAACAACTGTAAAGCAATGCCAAGTGGCTGATGCAGACCAACATGCCTTGTTCACGGTTTCTACAGGGCCCAGGCAGACCAAAGCCCTTGAAGATGAAAGTATGATGTGGGGACATGTAAGTGACACTGCAGCAGCAGAATCTACGTGCATGTCTTCTTCTTTCTTTAAATTTCACCAAAGATTTCTTGCCTAAAATCAAGTCCCTAAAAAGTCTTGTTAATCTGGTTCCAGGATTTTCCCTCTTCCTCACCAGGCTTCACCCTCACAAATTCTCTGTTTTTTGTTTTGTTTTTTAAACATTCTTGAGTGTGCAAACTTATTTATATCTATCAAAACGAAACCCAGCATTTTTGTTCTTGTCTCCCTCCACCTGGAATCCTCTGCCACTCTTCTTCACAGGGTGGCTGTCCCCTTGTTAGTTCCTAGATCACATGTCATGTCCAAAGTAAAGCCTTCCCTGACCACCCTGAGGAGTCCATCTTATTTTATTTATTATATAAAATCATGTACTTCATGATGGATGGGTTTATGGTTATGGGTTTCATCTTCTACTGTCAACCTCTGTACACAAGAATAAAAGTAGGACCCTTATCTGCCTGTTCAAGATCATATATCCAAGGCCAAGCAAATAGTGGGAAATAAATCATTATTACACAACAAATGAACATACTCATTCACAACAGTTAACCGTGTCTAAAGTGAAGTCTTCAAAAGATGGCCCTAGGGCCAAACCACACTGACACCTGTTTTTGTAAATAAAGTTTTATTGGAATACAGCCATACTCATTCATTTACCCATTGTTTGTGGCAGCTTTCACATTACAACAGAGTTGACTAATTGCAACCAAGACCATGTGGGCCAAAAAATATTTACTATCTGTTACTTTACATAAAAGTTTGCCTGGTCTAGTGGGTAATATATGTTCTGAATATGTAGAATAAAATACTGTCCTCGCCTTTAAAGGTGTTACAGTCCTTTGAATATTTTTATTAAAAAATGAGTATTTTTATTCCATCACTTTTTAAAAAAGATTTTATTTATTTGGCAGAGAGATAGCACATAAGCAGGGGGAGCGGGAGAGGGAGAAGCAGGCTCCCAGCTGAGCAGGGAGCCTGATGCAAGATCCCAGGACAATGACCTGAGCCACCTGATGCTTAACTGACTGAGCCACCCAGGTGCCTATTCCACCACTTACGAATTAAAATCCTATAGCCAAGAAGAAAGCTCCTTCAAAGTTGTAATCAACTCCTAACAAGAACTTTATTTGGTGCTCCATTCAGTACGTCAGCCATTTAAATAGCCACAGCCACTAGGATCTGTGGCTATTTAAATCAATTAAAAGGAAGTTAAAAATTCAGTTCCTCAGTCACACAAGCCACATCTCAAGTGTTCAGGAGCCACATGTGGCTACTGTATTGGGTAAAGCAGATTTATAGGAAGGACTTTTTTAACATCACAGAAAGTTCTAATGGACAGAGATGATCTAAAGTTTCAAAAATCTGTGTTTCTCATGAAGAAATAAAATCTTAAAAAAAAAAAAAAAAAAAAAAGAATCCCTGGTGGCTCAGGTCATGGTCCCGGAGTCCCGGGACTGAGTCCCACATCAGGCTTCCTGCATGGAGCCTGCTTCTCCTTCTGCCTGTGTCTCTACCTCTCTTTCTCTCTGTCTCATGAATAAATAAATAAAATATTTTAAAAAGATAAAGAAATAAATAAGGTTTCAAAAAGAAATGTCCCTCCAGCATGTCAGGAGTAGCCTGAGTTCCTTCAAGGCTGTAAGGGAAGCCATGGATCGTATGGACACATCTCCCAGGGAATCGACCCCTGAACGTACAAATCAAAACTATGTTTACAACAACAAAAAAAGTACTCTGGAAAGTACTGCATTCTGCTGTACACAGTTCTGAAATAAAGTTGAAAGATATAGGAGAAGAGAGCCCAGGACCCGGCTGTTAAAGTTAGAGAATGAATGCAACCTCTCTTAGTCTAGTCCCTATTGCTAAGACAGGAACAATGACAAAAAAAAAAAAAAAAAAGTGTTTTGTTTTGTTTTTTGAGGAGTTAATACTCATAAATCAATAACTCTGCCTGGCCCTCTATGAAGTATCAAACAACCACTGGCCTTTTTTTTTTTTTTTTTTAAACAGCATCCCTGGCAGATAGCACAGGACTTGGCACACAGCAGGTAACATTCAAGATCTACTGAACTGAATATGAATTGAACTAGACTCTTTGAGCCAGAGTCACTAACAGGTCAATTTGCAGAATTGGTGGGCAGAAAATGTACTTATCTGAGAATAAGCCATTCAGGGAAATAGCCTGGTCCTTAAGATTCATTTCTCATCACCCTTTACAAAGGATGGCAAACTAATATGATTCAAGGAGCCAGATTTCAATATACATTTAATATTTTTTGATAACTTGTTATAGGCAGACACTATCTTCTTTGAGTTATAAAGATGTATAAGCACAAAATTTAAGCAATTCAATCTTCTCAACAATTTGAAATGCTATTCTATAACACTCAGCTTTATAGATATTTCTTTATAATGAAGAAATACCAACTAACCCACATTTTTATCCCCACTTAATTATGATTAATTTCTGCATTATTTTTCTCTAAACTTTAAGTGTCTAGGCCATTGCCTCACTGTTGGCATGAATGTGCATCACAAGTATCAGGGATGATTTGTTTGTACATTTAAATTTTAATTCCCGGTTCTTACATTCAATTTTCTAGTTTAGGGTGGAGGAGCCAGGGCACAGTCCAGAAATCTGCTTTTTAATCAACGCTTCAGGTGATTTTCAATACTGGAATCTCAGTTATTTCATTTTATTACTAAAGTAGTCACCATGCCCAATATGGAGCCCAATGCAAGGCTCAAACTCACAACCCTGAGATCAAGACCTGGGCCAAGATCAAGAGTTGGATGTGTAGCTCACCCAGGCACCCATTAGCTACTTTAGAATAAGATTTTATACACCTATAATAAGAAATACAAAGGAGCCAAATACTTTTGGAATCCGTTTAAGACTTTATTTATTCATGAGAGACACAGAGAGAATGGCAGATACACAGGCAGAGGGAGAAGCAGGCTTCATGCAGGGAGCCCAATGTGGGACTCCATCCCGGGACCCCAAGATCATGCCCTGAGCCGAAGGCAGACACTTAACTGCTGAACCACCCAGGCATCCCATGGAATCTATTTTTTTTTTAAGTTAAGAAAATAATAGACACTTTACTCACACTTATTCAAATGGCTATATGTTATGTGTATGCACACACCAGACTTGTAGGTACAAAGTATTCAAAGAAATCTAAGATATAGCTTCTTTGCCATCAAGGCACTTCTTGGATAAAGTGTGTGCATATAGTTATGTAAACAAACATAAACAATGTTATGATGTAACAAATGTTATGATGATACATGATTGAGAGCTCAGTGAGTAGAGGGTAATAAGATTTCAGAGGAAGAAGCAATCAAGCTAGTCTAGGTTGCCAGTAATGTTAAAAAAAAAAAAAAAAGGCTGCCTTTGGATCAGGCAGGAAAAAAGTGATATATGTTAAACTCAGTGGGTTTCCCAAGACCTTGTTCTTCTTTCAAAAGCTTCAATTTTAGAACACAAAAATACTAAAGCAACAACTACAACCTTTTAAGTTATCAACCCAAGCAGCCTGGGAAAGATTACTAAGGCTTCACAAGATAGCCAGAAGTACAGCTGACCCTTGAGCAACACCAATCCATTTATATGCAGAGTTGTGTTTTTTCTTATATTACAATATGGTAAATAGGTTTTCTCTTCCTTACAATTTTCTTAATCACATTTGCTTTTCACTAACTTACTTTATTGTAGGAATACAGTATAGAATACTTACAAGATTCCAAATTCCAGTTGATTATGTTCTTGGTAAGGCTTTCAGTCAACAGTAGGCTATTAGTAGTTAATTTTAGGGGGAGTCAAAAGTTCTGTGCAGATTTTCAGCTGCATAGGGAATTGGTACCTCTAATCCCCACATTTTTTTACAGGTCAACTGTAGATGTGTGTCAGTGGTCACTGAGAAATGACAATTTGGGGCACCATAAACTGAGCCATCGTGCAGCCCCTACATCTAAGAAGCTGTCCTTGGAAGACCTTAAACAGAGCAGAACGCACTTGTCTTCCCCTGGCATCTGTAATCAAAAATCACTGGCTGTTCTCACATGACATCTAATCAAATACTTCATCCTGAAGTTACTTTTCTCATGGTTTAGGTCTTACTCTCCCAATGATTCTATAGAGTTCTGGAGAGAAGAGGTATGCATCTTATTTCTTGGGAAGACCCGGGTGCCTAGCATAATAATGTCATGCCTCAAAAAAAGGTCTTGAACTGACCATTTAGAAAACCCTTATGTAGCACCTACTACATACCAGACATTGTGTTAGACACTCAACAGAACAGACAGCTATACCAATGCCAGTGGCACACTGACAAAAGTTTATGCTCATGATAGCTGAAGACAGCCCTGAGATGTAGGAAAAACCATGAAATGGTACACCTGAAACTAGTGAATTGTAGAACACCCAGGCATGGAATTATTTACCAATAAAGTTATAATAAAAAAATAAATAATGGCAGAAAAGCATGGCCACTCCTTGTCCACTGGGTGCAAGTTGAGGGAAAAAATACATCTAGATTTAGCCATTCCTATTTAGGGAGACTGTGACACACTCATAATACTTGGTGGCACTGTACCTAAATAATTAAGAAAAGTGCAATGCTTCTAGGAGGCAACTAGACAACAAAATAGAATTTATACAATATTGTACACAGGCATTAGAATCAGAAAAGGATGAAGTCAACACTCGGTTCTCTTCCTTAGCATAGGCTTTTGATCAAATTACTTAGCCTATCTGAGCCTCAGGTTCCTCACCAGTAAGACTGAAGTGGCAAAAAATGTTGGCATATACACTGCTAATCAATCAAATAAATGTAAATTAACATGATACCATTTTCACTTTGAAAACTAGCACCTATGACGAGTACTTTTACCATTATTATTGGCAATGGCAAATTGTTCTACTCTGCTTACAGGTACATAAATTGTATGATGTTTGCAGCACGACTTGCAAGAGTGGAAATTCAGCAACATGCAAAACCAGATGAAGTAAATCAATTCTGGAAAATCAAATCAATGGAATATTATGGAGCCACTTAAAATGCAGTTACACACTGTTGGAATACTAAAGAAAATGCATGTCTTAGAAATGAAGGAATAGGGCATTATATGCAGAGGATCATTCTAGTTTTACCTAGGACTGTTTAGGAGAAGATGAGAAGGAAACATCTTAACAGAATAAAAAGATTAACCCTGGGGATGGGATTATCAGTCTTTTTTATCTTCTTCATGTTTTTGTAAAAAAAAGAAAAAAGAAGAAGAAGAAGAATAGCATTAAACTTTTGTTCGTTTTATTCATAACAAATGTATGCAATATTCATTTGTAAGGAGTGGAAAATAAGCCCTGTTTTATATGGTGCCACCAGATTATATCATAAAATGAAATTAATTTTACTATACAGATAAATAGCTACATGGCTCAAATGATCAAAATAAGAAGTGTGAGATATTCTCAAAATATAAGCATACCTGCTATCCAACCATATTCACAACTACCAATATCAAGAGTTATACTTAAAAAAAAGACTTGTTCAATAAAGCTAAGTAATTGAAGTTTTTTATTATCCTAAACCAAACATTTCACATCACAGTCATTTGTTAATTATAAAATAATTATATAATACAGTTAATAAAAGAACTGCCAAATACAATATTGATCTGAGGAGTCTCATGAAGCTTTCAGAGCTTCAGGGATAGTACATCATTTCTGTACCTAACCACGACTCCAATGTGAAAGTAATTAACAAAATAATGAAGAAAATTAATTTGAAAGAGAAAATATGCTTTAGAAATAGTCTTCTTAAAACAATTTGTGAAAAAAAAATTAAATTGTTCCCTAAAATCCTATAACTGTTAGCTACACGGCCAGGTAGGCTTTTTTGCCCTGTGGTAAACCCAATCACGGAAATCAAATCTAGCACTGATTTAATTTACAATTATTTTTCAAAGTTTGAAAAAAGAAATAACTGCATTATGTTCAACGAGCTGAACAAATTCTGATCCTTGACTTCAGGGTAGATATCAAAGCGTTATATGCCAGGATGACCTCATGGGGATAAGCAAACAGGTACCAGGTCTGCCTGGGGGAAGAGCCGGCTTCCCTACTCCCCCCATCACCCCCAGAAGTTTACAGTTCTAGTAATCCTTGGATATTTGTCAAAACTATTTTTCCCTACGTATTTAGATCATGGGATATATAAACCAGGGAGGGGAAAAAAAAAAACACCAGAGAGAAGCCATTTGAAGCCCACTATATATAGGTATATGATGTATTTTATATACATATGCCTATAGAAATAGAATTTACTTAAATATATCTTATATAATTTATAAATATAAATTATTATATATATATTTAAATAAAGGGGTAGAACAGGTCAGCTACCTAGAACCAGGCTTGTTCCTGGCCTGTGATATGGTCAAGTGGTTAAGGAAATTACTTTTGCAATCTGAGTGGCCTCATTCATATCACAACTCCACTACTCACTACTTGGGTGAATTTGGACCAGTTACTTCCCTAATGCCAGGGTTTTTTTTTTTTTTTTTTTTTTTTTTCTCCCTGAATGTATTAAAAGCCCAGTGAAGTAAATAAGTCAGCTTTCAATAAGTGGTAGCTGTTATGATTACTGAATATAAAAGTTTCACATAAATGTGTCCATAAATGTTAGTTATTAGGAATAAAATTTTCCCTAAAACCCATTTTAAAATGTTTTACGTCAAAGTCACAAAAATTGTTTTTGGCTGCTTCTATCTAGGTTCACACTCTCTCTTGTGCATTTATACTTTTCACCTTCAGTTCTTGAGATTATCTCTCAAGGTTTCCTCTAGTTCTATCCTTCTATGACAATCAGACTGGATGGGGGAAAACATATTATCCGGGCTCTGGTTTTGATTGCTATTTTTCTTGTGGTAAATCTCAGAGAGCTGCCCAAATCCCCTGCTGATTGTCCTGGCCAATATGGTGATAAACGTCAGATTTCTGCCATCCAGTAGCATTCACCTGTATGGACAAAAGGCTTTTTTCAAATTATGAAAAACTTCTACATCATCTTTCTTCTAATGTTAATAAACTTTAATTTGGTGATATTAAGCCCAAGGTTACCAAGTGTGGCTTCCTCTTGCCAACCCATATCAGCTTTTTATAGAGGAGGCCATTAGGCCTTGTGCTAAAGTCAGGTTTGATTAATTCTCGTCCTCAGCCAATTTCATAACTATGACCAACTTCATCCTTGGTCTTACTTTCTTCAAATTAATCAACAAAGCCATAAGACAAAAGTGGAAAGCTTGATGGTATTGTCTAATCATACTGTTCCCAGTCAATAGAATTGAGCTTTCCATGCCATTTTAATAGCTTCTTTTTATATAGTGAGTGCTAATGAAGTAGTCCTTAAATACTTGTCATATGACACACATGAGTGATGTCTTCCCTGCAATCCCCATGGTGCTTTCTTAGGCATAATGGGCAAGTGGGAAGGGATGGATGTATTCCATGAGAACTGTAGCAACAAGTCTAAAGCTCGTTTTACCTTGTGAACATCAACTCTTCAACACTGGTCATCTAGGGGAATTTATGATATATTTCCTAAATCAGAAGTGATCTTTGTGTTGAGCAAACCCATGGCTTTAGAGTCAGTATTGGAGGCAGACATTCCTTTGTCTTAAAATCTTAGATTAGTTTATTTTACCATGTATGGTACATGACAGTATTTACAAATATTCATTTTATCTTCCTTCCATACCATAAATGGGGGTGGGAGAGTATATGTTTCTGTTTCACTTATAATAGGATGGCCATGTGATCTGTTTTGGTCAACAGAGATGAGTGGACATAATATATGGCTGTTCTCAGGAAGAATTTTAAATAGGTACATGTCGTCTAGGTTGACCTCTTAAGCTCCCAGCCTTCTACCATGAGAACAACAGGTTCCAGATAGTGGCTCTTTCTTTTAGCTGGGACAGAGAGAATAATACAAGAGGTAGAACAGAGCAGATTTGGCCAAGTCCAGTCAACCCTATCAGAGCCACAGCTGATCTACAGAACGATGAGCAAAACATGAATGACAATATTGTTATAAGCCATCAAGATTCCAGGGTTCCTTTGCTACTCTGACTGATCTCTGTCCCTAAATCTTAATCACTCATTCAATAAGTAATTATTGGGGGCTTACAACTGAGCAAAACACTGAGCTAAGGTTATGCAATGAGAAATGAATATACACTATCCCTGCCCTCATAGCCTAGAAGAAACAGAAATTACCTGATCATTTTAGCACACGTAGAACTACAAAACAGGTAAGTGCTAAGAAGAAAAAGAGCACAGTGCCATTATAGTATATAATAAAGGAAAGTGGTCAAGACTGGTGTGTCAGAAAAGCCTTTCTAGAAGAAGGGATACATGAGTTGATACCAGTTAGACAAGTAAGTGTTATCAAGGGGAAGAGTGAGTGGGAGAACATTCCAGTCAAGGAAGAGAAAAAGTATAAAAGGCCTCGTTGCTGAAGGAAACATGATTTGGTAGAGGAGCAGAAGAGGCTGGTATGGCTGGGGCATAGAAGGTACAGAGGACTGATATGAGACAAGATTAGAGAGAAGGATGGAAGCAGAACCAGGACCCAAAGGCCATGTTTAAAAAGTGAGTCTCTATCCTAAGTACAAGTAAGAAGCCACCCTACACTGTTCAATGGGGGATGAAATGGGAGATTCTGTGATCAGATTCATGTCTTACAAAGCTCTGATACATTGAGAGTGGACCGAGGGAAAGGTGGAATGAATGCAACAGAATAGTCCAGGTGAGAAATGCTGGCAGCTTAGTTAGGGTGCTGCCATTGGAAATTAGAGAAACAGATGCATTTTTGAAATTTAGGTAGTTTAGTTTTAGCTAGCAAGACCAGCTCTATGATAGATAGTGTTGGATATGAGTGGAGGGCTACTCTGTAACAACACCGTCTAGGAAGAGACATATCTTACCATAAAGAGGAAATAGAAGAAATAATGCCTGGGATTATGAGTTTGATTTAGTTTACAATTAACTTTGATTACTTTAAAATACCCCATAATGGTAGGTAAATTAAACTTCCTGCCACCACCGTTACAGATGGGAGATTTTATTACTGACATATACATAAATCACATTTGTAAAACTTGTCAATCTCAGGAAGGAATTTCAGATAAGTAGATGGATCTCAATATAAATTAATTTAGGAATTCAAGTTGAGTTTCCACCTTTCATGTAACTTGGATCTTTTAGAAAACATGAAAACATAAACTATATAATTATAATAATCATCTCGACAGTACTCTAAAATATCTCAATAGTGCTATAAAGTACCTCAAAGACTACCCCCTGAGTTAGCACAAATTCTATTCCTGTTATATGAGATTTGGAAAGTAATTATGAGGCTTTCTCCTTGGGTGTCCTAAAAGTTCAAGGAGGAGTTCCAACAGTCTTTGGAGTAATGGCTCATGGAAATACAATTTAGCTTCCGAAATAGACAACTATAAAGTGCACCTGTCATTCTGCCTAAATTCTATACACTTAGGGTTTTTTTTTTTTAATTCTAATTCCAAAAAAAAAAAAAAAAATTCTAATTCCACAGATGGATCTGACAGTAGTGAAGGATACTGTTGATATAGCAAAGATGCATGCACACATGTGTACACACACTATTTCAAGTTTCCCTTCCCAGACTCACAGAGCAGACGTTTGTAGTATTCACAAGCTAAGCTTCTATTCCCGCCCCAATTTTTTTTTTTAGGATACCCATCCTTACCCAGAGCAAGCAGTCCTGGCAGGCTGTCACCTGCCCCAGGCAAAAGACCCAGGCTAAGGCAAACAGATGGTGTGCTCCAGGAATTTGACTCCTGGCAGTTCCGCGTGACACAGGGACACACAGAGCGGGGGCTGCATCATTTCAGTGGTAGCATCCTGAGGAGACTGTCATCTCTGCAACCAGGATGCCCAGAGCTGCCCTAATTTCATTTATTTTTGTGGCCTGCTACTTTTCAGCTTTCCCTTTTCTTTCTGTGATCTGCTTCCAATAGCTTTCCAACACATTGCTTTTATCAAGTGGAAGGTGACTCTCAGAGAGGACAATTAAACTGCCCAAAGTCGCACAGGTATGAAATGGCTACATTGGGATTCAAAATTCTGTTGGTCTGATCCCAGATTTGTGATCTCCTACAGTCACTATACTGCTTCCTACTATCGTATTTCAAATGGAATTTGAAAATGTAACATTTGTTTATTGCCCCAGTGCACCAGTTAGGACGTACAATGAAATGTAAACTACATCTGCTATTTTGCTATTTATAAGTGACAGACAACTTAAAAAACATGTCTGTTTTAACTAGTCCCCTAAACATATTTACATTTTCGTATTACCTTCAGATGACTTTTCAGTATGAACTAATTCAAAATGAACTTCCATCATCTGTTGACAATGATCAGTTTCATTTTCAGAGAAAACTACCCAATGAGCCCCGTTAGCATTTGGATGGAATATTCCTTGGGAGACAGACATGGAGAAGTCATATTTGTTTCATTTTCTTACAGATTCTTCTTTCATTGAATATTCCATGTCCCTGGTTATGATGCCTTGCTACCAATTCAACCCTTATCCGCATTACCTTTCAGAGAGATGCCAATGAGTGAAACCAACCCCAAAAGCTTCAGGCTACAGCTTGGTGAGTTTGGCAACAAAGAAAACCCATCCCCAGAGTCACCAGTACTCTTATTCTGTCCCTTTTACATCTTTGTCTCCTGACAACGAATGCCATTGACAGGTCTGGTAGCAAACATATTATGGAACTCCTAAAACCAAAGCCAGGAATGAAGAATGCAAGAGACTGAGGGTAGCAAAAAGAAAGCAAGTGCTTGAGCGAGTATCTTCTTGGGGAAAGTGAAAAACTGAATCAGCACTAAAAACCAAACACAGTTAAGTCAGGGTTTATGGGCAATGTCTGCAATACAGAATTCATCTGAAATCCAAATCCAATTTCACATATTCTGTAAGCCCAAAGTATTCCAACTGTTATGAAGTTTCTACACAAGTTTGATTAAAACAGCCATGCTTCATTTTTGTTCTCCCTGCAGGGATTTCACACACACACACACACACACACACACACACACACACACATTTTCTAATCATTTCCAAAACTGGACCTAATAACAATGTTATCCCAGTAGCAATTAGCACACTTAGTGCCTAGACGTTGGCTTCTAAATATCATTCTCTCCAAAATGAGCCAGGTCTCTTTGGAAATAGCTAATTCCAGGGCTGAGGAAAGGAAAATATAAAATGGACTTGGAACATCTTGTAGAAGAAACAAGGAAATGCTCAAGGACTAATAAAATCATATCAAAAGGACTTACAAACCTGTTCAAGGGGCATTTGCTGCCCAATCTGGTAAACTTGTACATCAAAATTCTGTAATAGTAATAGATTATAATACTCTGAAATAAAAATAGTCTCAATCAACTAGATGAGAGACAGAAGTTAACAAAACAAAAAAGTCAAGCTCCTCGTTATAGAAGATAAAGAGTAATAAATGTAGAAAAAATGATAAAATTAGATAGCCAATATTTTCTAAGCCCCATGTTATAAGTGTCTCAGACAAAGATCAGCAATAGATGCTAAAGCTAAACCACTGCGAGATATTTTATTGGGGAACGAGATATTCAGATGAGAATTAAAGTTACCATAAACCTAAGAAAGATTGTCCTGTAGCCATAATAAGTAACCGGTAAAAACAGACTGAAGCCTATTCAATCAACACACTTTTGCTAGTCAACTGGTGACAGCCCTTTGTTGCTTAGGGCCAACCAATCAGTAACAAAGTCAACACATCTCCAAGTACCAACTAATCAAACAGACCAGCACAATACTCTTATAATAAACTTTGTCCTTTTATTTCAGACAATGAGTGATGGCCTGCAGTATTACCCCCACTACATACTAATTAAAAAGAAAAAAAAAATTACAACAGGATGATCTGAGAGTCACCACCTAACCAAGTAATCAAACCTGGAAATGTCAATAACACTTCAGATGGCCTGGCATGAAGCAGAGGGAAGTAAACAACATCACCTATTTGGTGTCCTTGCCAAAAATGTCAGACCTCATCTGAATCATGAAAAAATAGTCAGATGGATCAAGGAAGTGGAATGTTACATGGGACAATTGGCCTAGAATCTTCAAATGACTTAATGCCATAAAGAACCAAGGGAGGTGGGGAAGCATATTGAATAGAGTTATTAAGGGAGTTTAAATTAAATTAAACTGTATGAGCTTTGACTGGATTTTGTATCATGGAGGAAAGAAGCCAAGGGAGGAAATCCAAGTATGAAAAGTATCAAGAGATCACTGAACCAATATGGATTTTCTTGGATGCAGAACAGTGGTGGGGTTGTGCAGCAGAATGCCCTTATTCTGGGGAGATGCATGATGAATTATTTAGTAGTTGAATGTCTTGATGACTACAACAGCATACTGTTGGACGGTCTGGCCAGAGGAAAATGTCTGACAATAGAAAAACATGGCATGTATATATCAAGAAGTTAAAGCTGATGGATCTTGGTGAGAGAGAAACAGGTGATCACTGAACTTTTCAACTTCTCTGAGAGTTTGAAATAATTTTCTCATTTTTATTTTGAAAACTACATTAATATAGTACATTTACAATATACCAGATATTTTCCCTCTGCACCAATTTCTCAATTACAATCAAAATAAATCTGTTGTACTCTAAGTATTTTTTTAAGTCAGCGTGTATCTTTTTTGGCAGAAAGAATGGCCCAAATAAGCAAACCAAGTTCAAAATATTTAATCTGCAAAATGATTTTCCTCCTACATTAAAAAAAAAAAAAAAAAAAAAGACAAATGTTCTTTAGTTAAGAATAGCCAAGATAAGATTTCCTTTGGAGTTTAAAAATCCTCCAGTCTTTATCACAAGGCATTTTATCTCCAATGTCAATAAGACAGCCCAGAAGTCTGTGAGAGGAGAAGAATCTTTCTGGATCCATCGGGAGAAATGGAAGTTGTCTCAATGCATTCATAAAGACACACCAAGATGCTAAGGGCATTGGTGGACTCTGAGCACTCTCCCGGTCTCCCATACTGACACAAGTCTCTGGTATGTCATTTGAGGCATCCCTTGTGGGAAGACAGGCCTTAATCTGTCAGAAGGGCATGTGAACAAAGGCAACCTGGCTGGATAAAAGGCAGCTGGTTCCCGTGTCCCTAGGGGAGACAGCGTGCTGCCACAGACAAGGTGGAACAAGGCAGACAGGGAGTGGGCACTACAGACAAACAGGCAGCCCAGTGGTGCCTGCAGGGAAACCTTTGACCTGGAGCATGGGATTGCAGTTTGAGAAACATGCCATTAGGCAAGGGTAATATGATGCTAGTATATCTAGCTGAAACCGTGAAGAGAAACAAGGTGGTCCCTGGAGCAGTAGGGATGCTGACCACGGCTGGCAGTAAGGCTGCAGAGCCCCCAGCACGTACAGGAAGCCCCATCTGGTCCCTAGTACAGAATACAAACAGCGACCCTTGACATGATGGGGGAGAGAGGAAGGAAAAATCTATACGTTTACGGGACATGAATTGCAAGCAACTGAGGGAATTCAGTGAGGGTGGAGGGATGATAGCTTCAGTATTTATGGATTTACAGGAAGAGAAATGCATTATGATAGCTGGCAACCCCAGCTCAAAGGGAACTAACCACACAATTAAAAAAAAGAGAGAGAGAGAGACCTGGCCCTGAGAAGGAAAACAAACTAGAAAATTTGAGCTTGAATAATAAAAATGTTCACAAAGAGCAGGAGAGAAAATTCAGTAAAATTTGTGGAACACAGAATCACATTTGACTCCTCGAGACTCTCATAATTGCACAGAAACTCAACAATATAGCTAATATTTGATCCCTTCACATGGGCCAGGGACCATCTGTGAATTTTACATCTGTTAATTCACATCATGCTCATGATGATTCCATAATGGAGATACTACTACGCCATTTTAAGCATAAAGCAACTGAAGGAAAAACATTAAATAAATCCTGGGGCATGCTCCTAGTGAAAAACACAGATAGGAATCACATCCAGGCATGGGCTACATCTCAGCCCCATGGCTACAGCTTCACAGTGTTCCAAATCACCTTCACCTTTAGGAAGTAAAGCCTGCATCTTTGGTCTCTTTTTGACTGAGAATTAAAACACAAATAGTAGAGAAAAAGGGAGAAGTTATAGCTGAGGCAGAAGAGTAGGGAAGTGCAATTACAGGGTTCAGAGGAACAGTTCATGAAATGTTTGGTCTCCATACCCCTGTAACTGTTGAAGAGTACTGATGTTATAAAATAAGTAAGTTGTAAGGATGAAAAGTATAGCATCGGCAACACAGTCAGTAATATTGTGTTAACAGATGGTACCACTTACTGTGAACACAGTACCATGTATAGAAAGAATATCCAGGTCACTATGTTGTATGCCTGAGAATAATACAACATTGTATGTCAACTATACTTCAATTAAAAAAAAATACATATTATATATATTGATAGAACCAAAGAGCTCATGTTTATGTGGATAATATCTTTTGATATCTAGTTGGAAATTAGAACTGAGAAAATGTTTAAATATTTAATGGTTAAAATAAACCTACAACATGTTAACATAAATCACATTTTACAATAATCATATTTTCCAAAACAAAAAATATTAGTGTAAAGAGTAGCAATGTTTTAGTTTTGCAAAGCTCTTATAAATGGCTTGATGAAAGGCAAGTGTCTTCTCATTTCTACTTCAATTTTCAATCTGCTCCAATATTTCTTTTGGTCAAAGTATAGGAAGACAAGCTGTTCCCATACAGATACTGTAGTTGACGAAGAAAAGACTTCACAGATTCCCTGAAGGGCCCCAGGGATGCTAGGAACCCCAGGACCACCGGTTTAAACCATGAATGCTGGAGTTGTAATAATCTGGATTTGAAACCTAGCTATGCCACTTAATACAGGTTTGATCTGGATTAAGTAGGCTTTGAGTATTTTACTCCTTTATCTATAAAATAGAGGTACTAATAGTACCTGTCTCATAGGATTACTTACAAGTATTAACATTTATCAAATGCTTAGTAAAATCTTCATGGCGTATATCAATGTTATGTGAGTAATGTTAAATAAGTAAATAAAATAATCATTGGTTTTGCAAGAAAAATCTCTGTCATGGGGTGACATCTTTATACTGAATATTATTTTCTCACAGCTGGGACAACAACAAGGATTTCCTGAGCAGGAGTAAACACTTGTGGACTATTATCCATGTTATAATAGAGGTCCTGGCACAAGATGTGATGAGCACTGGGTGTTATACACAACTGATAAATTACTGAACAATACATCTGAAACTAGTATGTACTATATGTTGGCTAACTGAATTTAAATTTAAATTAATAATAATAATAATAATAATAATAATAATAATAATAATAAGGTCCCGGTAAATTGAGAATTTAATTCAGATGCATATTTTAACAACCTGAGAGAAGGGAAAAACAAAACCAAAAGCAAAACAAAAAAAACCACAGTGTAGTCTCCATTTCATAGAGAACGGGTAGCAGCATCCTACCTTCAAAACTCTTCCATGTTCAAGTGACACCATACAGTGGGAACTCTTTCTTGTAATTCGTGTTGAGTTTTGGCTATAAAAACATGTCAGGAAGTCCTTAAGGTGACCCATTCAGACATCTTTTAATGACAAAGAAGTGGATGAACCATTATGAACAATAAAGAGTTAATACTAAAGAGATCTTAAAATCATCACAGAAAAAAAAGTTATAACTATGTGTGAAGATGTTAACTAAATTTATGTGGGAATCATTTTGTAATACATACATCTATCACATTATGTTCTACACCTATAACTAATACAAGGCTATATATCAATACTATCTCAACCTAAAGAAAGGCCAACATCGTGCCAGGTTTAAGTTAAAGATATTTCTATCTTGACAGATTTCTATTAATTTTATTTCTAAAAACTGATAAAGGTCATTCAGGAGATGGTCTAAGAACTGAACACAGAATGAAAAATTTACTATAGATAACTTTTCCTATTTCTATTACTTCTATACATGATGTAATTTTGACTAAATGTATAATTCTTCCATTCAATCCCACCAAGCCTCCCACATATTCTTAGACTTTGCTCTCCCCTTCATTAAATAGCCCCAGTTTTCTTCCAGAGACTATCAGAATCCTAGAAAATGGCTATTTCCCCTGCTTCTCCACATTCATTCCCACTACGGCCATAGGCAGATAACTTACTTGTATGGCTGTCAGATTTTATTGTTGTTGTTGTTATCGATAGTCAAAGGATGGCCTTCAGCTTAATGAAATAATCTGGCTGACTAGGAATTGCCATGGATGATGTATCATTTTCAAGAAATTATAATATCATAAAATGCATTTTATATAATTATAGTAAAGCATAATATAGAATGTAAAGCAACACCGTAACATATTGAATATAATATCTTTGATGAAGATGCACCACAAAAGTGCCACATTTCCCAAGATCTACCTTTTCAATATTACCTTTATGCAACAAATATGTAAAATTGGCACTTAATAATAGAAAGACCAATTTAAAAGTTTAATAAAGAAGTTTACCCATATTATCATTTTAAGAATGCAAAAGCACAGCTCTGCTTCTAGAACAAAACCACCTGGTTCATTGCTTACCACACCTCCCTCACCCATCTCTTCATTTAAAATTTGGGAAAAGCATTCTCTTTCTCCTTCAAAGGGTGGCCGGGAAGATAAAGTGAATTTTTTAAGCATGTCTATGAAGTGCTATTAACTTGGTGACAGTCAACCAAAGAAAAAGAAAAATCTTAAAACACACACACACAAGAAAACAAATATTTAACTGATCTCAGGATAGAAGGACTTTGTAAGCATAAATGAACTGGAAAAACAAATTGATAAGCTCAACTACAAAAAAGGTTAAAATTTTATATGTTAACATCATAAGCAAACTAAAGAAATCAAAATAAGAATAATACTGGCAACAAATATGACAAGCAGAGGGTTAATTCCTAGAAGACCTCAAAGTCCAATAGAAAAAGGAGCAAAGGACATTAACAATTAACTGATAAAAATAACTCATAAATACATGTAAAAGTTCATCCTATTACTGATTAAGTGGAAACAATGACACAGATAAACCTATCAACTTGACAAAGGTTAGGACACAATCAAAATATCTTAAATTTTTAAAGTTGATGAGAGTACAGTAAGATGTATGTTGCTTGTGTATTGCTGATGTAAAAAGCAAATTTGGTAATATTTGTCAATTTAAACAATGCATAATGTTTTATTAAGTGATTTCAGCTTAAGAAATTTATCAGAAGTAGAATCAAAATCCTTATAAAAATATTCATGACGTAGATTGAATAGTGAATTCTAAATTATAGTAGATCCATACGGTACAATATTACCCCATCACTAGAAATCTTAGAGTCATATATATATTTTAAAAAATCAGAAAATGTCAATAGGTTAAAAAAAATCAGGTTGTAAAATTTTTCTCTTTTCTAGAGAAACCAACAACAACAACAAAAAAAACCCAGAAATTTGAAGGAAATAAATTGAAATTTTAGCAAGGGTTATTTCTGGATAATGAGATTATGGATGGTTTTTATTTTATTTAATGGGCAAGTATTCTTATAATTAGAAAAAATAAATTCAAGATTTAAAAACTTGTTACACTTGATATAAACTAGATTGCTTTTAGACATAATTTAGACAAAACATTTATTTAGTCAAGCAATTCATTAGCTGGTTACTAAACGATTGCATTAAGAATACCAGATGCTTTGAATATGAGCAACTCCTCCATCACATTTCAGTAGTACTAGGACTACATTAGTGCTGAGTAGTACTGTGTACTATTTATATCAGGAGATAAAAATGTGGCGGGGGCGGAGGATGATGAAAGGGAGGAAAAAAGGAATAGCTTCTGTTGAAATTGAATAAAAGAGAAGCCTACGGTCTAGAAAGTTGGTCAGCCCAGACCCAAACCTCTCCAGTATATGTAGGTCGAGCATTGCAAAATGAAGGCCTATTGCTTATCAGCAAATTGTTAGCAATCTCATCACTCTCAGGATTACCCAGAGATACTACAGTCCAAAAAAAAAAATCCATTAAAATTAGTTCAAAGAGCAAGACACAAAGGTGGTGTGAGAGGGTCATTTTTCAAGCTATGTGTGGAGAAAAGAGACATGTACAGTAACTCCCATTACAGTTAATGAGCGTTGAGCATCTAGACTAATCTAAACCCCCTGAGAATTTAATTTAAAACCACTATGGCAAAGCCACTCTCAGCCATGAATGAACTCCAGGATTGTTCACTCACCTACTCTTCCCAAGCACTAAACATAGTAGAAAATAATATATATTTTTTCATCAAACCTCACAGAAATAACACTTGCAGAACATCAAATTCCCATCAGTTTAAAGGTTTATTTTAAATCCTGAGTACTATTTTAATGCCATTTTTAATTAAGCAGTTTAAAATTAGGTCTGGGTTATTTCAGTTGCTATGTGATATTCTTATATCCAGGAATCCAGAAAGTTTCCTTTAGTTTAAACTTCAGTTAACAAATGTAGGACCACAAATAAATGGTGTACTTTGCCCAAACCCAACCCCTGGACCAGGCTTCAAAAGTATCAGGATAATGGACAGTGAAAAAGTGTAATTATTATGCCAGTCTGCCACAAGCCAAATCCATCCATTCATTCTTCTGCCTTTCACAGTATCTGAATTTAGTCTTCAAAACAGTCCAGGGAGTAGGTAAGGATAGTACCTTTATTTTCACATGAGGAAACAAAAGCAAAAAGGTTAAATGACTTGATCGGTTTCCCCAAATTGAACTAAAATCCAGTTCGCCAACTCTTCATCCAAAGCTCGCTGGCAGTTCTGACAAATCTAAGTGGTTCTGCACTTAAAGATGGTAAAGGAAGCAAAAGACCCTGTAGCCAAACTCCTGCTTCTCCCCGCACATTTAATGCCAGATAGAGGACAAGATGAGAGCCTCGCTAGTCATCACTAGTTATCATTTCCACGATTTGAGTGCTGGGGCAGGGCAGGGCAGGGCTCTAGGTAGAGATGACACTGGTAGGTGAAGGTCAGAGGGAGGTATAATTCCCTTTTGGAGACAATGGCTAATACAAAGACCTAGGAGGAACACGTTCACAGACACAGGGGCTAGAAACCCAGGAGGTCCCAGTGAAGACTGGAGGTTTTCTTCTAATTGAAGGAAACGCCTCAAAGTTCTTGAAAGAATGACCTGGTCTAACGCCTACATTAAAAAAGACCATTCCTGCTGCTGTGTGATGTGAAAGGACAGGGAAGGGAAGTGGTCAGAAGGTTTTATGAACAGGTAACAAGAGGTGATGGCCATCCGGGCAAGACTTGGCAGGAGTAGTGGAGACGGTGAGTAGTAGACTCAGGATGTATGTCTGAGGGAGACCTTGCATGTACGTTTTCCGGACATTGTGATAATGCTGTCAATTATGTATTCTGGTATCATCTCCTTGAGGAAGCATTTGAAGAAAATAAAACTGATTTCTGGTGTTACTCAAGTTTCTCCATTTCCTGAGCAATCATCCTATTTTACCTCAAGGACAGATACTCTTTGCATTTTTTTTTTTTTTTTGGATGGTGCCAGATAGCTCAGGACCAACTTTGTGACCCATCTCTAACAAGTGTATTGACAGTTGTTATCTATTTTATGCACTAGTGTGTCACTTTTGGCTTCATCTGACTTTCCTTATTTTTTTTTTTTAAGATTTTATTAATTTATTCATGAGAGACACACAGACAGAGGCAGAGACACAGGCAGAGGGAGGAGAAGCAGGCTCCATGCAGGGAGCCCAATGTGGGACTCGATCCTGGGAATCTGGGATCACGCCCTGAGCCAAAGGCAGACGTTCAACCCCTGAGCCACCCAGACGTCCCAAGACTTTCCTTATTTTCTTCTTGACTTTTGTTTGCTCTTATTTTTAAAGCACTCAATCTTGCTATACTTGATTAGTCAACTGAACTCTTTTTTTTTTTTAAAACATTCCAGGAAATAAACAGACAATGTAGCATGGCAAGGTCTTGGTTGCTATACAAATAATAATAAACTTAAAGATTTTTCTCAAAAGGATTCATCAGAGATTTATAAATAAGTACATGTGTAAGAGAACCTGTGTGTGTATATGAAGCCAAGGAGACAGTCCATAAATACTTGACTGAAGGAATAAAGAAATGGCACACAGACCTGCTCTAGACCCCCACCCACCCACCCCCCCCCACCCCCGCCGAGAAAGTAACATAGTAACAAATCTTGGAAATCAAAGCTTACCAGCTGATGAGGTATCTAATCCTATGTTAATTTCTGACATTTAAGAGGATATAAAATATCACCTCAGACAGAAGGCTCAGCCAAGAAAGAGCTGATTTTATCAGCTTGGCTGGAATCCACATGGAAATCTAGGAAAACTGCGATGAAGGGCAGGGTATTTTTTCACGTTCACACCACCTGTTACTTCTCACTCTTCCAGAGCAAGCCACTTTGAGATGGTTAAGTGTTAACTATTGTGTTCAAGTGTGAGTGTGCCCACGTGTGCAGGTGAGTATAAAATCCAGGTCAACAACACTCTCTTAAACCATTACACAGCATTGCCTGGTGTGAGAATTTATCAAATCGTTCTGTTTGTTAAATGAGAAGCCTGGTCCCTCCCTCTCTCTCTCTCTTTTTATTAGCTTTAAAGCTACAAATTCCAGATAATCAATAATCAGGGTTACTCATTTAACAAATATTTACTGAATGCCTGCCATGCAACACAGATGGCCCCGGGCTGTGAGGATATGTAGTCTTGAACAAACCAGACAGCAATCCCCACCGTTGGGGATCTCACACTTCCAGTCAGCTCAAGACATCAATAATAAGTTATACAGTAAGTTACAATATTAATGCTACAAAGAAAAATAAAGCAGAGAGGTGCTGCAATCTTCAATAAAGAGCAAAGGGAAGACCATCCTGACTAGGGGAGGTTTGCATACAACTTGAATAAAGGTCTGAAAGAGATGAAAGAGCACGGCAAACACAAAGCAGGGGGAAAAACATCCCAAGAAGAAGAGCTGGTTCAAGAGCTGCAATGCAGGAGGTGCTTAGAATGTTCTATGATAGGATCCCTGGGTGGCTCCACGGTTTGGTGCCCGCCTTCCGCCCAGGGCATGATCCTAGGGATTGGGGATCAGGTCCCACATCAGGCTCCCTGCATGGAACCTGCTTCTCTCTATGCCTGTGTCTCTGCCTCTCTGTGTGTCTCTCACGAATAAATAAAATTATTTTTAAGATTTATTTATATATTCATGATAGACATAGAGAGAGAGAGAAGCAGAGACACAGGCAGAGGGAGAAGCAGGCTCCATGCTGGGAGCCCATGTGGGACTCAATCCCGGGGCTCCAGGATCGTGCCCTGGGCCAAAGGCAGGCTCCAAACCGCCGAGCCACTCAGGGATCCCCTAAATAAATAAAATCTTAAAAAAAAAAAAAAAAGAATGTTCTATGAACAAGGAAGTAAGTGTGGTAGGAGCAGAGTGAGTGTGGAAAGTGTATCAGTCTCCTGTGGCTGCTGTAACACATTACCACAAACTGGTAGCTTAAAACAACAGACATTGACCCTCTGCCCGTTTGGAGCATCAGAAGTCTGAAAGCAAGGTGTTCTGCACTCCCTCTCAGGAGGCTCTGGGGGAGAACCTGTTCATTTCCTCTCCCAGTTTCTGATGGCTGCCAACATTCCTTGATTTGTGACCACACCACTCTCACCTCTGCCTCCCTGGTCACATTAATGTTTCCTCTGTGCTGTGTAATAGCCCCGCTGCCCCCTGCATCAATCTTATAAGGACACTTGCAACTGGATTTATGGTCCACCCTGAGGATGATCTCATTTCAAGATTCTTAGTATCATCTGCAAAGGGTCTTTCCCAAGTAAGGTAATATTCACCGGTTTTAGAGATTAAGACAGACATACCTTTTGAGGATCACCATTCAAATCACTGAGGGATGTTGCGTAGATGAAATAAGCGAGTAATGGTTGGCGGTGGCAGACAGATAGAAGAGGTTAGGTAAGAATTGTGTAGATCATTGTGATCACTTTGGCTTTAGTTACAGACAGACAGGAAGCCACTAAGGCAACAGAAGCAGAGATATGACATGTACTCAACATGTTTAACAGGATCACTATGATTGCTGTCATGCAAAAAAGTCCAATAGCATTCAACCCTTAGGTTGGTACTTCTTCAACTCAAGAGTGTGCCATATTATGATTAGAATTGAAAAAGAGGACAAATAGAACTTGGCACATAGTAGGCCTTCAGTGGCTACTACAGGCTACTTTGAAGATTCTCTACCCATCCCATCAGATATATCTGTTGAATAAGTGAATGTTCTTTTATCTAAACAACAAACTAAATTTTGAAACAAACTAATTTTTTCCCCATAAATATTTCTCAATCATCTACTATACTCAAGATTCTGTTCCTAGGAATTAAGGCAATCAACAAATCACATACTGCTATCTAACATGGTATTAAGTGACAAATCACTTTTTTTTTTTTTTAGGATTTCTATCATCACTTTACTTGTGTAAACAGTGAAGAATCCCAACTCAGTGGGAGCAAAGACATGCTGTGCTCATATTCTTTGCTATTGCTTTTTCAGTTATGCTGTATAGAATCCTTCCCAGCCCCTTGCCAACATCTTTGACAAAATCCGTAACATCATTTTTGATAATTAGAAGTCTCTCTCTGGTCTCAGATCAAAATTTCATGTCCTACCAAAGCATAGGCTTAAGATGCAACCTTGACCACTTAGAGCTCTCTTCCAACTTCTTTTCTATTCTGGGGCTGAGCTACTCTGGTTTTAGAGGTAGAGTGGTCTTAGGTAACCAGTTGTCTGGCAGCAGGAAAGGCTGGTGTCTCTGGTCTAGCTCCAGGTCCATCTGCTGGGAGCTACTGCAAATATGTCAGTCTTGGCATAGTTCAAAGTTGATGGACATGCTTTTTCTCTGGAAATGTATTCAAGTTCTGCCCTCACTCTATCTGCTTCTGAGGGTCCATTCACAAAAGAATAGCCATGAATCCCTTCATAACTCTGATAGTGGTATATGACCCAATCACATTTTGGATAGGCCAGTGCCTCAGTTATACCAATGTCTACCCTGACCAGCTCCATGGCACCTCGCCACTACTTTGACACTCATGGTTCTGTGCAGGACCAAGGGATGTGCTGAATTGCTTATATGTTTCCTCCAACGGCTACAAAAAACTTAGATGTGGTAGAAAAATTGTTCCCATCTTCTTCCTAGGAACATTAGTCCTTAATCCCCTTTTGCCCTGCTACTACAGGCCACTTCAAGAAGCCTCTTCCCATCCTCACCCCATTCAAAAGCAAATGAGAGGAGGCACTGGTTTGTGCTTATGTACAGTCCCAAATTCTATAGAGTAAATAGGAAGCTCTCCTCAGGAGCCTATACTGTGCCTGTCCCACCTGATAGCAGTGCCTGGATAGCTGGCAGGTTCCACAGCTTAGCAACCAGGCAGGGAACAAGATGGCAGCATCCTTTTGTTGAAATCATGCAGCTCAGGGCTTCCAGCTCATGTCTTTCAGGAGCAGTAGGAAGAATCACTCTAGAAAGGAGGAGGAAAAGAGTCTATTTGAATTCTTCATTCCAACTGGCTATATCTTTCCCCTCACCAATTCTTCTCTTAGAAAGTCTAGGAGCATGGAAATATGGTTCAACATGGTGGGTCCGGTTCTGCTGCTGCCTGTTAGTAAAGTGAGTATGGGTCCCTCTAATATATAGGTAGTTTTCCAGGAATATCATGAGCCTTTCTGTTTGGACCCAGTTGCTCGTATTCTATGGCAATGTGAAAAGTCCCATTGAGTGTCTGTTCTACTTCTGAATTTCAATGACCTTACTGAGGATATAACTACACAAGAAAAAGCTTCTAGGGGTCGTTTGGTCTCCAAACAGTGGAAAATACTAGCTAATGTCCTATACATCTGCATGAGAAACACGCTAAAGATTTTAATGTAATTTCTGTTGATTTATTTTATCATGACATATCTTATTTAACAAATTTTAAAGCAATCATCTTTGGTGAATGGAAAGGGATCGTGGTTTACTGTTAAAGTATTAGCACTCAACAGATAATTCTTAGTTCCAACAAAACTGTTGAACTGGAAATAAATCTTAAAGATGAAAAGATCTCTTGATAACTACAGCCATTTCAAAACCTATTAGAAAACAGAAAAATTAGAGAGCTGGATGAATTTAGCTCCTCCTGGACTCATTTTCCCTAGGAGCAAATTACACTGCTAGACAAGCTAAACTGCCTGGTCCCCTACACCAACAGAGTCAGGCTGAAGCCTTTTCCATTCTCAGAAATCACCAAGGTTAGTCCTTTTCTTAAATGACAACGATAATTACACCTAAACATTGGAGCCACCAAAATGTCAGTGAGAGATATAAATGGCAGAGTCTACATTTACAGCAATATAGCTCTAGAAAGTAGGGGTAATAGGAAAGGTTTAAGACTGGGGAAAGTAACTCCTCAGAATACCTAAGCAACGATACAAAAAGGTTTGCTGCTCACAGGATGGCAGTAGATGGGTGGAAAGAATGATGGAATGAGGATCAAAAGTCCTGGGTGAAGAAGTCCTGACTCCCATGAAGTAGGACCAGCTTTGGCCTGAGATTCAACCTTCCCATTTCCATGGCTCACTCACTGGTCAACAGGGACAAAACAAAGTAGTGACACCAACAATGCTTTACTCATGCTAAAATATTATTTAAATTTAATTAATTTCCAAAATATTAACAAAAGCTATTAATAAGCTGTGCATCTGTATGTTCTTCACCTCCACTGCACAAAAACACACACATAACAAAGACAGAAACAAACACTGCCTCAGTCTCTTGCCACAGCTAAGCTTTCCCCTAAACTGTTGGGAGACAGCTACCAGTTCATGTAGGGAAGGTGATCATTTGAAACAAAGAATTCTGTTGTTTTTCATTCATTGGTGAATCTATTATCCCGCTGGACTCAATGGTATTGAAGGACAAACACCAGGTTTGTGCCCAAGGCTTTCTCCTTTCAGTCTTCATCTGTCTACAACCAGGGCTGTCACTGAGATGTCCACTGGCACGTCTGTTCCTGTTGTTAAACTATCGAAATGCTTCTGTATGTACTGCCCTCAAGTGCTGCTCCTTCCTCTTTGCCTCCTCCCCTGAGGCTCTCGAGACCTCTCCATGATGCAGAAATTAATAGGTCGATGTCTGACACAGCAGAGAGCTTCCAGGAACTACTCTGACATTGGTCAGTGCCATGTGTCATACTAATTGTTTGCATATAAAAATAACTCCTCTGCCTAAGACATATCCACCCACATCCTGAGCCTCAGTTGTGGGTACATCTAAGCCAAACCAAGACTCCTAAAGCACACTGAAAGCCTGCATCAGAAATCCCAGGAAAATAATTTAGAACACAAAACTAGTATTGCACAGCATTCTTAGGATAAGGCCCATTTAGAATTTGTGCCCAAGAGCTATTTGCAAATTTATAGTTATTTTTTTCAGTCAATTAGTTTGAGAAAAGAAATGGAAGCTAAGTAAATAAATTAGATCATTAATTTGCAATAAATATAAATTATGCTAATTCTAAAAACTGAACATATATACAAACTATATATACATATATCTGTGTGTGTATATATATATAATAAACGAGGAATATACATAAGACTATTAGCAAAAGAAAGCCATCTTGACTTATTGTGTTGTAGAAAATCCATGTTTATTCATTCAATAGATTTTAACAGCTTTGATATGTGTATGAAAATATAGGATAAACATTAACTGCCTACTGATGTTCTAACAAATCTATTTTCATTCCAAATGGAAATTAGAATATATTTTGCATTATTTAAGTTAATTACATGACATTTCTTATGAATAATGATGTATTATTTCATTCATTACTTCTAATTATGTTCTGTTACAAGTGCAAGGCTGGCAACACCATGACCAGCCTCTCCCTATTCCTTACAATCTGATGACTTGCATGGGAAACAGGTCAAAAATATGCTCAGAATATAATGAACAGAGTTCAGCAGTTGTTAACCATGACAATTTAAAATTACCTGAGGGAAGTTTCACACAGAAATAAATAGAAACGGGGAATGGCTTGCCATGTTGCTGGATATTCCTTTTTGCAACTTATATGAGGAATATTCCACACGTTATTTTAATACATATAATTTTACCATTTGCTACAGCTGGAGAGAGAGAGAACCCCTAACTGTCCTTCTCCACACTCACACATCAACAGATTTATATTTTCTATAGAAAGGCAGATTGTAAAGATAGCTTTTTCCTGTTGTGAAAGAGATTCTAAAGGCTTTGTGCAATTCTGAGAGAATGCAGGAACTTTCTAAAAGCTCTACTCAAAGAGCCAGTTGTATTTTATATTTCCCTCCTTTAATGCATAACCATGGTCAGACCGGCCCATCTCTTTCACTCACAGCACGGCCTGAAGCTCAAAGGTAAATCCTATTATGAAGAAGAGGTCAAGGTCAAGGAAAATCAACCAGAACTCAGTAGTTAAGATCAGGAGCTGAGGGAATCACAAGGCCACCACATGCATATCCTCATCAGCCAGCAGTCTGCAAGGAGCCAGGGAGAGAGCGTGGACAGTAGGAAGAGGCCAGGATGAGGTCTAGAAACCAATATACACATGCTTTACACATACTATTTCATGGGTGAGTCACCTTTATTTGAATGGGTCAGGACAAAGTCTATAAAATCCGCATGTTTTTCTCCATCCAATTTCAAATGTTCTCTGCACACATACAAAGCATCTATTAATTCCTTCAGTGTCAGGTGCCAACCATCCATCATTCTGTCTACAATAAAAACAAAGATGCCAACCTCAGCTCCAGGAACAAAAAATAAACCTGGTAGAGGAAGAGCTTGGCAAAGAGGGCTCCTCTTTCTCCTCTGGTACCCGTGATAGTTACTGCCCACTGACCCCTGCATGTGGCCTCAGAATCCTCCTTAATGCTGTGAGCTCACTACCAACCGAAGAAGAGGCATTTGAGATAAAACGTATTTGCTCTCCATGCAGTAATTCCTCAGATGACAAGCCAAGACGGATGAGGGTCACACAAGGTTTGTCTTGCAATGGGAGTTGCCAGGATCATCTCTAGCAGGTTCTAGACACTGGAAAAAGAGGTCAGTCAACTTAGTGAATGATAAAAGCATCCAAGAGCTTCTTTTGTTCCTGCTGACCAATGCCATCAAAAACCGTTCCTAGCTACTAAGCCAAGGGTAGGCAAACATTTATGTGGAATCCTTTACCATAGAAACTGGGTAAAGAATGCTCCAACTGAACAATCCCTGCTACATACACAACTCGAACACAATAACCTGCCAAATAAAGTGAAAAGAAATAGGACCATAAGAAAACCAACTCACCCCACTGTAGCTCAGGACAAAGGACAGCAACATTGTCCTTGAACATCTCTCCCAGAGTATTTTAAGCTAGCTGATATACAACAGGCAGGCAGGGGAAAAACACGCTTAGGGAAATTTTAAGAAAAAAAAACTATCTTTAGTAATAAGGATATTAAAATAGTGCTTGTGCTCATTTTATTTGCACAGGAAGGTTTAAAAAGAAACTCTTTTGAGAAATGAAAGATCATCAGATCGCTAATAACTGCAGTTTCCTGAACAATTAAAGAAATTCACAAGATTACAACCTACTCAGGAAATGACAAATATTTCTGATTTTTATGGAAGAACTAAAAGGGCATTTTTATCTATAGCATCCATTCCGTAAGAAGCACTGTTAAGTAACGAGGCTATTTTTATTATTTGTTCATTCACTTCAGGAGTACTCAACATGGCAATGGTCTAAAAACAGAAAACTTGCTTGTTGGGAAAGGTAAAACTGTATATTAAAAGGCATTTTCCAGAGTATTCTTTTTTATCTATAAAAGTGGGACCTTAGAGTACAATTTCCATTGTGCCAAACATTTAGCAGAAATATCTTTCAGGTTACATGATCTACTTCCTCACGAACACACTTTATAAGGCTGTCCTCAACACCTCATCCTAACACTGTTTAGACTTGATAACATTCGGTGCGTGATGCTCCTGTTTGGAAAAGTCTGCTTTTTTAAATAACCGATTCAACAAACTGTTGACAAATGATTTGTATAATATAGTATGGCCAGCGAGCCAGGTTTATCTCTGTCATTCCATGCCGCATTCAACCCGTTTGCAAATGTTGCCATGTTCCCCTTATGTTAGAGCTCCTTATGCCATTCTGAATAGCAATCCAAAGATCAATACACAGTCTGCTGAAAACAACAGGACATAACAAATGAATAATTTTATTTCCAATAAAAGCCCCAGTCCCTAAATGGATTCCACTAATGCTCAAATTCATTTTTCATGCTCGAGATGGGAGGTAGACATAGCACAATGCAAGGGAATGGGGTGTGGAGAAGTATTAACTATATGGGTTTGAATTTCTTTAAGCCATGAACAATAGCTGGACTGCTCTGAGGTACATGAATAAAACGTTCACTGCAGAATTCTGAAGATGCAATCTCCAAAATTCTTCTATTCTCTCACCAAGACACTCTGAAAAGCATTTTCCAGTAACAAGAAATTAATGGATTAAAGACATCCTGACATACCCTCCTAGAGTGTTGCACCACAGAGGCCAAAGCCTATTCAATCAGCTTTAAATGCTGTTTGCAACAAACAGAAGTATTTGCTTTAGGTGGGGACAAGGAGGGATTGAAGTGGGTCTTTTGAGAATGCAGCAAATAGTCTTGCTTCAAAAGCTTATCTTTGGCCCCTGATCTGACAGTTCTTTTCCTCCTCTGAAAGGTATGAAAAAGTCAGTGAGCAAAGTCGTAAGAAAAAAGGGGTTGGGGAGAGGGAGCAAAATGTTAGAGAGCACACAAGTTCAAAGATGACATTTACAAGTTTCATGAATGGCACATTCCCCAAAGGCCACCTGAATACGTTTTTTAAAAAGAAATCACCAAAAATACAAAATAAAATTTTCCTGTTCACATAAAGATGGCAATATACTGCCCTTAAGATACAGACTGGTATACTGAAAATCAACATGAAAAAAGAAAGGAAAGAAAGGAAAGAAAGGAAAGAAAGGAAAGAAAAGGAAGGAAGGAAGGAAGGAAGGAAGGAAGGAAGGAAGGAAAGAGAGAGAGAGAGAGAGAGAAAGAAAGAAAGAAAGAAAGAAAGAAAGAAAGAAAGAAAGAAAGAAAGAAAGAAAGAAAAGAAAAGAAAAGAAAAGAAAAGAAAAGAAAAGAAAAGAAAAAAGAAAGAAAAAGAAAAAAGAATCTTCCCCCATCTGCCATCCGTTCATTCAGCACTTTGAGGTTTGAGGCTTAATTCTGTATACTTGAAGCACAGAAATGTAAACAAGATTGCAACTGACAAAGCAGGAAGGGCAAGTTTAAAAACTTCAGTTTGAATAGGATAGTAAAAAAAATCTGGAATAAAATGGGAACAAATCCGGCTGGGATTTGGGAATACTGAGACGGCAGGATTTTCATGCACCCTCATTGCCCACCTCAATTGAAATGATCCATATGCTCCTAATGTTCATAGTTTGACTTTAAATTTACTCACGATAGTACTTTGGAGGCTGAGGGAAAGAAAGATGTGCATGGGCAGGTCCTGCCCCATCCCTTTCCAGGAACTAAGGACTCAGCACAGAGACAGACAAGAATGCACAGAGTTCTGACTCGAGGCCGACTGGTTAAGTGTTTGGCCCCGTGCCTGGAACAGAGTAGGAGCTCAGCAATAAACCGCTACAGGAATCAACATGCAAATAAGGAGCCAAAGGTCACAGAAAGGGCGGTTTTCTTCCTTAGAGGGCACAGCAGGTATCAAAACATTTTAGCTGAACTGGAAAAGGATGGTAAGGATCTCACCGTGAAGAGACAGGCAGGATGAAGGGTAGGTAGGGTGGGTGGGGAAATGCAATGTGTCTTCAGGAAATGGTTGGAAAGGAGCAAGGCTGAGTCAAGGGAATGAAAATCCTTTAAAACTATGCTAAGGAGTTTGGACTTTGTCCTAAAAAAAAAAAAAAAAATCCATTATATTCATTAGTGGTCTGTTTGCAAGGAAACAGGAAGGAGGAAGAGAGGATGGGAGCGGAGGTCTAGAATGAGGTGGGGGTCAGAGTGAAACCCAGGAGCAGGAAGGGTGCAAAGAGCTGCAGGCCAAGGGACTCATCTAAGGCAGACAGAAGAGAACACCGGAGGAAGATTAAAGGCTGCTGCAGACACCTCACCGTTTATTTTATGAAATGTTAGAGGACAAATGCTCCTACTCTTCAATTCCCAAATCACAAGACAAAAGAGTATCGCTTCCTACAGGCAAACAAGTAACGCATTAAGATTCTTCTCACAGTTACCACCCAACTTTACATCACAAATGTAAAGTAAAATTTAAAATAAATAAATAACATATATAGGATATTTATTATATTTATATATATCTCACAAAGCCAACATATAAAAAGGATTGTCTGAAAACATTATCTACTGGCCCTGAGACCCCTTTAAACCCTACAGGTACGAAATAGCCTCACAGAGTATACAGATTATAAAAACGTCCTGGTTCTTTCATCCCCAGAAAGGGTTGGCTCCTTCTAGCTACCTTCCAAACAAACTCAGGTTTGTTCATTTTAATACAATATACCCCTTGTCCCTGGCATTTACTCAAAGATATGAGAACTGACCAGGACCCATTTCCAAAATGGCAATTCCAGAGCCATCTGGAACAGAACTCGTCATCAGTCACTCACTGCTCACTGTTCAGTATAGGTATTTCTCTAGAAGCAGACCCCACAACTATTCTTAAGTACCAACATGCATATGATCCAGGTCTCATATCACATATGGCAAATGGGTTAAAAAGACCATGAAAAGTCAGGTTTCTTACTATCAATATATAAGTAAAAACAAAACAAAACTCAAAGTTAAATTCATTCCATTATTAACCATTAAAAAGGCAATACAACGCTGCAAGCTCACATTTTTCCAGGCCAAGGTGTTAAAACATGTTCATCTAAAATCACATTTTCATCCCAGGTCCCCTCTGATAGAAGCTAGAAGTCAACTAAAGCTGGCACTCAAACAGATACCTATGGCATTTCAACTATATTCTTTCGACTCCAGAATTCTCAAACATTTTCTTTATGAAAAAAAAAAAAAAATTCCTCAGAGGAAAAAGACACAAACTTGCAGCAAAATCAAATGAAAAAATAAAATGCTTCTGTTATTTTAAGAACTTCAGAGTCTCTTAGAAGAATTCAATATAAAATTGGTATACAATATTAAAATTGTTCTCTTTTAGAGGACCTTCCAGAAACATTCTAGTTTTTATTTTTACTTCGATGGAGGAATATTTCCTAATATTGAGTACTTATAATTTAGACTATGCTTATATATTTAAAAGAAGAGTTAAATATCAAGTAGTCATTCACATATCATTTATTAGTGTACTGCTGTGATCATTACTTCTATAAATTTACAAAATTTATTTAGTTAAAATTAAATTCAATGAATTTGGGCATCTCTCATAAAAATCACAATTATCTTTTGGTGTATATTTTCTTTTCAGTATTTTTTTTCAATGTGCAACAGTTACAAGGCCAAGAAAGAAGATTTTTCCTAAAGTTCTCAAACACCTTGAAAATCCCCATGAGGGGGGAAGATAGATAGATAGATAGATAGATAGATAGATAGACAGACAAACATTAGAGATAACATATAAGATACATATATGTTATAGATAACTTACTCTGGAAAAAATCTTGACATTTTATAGATTCAGAATTACAGAAACATTTATTTCAAAGTAAAATTATGTCATAGTTTAGAAAATACTTATTATCTTGTATTAATACATATTATCTTAAAATATGAAATCTTATACTTTGTTGCTCTCTGCATAGTAAATTAGAGAGAAAAGAGAAAAAAAATCTGAAGAGTCAGTACAAAAGTCATATGCACAAGTCACGAGTGATACTTTCAGCAACATAAAAATAACTCCAGAACATTTCACCAATTCCTGCTGCTCCCACAGCACAGAATAAACCTTCCACTGAAGTCAATAGGAGGAAAGACTACAACTCAGTGGTCAGAGAGAAATAAAACAACTCTACCACCAATGACACCAGACCATGATCTAGAAGTTGTGATGTTCTCCAAGAAAATAAAAATGCTATGTCAGATCCTAAAAGGAAAAAGACTGTTTTATAAGTATGTTTAGGTGTATAAATTTGCTTGACGGACCTCTAAGCGGTAAAGACACCCAGTCAGTCTCAAATCTTCAGGTAATACCCTACTTCTATAACATGAAAGTGCCGCCCAATCTCTATCTTACTATTAATATTCACAATTGATAACTGAAAACAAAGCACTCATGATATTCATTGGGCCCACTTTAGAAGGACCTATTTATTTACACAGCTATGATAGTGAAAAGGTCAAGTAAAAATTCACCTCCAAAGCCACGGTTGCTAAGCAACTCTTTTCAGAAGTTCTGCAACATTGATCAAGCATATTACTGGTGCCACCAACTGGATTCAGAATAAATGCAACATCTTACCTGGTTTCTCCAAAGGGGGAGAAAGGTGGATTCCTTATTTACCCTTGAGAATGGACATTGGACCCCTGTGCTGCATTCCTGTGGTCTGTTAAGTTCAGAGGCTTTTTATTTTTCCTCTCTTTAAAAAAAAAGGATACGTCCTGGTACCACAGGTTTCCTGTTCACAAGAGCAAAGGACAGTTCTGTTTTGAGAAAAACCACAGAGGGCTTGATGAGGTGTTGGCCAAATCTGAACGACATTTCCTCACGGTTGAAGCCTGAAAGAGAAAATAATTGAGGAAATGAGATTGTATCAAGTTCAGATGAGAAACTCAGGGTGTATACAACTTTAAAGAGAGCAGATTCCATGACTACAGATTCTTAGTTGCAAAGAAGATGTCATTGAACCTGTTACCCCATTTAACATCCACTAAGATGGATGCTGGGTAAGTCCTCCTAAAACGTGCTCTCCTCTCCCTACCTGGTACTGCCTTGATCGGCTTGTTTTTATGCAAAAGCTTACACATGGACAACAAAACAGTCTTCTTAAATCCCTCTGAGATTCAAGTTGTCACCTTAACCCAAATCCACTAAGTCCTACCTGTCAGGTTATTTTTACCCATTCATCTCATCATCTTTGCTAAGCTGAAATTTTTTAATTGTTAGCCATGGACTATAAACCATTTAATTCTTAAATGCTTTTCTCAAATGGCTTTCTATTTATATAAAAGCAATTCAGAAAAAGTACAAACACCAATTGACCTTGCCTACAAATACAAAAACATAAGCACTCTGAGAGAACTATTATAGCAAAAATTCCAAAATTAAAGGGGAAAAAAATGAGAAAAAGAAAAGGCAAACCAGAGTTCAAGAATGAGTACAACTCCTGGTGATGCAGAGCCAGGAGGCAGGAAGGCATGTAAAATGTTCCAGATCCTTTCTTTTGGGGAAAGCCATGGGGGTGGAGAAGCAGCTGAAGCAGTATTTGGCACTTGGCACCTGGGGTATGAGGTAATGATTTTCCAACAGTCAGATGCTTATACCTGGCAAAGTTACTTTCTGAATAAGACACACCCTCCTTGGAAAACCATTCATTTTTCTAATTTAGAAACCACCCCACTGTAAAACTGTGAAAATAGATCAACCCATGGAAAAACAGAAGATGACAAAAAGGATGTCAGAAAATGGATGACAATTTTATAAAGCATAATAATAAATGTGCAACTGTTTAATGATCCTAATTTTCTCAATGACTCAAAAGATACAGAGAGCCATGCAAATGTCACCTACTGTCCTCAAAAGTACCCACATGGCCAGAACCTAACACATTTCATGGACAGAGCCATAAAATGGAGGATTTCCCTCAATGCTACAAATACTGGTTTTCAAAACATTTACAACTAGTTCATGAAAGGCCAGTAAGGATTTTGAAACTCCTCTAACCCAGTGGTTCTCGAGGTGTGTTTCCTGAACCAGCAACACCAGCATCGCCTGGGGACTAATTAGAAACGCAAATTATGAAGTTCTACTCTGGACCTACCAAACCAGAAACTCTGGGAGAAGCGCCAAGCAATCTATGTTTGAATAAGCTGTCCAGATGATTCAGAATCGTGATCAAAACCAACTATTCTCTCAATCCTTAGGTTCTTCCCTACAGAATCCTTGCCAACTAGCTGGCTAGCCTATGCTTGAGTAGATCTACTGGTGGGACATGTACTACCCAATGCTTCTAAGACAATTCTGGCCAATTACACATAGCTGCCCTTCCTACCATGTCTATTTATTTCTCATGAATTAATGCCTTGGGGCCATATAAAACAAGGAGCATGCAAGTGGCAGTGCTTCAGATATTTAGAGTTAACCTTTACTCATTTCCCCTTGTTTTTTTTTTAGAATAAACATGGCATTTCATTTCAGTCATTCTGCAAACAGCATTGATTCAATTCCACTGCAGTTCTTGGTTATTTTCGTTTGTTTGGTTTTTTCGGCTTTTTTTTTTTTTTTCTTTATTTTGTTTTTGCCTGCCCAGTATCTACTTGCTGTATGTCTGGCCATACCACCCTGAGTTTTCTTTGGGTTATCCCACTATATTCTATTTGTGGGACTATTCCCATCCCTGATTCTAGGGACAGGAAAGTGATCCAGGCATCCTTAGGCTTCTGTCACATGACCGGTTCAGGAGCGGACACAGGACAAAAAATGAGCCACTGAAAGAAAGGAGACCCATGAGAGCATTACTGCTGACACTATAGGGAAAGAACTTTCTTCTTGCTGAATTGCCAATTTTAACGTGAACTGGAACAACTAGAGGTTACACTAAAGAGTGTCTGCCTGACATCCAGAGCCAAAACTGATGCTGGCAGAGCCCAGATAGACCCAACCCTGATAACATTATGTGAGAACCTGGATCTAACAGTGCTGGAAGGAGTAATGTGCCCGGAATGTGTTTCCTCTCAAGGATGATGGTAGAGAATGGACTTAAACACAGGCTTGAGTTCATAAGCTCCTATTATGGACCCATGAAAGGCTCTTCATCTGGTTTTCATTTTTCTTACCATTACTTCCTTCATCCTCTACACCCAGCCACATTCTTCCCACCACAAAGCTTCACTTTTTCATAATTAACATATTATCATTTTAATTGCATTAAAATATTTTATTTATTCATTCATTAGACACACACACACACACACACACACACACACACACGGGGCGGGGGGGGCAGAGACCCAAGCAGAGGGAGAAGCAGGCTCCATGCAGTCCCAACGTGGGACTCGATCCGAGGCCTTCAGGATCATGCCCCGGGCTGAGGGCAGCACTAAACTGCTGAGCCACCCGGGCTGCCCTTTAATTGCACTTTTATAAATATTTTCCATGTCAAAAATACAGAGGGCTCTTGCATGGTTTTAAAATTTGTGTATAAATTGCATCATGCTTTAAATATCATTTTCCCTTTTTTTTCCTCAACACTGTTTCAGAGACTCGTTCATGCTGCTATAAGTAGATGTAATGCATTCCTTCCCACTGCTTATTCCCTCTCACTGTATTACACTATAATTTTCCTTACCTGTCCCTCTAGTGCTGAAGAATTAGCTGGTCTCCCATCTTGTACCACAGATACCACTGTGATGACCACCTTACATATATTACCCTGAGTATCTAGAGTCCCATTATTTGATTTTAATATCTGAATGTTCTAAAATAAATGCACCAGTTTGCGCTCTGGGACTGTAATTCCCAGAAGCAATAGGTGCAGATTTCTATTTTCTCACATCCTTGCCAGCACTTGGGATTATCAGATTTCCTAGCTTTTACTGGTATGATAGACAAAATGGAATCCCTTAATTTTTCTGTCTCCAAAGTGACATGTATGTGTGCATATTTCTCTTTCTTGTATTGCCAATTCATACTTTGCCCTCTTTTGTATGGGTTTCCTCCCTTCTATTTTCTGATTTTCCAGAGTACTTTGTATATTTAAATATTGATCTTGGTCTTTTAAACATGACAATTACATTTTCACCATCTGTTAGTTTTCCTATATGATCCGTTAGACAAAAAGCATTTTCTGATATATTCAATTTTCTTTTTATGGTTTATGCTGTGAGTCTTATGTAACAAATCCTTCTCTACCAAGAGGTTACAAAAATATATTGTTAAATGTTTGTCTATCAGCTTCATAGCTTTATTTTTAATAGTTAGGTACTCAATCCACTTGGAAATTTGCTTATGGGATGAAATGCCTTTTTTTTTTTTTAACTTTTGTGAAATAATTTTCCTAGCACCAATTGCTGGGAATAATTACACCGAATCCCCTTATGTATAAAGGAATGAGTCTATACTTATGATATTCTGATTCTATGCCAGATGCTGAAGAACAGGAGTGCCAATTTTTTTCTCTAAAAGGCCAGATTCAGCCAGCCACACTGCCTGTTGTAACCACTCAATCCTGTTACAGCACTATAAAAGCAGTCAAAGACAATACATAATAAATGGATATGGCTGTGTCCCAATAAAACTTTATTCATAAGAACAGGTGACAGCCTGGACTTGGCTTCTGGGCTGTAGTTTGCCAACTCCTGTTGGCAATGCCTTGTTAATGCCTTATAAAAAGAGGATCCTTTTTTATTCGGCCATATAAATTTTCAATTCAACTCTGCCCCTTGAAAAAAATTATTCCTCAGATGTTGATTGGAATTACGCTGAATTTAAATTTTAATGGAGGAACTACAACACCTTCACAATATTCAATCAATCCATTTATGAATGCTGCATTTATGTCCTATAATACCATAATAAAACTCTTGTAATAGGGTTTTAAATTTCCCTTATATGTTTTATGAATTCTTTCTTAGATTTATTCCTAGATAGCTTTTAGTTTATGTCACTATTATAAATGGTATCTTATCATCATCACAGTTTATAATTGGTTATTCCCAATACAGAGGAAAGCTATTGATTTTTATATTTTGCTCTTACATGCTGGCAACTTAGCTGAAACCTTGTACTGCTACTAATAGTTTCTGCTGACTCTCTTTGGTTTTCTATATAAATGATTTTACTTAGAAATAATGACAATTATCTCTCTTATTTCAATGTTTCTACTTTTGTTGGTCTATCTTGCTGCATTGGGCAGATATCTGGCAATATGCTAAAAGGTAGAAGTAATGCAGGCATCCTTGTCTTGTTCTCAACCATTAAAGGAATGAGTTTAAACCTCTGTTCCACAAAGAATGATATCTGCCACAGGTGCTTAGTATAAAGGCTTTATCAAGCTAAAAAAATATGTATATTAAGTCTGCTAAGGCTGATTCCGTTAAAAAAGAAAAAAATTAGTTTTATTAAATGTTTTTTTGTCCTTGATCATACAATGTCTCTTGTTCTTTGCCATTTATGGGATAAGTTACAGTAACATTTTTTTAAATGCTGAAACATCCTTTCACTTATGAAAAATTAAACTTAGTCACAATTATTTCTCATACACTGCTAGATTTGAATTCTTAGTGTTTTTTAATGTCATAAGTTAGCTAATATTTTTTTACCTAGTTTTTGTTTAAAAAAATTCAAGGGGTGCTTGGGTGGCTCAGTTGGTTAAGCATCTGCTTTCCTCTTAGGTCATGCTCCCAGAGTCCTGGGATTGAGCCCCTCATGGGGCTCCCTGCTCAGTGGGGAGTCTGCTTCTCCCTCTACCTCTGCTGCTCCTCCTGCTTGTGCTCTCTCACTCTGTCAAATAAAAAAAAAATAAAATTAAGAAAAAATAATCAAACTTATAGGTTGACTTTTCTTTGTTCTCTAAGAAGTTTTATAAACAAAGATTTTCTGTTCCTTGAGATTTAAATAGAACTACTTGTCAAACTGTCTAGGCCTATTTTTATACCACAGGGAGGATTGTTTTGATAAGCATTACAATTTATTTAATAGTTACTGATTACATTTTTTTTCTTGCATCAATTTTAGCCTAAATTTAGCCTAAAACACTTTCTTTCACCCGAATTGATCTTTATTGGTGAAAAACTCACATTCTTTAACAGGTTAATAATATAATCCATAAGTATTTCTTTTACCTATTTTGTATCTATTCATAATGTATATTCTTATCAGTTTTCTTGGAATTATATCTAGCTTATTAAGCTTCAAAGAACCTCTTTCTCCTAGTTCTTTGCTTTTATTATTTCTATTTATTGCTTATTTTCTGCAATAAAACTGTTTCTTCTTTTTCCTTCCTTACTTCTTCAGATTTTCTATGTCACAGTTTTTTCTAGTTACTTGAGCCAAGCATTGAGCTTATGGGGTTTCGGACCTTCTATTCTTCCCCTATATAATAAAAGCTATACATTGCCTTCAAAGTATTCCATTAGCTAGCTCTCTCAAATGTTGACCTTTTGTCCTTTTATTACTACTCAATGGTAAAATTTTGCTATTCTTGTTATCATTTTCTATTTCACTTGAGGGTTATTTTGTAGTAGGTCTTTTCATTTCCAAACATATGGGATATCTTTCTCTTAATGATGACTGATTTTAAAGTAGTTTAATGCACTAAAACAATATCTTCTGCATTTGTTGAGAAGTTCTATACACATGGCAAACCAAATTCATTAACTATTACCCAAATCTGTTCTTTCTCTACTTACTCTGTCGTATGGTTTCATATGCTTCTGAAAAGATGATGCTAGATTTCTAACTGCAAATGTTTAATCCCTGTCAAAAGGCATCGATTCCTGCTTTCTGTACTATTGCATATGTGCATATGCTCCTACTCCTTTTACTCCCTTGAGCTATCATTCCTTTTTCCTTTTGTTTGTATTGACAAGTATAACTTTTTTTCACCCCCTTATCATTAGACTGTGTCCCTTTAAATGTATTTTATAAATAATACAGCATTTTGTTTTCCATTCCTGGGACAATTTGTCCTGATTAGTTTCACTCTCAGCCATTTATGCCAATTATTCTTATTTCACCTTTGTTTCCAACTTCTCTTTCTTTCACTTTTTTCTCCTTCCTACCTTCTCCTGAGTGGTATCCAATTTTTTCCTTTGGGTATCAAAATTATACAGCCTATTTCATTTCAATAGAGATTATTCTTTTTTTTTTTAATAGAGATTATTCTTATTGCAGTCTAAACTCGTGCTCAATTTCCCCATCATAAAAGCAGATCCATCTCTAAATCCCTTGGCATATTCTTACCACTTTAGGTCACTTTCAGATATCTTCCCCATTCTCCCCATGTCCACCTTTGGATGCACTGAAATAATTTAGCATTATAATTTCATTTAGTTACTGATATGCTGCAGTTTTATTTGTACCCTCAAAGATCTCACCTGAAAACAGTGGATCATGCTATATGTAAAGCACATCTCATTAGGTTACATGAAATATTAACAAAAATGATAAAATTTTTCTATCTCTTTGCCCAAATCCAATTCAGTCTCCTTTTTAATCATGGTAAAATTCTGTTCATTTGTGCTGCTAGCAGACATGCTTCCTCAAGTTTTCATTTCAATGGAGAAGAAAAACACTCCAGCAACTATAAAAGGAACAAAAGTAGAGAAAAGGCTAAGAGCCAATATTGTGTGATGGGAAAATTCTTGCATCTCCAGGATCTCAACTGTCTGTAAGGCTGAGATAAATGTTAAATACTCTCCTTCCATGTGAAAAAGACCAAAAGCAATTTTATTTTATAAGTTAAAGTAAAATTGCTGATTTTTTTTTTAACCAAATAAGAAGGCTGGATGTACCAATCTTCTGTTGACGTCCAGAGGAAAATCATCTCCTGGGATCTCTGTTACTTAATAAGTATGGAGATGACAGCTTCTGGCATCCAGAAAACCAAGTGCAGGGTTAGGGACCTCAGTCTAGGGTTGAGGTCTCCTTAGACTTGTTAGCAGCCTCAGCTAAGCCAGAAATAGAAGGCTGCCTCCAGAAACAGTGACTGAGCTTTGCATGTGACTGTTTACAAACAATAGTATATTAATGAACACCCAAAGTCTTATGTTTTCAGCTAGTTCTTCAATTTCTATTCTTTAATAATAACATCTGTTATCTTGAACTAAAAATATGTGCCTTTGAGGTATTAAACCAGTTTCTATTTCCCATCTTTTCAGCTGTACAAGTTATTTGTGCCGTTTCTTTACCTTTTCGCCTTCTACAACCCATCTCTGCCTCTTTATCTTCTAGAACTCAGAGCAGCTGGTAGCATCACGTTATTTTTAGAACTTTGTCTCCAAAATTTAGTACAGAAAAAGGATGTAATGCAAAGGTCTCTATTGACTATTCACATTTAATTTTGTGACTCAGTGGATTTGATCAGTCATTTTCTGATAGGGCTAGATAGGCAACCTAATTCACAGTGAAATAAGGTTCAATAGGCACAAAAGCAAATGCTCTAAAATGTTAAGTTTCCCAACCATTAACAACAGGAGATGACAACCACTCACTTCAGGGTAGATCAGGTTTCTTCCTGGTTTGCTTTCAAATGTGATGCTAATGTCCAACTAAAATAACTGCCATATGCTTCTACTCTTGTCCCCAAAAAGAAAAATCAACTGTAGAATTTGAACAGAAAAGACTCTCCAAGATCACTTAGATCCAGTCCCCTCATTTTAGAGATACTGAGTAAGGTTGCAGGCCAACTGGCTTACTCAAATTCACTGTGAACCTCAGAGGGTCTCCTTTAGACAATTATGTTTGTAGAAGGTACAAACTATTTGTAAGGATTTCCCAAACTTGGGAATCTAGGACTGCAGAGACCCCACTTTCAGCATTTTCAATTAAAAATAACTGTCACATTAGAGAATTGTTTGGTGCTAAAAAGTACATGTCAGTACTTTTGTAGGATGGTCAGCTGGTGATCCAGATAACATGCCTATGTCTATTATATTCATATTATTTTATCAAATGGAGAACACAAACTATAAACTCCTTTTTGAAAATGGAAGTACCCTAGGGGTAGCCGGGGTGGCTCAGCAGTTTACTGCTGCCTTCAGCCCAGGGCGTGATCCTGGAGACTCAGGATCGAGTCCCATGTTGAGCTCCCTGAATGGAACCTGCTTCTTCCTCTGCCTGTGTCTCTGCCTCTGCCTCTCTCTCTCTCTCTCTCCCTTTCTCTCTCTCATGAATAAATAAAATCTTTAAAAAAAATAAATTAAAAAAAAAAAAAAAAAAGAAAATGGAAGGACCCTTCAAAACCCAACCACCCAAGTTTGAGAAGCTCAGGACTTTAGCAAAGGCACCCATCAGACCATGCCCGTGAGGATGCAAAATCTTACCCAACAGACAACAAAGGACACCATTTCATGATTCTTTTCTCTTTTCCCTATAGCAAATGACTTCTTTGGGACAAATTTAAAGTCTTCATATTTCCCTAAGGAAAGTAATAGGCTGTCTACTCAAAATGTGGTCTGCAGACAAACAAGATGTGCATCCCCTGAGAGATGTTAGAAATGCAGATTCCCAAGTTCCCAAAACCAACTGTATGTTGTATTTAAACAAGATTCCAAGTTGTGTTGTAGGCATATTAAAGTTTGAGAAGCACTTCCCTAGAGCACTAGTTCCAATTAAAATCGTCATGGGAGCTTTTTTAAAACAGTAGATTCTTAAGCTCCTTCTTAGCCTGACTCCAGCAGAACCTCTGGGATAATGAAATTAAGAACACAGCTCTAGGGTCAGTCTGTGAAATGGGATAACAACAGCACCTTCTTCTCCAGGACACATGTAAAGCATGTAGTAAGTATTTTACAAAACTACTCATGATATCATTGTTGGTATTTTATGCTGTCAAAAAGTAATGCCAGGGGTTCCTGGGTGGTTCAGTCTGTTATGCTCAGTGGGAAGCCTGCTCCTCCTTCTGCCCCTCCCCTTGCTTGTGCTCTCACTCTCTTGCTCTCTCTCAAATAAATAAGATCTTTAATTTTAAAAAAGTAATAACAATTATTTGTTGAATAAAATTTGGCAACTGCCAGCTAACATATAATATTTCTGAGTTGCTTAGAAAAGTGCTTTCATATGAATAGTACAGAATTATTAAATTAAAAAGTAAAAACCATATACTTGGTACTACACTACCATTAGGTGACTACTATCCTCTCCACACTAGGGGTAGAGCAGCGTCAGTTAAAAAGTAGCATGTGAGGGCCCTGGGAGGCTCAGTCAGTTAATTAATTAATTAATTAATTAATTAATTATTTATTTTTTAGGATTTCATTTATTTATTCCTTAGAGACACACAGAGGGAGGCAGAGACATAGGCAGAGGAAGAAGCAGGCTCCTGCAGGGAGGCAGATGTGGGACTCCATCTAGGACTTGATCCAGGACTCTGGGATCATGCCTTGAGCTGAAGGCAGACGCTCAACCACTGAGCCACCTGGATGCTCCAGTCAACTGACTCTTGATCTCAGCTCAGTCTTGACCTCAGGGTCATGAGTTCAAGCTCCACTTAAAAAAAAAAAAAAAAAGTAGAACCTGACAAAGTAGAAATAGCTAATACCATACTCAGTATTTTCATTCCAAGTGATTTCTATATAAAAACTTAATCCTCCTGACAACACTATGAGGAATGTGTTTCATATAGTAACATGTATCTCTTTATGCTCAATTCCTAGATTTGAGAATCAGTGCATTCAAAGGATACTGAACCTTCAAAGCTATTGCTATGTACTGCTAAATATCTCTCACAAAAGGTTTATAAAAAGTTATATTCAAAAGTAATAAAGGCAAAAGGCCTATTTCCCCATAACTTTGTCAGCACTGGGTATTCTTTGATTCTCCAAATATCTAGTAAAAATTTATTATTCCTTAGCAATATAATATAGGGGGAAATGACGATTCTATTTTTTTTAAAGATTTTATTTATTCATGAGACACACACAGAGATAGAGGCAGACACACAGGAGGAGGGAGAAGCAGGCTCCATGTAGGAAGCCCGATATGGGACTCGATCCTGGGACTCCGGGATCACGCCCTGGGCCAAAGGCAGCCACTCAACTGCTGAGCCATGCAGGCATCTTGGGAATGACTATTCTAACTAAAACAATCTGCCATGAAAAGAGACATATCCTATGCACCTAAGAAGCCAGGCACAGTAAAAAAGAAATACTATCTTTTTGGTTACAAGAATGAAAAAATTATCTTTTATCTTGAAAAATAAATGTGTTATTTCATTATGCCTGGGCATGATAAGATTTACTTAAAAAATAAGATGCTATTTTTATAACCACTCAGCAAATGGCAGGAACCTAGACCAATCCTAGAAGGCATGACTAGCTCTCTTTGAGAGTCATCAGAAGGAAACATATTGCAAATAACTCCAGATCCTTTACCAACTGGTAAATACGTTTCAATTCCAATTCATTTAAAAACCAGGGACTCAAAAGTTAACCAAAAATGTAAATGAGCTAGAAAAGCTGCTGGATAAGGAAACCCAAGAACAACCTTACCAGGAAAGATGGCTTATTATCTCACTGAGGAAGCATATTTTCACCTGGCCAGGCTCTCAAATACATTTTATTGAGGACTTGGACAACAATCAAGGTATGTAAATGGATAGCTAGAGACGTAATTTAGGTTTTGGTGACTTATAAAATATTCTAAACTTACAGGAATATGTCAAAATTCCACAGGAGCCAGTAAAAGAACACTCCACAAGCAGGTGACAAAAACAAAGAGAAAGAGAAGACAGTCTGAAGTGTCTCAGAATTCGAGCAAACAAAAAGTGTAACATTTTTATAAAAAGAAACATCAATTTTTAGTAAAGTAGATTAAGTCCTCAACCTATCGTGTCACTAAAGAAAAATTTTCAATTGTTAAAAAGTAAAAAAAAAAACCCCTCAAAAAATAAAAACTGAAGCTCAGCTATTTATAAACAGAAAACACACAGGCATTTCAAAATGCCAATGCTTTTTCAAGATCTCACTTCATCAGCAACCTCTCTCCCACCCCTGTCACTTTCATGTGTTACAATTCTTGATTTTGTTAACCAACTTTGATCTCACTCCCCTGGTTCCTTCCCCTTCTCCTACAAAGGTGTTCAGGGATTGCCTATACTTTGACAAGTCTTAAACTGGTTCCTCATTAAACCAATTGCTTTCTCAGCCAAAAAGTACTTATTATATATTCACCACTTTCTAATCTATTCTTGTGGTGAACATGCCAGACCAGGCTCCTGTCCTCATGAAGCCTTCTAGGTACAGGGTGAGGAGGATTAGTAAGCCGTGGAGACCACAAACCAATCAACAAGCTAAAATATTTGATTGTGATTTAAAGAAAACAATTAGGATACCAAAGTAGGCAGTGACTTGGAAGGGATTGAAGTAATGGGTTTAGTGGTGATAGGAAGGGAACTAAACATCTGATCTGGGACTTGAATGAGGAGCCTACTCGAGGTGAGTATCAGGGGAGAGAGTGTTCCACGGAAACAGCTGATGCCAAGACAAGAATAAGCTCCAGGTCTTAAAAGAATGGAAGGAAAAGAGGGATGGGAGGGGCAGCAGAGTCTAAGAATAGGAGGCTAAACAGAAAGGTGAGGAGATAAGGTGAAAGGTAGGCAGGGACCACACTGTACAAGGCCTCATTTGGGATTTCATTCAATAAGTGATGAGAAGCAGCTCATGATGACAAAGCTTTAAGCTACGAGGGTTCAATTCTCCAATTTCATTTTTTAAAGCAGATCCTCACTGTTGTAAAAATCAGCTTCAGAGTTTAAGGCTCCCGTGTCCTAAGAATAAACTGAGCTACAGTTCACATACCATAAAATTCACTCATTTAAATCTACAGGTTGGTGGTTTTTAGTAAAATCCCAAAGTTGTGCAATTATCACCAAAATACATTCTTCACCACAAAAAGAAACACCACATCTGTCAGCAAGTGCTTGCCCTTTCCTCCCTACATAGCCATGGCAACCATTAATCTTTTTGTCTCTATGGATTTGCCTGTTCTGGACATTTCACATAATGTAATTATGTAATATGTAGCCTTTCGTGTGTGGCTTCTTTCACTTGGCATAATGTTTCACTGTTCATCCCCCTGGTAAGTAGGTGTCCGTACTTCATCCCTTTTCAGGGCTGAATCCTATCCCATTATTATGTATGGACTACTTTTTTCTTTAGCCACTAATAAATTGATGGACATTTGAGTTATTTCTACTTTGGGGCTATTATTAATAATGCTGCTATGAACATTCAGCTACAAGCTTTTGTATTGGCCTAGGTTTTCAGTTCTCTTTGGGTATATACCTAAGAGTGGAACTGCTGGGTCACATGGAAACTCTGTCTATAACATTTTGACCTGGGGCCAAACTGTTTTCCTTAGCCATTCTACCATTTTACATTACCACCACCAGTGAAAAAGGTTTCTCAACATCCTCACCAACAGCTCACTCCCGTATATTTTAATTTAATTGGCCTGGGCACCCTTGGTTTGTTTTGTTTTGAAGAGTTCTCATGGTAATCCTAATATGCAGTGAGGCCCAAGAACCCTCTACTCTTGCCTGTTTCATTGCCAACATCCTGACAAGGATTTACACCTAACACCTCGTACTGCCTGCCCCAGAACTCTTTGGACCTATTACATCCCCTCACCACCCCTCACTCAATAATAATGACATCTGCTATGTAGCTGATTCATCCAGTGAGAGAATAAAATACAAATAAGACATAATCTTATATTTGTGATTTATATGACCTTGTATTTATGTAATTATAACATATAACCCTGCATTTGTATAATTATATAGAATCTTATGTTTATATAATTACATTATATAACCTTATACTTAGATAAATTATATATAACCTTGTATTTATAATATAAATAGTCGTTTTCAGAGTACAATGAATGAATAAAACATTTTTAAAATCATTTATGTGTATACATGTATATAGAGGAAATCTGGAAATTCAGGATGATATTCCTGTGACAAAATGGGTTTGGATAATTTTATTGTCTTTTCTAGATACTTTTATTTTCTACCATGACCATGCATTGGAGAAGCTTTTCAAGTATCCTCAGGGAATATGAATTACCAACTCCTTTCTCCCACTGACCCACTGGAGACCTGTTCTTTAAAAAGAGCCCACCTAGAAAAAGTATTTGCTCCCAAAGTTCTTTTCATCTAGTAAAGAAAGATAAATAGAATGAATAGATGACTTCCGTTTTATACTTCAACCTGACCTTCAGTATTAAACACAGTACCATATGTGCAAAAATGTATAGAACTCAAAATTATTTATGTCACTTAAAAAATGTTTCCTGCCAAACCAAACACAGGTGGTGAAGGTCTGTAACACCAGTATTGAGGCCTAGAGTCATTTGGAAAATCAACAGCCTGTGTTTGTAGATAACCAACTCAAGAGAGAAAGAAGCCTGAAAAAAAAGGAAGCAGATGTCTAAACTGGAGGACAAAGTATGACTTGACTCCTTGGTCTGATGGAGGATGAGACTCATCTTAGCAGTAAAAATAACCCAAACTATATCTTCATGTGGACTTTAATAGCAGAGGCGAACTTACAGATTAGGATATTAAAACAATACTTTATGATGACAGATGGTAGCTACACTTGTGGCGATAAGAGTGTAACACATAGACTATAGAATCATTATGTTGTAAACCTGAAACTAATATGACAGTGTCAACTAAAAAAAAAAAAATTAATACTTAAGGGATTTTTCCATTAGAAAAAAAAAATCTAGGGCACCTGGGTGGCTCAGTTGGTTAAGCAACTGCCTTCAGCCTAGATCAGGACCCCAGGGTTCTGCATTCAAGCCTTGTATTGGGCTCCCTGCTCAGTGGGGAGTCTGCTTCTCTTTCTCCCTCTGCCCCTCCTCCTGCTCATGCTAGTGCTCTCTCTCAAATAACTATAATCTTTAAAAAGAAAAATCATCTTAATGTCATGTATCCTAGAGTAATCAAATTTACTATTGCATTTCCATTCATACTATACTCTTCATATTAATCACAAAAGATTAATAAGAGTTTATCTCCACAGGCTGCATAATAGTGTGGGGACACCAACATTGAACTGATGTCAAAAGTTCGTAGAGTATATCAAAGCCAACTGTGATCTTCCAGAAGCAGAAACCACACGTTAACATCCCTTTGTCAGTGCACAGGCCTCTCAGAGGTTAAGAGACACCCAAGGCTCTTTATTTAGGTTTCTAGCATGTTAAAAGAATTTGGAACACCAACACAAAATTGCCCAAATTGTGTTATATTTTAAACATTAACACTGAACAGATTGAAACTCCCAATGCGAACGAATACAAGACAATGATTATCACTACACACAAGAAAATGATTTCACTACATTTTAACGAACGTGAAATGTCTAGATTTTTGTGGTGAAGCAATGCCACTCACAGGTTTTTGCTAAAATGGAATCATAAGGCTAATTACAGTGTCGATTATAGCTATGTGTCACTCATAATCTATTGATGGGTGTACTTCTATTTTAAGTGACCATATTCAGCAATTTCTAATTGTGCTATTCAGAAGATAATTACATGACTGATAAAATCTATGACTGAACAGTCCACTTCAGGTGGTATGATCCAATAAGGGTGCAAGTTCAGAAATGTATGAAGACTTTCCTTCAATCCTGCTCAATAGCAGATGGAAAATTCACCTGATACTAAGGTCTAAATTCAAGGCCTTGAACCCAAGGCCATTCCAGACTACCCATCCACTGGCTTCTCCTAGAGGTCTTCAGATGTGGCTCAAATGAAATTACAAGAAGTCAAACTCCTTTAGATCTGACATGGCCAGAGCTTACTGTAGCAGTAGCAATCATGAGAGGTTCTCATTCATGGGGTCTTTAAACAGGGCTCCCGCCCAGGCCCCACTTCTGTGTATTTTGCCATCATGAAATAGGAAATAAAACACCGATTTGAAGTCAGTCCTAGTGCGACCCTTCTTCTCCCATCGTGGCTTTTGCTGCACAGCATTACACAAAGCTCCATCCAGGGCAGTTTCAATTTCATTGCCTGATAAATGCCTTCTCACTTCCCTGTGCCAGAGACAAATAGGTATTTCTCAGCATCTCGCGGAGTGACAATGGTGTTTTTCTCTTTTTCTCATCCTCTCACCACGATGGGCACTCGTCAGGGGATCTCTGTTCCTACCCATCTCATTACCTCTTCATTCCATTTGTCACCATTTAGAAATTCAGAACTCTTAATATTAGCTTACTCTTACCAACAGTAATGAGGCTCAGGCTGCCTACTGGGGAGCATCATCAAACGCTAACGAGTGTGCACACCGAGACCCACACCTGAATCCCATCACGTGGCTCCATTGTTCAGACCAGGTGGGATGTTTCTGTCCACAGGCAAGCTTCTACAGAAGAGCTGGAGTTTGCAGGGTGGCTATTATGCATTCGCTTTGGTCGTATGATTCACACAGCTTTCCTGTGTGGTTGTACTCATTTACATACTGGCTATGACCTCCCTTATAATAACACTGTACTCTTTCTTTCCTTTTTGTTCTCCTCTTCACTTGTTTAAGGACTTACTGGAGCTGAGAGTTCTCAAAGAAGAGACTAATTGGTCATTTTCTTACTGCTACTTTTTGATCTCTTCCTGACCTCAAAAGAAGAATGAGCCTCTTATAATCATCTAGGTGATCTGTATACAAACCTGCCTTGATGTCTCCCACCGTGTCCAGCATGTTGCCTCAAACACAAGAGGTGCTGGATAAATATTAAGTGACATCTATACGGTTTTCTGAGTACCTAAGAAAGATAGGCCCATATCCATAGGAGACAGAAAGATAAAGGATGAAGAATGAGCTGGTCCCCCCTTGAAACTATGACAAGGATGTCTTTGTAGTTAATGAGGGAAGAGGGGACTGACCTGAAATTCATCTCTTTCTGGACTTAATATCCTTTTATAGCAGCTAGAACCTTGCACTGATGACAACAAATGAGAACTGATTGAATACCCCTGTGTGCCAGAGCCTCTGTTAGGCACTTGACCTACATTAGCTCATTTGAACCCCAACAGCCTGTACAGTAGATACTGAGAAAATAAAACCCATAGCAGTCAAATGACTTGATCAAGGTTACCTGTTAGCTAAGATCCCAAAGCTCTTCTCAGTAAAGATTACAAAGTACTGCTCAGAAAAAGGCAGGGCAAGATGAGAGTGTGATATGGCTTTTGGGAAATGGTGACCGCCCCAAAGGTGATAGAGGCCAACATGAGAGGTTAGGAGCAGTGGCCTCACCCACGTATGAAACTCTACCTGTGTCTTTAGCTGCCTCTTCCTTTCCCCAATGAACTTCATACTGAACACTGTCCGGGAAGGACTCTGCACAGAGATAAGAATGTTTTCACAGCTTTCTAAAGCCCAGAAAAGACATTTCTGAAAGCACCTCTCACTGATATTCATCATGTAGATACAGAAAACCTATGCAGTAGATTATTTAATATGGCCATTTGTTAGTCACACTAACAAGATGGAGAGTCCTAAGCCCTTGCTATACAGCAGGCATAACGCTAAATGCTTTATGCAAGTATCTCACTTAATCTTCTCAATACCCTGTGATGCCTTTTCATCATTCTGATTTTACAGAAAAAGCACTGAGAGTGTAAGTCACTTGCCCAAGTCCACGCGGCAAATAAAAGGCAGTGCTAAGATCTGTACCCAGGGCATCGGACGTTGGACTCCTCTCTACCTCCAGCAATGCTAAGACAGACTTTCTGCCCACATTGTGTCACTTGCTATGCTTTCGATGTAAATGACCACCGCAGACATCTGCATCCAGGTGGGTGAGAAGAGCAGGGGGACAAGAAGAACACAGAAAAAAAGATGCGTGAGGAAAGGAATTAATTTTCGAGTGCACAATTGCAGCTGCCTACAGAGTCAGTCTGGCTTTCCACAGGTGGAAAGAGATTACTCAGCACTCAGAGGATGGCCATGCCGGGTATCTAAAGGCCAAACAGGCAGGCCAAAGGCATAACCAAGCACTTTGACTCTCCACATGACCCTGCCTTGTGTGCTCACCCAGTTCACCCATGACATGACGGCACGCAGAGTTCAGGGCAACTCTACCTCGAGTGTGTGCTGTTGCTAAGGGTAATTTACGGCAACTTTCATCGCCAAGTGGGCTGCAAAACACAATAATTAAAAGGCTGACAAGCAATCACTGAGTGCATCTGTATTGTTGAATGGATTTTGAGTCCTAGGAAAATCACGATGAGTGTTCTCCAAGAGCAGCATCTTTAGAATTTTATGATCTTAAAGCCTCTTGCTTTCAAAAATAACATTTCAAATGCCAGCTACGAGAAGCCTATACATTTGAACCTTGGTTTAATGACAAAAAGTGAGAAATGGTCATTGCTTTTCCAGAAAAGCAAAAAACAGGATTTTTTCTTTTATTTTCTCTCGAACAATTTTTGTCCCAGTTTCAAATGATTTTTAGATGATGCTTACTCCACCAGGACAGAGGCTTTGTTGGCACAACCTAAGTCCTCTCTTGATGGTCCTCCATAGGCCACGCACAAGCTGCCTGAAACCACATGCAGAATCGCTGCTGCTGAGGGAGAGGTGTGCTCTCCACGCCCTGCCCCTCTGCACCACCCTGTCTCCGGTCATCTCCCCGACCTGCTTCCCTGATAGACAGACAGATGCATGAAGCCATTTCATGATTCATCAGAGTTTCATTCAGCATGCTTCTTAGAGTCCTAGGCTACCAATACTTATTCCTCCTGTCACCATGTCCGAGAAGAAGAAACTGTCCCCACTAAATACAGATCCCCAAGAACTCCGATCCTCAGTGAAAAGAATAAAAGGTGCTTGGTAAGTAAGCTCACTGATTTTGTTTATATTGGGATTGGACTCCCGTCTGGCACTGTGCCTTCCTCCTCCTGTACCAACGACAGACATCACTAATCAACTAGGTTGTCCTTCTGCATGATTTCCTTAACAGAACTTTTGAGATAGTCATTACCAATCAGGGTTTGCTGCATGACACTCATAACCTGTTTTTCATTACAGTTCTTTGGACGGGAGACTCAGAGAGCTTTCACGGCAGTGCTGAGACAGTTCTATCCATTTCAGGGTAAGGACACAATAACACATGTGAACTCCCAGAATCTCAACTCTTCGAATTAGGAACATGAATAATAAACTTCTAGCACTGAAATAACATGTCCTATGGTAATCCTCTGACTAATCACCTTGTTAATAAATATCTAAAGACCACATTTTTCTCTGGGCTTCCAGCTTCCATGGGAACATTCTGACGGTGACATAATTTTTAAATTAGTAGGTTTATTCATAGTTTTACATTAGTAAATGTCAAGCTTCTTACTAATTAGCAAATTCTGTAAATCCACAGTAGTATTAATTTTCAACTATACAGCAAATTAATGAGAAAAAAAGAGAGACAATTAAAATTTCCCTAAGGGGCACTTATTTCTATGAAATTCAGCACAAAGCAAGAAAACATTAACCCATTTTGAGGGTGCATTTAGGAAGGATTACAGAAGATTTGTCACTGTCACCGAGGAGTGAAGTGCACATTTACCGTGGAGTACTCTCTGTTACAGCTAAATTCTCAGATAACATTTTCTCAGGTTGCTGTGGCTGGGATTTCACCTCTTGCCTTCAATATTGTTAGATGCATTTTTTTTTTTTTGGCAGCTTCTCATTTAATAAGATTCTATTATTTCTTTGTTGATGTTTCCACTCAAATTGCTGGTGCACTTTTTCTGGCTTTAGAGGACAATGCCTGGTATAATATTCGGATCTTCAAAAACCGCCTCACAAGAGTCTCTTGCTCACCAAGTGCTTGTTAATATAAATCTCACTTCCTCCACTAACTCACTGAGAGGGCAGAAAACATACCTAACTCTGGGTGGCTGTTTAACCTCCCAGCTCCAGAAAAGGAGAAAAAGCATATCCCTCCTATGGGCACTTATGCCATTTCTTTACAAAGCCTTCCTACAAACACTGTTAAACAAATCCGCTTGTTTATTTCAAATTCTCCTTCAATTGCTTAAGCCTATTGCTAAGATGGTAAAGTCCTCCTGTGTTGGTGGCCATGGAAACCATCTGTAGGTATCATGGCACCAGGTCTTCTCTTTGCTTTTCTGGGCACACTTGGCTGAAGACAAGCTAAAGCCCTATGTTCCCCGAGGTACAGAGGTTACAGGATGATGCTCCCCGCCCCCCACAAAGATTTCAGATCACAGTTAATACCAAAATTAAAATGCACCATGGTATGCTCTGATGGGCAAACTGCATAATATATAAGTACACAAACGAGGCACACAGATAATTATAGCTTACATTTGGGGGCAATTTCCTTTCACTACTGTGGCCATCAATGATGCAATCTATTAAAAAATAAGGTCTTCATCAATTAGCGTAGTACATGTGGAAGGGCCTGGCCTACCTCTCTGTCCTTTTTACAGTATCTGTGACACACTCTGAACATAACATCAACACCCCTCGCGCACCCACCCACAGCCTGTGACTGGACATTCATTTCCCCATCTCACATACTAGACCCTGATCTCCTTGAGGGCAGAGAACGCAATCTGAGATCAGGGTTATCTACAGCCTCCCTCCCCAAGCCTCAAATTGAGAAGCCATGTCAAGTGGGAAGAATAGCTTTATGAATGGCTGGGCATTTCCCATCAGTCTCTGAATCCTAGAAGCAAACTTTAACGGACTCAGGCCAGAAGCCTGATGGATTTTCCTGCTGCCTCACTCCAGGGCCCCAGGTCCACAGTTCTGGTCTGACTGGATTTCCTCCCTCAGTCCAAGGTTGAAAATGGTAACTGGGAAGAATCAGGCAGGTCTTTTATGGAGACTAATGAATGCCCCATTCTGAGCAATGGGAAGGCCAAGCAAAAGAGGGCAGAGTGCAACACCTTTTCTACATTTAAATGACAAACTTTCTCCCACTAGCATGTAGGCCATAGCCCAGTACGTGCCAGCTGTCATGAGGGAGGGCAGCTGCTACTTTTCCTAATTGAAAGAGTGTGTGTGGAGTGCCTGGGTGGCTCAGTCAATTGAGCGGTTACCTTGGACTCAAGTCATGATCCCATGAGCCCACGTCAGGCTCCCTGCTCAGCAGGGAGTCTGCTTCTCTCTCTCCCTCTGCTGCTCCCCCTGCTTATGTGTGCTCTCCCTCTCAAATTAATAGATAAGATCTTTAAAGAAAGAGAGTGCAAGAGCATAAAAGAGGGGTAGAGGGAAGGAAGGAGCCAGAGACTAGAGAAAAATTTCCTAATAAGTAATTTTCATTTAACATTCCCATAAACATAGCAGCCAGCACAGCGCCTGACAAATGGTCAATACCCAATAAACATCATTTGAATAATGGATTCATTTAATAAACCTTTCAATACCTCTGTCTCTAGGAGTTAACAGTTTAAGGCATTCTGAAAGAGACTACTATCTTAAACCAAACCAATACAGTAGAATGCCCTACAGCACTGACATATGTGTAGGAATTAAACATCAAATTACCAGATAGATGCCCAGGCAGGATCTATGTAAAAGCCAATCTCATTTTGTTTTTTTTTTTTGGGGGGGGGGGTTGTATATTTATTTTTATTGGAGTTCAATTTTCCAACCTATAGGATAACACCCAGTCTCATTTTGAAAGCAAAGAACAAAGCCAATATCCGAGGCCAACCTTGGAACATAGCTGTTCTTCCAAAGCACCTGGACCACAAGACAACAAATTTTAGTTCCTCCCTTCCCCACCTCCTGTTTAAACCAGTTACAGCCAAGTTACAAATGTGGAATCCTCAGGAGTTGACAGAGTAAGAGCTAGTCAGAGAAGTCTAAGCCATTGTTCCTAGCCTCAGATGATGATGAAACAGTGGGGAAAGACCACCTCTAGCAGGGATGTTGAAACGGGTAGATCTTCCATAGCCATTTGGGCAGAGGATAGGAGAATAGCTCTATGCTCATACAGATAAGGATAAAAAAGTTCAGGCCATCATCCACTGTGACTTGAAAAGGCAATGAGTGACTGGACTTTGTGGCTCTGATATCATTCAATTAAAAATGAGAGTTGGGGATAGAAGGACAGATAGTTCATTTTCTTTTATGAAGGTTGGTGCCTATGCTCAGAGAGGTGGGTGGACTATGGTCTCTTATCAAATGGTACTGACTTTGGCAGCCTCTTGATAATAGAATGGGCTCTAACCCCACTACTCCCAGAAAAGACCTGTTGTCAAGTAGTTAGGACCATTCTTGATACCAAACACTCCTCACTTTTTACTGCCCTGACTATAGGAGTCTGGAAATTAGTTTCTTATTAGAATGAAAGAAAAGAAAGGAAGGAAGAAAGGAAGGAAGAAGAGAAAGAAAGAAAGAAAGAAAGAAAGAAAGAAAGAAAGAAAGAAAGAAAGAAAGAAAGAAAGAAAGAAAAGAAAGAAAGAAAAGAAAAGAAAGAGAAAAGAAAGAAAAGAGAAAAGAAAAGAAAAGAAAAGAAAAAAAAAGAAAAAAAGAAAAGAAAAGAAAAGAAAAAAGAAGAGAGGAGGAAAGAGAGAAGGAAAGAAAGGGAAAAGGGAAAAGAAAGGGCTAGGAAAGTATGGCGATGATCCCAATTGTGACTAATTATTGCTCTATAACATGCTTTCCCTATTTTTAACCTGAGTTCTCCTTCACTTATTCAATGTCTACTGGGTGCCACATCTTATGCTGTGCCTTAACAAGAAAGAAATGGTCCCATCATGGAACTTATGATTCATCTGTCTCAGAGTAACTAATTCTTATTTTACTCAGTAACTATATACAACAATCAGTGCCCTTTATGGTTATGGGGATACAGCAGTAAATAGAACAAACAAGCTCCCTTCTCTGATCAGAAGAAAACAATGAACAAGTAAGATTTTTTTTTTTTTTTTTTTTTTTTTTTTTTTAGGCAAGTAAGATTTTTTGATAGTTAAGAAAGTTGGGAAAAAGTAATAAAAGAGGGATAAGAAGTGGATCACTATTTATGGTCAGCTGATCAGGTGGAGTACCTCTGGGAAAGAAAGTCTCACTTGAAACTGGGGTGGGTAAAGAAGCCAGTCAGCCAAGCAGGGTGTCACAGCGGCCTGATTTTTCCCACCTCAGGTTTTAAAAGGAGTCTGTCATGGAATGTTTTGCAAGAGTACAATAGTTGGCCCAATTGGCCTTATTGGGTTCAATACCAACCAGCCCCCTCCTGGGGAGGAGTTGTGCCAGCATCACCTGGGAGATTGTGAGGAATGCACATTTTTAGCTCCAGTCCAGTCCTCCTTGATCAGAAGCTGCATTTAACCTTGGACCTAGGTAATTCATATGTGTACTAAGACTTTGAGTATTCCTAAACTAAGATCTAAAGCCATGTTGACCATGCCTGGTCTCTATCAGCCATTCCTTTGTTTCACATTTTATTGAACAAATTTGGGAAGCAGAGCAGGGCTGAGGGCTGCTGTTTCCTGGGGGCTCTCAAAACTTTCTGATTAATGAGCAAGCCCAAAGGCTGCTACATGGGCCAAACTGAATTATGAATAAAATCAACTAAAAGATGGCCAGCATGGCTGGAGTCTGGTGATGTAGGGAACATGATCTAGGATTAAGACAGAAAGATATGGTTAACATTCAACATGCATTGCCAGGCTAAGCCATCTAAATTTTATTCTTATTGAAATGAGTAGCCTATGCAGGTTTTCAAGCAAGGAAGTAGTATGACCTAATTTAAATTTTAAAGAGCTTATTCTGGATGCCATATAGAGAAAGGACCATAGTCAGCCAAGAATAGAAGTAGCCCATACAGTTAAGAGGCTCTACAAGTCAAGGGACAAAAGGTTGGGGCTTGAACTAGCAAGACAGCCACAGTACAATGAGAAGTGGTCATATTCTGGAAATAATTTTGGGAAATTACTAATGGATGGAAATGAGGAAGAAGAGTTAAGAAACGGGAGTGAGGGGGTGTTGGAGGGGATCACAGTAGCCCTGAGCACCGTGATGAGGCATGAGGGTGGACCCACTATCCTGGCCCTCTGGGCTTCCACCTACCATAGGCCACACAGTAACTCATTCTGATGATCTAGTAACAACCAGCAGCTGGGCTGATCCCAAGTACAAAGTAAGAGAATCCAAGAACCAACCACACAGCTTCTCAGTTGATACAGAAGCCCTGCACTCCCGCTTCCTACTCTATTCCTCGTTACTGGATTCTAGAAGGCCCTCCCTCCTTCCTTGAAAAATACCAGAGCAATGGATTTCATGGAAATTAGTTATTTAAAAACAAAACAAACAGTAATTCAAGAAAATACTTCAGGCACGTACAGACAAAGCCAAGTTTGAAAAGAAAAATCCTGAATATTTAAATTAACTGACTCTCTTACAGTTGATGTTTGGCACTAAGAAACAGATTGCACATTGCTAAACTTCTCAACACTTTAGGAGACAGTTGGCACCTAACTACTTCGGCAAAACGAACTACGCTCACTCCTGGAACTCAACCTTTTATCCTCTAGAAAGGCCATTTTTAATGAGTTCCCTTCCAGCTTTATGCTGTGCTCATCCTTTTGAACTCGATCTTTATTCAAAAAGAACGTGCATCGTGAAAGTGGTGGCAGCCATTAAGAGGTCAGCAGTGATCATCTTTACATACAGGAAACAAAGCATTCCTCTCCCAAAGTCACTCTGCTGCTCTGAGGACTTACACCTTCACTATTCCATGTAGACTAACACATTTATGACAATTCATTAGGATACAGATTCATTCTTTGCTTTCAAAAGTATTCTCTTCTCCCTTATGTGTTTTCCTGGTACTGGTAAAAACAGGCTTTCCAATCAGGCTCACCTTCTTCTTCCCTATCTATGGCCCAAACCCAAACATTTCTCCTCTTTTAGTTGCACTATTTTTATGTGTGTTTTGTACCCAAATTCGGTAGAGGGTTGACAAAGAGCAAGGTAACATTCCAGGCAGTATCTTTTAAATAGAATTCTATTTTCAGGATCCAGGATGTGGAACAGTTGGTTTTGAATTTGTAACTTTGATACCAGCATGTCCCTCTTTAAATGAGCTTCTAAGGATGCCTCCCGGCCACCAAAGAAGGCTGGCTCAGCTCATTTCAGTACTGTGATAAAGGGATTGAGAATTTTATTCCCAAGGGGGCTAAATCTTTTATCGTGTCCTAACACCAATTATTTTGCAAATTAGAATCACTGGTTACATAATGTGACATGTTGAAGGCATGTGGATGGACAGGAACAAATCCACCAGTACTTCTCCACCTACGTGTCTGTGGAATCATAGGTTAGCAGGGTCATCCTCAGGCTTGAAGACCATAAGATGTAATTATGAACATAAATTCTAATCTCAGACTGCCTGGGTTTTTACATTACCCTAACTAGCTATAAGAGTCTGAGAAAGTTCCTTGATCTCAGGCTCGCCATTTACCATATAGCAGTGCTTCCCAAATTATTCACCTGGGATTTTTTAATATGAGTTGTATTGGAATACAATATACATTCCATAAAAGTCACCAATTTAAAATGTACAATTCAATAGTTTAATCTATTCATAGAGTTGTACATCCATTACCACAATCAATTCTAAGCCATTTTCATTGCCACTTGGGGATTTTTTTTTAAATCCCAAAGCCGAGGCTATGCCCCAGATCGATTAAATCTAAGTATCTGGGGCTAAGACTCTGGTATCAACCATTTGTTGCTCTCCCAAGGATTCCAAAATACAGATAAGCTGAGGCAGATGTGGTTCATTGAGTCATTGTCAGGATTATGTGGGAAAACAGAGACACAGATGGAAAAATGGGAGCTTCTCAGCACAGAGGCTGACCTATATATAATAAGCATTAAAGAGGTGGTGGGAGTGATCACAGTGAATAAGAGAGAATGGAAAGGACTCGTCAAACAGTCACACCAAAACTTGTATCGTCTGGACTGCGATGGTGAATTTGAATGTGTAATACGTTTGACAGAAATGCATATCCACGGATGGCATATTCTCCAAGAGAACCTAACTTAGGAATGAGACTTTTGGAGGTGGGACAGAACCCACGAAGAGACAGGAGTTTACAACTTTTCTATCACACTTTAAGTAATCGCCAAGCTTCCCGGCCCTCTAAGAAGCTGCTGCTTTGGCTTCAGGACACCACTCAAGTCCTACCCCTCCGTGAAATCTTTTCCCACTGGATATACTCCTTTTCGTGTCTTAGCATTTTGCACACCACATAATACAGCACTTACCACCCTGCGCTGGGTTCATTTAGAAGTTAGTCTCCCTCACCAAGGGGCAAACACCTTACGGACAACAACAATACCTAATACATTTAAAAAAAAAATCATCTCCTGAGCATAGCATGTGTTTTGATGTGGAGTACATAAATGTTCGTTGGATTGAAACATAACGAATTCTTATCAAACACTGCCAGCCCAGGAATGAAGAGTGCATTTGTTCCAAAGTTCTCCAAATACTTAGTGGCCATTGTCGCTCACAGAAGATTGGCAAGCAAGACCTGCAATTTCGCTCCATAAGGCACGTCCTGAGGAGCATTGCTTTGGGTACTTAAGAACTCCAGTGAATAAATGGCACAACCACAAGCTGTTATTAAGAACACTGAATTATGTATTACCAATACTGAGATCGAGAAAAAAAAAAAAACTGTCATCGAGGGGAAAGAGATTAATATCAATTAATTTTCTTTTACAGTAGATTATGCATAAGTCTTTGGGCTTCTGAGGAAAATTTCGGAAAATTTTATAGCATGCAGGAATTTGCATATACTCCAGGAACAAAAAGCAGGTCCCCAGATGGGTTAAGAGGGTAACAGTCAAGATGAAGAACAAAAGACAGAAGCATTTCTACAAGTGTAGAGTCATGGGGGTGGGAATAAATGGCAGGCAGGCTTTAGAGCGAACAGAAAAAGCTTACAGATTCAAAAGAAATAAAATTGTAATTACAATAGCACTTAGATGGTTACACAATAAGCAATACTATTAAGTACCCTCTCCGGAAAGAATGTTCTTCGAAAACTCAAAAGCAGATAGTTAACAAAAGCCACCAGGTAAAGTCTATGGGAGGAAAGATTCCTTTTCGTTAGTATCTTCAAGTGCAAGATAATAATGTTTGATTTGTGGCATGGAATTGAATCCAAGAGAGTCACCATATAGTAAACTTGGGCAAATCATCCCTCTGGCCTTTACTTTCCATTTCTAAAATGAAGCCTTGGATCAAGATAGTGCTTCCCCAAGTTTGTTCTGGAAGATTTAACAAGCATTACTTGAAGAAAATGTTTCATGTTCAAACAGATTTGGGAAAGGATTGGATAATCCAACTACACAGGTTTCTTCCTTTCAGGGCTTGGCAGAAGGTTATCTGTTAATGCTAGTTCTACGAGGGAACGTTGATCTGTAGCATTTCCCCAACTACAAAAAGCTTCTGTGGCAGACCTTATCAAGGGACTAGAATTTACCGAGCTCACATTAGAAAATTCTTGACTGTAAAGAGCTTGCAGCTCCTTTTCTGGGTTAAAAGTCTAGGAATTCCAAATTATTGTCACTTGAAACCAACACCACAAGATAACAAACAATAGCCAACTAAGGTAACAATTAGCATTTGGGCAGAAATTAGATACAAAACCTTCCATTCCAAAGCAGTACCAGGAAGGGGTAACTGGTATTCTTCTCTGTACATATATATAGAATTCCTTTATTTTATTTTAATTACTCTAAGCTGTGCATCAGTGGGCTAGATTTATGTTGTATTTAATATTTATTCTATTTATCAAATATATCCATCACATCCTAGCTTCTAGGCATGTTTACAAATAACACAGGAAGAAAAACAGTTTGTTGATAACATAATGGCTTAAAACTCCACAGTCAACATTTTCCAGAAAATCTCCCTCCCAGTCCCTCTCCTTCTATATCCAATTGTGAGGTCCAGCAGTATTCCGTGTTAGCCACGCCCTGTGGTCTCTCTTCCTGCCCCTGCCCAACTCCTACCATCCAGAATCCTAGAACATATAAAACCAAATACATAATCTATTTGAAAAAAGGACAGAAGCCTGTAAAAGGGAGAGCCAGATTCACCACGCCATTTCTTTTGACCTGTCAAAACTCCTTTCAATTTCTTAAATAAAATCTTTTTTAAGAAGTCCTTTCAATAACCTCATTTAAAAAAAAAAAAAAGCTTAATGCTGGCTGATAAAACAACATCATAAAAAGGAGAACAAAAATAATGTAAAAAGAGAGAGTAGGAGCAGAGGTCTGAGATCAGGTGGGCAGTAACCAGGGAAGTTACTTCACCACCACCACCAATTTGCTTGACGTGTAACTTTTTTTTTTTTTTTTCATTCTCTCGGCATCCCTGCTAGGTAGCTCCTAGTGTTCCTATTATTTGGCTGATAAAACTGAGGCTCAAACAAGTGAAATAAATTGTCCAAGTCGCCAGACCCAGGACCTGCACTCAGGTCCTCCCAAGGCCAAACTACAAGCTTTTCCCAGAACTGCTATTTTTACGCCAGAAAATGTGGACTAGTAGTCACTCTCTTAATTGCACAGAGCTTACAGGTGGCAGCACTCCATGGACTCGGATCCTAAGGCTACCACAATGTGCTTCCCAGAATCATGACCATTTCCCTCAGACACTTTCTTTCCCCCACAAAACTGTCTACCTCCTTCTGGATTTGAATTTCTATGAAAAACCAGATACTTGCCAATAAATGTCCCAGCCAAAGCCTGGCCCATCTGCATTTCTTTTGCCCACCTCAGATCCCAAATTAAACATCCACAATAAGGAATGCCTGGATGGCTCAGTGATTGAGTGTCTGCCTTTGGCTCAGGTCGTGATCCCAGGGTTGTGGAATCGAGTCCCACATTAGGCTCCCTGCGGGAAACCTGCTCCTCCTTCTGCCTATGTCTCTGCCTCTTTCTGTGTGTCTCTCATGAATAAATAAATAAAATCTTTAAAATAAATATCCACAACGAGAACAGGATGGAAAAGCCAGAATGCTGCAAAAATCTGACTAAAAGGCTTGTGCCCCTCCCAACACCCTCCAGTATGGATTTTGTTCCCTAGAAATCTGTACCCACTCTTACTAAGCCATGGTCTGACCTGCAGGATCTAGAGCAGCTCCAGGAAGCAAGAGAAAATGCAACACACAGCTCTCTCCGGGCTTTCCAGAACAGGAAAGGGCAGCTGCTCTCAGTTAAAGGCTGGAGGGAGTGAGGGCTCAAACAGGGATCATCATCTGGATTCTGACCTTTCTCCCACTAAACTGAAGATTCTCCCTTGGTGATGATTCATTGTGTCTTCATTCACATTGTGCACACTTTTCACTATTACCTTGCGCACACTTCTACTTCCCAATTAAAAATGATCCCAGTAGCTGGGAGGGCGAGAAAGGGCATGGAGTCTGGGAGCTTCCAAGACTTCCGAGCCTCTCTGTTTCTCCTGCCTTTCTGCTTTCTCACTTTCTGCCATTCCTTGAAGAGCAACAAAGGAAGCAACTCCAGCAAAGCCACATAAGTCTGAGATTTAGCTCTCAAATTTGTCAGTTGCAACCTTGTAGCTCCTTTTCCATCTGTGCTTTTTACCTTAGCTTTTTTTTAATTATAATTCTTCCTATTGATTTTAAGCATAGCTCAGAGTAACACTAACCAGCGCTACATTAGCTTAAAACCAAACCAGCTGACCTTATCTGGTAATGGGGCACAGCTGAAGAAGGCATGAAGCTCTCAAGAAAGCATCAGCCACAGATGAAAACAAGGCATTGTGGAACTCGTGTATGAGTTCTGTATGTCCCTTCCAAACCTTTGAGAATCACAGCCTGGGAATGGAAGCAACTGCGAGGTTGTGAAGAATCCATCCTTGGATAGCAGTCCCAACCTTGACTACACCATGGTCCCATTGATCACTTTAGAACAAAACAGTTACTTAAATGTGCAGCCCTGGACACTCCTTGTTACTGAGTTAAAAGCAAAGCTCCATCAGTTGACCTAGGGAGCACCCATTGCTCACCCCATTTCATTCCTTCCACCTGCCAGGGTAAGAAAAATCAAGGAAGACATGCCAGTCCACACCTGCCTCCTCCCTCCTGAGAGAATGAGCCGCTGCTTCCTCTGTTTTATCATGACCCTCTTCATTCTGGGTCCCCCGTCCTTATGTACTTGTCTCCCCATCTGGCTGTCCTTCTTCAACTTAGGAACAGTACTGTCTCATCTTGACAGCCCCAAGAATAGAGACGATAAACAAAAGTGTTTGATGGGGTGAAGAATGAATGAATGGACAAATTTTTTTTTAATTTAGTCTCCAAAAAAAATTACCTTCCAGGAGGGAAGTCAAGACATACAGTAAAATACGTGAGATAAAACAGTAAGTGATAAAGATCAGAATAAGCAGCACAGGAGGAAGGGACCTCTGACAGGGATGAGAAAGTTCTATTGGGAGGAAATAATATCTATTTTCAAGGCCTGCAAAGATCCAGATGCCCAGAGACCTTCAACACCAAACAAGAGATTCTATTTTTTGGTCTAAATGTTAGAGACAGGCATACAAGGAATATGAATCTGGTGGGCAAGGTGGACTGGAACTCGTGTCAGGGAGAGCCCACCATTTGGAGAAACTGGTTTACACAGTAGCAGAGGAAACCCTAACCAGTTACCTGTTTTAACCAAACACTATTTGTATTTGAAAGGATAGAAGAGTTAATACCATTGCACAAACAAGAATTAATATTCACAGAGAACAAATGGCATCAGAGACAGAATTCATAGGTCAGATAGGAACTCCCAAGTATAAACCCTAATTCAAATTCTCTGAGAGCTTCTAGAACATTCTGCACCTATAAGTTAAGAAGAGGTTGTTTATCCAACAAGAAATAGATTCATCCCTGATGGCTACGTAGAGTCTTGATTAAAGATGTGGGCAATGTTAAACAATCAAACAAACAAATGGACGATGAATGGTGGGGCACCAGAGATTAGCAATAAGGAGGAGCCATTAACGCCTACTGCTCAAGGCACCTGAAGAGGAATCTTGTTATTCAGGGCCGGTTACTACTACTCTGGAAGCCAAGTGGTCCAGAGGGAGCTGCAAGGACAGAAGGACACAGGCGAGGCCACAAGACAAAAGAGAAGAAATATTCAGACTGCATTTTCTGCTCTCACTGCAGACATGTGCTCATGCCTCCCACTAGGCAAACCAGCAAGGAAGTGGAGGGATGAGGGACAGGGAATAGCAGAGAAGGAGCCTTAGTGAAACAAAGCTTAAATAATCCAAGAAGCTATGAAGGAGGAAAAATCCAAGTGTGTGTGGCGGGGGGAGGGGGGAGAAGGCAAGAGGGTCATTGGAAATGAAGAATATGATTGATAAAAACAAAATTTAAAAAAAAATGTGGAAGGCAAGGTACAGAACATTTCATAGGGCAAAAAGGAGATGGAAAATATGAGAGGGACGCCTGGGTGGCTCAGCGGTTGAGCGCTTGCCTTGGGCCCAGGGTGTGATCTTGGAATCCCAGAACTGAGTCCCACATTGGGCTCCCTGCATGGAGCCTACTTCTCCCTCTGCCTGTGTCTCTGCCTCTCTCTCTCTGTGTCTCTCATGAATAAATAAATAAAATCTTTAAAAAGAAAATATGAGTGGGGAGTCAGGAAGCATGGAAGACGGGTCCCGGAGAGAGCTCTTGATTATTAAATACCAAGGGTATTGGGCACGTGTCTGGAGACACTTAGTGGGAAACACAAGCAAATGGGAAGAAATGAATCCTGATCATTCTTTAGGATTCCACAACATGTTATGATAGAATGATTCCTTTGCCCCTGAGTCCGTGGAGCATAAAGGAATCTGGGGCAATCTGTTCCCTTACCACATCAGAAAAGTAGCTTTTTTGTTTCAAAGGTCTGTGGTGAGACACAATTCCATGACGTTAATCAATTTATTTCAATTGAGACTGAAACACAAATGAAAGGTCCCCACTTCGGAAAAGGCCATGAAAATGTGAAGACGTTATTATTTCTATGCTGAGAGGAGAGGCGAGATTCTCTGCCTGGCACATTTCAGAAAGGTTCAATCAGCCAGGGCAGGGGAATAGATTTAAAATAGAAAAGTAATGGGAAAAGGGCTTTCCACGTAACAGAGTCGGTGACTGATGAAAAACCATCCCTTCGGAGCCAGCTCTATTAATACCCATTTCTTCCAGGCAGTTTGGAAAGTTTGAAAACCTACGTAGTTCTCATTTCCTAAAGCTTCTGAGCCTAATTACATATTTGTATCCGTACATAGATTTATATATATACATAGGTCTCATCCAGTGAAATAGATAGCTGCATATTCAACTTGTAGATCACCATCCTCAAATAGAAATCTAAATTTGGAAAAACATCTGTTTTTCAAAGAAATAAAAAGGGGAATATTGGCCAAAACCCATAATACCCAACTCACTGATTCATTCATTCATGCAACAGGTATTTACCGGGCATTTACCCATCACAAGCATAAGACTGAGAACTTCATGGTTCCAGACCTCTCAAGGGAACACTGAGCCAGTTCAGGGAGCATGCTCTCCTAAGCCAAATTTTGGAGCTGCATTTCAGCAGCAATTTGAAAAATCAAAAGCATAGACTTTCCAAATGTCTAGAAACTACCCAGATACACCTCCCTATAATTTATCCCCTTACAATTAGGTGCCCTGTGCTCTCTTGTAGGTCAAAAATAACAGGGACAATTTAATGCCTTATGACTGTCCATTAAATATCTAAATTATGCGTATTCAGATGAAAGCTGCTGTAGTATTTTAATAAAAGCACACTAAGGCAGCTGGTAATAAATCTCTTAATAAAAATGTAGTCAATGGTGCATTTAATTTGATGGCAGAGTCCACTTTCAAATAATCCAAAAATTGGATTTTTAAAAAAATAAGAGGCAAAGTCTACCTTTTTCATGCTGTTCTTAAGAAATGTATTTGCACACTTAGAAGACACAGATGTTAAGAGGCTTTCTTGCATATTTGAATTTGGTTGGAAAGCTTGGTTATTTGTTTCAGTTAAATGAATACACATAATTGTCCAGCTACCCCAGGTTATTTATGAAAACAAGATGTTCTGTCTTAAAGAGGTTAGCTTTAGAGTGACATTCAAATCATGAGATGCCTCATTAGCTACTAGGAAAACAGACTTCAATCTTCTGCTTTCTCTTTTCTAATATTAGCTAGCTAACAATAATTCAATTGCTTCAATAATTCCAGGTGACTCTAGTTCATAGCAAGTTCTTCCAAAGACTAAAGAGATCACTTTAAGTTCCTAAAGGCTTGACACTAAGTGTGTTTACATCACTTTGTAAGGCACCAGCCCAGCATCATGAAGTGCAGAGAGGAAAACAATGAAAAAATATATATACATATGGGTATATCTATATCTCTATATAAGACTTATATAGATACATATAAAGGTGTGTGTGTATATATATATCCTCATATATATGTATATGTATATATATACATATCTTCCAAATATATATATATATATCTTATATATATCTTCCAGACATTATATATATATCTTCCAAAATCTGTTCCTGAACATAGAGAAAAGACATTTAAATACACAGAAAGGGACAAAGAGCTATAATCTGTCTAAGTATCTTGACGATATTTACATTACCTACCCTTCGTCCTTTAGCCTATAGTTTAAAGTGAACAAAAAAACCTTAATCTCATTAATTACCCTCCATAGTTTCAATTGCTGGAAATCAGCCAGTTTAATTTCTATCATATGTAGAACACACTCTTTCCATGAGGAGGACATTTTCAGACTAATTAAAAAAAAATAACAAGTTGAAAAGTTAATCTAAAACAAAATAATTGACTCTAAAGAGAAAAAGGGTCTTGTAGATTCTTATGTTAACATTCTAAAACAAATAAAAAATGTAACAAGAGCAGTTATACTTCATCACCACTAAAGAGAGTCACAAAAATTTTATATAGATGTGCCTCTATTTATTTGTACACAGTTCCAAATTTTCTTTTGACTATCAGGGAAGGCTAATTCCTAGAACACATTTCCTAGATGTCCTCTTTTATATACCATGTCTTTGGACGTGAAATTAATTCCAGGCAAAGAAATAAAATACTCAAAAAAGGAAAGTGGTTTTATGACCTGACCTTTAATGTTATTTTAAGAGACACTGCTATGGATCCTTGACCCTGGTGTCCATGCATCTGCAATTATCCTTTTACCCCTCTCTTGAGGGTCAAGCAGATCTGGATATGGAAAACCTCCAAATCAGAAAAATGATGTGTACATTGACTAAGTTAATGCACTGGAGAAAGGATCGTTCTTTCCTGGAAATTTCAACACTAATGGCTATAGGTTGGCTAAAGTAAAATGACATATATATATGCGTATATATGCACCTATACATACATACATATAAAACTATATAGTTTTTTTTTTTTTTAATTTGCAAAGTCTGTCTTACATTACCTAAACTATTATTACAGCTTGGGACAAACTTGAAATATGAAAACTGACACTGCCTTACTTTACTTTGAGGAGAGGAAATTATGGCATACCCCCCAGAATGGAGAAAGAAGCCCCTCCGTGTCAGCTAGACTCTTTGGAGGAACATTAACATCTTGAGATTTTTAGCAAATTAACGGCCCAGGTAACAAAATGCAAGGAACTCTGGCCAGTCACTTACTCACTCAGTTGGATCTGGCCACTTCTCCATGTATTCCCACCACACTAAATGGAGCATGAGTCATTTGAGTAATGAGTCAGAAAATGTTTAGCAGCCTCAGTGCAACAGCCAACGAGATGCTTAAGATAAATTTCAGAGGTATCAGGATAGTGTTTTCATTTCTGCTCTAGGCTGACGATATCTCTTATTGGTGATGAACAAAATTCTTCCCTCCTTCCCAGGGGACAAGCTGGATCATATGCTATCTCAAGGCTCATTCCAGCCCTAAGATGTTAAATTTCAAGCAAAAACAATTGCAAAAGGCAAAGGCAGTGTATCAATGTGTGCCCAAAGCAAATTGTGTATTGTGAAATGTTGTCTGCATTTGTATTTTAAAATACTGTCTGATGAATTCAGTGGTCACTTCAATGACAACTTCCCCCTCAAGCATTACACATCCTTATCAAAAAGAAAATTCTTTTTTTTAAAATTTTTTTAAAATTTTTATTTATTTATTTATTTATGATAGTCACAGAGAAAGAGAGAGAGAGAGAGAGAGGCAGAGACATAGGCAGAGGGAGAAGCAGGCTCCATGCACCGGGAGCCTGATGTGGGATTCGATCCCGAGTCTCCAGGATTGCGCCCTTGGCCAAAGGCAGGCGCCAAACCGCTGCACCACCCAGGGATCCCCCAAAAAGAAAATTCTTAAAGTGAAAAAAAATTAATGAATTTTAGAATTCAGTGGAATTAATTTATTACCACAAATTTTTAAAATCATAATGCCTACATTACCATAATAGAAATTACCATTAGGCTTTGAGTTTTAATCACAGTAACACTGTTAACTGATTTTTTTTTAATTTTTTTTTTAATTTTTATTTATTTATGATAGGCACACAGTGAGAGAGAGAGAGGCAGAGACACAGGCAGAGGGAGAAGCAGGCTCCATGCACCGGGAGCCCGATGTGGGATTTGATCCTGGGTCTCCAGGATCATGCCCTGGGTCAAAGGCAGGCGCTAAACCGCTGCACCACCCAGGGATCCCATGATTTTAACTAATTTCTTTCCAACTTCTGTTTTAATATTGAATGCTATTTTATCCTTCTGGTTAACCTTAATTTCCTTTTTTACTGTCCAGTTGCAGCACAAAACCAACCACTCAATAGTCGTGTGTTGCCAAATGACATCATGGTGGCAGTATAAAATAATGTACAGGATTGCTAGTTGAGGATTAAAAACCCTGAATTTGAGTACTGTCGTGGCAATTCACTGCCTTTCAAGCTCAGGCAAGTCACTACTTCAGTGCAATAAGTTTCTCCTGCTATAGGTTTCATCTTGCATGACAGTTCCTATCAGCCAATTGAGGGCATCTGGAGTGTGGAAAGGATGCTGAGGGATGGAGTGCCATGCTTGATGAGTGATACCTGCCAAGGGCATACTACAGGGGAGTAGTGGCAATTTTGCCTTGTATTTGTTATTCATTGAGTAGAGCAGTACTGCTCGCATGTGCATACAAATCGCTGGGGATTTTTTTTAATGCAGATTCTGACTTAGTAAGTCTAGGGTGGTGGCTGAAATTACACATTCCTAACAGGATCCCAGGTAATGCTGATGCTGCTGGTTCAGGGACAACACAAGAAGCAGGGTACGGTCCCTTGCAGCTCTGATTGATTACAGCACACACTCCCTTCCTACTTTATGTATGTGAAAAAGTGCATACCAGATGCCACAAATATGATAAGCCCATTAAACACATGATTGCACTTATCTCTCAAACACATGCCCTTGCTCCCCACTAAAAGGTAGCTACCTCAAAGTTTCCAGGTAAGGAAGTGAAGATTTAAAAGGGTAATGATTTTGCCTACCATCACAAAACTGATGGGTAGTGTAGATGAGAACTGAACCCAGGGAAGCTAACATGATGAGCATCCTTCTCTATTACATATTGTCTCAATATCATCACAACATTGGAGAGCTTGCTTAGTGCAAGCCACCAGGTTGTTTTACACATATAATCTCTTCCTCTTTTCTTAACAATCTTAGCAGGTGGGTAATATCATTATTTTTATTTTATAGATAACAAAATTAATTAACCTTCCCTCAACTGCGTCAAACTCAGCAAAAACTATAGCAATTCCTATTTAAGTAAAAGATTAGATCAATAAAATACTGATAATGAACTAAACACAAGGAACAGTATGCTAATAAGAAGAAAATTTAGCAGCACGTATATTCACCAGGCTAAAAAATTGCAGATGGCTATCAGTGAATATACAGAAAATATACTCTTATAAATTCATACTCTGTAAGTGCATTTTTGACAGATGAGTCCAAATGCCTGTGTAGAGGTTAGCCATGAGGTCATCAGAGTCCAAATGATCAATGGTCCCAAACAAAACCCATCAGTGGGATTTACAGTTGGAGAAGTAGCAAAGATTCATTCCTTATCATTCTCCTTTGCTACCTAAAAGATCCTTCTTTATTAACAAGCTAATGAAATAAGATTGTATCAGTAAATTTCCCTGGAGATGAGACTCCAGTACAAGCAGTCAACAATGGATGCTGTGCTTACACATGCTTAAGAAGAACAAACACCATAGAAACATGAGCACAGGATTTTTGCTTTATTTTGTTTAAAATCTAAAGGTTTAAAGTATGACTCAAGCTTGGCTGCAGGCTGCACTTTGGAATCAAGTGTATGGAGGGGACATAAAAATAAATAAATATATATTTATGTCTAGATCCCATCCCCAGAAATTCAGATCTAATTGGGCTGAGGTGCAACCTAGGGATCAGGATATTTTAAAGCTTCTTGGATTTCTACTGTATAACCTATATTGAGAATGACTTGATTAAAGCAGTGCTGGTACTGTGACAGGAGAAGGGAGGGAGGTGGTGAGTGCAAAGAGCTGTCAAAGAAATGTATGTCTAATTGGTGAATGTCATCATCAGAGCCGACTGTGCAGGTACTGAGACAGCAGGAGTCTTTCTCTCTTGAAGGTATACTTAAATTTCATAAGCAGATATATTATAACAGAAGAGAATTTTATAAAACATTTGCTAGTCTTTAAGACCACAGTTATTTTCTCCCCTTACCAGAATAGTTTCCATTAGAGGGCAGTCTCTTCTTGGGAAGAAATGAATGGGGACACAACCTTCTCACCAGACCAAAGTTTATAATATTGGCTGAGACTGTAACACTTGCATGAGTTTCCTTCAAGACAATTTCCAGGAGATGAAGTATGTGGGGCAAAAAAAATGTGTATTATATGTCAAGATACTGCCAAATTAAATATTTATATCTGTCTGCAAAAAGTAAAAGGATAAAAGCTTACCCCAAAAGATAAATATGTGCATGCATGAAAGGCCCTGAGGTACAAACACAATAATAACAACAAATAAAAGTAACATTTATTATATGCTTACTATGTGTCAGATTTCTATGCTATGGAATTTAAATATTTTACTCGATTCTCAGAACAATTCTATATTTTATACGTCAGATTACTGAAGATGCAAACTGTTTTTTTTTTTTTAAGATTTTATTTATTCATGAGAGACAGAGAGAGAGAGAGAGAGGGGGGTGGAGACATAGGCAGAAAAGCAGGCTCCCCACAAGAAGCCCAATGAGGGACTCAATCCCAGACCCTGGGATCACTCCCTGAGCCAAAGGCAGACACTCAACCTCTGAGCCACCCAGGCATCCCTAAAGATGCAAACTGTTTAAAGAAATCTGTCCAAGACCATATACCAAATATGTGGCTGAGCCACAAAATGTTTGAACACTATTTGTCTAACTCCGAAGCCAGTCTTGTCACCTCCAATGACACCCCTTTACTGAATCAGAAGCAACAGGGCCCTTGTGCATCAGGAGACTCTGTAACTTAGAGCATACTAGCACAAGAAAGCATTAACCTCTTCATATTAGGTTATTAGAGAAGCTAAAAAAAAAAAAAAAGGTAATTTGGGCAAAGTGAGAAATTCCTTATTTTCCTTACTCTTTTTCAGATTTTAAGAATTTTCACCAGCTGTTTATAGTTCCCTTCATTTTCTGATGCAACTCCTTTCAATCCCATTAAGAATGAATTTGGCATTCCCACCGCTATGTTCTTAGTCACTGTACAGAACCTTGAACTAGCTGGTCACATTTCCTCAGAGACTTATTTCCTAGATCAGGGGTTGGCAAACATTTTCTGTAAAGGGCCAGATAGTAAATATTTCAGGCTCTGCAGGCCCCATAGGCTCTACCACAACCACTCACCTCTGCTGGTATAGCATGAAAGCAGCCAGGGATGACATGATGATGTCCATGATAGATGATACGAACAAAAGGGCAGGGCTGTGTTCCAGTAGAACTTTATTTATGGTCACTGAAACTATCATTTTCATGTGTCACAAATTCTTCTTCTTCTTTTGATTTTTTTCAACCATTCAACAATATAAGAACCATCCTTAGCCTACAAGGCACACAAAAATAGGCAGCAGGCTGGATTCAGTTAATGTGCATGTCATTTGCCAACCCCTGTCCTAGAAGACAAAGTGTCCTATGTTACAGGCATTTGCCATAATGCAAAGTTGTTGTCATGCTCAAAAATGGCAATAGCTCCATGCTCAAAAAGCAGAAAGTATCTCCAGGTACTGGTGTGTCAGAAACACTTGCCTTCCCTAAAACCACTTTTAATATTAATCACATATTTTCTCTGTACCAAAAGTACCCCAGTTAAATCACCAGACCTCTAGGAACCAACAACAACTAACATCAATATCAACTTTTAAAAAGTTCACACACAATTACAATGTATTATCTTATAAACACTTCTTGAGAAAGGATTATAGAATTTGGGATCTGAAAGGGATTTTAGAGATCAGAGACCAATAGTTCTCAAAAGGCATTCTTCAGAGCTTTCATGCACCTTACAGCTAGCCATCTGTGGAAAACCCCTCAAGATGCCACTGGGTACGAAATCTAGCATTTGCCACAACATGGATGGACCTAGAGGGTGGATGCTAACCGAAATAAGTCAAACAGGGAAAGACAAATACCATATGATTCCAATTATATCTGGAATCTAAAAAAATAAAATAAAAAGAAAACAAATGAAAAACAGAAAGACCCATAAATACAGAAAACAGACTGCTGGTTGCCAGTGGGAGGAGGTGGGGAGATGGACAAAATGAGTGAAAGGCAGTAGGAGTTACAAGCTTCCACTTATGGAATGAAGAAATCACGGGAATAAAAGGTACAGTTTAGGGAATATAGTCAGTGGTAGTATAACAGCATTGTATGGTGACAGATGGTAGCTACGCTTATGGTGAGGACAGCATAACGTAGAGAGTCGTCCAATCACTATGGTGTACACCTGAAAACTAATGTCACACTATGTCAATTCTTAGAGAAGAGAAAAAGAAAAAAAGAAAGAAGAAAGAAAGAAAGAAAGAAAGAAAGAAAGAAAGAAAGAAAGAAAGAAAGAAAGAAAGAAAGAAGAAAGAAAAAAGAAAGGCAAAGAAAAAGAAAGGAAGAAAGAAAATCTGGCAGAGGTATGCTAATGAGAGCTGCTTGTTGAATTTTGGGGTTTTGTGAGCCAGCTGATGTCAGGTTAATAATCTGAAATTGGCCAGAGTGGGAGGTTTTAGGCCACAGAAATCCCCAAATTTGCTAATGCTGCAGATCAAGACTGTTTTTTTTTTCTTTTCCTCTGAGACCAAGTTGTTAAACATTAATCTGCACACCACTGCCCATTTACCCTCTTCCAACATAGAAGGTCCTCTTAGATCTGTTTTATATATAGACACACACTCTCTCTCACACATACACACCCACTAAAATGGTTGAGTCCAGAGGAAAGTAGGGATTGCCCACAAGTCATAAATAAGTGGATATAGAATCAGTCACTGTCCTGTCATCCTTAAATCACCATTCTCTTTGTAATCCCAAATGTGTTCTCATTTTATTTTAAATATGGTCAACTGGAGACTAAAGAATTCAAACATTTAGCCTAGGACCAAAAATTTATTAGAACCTATTACCCCTCTAATTATATGTGTTCTTCTAACATGGAAAAAGGAGAAAGAAATGACAAGGGACTACACTCCATTGTACACCTGTGATTCCAAAAGTGCCATTTCCACTTCCACATAAATGTTAGCTAATTACCAACAAAGCTCCAGCCCATTTCCTTATTTCCTTACTTTTGCTACCGTAGAATGAAAATCCTTACAGTGTGATACCTAGCAATGCCCTAATGTTCCTGTACTATATGTGTTTGTTTTAAGGCAGGAGGTTCTCTGATTATTCCTGGTTCCTGGTCTCACTCCACTAAACTACATGAGCCCATAAACCTAATCTAAACAAATCATTTTGAATTTACTTTTTCTACATTTGCTGCCTTCATCTTAGTTTTGCATCACTTCAGGCATCAACAAAACCGTTTTAGTACAACCCTCTCCCTTTAACTGTGCAAGATTAGAAAAATAAAAAAGAACATTTACAACTGCTAGTTGAGCTGGAATATCTAAAAGGGGGTTATATCCTTATTTGTCAGTAAATATGAAAACAGTTCATGTAAGAAGAGGCTGAAGCTGAGTAGTCTCTACCTAATTCTGAAACACATTTCTCTCTAAGGTTTAGAAAAGAATACCCAGGACTCAAATGTTCCTGAGACTTTGCAACAACATATTCTTGCATAATCAGAAATGCGCAGACCTTAATAAATCTACCTGTCCAATCTTCAGAAAGCAATTTTTGGAGCCAGACACAGATGTATTTTGTTAGAGCTCAATTGAAACTCTTTACATTATATGGCCATGGTGGAATAACCTGGGGTTATTCATACACAATTTTAATTATTTATCTATGGACTCACATAGTGTTATTTTTCATTCAGATCCATTGCTAGTTACACATTCTGCAACAAAATATTTAAATGAGGGGATCCCTGGGTGGTACAGCGGTTTGGCACCTGCCTTTGGCCCAGGGCGCGATCCTGGAGACCCGGGATCGAATCCCACATCGGGCTCCCGGTGCATGGAGCCTGCTTCTCCCTCTGCCTGTGTCTCTGCCTCTCTCTCTCTCTCTCTCCCTGTGACTATCATAAATAAATAAAAATTTATTTAAAAAAATATATTTAAATGAAATTCTGAGACTCACAAAGTCTTGTAGTGAAGGCAAGAAAGATCTTTCAACAGTCTGTGAGTCAACATCATGCACCTACAAATTAAACCAGGCTTGGTACTCAAATGCACATCTCAAGAGAAAGCACATCCATACATAAATTCTAACTCTGCTTGCTTTTCAAGACAAACCTTCCAGAAACCTATTTTCTCTTCTTCTTCAATTGGTTCACAAGTAATGGAGCAGACTCCGTTATCCAGACCCTTTTCATAGTCTATAAAAATATTTCTCCATTTGGGTTCTGTGGAACACTTTTATGAGAGATATCACCATTGTTTTCCTATTTTTTTAAAAGTTCCAAATTTAAGTACGTCTGGGAGCTGCTGAGTTTAACCAGTTTTCCTTTCTTGGGGAGGTGTCTAGGAGCCTTCCCATGCTAATATTCTTTGGGATTCGACAAAGAGGACATTAAAAGGGACAGAATTTTTCATGCACCTTAAACCAAATTTTGAACCTTCTTCCCATGGAGTATCTCAAGAAACAAATGTCCCATGAGACACGCTTTGAAGAATGCTGGTTCAAAGGACACCACTGGGATTTAAATATGAGTACCAAAATGAGAGCAAGAGAGGGAGGAAACAATCATCTGAGGTCCCTCTGCCATGAGCACACCAGCAGCAGTCAGATAACTTAGTACAGTCTGATAAGTTCTTCCTCACCCATTTCCAGATCCCATCAAAAGAAGGAAGCACCCTAAGGGGGTCAGGATGGGAGATGGGCAATCCGGAAAGATAAACTGCCCCCAATCTACTTGCCAGTTTCCATGACTTACCATTTACTTGTCACAGTAGTCAAATGTGTTCTAACCCATCAAACTTCAAACTTAAGAATTTTAAAAACAGACTGAACTTTACACGCAGCTAAGGAGACTCCGCTGGAGGTGAAGGAATGCAAACACCCTACCGAAGCTGAAAAATTTAGAGGAAAGTCTTCCTTCCATCTAAGCTCAACACAAGAAAAGCAATTACCTGACATTCATTGGGATAAAGAAAGGGGTTTTAAGGAATGTTTTGTTTTGTCCCTAGAGTTTGGAGGTAAAACGACAGGCCCTAAGAAGCCACAAAGTTCAACTTTCTCATTTCATAACTGGGAAAACCGAGGCTCGAGGCATTTCTTGGTTTGCTCGAGGTCAAACAAGACATTAGCTAGCAGCAGCTGTGGAAGTGCTCCTCAGATCTCTGGACTACTGGCGCCATTGAACTAAAGGAAGTAGCTGACAAGCCCATGTGATTATCTGCCTGTATTTCTTGTTCCTTTATGAAAAGATTTAGCCACCATTTATTAAGCTTCTGATAAGAGCAGGCTCTGTGTTAAAGTGCTTATAAATATTCTCTCATTTTATCATCTGACCACGGTAATATTGTCAGTTTTATCCTTATTGTACAGCCATGACACAGAGAAGTTTTATGCCACGTCCAACATCACACAGCTTATCAGGGGTGGAATGTCAATGAGGAGGCAAGTCAGCTTGACTTCAAGTAAAACTCATGCACCTCACTTGACTTTCTCTTTTTTCCCATTCCACCCTTCTTCTGCCACTCCTTCTCCTTCCTATTTCCATTTAAAAGCAGTTGTGATTAAAATCAAAGGTCAGCTGCCCATAACTTAGCTCAAATGTTCTTTCTTCCTTGCTTTTAGAGACATATTACTATCTTCCATCATCCACGTAGATCAAGAAGGATTCAGGCTGAGATGAGCATGCATAAAATAATTGGAGTATCATTATAAGTCAGGCACTTTGGAGGGGTCATTCTCTGCCCTTACGGAAGCTGAACTTGATCATACTTTCTTTTTCCCTCATATCTACTGAAGATCAACTGATACAGAATGGATCGAGTTGCTAACAATCTACTACTGATTTCTTTAAAACCTAATAAAGGTTTTAAAATTGACCTAACCTCAGTCAAATGACTTTGGAATCCCAGAGACGTGACCTGAAACATACATCCCTATATTTTTCGGGTAGGCGCATACAGGCCATTTGTATCAGAATCCCCTGAAGCTGAAGTTTCCTGACCCCATCCCAGCCTAACCAAGTCAGAATCTCTGGGATGGGATCCAGGACTCTGCATTTGAACAAGCTCCCCTGGTGATTATAATTTACACCAAAGTCAACCTAACCTAAGAAGTGACTTCTAAGTGTGTGGCTTTGGGGACTCATAGGTTTCCCAAGTTTTCCTCAAGAAACCAGAGTTCAGCTGTAGGAAGAATTGCTCATAAATATAACGATGACATCACATACTGGAGACAATGTCTGTGTAAGCCCAATAAAGAGTGATGAAGACATTCTCCTGGGAGAGACTACAGTCTGGGGTGGTGGGATGTGCCTGGCAGGTGACTTTGGCAGACACTGAGAAGAGTGCTATGCAACACGACTATCTTCCTTGGTGCTAATTTTAAACTCAACAGAAGTCAACCAGAAACTATCTGAATGTTGTTTTAGCTCTTTTTTTTTTTTTTCATAGAAAACCTGATACATGCAAGCACAGGGTAACACATTCTAATAGATGCAAAGCACTTCTAGTGAAAAATGAGTCTTCCTCCCACCCAGTCCTTCTAGGGACAACCACTGTTCCCTGGATTTCCAAAACACACTTAGCAGAATAGCATATCTATGACTGTATTCCATTCTGTTAATACCATGGGAGGAAGCCCATTTTATCCACAGTTCTGTATCTTACATTTTCCCCTCAATATCATATCTTGGGGACCATTCTCCATATAACATATACATTACATAATTCCTTTTACAGTATCAGAGCATTATATTATATAGGTAAACCATAGATCTTGACTGGATCAATTTTGAAAGATACTATGTTTTTCCCATTCCTTGAATGATACTACAAGGATCACTCTAATTCATAGGTCTTTGCCCACCTGTGAAGATTTATCTTTGGGATATATTTTTAGAAGCAAAGTTGCAAGGGCAAAGGATACCTGCATTTTTATTTGAGATGTTGCCAAAATTTCCCTCCAAAGAGGTTATAGCAATTTACACTTCTTTTAATAGTATATGATACTGCATTTTCCCCCACACTCTCACCAATACAGTGTATTTCTGATTATAATTTAATTTGCCACTGAGACTTCTTACTGGAGAAAGTGCTGACCAGATAACATGAATAGAACTTGGCAGCTATATTTCTCCTGGAGAATGAACACATTGGCATTCTAATTTATCATCTTCTTATGAGTCAGTGGCCTTGACTCTCCTCAACTCTGGGTAAATGTATAAACTTAAGTTTCTGGACTTGCAAACCTGGATAAACAGTGATACACCAAGAAACCACATGTCTACAAGGCTATTGAAAGGAGTCTTCTATTAATTTGTGGGTTTTTTTTTTAATTTGGAAATAAACCATTAAAAAAGAATATTTCTTCTAATTAGTTAATCACTTAAGATTTAAGTACATTCAAAACATTTTCTAAACAATGAACAAATTCTCCTTGCTGAAGTCTGCAAAAGGGAAAGTACCCTGTTTAGATGCTTTGAACCAAACCTCCTTAACCGACAAAAACAATCTAATTCAAACAAAATCTACCTTCAGCTTCAATGCTCTGCTTTATGGGTTCAAAATTCATACTATCAGGGGACTTGGGTGGCTCAGTCAGTTAAGTGTCTGACTCTTGATTTTGGTTCAGGTCATGGGTAAGATGGAGCCTCATGTCCAGTTCCGTGCTGGGCAAGGAGCCTGCATAAGATTCTCTCTCCTCAAGTCCCTCTGCCCCTCCCCCACACTTGCATACTCTCTCTAAAAATAAAAAGTTCATACTATCAATGTTGTCACTATTGTCACAGTAGAATATCAGAAGCTCTCTTGACCCATCATCTCTACACTCCACCTTCAGGGAATAACAGACAACATGCTGCTTCTTCCAGTAATTCTCAGGATGTTATTGATTTATTATTTTTCACTGAGTCCACGCACTTAGGAGGAAACAGGGTGTAATATATATGCACTTTCAGAAAACTGCTTTAATGTTGTAAATAATATCCCAAACCTTTAATGAGCCTTTCAGAGGCATCTGCTTTGCAATACAGAATTACTTAAGCACTGGAAATCCAATCTACAAATATTTATTCTGCAACTTCTATGCACATGCCTAAAATTTTTATCCCATAAGTAAAATAAATCCCTCTGGAAAAATACATTAACTCAACACACATTTGCTGAGCATTCACTAAATGCCAGGCACTGAGCTGGCACCATAGCTCCCAAAGGGAATAAAGCAAAGACCCTGCCCTCCAGTTAGGAACAGCCAGATGGCAGATAGAGCCAAACTGACAGATGGCTAAGAGTGTAGGATGTAATAGGATCAGAGAAAGAGGGCTCCTAATCAAGCTTGAGGGAACCAGGGAAGGCTTCCAGGAGGAGGCAATCTAATATGACTTCTGATTAGGATTCAGCCAAAGAAAAGGATGGACAGAATCAGGGAAATCCTATTGCTTAATCACATAAACTCCATGAAAGTTAAACAATGGAACAGTATCTATCTGAAATATCATGAGCCAGGGTTAGAATATGTTCAGCCTTCATGATATAAAATAAATGTCTAAAAAGTTTTCTGAAAGTCTAAGGCCCCCCAAAAGAATAAAAGATTATACAGTACACTCACTCAAACTAAAGCATCTTTTTCCATTACAAATACTATACATTTTCACCAACTCTGAGAAAACTGAATAGACATTTTATGAACTCTAGAGAAATCTGTGCACTAATTTCCTCCTTGACTATTTTCCTCCCCCCCTACCACCTTAGACTGCAGCATGAAACTCTGGCTCTGAGGCCTACCTCCTCTGCACTTAAAACTTTCAAAACCTGAGGCATCTGGGTGACTCACTCAGTTAAGCATCTGCCTTTGGCTCAGGTCACGATCCCAGGGTCCTGGGATCAAGCCTCATGTCAGGCTCTCTGCTCAGTGGGGAGTCTGCTTCTTCCTCTCCCTTGGCCCCTCTCCCACACTCATTTTCTCTCTCTCTCAAAGACATAAATAAAATCTTAAAAAAAAAAAAAACTTTCAAAATCTAATTGGAGATAGTTATAGAGGAAGAAGATGGGCTTGATGGAATTAGACATATTTTCCTTCCTTGGTGTTTAGATTATTTTGACAGCAAGCAGGCCTAGAGTAGAAACTGGTTCCAAGCCAGCTCCCCAGAGAATATCAACATGGAAGAACAGCCACTGAGCTCTACAAATCTACTTGCAGCACAAACTCTCACACACACATAAGCATTACTATGCAGCATTTAATCCTTTTAGGAGAACAACTCAAAACCCAGGTACACTCAGTTGGGCCTCCCCACCCTCCCCCGGCCGGCCCCATCATGGAGGACTAACATTAGTAGCTCTATAGTGCGCTATGCCAGGAAGAAAGATCAAAATGGCAAATGGGAAAATAAAATGAGCCTTCTGAGATTCATTCTTTAGTTTGTTCATTCTAATACAACGCAGAAGAGTACTTTCCATAAAGAAATGTCTCATCATTGAACACCCTCACTTGCGCTGTTTGGAGAAGAAATGCCTGACTGTATCCTATAGTGGACATTTCCAAGGACCCCAAATGATGTGGCTTTAGGAGAAGACAGAGCTTAGAAGGGCTAGAGAGCAGGAACACTTACTGCTACCATATTGAAGAGATTTAAGAAGAGTTTGAGTTGCTATAGTCACTCTGGTTATGTGGTTTATATGCCAGCTTCCAATACACTCTTTTCAAAATTTAAGGGGAAAAGAGGAAAGAAAAATTAGATTTCAAACTTGCCCTTTAATGAAAGGCTGTTCAAATGATTTATCTTAACTAAGTGACCTTCAAATTAGAAGCTGTATGCATTCTTACAACATTCTGAACTCTGTGTATCTTACCAAAATTAGATAGAAAAATATTTTTACACATATAAAATATATATTTAATTTTATATCTTACAGATATGCCATGTATTTGTGACACAATAATCTATTGAGATGCTGAAGGCAATGTGAAGAATAGATTATATATAGTCTATTACTTATAAATCAGGTATAACTATACATATATATTATACACACACACACACACACATAACTATACACACGCACACACACACACACCAAAATAACAGTGACTTAAGTAGACATGGTTTTTTTTTCTCCTACATGAGTCTGGGGACTAGCAGACGAGAACTAGAACTAGTCTGGCCATTAGATCTACAGCCATCTAAAATCCAGGTTACTTTTAAATTTCTGCTGTTTCACCCCTAGGGTATGGTCTCTTTTCTCATGTTCCAAAATGGCACTCCAGCCATCCCATCCGCTGTCTGGGCAGCAGGACAGAGACAGGGCCAGTCTCCAACCTCTAAGGACATTGTTGCTCATATTACTTCTTTTCATTCCCAGTGGCTGGAATTTAGTTGTACATTAAGCCTAGCAGTAAAGAGGTTGAAAATGTAGTCTTCATTCTAGGCAGGTTAGGTAGGCTTACCGAAGCAATAGAGCTGGATTACTTAAGAAAGGAAAGCATCACATGTAGAAGGAGAATGGTCTGAGTCTGGAAAGAGTGAGTAAAGGTTCCATGAGGGGGACTCACTACATGAGTGTCGCCCTGATGGCTGTAGCAAATGTTCCAGTGGCTGTGGATGGCATGAAAGAAGTAAACTACAGGAACAGCAAAGCCTGAATCTGAATTGATGGTTCCTTCAGACCAGGTCAATGAGCAGCTTGTCTGTCACCAGGGTGTCCCGAAGATCAGAGCCTTTCTCCAAGTTCTGGGGGACATGTAAGCATTCGATAAATGAGCAGTGCCTGCGCTCTTTCATTTCCACCAGGAAATACACTTTGAATTTGTCCTCTAGTGGTAATCTACGGTTAGTTAAATGTAGTCATACTGCATCCTTGAGACCATAAGCAAGACTGCTCCTGATCAGAAATAGGGGTAGGAAACCATATTTTGTCCTCCAGAAACCAATTTGTGCAAGGGAAATATTGCTTTGGATTAATATTAACATTACAATATTATAAGCAACAGCATTAACCCAGGTGATATGACACTTTTCTATAATAATTTTCCCCGACACATTAATTTATGCATGCACATATATTACTGAAGAAAAGTGTCGGGAGTTTCCAACAGAACAACAGACCTGAAATTAGTGCTGAAAAACATTCATAGCCAGGATTTCACTCACCACCACCACCCCCCCGCCCCGTTATCTATTTTAGCCTTCTGTGTTGGCAACTTTTAATTTTTGCTGCTCAGTGAAAATAATAAATAGCTTAGTGATTTAAAAATACTCTTGAAATACATTAGAGCTCTGTGTTGACTGGGAATGAATATCATCTCCAATTGTCTGACACAATGTGTGACTTTCTGTTACTCTACCTTAATGATGTCTCCATGAACAAAACAGAGGCATATCCAAGTGCATCTCTTTTGGAGATACACTGCCCTTTCTTTGAGCTGATATCTCTAGAATGAACAATTCAAAGCCAGCCAACGTGCAAAACATTCTCCCTGATGCCACATTCATCAGGTAAGTCAGAAAGTCAATCAAATTCTACCTCACAAGAAAACTAATCCCTATAATATGAGATGGGAGGTTGCATTAATATTTTGAAGACCAAATATTCTCCCTCAAGTAATATACATTTATAGCTATGACTTTTCCCAGTGCTCTATCGACTGCTCATGGTATATGAAAGTAATTAGGCTTCTCTGAAAGCCACAGCTGCATTGAGAACTATATTTGAGTAAAAACAAAAGAAAAGCATTCCAAGTGTTACTTTTAATGCTTCCTTAATAAAAGTTAACGTCTATAAAAAAAAATATTGCTTCCAGTTTGCTATATAGAAGCCAGTCCCCTTAGTTACTGAAAGGGGACAGTGGAAACACAGTGCACTGGCACGCTGCCATGTGGAATAGTGCCAAATTCTGTTATAACTCAGATCTGGCCAGGCCACATATCAAAGCGTGTCCTGCAAAATATGGTACACATGCACAGTGAAAATGACCTCCGTAACTCTAGCTCACGAGAGACCGAACATCCAAGGGACAATGGCCAGAGCATATACAAAGGAAGTAGAACTCTGACCCATAATCTGCAGCAACGAGTCCAAGAAGCCAAACCACAATCCCCTTTGCAACTGGTCCCAAATGGTCAGTATTTAAACAATAATCGCCAGTTTCCCCAATTTTTGCCCCTGGCTGCCAACTTTGGAGAACCAGAGAGAGCTAAATAAACTCCCCTTACCAACAACGGTTGGGTGTCCTGCTTCCAGTTAGCCAGGCTCCAGCTTCCCCATGCCAACAATCTCTAGTCAGGGCTCACCTAAAGCTTTCTCATTTTGCCTCTCTAAAGCTGCCACTCCTGTGATTACCTTTGAGTCTCTGCCAAATGTCAGCAGCGGTGGCTGACTCTCTTGCCCTAGAAAACTCTGAATAAATATCCTTTGCTTTTTCTCATTTGGGTGGTTTTTGTTTGTTTCCATAGCTGGTTCTCCTGGGTGGCTCTCCCTGCCTAGAAGCCCGCTCAGCTTTCTCCTCCCATTGTGCAGGGTCTTAGCTCTTCCCTGCTGTCTTGGGCTGACTTTCTGAAGGTGAACTGTTCTTCCTTTATTCTTCCAACTGTATTCTTTTTCAGTATTTCTCCTCCTCCTTCTTGGACCTTTTGCTAGAATCTATCATGTCCTTCTCCTTGTCCCACACGTGCCACCAGGATAGCAGGGGAACAGTCACAGGGCACCCACATAGCTAAGCATAGTGAGGCTACTGTGAGGACAGAATAGGAAAAAAATCAAGTCTTGGCTTTGCCAAGAAGAGGGATCATTACAGTTCAATTCACATGCACTAAAATTTGAGCCAAAACTGGGCAGCTGAGATCTGGAAACCGACAACAAAGAAAAGAGCCTGAACCAATAGCAACCAATTGAGGGTTCAGAAGTAGCCAGCATCAAGAAAGTGGACACAGATAAGCAGAAAAAGGAGGAATCAGAGGAAAGTGAACCGCAGTAGGGAGACTAAGGCAAGGACATCACATTAACCACAATATTCTTTATACTAAGCTCTGGCAAATCTTAGTGAGCCACGTCTGGAAGAAAAGAAAAGAACCTGGAGGGTCACCAAGCCTTTCTGTCCAAAATGTATTTTCTTTTGCAACAGACTCTATATTGAAACATTTAAATTCCACATAAAGTACAATAAAACACTTGTCACCAATTTCCTCCTCTATGGCTCAGAAAACCTTTCTTCTTTCTATTTGTCTTCAATCTTAACTTTGCTATTGATTCATCTACTAATTCTTTTTTTTAAAATTTTATTTATTCATTCATTCATGAGAGACAGAGAGAGAGAGGCAGAGACACAGGCAGAGGGAGAAGCAGGCTCCCTGTGGGGAGCACTATGCATCACTGAATCCCAGGACTCCAGTATCACGACCTGAGCCAAAGGCTGATGGTCAACCACTGAGCCACCCAGGTATCCCATCATCTCCTAATTCTTATGTTTCTCTTTCTCACAAATTAAAGTCTGCTCAACCACATGACACTCCTAAATTACCAACTTCTTTTTCTCCTGTCATCATCCACAAACGCTCTTGAAAGAATCTTCTGAACACCCAGTCTCCACTGTCTCCTCAGCCAAATACAAAGTTGGTGTCTTCCCTCTGCCAGGCTAAAAGAATGGCTGTCCAAGGTCATTAATGATCGCCTCAGGCCCAAACCTGATGCCTTCCTTCAATCCTCACAGGACATGTGTGTTCTTCTGGCCCATCTTGACTTTCTTCAACCTTGGCTTTTCTGGGCCTATGCTCTCCCTCAGGACCACCCTTCTTCAGCTTAGCTATTTCTTATTTGTGCAATCCTGCCCATTCCCCCTTCTCCATCCTTCAGTCTCCTCTGCTATGGAAACCTAACCTAGTCTCCAAAAATCCATGCCAGTGGCTATTTCTTTCCAGATCTCTGGAAACACACAAGATTAAGTCCTCCTTTGCTGTTCTTGGTATTTGGATTGCTCTTACAGAAGCTTTCCCTGCAGCCCTGTAGTAAAATAATCTGCATCCTTGTGTTCCACCTCTCCCTTAGTCTGCAGGCTCCTTGAAGGTAAAGATTCAATTTTATCTATCCATGTATCTCCAGGACTAAGAATAGAACTGGACACACAACAGGACTGGGCTCTGGAGTCTGGCACCTATAGAGTGAGCATAAGACTGGTTTCTACTTCACAGCACAATGTCCAGCATGCTGGCTGTTATCATCATCATCAAGACATGAGAGTTAAATTCTACTGAACCTAATAATATGAAGACAGGTGTGAGCATTGTTCCCCTGTGAATTTTCTACTGCATCTGATTTCAGGTATTTTGGTGAAAAAAAAAATGTGCTTTTAATTATCTGGAAAATACTAAAAATTAAATTTATCATATATTTCTAAGGCTTTCAATTTTGTACAAACTATTTCTTAATTTGTACAGCACCATTTCTACCTCATTTCCAGTAGAACTATAGAATGTCTATGTATTTTAGGAGGAAAGGGGAAGAAATACTAAGGAAATGAGAGGAAAATAGGGGCAGGTACACAGAAAATAGTCAAAGTTAACTGTGGACAACATTGATATGGAGAAAAATGATGGGGCAAGATTTTTCTCACAACCCTGCATCCCAAAGCCCTTAAATACTTTCACCAACTTCCAGATACAATGGTGAGAACTTCTGCTACAAAATTATTTTTGCAACAGCTAAGAGGCCTTCATGTTTAATCATTAGAACATATATAGGAGCGTGGTATTGTTTTATAGGCAAGAGACTGGGGCTCATGGATGTCTAAGAGCTTACCAAAAATTTTGCATTCAGAAAGCAGCAAACCTGCCATCTGAACTCTGGTCAAATTCAAGACCCCTTACCCACTTTTAATCATATCTTCACCACTTCTCCAAAAGAGTCACATGAGAAAATAATTAATCATTACCCAAAGGAATTATCAAGCTCTTCCTCCACAACAAATGAGCAGTTAGATTCTAGGAGGATCCAAATGAAGCATAAGCCCATGCCCTTGGTTTCCAACACCAAGGAAATGTGAGGAATTAAGACTTAATAAGTGTTTGCATTTAAGGGTAACTCTTAGGTCCCTCTTCTAATGAAGTTTGGATAGAAGTGAACCAAAACTGAGGTTATCAACTAATTAAGCTTCATTCTTTTGCTTTATATGGACCCCATCTTGAAGTCCCAAAAGACCAAGCTATGCAATTTGTTATGTGAAGAAGCTAAAATAATCAAGAGACATTGAGCAAACAGTCCAGGTCTCCTAACCAAGGGAAACATTAGCAATACCACTAGATTGCCAGATACAAAGAAAGATGGGATACAAAAGAGATTCAAAACAAAGGAGTGTTCACAGCTGTTGCTATCCAGAAGGCATCATAGAGAAACTGGCATTAGAGCTAAGGATATTTAGATCATATTCTTTCATCCTAAAATTGTAAAAAGGTCTGAAAAGATGTACCATGATAAGTACCTACCATCCAAGTTATATTATCGAAATAAAATTCCAGCCTTCATACTGCAGAGCACATAGGAACAATTAGATGATTTTTGAACAATTTAAAGAAAAGACCTTTTCCAGATTAATGGAAAGCAATTGAGTAAATGTGTTCTTTGCTTAGAAATCCCAGAAATAATTATCAGCATGAAAGGTAACCATCAAGCAAAATGTCGATGATTTTTCAGGTTGGGTTTTCACCCCCTCAGAGTTATTAATAAACTTACCACATTTTGGTTAAAATACTCATTCATAGGGAATATTAATTTACTCAAAATGAATAGAACTATAATATTTAAACATGTATTTTGCCAACAAAAATTAATTTGGGTTGAGTTTCTTAGCATACATAATTCCACTGGGCAAAGAAAGTCATTTCTTCCATCCTGTCACAAGAGCAAAGTAAAGCAACCGCATTTTAAATGTTTAATTAGAAGCAAAATCAAGTTTATATAATGATATACCACACTGCTAGAAAGTAATAAAGATAAACATCTTTGTACATTATCAACACTGACAAACACTGTCAAATTTCACTTTGCTTGCTTACAGATTGCAGAAAGAAACTTCTATCGTATTAAATGGCTTTTCCGATACCACTTCAGGGTTCAGTGGTTGTTTTTTTTTTTTTCCTAAGAACTTGGGGTTAGGATAATTTGAGGCATTAGAGTTTTGACAGTGACATTTCCTTGTAATTGAGAGAAGTTTGTGAAGTTCAGACACGATTGCGTTTGCCTTTAGCAAACACACCGTTCACATTTTAAGAAAATCTGCTGATGCAGTCCTAATGAAACTGTTTCAGCCCTGCCAAATCACCGACAGATGTGCTTGCCTGCCAAGGGATTTCCCTCAGAACGTTCTAATTTTCTTCTTTCTGTTTAGAGAAAGTTCATTTAAAATCTGTTAAAGTGTATTAATGCGCAGTGTTGCATTATAGCTTGCTGTGGGCATACTGGTAAAAGAGAAGTTACATGAAGACCAGCGCTGGGGTATCTACCAAAAAGTTAAGAGATCCATCAGAAACAGAAACCTTCCCTGTCCCTGGTCTTGCAGAAGGGAGGGCCTCATGCAGTTCACAGAATTCACACTGCATAATTTCAGAGTGTTCCAACAGAGAGGGGCTCATCTTTTCCTCCACGTCCATTTAAAAATGTGTGTGTTGCTGACACCGCTGTCGAGAGAGATGAAATGACTTGTCCACAGTCACAAGGTCCATTGTCTAGTGACAAAGGGGCCACTCGCAAATGCCAATTTAGTGAAGAAAACAAAAGGTAGTTTTTACCTATTAGTTTTACACAAAGGATGAGGCTCAAAGATAAGATCCTTGGGGTATGGAGTGAAAACTTATTTATTATCAAATCAATGTTTTCTACAGTTCCTGTGGTGACCACGGAGGAATCTAATTTTGGAAACTTCATTAGAGTTGCCAACAAACTTAACCGGTAAGGCGAGGATTAACACAACTTTCTTTAGTGAATTAAAATTGACTTCTGGGTGTTGGTGCAAGTGTAAGACAATACCACAATGACAGTGCCTTCAAGGAAGTAAAATGTTTAATTCTGTCAGTTAAAAAAGTCCAGGGGTTTGTTGCTGTTGTTGTTGTTTGTTTTCTCTTTCTCTCTCTTTTTTTTAAATGAATGCAATACTCAAGTCTGAATGGGACAGGTAACCACACTCACTCCTGGATCAGTAGAAGTGCCCATCTACTGACTGAAAAGTATAATGAATGGCTATTATTCTCACCTATCTAAACTCCCTTCCTTTTGGGCAGGATTTCTCTCCCTTGGTGCTATTGACATTTGGATCAGATACTTACTTGTTTTGGAATGCTGTCCTGTGTCTTATAGATATTTATGTCCTCTAATGTCCTCTACCCACTAGATGCCAGTACCACCACCTCCCCAGGTTAGGACAACCAAAATGTCTCCAGACATTGCTAAATGTCTCCTGGTGGGAGGGGTGGGGGGGCCTACCAAATCACCCCCTGTTGAGAACCACAGCTCTAACAGCTATTCACATCATATGTTCAGTAAGTACTTAGAGATCAGCCATCTTATAGCCACTTCCAATTTCCACCATTCTGTTCACCTGAGGGCACCAACTGCCAGCTCTTCTTCCCCATGATCTTTTCTTTAACTCCATATACACCAACAGAGGCAGAAGGGTCATCAGAGCTTGCTGATTTCCAGAGCAACATGCCAAGTGAAGGAAAGTGGTCTAGTCCAAAGATGTAGAACAGTCCTGGTTGAGGAATAGGCCCAGGATATTTAACAGGATCTCAGAAGATAGAGCAGGGACAGGATATTTAATAGATTCTCGGAAGAGAGAACGGGGCTCAGGTCCCCAAGCATGGGTTGTGCTCTACTCCAACATAGCTTTCCATTCCACATCTCCACAATGTCTATTGCCATAGTTTTAAATTTTTAAGATGCACCAGAATCACCTAGAACACTGATGAAAACATAGATCTTTGGGACCCATCTCCAGAGGTTCTGACTTGATAAGGCTGAGGTAAGATCCAAGAATTTCCTTTATTAATTGATGCTGCTGGTCCCAGGACTACACTTTGAAAATCAGTTACCTTTAGAAAAGTAGGCAGAAAGCAACATCCAGTTCTCAAACTTATATCTCAGAATTCAGAAGACAAACTAGTCCCAAATAATTTGAAAAGGGGCCAAGGGATCCATTTACCAGTTCAGAAATGAACATAAACACCCATTTTACTAGTAAGCGGGATGCAAAGAGAAGGCATGCTTCTCTCACATGCAGACAAGTCTGGGAGATAGAAAGGTGAGAGGAAGAGAGGAGGATTATGTAAAGGACAGATGAAAAGCTCAGCTGGAAGTAAATATAACCCAAAGAGGAGACACAAGTTCCCCACGAGTGCTTTGTAATATTAAAGAACTTTATAAGAATATTTGATAAGAGTTTGGAGCTGAAAGATAAAAGGAAATTCCAGAGCTAAGCAAACACTCCGAAAAGTATTATGTACCACTGAAGATCTAATAAATAAATTAGAAACAGAAATGGGAAAAAAAAGTCAAAGCTAAAAACCAAATTAAAGGAGTGATGACAAAACTCAGTATAATGAATGGATAAAGAAAAGGCAAGAGATTTGTTAAAGCAAATGGAAGGCAAAGCATTATTTTGGAAGACAGAGAAAGTAACCGAACAAAAAGAACAATTGGTATTCCCTGAAACCATGGACTAGGAAAAGGAACACTGAATTATCACACAGAAACATAACCCTAAAGGAGGAAGAACTGAATCCATATGTGGAAATGATACATCATATTGAGAAAAAAATAAGTCAGAATCAGCATTAAGACATCCTAATTAATCTATTACACATCGAGGATAAAACTAGAGTTATTCAGGGATCCAGAAGAAGGAAGCAAGTTAACTCCAACAGGGAAAAAAGAATCAGCTTGGCCTCACACCTTCTATGGCAATCTCTGAAAATCATGTGGCAAAACCTGCAAGCTTCCGCAGGAAAGAAAATATAACCCCAAGAATATCCTTTCAGCCAAGTTGTTATTCAAGTATAAAGGCAATGGGTAGATGTCTTCAGAAGTGAAAAAGCTCAGAAAATACAATCATTATGGGCCTTCCTGGCAGGGGGTGGGGAGACCCCAAACCTTGATGATGAAAGCTATCCAACCAAAAATCAGTAAAAATAAATAATTCTGGAACGTACAAACTACATTAAAAGGACCAGGAATGAAGAGTGGGTCTAAATGAAAATAGAAGCAGAGCTAAACAAACAGGAGAATTACATTTGCAAAACAGGATGAGGATGTTATAAACCCATAATGCAAGCACCGAAGCTGGAAGGTGGTGAGAGAGGAGTTGAAAGACATGAGAGAAACCCATCATGATTATGGCATATTCTCTAGTAAATGATATTGTGTAAATCTGATGTGAAAAACTCATAAGGACTCCAACTTTCTAATGACTTCAGATTTTTTTCTTAACCTTTAGAAAGTCTCTTAGAAATAAATACCTATGATGGTAAAAAAAAAAAAAAAGTCTCAAGTTTAGCTAATTCCTTTAGTTTTGGTTTTTCTCTTAATTCAAGTAAAATTAAAATCTTTAAAAGATATTTATTTATTTATTTATTTATTTATTTATTTGAGAGAGAGAGGGAGAGAGAGAGCACCCATGCACAAGTGGGGGGAGTAGTGGGGCAGAGGAAGAGGGAGAAGCAGACTCTCCACTGCGGAGGGAGCCTGATGAGGGCAGATCCCAGAACCTAGCGATGATGACCTGAGCCAAAGGCAGATACTTAACAGACTGAGCCACCCAGGTGCCCCTAAATTTAATGCCTCTGTTTATAAAGCAGGTATATGATGGTTTTTGAGTTAGTCCTATTCTTATAAGGTTAATACTTACTAACTCTTTTTCTATCTTCCTAACTTCCTAATTGTACATGTACAATAAGAGATGCTCTTCAAATTGTCACAGTGGGCATTTTTTGGGGGGTAGTGAGATTTAGGATGATGTGTTGTTTACGTGTTGTTTCCTTCTTTGTAATTTTCTGCATTGCTTACATTATTTATATTTTTTAAAAAACCTAACATACAATGTTATATTAGTTTCAGGCATACAATGTAACAATTCAACAATTCTATACATTACTCAGTGTTTATCATGATAAAGGTACTCTTAATTCCCTTCACCTATTTCACCCATCCTCCCATCCACCTCCCCTCTGGTAATCATCAGTTTGTTCTGTATATTTGAGTCTGTCTTTTGTTTTTCTCTTTTCTTCTATGTTTTGTTCTTAAATTCTACATATGAGTGAAATCATACGGTATTTGTCTTTCTCTGACTTATTTCACTTTGCATTTTACCCTCTATTTTACCCTCCAGATCTACTCCTGTTGTTGCAAATGGCAAGATTTCATTCTTCTTTATGGATGAGTAATTAGTAATTAGAGTTGGAGCCACACACAGAGCCTAACTCCATCTTGGGAGATGATCTAGGAGGAGCTTCAGATGTATTTTTGCCACAAATAATTAGTTCTGAAGGGGAAGGATTTGGTTTACGTATGAAAGGGTCAGGTTGAAATGGCATGCTCAAGAGTAATGCTCTTCGGAGTGTTGCTTCTCTTGCCAACTCTGACCAAGTCAGTGTAGGTAGCAAATGATGGAAGGTATAGAACCCAATTCCACTCACCAGTTTCTTCACTATGTAGAAAATAGCATGAACAGGAAACAAAGCAGTGAGTGCATGCTATTGGTGTCCTATGTGATTGGCTATGGGATTGAAGAGATCTCTGCTCACTCTCCCCAATAACCCTTCAGTTGCTCAGGAGGTCTGGATCTATGCAGAGTGGAGAGTAACCAAGAACCAACGAGTTGGTAATATCACCCCAACTTAATGAATAATATTCTGCTTTTATCATGTTCATTTCACAGATTTCACAACTACCAGGAGGAATTGTATTCAGAGGGTAAGTAACCTTGTCTTTTGTTCCTACCTAAATCATGGATTCCATTCTGAAGCGCACACACGTGCACAACACCCACACACACACACACACACAATATATATAAACAAGAAAGGAAGATAATTTCCCCAAATAATAATGTCCATGAATTGAAAGCTTGGGCTATACCTTACTATGGTTTGGTTTGGTGCAGTTCTACAGAGCTAGCTTTGTAAATTAAAAGTGTGATCTCTTGAAATCACTGTGATAAAAGTGATTTGAAATCATACAACTGACAGTCATAATTGAAACAAATGCCTCTTACCACTCATAGCTCAGCTCTGGTGAGAACAAATCAATAGAGTAAAATGCTTTCGGCTCCTTGGAGAAAGGTTCCACCTGACAGATACCAGGAGATCAAATATTCACACTGCTTAGGACCACGAAGTGTATGGATTCGGACATATTTGAAAAGGCAGCAAGAGAAGGATAGAACCCCACCCTGTGAGGCCTTTGGTCACTATCCCTTTATTTATCTTTCGGTTTGTTTATCTCCTATCTCTGTCCTGCGAGTTAAAACTATACCAGTAAAAGATAAATTTCCTGCATCACGGAGCTCTCAGTCCAGTGGTGGAAACAATTCATATATGATTTAGAGCTATTGTTTTGCTAGAGATGTGCACAGTGGGTGCTACAGGAACATAATGAAAGGGAACCTATTTTTGCCCTTAAGAGGGGATTTTGAAGAGGTTGCCTGAAGTAGCATTTAGAAACAGATAATTACAAGGGATGGGAGAGGGGAAGAGAAAAAGCAACAAGGACCTCCAAGAGTTTGGGCATGTGAATTTTTATTATATGACATAGTATTTGGTCACTCTATCATAGATAAAAAAGTTTCCAAGGGAAGCCCATCTTATATATCATTCTAGAAACCAGAGGATGTTAATATTCAAATTTACCTGGCTACTTTTAAGGAGGCCCAAGCTCTAATTTCTCAAGGATGATATTCTTCTTGCCCATAATTATTACTGGAGCCAGAGGTACCAAGCGTTTCTACCTAATTTCCTGCCCAATGAAGAATTCTCCTTTATGGCATTCCTAATGGATGTTCAGCCAATTTCTTGTTAATTTTTGGCTCCTTAGCCTCTATTTCCTTTTTGTTACAGCATCCTAATTCCCTTTTGGGAAATTTTCCCTATTGTAGGCAGTCTTTGTAGGATAGTAAATTGAGCGCCCTACCATTTCACTATAGGATTTGAAGAGACCCTGGGAGACCTCTGACCAATGTTCTGCTGTCCCCACTCTACATGGACAAAGGATGGGCATGTAACCTAAACTCAGCCAGCCAGCTCTTCTCTTACAAAACTTTAAATCCTAAGTAGGGTGACATACTTTCATCCATTATTATAATGGCATCTCAACAGTCAAGTAAATTCCATCTTGATTCCTTTCTTATTTCTAAGCCTGGTCCTGCTGCATGCATCTTAATTCTGTTAATTCCCTGCTAACCTTCTAATAAATTCCATTCTAACTTATGTTAGCCCAAATTGTTCTATGTTACTAGCTGCCAAAGAACTTTAATTCTGCTTGAATCCTTCTACTCATGGGAATATCACTACTTTGTAAGGCTGATTATCCTACTGTTATATCTATGAATTTGCTACAATTATTAATTCAAGCTAAAATCAGCTTCCCTATTAATAGTGTCTGTCATCGGGAACTAGAAAAAATGAATTTTAGTCCTTTTATATGATAAATGCTTCAGTATCTGAGGACAGCAAGTAATTACCAATAACCACACCACAAAACCCAAGTCATCCCTTTCTCAATTTGTAAATCACCACCTTCTTTTCTACCATGATGTAAATTCCCCAAATCACAGAAATAGGAGAGTTGAATTGTTAAGGGGCATCATAATCATTTTCATGGGGTCCCAGGGAAAAAAGATTCTTCCTCAAAGAGTCTCTTTGAAAGAGAGCACTTCCATGTTTATTGTCTGCAAGGGCCGGTGAATGGTAGAGTTCATTGATAGGATATAGAAGGCCTTCTTATCATATAACTATTAGGTTTCTCTGTATTCCTCTCCAGTCTGCCCCCAATTAATGGTATATTATCTTCTCTACTGAAGTTGGGATAATTGGTGGTTATTTTCAGAGCAACTCATCAGGATGATAGAGATTGATTATTTTTAATTGAGGTAGCTGAGGTGCTAAACATTCATTGGGCACTAAGTAAATGTTGCTAGGATAGCAATTTCCCAAACTCCCTGTCTGATAAACAACATGTCCTCAACATTTGCAAACAATCCAAAGTCACTCCTCCCCCATTCAAGTATTCCCCCTTTTTATTCTAATATCCAGTCTGACAAGTGTATGATTCAATATTCATTTCGCTACTTCAGAAAAACATTTGTCTGTAAAAACACATCCATTCTTAAGCAGTAGTAGGTCAGAAACCCGAGTTTTCTTTTTTTTTTTCCCGAGTTTTCATGACAATTGGAGGAGAAACAAGGGAGGGACAGAGGAGAGTCCCTATTCTCTACAGTCCTCCCAGTCCGATGCTCACACAGCTTCATTGCTGCAGCTCAGGGCTTCTCCTTCTCCTGCTCCATCTCCTTATTCCTTTCACAGAGTGAAGATTTAAGGCAAGTAATTCCCTCATTCCAGAAGGAAAGGAGCTCTACTGAGAGTGCTATGATTCCTTGTGACAGAGTTTTTAAAGGAGCACAGTATAATGTCCATCTTCTCTCATGCCTGTTCACACAGAGGATGACTTCCTCTCTTTCTTCCACTCCCATCCTGTCCCTCCGCTCCTGTCTCCTCTTTAGGTCAGCACCGAGGATACTGTCCCAGCCTGAGGAGGCCTGAGGCAAGTTGCCTGGATCAGCACCAACCAGCATTGCACCAGCTGTCTCCTACTCTTTGGCTCCTTTTCTTCTAGTACTATGGGTGCTCCGGATTGGCTGCACCTCCCACTGCCCAGGTGAGATTTGACACGAAGTTAGGGTGAGGAGAAATAGATTGCTCTGGTTCCAGGCCACTGCAGCTATTTTAATATAGGTAAAACCATTCACCAAATGTTCAGTCCAAATCACCGTGGTTCTACTTGGGAATGGGATGATGTAGGGGCCCAGGGCAGACAGCCTCAAAATGGGCTGCTTTGGCATAAAGATTACATGGAGTTGAAATGAATCAAAACCCAGCAGATGCAAGAAAATCTCTCTGCCTCCGCCTCAACTGCTTAAATTTATTTTGGAAAGGAGAACCTATAACGGTAAGACAGATATTAACAGAGATTCTCCCCACTTTTCAAAAAGATTTTATTTATTTATTTGACAGAGAGAGAGAGCAAGAGAGAACAAGCAGGGGGAGCAGTAAAGGGAGAGAGAGAAACAGGCTGAGCAGGGAGCCAGATGTGGGGCTGGATCCCAGGACCCCAGGATCATGCTGAGCCAAAGGCAGACACTTAACCAACTGAGCCACCCAGGTGTCCTTAGAGATTCCACTTTACATAAGGAACCTATCTGCCCAGTAATCTTGTTTTTCCAAACATCTCTCATCTTCTTGCTAAGGGCTTTGTATCTTCATACCCCTACTCCTCTCCTGAGTTCTCAGAAGCATCAAACTGTCTTTGGAATCTCAAATTTACATGGATTCCTTGTACATACACCTATTAAATTTGATTTTCTCCAGTTAATGTGTCTCATGTTCATTTGATTCTAAGTCCAGCTAAAAGGAGCATACACCAGAGGAAGGTCTTCTTCCCCAACAGAGATAAAGTCACAAAGAGCCAGCTAATAGCAAAGGTAACTTAGCTTTCTTTTGGCCTCATGCGTGTGTATGTGTGTGTGTGTGCATGTGCATGCGTATGTTTTCCAGAAGTTGGACCAAATAGACACTGGGCCCAAAATTATCATAACAATATCACAAGTTCACACTCCATCCTGATGGTACATACCAGATTTATTTTTTTGATTAAAAAAACATATATGTATGTGTACAAAAAAAAAAACAAATCCTAAATGATGTACATTCTTATTTGACTTGCATTTCGGTTGGAATCACATAAACAGAAAAGACATACAAACAGAAGACACTCTAAAGGAATGGGATGATGCTAAACTGGTAAAAACCATGACATAAAAGTTTGTTTGTTTTTTTAATTCTAAAATAACAAACTAGGGGTGGTGGAAGGGGAGGAGGGCGGGGGGTGGGGGTGACTGGGTGGCAGGCACTGAGGGGGGCACTTGATGGGATGAGCACTGGGTGTTATTCTGTATGTTGGCAAATTGAACACCAATAAAAAATAAATTTATTATTTAAAAAAATGAAACAAATAAAATAAATAAAATAAAATAACCACTTTTCTTCACATTTTAGTATTTCATTAGTGTTCTTTTTAAGTAATGCATATTTAATGTAGCAGTTTTTTTAAAAGTCTCCAATAACTCTTATTACATTGTTGGTGCCTTTTATGCTTCATATTATCTTAGATTATCTTAAATGAGATTTGATAAGCTCAATCTTTTATCTCTGGATCACAGACTGGTATGACATAAACACATCCAGGGAAGCCCCCATAGTTTCCAAATATTTTTCCTCATCCTGCTGAAATTTTCTCTCATGTGGGTTTTAGAAAGTATTCCTTATGCCCTGTGAGGAACAGGAATATCCTGACAATAGAGTAGGTAAAGTACACTGGGGAGTCTTTCACCCTATCCCCTTCCTTGAAAATTGTCGGCCCATCCTGCCAGGCTTGAGCTTCCATCTACAGCACAGAGCAAAATAGCATCCCCTACAGAGGAGGAAAGGGGCAAGGGGACAGACTCTCTAATATCATTCCTAAGAACTAAACAGACTCACCCAGCATCTTTCTAGAAGCATGTATTTTCTTGTGCCATCTTTAAATATTTCTATGAGAATGTAAAGGGCTAAGAGAAGGTAAAAGCTAGACATAATACAACTCGTGAACAGTAGGTTTTACACAGGAGTTTTGCTGTCCTACCAGCAGCTCAGAGCAGCTCACAGAGCACCTACAAGGTGGGCAGGGGGTGGGCACACACCTCAGGGACACACAGAAGAGGAATGCAGCCACTGCCTGGAGGTGGTGTGACACAACATGACATCACATGCTGAGAAATGTACTTGCTTAAATTCCTGTTCAATCCTTTTTTCTTATATCAAGGATAAAGCCTCAATGTGGTGCCACATGTCTTAATCAGCTGTCTAACACTTGGGAATCTCCTCGTTTAACAAAGAGAGAATAAGCCTCAGGTTCAGAGCCATTATCAGGAAATAGCATCTACCTTGAATTAATTTGTGATAATTTACTTTCACTAAGTATGTTTGTGTTTCCTTTCTCATTGTGGTAGGTGGCACGATTTTCCCATTTAAAATAGTGGCAGGGTTTCCTTTCAAAACTTATGGTTTAAAAGTAAGTTAATTCAAAGAAATATTAAATGTACATTAATATACTACATATATCAATTCTGCCAACAGATATGGCAAAAAACTGTATACGGGGCACACGGATGACTCTCATGTCACTTTGGGGATTGATGCATGACTAGATCCTGTTGCTTCCAAACATCCTCAAAAGAAAATAGCATTTTACCTGACTGGTGTGTGAAGTCACGCCTTTCCCAGGTATGCGAGCATAGGTAATCCCCAAATCCACCAGCACTGGTTTTATCCTGGTACTGACTGTGGCTCCCTATTCCCTTCTACATGGAGTTCAACCTTTTGCTTCTGATGAGAAAGCATCTTTTCATAATTCCATCTACTCCGCTCAGGCAGGTTATCTCGCTGTCCCACATATAATACACACATTCATTTCTACCTGAATACCCTTCTTTATGTTGTACTCCCTAACACCCCTCCTGGAATGTGCTTCAAGAAAAAGCTTCCACTCTTCCTTGTATCAAGCCCAGAGCTCTTGCTATTGCATCAACATGCTGCGACTCAAAGCATGTGTATGTAATAAAGAACTTTATTCCAAGACTTTGTTTGCAGAAGGAAAGTAGAGTGATTGAATACATTGTTCTATAGTGAGTTTAATTGCCACTATAATCTGATCAGTCTCTAACCAGCTAATCGGCACTTAACTGGTTGCTTTAATTTTATTACAAAGCAGCTAAAATGCAGCTGTGGCTAGACACGACACAAATAAATAAAATGCATTATTATTTTTATTATATTCATGCATATGAGTTTTATTTTACTTTTGTCCTAACTATACTTACTTCCACTCCACTAGTAATTTGTTTGTATTAAACTGGTATTGTGCATTTGTATGGTGAAAACAGAAATGTCTATTCATTGCCAAGTGTAAGTTGTATAATAAGTTGTTAGATGTACGCATCTCCATTTGCCAAATAATCTTGTAGTTCATTTAAATATTTGTACAGTGCTTCAATTACTGACATTGTTTCTATTAATTAATGATACTGGGGTTAGTTCTAAGGAATAAATAAACATAAAAGTAGAAACAAAGGAACAAGTTCATGCTTACAAAAGGAATCTGACTTCATCACCCTGAACTATAAGTGTTGCCACACAATTCTCCAGAGAATAAGGCCCAGCAGCATTAATAAAATTCTGACTAGTTTAGATTTGAACATAGGTGCAATAGGTTCCAAAGTCCTATGTAAGTATTTGAACAACCTGACCTTATTTCAGCTTCTTCAGAGAACTATCAGGAACAACCCTAGAATCAACATAAAAAATCATGTCTTTTTGTAAAAAAAAAAAAAAAAAAAAAAAAAAAAAAAAAAAAAAAAAACAATGGTATAGGCAGTGCCTGCCTAAAAGGGCCCAGAAAACCACCACAAAGTGAAAAAGATATTAATAATAAAATCACACCTCAAGACTGGTCTTTGGACCTTTGACATCCTTATGCATGACCTCCAGGCTACTTACTTTTAAGTCTCAATTTTTTGATCTGTAAAATAGGAATCATAGCAGCTACTCACACATTAGTATGAGCTTTAAATAAGACAATGCCCTGGGGCTCTAGCCAAGGAGTCCAACTGCTCCTTCAGCTACTGAGATCTCTGAGCCTTACTCAGCACAGCCAGTGCTGCTCAACTCTTAGTCTTCTCTTCATCCTCCTGAGGTTCACTGATCCAACAAATGCTCATTGAGTACCTCTGGTGGGCCAGCCACCAGGAGACGCACCCGCTACACACAACACTGAAGGTCCAGTATGAAACAAAAAGCCATTTCTCCAATGAGAAAGAGGATGACTACATTTGTCTTTAAACAAAACATGCTCACATAGATAATTGTGTTAAAACCAAGATCAAGCCACCTATGGAAATATTCAATGGAACCATCCATTAATGAAGAAATGACCCCTTAGTCCAAGCTTCTCCTTTTATGTGTGATAAATGAAAACTTGTTACTCATTAGCACCAGAACAGTGCTTGTTATTTACATAGTATTGTGGCAGTTCTGAAGTATTATTTTGTGTAGTAAAGTTCAAGCCTACTCTGACTAGGTCTAAAGATCTACCTGCCTGAATATCACTACCCCATCACAGAGCCACTGAGTCCATCTACCAGAAAGAAGATGGCCAATGAAAGATCTCTACATAAAAAACATGAGCCAGTAGCTTGGTTTCATTCTTGTCCTGGATCTTTAAACTGTTTCTACCCCCCCACACACACAGATGACAGTCTGAACACTCCTTACATGTGTGCAGTGAGTCGCGTGAAAGGTACTCTAGCTCTGTTCTAGGCAATCACATAAGGCTTCCTTACTTTGCTCCTGCACAGGGTCCTGATTTAATCCCTATTCCTGTTCTGCCTGGCTTCAGAGCTCTTGGCAGGATGCCACATTATTCACCTGACCCTCACCTGTTCTATCTAATGACTCAAGCACTGAACGGCCCTCAAAAATGACCTCTGCCAATCATGGGTCCATACCCAAATCTAGGGCTTCCTCTCTGACTGGCAGCCTGGGTGGGCTTTCCACAGCCTTCAGAAAAGAACAGCCAAGGAGAAGAGAGGTCAAAAAGAAAGTCAACTCTCACAGAAAAGAAAGATGGGTTCTTAACTAACTGTGAAATTTGGAATATAAGTCACACGTTCCCTGCTCTTCATTCTCCAAATCTGTGAATTGAGAGTCACCTAAATTGCCTTCCATATATATGTACATGTATTATCACAGCAAAAATATGTCTTTTATCAAAAACAACAAAACCTTCTCACCTTCTCCAATTATACCAACTTGATTACTCCACCAAAAGGTGCTTGACTTTGCTAAAACAAATAAAAAACAAAAAAATACCCCTGTGCTTTGCATTAAGAGTGGAAGATAACTATTCAGTTGCTGGACAATTTTTAACATGGGGACAAGTGTGTATCCATTGTTTATTAACATCTGTACCTCTCTTATGACCATTTTACCTATGCCAAAGCTGAAGAAAATGAGCTGGGGTGGTGGTAACGGATCATTACATTCCAAAAACTTCTGAAAGAAGGAACACCATTTTTCTCTGGCTAGCTAAATCTAAAAAAAATCTGGAAAAAAATGCCAAAACTTTATAAAAACTTTAAGACTAGATGACAAAGCATGGCACACAGACCACCACTCCTACTTCCTCCAACTATGGCAGACATTATTAAATGATCACAGAACTCTTTCCACTGTGTCTATACATAGCCTTCAAATGCCTCCCAATTTAGCATCTCAGGTAAATGTTGGCAACCAGTCATACTTAGCATGAATAATAAGAGTTATTTGGAATTCCTGCCTTATGAGACTGACTCTATTATCTTCACTGCCATTTTGAGTATTAAGAATCAAGAATATCAAAATGTCAATACTTATATAAAATAAAATAAGAAGGGGATCTTGCCTGTAGGAACATGGCTCTGAATATTAATAGAAGATTTCAACCCTGAAACTCTCCAGAAGTTTCTTTCTTAACACTCTAAAGTCTGACTTTTGTTCCCCTTGCTCCATCTTCCCTTTCTAAAGCATAAAGGCCGCTCCCCAGTCCAAAGAGTTTCAGGTTGAGTTCTGGCCAATTGTTGTGGCACCTCAGAGTCTCACACTTCAGAGGCTGAATGTAATCTTGAGATGAGGTTGTGAATGCAGAGTGAGAGAGATGCGGAGGCAGCCCACGCTGCTGAGCCCAGAGGGGACTTGAGGGATAGAAGGCTGGTGGGGTTCCCAGTTGCTACAAAGCAGAGGGGACTGGAGGCCATCTGAGGGAAAGAGGCTATGAAGTCATAAGTAGAGATAGAGAGGGTGTGCACATCCACAAATAGGGTCATCAGAATCCTGAGCCAGCGTCATAGTAAAGTTGGCAGAAAACCAAGAGAGTAGAAAATAGCTCAGGCAGGAAGTAACACAGTTGGAAAAAGAAGGGAGAGAAATATGTAGCAAGCAAGCAAAGAAGCATTACTAACGAGCAGCCATGACTGGAAACAGACCTGGGGGATGAAGGTTAACAGGGAGGTACCCACCAAGAGGAAGAAGCAAAAAGCAAAGGGACAAACTGTGGCTCTGTAATGCTTGACACACAAAATCAGAGGTGTGCCGATTACATGGAAGCACCATGTGAGGAACTCAGTAGGTATTTCTTGTTTTACTTGAATTTTTTATGTTAATGTCACTGTGGAAACAGAATTATTGTTCTGAGACATAAGAAGAGCTTCTATCAATTTGAGAGCCCAGATAAAACCAAATACCCATTCTAGTCAGACTATAATTTGGGCTGGCAGTGCAGAAATTCTTTGTCAAACCCACCCTATTGGACCTGAAGGTCAACCCCATCATAACAGGGTGCCGCAGAGAGTCATTCTTCCTAACTAGTTATCGATTTGTAAAAAATCATGAGTGTCTTATATCAAATGACTGCTCCTGAATTGTTACCTTGGATCAACAGAGAGTAAATATTGGCATTTTCATATGGCAATCTGCTATTGGGGAATAATCTAGCCTTCCTGGAGGGACGGAAATAAAGCACATAACAGTCATTTACCAATCATATAATATTAGACACCAGTGATTTGTCATTCACTGCAGTGTTCTAGAATCATTAGAGGAGACATTCAGCTGCTCTCAGATATACCAGGTCTGATCATATAGGAAACGCCATTCTGCAGGGTGAATGTACCAAGCCTGCGCTAAGGTTTCATCACTTTAGACTGAAAGTTAATGACCAGTGCAAACCACCACACTATTACAGTAAAAGAGCAGCAGTACAAAGGGCCTAATAAATCAAAAATTTAAATGGGATATTCATTTTAGTTATGGTTATTAGAGCAAAGTGATGGCCCAATTTACTTACACAATGACTTACATTGATCGTAACAGTATTTTAAGTGATATTACCCGTTAATTGATTAAGCAAATATTCTATTAGTACCTACTATGTGCATGACACTCTACCAGATTATTTGAGGCATATTCAGACATAAAAGAGATAATCTCTACCTTCAAGAGGCTTGTAATCCAATAGGGAAAGAAGACCTTTTGCAGAACTCTTGTACAAAGTTAAATATGACTATACAATATAAAAGGTGTACAAAGAGAATGCTTCAAGACTATGAAAGGAGACATGACTTATATAGTCATTTTATAAAGAAAGTCAGGTAAGATTGTATATAGAAAAATCATTTGCACATATGTTAAAGAAAAATAATATACTTTGGAGAAGCCAAAGTTGCAGGGAAAGAATGCCCAGTCACAAAAACAAGTAACGCAGGTGGGCTGGATAATCTATTGTCAACCCCTATCACCAACTCCTTCTCAGCAATCTATATTGCAAAGCTGATAATGAGAACTACATTTTCCAGAATACCCTTCCCTAGTGGAGCCAGCCAATGAGAGAACAGTGAGAAGATACGGAAGGCAAAGAGATGGAGAAGCCATCCTTAGAAGTCAGACAAGTGTGTACAAATTAGATCTTCTTCACTTTCCACTAAGAGAGTGGGTTATAATGAAGTGGTTAATTCAATACAGCCTTGCTTTCTGTATTGAAACTATAATGTGGGGGATCCCTGGGTGGCGCAGCGGTTTAGCACCTGCCTTTGGCCCAGGGTGCGATCCTGGAGACCCGGGATCGAATCCCACATCAGGCTCCCGGTGCATGGAGCCTGCTTCTCCCTCTGCCTGTGTCTCTGCCTCTCTCTCTCTCTCTGTGACTATCATACATAAATAAATAAAAAAAATTAAAAAAAAAAAAAAGAAACTATAATGTCTCTATAGTGTCTCTGAGTTACTAACACCCATGTCACTGATTCACAATTGTGGAAACTGCCTAGATTCTTCTTTTTCATATGCTTTATTAGCATGTTAGTTGACTTATGTATATATTATCACCTGTTTGAATATCTATAGGACCTATTAACATCACATCTCTTGTAAACTCACCCCAGAAATGCTGGTGTTTGTTTTGTTTAATTCATTATATGAATCTGCATATAAACAAACATAAACAGAAGCAATTCTAAGCCACTATAGGAAAGCCATACCTGGTGTCAAAATATTTCATCACATTTAATGACTATGATATACAACAGTATGCTAAATCACTTTCTCCTCCATTCCTTTTTATTTTTTTAATTATATAAGCAATATTCTCTTGGAAGTCATAAGTGATTATAGCAAGGGTGCCAGATTTGAAATTTAAGAAACAATACCATTTACATTAATATCAAAGTATGCAATATTTGGGTATAAATCAAACAAGCTATGTCCAACATATATATGAGAAAAACTACAAAACTCCAATTATGAAAGAAATCAAAACAGATCAAAAGAGAGAGAGAAAGAGATTCCATATAACTTGATAGGAAGACTAAATATTGTAAAGATGTCGGTTCTTCTGAAATTAATTCACAGATTCAGTGTGATCTCAATAAAGATCCCAGCAAGCTATCTTGTGGATACCAACAAACTGATTCTAAAATTTATATGGAAAGGCAAAAGATCAAGAATATCCAACACAATATTAAAGGAGAATAACAAAGTCAGAAGACTGACATACTGAATTTCAAGATTTACTACAAATCTACAGTAACCAAGACAGTGTGATATTGGCCAAAGAACAGACAAATAAATAAGTAGAAAATAATTAAGAGCCCAGAAATAGAAACACAGAAATATAGTCAAATGATTTTTGACAAAGGAACAAAGGCAACCGAATGGAGAAAGGATACACCTTTCTTTCTTTCATTCTTTTGTTCTTTCTTTTAGAAAGAGAAAGAGCATGTTGCAGAGGGACAGAGGGAGAGAGAGAAAGAATTGCAAGCAGAATCTCTGCTGAGTGTGAAGCCTGATGCAGGGCTTGATCCCACAACCCGGAGATCACAACCTGAGCTGAAATCAAGAGTTGGACACTCAACTGACTGAGCCACTGAGGGGCCCCGAGATACTGTTTTCAACAAATGGTGCTGAAACTACTGAACACCATATGTAAAGGGAAGAAAAAAGGAACAGAATATAGACACAGACCTTATACTCTTCATAAAAATTAGCTCAAAATGGATCATAGATGTAAATGCAAAACATAAAAGTAGAAAACAAGATAAAAGAAAATCTAGATGATTTTGGTTATGGCAATGACTTTTTAATATAACACCAAAGGCAAGATCTATGAAAGAGATAGTTGATAAGCTGAACTTCATTAAAATTAAAGGGGACCCCTAGGTAGCTCAGTGGTTTAGTGCCTGCCTTTAGCCCAAGGCATGATCTTGGAGTCCCGGGATCGAGTCCCACATTGGGTTCTCTGCATGGAGCCTGCTTCTCTCTCTGCCTGTGTCTCTGACTCTCTCTCTGTGTCTCTCATAAATAAGTAAAATCTTAAAAAAATAAAATTAAATAAAATCAAAAACTTCTGCTCTATGCAAGTCACTGGCAAAAGAATGAGAAAATAAGCCATAGACTGGACGAAAATATTTTCAAAAGACACATCTGATAAAGAACTGTTACCCAAAATATACAAAAACTCTTAAAATACAAAAATGAGAAAATGAACAACCCAATTTTAAAATGGGCAAAGACTTGGACACCTTATCCAAGAAGAGATAGCAAATAAACATATGAAAAAAATGCATCAGAAGTCATTGTGAATTACAAATTAAAATAACAATGAGATACCACTACACATTTATTAAAATGGTGAAAATCCAAAACACTAACACCACCAAATCCTGGAGAGGATGTGAAGCAACAGGAACTCTCATTTATTGCTGGTTGGAATGCTAAATGCTACACAGCCACTTTGGAAGAAAGTTTGGCAGTTTCTTTCAAACTAAACATATTCTTACTAAATTATCCAACAACCATACTCCTTGATATTTACCCAAATGAGTTGAAAATTTATGTATACACAAAACTGCAAACAAATGTTTAACGTAGCTTTGAATTGTTAAACTCATAATTGCTAAAATTCATAATTCATAATTGCTAAAACTTAGAAGCAACTAAGATATCCTTCCGTAGCTAAATGGATAAACAAACTGGTACCTCAAGACAAGAGAGTATTACTCAGTGCTAAGAGGAATGAGCTATAAAGCCATGAAAAGACACAGAACCTCAAATGTATATTCTAAGTGAAAGAAACCACTTTGAAAGGGCTACACAATGTATGAATCCAACTATATGACATTTTGGGAAAGGCAAAACTATGGAAACAATGGTTGCCAGGGGTTCAAGGGGAGGAAGGGAAAGATGAATAGATGGGGCACAGGGGATTTTTAGGGCAATGAAACTATTCTGTGTGACGCTGCAGTGTTGGATATATGTCATTAAACATTTGTCAAAACCCATAGAATATACAATACCAAGAGTGAATCCTAGTGTAAACTACAAATTTTAGTGTATAAAAATGTATCAAAATTTGCTATCAATTGTAATAAATGTGCCTACCACATTAATACAATGATGGGGGAAACTGGGGATGGTGATGGGCTATAGGGGAACTCTGTACTTTTTGCTCAATTTTTCTGTAAATCTAAAATTGCTCTAAAAAGGGTCTATTTTTTTAAAGGGGTCTATTTTTTAAAAATCAAGTAATAACATAAAGACATTCTTGCGAAAACCTCAAACCATTCAGAGCGTGTAGACAAAAACATTTAAGTCCCAAGTGATTCTTTCATACTAATCCCTCTTTCATCTCAAGGGGTAAATGCTATTAATGATTTGGTATGTATACTTCCATACCTGCTTTTTAATATAGCTATTTATATATGGGTACATTTCCACTAAGTTATTTTTTAATATATATGGACCATTTCATGCATATTATTCTGAAATATGCACAGTTCTTTAAGCCATCGACTAGTAATTGTCCTGGCCTTATAGGAAAACATGATCCAGAAAATGCATTTCCATGGTTGGTATGCTATAATCTAAAACTTCTTTTGTCTTCCCAGAGCATTGTACAGTGATGAGCATATTATGGGAACTCTAGAAATGTTTATGGATTGATGGGCAATTAAGTCAAGATGAAAAAGAATGAGGCCATTAAAATACACCTACATGGTCTGACAGTTAAATTTTAGAGAGAATCGACCCTTTGACTACACAGTCAGTATACCAGTGGAGTGTCCATTGTATAGGGTGAAAAACCCTTTTCATGTTTAATAATGATTTTAGCCCTTGGGGCTATACACAATGTAAGGATTGGTAACCACATTTCAGAGGCAAGAAAACTGAGGCTTGGGAAAGTTAAATAACTTGCTCAAAATAATCTGACTCATTGGCAATAGAGCTGAAATTCAAAACTCAGTCAAGCCTTCAAGTCTCATGGTACCATTCCAAAGTACCATCTACAGGTAACAGGTACCCACTGGCCCTTTTGTCACACAGTCCTAATTGGCTGAAAAGACCATCTGCATCCAACAGGGACAGGATCACATCCATATCTTACTCAATATTGGGTCTCCATCTTTCACTTTCCTGAAGCTGACCCTTATTTAATCACATGGGCTGTTTAAAGGTAGAATGCTAGACAGAGTTTTTACACAATCTGGTGCTCAGTTGCTTAGCAAACTGTTTTTATCATTAGGTGGGCAGGACTCACACACTGTTAAGTGAAAGAAAGGCAAAGGGGAATATATAGTAAATCCAGTGTTTATATGAATTTCATCCACAGGGAATATAGCAAAATAATCACAACTCAGTGGAAAAGGAGCTTTTGAGTGGGTTGTGAAATAAGCTATTAAGTCATGCAAATAAATCCAATGTCAACATCTCAGCCTAGTCTGATTGGATTCATGCATTGGAACTCATACTTCATGAGGATTTAAGACCCCCGATGTTCTCAGGGGTTTATTTAGTTGTTGTTCATTTGGTTTTCTGGGTTTTCTTTTGGGGGGGGGAGGGGATTTTAGGGAAGGCATGCCTGCTTTAAGGTGGGAAGCTCATGTGAAAAGGAAGTCTGTGTGCTGCAAAGGTTGAGAAAGTATATGATCCCAAGACCATATCAGAACTTTCAGCCTTTACCATTTCTTAGCTCTGTGCTCTAAAGAAGCATCCTCTCTTGTGCCATGTAACCTATCCATCTTACTGTCCCATTAGCTACTTCTGCCCAACCAGGCAGGGACCCAACAGTCAGATAATTCAGAGAGTATCCTCATCCAGGAATTGGAGATGTTGCTATTGATGGCAGAGACATTAACCTGTGAGTGGCTGCAAGCACCCTTTCCCCCTGTGCAACCCATCTTCAAGAACATTGTAAGACTTTGCTTATCTTGTACAAGGCCATAACTTCAATACCTAACCCAGCACCTGGTACACATAGTAGACACCACACAAATACACACTAATCTGTTACATGAGTGAAAAATAACCTTCTATTTTGTTATATAATTGCATGGCTGGATCTATTTGATACCAACATTTAGCTGTCTCTGACCAATGGACCATTCTTGTATTCCCAGTGCCAAGCACAAGTCCTCCTGGCTCAAAAAAACAGTTGTGCTAAGTAGTATGCTCTAAATTTTATATGCCATCTCATTTAATTCCATGTAATGCCTATGTAAATATATATCCTCATTTTACAGATGAGAAATCAGGGCTTCAGAGAAATCAAGTAATCTAGCTACAGTCCCAAAGCTAATACTTGATAGAACCAGGATTTAGGTCCCACTCTGTTTTAGCTGCAAACTCTATGTCCTCATCTGCCCTGGGTTGTGTTCTGCCCTAAGATGAAGCACTGTATACATGATCACTCAAATGCAGATACCAATGTTTAAATCCAGAACCTTTTAACTTATGAAACACTACTGTGTGAAAGACATTGGAAGATTCATTGACTCAGTGTACTCAGAATGGAAGGAACAAGCATAAGGATATAATAATACTGGTGAAATACGAATGAAACAGTAGTTAGAAATGAATTGTGAATTCATGAATTTTCCATGGTGGGAAAATTCTAAAAAGAGTAAGAAACTCTTCATTCTGGAGTGTCTTCAGAAGAACATTGTCTAGCTAAATATCTGCCCCACTTGATTGGGTCTTTTTTTTTCTTTTTAGATTTTATTTATTTGAGAGATGCACTGAGAGAGACAGAGACACAGGCAGAGGGAGAAACAGGCTCCATCAGGGAACCCTACGTGAGACCTGATCCTGGGTCTCCAGGATCACGCCCTGGGCTGAAGGCAGATGCTTAACCAATGAGCCACCCAGGTTTCCCTGATTGGGTCTCTATATTGCCCAAAAGCAGGTGGGGGGAATGGAAGGTTTCTCTCAAGGTCAGTATCTCCTCTCTGCCTCCTCCTCTCCCCTCTTCCTTCAGTATCTCCTACATATGAGGAGGCAGTGTGCTGAAGAATAATGAATGAGACACAGCTTTTGTTGCTGTTTTTCTTTTCAAATCCTACAACAGATAAAAAATAGGACAAAACATGGTTAGTGCAGCTCAAGTAATGCACAGAGAAACTCACTCAGCCACAGTATGGTCTGAAGAGCTGCCTAGGCTAAGCTTCAGTGGAGTCAAGAGCTTGGGTATGCAGAGAACTTCACGCAGTTCAATGCTGCCAGAACGTAAAGCAAGAAGCAAAGAGTGGTGAGAAATGAGCAGGACAGGGTGGCTTACTTTCCAAGTAAGTCATGTTATGTTGACAAGTTATAGATGTGTATTTGGAGAGCTTAGGCAGAGGCCTGACAAAGTTGGATATGAAGTTTAGAAAAATTCCTACAGCTGCTATATATTTGAATGGAATTGGACAGAAGGCCAGAGGGCCAAGTTAGGAAGCTGGCAAAGAGACCCAGCAAAATACAGGAACTTGAATGGGGGGGTAATAGGGGATGTGACAATGATTCAGAAAGTTAAATATTTCAGAAGAGTAGGAAAATAGCTTATCATGGAGAAAAATAATAAACTAGGGAAAAAAGGCAGAACAAAAACTGGGAGTACAGAAGATTAACAAAAACTGGGAGTATAGAATATTAAGGAAGTTACAGAGCAATGTTAAGAATAAGAATTTAAGTATGTCATGGTATGCATTTAAGAATAAGTAATTATGCCATGATATACGTGGTATACATTACTGCAGCTGTCTGTTGTCCTTTTTGACTAGATTCTCTCTCTTAATAGGTTTTCAAGGTTCATCCATGTTGTAGTATACATCAGTGTTACATTTCTTTTTCTTGCCAAATAATATCCCACTGAAAGACTATACCATAGTTTATTACATCTCCATCAATTGATGAAAACTACCAGCAATATATAAAGGTTCCAATTTCTCCACTTCCTCCTGTACCACTCCAGCGGAGGAGAGCCTGGGTGGCTCAGTTAGTTAGGCATCGGACTCTTGGTTTCTGCTCAGGTCATGATCCCAGGCTTGTGGGATCAATCCCATGTCAGACTCTGCCCTCAGCGCAGAGTCTGCTTCAGATTCTCTCTCCCTCTGCTCCTCCCCCTGCTTGTGTGCTCACTTTCTCTCTCTCTCTCTCTCTCAAATAAATAAAATCTTTAAAAATATATTGTTTAAAAAATAAAAAACAAAAATAACCATTCCAGTGGGTATAATGTGGCATGAAATAAGCCCTCACATTAACTGTGATTTCTAACACAAACTATTTCTATGGCTTTGATTTGCATTTCCTTGATAGCTAATGATTTTAAGTAGCTTTCCATGAGCTTATTGATTATTTATATATCCTTTTTGGACAAATATCTATTCAAGTCCTTTGGCTATTTTTAATTGTGTTTTCTCTAAATTATATATATATACTTTCTACACATTATATAGATTACATACTAGATAAAACTCCCTTATCAGATAATATGATTTATAAATATTCTCTCTTATTCTGTGGATAGTCTTCTCACTCTCTTGATAGAATCTTCTGAAGCACAAAATTTTTAATTTCAATGATATTCACCTATTTTTCCTTTGTTGTTTGGGCTTCTAACATATCTTAAAAAACCACTGCCTATCCAAAGTCAAGAAGATTCATACTTATGTTTTCTTCTAAGAGTTCTACAGTTTTAGCTTTTACATTTGGGTCTTTGTTCAGTTTTGAGGTAATTTTTGAATATGGCATGAGGTAGGGCTTCAATTTCTTCCTTTGGTACATGGATATCAAGTTGTCCATATAATTTATGGAGAAAACTATTCTTTCTCTATTGAACTGTTTTGGGAGACTAGTTGATAATCATACACAGTAAATGTGAGGGTTTACTTCTGGAATCTCAATTCCATTCCATTTAACTATATATCTATCCTATGCCAATAAGCACACTGTGTTTGGGGCACCTGGGTGGCTCAGCGGTTGAGTGTCTGCCTTTGGCTCAGGGCCTGATCCCAGATTCCCCAGATCAAGTCTCACATCAGGCTCCTTGCACGGAACCTGCTTCTCCTCCCTTTGCCTGCGTCTCTGCCTCTCTTTCTGTCTCTTTCATGAATAAATAAATAAAACCTTTTTTTTAAAAAATCACACTGGGGCAGCCCAGGTGGCTCAGCGGTTTAGCGCTGCCTTTGGCCCAGGGCCTGATCCTGGAGACCCGGGATCAAGTCCCACGTCGGGCTCCCTGCATGGAGCCTGCTTCTCCCTCTGCCTGTGTCTCTGCCCCTCTCTCTTTCTCTCTCTCTCTCTCTTTCTGTCTCTAATAAATAAATCTTTAAAAAAAATCACACTGTATTGATTATTTTTTTTTTTTTTTTTTTTTTTTTTTGTATTGATTATTATAGATTTGTGAGTTTTGAAATCAGAAGGTCCTCCATTATTATTTTAGTCAATTCTGCAAAGAAGCCAGCTGGGATTTTGATAGGTACTACATTTATTCTGTAGGTCATTTCTGAAAGTATTGCCATCTCAACAATATTGTTTCCAACACATGAATGCAAAACATCTTTCCATTTTCTTAGATTTTACTTAATTCTTCAAAAATGTTACGTAGATTTAAAGTTAAGTTTTACACTTATTTTATTAAATTTATCCCTAATTATTTTATTTTATTCTTTTTGATGTCACAGTAAATAAAATTGTTTTCTTAAATTTTTTCCTGATTGCTCATTGCCAGAGTACAAAAATACAATTGTCTTTTGTATATTGATATTGCATCCTACAAACTTGCTAAACTTATTATTTCTAATAATTTTTAGTGGATACTTAGGATTGATACATACAAGATCATGTCACTTACAAATAAGAGCTTTTCTTGATGCCTTTTATTTCTTTTTCTTGCCTAACTGCCCTGGCTATAACCTCCAGTATAATATTGAATGAAGTGGTGAGAGCAAATATCTTTGTCTCCTTCCTGATCTTAGGGAAATGCATTCAGTCTTTTACCATTAACTGTGATGTTAACTATGGGATTTAAGCATATGGCCTTTTTTTTTTTTTTTTTTTTTTTTTTTTATTTATGATAGTCACACAGAGAGAGAGAGAGAGAGAGAGGCAGAGACACAGGCAGAGGGAGAAGCAGGCTCCATGCACCGGGAGCCCGACGTGGGACTCGATCCCGGGTCTCCAGGATCGCGCCCTGGGCCAAAGGCAGGCGCCAAACCGCTGCGCCACCCAGGGATCCCAAGCATATGGTCTTAATAGGGAAAGAACGTTCCCTACTATCCTAGTTCATGGAGTGTTTTTATCATAAAGGAGTATTGAATTTTTTTTCTTTTCTCCATCTATTCATATGATAGTGTTTATTTTATTCTATTGATATGGTATATTACATTAGTTGATTTTTGGATGTTTAACTAAACTTGCTTTCCTGCATTAAACACCAGTTGGTTATGATGTATAATTCATATAGATGTTGCTGGATCTGATTTACTAGTATTTTGTGGAGGATTTTTGTGTCTATATTCCTCAAAGATTGGTCTGTAGTTTTCTTGTCATGTCTTCATCTGGTTTTGTATCAGGATACTGTTGGCCTCATAGAATACAGAGGAAGTGTTTTCTCCTCATTTGGGGAAAAGTTTATGAAGAATTGGTATTTACTCTTTTTTAAATGTTTGGTAGAATCATCAGTAAAGCTATTTGTGCCTGGGCTTTTCTTGGTGGGTCATTTTAAAATTTCTAATTCAATCTTTTTACTTGTTATGGGTTTATTCATATTTTATATTTCTTCTTGAGTCAGTTGAGCAGCATTTATCTTTCTAGCAATTTCTTCATTTCATCTAACTTGTTGGCATACATTTATTCATTCTATTACCTTATAATCCTTGTTTCTTTTTATAAGGTCAATAGTAATGTCCCTTCTTTCATGCCTGATTTTGGTAATTTGAGACTTCCCTCTTTTCTGCTTGGTCAGTTGAGCAAAAGGCTTGTCATTTTTGCTGATCTTTTCAAAGAAACAACTTCTCCGTATGTTAATTTCCATTCTAATCTTTATTTCTGTCCTTTTGTTTGCTTTGGGTTCATTTTGCTTTCTTTCTACATTTCTTAAGGTGAAAGAACAGGTTACTGATTTGAGATCTTTCTTTTTAATACAATGTTTAGAGCTATATATGTTCCCCCTAAGCATTTAGAAGCATTGCATATACTTTGGTATGTGTGTCTTCATTTTCACTCATCAACAGTTTTTTTTGTTTTTTTTGTTTTTTTTTTTTTTAACTTGTGATTTCTTCTCTGGCCTATTGTTTTGTTAGGAGTCTTTTAATGTCCATATATTTGTGAATTTCAGAATTTTCTTATTGTTTTGTAATTCTACATTATTGTGGCCAAAGAACATAGTTTATATGATTTAAATCCTTTTATATTTTTTGAGGCTTGTTTTCTGGTGTATCTGGGGAACATTCTACGTACACTAGAGAAGGCAATGTATTCAAAGTTCTCTTTCACTTTTTCCCTGATCCATTTCTCTTTTGCCCTGATCCATTAAGCTGTCTACATCATTTAATATCACATCCCACTGTTAGGTTTCACTAACTTCCAGTTGACTGTTCTATTGGTTTTGATAATACCCCGGGGGGGGCGGGGGGGCATAATTGCTCCACAGTTTGACCCAATTAAATTCACACTCTTTTGTGGGGGTACTTTCGAGACCAGTTTTATTTTGTTTTATTTCTGATTTCAGGAGGACAGATCTTCCCTAATAATGTCTGGTAAACTAAGTACGCTATGGTTAGATTGGTGCTCTCATAGAGCTACCAACCTCTTTAATTGCTTACCATCACAATCTCTATTGTTTAGGAGAGCACCTTTAGACTTAAAATTCCCCATTCTCTGTTTCAAATCAAGTGAGTTCCTTTGGGTAGAGTTTTAGAGCTCTCTTTTCTTTTAGCCTACCTCTCTGCCTAGGAAATCTCTGAGCCACCACTCTGAAGCTGGGGATTGAAGTGACACCCTTGCTTTGTGAGCAGTGTACTCGGTATGGGTGGTAATCTTTGGTATTCTTGACTCACCTCTCCTAGGGTGGAGCCTCTCTCCTACCAGCAAGCTAAGCAAGGGTGCTTTGTATCTCAGTACTCTCAGCTGCTACATCTGGGGTAGAGTCTCCATCTCATGTGCGTGGCCTGGGTGGAGGAAGGTGGTGTCTAATCTTTTAGCTATATTAACTAGGAATTTAGATTCTGTAACTCAGAGCTAGATAGGATGAGAATACTGGTGGTCTGCCCCTCTTACTGAGACACCACATCCTTTGACTGAGAGCTGAAGGGAAAGTAAGCTCCATCTTCTTGGCCCCATCTGCCCAAAGTAGAGCTTCCATCTCACTGCATTGGGTGAAATGGGGTAAGAGTGAGAAGGAGCAGCAGACTGTAGCTCAAATGCCATATACCCTTGCTGCTCTTGTCAAGATTTAGTGAATTTTCTTAAGTACATCTTCATTTGCTACATACAGTTAGGACAATTCCAAAGACTTTAAATGGGTGGGCTTCTTTTTATCATTTGTACCAGTTATGGTTGTTTTGCTGGGGAATAGATCTGTGGAGTTCCTCACACTGTCATTTCAGAAATGGAGCTCTAATAATCTTCTCTTCTAAGCCTCAGAGACTTAGAAGTTGATTTATTATCAAAGTAGAGCCTCACTTAACATGACCAAAGCCATGCCCAATATTAAAGCAGAATTGAAATAAACTCAAGGGGGAAAAAAATTGCTAACGATTAGCCAAATCTATCTTTCTCTGATAAGTTCTTGTCTCTTAAAACTGAATAGCCTTCATTTGTCAGATTCCAGAGTAATGCCTTTCCTATTTTTCCTTTGTCCTTTCTGTTGCTTTAGCTGGCTGCTATATTGTGTCTATGCATACTGCATCCTTCTGATGAGAAACCCCAAGTTACTTCAGGCTACTTGAAATCTTTAACACACAGTAGCTACTTAAGGATGACCATATGTGGGGTGCCTGGATGGCTCAGTCAGTTAAGCAACTGACTCTTGATTTCAGCTCAGGTCATGATCTCAGGGTCATATGATCGAGCCCAACGTTGGGATCCATGCTCAGCAAGGAGTCTGCTTGGGATTCTCTCTCTCCTTGTCCCTCTGCTCCTCCTCCCACTGCTCTCTCTAAAATAAATAAATCCATCTTAAAACAAAAATGAAAACAAAAAAAAGATGATAAGATGGCAGGAATGCTATCTATTCTATTCTCCAAGTAGTCCTAAATCCTAAAAACAATGCCTGGCTTGTCTGATCCTTCATAGCTGCTCTCCAAACATATTTTTTAAATTAATGATGGTATGAGCAATCTTCTCCTGTTCCTCTGTCATACTGGCTGCCCTATGGATGGACATGGTGAGAGGATGGTTTGTCTTATGGTATCCTCCTGAAAGTATCCTCCCAGAGAGTGGTTCAAACTGGGACCCTGACACCTATGTTAAAGGATTCTGTGTATTGATAAAATGCTCCAAAGAGTATTCTAGACAGGAGATCTGGCCTCATCTTCAAAGTTATCTCAGGAAACCCAAGGGGCATATTCTTGCATCTGTAGCTGACACTATAGAACAAAGTGTGGTCCATCGGTTATATGAATGAAAGCACATGTAAGGAAGTTGACTCTGAGAGAATACTGTTGAAAAGAAAATAAATGTTATGAAAAATCAGCCTACACCTATCCCATAGAGAGCCCTAAATGCCTGGCAATACCGCATGATCAGAAGATGAAAGCTTGCCTCTTTATTTAGGTCTGAGAGAATCAGGTCTCTTTGAAAAGCCATCAGAGCCTTGCCTTCAGATGAATGGGTCTAGAAGTCCTAGAAAATTTCTGGAAGGATGATAAAAAGTTACCATCAAACCATCACAAGAAGTCTTTTTGAGAATTGTTGTGAATTTCTAAGATTTTGGCTCAATATCTGTCTTATGTATTAAAGTTCACCTTCTTACTGAGCCCCACACCAGCCCTGACTACAGACTTGGCCAGGCCCCCTGCCTACTCACCCAACAACATGAGTTGGCTTTCACCTCATCTAGATCTCTGGCTTTCTGATCCTCCCTGTCACCTAAAACTTGCCCACTCCTCATTCTATCTTGATCTCACTCTGCTTTCCACAGAGTAATTAATACATTGGTTAATTAGTAAGTTCAGTTAATTTATCAATCTCCTGCTTGAGTCCCTGTTGGGATTCTGTGACTCTGTGTCTTTAATCTTATTGGAAAACGGCCATGTCCCAGATATCCTCTCTTCTTCCCAGGTCATTTAAAAAAAAGCAAGGGTAGGGTGGGGTCATTACAGAAAGAAGTGGGTAAAAAAGCAACTCTCAATCTTTACCCTCTTAGTATCAGCTTTGAGACACCTGCCAAGTACAATCTATGCTAAGGTTCAAAGAAAAGGCAGGTAACTTTGAAGATTTTATTTCACAGGGACAAAAGATAAAAGTCTCTGTCAAGTTGTCATTAGATGCTTAATGCTACTCATGGTGGGGTGCTGGAGCTCCCCTCCTCCTCTGTAGACCTCTAGCAGATTACATTTCAGAGCCTTAATTTGAGGAAGGATTTATAGCTGTGAAGAGGTATAATATCATTTTGATTTGGATTGTACAAGGCTGAGGAAGCCAGATTACATTTGTATGAAACTGTATCAGAAGATATAACTAAAGCTACCAAAATCAAATAAAGGAAAATTTTCCAGGGAGCCCAAAAAATAGAGGCCTTGCCTTTCCAACACCCCTATACTGTTTCACTATTATTCTGATTTATACCAAGAGGATCCAAGCAGAAACACAGAAAGTTAAAAAGGAAAAGAAGAGAAGAGAAGATGGCAAAATGCTTATGCTCACCTGATCTGTCCATTGACCAATTTGTCATAAACCTAACCTAGAGATTCGGTTCCCTGGATAAAGAAAAAAAAAATTAATTAACTCTTAGACAAGTGTAGAAATTAGTATGGGGGAACAACTTATGAATAATGCCCTGCTTTCTTCTCCTGAGGCACTAATTCAGAGTCTCAGAGAAATCCATCAAATAGCCTCTGAAGTTTCACGGGGCCTCAGCCCACCCACCATAGCCAGATGCCACCACATGCGTGTGTCACACAGCAGCCCCCAGATAATGACTTACACAGAGAGGGAGCCTTCCTTTCCAAATACTCTTAAAACTATTTTAGAACCTGAGTCTCCTCATTTGCATAGCAAACAATAAATCACATTGTGTCCTGCAAATACCCAGTCTTCTCTACAAGGAAGCATGGAAAACTATTAGCTATTGCTGGAATCGTTTGTACTACACAGCTCCACAGCCCTGGGCAGATCACCAGCATCTTCTAGCAGGATTTAGAGATGTGTAGACAAAATACCACAAGTAGAACTTCTAAAATTGAAATTATTGTGTCAAAGCCTCTAGATTCAACCAGTGTTGTTCATGGTTGGAGAGAATTGAGGAAAGCAGAGCTGCTTCTTATCATCAAAGAACTGTTAACTTCCCAAAATGAGGGAAAATCATGCTGACAGCCAGAAGCATCTTCAGAGACTACCTAATTCTCAAACTGTTGGTTCCTCTAAGACTGGTTAGTAGCCATAGAAAATGATGCATGAGGATGATTTCTCTGATTTCTACCAGGAGTTCTGACCTCTCAAACACTACAGAAGATGGAAAGACCATTTTTCCACAGGAGCTACCTTCAGCACACATTTTTTTGCACCTGTACATCTCCTCAGACAAACAGAACAGAACAACTGTCTTAGCTCCAAAGTTAAAGTTGCATTGGACCCATTACTAGAAGCCTCAAAAGTCTTTTGTTTTGGTATGCACAGATGTCTTGATTAACCTGAATATAGAAGAGATGTCGTCAGAAGGCACCTCTTCTCCAAATGTGGAACTAAAACATGGTTTCCTCAGGGTCAAAAAGAAGTGATAAAGGCATGAAATTTAGGCCAGATCTGGAAATTAATAAAATAAAATTACATTATATTACATTACACATATAAATTACATATATACTATATTAATATAATAAAAATACACCCAAAATCCCTCAGATTGCTCAGAAGGACCCCCAGGGATAATTTATATTTATATTTATATTACTTTATAAAATTTATAGCATATCTACAGTAAGCTAATATGAATACTTGTAAAGATACCTGTTAATATCTTTATCTTATTCTCGAATCATAAACAAACCTCAAGATAAATGAACCTTGTTTCTAAGATTCAGTGTCATCTAGGAAAAAGGTAAAAAGCAAAGTTTTTTTCTTTTAGGAGTCCACTGGTTCCCTCACCATCTTTTCAGGTAACATAAGTTCCTTCTAGACTCTGAGAAAGCAAAGAACCGTAGCTTCTATAACCTTGGAACACTAAGCAAGTTATCAATAACAGAACCTTAAAATTTGACCTGGAACTCTCTGAGAAGTGGATGCCCTGCAAGCAGAAAATAATACAAGAAAGAGGAAGTGGGCAAGAAGACCTCGCCATGCTGCTGACATTTTAGTTTTCCGAGCTTTCGTTTCCTCCTCTGGAAAATGGCAAGTGTAGTTTAAGACAAGCCTAAAACGAAAGTTAAGCTCTCTCATTAAAAAAATGAAAATAAAATGGCCTTTAGCTCATAGGAAGAAAATGCACTCAAAATATCCTCATAGTTTATTAACCTGCACCAAGAAGGCAGGGTTAGTATGCATGGTGGTTAGGAACATGGTTAGGAACGTATGGTACGTATAGTGGTAGTATGTATGATGGTTAGAAACAGGGTAGTACATATGAGGTCTGAATCATGTGCCCCATACTGATCACATCATTGACTAGCTGCATAATCTTAGGGAAACTACTTAGCCTCTCTGAGTCTCAGTTTTTCTATCTGTATCAGAAAAATAAAATAGTCACAGGACTATTACAAGGATTACATCTAATAATACACATAAAGCTGCCCGCATAATCCCTGGCCCCACAATAGGCACAACAACAAACATGAGTTACCATCAGAAATGCAATTAATAGTCATTCTATTTAAGTATAAAAAAGTAAAATTTACATACTTGTGACACTCTTTATCTGGGAAAGGATAAAATCAAGGGTCAAAATGGAATTATAAGAAAGATGGCATTATGTGATGTCCTTCAGATTAATCAAAGTTGCCAAACAAAGCAATTCAAAGTCAGAAAAATCTTTTGAGCTATTTTACAGTACCTATGTCTGCCCTCACTTGGGGAAGGGAAATATACGTTCCTCACATTCTGGAAAGCTATTCAGAAATGTTAGCTGACCCCTGACAAACCTTCAGCTTCCCCAGGAACACAGTGAGGCAGCGTAATTTGAGCAAGCCAGCGGAAAGCATTAACCCACATCCAAGCGCTGCGCAGTCTCCATCTGTGTGATTTCACCACAAACCACAGCTTGCCTCTGTGGACACTGAGCCCAGCTGCCAGGGAAAGGTTTCAGACCCAGAGTGGTGCCCCAGCAATTTCCAGTTCAGTGGGAAGCTGGGAAACGCCTGGTCTCAGAGCACATGACTTCCTCATATTTCATCACTTTCCAGGCTTTAAACAATTTTAACCTTCCCTCTGGGTGGACAGAGAATGCTGTGCCTCTAAGTAGAAACACCAGACTTAGGGTAGCGTGAGCAGATCTTGCATCCTTCAGTAGGCATCCCTCCAGTGGGCATCCAATTAGCGCTATGACATTGGCTGAGTCCTAACTTCTCTGAGCTTTGCTTTCCCCATCTGTAAAATGGGCAAAAGCTGACTTTGGGGGCTGTGGGGAGATGTATACCTTCTGCACAAATGTGTAGATACTGTTGCTAATTTTTTTAAGGTCCCACTCATTTTCTGCTCTGAACTGAAAGAGGTTGTCAATCTACTCTCACACCCCTCTCTAAAAACAAAACAAAAAACACAAAACAAAACACACAGAGAACAATGTTTCCAAAAGCTAACAAACTTGAGAAGAAGAAGAAAGAAAATTCCCTGCCACCTAAATTGGCCGGGGCCAAGGCGACAAGCAGCTTGGGCAAAGCAGCCGGTGTCTACAATTTATTCTTTAATAACTTCTACTGTAATATTTCTGGGGCACATCAAAGGACAATATCAACCCGATGTTGGTAATCCCTCTCACATATAAAAACTTTCATTACAGAGTGTTAAAGGCATCACTCTGTCTGAGAAATGGGAATCAATAGGAGTTGGCTGCTTTTTTTCCTTCCTAACCCAGGGAAACGGCACCAGCTTTTTCTCCATAGTGAGGCCACGCTGTGTGGTCAGAGTTTCCTCTAATGGCTGCAGATGAGCAACAAGATGAAACATCTCTGTGATAAAGAAAAAAGGGGAAAAGAATTTCAGGAGAACACATCTCTGTGCCAGAAACCTAGAGCGGTCCAACATAATTAGCCCTAAGTGGGGCCTGTAAACATTGGCTTTTGATGTTATGCTTAAAAGTCACTGGGACTCATTCTAACTTGGTCACTTTTGTGCCCACAAAATCAAATGTAAAAGATTTTAATTTTAGAGAATGTTTTTAATGAGCACCCGAATGGCAGGACAATTTTGGGATATTGCAGCAGATCTTAGTAATACAAACTGAGAGAGTAGTTAGCAGATAGCCATTAATTTTCCCCTACTATCTATAATGTGATGTATGAGAGTCAGAAATATAAAATTCCTTACAAATCTTTTTAAATCAGCCTAACTATAGCATTCCTTTCCTTTAAAGCATCATTCTAGATTCTTTAAAGAGCCAGAATCACCACGTATTTTTCCTTCATTATGAACATATAAAGGTCAAAGGCTACTCATAGCATGTCCCTAGTCAAGGTCATCAAACAAACCATATCTTGCCAAAGCCAGTGGCCAATTTCAGGTCTCCCTTCATTTAACCACTTAGCAGCATTTAATATTGACCATCCCCTCCTTTTATACACAACCACCTCTACAACTACTCATTCCCTCCACTGCTACCTTGCTCTATCTATCTTCTTTATGGTTTTATCAGGATTTGAAACCATCTCACTTATTATTGTGTATGTTGGTTAGCTGACTTCATCCCTTTTGCCTAAAAAAGAACTTTTTGGCACATCACAGACACACCATAAATATGTTATCTGACTGACACTTGGCCTTTTCTTACAACAGATAAAAGACTTAAAGCACAGAGTAACCCAACATACCTAAGATTGCACAGTGATTGGCCCAGGCAGGATTTGAATTCAAGGTCTTGTAACATGAAACCCACACTTACCAAACCGTTATATCATGGAAAGGCAGTCTCAGGGTAAATGTCCAGGAGAGGTGGGTTGGTAAACTTTTAGGGGACAGATTGCAAATACTTTTGGCTTTTGTCCTAGAACCCTGTACAGGATCAGCTAAGATTTGTGGAATGAATGAATTTCACCTCTGTCCACAGTTCTCTCAACAGCAAGACCTTTGAAGGTAAAGACCAGATGTGGTAAAGACCAGCTCAAACACCTCATTGGCCATAGTGGGGAGTTAAATTAAGTCCTACAAATTGGTCTATTTACAAAGAGGAGACAGAAGTATGGACAATTTCAATTCAGTCAGAAAAGAAGTAAAGGACCAGGAATGACCAGAAGTTGAAAAATCAATGTTCTTCCTTTTCTAATCCAAGTAAGGGCTCTCTCCATATGGAGAAAGTAAGCATTGCCCTAAGTATGAGGGGAGGGAGAGAACTATTCTCACCTTGCTGGCTTCCTACACTCCTACCCTACTGAGACAGCCTTTTGGCTACTGCACAAAGAGCCAAAAGGGACTCCTTCACAGCATGAGAATACTTTTAGCTATAGACCAGGAGGAGGTTTTCTCTTGGTCTTTTATTCAGTCATTCACAGAAGGGGACATCCTGTGACCTCATTTTCACTCTGAAGTAAGAGAGAGAGCCAAGTGGCTTCCTGCCTCCAGATTCTATAGAAACTGCCCCCCTTTGATGGCTCCTTTCCACTCCTCTGATGCAAATCATGGGGGAAGAGCTCGTTTCAACTTCCAGGGTGGGTGGATTTCCTTGGGAATCAGCTATTTCCTGGGAATCCAGACAGTACCAGTGGAAGGAGAACAGAAGGAAGGCCCCATTTCAATCCTCTGAGTCATTGCAAAGGACTTCTTTATTAAAAGTAATACTCATCAAGGGAAAGGTGCTTAGGGAAAAAAGGTAGTGGCTCAGCAATATGAGTGGGACATGTAAATAGAAGACTTTCAATATGGCTATTTTGATAGCACCCTGGTGAAGCAGTCATTGTGATAGTGGCATAAAACTACTCGCAATTTTGGTTCATAACCTGGAGAAATACCTAAATGAATGATTTTGGATCAGTAATAATAATTTTTGCTTGCCAGTTTCCTTGTTTTTTGTCTTTCTCCTTGAAGACAAAGACTATCCCTGTCTCAATTATCATTGCATCCTTACTGCCCAGCATGGTACCTCACATGTAATTACTGGAAAAAAAAAAAAAGACTACTACCAGTAAGATGACTCCTCCTACTACCATCATTACTACTATTGCCTATGCCCAGTGCTTACAGAAAGTAGGTGTGTAATAATTCGTTGAAAAAATGAACTGTACCATTTACTACTACCATTTAGCTACATCATTACTACTACTACTACCACCACCACCACCAAGTAATCCTGTTGGCTCTCCATCAAAAAGACAAAAGACAATGGCAAAAAAAAAAAAAAAAAAAAAAAAAAGCCAATGGCAAGGATTATGCCTGGATTATTTCAATTATCATCCCCATTTTACACATAAGACCATACATAGAGAAGCACCCTAAGAAGACCATGCAGTATGTGGTAGAACTGGAATAATAGTGTTATTATTATACTTGGCCAAAAAAAAACTAGAAGAAAGGAGAAAAGGTTAAGGGTTAAGGATAGGACTGTACTTAGTGCCTCTATTTTGGTCTCAGGCACTCAAGCAATTTTTTTTTTTCACTGAAAGGAACCAGGGATCCTTGAAGAAATGACAGATTGTAGATCTGACACAGGAAATGGACAGAATGAATGAGAAAAGCTTGTCATAGGAAGCTATCAAAGCCTACCAAAGTCATGTCAGAAGGACTTGGAGCCAACTTGAAAGGAGTTCCCACTGGCCAAAGATGAACCAATTTCAACATCAAAAACAATTTTGAATGTGGTAGAATGAAACAGATCTCATGCATATAAAAATCCATGAGTTCCATAACGGTATTTTTTTAAAAAATCATTGGTCACCTTTAGGAGTTGTTAGGGTAACAAATCATAATTCAGAAGAGATATAACTAAGGGAAAGAATCAAGCATTTACTCTAACTTTCTGTGTGGACTGCATTTCAAGAGACCCAAATAGGAACTGAAAGTTCCATATGGAGGAATCACATCTAGTAAGAGCATGAGGAATGGCAGCATTAGAAAAGCACCATCTGCAGCTCTTAATGAAATAATGGTTCTAGGCAACCATAATCTATGGCTCCTAAAACAGAAGTTTAAAGCTTGACAGGGAACTTGATATTGAAGGGATCAGACTGACAACACCTGAATCTAGGGGTCAACTGTAACCTAATTAAAAGTGGGATGACCAGACACTACATCAGTGGTTCCCAAACTTTGCTGCACATTAGCATCAGGCAAAGAGGCAGGCACAGCTCTTAAAAATCTCCATGCTCAGGTCACAATCCATAGCAATTAAATCATAATGTCTGGGATAGTAATCAAGCATCAGTAGGGTTTTTTAAAATTTGTTTTCCCACTTTTTTAAAGATTTATCAGATGATTCCAGTGTAAAGCAAAGTTTGGGAACCCACTGAATTTTACGGCTAATGGTGTGATGCATTGGGAGATACACAATGCCCCCTGCAATATGTTACTTCCTAACAACACCTAAGTCTAACTAAAAACCTAGAAATATGAAGAATAAAGAAACATTCAAACAATGATACTACAAGGGAAGAATTAGCAACAAAATATAGAGTTTGGAGAATCCAATGGAGAAAAAAGGCCTATTTTTTTTTTCAATAAATGTCATCTTTAAAAATGGTGGTGGGGCGGGGATCCCTGGGTGGCTCAGTGGTTTAGCACCCGCCTTCAGCCCAGGGCGTGATCCTGGAGTCCCGGGATCAAGTCCCACATTGGGCTCCCGGCATGGAGCCTGCTTCTCCCTCTGCCTATGTCTCTGCTCCTCTCTCTCCCTCTCTCTGTGTATCTCATGAATAAATAAATAAAATCTTAAAAAAAATAAAAATGGTGGTGGGAAATGCCTTTCTTAAAATATAGCTGGAAGAGCTATGCTTCTGGCTATGAAGGAGTAACTTGTATTAGACGAACCCTGCAAAAGAAAATAGTTATCCTGATGCATAGAATAAAAAATAAGACCAACTGTTTGAAAACACCACAGAACCACGAGGGCAACCAGGATTTAAGCAGAAAATGAAAGCTCATTTAAGTCAGCCCTATAGTTACAGCAGCTTTTTGCCCAAAGGGTAACTGTTAATTTGCATTGTGGGGATAATCACCAGTAGAAAGTAGCAATCTATAGTTTGCAGCAACTTCTCTGTGTTGAAGAGGTAAAACTGGAAATTAAGGGCTAGAGAAGCAGCAGCAGCTAGGACATGAGGAGCTAAGATTTCTGAGAAAAGGGACCAAAGAGAAGTGATCTCAACATTCCCAATTCAATTTCTCCTCTAGATTTTCCCAATTCAATTTCCCCTCTAGTTTGCAAATTCCTAACCTACAAATGTGTGGAATGGGGGAGGAGGGGGGAGGAAGGGGGCAGAAAAGCTAAGCAGAAATCAATTGCTAAGAGACTGAACAGCTAAGGAACAATTTTGGCAGTCCAGTAATGATTGAAAGACAAATGCTGGAATTTAGAACTTGCTAAGGACAAAGAGCCACAGTAAACATCCCAGACATTCAGCTGAGAAACTCTGAAGGCTTGAGTTGTTAGAATGAAGGGGAAATAAGCCAGACCCAACTTTGAAAAATCTCATTTCTTGATTAGATCAATGTGACCTGCTCGTACTGTATCCACTTGCCAGAATATTAACATCTCTCTGGAAGAAGATAATAAAATCTACATGAAAGGAAATACTAAGAGAAACTAGAGGGAGTTATTTAAGCAGAAGAAAACATTCCCAGATGAAAGCACAGAATGCAAAATGCAGTGAAGAGTACCAGATTGGGGTAAATACGTGGGTAAATCCTGAATAAATAAGAATGTTTAAGAATGTCTTGGTGTGGGATTGAATTACATGGTGACAATGACATAGAAGAGGAGACAGTATAAGTGGCAAATAGATGCATTATAGGTTTCCTAAAACGAAAATAAAAAAGAGACAGATTGTCAGACTAGATTAATAACACAAAACATAAAAGAAAAATCTTAAATAAAGATCAGAAAGTCAAACTGTCTTTTATTTACAGATGGCTTGATCATGTATGTAGAAAACCTTAAAAACCTGCAAAAAAATAACCGAACTAATAAATGAATTTTGCAGGTCAAAGGATATGAAAGCAACATACAAAAATCAATACTATTCCTAACACAATCAATGAATAATTGGAAAATAAAACTAAAAGTACAATTTCATTTACATGTCACCCCAAAACACAAAATACATGCAAGACCTTTGTACTAAAAACTAAAAAACACTGTAAAAATAAATTAGGAAACTAAATAAATGGAAGATACAGCATATTCCCAGATTCCATTGAAAGATTCAATATTGTCAAAATGGCATTTCTCTCAAAAATCAGTCTAAAGATTCAATGCAATTCCAATGAAAATCACAAAAGGACTTTTTGTAGAAACTGACAAACTGATTATAATTTATATGAAATGCAAATGAATGAAAACAGAGCAAGGCAATTTTAATACAGAAGTACAAAATTGGAGAACTCAAACTACTTGGTTTTAAGACTGACTATAAAGCAACTCTAATCAAAACCGTGTGTTATTAGTGAAAGAATAAATTAAACAAGGAAAACAGATGGAGAGTCCAGAAATAGACCCACACATAAATGGTCAATCAGCTTTTGACAAAGACGACAGGGCAATTCAATGATGAAATAGTCTTTTTGATAAACAGTACTAGAACAACTAGATATTCATATGGGGGGAAAGGCCAGAGGAAAGAACACTGACTCTTACATCATATACAAATATTACCTCAAAATATATCAGAAACGAAGTTTCTTGAAGAAATCATGGGGAGAAAAACCCTTGCAAACTTGAAGTAGAATAAGATTTCTTAGAAAGGATCAAAAAGCATAATAAACCAAAATTTTAAACTTCTGCATTTTAAAAGCCATTGTGCAGCAATAGAAGAACATATCTGCAACATACGTATCTGACAAAGGACTTGTATCTAAAATACATAAAGAACTCCTACAACTCAATAAGACAGGGGAAAAAAAGCCAAAGACTTAAAAACACAGCACACACAAAAAATTATACTGATGGCAAATAAGTACATGAAGAGGTGTTCAACATCATGAGTCATCAAAAATCACATATCAAAATCACAATGAAGGATCCCTGGTTGGCTCAGTGGTTGAGCATCTGCCTCAGGGTGTGATCTTGGGGTCCAGGGATGGGAGTTCTGCATCAGGATCCCTGTAGGAGCCTGCTTTCTCCCTCTGCCCATATCTCTGCCTCTCTCTGTGTGTCTGTCATGAATAAATAAGTAAAATATTTTTTAGAAAATGAGATACCTGTACATACCCATTACAACAACTAAAATTTAAAGGAGAGACCTTGCCAAATGTTGGCAAGAATGTAGATCTCATACATTGATAGTGTGAATGAAAAAGAAATGGCACATGGGGCACCTGGATAGCTCAGCAGTTGAGCGTCTGCCTTTTGCTCAGGGTGTGATCCCGGTCCTGGGATCGAGTCCCACATCAGGCTCCCTGAGAGGAGTCTGTTTCTCCCTCTGTCTGTGTCTCTGCCTCTCTCTGTGTGTCTCTCATGAATGAATAAATAAAATCTTTAAAAAAAAGAAAAAGAAAAAAAAAAAAAAAAAAAAAAAAAAGAAATGGAACTTTAGAAAACAGTTTGTTTAAAATTTTACACATATCCATAATATACAACTCAAATACATCACTCTAAGGTTTTTATTTATCCAAAGAAATGAAAATATGTCCTCATAATTATGTGTGCACATGCAGTTTTATTCAAAATAATACAAACCTGTGAACAACCCATAAGTAAACCATAACAAATGAATGAAAGAATAAAACAAAATGTAAAATGCCCATATGATGGAAAAGTACTGAGCGATAAAAGGGAGTAAGCTACTAATACTTGCAATCACCTACATGACTCTCCAAACCATTATGCTCAATGAAGGAGAATAGACATAAAAGAGTACATGCTATATGATTTAATTTATTAAAAATTCTAGAAAATGAAAAATAATCTCCAGTGACAATAAACAAATCAGTGGTTGCCTGAGTGTTGGGATTGGTGGGAGGCAATGACTATAATCTGACATGAGTAATAGGAATGCTCCCCACCTTGGGGCACTGGGGTGGCTCAGTCAGTTGGGCATCTGACTCTTGATTTTGGCTCAGGTCATGATCTCAGGGTTGTGTGACCAAGCCCACACTGGGCTCCATGCTGAGTATGGAGTCCACTTGGGATTCTCTCTCTGCCTCTCCCTCTACTCTTTCTCCCCTGTCCCTCTCTGAAGAAGGAGGAGGAGGAGGAGGGGGAGGAGGAGGAGGAGGAGGTGAAGGAGGAGGAGGAGAAAGAAATGTTCTGTATCTTGATGGTGGTGATAGTTTCACAGGTGCATACTTCTTTTAAAAGCCCACTGAACTATATATTCTTTAAATGGGTACAGTTAATAGTATACAAATTATATCTCAGTAAGTTGATTTTTAAAAGGCAGTTGAAGTTCCCCAAAAGTGGCTAGAACAAAAAGATGACATGTTGTAGGATTTAATTACATACTGTGAAAAAATGAGCACAACCAATCTATGACAATAGAACAATGGCTATCTTAGAGGGTAGGTGTACATGTAATGACTGGGGAGCTTCTGGGTGCTAGTGATATTCTGTATCTTTAAGTAGTAGTTACATGAGCTCTTCATTTTTTAAGCATTCATTGAGCACTTAGTGTGTGCACTTCTGGTGTGTTTCTGCTGTTATTTTTTTAAAAATTAAGAGTAGGTGACTTTTAGAAATTAAAAGAAACTTGATGTAACTACCAAATGCAATGTGAGGATACTGTATGGCTTTTGATTTTAAAAACTCAACTGAAAAGAATTTTGAGGAAATGGAGGAAAACTGAACATGGACTATCAGATATTAAAGAATTATTTTTCACTTCATTGCATATGTGCTATAGGTACTTTTAAAATCCTTACCTGTTAAAGAAACATAAAAATGTATTTATAGGTGAAATGATATGATGAGCAAGATAAACTACAAAATATTACAGAAAATAAGTGCATGTGTGCTAGATGATGGGATGTTGATCATCATGGAAGCTAGATAATAGGCTCATGGGATGGTTCATGGGTCAGAGAGGGTATTGTGTCTGAGACCAAATCTTATTCTTTGTATTCTGAAGACAAAATATTTACAATATCAAAATGCCCTGTTTCAGAACACACATGGCAAAAAATTTCTCAGGGGCCCAGAAACATGACAAGCAGAATAAAATGAAATTTACAAGAGTCCAATTAGGTCCTGAATGACAGCCAGGCAGATAAAGAATGACAAACAGTGCCCTTCCTTCCTCCAGACACTGATCTATTTTGATTCTGAAGTGAGGAAAGTGAGTGCATATTATCTAGGGGATTTCACCATTGTTCTTCTGGTCCCTGGTTATCTAAATCTGAAGGCTCCCCAGATATTGGAAAGGGGAGAATATAATAGGTAGCCAATAAACAGATTATGATGGTATCAGTTGGAATCCCAACAAAAGGCCACAATCATCTACAACTTTGAAGAGAATTAAATGAAGAAACTACTTTCAGAGGTGCAGAGAGTGCCACAAGTTAAGGATTCTGAGATCCCAGGGACCAGCTATAGCAGGATGCCTCTACCACCTGGGCCAAAAAGAGAAAAGAGAGAAACTACATAACCAAATCCTGATGAGGGCCACCACCATGAGATAGATCCATGCTGGGACACAGACCTCAACACCTTCTCATCTCTGTCCTCCTATTACCTCATGTCTCTCCAGGATCTCCATTAACTAAATTGAACTGGAAGCAAGAGTCCTAGAAATCCAGGTGATGCAGTCCTTAGAGGTTAAGACTTCTGGGAAGGCCTCTCACCCAGGCAGGGCAGAGAAGGTTGTCCAGTAGACTACAGAGATGGAGTGGAGAATAACCAGCATACTCCCTCAAGGGAGAATCTACACCACACTGGAATATATTGGGTCTTAAAATCTGCAAATAGAACTAATAGCTATTCGGTAAAATCTCAAATTCAGTCAGACCTGTGGTTTCACAACAATGAGTGATCAAAGACTTTTCACAATATAATACACAGAGCACTGGGTTAAGGAGCTACTCCTACTAAGACCTGGACTTACGAAATTAAATATCCTTCTCTATTAAACATTTCTGAACTAAAGGTACAGAAAAGTACAGAAAGTGGGTTGCATTTTCAATGGAGATTTAACCATCTCTCTATTTAAGAGAAGAATTCAGAGCAAAGTTATCACAAGTAGAAATGCAACCCCAAGTCCAGACGGGGAGCATCACCTTGTCCTGGCCCATTAGGCCTTTATGGACTGGCCTTTCCTTGCCTTCCCATGGGTATCCCCCACCTCTCTCTCTGGGGGTGTGGGAGCCTGTCATGGTTGGTGATGCCAAGTCTGCTTCCTCCCACTGTGGGCTTTGCATCTGCTGCTTCCTCTGCCTTCAGTGTGCTTTCCTCCCTTCTCCTCTTATTAACTCCTTCCTCAGCTCAATTGTCACTTCCCATGGGAAGCTTTCCCAACTTCCATAGCACCTAGATCCTCTCCTCCATGGAATCACTTCCACACACATTGGTATGACTGCTTGCTAGCCTTTTACCCCACTGAGTGCTAGCTCCACATGGCAAGGACCATGTGTACTTTATATGTCATGGTATTTCCAGGGCCTCATGTACTCTTTGGTTCATAGGAAGCACACAGTCATTGTTGAATAAATAAGTGCTAGGTATAAGAGAGTATTTTTTGTTTCCATTCAAGTGACATTCTGAGCTTTTAAATTTTTTTCTTTTAATATACAACACAATTTTGTGGAGTCCCCCCCCCTCCCCCCCCCCCCCCCGCCGAATTACATTCCTGGGAACTCTGAATTATCTGATGGTTTCTTATATTCCTTATAATAAAATGATCTTTTAAATTTTTTTTAAGATTTTATTTATGTATTTATTTTAGAAAGAGAAAGAAAGAGTCTGGAAGGAACAGGAGTGGGGGGAGGATCTCAAGCAGACTTCATCCTAAGCACAAAGCCATTCTCAAGGCTCAGTCTTAGGACTGAGCTCAATCATGACCTGGGCTGAAACCAAGAGTTCACTGCCTAACTGACTGAGCCACCCAGGCACCCCCTAAGAAAATGATTTTATGAGGGTTTTTAAAAACAATGTACAAATTATGCTTAGGATTCATACATATCCAACTTAATCTCATAGTCCATGTTTTGTACAATTGCTGCTCTAAGACATTACTTGTAGGCATTCCAAGCAAGAAAGATTTAACCACCTATTCTGGATTCCATTTAAAATGCAAGAGGGTAACCACATAATTCTTTAGGGGTTTTAAGTAAGGGTTCAAACCCAAAGGACTTCAGAAAGATCTCAATTATCTAGAATGATGGACTGTATTCTTAACTGGTATTACTTGCAGGCACTCAAGAAGCATTTGGTGAATGGGAGAAAACACTTGTTGAACACTTAGAATATAGCAGCTGTTGGGCAAGGAGCTTTCATAGTAACAAGAACAATCACCAAATATAGTGGGAATTTTGTATGGCAGGTGCTCTGCTAATACACAAACTATACATTGTCTCGTCATCCTCCTAATAATCTAATGAGATGAGTTATTCTGCCCAGATACAGAGAGATTAAGTACTTTTTTGATGGCTACCCAGCCAGAGCAAGGATTCACTTCCAAGCTTTTAATAGTTTCCCCCTTGCTCCTCCTCATCTACCTCATTCAATCCTGGCAATCCAAAAAGCAGGAAGATGGTGTTCAAAATTTTTAAAAATAAAACCTTACTATAAATGAAATGTTAAGTAGAGTCCAATATCAGGTAGAAAGAAGAGGAGCTGCTTTGAGCTTAAGAGGGGGTAAAGAATGATGAATCCCATCAAAGCACCCGAACTTCTAGTGTTGTACCTAAAGAAGTTCCAGCCATCTATGCAGCAAAATTTGGAAAATGCTGTTATAAATTAAGAGACTGGAGTTGAAGTACCAAGAAATCTTCCTAAGTTTAATCATCTAATAAATGACAGAGCAGTAATTTAAACCTTATTAGGGTGATTCCAGTGTTCACTCATATACATGGATAGATGAATATTGCCAGAATAGTTACTTCTGAAAACATATTAAAACTAAGCCAAAATTCTCATTGTAATTGAGCCATTTCCAATGCAAGGAAAGATTTAGAAGTTCACACAGTAAGTATTCCAAGTTGCCCAAGATAAAATACACCATAAGACACTATTTATTTATTAAATAAACACTGAAGTACATCCTGACTGTACAAAGGTAAATCCTAGATCTGGGATCACAAATGCAAAAAGGCATTTTAATAAAACTAAGTCACTCACATTGTTATGTCCACGCATATGCTGTGAATATAAAGCCTTACAGACAGAATTTTAGATATACCCATATTTTCCTCAGCCACAAAATCAACAACGACCACCTTAGTTTTTCAGCATCTTCATTCTATTATACTCATTTCATACATCAATGGTAATAGTACCTGCAATAAGTCATCCAAACTGGAAAGAACAAATTGACTGACAGAATGTATTTCCTTCCTCTGTGTTGTATACTCCTTACTATTTATCATCAGAATCATCTGTTATCTTTAAGATTTAGAATCTATATTCTGTTGAGGGTATCTTTCAAATTTGGAACAATCCCCAGGGTTCTGAAAGGTATGTTTCTAAAGCATAGCCCTCACCGAAGCAATGCTCTACGGTCAAACATATTTGGACAATGCCACACACTCTACCCACTTTGGAAATTTACAATATACAGTAAGGAGTTTAAGAAGATCCCACGGCAAGTAAGACTTGGTAAATGGACATGAATTTCCAAAACATATTTCACTAGGAACCAGTTTTATTACAAATAATTCCTCTCACTATCCTGGGGATCACATTTTAGGAAATGCTATACTGGAGGAAAGATGTTCTAGGATACATAGGTTTGGGAGATTGAAAAAACAAAACTTAACTGCTTTCTCTGACAATTTCATTGTATCCAGCTCTCTTTTCTTCATAGGTGTCTGCTCCACCCTAATGTTTTTGTTTCCTGACTACTTTAAACCTTAAAATGGGAGAAAATAGTGAGGGGGAAAAAATGAGAAAAATAATTTTTTAATAACTTGACAGCCTGAAATACTGACATTTTGAAATAAATTGATCAATGTTAGTTCCAAAGGAAAATTATTTTTACTGAAAAATGATTCGATTAGTCCAAATACTTACCTTTATTAATATACATTAAATATATGGATATGTACTCAAGAGTTACATATAAATATATTATTTATATTCAGAAATGAACATACAGATACATCTTTATGTAACAAGTATGCTGAACAAGCATAATTCATATCATAAAACATTTTTATTTTTCTTCTATCTATCCCTCTAAACTTGATTAGATATTAATGATCTTCCTCTGCCCTTGGATAAAAAACTCTAGCAGACCCTGAGTTTGCTTTTCACAGGTAATAGACAGTTCTAGAATCACCTCAAGTTGTAAACAGAAATGCCACAACATGTGCTAAGTAAACATCTGTCCTTGCCTTTGTGTTGACTCTCTCCCCGGGCCCTGCTTCAGCCTGGAAGCCTATAATGGGGTGATGGTTATGGTGATTTTCTCCTCCCCCATCTGCCCCTGCTGTTCCCTAACCCTACTAGCTAATGTACGGATTCTCCCAAGTCTTAATTTCCAAGAAGAAATTAAGAGATAGGAGAGCTCTTCCTTGTGCTGGTTCTGTTATAAGTTGGCTCTGCTCTCTCTGGGCTTATAGTGCATGGGTATATATTAGGGGTTGTCTGTATGGGGCACCTGGGAGGCTCAGTTGGTTGAACATCCCACTCTTGATTTCAGCTCAGGTCATGATTTCAGGGTGTGAGATGGAGCACTGCATGAAGCTCCTTAAGATTCTCTCTCTCTCCCTCTCCCTCTCCCTCTGCCCTGCCTCCTCCATCTTTAAAACAACAACAACAACAACAACAACAACAACGAAAGGAATTGTCTGTATATCTGGCAAATTGTTAGAGCTGATGCTGAGCTTTCTTGGGGAGTTTTCATAGACTATGCAGAGGTTCCCTGTAGGGTCCTTATTTTAGACTGAGACTCTTCCCTGGGTTGTTCCTTGTGTACCTCTCCTTTAGCCCCAAGCATCAAGCAATCTGCCTTGGACCTCATATGTTGTAGTCCCTTACGCCCTTCAATTACCAGACTTGACTAGATTCAAAACAACTCCTCATTGGCTCTGTCTTCTGTAGCCTGGATCTGGTCCCTTGAAAATACCTGCATATCTCATGCTCTGACAAAGACTGGAATAGCAGGCCAGTTCTCAAGCACCAGCACACCCATCTTCCCACCCACATAGTTGACCATCCTATCTTTGCTTTCTCTTCTAGATCTCCTAGGTTGAGTCAGACACTGATGCATGGGCTGCTCTAAATTCCTCAGACCTGATGCAGACATCAGGACTCTGGGTTCTCCAACTGCAAGAAACACAATACAGAGCTCTCTAATTAGTCCTTTTGATGATACCTCTTTGGGTTTGGAGTTACAAAATAGTACCCACCACCATTTCTCCCAAGGGGGTGGTGACAACTCACTGCATGACCACAGCTCTCTCCAAAGAAATTTCTTCTCTAACCCCCTCTTGACTCTGAAATATTCAATAGCCATAAAGCAGACTCTGACATTCCATATAGGATAGGTGGTCTTTTGATAGATACTATAGGTACCTGAGTGAAAACTCAGACAAGAGACCCATTGTAACGTCCTGCTCATCCCCCGTGTACATGTGTGCTTATTATCTTTATATGCAAGTTTCTATAACAACTTCAACTATTTAAGAGTGATATAAGAGTCTCAGCTCTCCCCAAATTCAACAATAATCTCCAACTCTCACTAAACACTGCTGATTTGGATGGATGGTCATCATTGTAGAAGACTTTACAACTAACAGCTTACCTTGAGAATTTTCCAATTCATACGTTCCCAGATTAGAATAAATAAAACCTACTTGAAATACGTGAACTTAAAATAGTCTCTCAACATATTCTTCACACGTTAAATTATTCTCAAATTACTAGCTATTGGTGACATTACTGATAGTGCCCTAGATTTTTCAATTTTTGCAACAGCCCAGAGAGTCAGAAAGAACTTCACCAAATTAGGATCATCATTTTTAATGGAATGATTTTAAATATTCTTTTAATAATCAGCTCAGAATTATATCAAAAGGAAACTACTTCCCAGTATTTGCAACTAAGAGAATAGATAACTACCAGAATAAACTACCAAATTCCTAATGCTTATTTCCTAAATTGAGAAATTAACATAAGGCCAAGGATGTAAAAATCAAGCATATGTGTTTTTATTCATTTTTAAATCACAAAGTGGGAAAAGTGATATAAATCTAGTTACTTCTGTCCATGTCCATTTTAAAGAATCCCATAAATTCCCTAGACTAAAAACTAATTATCTAATAGTTATGTCTAATCATCATCTTTTATCTTGGGCTGTCAAAAAATAAAACATTTTAGATCTATCCACAACACAATATAAGACACTTTCAGATTCACTTCCTTACAAGGATTTTTCATCTTTTTGTGCTCAAGGATCTATCAACAATGACTAAATTAATCAGCTAAAAAGGACATTTAAAGATGCTCTACCGAAAAGAACTTTACAAAAATACATACATAATTATCTTTGGAGGAAAATCTTCTTTAACATAGAGGGAACTGGAGAAAATGAAATCAGAAAAAAATACTAGTTTTTGTTTTGGGGGGTTCTGTTATGTTTTTTGTTTTGTTTTGTTTCGTTTAAGGAAAAGAACCTTACCAATGATCTTAGAAGGTAGGATGTAAAATTACTTAATTACTCAGATAATAAAAGCTGTAAGCATAAAGGTGGAGGGAAAATAACTGATAATTTCACTCTTTACCTGGCCTCAATTTAAATCATAACACCTTCTTCCCGGCATGACTCCAAACAATTTACCAGAAAAGAAAAAAATTAGAGAAAAATGTGTATTCTTGAAGTAACCCAGAACATAGTGTATGACAAAAACTGCAATGTTATCATTCAGCAATTATGATGCTCTAGTTTATTTATTAAATAGCTCAGAACTGCACCTGATCATAAATTGGTCCTGGACAGGGCAGGAGCTCTTTGCTTAATGCAATACAGATTTTTCCTCAGAGCTTCCCCATCACCTCATGTCTTTCTTCCATAACCCTTCATGGTGCCCCACAGAAATTGCCTTCAGCTATGAATACCCAGGAAAACACACCTGTGTGGAAAGGCATGGAAAAGGGTCTACTGTCTTTACTTTCTATAGAAAGAGGTAGAAAATACTTCTTTCAGGCTAGCCATGCAATACCTGAGTATATCCAATACTCCACAGCCAGTAGTTTAGTTTCTTTTTAGGGAAGATAAAAGTTTAAAGCAACACAAAGAGAGGGGTGGGGTGCCTAGATGGCTCAGTTGCTTAAGGGCCTGACTCTTGATTTCAGCTCAGATCATGATCTCAGGTTGTGATACTGAACCCTGGATCAGGTTCCCCACTTATCAGGGAATCTGCTTGAGAATATCTCTCTCTCTCTCTCTCTCTCTCTCTCTGTCTCTCTCTCTCTCTCTTCCTCTCCCTTTCCCCTTTCTCCCTCTCTCTCTTTAAAGATAAATAAATCTTTAAAAAGTAAATAACATAAATCAACACAAGGCGTACTAAGGAGTCAGAGGCTAAAATCTTCTCCAAATTTAGCACCCTTTGATATGAACTCCTGAAATTAGGAAGGGCTGCAGCAATGAGGAAGTCATGTTGTGAAACAGGGGAGTGAGAGTCCCAGCCAAGAAGGGATCAGCCCAAGACCTCCTAGAAGGATGAGATGAGACTCCGGTCCCCAGGCCCTCAGTGGAAGACTCTCTACTACTCCACTTTCTCTTTTGCCCTCTCCTTCTGCTCCTTGATGCCTCTGACAAATGCTCAAAGTCTCACTTTATTAAAATGGCCCCTTACTCAAAATAACAGGGGTTTTCCAAAAGAAGGAAAAGTTTGAAATACAGATTCTAATTAATATCCTCCAATTGCTGGATAACTCAAGTCTTCCTGAAACTGATTCTAGCAGTATGTTATTTATTTATACCCTACCCTTGTTCCAAAAATAACTTGATATATTTTGCAGAAATACATAAAATACAAGCAGCTAAGAATAAATACAATGGGGAAATTTATCTCAAAGGGCAAAGAAAGAATAGGAAAATCTAGCCTATGAAAAGTGCCTATGCTAGGACCTCATGGAAAGGTCAAGGAAGCGTCAATATTCCAGAAGGAATCTCCTAGAGATGTTGTCATACACCACAGAAGCAATTTATATAACTGGTAGCTTAAGAGTCAATATTGTAGGCAACACATAATAGTGACCCATCAGGAATGACTTGGAGACTGAAATGAAATGTCAATGGGAGTTTACAGAGACGGACAAGGCACGAAATTCCCTCTTAAGGTCAATATGCAAGGTTTGATTTCTGAAACAAGTCGTTCCTAACCCTTGCAGGATTGGAAAGGAAAAGAGGAAAAAAATGGGTAAGAAGAGGAAAGAAAAGTGTGTTGCAGAGTAGAGGGAGGCAGAGGGAGCCACAACAGGCTGCTGTCAACATCGGCATCATTTATTAAAGAACGGAAAATAATTTATTGCATAATTGGAGGCTCAAAGTCACACATCGCCTAGACTCAATCGCACTTTTGTTATGTTATAATGCAATATAGTACAAATCAATTGGCACAGAATTTAAAATTAGGGCCCAATTACCTGTGTAAGGGAATCATAAATCCAACTTGCATTTTTCTAACAGGGTTAACAACTCATGATGCCAGCCTAAACTCCGGAAAATAAATTTTCTGGGCTTAAGAACAATTGGACATGGTATTTTTTATCACCCTGGTCTAGTGCAGTAGGTTGAGAGACTGGGAGTACTGGGGTGCAGTGTTTGGAGGAGGGTAGGAGCCTAAAGCAAAACAAACACAGAGCACTAACTGTTGCTGAAAACACCAAGTACATGGCAGGAAGTCAGAACGGGATCACTTATGCATAACAGGCAGTCAAAACCTAGACACCTGCTATTCGGCAAAGTAATAAAGGCAAAACACTCTTATTGCTTTTCTTATTCAGCAAAGAAAACATCCCCTGGAGCAAAAGAAGGAGATGAAATGCTAAGGGGAGGAATTTGAACCCCCACTAACAGCTCCTCAAAACCAGACCTGCCTGAGTGAGGTCACACCTACACAGAGCCAAAGACTTCCTTCTCTGACTTTCTCTTCAAATGGAAACTTCTGAGGGAACACTCAGTGAAGCAGGGTGGGGGAATAATGCTGTGGCAAATGGCAGCTCTAGTATAAACTGGTACAAACTTTGTGGAGGACAGTTTAACACTGCATATGTATACACACATATTCTCTATTTTTGACATTAGAATTCTATTTTCAAAAATTTTGCTTAAGAAATAATTGGGCAAGAGTGCAAAGATATACATACAAGGTTCTTTGTTGCAGCATTGCTTCTAAGAGCCAAAGCTAGAAGCAGACAAAATCCATTAAAGGGGATGATTTAGTAAACTATATTTCACACACACAGAGTACTAATACTATACCAGAATTATAGATGATGATGCAAAATTCTAGAGACATGGCACATCATAAGGTAAAATGACAACAGTATTGGATATATCGAATGTGTTGGTGGAGGCGGGGGGGACACAAAATAACCCCACATATTCATCAAGGTTTTTGCTGTGTGGTAAGATGATAGGTGATATTTACTTTTCAAAAATATTTTTTCTGTGGTTTTGGATTTTGAATTTTAATTTTATAAGAGGCAGGTATTCCCTTTATAATCTGAAAAAATACAGGGATTTCTACTTTGGATCTTCTTTAAAGTCAGGAGGAGAGAAGGAAGAGGAGGAAAAGCAGTGATAACAGGAGAAGCAGGGGCCAAGAAGGGTTCACAAGGCTTTCACTGCACAAAGCACTAGCACCTATCTGGAAATGGTTTCTGTTTTCTTCTTTTTTTAAGATTTTATTTATTTATTCATGAGAGACACCGAAAGAGTGGCAAAGACACAGGCAGAGGGAGAAGCAGACTCCCTGACGGGAGCATGATGTGGGGTTAGATCCCAGAACCCCGGGATCATGACCAGAACCAAAGGCTGACACTCAACCACTGAGCTACTACCCAGGTGCCCCTGGTTTCTGTTTTCACACAGATTCCACTGATGGTACATCTTCTTGAGGAGGGAAAACAAATGCACCAAAACAGATGATCTGTTCACCTTACCTTTGTGTTCTATGGGTCAAGAAACTCATTCCATGTGATGCTTCTGAGGCAAATAATATACCTTCCAGACCTAAAATGTAGCTAGAAATCTCAGGAATGCTGCCTTCTACACTGGGCTCGTTATTTTATTTTCTCATCGTCCGAATGAACATAAAAACCGTTACTTCCTGAAGTCAATCTCTTCTTTTTCAAGCAAAGAAACTGCCAAGAAACATGCTCTGAGAACCCATGCTTCTCGCTGACTCATTTCTGTACCTTGGTTTTATTAGGACTATGCCAGGCAAGGTATTTGCAAAGTCAGAGCAAAAGACCTTGAAGGACCATAATGATCATCCAATTCAAGTCCTTATTTTTTTCTTTCACCAAGTGAGCCCACCAGGACTAAAGCTGAGAGTCTGACTCCCAGTCCACTGTTCACAACTTTGTCTCTAATTCTATTCAAAGATGCAACTATAACTTCCCTGTTCTAGAGAGCCTGAATATTTCTTTAGCTAATGTTGACATAAATCAGACTTTAGAGGCAGGTGTGAGATAGAAAGAGAGAGCAAAATGCACCAAATTTAACATAATATACCAGTTAGCTTTTCCAGATGTATCTGAGAGATACTTTCAATAATGGAAAATACTTCATACACTATTTTATATAGTACACCCTCTTGATTCTGTGATAGGAAAACTTAAAGGTTCAGGGGGAAAACCCAGATGGGTCATTTGGTGACATTTGGGGAGGGGCAGAGGGAGAAAGAGAGAGAGAATCTTAAGTAGTCTCCATGCCCAGTGCGGAGCCCAACTTGGGGGCTCAATCTCACAACCCTGAGATCATGACCTGAGCTGAAATCAAAACTCACGCGTTTAACTGACTGAGCCACCAGGGCATCCCCCCCTCGACTTTTTTTTACACTATTTTCTAAGTTTTACTTTTAGAAGCACAAAATTTAAAGAGTTTTTTTTTTTTCTTGTTTCTATCAAAACCAGACATATTCACTATAAGACATCTGGAAAATAGAATAAAATGTTAATACGCAAAAAAAAAAAAAAAAAAAAGACAACATCTCATTCAATCCAACCAAGAGACAACCAGAGTTAAAATTTTAGTATAGCTCCCTCTGGTTTCTTTTTCCTTTCTGAATGGTTGGGATCTTCATATATACACCATTTCTAGATTGTCTTTTCACCTAAATTTTCTCCAAGCATTTCCCCAAGGACATTAAAACCATTTACAAATTTCAATTTAAAGTACACACAGAATTTCATGGTCTGGGTGTGCCAAATTTTTTTTTTAATTTTTAATGTGTGTTATTTAGGGGTTTTCTATTAACACTAATGCTACAATGAACATTTTGAGAAATGAACCTTGGCCCTAATTTCTGATTATTTTCTTAACTTCAGTTTCTTAAAATGGAGGATCACGAGGTTAAATATAATAAATATTTTAAAGTACTTGCAACATTGTACCAAATTTTGTTGTTCTTAAAAAAACCATATAACTGTATAAAGGTAGTGGAATATTTCCTTTTTTTCCAGTAATTACTATATTTTAAAAACTTTGTTAATTCTGTACATGACATGGATACTGTGAACTCCTTGTCATTGAATAGTTTCACATATTAATTGGACATTGTTTCTCTTTGGGCATACCTGCTCTTAAGGTCTTTGCCCATTTATCTACTGAGAAAGAACACAATTTAACTGATGACACATTTTGATGAACAACATCCAATCAGGTTTTCTTTGATAAATAAAATAAAAAGAGATTTTTTTAAAAAACCGAAGTATAATTGAAACATAATGTTCCATTAGTTTCAGGTACAACATAGTGATAAAAAAGATAACTTTTAAACAAGATATATAACCTTGCTGAACTCAGGAAAGTTGAAGAAAACAAACTCCTGGCATGATCAGTTACAGGATGTAGAGAAAATAGAACACACTGTTTTCCCAAGTATATTTTCCATGGGCTCCATTTAGTTAATGAAATGTTTGTGCAACTTCCTGTGACTGCTGATTCCAAGGATCAGATTAACAAGCTGTTGAAAATAAAATGAAAAGGTACACAGTACCTCTCTAGCATGAGGCATGAGAAAAGCACACTCTCTTTTTAAAAAGAGTGGGGTGTCTGGTTCACACTGGTAGACAGAGTAAACCCATTACCTCCTTTCTCACTCAAGGTACTTTCTAAATGATACTAAAGGAGTTCAAAGGTGTAAAACCCATAACCACAAAAAGAATGAGAAGAAGCCATTAGAAGATGAGTGATTTCAGTAAGAGTCTGTTGACTTATGAACTGCAGCAAAGAAAACCACACAGCATAAAAGGGGGTTTTGAGCAAAGGAGAGAACACACCTGCCTGACAGTACCCCAGAAAGACTCCAGTTTCAGAAACAGCACATACAACAGAGGGTAGAGGTGTAGTGAGGCAGGGGCAGCTAGACAGAGGGCTTTACCTACAGGTCAGTACATGTAACATCAACCTCCCTCCCTCCTGGCTCTCCATGTGGACTGGACTGAAGCCCAACACTACCTTCAAGGCAGTATTTAAAAAAAAAATGTGTCTGCGGAGAATGAGGGCACTTATCATGGGTGTTTAAACCTCATTCTGGCAAGTTGAGATTCCCTTCATTCCCATCCACAGACTCTAAACTTTGACCCCTTAAGCAGACCATTTATAAGACCCATCCACTTAAAAATAGTTTTTAAACAGCCTTTCTATGGCTTCATTCTTTTACACATAATCCCAGATCACCAGAAATCTAATAAGCCAAGAAAGGCCACAACAAAAAAGACCACAGGCAAGCAAAACAATAGAAAATATGGCATTGAGAAAACAGACAACATAGAGAAAAGATACAACCTTAAAAGAAAAATCTAATACCCTCAAAAATGATTTCAGGAGTTTTGATAATGGCACAACAAAAACATTTATATTATATTTAAAAGGGGCAGCCAGATAACAAAAACAAAAGGCCTCCTGGGAACGATGATTTCTTAAATTACAAATTTCCATGCAAAGTTTGATGCAAAGTTGGAGAAATATCCTAGACAATCAACTAAATATATAAATATGTGAGAATAAAATGAGATACATGGATGATCACAGAATGCACTAACAGGAGTTTCAGAATGACCAAAAAGAAACTGGAGTGGAGAAAATCATCAAATAAATTATATTAGAAAATTTTCCAGAGCTAAAGGGAGAAATGAATCTTCAAAGTATAGCAATCTGCTCAGTGCAAAGGAGATATAGTGCCAGAAAACTAAGGTTAAAGAAAAATTCCTGATAGCCTCCTAAAAAGAAAACAAACAAAAAAGGTAGTTACAAAAGAAGCAAGGATCAGACTAACATCAAATTTAACAGCAGCAGTTTTGGATGCTAAAAGGAAGTAGTAAAAAATGATTTTCAACACAAAAGCCTATACCCAAACTATCAATCCTGTTTGGCAGCAAAATTTTAAAATGACAAAGTTGGAACACCTGAGTGGCTCAGTGGTTGAGTGTCTGCCTTTGGCTCAGGGTGTGATCCCAGAGTCCTCGGATGGAGTCCTGCATCAGGCTCCCTGCAGGGAGCCCGCTTCTTCCTCTGCCTATGTTTCTGCCTCTCTCTCTCTCTCTCTCTCTCTCTGTCTCATAAATAAATAAAATCTAGAAAGAAGGAAGAAAGGAAGGAAGGAAGGAAGGAAGGAAGGAAGGAAGGAAGGAAGGAAGGAAGGAAGGAGAGAAAGAAGAAAAGAAAGAAAAGAAAGAAAAGAAAGAAAGAAGAAAAGAAAGAAAGAAAGAAAGAAAGAAAGAAAGAAAGAAAGAAAGAAAGAAGAGAAAAAAGGAAAGAAAGAAAGAAAGAAAAAGAAAGAAAGAAAGAAAGAAAAGAAAAAGAGAAAAAAGAAAAAAGAAAGAAAGGAAGGAAGGAAGGAAAAGAAGAAAAGAAAGAAAGAAAAAAAGAAAGAAAGAAAGAAAGAAAGAAAAAAAGAAAGAAAGAAGAAAGAAAGAAAGAAGAAAGAAAGAAAAAAGAGAAAAGAAAGAAAGAAAAAGAAAAAGAGAAAAAAGAGAAAAAGAAAGAAAGAAAGAAAGAAAGAAAGAAAGAAAGAAAGAAAGAAAGAAAGAAAGAAAGAAAGAAAAAAAGAAAGAAAGAAAAGACAGACAAACTTGCCAGGATTCAGAAAGTTCATCTCCCTCCCAGTCACCCTTTCTTGGAAGATTACAAGCAAAATTAAGTAAAAAACAAAACAAAACAAAAACCCAGAAAGCCCATTGGATCCAGCAAACAGTGAATCCCATCCTGGGGAGCAATGGGCAAACGTCAAACTAATTCTCTACAGCAGGTCTACAGAGCAACTTTGTGGAAATGAGAGCAAATGGAGATCTACAAGAAGGAGGGAGAAGAATGCAACAAAGAGTACATTATGAGCTTTGAAACTTTGTTGATTGAGGCACACAGGAAAGGCAAGAGGACCTCAGAAATGCTGGTAGAAACAAACACAAGTAACTTTACAAGAAAGATGTGAAATATGTGTTATACACACTAAAAGATGGAATGATTTTGACAAAATGACAAAGGAAGAGCATCCATTTTAACCTGACTCTAGGCACAGTCTCTTCTAAGTATCACAAGAGATGTGACACAGTCACTAGAGAGAACACCTAGGTCTGCAGTAAATAATTTAACAAAGTCCTAATTATGCAAATCCTTTTCATTATTTTCAACTTTGGAAAAATCACAAAGCCCATGCTGGTGACAGCAAAAGTAAATTAAACCTGGCAATGCAAAAATGATGGTATAGCTTCCTGAGAACGGAAAGTAGAAGAGGAAAGAATGCTGAAGAAAAGGGTTTGAGTGCTTCTATCTCATCTGTGCAAGAGGAGGTAAGAGATAATGACAGATTGATGACCCAATAAAGGAAAGTTTAAATTAGGCTTAGAAGTGGCAAGAATAATGGAAGTTGAAAATGATGTCACATTATACGGGAGAATGTGAAAAACTGAGTGTAAGTAAGCTAAATCCTTCTCTTTCTTAGAAGCAAATCAGTAGATAATGTATAAAATGGATAAAATATCAATGAGCTATAATGAGCTAAAGCCAGGAATGAGTTCTAGCATTGCATTTAGCAGGTCCAACTAGATAGGGAAGGGTGGAGTTGGGAGCTGTTACTTTTCATTGTAAGTGTTTCTAATTTTTATTTATTTATTTATTTATTTATTTATTTATTTATTTATTTATTTATTTATTTTTTATGATAGTCACACACACACACACAGAGAGAGAGAGAGAGAGGCAGAGACATAGGCAGAGGGAGAAGCAGGCTCCATGCACCGGGAGCCTGATGTGGGATTCGATCCCGGGTCTCCAGGATCGCGCCCTGGGCCAAAGACAGGCGCTAAACCGCTGCGCCACCCAGGGATCCCTCTAATTTTTTTTTAATTATTTATTTATGATAGGCAGACAGTGAGAGAGAGAGGCAGAGACACAGGCAGAGGGAGAAGCAGGCTCCATGCACCGGGAGCCCGACGTGGGACTCGATCCTGAGTCCCCAGGATCGTGCCCTGGGCCAAAGGCAGGCGCTAAACCGCTGCGCCACCCAGGGATCCCCATTGTAAGTGTTTCTAAATTATTGGATTGGTAACTATGTGCCAGTTATTGCTTTCATAAAAACAAAACAAAACAAAAAGAAAGTTATAAAAAGAGCAAGTGCATTGTGAGCCATCTTTTACTAAAAACAAGAATAAATACTTGAGCCTGTATAAAACGTTGTCTTCTGAGTCTGAACAACTCTGGAGGAGCAGTAAATTTCTTATAACTGGGTTTACTTATAATAAGAAGGGAGTAAATGCAGTGTACGGAAGTCAGACGTCAATTTTTTTTCACAACAGAATAATTAAGTTTTCATTAGGACTTAATGACAGGATGACATTCTGGGGGTTTGGAGGGTAAGCACATCCCCTTCATTATCAAATCAGAAAATATCCAGTATCAAGAGGCACTCTCTTCTATATCCTGGATTCTGGCCCCCACACAACCTCCCTGCAAGCCCCATCATGACCCCAGATAGAGATGAAAATCCAAAGTTCCCTAGAGCTAACTGCATATTTTCTCATTTCCTCAAGATTGCTGCTTTTTAGCCATTTCATATTAATAGCACCAAAAATGGACAGCAAGTTCACATTTGAATATCCAGCTTGGTACATTTCCCAGAATGTAATTTCAAATGGGCCAGTTGTTGAAGGTCGGCAAGACACTAGTGATCCACGTTTGGACTACCATGCCCATTTGTCCCAAAGGCGTGCCATTTCATGTTATTTAGAACAGCCTGGGTAAACTTATTTTCGTACCCTCTGTTCATAGAGAAGGTTGGTCCTGAGTTCAATTACAATTCCTAGCAGTTTAAATGATACCTGCTGTACTATCATCTAAAATAAATTGCTTTTCTCAAGAAGCCATGTTAAGCTTTTGCACTGCAACTTAGCAGAGAGGCTGGTTTTATCTCATCTGAAATTCAAGTGGGGTACAAAAGTTGGGCCTCTGAATTCCAGTTGCTTTGTTTTTTGTTTTGTTTTTTTTTTGTTTTGTTTTTGTTTTTTTGTTTTTGTGTGTGTGTGTGTGTGTGTGTGTGTGTGTTTTCTTTTTCTTTTTTTTTTTTCTTTTTTTTTTTTTTTAACCATGAATGGCATTCTACATTTTTGGGCTCATCGTTTACCCACAATTCCTATTCTGGAACTAGATTTCTGTGAAAGCAACATTGTGTTTCTGTTTTTTAGTGCCAGTCATCATGTTGCTTTTGTTTTTATTTTTTTCTATGCAAGCCTCACACTTCGCTTGGGCTCTTTTGACAGAACTGTATTACTCAGGGGCAAGATCTGCTCTCTCTGTTCTCAATGGCTAGGAAGCTCATCTGCCACCACAGATGAAGACAACAAGTGTATGTATAGACATAAGCATCTAAATGAATCCAGGTGCAACTCTGTTCAAAGTCACCTCCTTCCCGTCTATTCACTGGGAAAGGAGAAAAAGGAGAGAAAGTTGTCTAGTTCTCAAAATCTGAAGTGGAAATTCCACCTTCCCCCACCCCTCACGTCCCTGTGAATTTCCCCCAAAAGTCCCATAGGCTTGAGCTCACAACTTTCTCTCTGCACATCCAGATGCCATGTCCCAGGAGGCACACAGCTGCCTTAGCACTTCTCTGATGGAGATGGTTTCTGATCCTTTCCATGTCTTTCCACAGACAACTGAAAGGTTTCCAATGTTCACCACATTCTTCCAGATTTAACAAGGCAACGTAATTAACGCTGCTGTTTCACCATGAGTCAACAAGAGAAAATTGCCCTTCCAGAAGAGTTTTCACATGTACAATGATAATTCATTAATACTTTTCCATTTCAGATATTTCTTTTCTTTTGAGATTGAAAGAAATTGGTTTGGGGTATGCCTTATGGTGGAATGTGCTCAGTAGCATTCCTCTGAAAGGGGAAACTTCTTTACGTCCATCAAGAAAAGAATGGCCAGAACAAAACACCCAAAATGAACACTTTAGATCCTTTCAAACTCAAACTTAGAGCCACTGCAAAAGCAAGGAAGTTCTATTTCTTTGTATCACATGCATGCAGTCAAGGCAAGGGATTAAAAAAAAAAAAAGGCAAGGGATAAGATGGAACGTTCCTCTAAAGTCATGGGAATCCTGTAAGTTCTGTTTCATGAGTTCTAGGATACCCAGAAAGAGACAAACGGCACTGGTTTTTGACCAGGATGCTTAGGAGGAATCAGGAAATGTCCCAATATTGGGTGGGGGGGTTGGGCGTCAGAATGTAGGGAACATTCTAAATGTTGGTTAAAGTTCTGCAGTGTATTATCTCCACACAAAAAAGGATTGTCCCACCAGGATGCCAACAAATCCCCTCCCCCCTTGGGAAACAGTGACTTCAGTTGAGAGAAAGTTCAATGATGCAATAACATAAAATGAGCTCCTTGTTCTGGGTCCCTCATTTTCTCATATCGCAAACCCTAGGCTGCTGGCAAATAGTGACTGAAGGAATCATCTAGTGGATTAAAGAAGGTAAGTCATTTATGGATTCAACAAATATGTATTAAGTTCCTCCTATGTACAGTGTAATTAATGTAATTAATTAACAAATTAATTAATGTAATTAAAACATATCAGATCATAATCTTCCCTTTTAGGAAGCTTAAAATGCCATTTTTCTCCAGAAAGTTCTTTCTAATGCTCTCAGTTCCAAGTGAAGAGAGAGAATAGTCTATTAGTTAGGGCTGCAGATACTGAAGCCAAAGATTTTTGGGTTCTAATTAAAGTTCTGCCACTTACTAGGCTTGCAACTTTAGACGGTTCACTTAATCTCACTATGTCTTGCTTTCCTTATTGGAAAATGGAGATAATATTGCTACTCACTTCATAGGGTTATTTGGAGGATTAAATGGATTTATTAATATAAAATCATTAGGATAGTACATAGCACATAGTAGAGGCTCAAAATATTATACATATATAACTCCTATATAAATTTTTAGGAAGTGTTTAATATATGTAACTTTAATTGAAATTACTATGGAGATAATTATATATCCACATGCATGTGTAAGATATAATACGGAGAAATCCCATGTATATTATATCCAGTCTCATCTAGTGGTATCACTTTGCAAAACCATAGTATAACAGCACAACTAGGATACTGACACTGATACATTATAGTAATCTTATTCAGAGTTCCCCAAAATCCCAGTTCACTTGCACTCATTTCAATGCGTGTATGTGTGTGTTAACTTCCATACAATTTTATAATTTGTGTTGGGTCATCACTTTCCTCACTACAAAGATCATTCATGTTGTGATTTTATTACCATACCCACCTTTCTCTTGCAACCACCCCTATCACCCCCATCCCTAAGTTCTGGCAATCATTGATCTATCCTCAATTTCAAAAATTTTGTCATTTCAAAAGTGTTTTATAAATGGAATCCAAAAGAATGTAATTTTCTGAGATGACTTTTTTCATTCAACATAATTCTCTGGAGAATCACCTAAGTTGTTGATTGTACCAATTGTTCATTCCTTTTGATTGCTGAGTAGAATTCCATGGGTACCACAGTTTATCTAACTATGTATCTGTTAAAAACATCTGGGCTATTTCCAGATTTTGGCTGTTGTGAGTAAAGTTGCTATGAATATTTATGTACAAGTTTTTATGTGAACATAAATTTTCATTTCTCTGAGATAAATGCTCAAGAGTATAATTGCTCAGTCATATGGTAGTTGCATGTTTAGTTTTATAAGAAACTGCCAGACTCTTTTCCAGAGTGACTGGGCCATTTTATATTGTCAGTAACAATGTATGAGTGATCAATTTCTCTGCATACTAATAACTAGTGTGGTCATTATTTTTTATTTTAGCCACTCTGATATATGTGTACTGATATTACAGTTTCAATTTGCAATTCTCTGGTGGCTAATGATGTGGAGCATCTTTTAATGTGCTTTTTGCCATCTGTATTTCTTCTTTGGTAAAATATCTGTTCATGTCTTGTGATGTTCATTTTCTAAATGGATTGTTTTCAGTTTTTTTACCACTAAGTTTTAGGAGTTCTTTATATATTCTAGATACTAGTCCTTTGTAAAATTCATGTGGTTTGTAAATCTCTTCTTCCAGCAAGTAGATTGTCTTGTCATTTTCTGCACATGGGTTTTCACAAAGAAAAAGTTTTAATTTTAATGAGGTTCAATCTACCAATTGTTCCTTTTACGGATTTGTGCTTTTGGGGTCAAGTCTAAGAACTCCATATCTAGCTTTAGATCCCAAGAATTTTTTCCTGTGTTAATATTTCTAAAATTTCAATATTTTTATATTTAAGTCTATAACCATTTTGAGTTAATTTTGGAGTAAGATATGTGGTTTAGATCAATGTTCATTTTTTTTGTCAATGCTAATTGGATGTTTAATGCTCCATCACAATTTGTTGAAAAGCTAGGCTTCCTTCACTGAATGGCTTTTGTATCTTTGTCAAAAATCATTTGAGCATGTGTATGAGGGTTTATTTGTGGGTCCTTTATTCTGTTCCATTGTATCCTTTGCCCGTACCACAGTTAATTTTAATATTGGGTAGAGTAATTCTTCTCTTATTTATACTATGCTATGATTGTCTTGGCTATTACAGGGCCTGTTCCTCTACATATACTAGAAATAGCTTGCTATTTAGAAATAAGAAATAAGCTTGCTAGAATTTTGTTAGGAATTGCATTAAACCTATGTATCATTTTTTTCCCCCTATGTATCATTTTTGGGAGAACTGACATCTTTACTATGTTGAGACTTCTAAGTCTCTTCATTTATTGAAGTCTTCTTTGATTTCTTCCTCCAGCATTCTGTAATTTTAATAACATAAATTCTGTACAAGTATTGTTAAATGTATATATAAGTATTTCATTTTCTTTGAAACTTTTGTAAATGGTAGTACATTTTAAATTTGGGTTTCTGCATATAGAAATACTATGCATACATAATGTAATTGACTTTTGCGTGTATCCTATGCCCTTGCCAAACTCACTTATTTTGCTTGTTGGTATGGTGGATTACACTGATTCACTTTAAAGTAGTAAACCATAGCTGGAATAAATACCATCTAGGATTCTTTTTACACGTTGTTAGATTTGATTTGCTAATATTTTGTTTAGTATTTCTGTGTCAAAGTTCACAAGAGATAGAGGATTGTAATAATCTTTTCTTCTTTCCTTCCTTCACTCCTCCCTTCATTTTTTTTTTTTTATTTTTTGTGGTCTTATCTTATTTTGGTGTCAGGATATTACTAGCCTCATAAAATGATTTGGGAAGTCTTGCCTTTTCTATTTTCTGGAAAAGACTGTAAAAATGATACTACTTCTTCTTTAAACATTTAGTAGACTTCTCCAGTGAAAGCATGTGATCCTGGAGTTTGTTTGGGGAGACTTTTGAGTACTAATTTAATTTCTTTAATGGATTATAGGCTATTCAAGTTGTCTATTTCACCCTGCCTGAGTTTAAGTAGTTTATGGTTTTTAAAAAACTGATTTATTAATTCTAAGTAGTTGAATATGAATATGAAGTTATTCATAGTATAACCCTATTATCTTTTAATGACTATAGGATCTGTATTTATATTCCCTATTTCTTTCCTGATATTGATCATTTTAACTGTCAACCTTGCCAGTCGTTTATTAATTTTATTATTTTTTTAGAATAACATGCTTTTTGTTTCATTCACTTTATCTTTTTCCTATTTCATTGATTTCTGCCTTTATCTTTATTATTTCCTTCTGTCTGCCTTTTTTTCCTTTCCTTTTCTACTTGCTTGAGGTAGGAACTTAGTTTATTAAATTGGGACCTTTTGCTATTTCTAATATAAGTATTCAGTGGTATAAATTTCCTTCTCAGTCCTGCTCTAGCTCCTGCCTACATATTTTGATATATTTTGTTTTCATTTTTATTGAGTTCTATGCATTTTTAAATTTCCTTTAAGACTTCCTCTATGGATATTATAGGAGTATGTTGCTTAATTTTCACATTTGAAGGTTTTTTTCTGTTGTCTTTTTTTAAAGATTTATTTATTTATTTGAGAGAGAGAACACAAGCAGGGGGAAGGGCAGAAGGAGAGTGAGAGAATCCTCAAACAGACTCCTCACTGAGCATGGAGAGCCAACACAAGGCTTGATCCTAGCACCCTGAGATCATAACCTGAGCTGAAGTCAAGAGTCAGACACTTAACTGACTGAGCCACCTTAGGCACCTCTTCTGTTGTCTTTTTTGTAATTGATTTCTAGTTAGATTTTATTATAGCCAGAGAACATATTCTGCATGCTTTCAATTTTTGAAACTTTATTAAACTTTGCAGGTGTGTATGTTCCAAGATATGTCTAATTTAGTGAATGTTGAATGGGTTCTTAAAAAATATATATGTATTCTGCTATGGTTGGGATAGATTGTTGTATGTCAATTAGACATTACTGACTATATTGTTCAGATCTTCTATATGCTTGCTGATTTTCTATATGGTAGTTCTATTTATTGTTGAGAGATGGCATTGAAGTCCCCAACTATAATTGTCAATTTCTCTATTTCTCCTTCAGCTCTATTAGTGTTTGCTTCATGTATTTTAAGGCTTTTTTTAAATTTTTATTTATTTATGATAGAGAGAGAGAGAGAGAGAGAGGCAGAGACACAGGCAGAGGGAGAAAAAGCAGGCTCCCCACAGAGAGCCTGATGCAGGACTGATCTCAAGACCCCAGGAATCACAACCTGAGTCAAACCCAGACACTCAACTACTGAGCCAGCCAGGCATCCCAAGGCTCTATTGTTTAATGTGCATACATTTAGAGTTATGTACAATCTCCAGGATGGTCAATGCTTTTATCATTACATAGTGTGTCTGGTTTAAATATTTTCTTTGTTCTGAAGACTACTTTTATCACATATTCATATAGCCACTCTGGCTCTCTAAAAAAATAATATTTGCACAGTATATCTTTTTCTATCCTTTCATCTTTCAACTTACTGAATCTCTGCCTTTGAACTGAGCTGCTCATAAGCAGCATATAGTTAGACTGTGTTTATTTCTCCATTCTATCAATCTCTATCTTTTGATAGGTGATGTAGATGATTTGCATTTAAGATCACTATTGATATGTTAACATTTCAGTCTACCTTCTTATTACTTTTCTATTTCTTTCCCCTGGTTCTCATTCTTTTCTTGCCTTCCTATAAATTAATTGAACATTTTTTCAGAATTCCATCTTTATTTAGAGTGGTTTTGGATACACTTCTTTGTATAGTTCTCATAGAGGTTGCTCTAGATATTATAATTGAATATGTACCTTATTACACTCTACTATTATCAATATTTTATGACTTGCAGTAAAATGTGAAAACCTCACTTCCATATAAGTCCCTTTACCATTCCCACTTTTAAATACCATTGAGTAGGGCAGTGTGGGTGGCTCAGTGGTTTAGCGCCGCCTGCAGCCCAGCGCCTGATCCTGGAGATCCAGGATCAAGTCCCATGTTGGGCTCCCTGCATGGAGCCTGCTTCTCCCTCTGCATCTCTACCTCTCTCTCTCTCTCTCTCTTTCTCTCTCTCTCTCTCTCTGTCTCTCATGAATAAATAAATAAAATCTTTCAAAAAATACCATTGAGTATCAGATGATGTTATAATTTTTGTTTCAATCAACAAATACAATTTGTAACACTCATAAAGAATAGTTTGCTGTATGTATCTAAAAATCTGTTTCCATTGTTCCTTCATCATTCTCCAGTATTTCATTTTGTATCTTTTCCTTTCTGTTTGAAGAACTTCCTTTAGCCAATCTTTAGGAGTCAGTCTGTTAACAACAACTTCTTTTAGTTTCCATTCATCCAAGAGTGTTTGTATTTCTCCTTCATTCCTAAAGGACAGCTTTGCCAGATATGGAATTCAGAGTTGACAGTTCTTTCAGTACTTCAAAAATATTGTGGCACCTTCCTCTGGTCTCCATTGTATAAGATGAGCAATCAGCTGTCATTTGATTTGGTATTCCTCTATAGGTAATGTGTTCTTTCTCTGGCTGCTTTCAAGATTTTTACCTCTTTGGATTCCAGTTTTGAAAGCTTAAAAGAAATCCAAAGCATGGATTTCTTTTGCTCTATCACTTCTAGATTTTAGTCAGCTTCTTAGATTTATATCCAATTGTGTATTTTACCAAATTTGGAAAAGTTTTTAGCCATTATTTCTTTAAACACCCAGCACTCAGTTCTACTGGACCCCAATAATATGGATGTTGGATTTTGAGTTATTTTTCACAGGTCCCTGAGGCACTGTTCACTTTTTCTATTTCTTCTCCATAGTTAACATTGGGTAAATTCTATTGTTTTCTCCTCATACTCAATAATTCTATCATCTCTCATCTCTTCTCTGCTATTAAGAATATCCAGCAATTTTTTTAATTTCTGCTATTATAATTTTCATTTCTATAATTTCCATTCAGCTCTGCCTTATTACTTCTATTTATTTTCTGAGACTTCCTATTTTTTTTTAATTTGTATCAGAAGAATTTGAGATCATGGTGAATTATTTACATGACAACTGCTTTTAAATCCTTGTCAGATGATTCTAACATCTGATTCATCTTGGTATTGGTATCAGTTGATAGTCTTTTCTCATTCTATTTGTGATATTCTTTGTTCTTGGTATGATGGATGATTTTAAAATTATATCCTGGATATTTTGTCTATTATGCTAGATGACTCTGGGTTCTAATTGAATCTTTTATTTTAGCAGGCAGTCAACTCTGCAAAATTAATCATGCGGCTACTTTTATGAGCTGTAGTTCCAATGGCATTCTAATTTTCACACTCTTTGAAATGTTATTTTGGTCTGCTTTATTTATTTAATGTCATGAGGACTCTCACTGTTCCTTCATCATCTCGCTGCCTTAGGAGGTGGAAGAGGGTTCCCCAGGCTGGGCCTTAGGTGTCTCTGGATGGGAGAGGAATGTGGTGAGAATCCTGTACTGGTATCTCCAGCTGCCTTAGAGTCTCTGAGCAAGAAAAGAGCATTTCAGGCATAAATGGACCAAGAGGCTTTCTGGAATTGACAACTTATTCCTGCATCCCCTTTGCTGGGTCTGCCAACTTGCTGCAATGTCTCTGGGCAGGTGAGAGGCATGTGAGGCCTGCAGAAAAAGTGACTTTCTGGATTAATCCATTTGATGTAGCTGGGTCTCTCCTGCTGTTCTGCCTGCCAGCCTCAGTATCTCTTGTTGGAAAGATGAGTCTCAGGCCCAATGGGGAAGGGGAGCATTTCCTCTGGCATTATGTTAATTATATTATATTATATTATATTATATTATATTATACTAATTATATTTATTATATATTTTTGCTAAGGCACTCATCAATCCCCTTGCTGGTAGTGTAAAACTTGTCTGATGTTGGAAGAGAAACTCCCATTCAATCCAAGAAAGAATCAACCTCCCTGGGTTTCCTCCTGTCACTGAGATGGGCATTGGGAAACAGCTGGTCTGAGTGGCTTCTTCTTTGGGGAGGGAGGGCTCTAGACACCCTGCTCTGTGCTGTTCTTTTAGTCCAAGGTCTCAAACCAGCTCATCTTCTTCTTATCACCTTTTAGAGTTCTTATTTGGTTGTCTCTTGCTTCATTTTTGGAATTCATAATTGTGCTTTGTGATAGAGCAAGGAAATTTGGGTCTATACCACTTTTGCTGGGCCATGGATCTCCATTTACTATATTTTTAATTGTATATTACCTTTCAAGTTTCTTATGGTACTTAACCCTTTTTGAGCTTATGTTTATATGAGTATATTAACAGAAACTAAGATTTGAAATTCCTTGAGAATTTCTCTTTGTACTTTATGGTATCCTGAACATGGTAAGTTCTCACTGAATAACTCTTAATGAATGCATGTATACTGAATCAATAAACACTTATGCATATTTTCTTCAGGGCTATACAACAGAACAAGACCTATCCGCTAAGAGGGAGGTCGTTGGCAGAATGTAAGCATGGCCCATAAGTGCCCATTCCTGTAAATGGACACAGGAGTAACAATGAGAATCCTGCTTAATGTAATATACTAAAACATGGCTCAGAACATATGCCTACTTGGTCATGAACTTCCTGAAATGATCAGATCAGAAAACATGTTAATGCTAGGGCACACCCCCTCACCACTTCCATTATTCCCCTCTAGCCTATACTCTGGAGCGCGCACACACACACACACACACACACTTCAAGCATTCAATCTTCCAGAGAAGGTTGAATGTAAAAAAGGGGAACATGTCACATTTTCTTTCTAAAACTGAAACCACCACATCTCCAATAAAAGATGAATATCAAACACTGATGCCTAACAACAAATGGTACAGAACAATATTGCAAGGAAACTCCAAGATTTTAGAGCTCATAGAAGCATCACTAAAGATTGCATGTTAGAGATCAGAGTGCCCTGGGCAGGGAATGCAATGAAATGTAAGGTCAGCCCCCTGGTGGAGCTCTGAAGTAGGAGTGAAGGGATACCAAGCCAGCAGAGATCCTGGACAACTGAATTCTCCCACTGAACATGAAAGGATTGGAAATGATGAGGGTTTTCAAATGCAATAGGCCTGATGTCTGACCTTCTACTTAACTACTGGAATCATGCATTATTATCCATTGGTTTGAGCTCTTAGCCTTTTAAGATCCCCAGGCACTCGTCCCTCATATGTGCTGCACATACTTCTCTCTATTTTGGTTTTGTTTTGTTTGTTTGTTTGTTTGTGTGTTTTTTTTAATTTATTCATGAAAGACACACACACACATACAGAGAGAGAGAGAGAGAGAGAGAGAGAGGCAGAGACACAGGCAGAGGGAGAAGCAGGCTCCATGCAGGGAGCCCGACTCAGGACTCGATCCCAGGTCTCCAGGACCATGCCCTGGGCTGAAGGCGGTGCTAACCACTGAGCCACCCGGGCTGCCTGGTTTTTGTTTTTTGACAAACATGAGTTTTAATTTTAATGAGGTCAAATATACTACTCTTTTACGATCTTTTCTTTTTGCCCTTAAGTGTATAAGATCCTCTCTCACTGTAGTTGGGATACTCATTTTTTTCTCTGTTTATCTATGTTTGATTTTATATATTTATTGCTTTAATCAAGCTGAAATTAATTTTAGGGTATGGTGGGAAAGAGACTAAAATTCTTCCCACTCTAATGCCTTCTTGGTAAGTAAAAAATAAATCTTCCCAGAGTAGAAAACTCAGCCTCAACACATGCTGCTTGGCTTTTTGAAGCAGGAATGGAATGAATGAGGCACTTTCCTTAAACACGGAAAATCTCATTGTGTTTCATTGGCGTCTTAAGACAACCTTCCTTCTTTATTTCTTAGTGCCTCTTGTCTTTTATTCAGAGTGGGGACACAGATATCATACACTGTATCCCCAAGGATAAAGGAAATTTCTTAAGTTCATCAAGTCTTCTGAGCACGTTCTGTGTAGAAGATTTTCCATTACTGGTTACACTGCATATACAGGGCCCTCCTGGAGAATGTGACCAGTGGAAATAGAGCTTCAGAAAACATGAAATGAGCAATCAGGGCTTCCCTCTTTTAGGAATGTTCTCAGAAGAAAAGTAAGTCTTGGTATTTAGAACATATTAGATGTCACCTCTCAGACTACAAAATTCTCTTCAAACTTTATCTGTTTAATTTAAAAGCAAGCAAGGCTTCAGTGTTGACATTTCTGAGTTAGGGGATGTCAGTACAATAAAAGGTAGATTAAGTAGGGGGAATTTATGTCCCTGTTCTACTTAATAAATGGTCTTAGGGAATTCTGAAAATAAAATAGTCTCATTAGTTGGTAATTAACATAGTGACTGTCAGAGAACTGTCCAACTTGTGTCATATTCCCACAGTGGGTCTATAAAATACAATATTCTTTAGAAAACATACAGTTTTTTTAATTGCATTCATCCTACAAGGTATACTGACTTCTTGCTATGGGTCTAGACCTGAAGGGAATTCACAAGAAAGGATGATCCTTGTCCTCACCAAAGCCACCCAAAATGGGTATACCCACTCAGAGTTATAAAAAAACACACTAATTTCTGGATTATGCTAAACTAGATTGGGAGGTGGAGTACTCTGTCAAAATTATTCTTTTAGCCATAAAACTATATCATCAGGTAAAATCTAAATGCAAGCCCAACATATAAACTAGAATAAAAGACAAAAGCATAAATTCCCAGGTCAGAGGGGGAGTAGTCTTCTCAGAGCATTGCCGTCCTCTAAAACACACACACACACACACACACACACACTCCCTAGAGCTTTGCAGAGCAGTCTGAAAGCCACTGTACTTGGCAAACTGATGGACAGAAAGAAGGAGGAACAGACAGAAATGTGATGTTAATGGTGGCCTGCAAGTGTGGGTATATAGGGAGCTCACTGTAAGAAGTTCTTCAGTTAGGGGCATTTCGAAGATGGTGGAGGAGCAGGGGCCTCACCTCACCTGGCCCCACCAACTTCCCTAGGTAACCTTCAAACCATCCTGAACACCTATGAATCCGACCTGAGATTTAAGCAGAGAACTGCTGGAACGCTACAGAGAGAAGGGTTTTCACTTCTAACAAGATAGGAAGGTGGAAAAAAATAAATACATAAAAAAGAATCAAGTGGGGAAGGGGCCCCCCCGCGAGGAAAGGCGCTCAGCCAGGAAGCCGGGCCGAAGCGCAGGACGGGCAGCGGGGCCTCCAGTCTCCCGGGGTCCCCAGTAGAGGAGGTGCGCCCCGGGGAGCGCGCCCACCCCGCGGGCCCAGCGCGGTAAAGGGCTGGAGCGCCGGGCGGGGCCTGGGGAGCAGCTCAGGTGGGGGCTCTGCGCGGAGGGGCCTGCGCCCTGCTGCCTTAGGGAGCCCCGGCTCCAGGTGCGCGATCCCAGCAGCGCAGGCCCTGGATCCCAGGGTACTGGGGGACACAGTCCAGGATCCTGCAGTCCCCCCGGGGAGCTTATGTCCCTTAAGTAGAACAGGGACATAAATTCCCCCTACTTAAGAGGCGGGAGGGCACAGGACAGGGAGGATGCTCCTGCCGCTGGGCGCCCTGCGGGCTGTTCAGGCCAATGACCCCCGCCCCCGGAGCATCCAGGCCAGTAGACTGGGAGACTATGGTAGTTACTGGGGGAGCTGACTCCAGGACTGGAGGCCTGCCTGTCACCAGTGTGATTGTTCCTCCTGGTGTCACCCTGTTCCTGGGAGAGGCGGGCTGCTAGGGAACAGGGGCCTCACAGGATAAACAGCTCCCACTGAGCCGTGCACCTGGCAGGGGGCTGCGCAGCTCCCCCAGGTGCACACACCTGAGAATCATCACAGCACGCCCTCCCCTAGAAGACCAGCTGGAAGGACAGGGGAAGAGCAAGTTCTTGACCGAAACAGAGCTGGGAAGCTCCAGGGGAAGTCGAGGGATTTACAGTATATAGAAGTAGAGGGCACCCCTCCTATTTTTCCCTTTTTCCAGTACAACTCCTTTTTATATCAGACTAAAAATTTCCAAATTTTTTTCTTTTCACACTTTAACTACATATTTTACCACCTCTTCATTTTTAAGTTTCTTCATTTTTGATATTCATATTTCTACAATTACAGGTCTTAGATATATTTTCCACTTCTAGATTCCCATCAACGTACTGAATTTAATTTTGGGAGATATAACAGATAAAAAAAAAAGAGAGAGAGAGAAAAACAAAAGACCACGAGGAACGGTTAAGGGAGATAAATGATAGCCTCAGAAGAAAGAGTCTATGTATTATTGGGGTTCCAGGAAATTAAGGGAGGGACAGACGACCAGAAAGCATATTTGAACAAATCATAGCTGAGAACTTCCCTCATCTGGGGAGGGAAACAGGCATTCAGATCCAGAAGTACCCCCCAAATCAATAAAAACTGTTTAACACCTCAACATTTAATAGTGAAACTTGTAAATTCCAAAGATAAAGAGAAAATCCTTAAAGCAGTGACAGACAAGAGATTCTTAACTTATATGGGGAGAAATATTAGATTAACAGTAGACCTCTCCACAGAGACCTGGCAGGCCAGAAAGGGCTGGCAGGATATATTCAGGGTCCTAAATGAGAAGAACATGCAGCCAAGAATACTTTATCCAGCAAGGCTCTCATTCAGAATAGAAGGAGAGATAAAGAGCTTCCAAGATAGGCAGAAACTGAAAGAATATGTGACCACCAAACCAGCTCTGCAAGAACTATTAAGGGGGACTCTGTAAAAGAAAAAGGAAGCCCAAAGAAATAATCCACAAAAACAGGGACTGAATAGGTATTATGATGACACTAAATTCATATCTTTCAATAGTTACTCTGAATGTGAATGGGCTAAATGATCCCATCAAAAGACTCATGGTTTCAGACTGGTAAAAAAAGCAAGACCCATCTATTTGCTGTCTATAAGAGACTCATTTTAGACCTAAGCACACCTCCAGCCTGAAAATGAAAGGTTGGAGAACAATTTACCATTTAAATGGTCCTCAAAAGAAAGCTGGGGTTGCAATCCTCATATCAGATAAAGATTATCCCAAAAACTGTAATAAGAGATGAAAAGGAACACTATATCGTACTTAAAGGGTCTATCCAACAAGAAGAACTAACAATCATGAATATTTATGCCCCTAATGTGGGAGCTGCCAAGTATACCAATCAATTAATAACCAAAGTAAAGACATACTTAGATAATAATACTCTAGTAGGAGACTTCAACATGGCACATTCTGCAAATGACAGATCTTCTAAGCACAACATCACCAAAAAAACAAGGGCTTTAAATGATACACTGAAACAGACGGATTTCACATATATATTAGAACTTTCCATCCAAATGCAACTGAATACACATTCTTCTCAAGTGCACATGGAACTTTCTCCAGAATAGACCACATACTGGGTCACAAATCAGGTCTCAACTGATACCAAAGACTGGGATTGTCTCCTGCATATTTTCAGACCACAATATTTTGAAACTAGAACGCAATCACTAGAAGAAATTTGGAAGAAACTCAAACATGTGGAGGTTAAAGAGCATCCTACTAAAAGATGAATGAGTCGACCAGGAAATTAGAGAAGAATTAAAAAGATTCATGGAAACTAATTAAAATGAAGATATAACCATTCAAAATCTTTGGGATACAGCAAAAACAGTCCGAAGAGGGAAATACATCACAATACAAGCATCTGTCAAAAAATTGGAAAAAAAACCCTCAAATACACAAGCTAACCTTGCACCTAAAGGAACTGGAGAAAGAACAGCAAATAAAACCTACACCAAACAGCAGAAGAGAGATAATAAAGATTCGAGCAGAACTAAATGAAATAGAGACCAAAGGACTGTAAAACAGATTAAAAAGGAACAGGAGATGGTTCTTTGAAAGAATTAATAAGATAGATAAACCATTAGCTAGCCTTATTAAAAAGAAAAAAGACTCAAATTAATAAAATCATGAGTGAAAGAGGAGAGATCACAACCAATATCAAGGAAATACAAACTATTTTAAAATGTATTATGAGCAGCTATGTGCCAATAAATTAGGCAAACTAGAAGAAATGGGCGCATTTCTAGAAAACTACAAATTACCAAAACTAGAACAGGAAGAAACAGAAAACCTGAACAGGCCAATAACCAGGGAGGAAATTGAAGCAGTCATCAGAAAACACCCAAGACACAAAAGTCCAAGGCCAGATGGCTTCCCAGGGGAATTCTATCAAACGTTTAAAGAAGAAATAATATCTATTCCACTAAAGCTGTTCTGAAGGATAGAAAGGGATGGAATACTTCCAAATTCATTTTATGAGGCCAGCATCGCCCTAATTCCAAAACCAGACAAAGACCCCACCAAAAAGGAGGATTATAGACCAATATCCCTGATGAACACAGATGCAAAAATTCTCAACAAGATACTAGCAATAGGATGCAACAGTACATTAAGATTATTCACCAGGACCAAGTGGGACTTATCCCCAGGATACAAGGCTGATTCAACACTCATAAAACAATCAACATGATAGATCACATCAACAAGAGAAAAAACAAGAACCATGTGATCCTCTCATTAGATGCAGAGAAAGCATTTGACAAAATACAAATACAGCATCCATTCCTGATCAAAACTCTTCAGAGTGTAGGGATAGAGGGAACTTTCCTCGACATCTTAAAAGCCATCTACGAAAAGCCCACAGCAAATACCATTCTCAATGGGGAAGCACTGGGAGCCTTTCCCCTAAGATCAGGAACCAGACAGGGATGTCCACTCTCACCACTGCTATTCAACATAGTACTAGAAGTCCTAGCCTCAGCAATCAGGCAACAAAAAGAAATAAAAGGCATTCAAATTGGTAAAGAAGTCAAACTCTCCCTCTTTGCAGCTGACGTGATACTGTACATAGAAAACCCAAAAGACTCCACCCCAAGATTGCTTGAACTGATACAGCAATTCGGCAGTGTGGCAGGATACAAAATCAGTGCCCAGAAATCACTGGCATTTCTATACACTAACAATGATATGGAAGAAAGAGAAATTAAAGGCTCAATCCCATGTACAATTTGCACCCAAAAGCATAAATTACCTAGGAATAAACCTAACCAAAGAAGTAAAAGATCTATACCCTAAAAACTGCAGAACACTTCTGAAAGAAATTGAGGAAGACACAAAGAGATGGAAAAGTATTCCATGCTCATGGATTGGAAGAATATTGTAAAAATGTCTATGCTACCCAGGGCAATTTACACGTTTAATGCAATCTCAATCAAAATACCATGGACTTTCTTCAGAGAGTTGAAACAAATAATCTTAAGATCTGTGTGGAATCAGAAAACACCCCAAATAGCCAGGGGAATATTCAAAAAGAAAACCAGAGTCGGGGGCATTAAAATGTCGATTTCAAGTTGTACTACAAATCTGTGATCATCAAGACCGTGTGGTATGGGCATAAAAACAGACATATAGATCAATGGAACAGAATAGAGAACCCAGAAATGGGCCCTCAACTCTATGGTTAACTAATATTCAACAAATCAGGAAAGAGTATCCACTAGGAAAAAGGACAGTCTTCAATAAATGGTGCTGGGAAAATTGAACAGCCACATGCAGAAGAATGAAACTAGACCATTTTCTTGCACCATACACAAAGATAAACTCAAAATGGATGGAAGATCTAAGTGTGAGACAAGAATCCATCGAAATCCTAGAGAACACAGGCAACACCCTTTTTGAACTTGGCCACAGCAACTTCTTGCAAGATACATCTATGAAGGCAAGGGAAACAAAAGCAAAACTGAAATATAGGGACTTAATCAAGATAAAAAGCTCTGCACAGAAACCATCAACAAAACTAAAAGACAACCTACAGAATGGGAGAAGATATTTGCAAATGACATATCAGATAAAGGGCTAGTATCCAAGATCTATAAAGAACTTATTAAACTGAACAGCAAAGAAACAAACAATCCAATCATGAAATGGGCAAAAGACATGAACAGAAATCTCACAGAGGAAGACATAGACATGGCCAACAAGCACATGAGAAAATGCTCCTCATCACTTGCCATCGGGGAAATACAAATTAAAACCACAATGAGATACCACCTCACACCAGTGAGAATGGGGAAAATTAACAAGGCAGGAAACCAAAATGTTGGAGAGGATGTGGAGAAAGGGGAACCCTCTTGCACTGTTGGTGGGAATGTGAACTGGTGCAGCCACTCTGGGAAACTGTGTCAAGGTTCCTCAGAGAGTTAAAAATAGACCTGCCCTATGACCCAGCAATTGCACTGTTGGGGATTTACCCCAAAGATACAGATGCAGTGAAAAGCCAAGACATCTGCATCCCAATGTTCATAGCAGCGATGTCCACAATAGCCAAACTGTGGAAGGAGCCTTGGTGTCCATCAAAAGATGAATGGATAAAGAAAATACGGTCTATATATACAATGGAATATTACCCAGCCATTAGAAACAATAAGTACCCACCATTTGCTTCGACGTGGATGGAACTGGAGGGTATTATGTAGAGTGAAGTAAGCCAATTGGAGAAGTACAATCATCATATGGTTTCACTCATATGGGGAATATAAAAAATAGTGAAAGGGATCATAGGGGAAAGGAGAGAAAATGAGTGGGAAAAATCAGAGAGGGTGACAAAACATGAGATACTCCTAACTCTGGGAAAAGAACAGGGGTAGTGGAAGGGGAGGTGGGCGAGGAGATGGGGTGACTGGGTGATGGGCACTGAGGGGGGCACTTGATGGGATGAGCACTAGGTATAATGCTATATGTTGGCAAATCAAACTCCAATAAAAGAATATACAAAAATGAATTTTTTCAGTTTTTCTATGTTTAATTTTTTTAGAATATAATGTTGGGAGAATAAAATCTGCCCTTGCTTCCCAATTTTTGAGGTTCTGTTGCTAGTTATGTAAACATTTAATATTATTTTATGTCCTTGATGAATTGAGGCCTGTATCATCATTATGAATTTTTTTTTTAATTTTTGGTAAACCTTGTGTTGAGGTTTACTTTGATTAATAAAGCCACAATGACTTTCTAAAAATTAATATTTGCCTGGCATATATTTTTCATTCTTTTTACTTTCAACTCTTTGTGTCTTCATATTTAAAGTGCTTGTATTATCATCAGCATATAGTTAGGTCTTATTTTTGTTATTCATATTAAAAATCTCTGATGTTTAATTGGGGTGTTAAGTCCATTAACATTTGATGTAATGATAGAGTTGGGTTTGAAATTTACCATATGGCTCTTCACTTAATACTTGTGCTATGTTTCCCCTATTCTATCTTGCCTTCCTTCTTTCTGTTAAAAAATGAATGCATCCCACAACCCTGGGACCATGACCTGAGCCAAAGGCAGATGCTTAATTGACTGATCCACCCAGGCACTACAGGACCATTATTCCTTAAAATGCTTCTTTCTAACACATTCTCTCTTCTTTTCTAATACTCCAGTTATACAAATATTAGACTGATGGTTTTGTCCCATATGTCTCTGAAGATTCCCCCCAACCCCTTTTTGCCTCTGTTCTTCAGATTGGATCATTTCTCTTGATCTGTCTTAAGTTTACTGACTCTATAGTCTCTAATCTGTTGTAAAGGTCATTAAGTAAATTTTTCATTTCAGAAATTATCCTTAACAGTTACAGATTATCCATTCTTTGTTTTTTTAGTATTTTACATTTATTTATCTGAAATTTCCCATCTTTTCATTCATTTTATGTCATCCATTTTTATGCCTTTTACATTTCTTAAGCTTATGAATCACAGCTCTTTTAAAATCGTATCTTCTAATTTCAATGTCTAGGTTAATTCAGGGTCTGCTTCTATGGACTGTTTTTTTCTTGTTGATAAGTCTGCTACTTCATGTAGCAGGGGGTTTTATGTATGTTGGATACTGAATGATACATTTAGGGTATCTACATTGTACTGTCTTAAGAGTTTTGTTCTGGCAGGCAATTATATTACTAAGAGATCCTCTTTATCCTTTCATTGTGAGGACTGGTGTATTGTGATTCTCTCCTTGGCCTTAAAACATGGCCTTCCTCTAGAGCATGGCCTTCCCTCCTAAGGCTGACTCTTCTGGGGTCTCAATTAAATCCCAAGTGTCCAATGAAGTCTCTCCTCTCAGGCTACAATAGAATTCCAACATCTCCCAGGTCCGGCATCTTTGATTCTCCACTAGACCAATCTCCACTAGACTTCAAGGAGTCCTGCCCTACTTATGCATACCAAGTCCTCAGACAATGACCTACAAAGGAACATCCACATATACTTCTAAATGCCTTCTCCCATGCATGTCCTTTTTCTTCAGTACTCCGCTCTGCTAATTCTAGCCACCCCAAAGCCTCAAACTACAAACCCTGCCTCTTCTGTTCACTAAGCCCACCACCTAATGCTTGGCTCTATCTCCTTACTTTCTGGTCCAGAGAAAGCACTCTGGGCATAAAACCAAGGTGAATGCAAGACCTATCTCAAGGGTTTATCTCCCCTCAAAGATCAAACTCCTACATAGCCTATTAGTCAATTTCTCTAAACAGTTGCCTCATACATTTTATCTTATTCTATAGTTCTTCATGAAAGGATGTCAAGAATAATACGAGATGTCCCATTATGGCTGACACCAGAAGTCCTTAATTTTCTAAAATCACTGCTCTTGAAAACTAAAGTGCTATAACATCTCTCTTCACTCATCATCTCATCACTAACACCTGAACTTTACAAATGATTCTATTTCTCTGACCACCCACTACTATATACTGCACATGAACAAAGGATGATATTTATCAAATGAATTACTATCTCCTTGGCTTTTTTAAAAGATTATTTATTTGAGAGAGAGAGAGCATGAGTGGAGGGAGGGGCAGAAGTAGAGAGAAAGAGAGAATTTCAAGCAGACTTCCTGCTGAGTGTGGAGCTCTGCATAGGGCTTGATCCCATGAACCTGAGCCAAAATCAAGAGTTGGACATTCAACCAGCTGAGCCACAGTCTCCTTGTTTTCACTCCTCTTCCCATGTTATTGGATAGCCAACTGACAGCTAATGACTGTGTCTCAGGAAGAGAGGAGGTCAGATAAAGAGAAAGGGGGAGCTCAATTTATTGCATACATTTTCTTTTCAAAAGCTGTGAAGATCAACTGGGCAAGAGAACAGTTTTGTAGGGAGGTTTGGGGATTACAAGGAAATTTCTATTGGTCTAACTCACCAGTTTCCAGCAGTATCACTACAACTAGATCTTCAAAGAGATAATTATGTATTGGTTGTATCTTATGCCTAAGCAGTAGTTTACAATAAACTACTTCTGTCTCTGTGATAGAATGTAACTTCAGATCATCAAGGAGCTTATCTAGATCAACAGCATTTAGTAATAACACTTGCTTCCAACTGCATCAAGTTTGTAATAAATTCTCTTTGTGCCATTTTAGCTTTTACATGTTTGAGTAAAGGTGAACCCAAAGCTAACTGAACTCTCAGAAAGAAGTTTCTAATAAGTTAAGATTAAGCAGCGTTTCTTTCAGAAGTGGGAAAGAGTATATATTTAGGAATGTTTAAGGATTAGTTTGTTTCTTTATCAATTTTTTATTTATTGATTTTATCTTAAAGTTAAAACACAATCCCTTTCTAGGGGTTTAAATACAGATCAACGATCTAAATAGGCTACAGCTAAGTACATCATTCTTCAAAGATCAACTTAGGGGATCCCTGGGTGGCGCAGCGGTTTGGCGCCTGCCTTTGGCCCAGGGCGTGATCCTGGAGACCCGGGATCGAATCCCACATCAGGCTCCCAGTGCATGGAGCCTGCTTCTCCCTCTGCCTGTGTCTCTGCCTCTCTCTCTCTCTCTGTGACTATCATAAATAAATAAATAAAAAAATTTAAAAAAAAAAAAAAAGATCAACTTAGGAAAGAAAAAGTGGCTCTAAACTTGTCATGAATCAAATACGTTTAAGAGAAGCAAATGTAAATAGCAGCTAAAAATGGGGAGAAGGAGAGAAAGATTAGATCCAGTAGATGCTCCCTTTTTCGTTTGCTGAGATGTTTCTAATAGTTTGTGTGTCAACATGACGAATGTAGTATAATTGTTCTCAAGTTTATCAATCCTTCTACCCATTAGATTATAATTTCACCTCAAGGTGATTTTTACCATGTGTATTTGACAATTCCTTGGTGGTCACTTCCCAAGAAAAGAAGCAAAGGCTAAAGTTTCTGATAAAGAAAGCAACTTTGAAAGATGAGTGGATAGATGGATGGATGATAGATGGATTTATAAAACAACCACTAGGTTATTCATGATTTATTTATTTGTTCAATATGTTTTTGCCTAGTGCAACCAGGCTAAAGTATAAAAGTGAACAAGTTAGAAGTAGTCTCATAATAGAGCTTACAGTCTACCAGGTACAAATGGAGAACTCAAGATAGGCAAAAATGTCTACTGTGTCACCTAGAGAATATAACCAAAATGAGTTATCCAACTCCTTAACTGGCAGCTACCTGCAATTACATACATGCCAGATAAGATAAGACTTACAACCTCTCCTGGGCATGCTTTGGAGACCAAATAGGTTTGACCATGATCATCCCTATAAATCCTTATGTATAGCTTCCAAGCAAAAGAAGAAACGAGGAGATATCACTATTACAAATCTTCTACCAAGAACCCATTAATTCCATTCAAACAGATTTTTAAAAACTGTTATGCTTGTTTTTCCTTTTTCTTTTAGTTGCCTGGAGAAGATCGATGTCTGACACAATTTCAACATATTTCCCTTCAAGGGCACTTGTTATAAAAGCTACTAATGTACAGTTTTTGGCATATAAAATCACATTCACTAAATCTTTTGTCTCTTTTGGAACACACTTCTGCTTATGTCTATCAATGTCAAATTATCATAGATGCCAACCTATTGGGCAAAAAAAGAAAAAAATATTTACTGCAGAAACAAGCTGTATTATATATCACCATTCAAAGGAAAGCAAAATTAGTAAGTATTAGCTCTACTACTTTGGCCAATCAACTGACAGATTTTTCTGTAAGGAGTTCTCCAAAATACTATCAAAATCTAGAGTTTAACAATCTCCATACTCTATCTTGCCCTTCCTGCTCCAAGTTACACACATGGAATCAGTTATCCATAATAAAGACCAGAGTTAGGAACAGAAGGTACTGTAAATAGATTATAATTCTAAATTGCAAAAGGTTTATTGTTTCCAAGCATCCCTGATTCTTCCCAAAGAGTGGCCCCAGCATGTGCATGATGACTATCTGTAATGGAGACCAGAGTCCTTTCTTTTTAAGAACAAGAATTAACATTTGTTTCTTTCTGCTCATTCCCCAAACTCTTCCTGTCTCAGACATACTAGTGACATAATAAATACCACCTTGTTTTCTGTCTTTAAGACTTTTGCATTTGTAGGTAGCATGAAAACTGATTATTTGGTCCTAAACAAGAAATAATTTGCAAACTTTCACCTGTAACATAGTAATATAGCAGTAATAAGCCAATGATAATACAATGGTTAGATCCTAACTTGTGCTAGGAATTGTGTAAGGCTCCCTTGATTCATTATCTCATTCAATCCCTATAATGCTCCTATGATTTATATTACTTTCTATAGCCCCTTTAAGCACTTTCACATAGAAATCCATCCTTCCCTCTCAAGCATCTGCAGAAGTTGGCAATATAGGAACAGGCAAAAGGATAAGATTCTGCCCAGTTGGGAAAAACAACCACAATCCTCATTAATATCTACTCATTTTAGAATGAGGCCAATGAAGCTGTTAATTATGAGAGTAATATCTACTTACTGCACCCAATTTGAGAATTACAGCAAGTCATTTTTAAAATCATAATTATTCTATCACTCAGAGACAAACACTGATAATGTTTTGATATTTCCCAGTCTTATTTATGTGTGTGCACTCACTTTCTTCTGTTTGTTGATTTTTAAAAATCAAATACAGATCATATAGCAATGTAATTTTGTATCTTTTTTCACTGAACATTATAGTGTAAGTACTTCCCCATTAAATACACTTTTTAAAAAGATTTTCAAGTGCTACCTTATGTACCACAATTTAACAATTCCCCCATTTACTGATAGATTATTTAATAGAGTATTTAATTATTATATAAATGCTGTAATTGACCATTATAATAATTAATTTCTCCCTGCATGTCATTTTCTCCTGAAAGATTTCTAGAAACGAAATTACTGGATCAAAAAATATAAAAGTTTACTTTTTCCTAGGGAGACTGTCCCTATGCACAGTTTCACAATGTAAGAATTGACCATCTCCAGATCTAAGTAGTAGTATCATTATATTTAATAACCTGACAACTAGGTGGAAATTATTTTGTTTTGCATGTTTTATGTTTTTATTTAATGGTATCATATTGGATTCTTCTGCAACTTGCCTTTTAAAAGTTTAACTCAGGGGCACCTGGGTGGCTCAGTGGTTGAACACCTGCCTTCAGTTTGGAGTGTGATCCCGGGGTCCTGGGATCAGGCTCCCCACAGGGAGCATGCTTCTCGCTCTGCACGTGTCTCTGCCTCTCTCTCTCTCTCATGAATAAATAAATAAAATCTTAAAAAATAAAGATAAAATAAAATTTTAACTCAACATAGTATTTTTGAGATTTACTGTTGATATATATGTTGTCATTCATTCTTGTAGAATATTGCCTTAACATTTTCCTGATAAAATGCCTCTTGGTTTTTAAAAATCAAAATTTAATAACACATAAATTTTACCAATGTTCATGCAGCAAAAGTTTAGATTTCTGACACCAAAATTCAATAGAAAAATTTCTACAAAATGACATACCAGAAAATCATCAAGAAACTTTCCAAATGCATTCAGTAGAATGTCAGAACCATGTGTGATATTTTGAAAAGCATGCTGATTATCAACATAAAGGATATGCATTGCAGAAATTGCCCATGCTAAAAGGCTATGAGAGCATCAGTGTGAGCCACACTCTGCCACTGAGTGCTTGAACTGCAAACATTTCCCTGCCTTTCACATTTAGCTCTTCTTTTTGGCTTCCTGTCAGAGTCTTCAAAGAGTTGAAAATATATTGAAGACAATTATGGATGGAGAAGGAAGCAAAGCAAGTAAAGAAAGTTACTACATACAAAGCATACAAAGCAAGTATTTCCCGAGAATACAATTTTTAAGTATTTTAAATCCTAATTTGATAGTTTATTGCTCAACCATGGGCATTTTACTGTTTTACTTACATTTCAGGAAATTAGTTGGGAGGTTGGGTTTACATCATTTTTGTCTTTTAAAATAATGGGCAGTTGTCTCCTGGAAACCACTGTTGGGTGAAATGTCGTTGGATCATCAGAAATGAATTAGTTAACATCAAATAAGAAGTGTCATTCTTTTTATCCTACCATGTTCCCTATTACTCTTTGCTTTCTCCTTTTTCTATTTTTATACATTTCTCACTTAGTGTTCGTGTTAATGGGTATGACCCTATTTTACAGATAAGAGCGCTGAGATTCAGGGAAGTCTAAAGATAGCTGTATTAGTTTCCTGCCTGTGGCTGCTGTAACATATTAATACAGATTTGGTGCTTAAAACAACAGAAATTTATACTGTCACAGTTCAGAAACCAGAAGTCCAAAATCAAGGTATTAGTGGAGCCATGCTCTCTCCAGAGGTTTGAGGAGAGATTCCATGCCTTGCCTCTTCCAGCTTCTGGTGGTTGCTGGTATTCTTTGGCTTGAGGCCACATTACTCCAGTGTCTCCATGGTCACATCACCTTCTTGTTTGTGTGCCTCAAATTCCCCTCTACTATCTCTGATAATACTTCTGAGAGAATTAGGGCTCCCTGGGATTAACCAGGATGACCTCCTTATCTCAAGATTCTTAACTAAATTACATCTGCAAGGACCCTTTTCCAAATAAGGTCACATTCAGATGTTCCAGGAACTTGACACGATTATTTCAGAGGGACTATTTCTCAGCCTGACAGGCTCAAAGTCACACAGCAGGACATCACGTAGACAAGTTCAGATGTAGGACTTGTAGATTTCAGAGTTCGTGTTCTTTCTGCTCCATGTGCTGTCTTTTATCTGTGTGACCTGCCATCTCTGTCCCTTGCCACACCTCATAAAGAGAGAAAGTCTGCCCTACCATAGAGGAAGGTCAGTACTCTGGACCCTTTAGCCCAGCTCCACGAACCTTTCCAAGGACAGCTGAGCTGCCCATTAACACATCCCATCATACATTCTTGGCTTCTCTTCCAACACCTGGTCAGCTTCCTGAGCCTGGTTCAAGAACCACAATAGAGCACCAAACAACCTTGTTGGCAAGAATTATTATATCTTTCCCACTCAAACTGGTTTCTCAAAAGCCCCTGTAGGTCTGTAGTATAACAGAAGAAAAATAGTTAAATATCATTCTCTTTTTCTTTTTTTTTTTTTTCTGGACTTGCTATCTACTGTGACTTAAGGAATGAAAATGGACAGTTGAAAGAAACTATGCTATGTCTCCTAAACTATCCTTGAACATGTAGTTTGAAAGTCACTTGCTTTTTGCCAAGAGATTGCTTGATGTGGAAAAAATAGAAAATGTGATTATTTCCACCTGCCTAGCATGTGAGTCAGTAAGATCTACAAGGTTCCATTCTACACACATACTTTACCCTTCCCTTTAGGAATCATAATTCCCATCCACATACATGGCCTAGAAATCAATCCATCCTCTTTTTGGTCTACCTAGAGTTATTATTATACTGTTTCTTGTAAGACATGGAAACCTTGCAATTGTACAGGCCAATTTACAAACCCTTTCCCATTCACGTTGTCATCTGAATAGTATCTACATGCATTATAAACCCCACAATGCTTTTATTTTTATTAGATACATATGTTTCTAAGAAATTAACAGGAAAAATGGGTTTCTATATTTGCCTGGATAGTTGTGATGTCTTCATCCTCACCTGAGGATGCAAGTTTTCCATTATTTTGTTTTATCCTGGAGAACTTCCTATAGCATTTCTTGTACTATAGGGTAGTCTGCTGACAATAAATATTCCCCATTTTTATCTGAAAGTGAAGTTATGTTACCTCTGTTCCAGAAGTATAGTTTCATTGGATATGGAATTCTGGATTGATAACTTCTATTCCTTTCAGTACATGAAAGATAATGTCCCACTGTCCTTCAGCTTTTATCGTTTTTGAAGGTAGGTTGGCTTTTTTTCGAAATGTGGTTCCCTTGTTGTATATTGTATGTTGTTTCTCTCTGCTTTCAAGATATTGCATCTGGGATTTTCAACTAGTTTATTATGATGTGCCTCAGCATTTTGAATAGGTAAATATGTTTCTTTCACTAACTTTGGGAAGTTGGGGCCATGATATCTTCAAGAAGTTTTTATGCCCCACTCTCTACCTCCTTTCCTTCTGGGACACTAATTACCAGTATGTTAAAATTTTTGCTATTATCCCACAGGACCCTGAGACTCTGGTTGGGGTTTTTTAAATCTTTTTTTCCCCTTTGCTCTTCATATGCAAAACTTGTATTTATCTATCTTCAAATTCACTGGCTGCTTGTATAGTGTGTTACAAGGGTCAGCCAGTGATTTGGGTAGGATTTATACAAAAAATCTGTGTTTCTCTCTGTCTGGCTTTATCATTTCTAAAATTACCCTGCCACTTTCTAATAGTTATGGTCATCCCAGACTCTATATTCTGGTTCTTCTGGCCAGAAAGACTGTGTTTCCCATTGGAGTTTTGGCTACCCTGTGTAGTACTGACTACAGTGTGATCTCAAGATGGGTAATGTGAGCCATGCCAATCCCTTTGTTCAGGTGTCAACTCCCCTCCAGAGTCTACCTGCCTTTTTTTCCACTCTACACATACAGAGAATTGATTTGTTTTGTATTTTTGTCTAGAGTTTATAGTTGTTTTCTGTGGGAGTTTACTTATTTGCATGGGAAGCAGAAATCATAATTTCTTATGTTTTAACTTTGTTATGTTGACTACATTAGTCTTGATGAGTTCAGTAATGTTGCATGAACAAATAACTCCCGGAACCTTAGGGGCTTATAAAAACACAAATGTTTATTTCCTGACTTATAACTCATGTCCATTTCCCAGATTAACAAGGGCTCATGTCATCCTCACTTAAGGACACAAGCTGGTGACCTTCACTATCTACTTATCATCCTGACAAGGGGAAAAGAGAAACATGGTAAGAAATGTACTAGCTCTCAATGTTTTTGCCCAGAGCCAACCTATATCATTCAGTTCACATTTCATTTGTCTAGAGCAAAACATGTGGCCTCACTTAAATTCAAGAGGATAAGGAAGTGTACCCATTCAATTTGCCCAGAAGGAAGAGAACTAAGATATATGTGAATGAACCTGAAGGCTACTATGATGTCATGTCATACAGATTTTTTCACTTTCACAAAATCAAATCAGTCAATTTATTTCCTCTATGTGTTGTATCTTGTATTAAAAGAACTTCTCCAAGATGATAAGATCCCAAAGTTATGAGATGCCTCTTCTGTTTTGCCTCTAATGTGTCTAAATTTTTGCTAAAACCCATTTAGTTCTCTAGCATAACTGGAGTTGTGTGTGTGTGTGTGTGTGTGTGTGTGTGTGTGATATTATGTCTAACCTGTTTTTCTAAGTGGAGAGCCAATTGTCCCATTCACTGATAGAATATAACCCCCTCCACCAATTTAATATTTCAACCTTATCAATAAAATAATGTTATGTATACATGGATCTGTTTGATACTTCTCATTTTAACCAATGATGTATTTGTCTGGTATATAATCCCATGGTATAAATATTTAAAATTTTTAGTAGGTAAATACCCCATCATGGTTCTTCTTTAAAAATAAATCTTGTCCGGGGATCCCTGGGTGGCTCAGTGGTTTAGCGCCTGCCTTTGGCCCAGGGCATGATCCTGGGGTCCCGGGATCAAGTCCCATGTCAGGCTCCCTGCATGGAGCCTGCTTCTCCCTTTGCCTGTGTCTTTGCCTGCCTCTCTCTCTCTCTCTCACTCTCTCTCTCTCTCTCCCTCTCATTTTCTCTGTGTCTCTCATAAATAAAATCTTTACAATAAATAAATAAGTCATGTCCATCTTTCTTTCAAAAACTATTCTAAAGTATAGTCGTTTTCCTTTTAAAATCTAGAAGATGCTTACAAGGTCCCTTAAGAAATCCTGCTGGGATTTTGATTGTGATAGTAGATTTTAAGCAGATTGTGTCTTCCCAGTAGGGAACATGGTACTTCTCATCTACTTAGGTTTTCTTTTTAAGTTTATTTGGTAGAGTTTAACATTCAGTTACTGTGTAGTCCATTTTAGTTTACTTATGAATCCTACAGTGTTGTTGCCCTCATAAATGCATAAGAAATTTATTGATATTTTCCTGAATCTTGCTACCTCTCTGAACTCTATGGGTTTTTATGGGTTTTTAGTTGAATTTGGAAAAAGACAATTATATATTTTTAAATAGCACCAGTTTATCTCTTCTTTCCAATTTTTTTTTAAATATCGTATTTACTTATTCATGAGAGACACAGAGACACAGGCAGAGACATAGGTAGAGGGAGAAGCAGGCTCCTCACAGGAAGCTGGATGCAGGACTCGATCCCAGACCCCGTGATCATGCCCTGAGTAGAAGGCAGGCACTCAACTGCTGGGCTATCCAGGTGTCCCTCTAATATTTATATATCATTTAATCTTATTATCTTATTCCCTCAGCTGGATTCACATTGTATAATGACTAGCACAATTTTGAAATAGTTATAGCAAGGTCAAGCAAACTCACCTCATTTATGGCAATAAAAGTAATATTTCCAATGTTAACATAAAATCATGTACCTTGTTATAGAGGCCTCTGATATCTTGTAATATGCTGTGTAAATTCATTCTATTCCCAACTTACTGAATGAGTATTGCTTGTTTGTTATGTTGTTTAATAGAAAAGGAGACTATATTTATTAATTCACTACTTTTGTTTTCTATAGATTGATTTTGTTATTCTTATTTAATAATGAGAGCTCTTGGGGCACCTAGGTGGCTCAGTTGGTTAAGCATCTGACTCTGGATTTTGGCTCAGGTCACTATCTCCGGGTTTTGAAATGAGCCCTGCATCAGGCTCCACACTGAGCCTGAGCACATTGCCTACTTAAGATTCTCTCTCTCCCTCTCCCTCTCTCTCTGCCCCTCTGCACACATGCACTCTCTCTCCCTCTTTCTCTCCCTATCTAAAAAGAGAGAGAGAGAAGAGAGAAAGCTCTTGGGGCTACTAATTCTCTGCTAAATACAGCTTTGGCCATTTAAATGTATATACATCAAGTTGTCTTTTTTCTAAACCTTTGTTACTCTAGGTTTGATTTCTGATTTGAACCTGCACTTCTTTAAAAGAAATTCTTATTTTTTATTGTTGGCATTAAGGTTTTTCAAGTTGTTGAGCTATGCATTTAAACTTAATTATTAAGTTTTAGGTTTATTTCATTGTAGGCAGAGCATGTAGCCTGTAAACAGTTTATGTTTCATAATATGGTTTTCTTTGAGGTTTAATATATGATCAACTTTTTTCTAAATGCTTCATAACTCTTTAAAGTATGCTTATTTCTAGAGAACAAGTTTCTTTTTTTTTTTTTTTAAGATTTTATTTATTCATAGAGACAGAGAGAGAGGGGCAGAGACACAGGCAGAGGGAGAAGCAGACTCCATACAGGAAGCCTGACATGGGACTCGATCCAGGGTCTCCAGGATCACATCCCAGGCTGCAGGCGGCAGCTATGCCACCGGGGCTGCCCACAGAGAACAAATTTCAATAGATATTTATTAAACCTGCTTTATTAGATTATTAAGATACTCTATGTATTCTGTGTTAATCTGACCCATAAAAGATCAATAAAAGTATACTAAAATCTCATACAATTCCACTTCTATCAAGTTTTTCTTCTATTTGTAACAGCCTTTATTTCAAGTATTTTGAGACTGTTACCATGTCAATGAAAATTCAAGACTGTCTGATCTTCATTATGAAGTCTATTTGAAAGAAAATATAATCTAGATCACATTTAATATTTTCATAGTCTTTGACTCTATTTTGTCTAAATATTGCCAAGATTACTTTTGTGTTAATTTTGCTTTTGCCTGCCTGATATATCTTGTCCATCTTTTTGATTTCAGGTTTTTCTTTGTTTTAGTCATAATGAGCCCTCTTTGTTTTAGGTACATCTCTTCTCAGTAACCTAGGGTGAGATTTTGCTTTTTTGCTGTAAAAGAGAGCCTTTTTATTTTAATAGACTAGTTCAATGATTCTTTTATAATGACTCAGCTTCAGAAAATGCCTTCACATTCACATTTGTTCTTCACATCATGTAAGGTACATGGGAAATGTCATTCCTATTTTAGACATAAGAAATTTAAAACCAAACAGGTTAAATATATCTCCCATAGTTATTCAAGTAATATGTGGCCAGTGTAAACCTAACCAAAGGATACTAAAACTAAAGCCACGGCTTTTTACAAACATAATGTACTTTTGTGGAACGTCAATGTTCAGATGGACTAATTGGTCAAATTATCCGCCTTTTTTCCAAGTAGGTGAATTTACACTAATGTTGACATAAATGATATATTTGGCTATACCTCTGTGATGTTGCTTTACACTTTTTGTAGTTTATATTTCACTATTAATTTGCTTCATATACTTGGTGATTTAGGCCAGGTGGCACCTTCTTTTCTGTCTCCATTGATTTGGAAGTCATACCTACTCTCATTTCTAATAGTGGTAATAAGTATACCAAAAAGTATATCAATTGTTATTGAACGCATAACTTTAAAACTTGCAAATACTTGAAGTCGTTGAGTTCACCCTTACTAAAATAAAGATTTATCACCATTTTATTTCCAGACTCTGTAAATATAATTTTTGGGTTTTGTTACTACTTAGTATTAAATACTAAATACTAAATACTAAATATTTATTAAAGCATTATCTTTGATTACATATTGTATCTTTCAAAAGTGTAGTTTTACATTTGCATTCAGTCTTATAATTAAAGTTATAATTGTCTAAACCTCGCTTATGTTTAGTTACACTACTAATAATCAGACTCTTAACATTTATTTCTCTGTTACAGAATTCTTAAATTTGATTTCTCTCTCAGTTGCCTGGACTAGTGCTTCTTAAATCTTCGTGCATGTAAGAATCTCCTGCAAACACTGTTAATATAGATTGCTACATTCCATCTCCAGAGATTTTGCTTCAGGAGGTGTGGGATAGACCAGAGAATCTCTACTTTTAACTGGTTTCCAGATAATGCTATTACCAGACTCAGAACTTCCCTTTAAACTGCACTGACCTTGGCTACATCCTTAAGCCATTTCCCTAGTAAAGAGGTGTACGCTTTCTTTTCTTTTGTGTATTTGAAATTTTCTTTCTGTTACTTTTACAAGTAAAAGACAAGTTAAGTATATTTACCTTTCTTCAGTACACTCTCCCAAACTGTTCCAAGCATGTTTTCTTGCCTGTGCTTGAAGGATTTTTTTCTTTATTCTTGTAGTTTAAACAAAATTGCCAAGTTGTAATAGTATGGAACCCTTTTCATTACTGTTGCCTAAAGTATGAAAAACCCTTTCAATTTGCATGCTGAGGCTTTTTTGCTTTTGTTTTTGTTTTAGCTCAGCAGAGCTTTTATTAATTTTTGATTAGTACTTGTGTCCAATTGTTTCTATCTCAAGAACATCTATAATTCTTGGATTTGACCTAGTATTTAAGTCAATGATTTCTGTCTGCTATATTTTTAATCTTTATTTCATTAATTTAATTTTATTGTCCTTTTCTCCATTTTGACAGAACTTATCAATTTTTCTTTTATATTAGGTGATATGTATGTATTTTTAAATGCTGATTTCTTTTTAGTTTCCAATACAGATTTTAGATCTCTATGGCATTTTGGTTTCTTTATCATGTTTGTTCAACAAACCTACCTCTTTTTCCAAACCATCCTACTTTCTTTTAGCCTCGGCTTATTCTCTCATTTCTCTTTTTGTTTCCTGAGGTTTCTGAGGATACCAAATGAAATCCTTTCATGTTTCTGTGGTAAATTATCCTGGGAGGTCTGTTACTCTGAGTCTCTGAGATACTGTTCCTTCTTTCTTGTCCATTATGATTTTTTAAAAAAAATATGGAACACTTCAAGAATGTGCATGTCATCCTTGCACAAAGGCCATGCTAATCTTCTCTGTATCATTCTGATTTTAGTATATGTGCTGCTGAAGCAAACACTGTCCATCAGGCTTTTTTAAATTAATTTTAAGTTTATCATAAAAAAGCCAGCATCTGCCAAAAAAGAGATGACAACTGTCTTTATTTATGTGTCTCTGCAGTCTGCTACAACTGGACCATAAGTTGGTTTCCATAATTTCTAAGCCCAAATCCCAGTCTCTAGAAGTCATCGTGTGGAGTTCCTAGGTATGATATAGAATCTTCTAACACCACTGCCTGGATCTATGTCCAATTTGAACATAAAAAAATAGTAATTCACAGTACCCTCTTTACCTTCGGCATAGCTATAGTTCTTTAATTATAACAGATATTGACAAATATACTTCCAAAAATATTATTGTTCCCAATGATAGAAAGCAGAACAATGCTCTTCCGCAAGGATGTCTGCATCCTATTCCTAGACTCTGTGAATATGATGTTAGGTTACATGGCAAAGGAGAATTAAGCTCGTAGATGGTATTAAGGTTGCTAATCATTTGACTTTAAAATAGAGAGATTATCCCCTATTATTCAGGTGGATCCAATGTAATCACTAACATCCTTCAATATAAAGAGACAGAGAAGCAGAAAAGTTAGAGGCAGAGGGATGAAATAAAACAAAGGCTCAACTGGCCATTGCTGACTTTGAACATGGATGAGTGCTACAAGCCAAGAAGTGTAGACAACTTACAAAACCTGAAAAAGACAAGGAAACAAACTGCCCCCTAGAGACTTTGAGAAAGAAATTCTGACCGACCGACACCTTGATTTTATCCCAACGAAATCCATTTCAGATTTCAAATTTCTGATCTCCAGAACTTTAAAATAATAAATCTGTTTTGTTTTGACCACTATGTTTGTGGTGACTTATTACAGCAGCTATAGAAAACTAGTAAATGACAGGCCAACTACTATTTGTATTTTCCATATCAAAACAGAGATAGAAGTCTGCATTAATAGTGTGCTTCAAATAGCACTTACATTATATAGGAATTCTCTTGTAATTAGTCTCTGCATGTGTCTAAAATAGGGAAAAGGGGGCAATTAAAAGATTAAAGTTCTTTCCTCCTTCTAGCCATAGCACAAGGGTACCATCAGTTGAAATTGTTCATTCCAGTGTCACCAAACTTCAAATTAGTAGAATTCTTTATAGGAATTTAGAATAGTGTTGACTATAAGAACTAATTTTTCATGATAGTAACATTAAGCTCACGCATGTGCATGCGCGCACACACATGCACGCGCGCACACACACACACACACACACACACACACACACAAACTATCCAGGCATCAATTTCATGTATTCTTTAATCTCTTCTTGGTTCAGGTGCTGATCCTCCTATTTCACTACCTTGTGAGTGAATGCAAACTTAAAAAATTATACCTTTACATAAAGTGAACATGCTTTTCTAACTATAAGAATTCTTTTCCTTTTAAATAGGTAGAACCAAGGCATATCTATTTTACTTCTGCACAACACTGCTTTTCCTTGGGGAAAGAGTAAAAGATCACATTTTTAAATGTTTCTCTCTCTGGATAGGAGGCTAGTAGGAGCAAGATTTCCATATGTTTTGATTTGCCCAAGTAGGTGTTTCTCTACTCATGGGTCTCTGGAAATCACTATGTTTACTCAAGATTTAACTCAAGAGGCTAAAGTCATGGGTAAATATTAAGAGGGAATTGACAAAGGCATATTAAGTTTTAAGGAATAAACTACTTTCCTAAAAGAAACATATTATTACAGAGTTGACACAGAACAGCTTTCTGCCTTTCAAATATCGAAGGTCACATGAGCAGCCAACACCCTTCACTTGATCTTGTCCTGCAAAATTTCTGCACAGCAGATAAAGAGCCAAAGCAACACAATTTAATGAATAGCACAAAATCATTCATCCATATGTACTAGATCTTAGGCCATCAGGCTTCTTACTGCTCCTATTATTAGAATTATCTTATGCTTGCAAGCCAGACAAAACTATTCTAAATACCTAGGTCTTTATCTGGACCAACACTGATTGGGGAGAAGGTTCCTCTACTATTAGTTTGCAAGAGAGTCTAACATTTCCCACCACTGCAACCATCAAACAAGATAAAGTCTTTTTATCTCCAAGAGGATTAAATCAAAACACAGATAGCTTGATCTTGGAGATAAGCCATTAGTCTCTGTGAGATAAATATGAATATTTGATGGTATTATTTAATAAAGCTGCAGTGAATACTGAGGAAATTAAACAGGAGAATATGGTAAAGACCAGAAGGCAAATGGGAGAACCACAGAGTCAAAGGTAGGACTTAAAGACACTAAGATGCTGAATTTTCTCTGAGCATGATCCTTCCCTGGTAAAGCTAAGTGGTAGGCTACTCAGAATATAGATAGTCTCTACAATGTTAGCCAATGTAAACCCAATATGAAAGAAAATGAAAAGCATAACTCTTTAAAAACAAATATTTTCAGTTTCATAGATACCTATGTAACAAGTCGTAAGCACATGAGCTCTTAAGTTAAACGGTGAAGGTTTATATCCTGGCCTTGGCCCTCACAAGAATGCAATGTAACTTCTTTATGCCTCACTTCCTGCATCTGTAAATTGGGGATAATAGTGTTACCTCACTGGCTACCCTGGGAGCATCAGCTATGATAATATATGTATAGCACAGTCCTAACCCCCAATAAGAGCTGAATATAACTTCTGGTCCTGTGAAAGAGAGGCTGTAAAGCATTCTGGGTAAGAACAGGGACTCTTGAAAAACAAGACTGTCCAAGCTCTGCCATTTAATAGTTGTATGATCTTGGGTAACCTATTTAAATTCTCTGTGCCTCACTTTCCTCATCCATAAAATGAGGGTAATAATAATAATTACATCAGTGTTATCCTGGGGATTAAGTGAGTTAATGTTTGTAAAATATTTAGAAGAGTGTCTGGCACATAATGTGTTTGATAATACATTATTCGGCTCTCTGGGTTTTAAAACTGTGATCATGGAAAGCCAAGGGCTCTATAGTGATACTCTAGGGGTCCATGTGGTGGAGTGGAGATAAGGAAGGTATGCCCCAGCCTCATTCTTTATCCAAATAGAGTAGCTATTTTTTATATATTGAGCCCTTGGGCAAGGTTTTCTTTGAGTAAAGGATCCTGCTATTTTAAAAGAAAAGAAAAAAGGGAATAAAGGAAGGAATGGAGGGAAGGAGACAGGGTGGCAGGGAGAGAAAGGGAGATGAGGAGAGAAAGATGGAAACAAACCAGGGTTCTATACCAAGGTGCCCTCATATAAAATACCTTTATCAGTCTTACAAATTATAAAATATTGCATATTTCATGCACATTACCTAGAGAATTTAACGAGATCATTTTTATAGTTCCAGATAGAAAATTCTGTTTCCTGAGAAGTGAATTTTAGTAAATTCAAATTTTAAACACAAAACTTCCCAAACTTCTTTAGGGTAAACAAAAATTTCAATAATTCTAATTTAACATGCAAATCATGAATATTCACTACAGTCAAATGAATAATAAATCACCCCTGACTTCAAGTGCTTGCCATGGAAAATTGCCTATTTCCTTAAACATGCAGAAATCTGTTTTTAAATTTTTTTTTATTATTTTTTGCTCTCGTGATGGTTGTGCTTTCTTCAAAGCAGCTTGGAAAATATGTCATCTTGAGTATTAAGGAACTAAAGAAGAAATGATTAAACCAAAATATGGTGTCATTAACAAAACGAAAGAGAGAGTTCATGGATCAGAAGGCTAGGTTCTGGGATCTATTTTTTAAACGTCACCAGATAAAATTTATGATATAAAAGGGAGTGTTCCTTAGTCATTCTGGGTATTGTTATCTATATGAATAATAAATCAAAAGGCTCTTTATCCACTTATGGCTGAAATTATGACCTTAGGTTACTGATGAGATTTACTCCACTAATACTAATGAAACAAAAACCCAGTGAAAATATCACTGGCTTGGCCCCATGTTCTAGAAAATTAGTGAGGCTTGGTAGAATAAACATTTTGAAGGGAAAGTATAAAACTGCAAATATTTATGGCACCATTATATCATTGAGCTCATTAAGATTTCTTTTTAAATAACTACTCTTCAGTTATTATTATACAGAAAATCCAAGTACATTCAAACTTAAGAAAATTGTCTATTTCATAATTTGATAGGACATCATAGTATTTGGCCCCAAATTGAATTATTAATATTTTACCTTTAAAGACTCATGCAATGTGATTCCACTTATATAATATTTAAAATATGCACATTGTACATTGATGATACAATTAAGAAGAAATGCAAGAAAATGATTATTGCAAAGGACAGGATAGTGACTACCTCTAATGGGGTCAGAAAGGATTAAGATCAGAGGAGATTTGCAGGGGACTTTTGGGACATTGGGAATACTGTGTCTTGACCTGGATAGACTTTGACATGGGTTTACATTTATAATTATTCATTAAACTACACAGACATAGCTTATGTACTTATATTTACTATATTTCATGATTCTACTTAAAATTCTCTATTCTCAGGTGATTCTCCAGCCTATTACAGAAGTCATACTTTATACTGAAGAAAAAAGTATTCATTGTTCATCTGAAATTCAAATTTAACTGGGTATCCCATCCTTCATCCTTACCCCAGTCAAATAGCATGGTTAGATTACAAACACTTAAAAAGAAGAAGGCAAAATAAACCACAGATACAATGCATTCTTAGAAGTCTTGGTTATTCCTATTTTATAACCTATTAAAATAGTAAATTTGTGTTTCATGGTTTATGATGCCCCTGGGGTTCTTGTATCAAGACTATAAACAAAAGTAGGCTACATAGATGCAGATTATAATTTGCTTATAGGAAGGCAAAGAAGCTGACCTTTATAAATACAACCATGCCTAAGAAAGGAGAGCTTCAAGTCAAAAACAAACCTGAAAAAAAAAAACCATTTAATTTGTTCTTTTCTTTTAAAGCAGTGATTTGCCTTTTGTTATGTGCATTTGTTTGCACCAGGAAAGGAAAAGACAATCGACTAGTTAAAATGGGTGCTATATTGCTCCCTTATACACAAAGAATTACACATCTGTCTCACAATACTAACCACTCTGAAAGATAATTATGGATCAATGCTTTAAAAAATATCCTGAACTGCCTCCAGAAATGGCAAGGAGAATTCAATTAAATTATTTGTAAAAGCCATTTTTTTTCCTATCCATCTGCTACTTGAAATGGAATGACCTTTCAAACAGTGCTCCCGGTTCTCAAAGCAAACTCTAAATAAAGAAGTGGAGTGTGTTTTTCCCCCCTCTCCACCAGGTTCAGCATAGATAGAGCATTTGTACTGACATTCTACATCACTGAAAGGAATGCAGATTTGGCTTCTAGAACATAGAAGAGGCATTTTAGGAATATCAATCAGGCTCTGTCCCATGCCTTCAGTCATGACATTTGCCTTCTATTAGAAAGGTGTGCTGTTTCCAAGATAAGTGTTTTGGAACAAGCTACATGAAGTAAGCTTACTCCCTGGAGAAAAACTGGAAACCTTGCCCCCAAATGTGATAAAGTACACGTTAGTGAAGAGTCCCTTGTTAAGCTGTCTATGGCAGGAGAGCTAATTCAAAAAGGTCAGATATTTAAGTAACAGGAGACTCAAAACAGCCTCCCAAAGGCCTCTCTATAGGCTTTAGATCATCAACTAACAGCTGATACCTTTCTTCACCAAACCTATACACTTCTTTCCTTGTTTCACTGTTGTTCCCCTGCAGCTCTTAATTTTTAAAACACTTCCAGTTTGGTCTTTTGTGTCATTTTTAAAATCTATTATTTAATTTTTTCTAAAAGATTTTATTTATTTATTCATGAGAGACACAGAGAAAGAGGCAGAGACATGGAGGGAGAAGCAGGCTCCTCACAGGGAGCCTGAGGTGGGACTCGATCTCCCGATCTGGGATCATACTCCAAGCCAAAGGCAGATGCTCAACTGCTGAGGCCCCCAGGCATCTCTGTGTCATTCTTTTTTAATCAGAATTTTTAAAACACATCCAATGTATCTTTCTTGATAAAAGTACAGCAAGCACTTTTCAAAAAGTTCAAAAAACTACAGAAAGACCTCTTAATAAAACATAATCTCTTATACCACACCATGCACAGAAAATCACTGTAGTCTGTTGTGTCTACTTCCATTCACTTTAATGTATGAATACATCACAAAATTGCATCATAGTATGTAACAACTGGAATCTAACACACTGATCAACTGTTTTATGCATATCTTTCTATACCATCAATGGAAATTCATCATATATAAATTTTCACTATAACATAATTTTGTATTTGCATCTGTGTGTATATAGAGTTGTGGTAATAACTTATAAGTGAGATTACTTACCTAGTCAACTATTTATGAATATAGAGATTTTGCTTTTTATATTAGTATAAACAAATCTGTAATAAACATTAAATATATATATCTTTCCAATTATTTCCTTAGCATTGCATTCTAGAAATAGTATGGCTGGATGGGAGAGTATATGTTAATGAACATTATCAAATTTTTAAAGTTAATATGGCCAAACTGCACTCCAGCAAGTTTAACAAATTATGTACACACTCTGGACAATACCCTACACTCTGTATAATATTGAGAAGTATTAATTTTGTGTTCACTTGTGAGTCTGGGCAAAAACTCATTGTTTCTCTAATTATCTTTGCTTTGATAATTAATGAGCTGAAAGTTTTACTGGTGTTTTATATTGCTTCTTTGTAAATTGCCATTCAAATGTTTTGACCCGTTTTTAAAAAAGATTTAATCATTTATTTTTAGAGAGAGAGCACGTGCACTAAGAGAGAGTGTGCATGCCTGAGCATATGAGTTGAGGGTGGGGCAGAGGGAGAGACTTTATCTCTCTATCCCACAACCCATGAGATCATGACCTGAGATGAAACCAAGAGTTGGATGCTTAACAGACTGAGCCACCCAGCCAGCCCTTTTACACACTTTTTAAAGTGGTAAAAGCATTATCCTAAAATACAATACTGTAAGGATTTAACATACCTATATATACATATGAAATCAGAAAAAATGCTACAGATAATATTTTATTTTTAAATTAGCATAATAAAAACACAAACTTATATATGTTAACAAATATGTTTATTTAATAAATTAAATAAATGTATATATACACACACACTATAAAATAAATTAGTACTTTTCTCCTGCTCAATTGCCAATCCCATTTTCCCATGGTAACTAATAAAAAATAAAAACAAAAAATAGAAACAATTACTTGTTTATGCTTTCACAGCTTTCTCTAGCTTCACATAAATATATATAAACATAGAATTGTATATAGAACCATTCTTTTCTTCTTCATTTAAATAAGCTCAATACTTTCCTAGTTGCTCCAAATGACTATTCACCAACTGCATCATGTGCATGTTGGATATCACATGTAGATCTACTTACTTTTATTGATTGCATAATATTCCATAGTATAGTTATAAATATGGTCAATAATTTCCCTATTAATGAGCTTGTTGGTTAGTATTTTCTCAATAATATTTGCTTTGTTTTGTTTTTGCCACCAAAAGAATGTAGCACATATCTTTGAAATACGTTTTTATACAATAAAGATTCCCAATAGTAGAGTTACAGAGTCAAAGAGTAGATATACTATTAATTTTAATAGATAATGTTAGACTTTTCAGAATATGAACATTCTACTTTCTTATTATGATTTGATTTGTATTTCTGTGATGACTGCTGATGAAGAAGAGCAGATTTTCATGTCTATTGGTTATTTAAATTTTCCCTTTTGTGAAATACCACTTACCTATAGCCATTTTTTCCAAATATGGTGTAAAACTTTATCTCACCAGTGTATAATTTTCTGTTTGCATTGTTAAATGCTGTACATTTCTACCTTTAACTTATCTAAAATTTATTTTTTTTTTAATTTTATACTGAGAAATCAGGGTCTAACATTTACAACTTACATATGAAAAACCAACTTTTACAGCATTTTTTATAGAAACATACATTTCCCACTGGAGTAAAAAGCCACTTGTACTAAATATTTAGTTCATTATCACATATTTGGATCTCTTTCGGACTTTTTTTCTATTCCAATGTCAATTTTTATCATAGCCAATAACAATTTTAATAACAGTAGCTTTACACTCAACTCATGATTTCAGTTCAGGTCATGATCTCAGGGTTGTATGACCGAGCCCCATGCTGAGCTGCTCCCCACTGGGTGTGAGACCTGCTTAATATTCTTTCTCCTCCTCTTCCTCCGCCCCTCCCCTGTTACTCAAGCATGCACAGGCACACACTCTGTCTCTAAAAAACAAAAACAAATAAACAATAAAAACCCCAACAGCTTTATATTGTTTTAATATCTAGAAGAAAGGGTAAAAATAAAAAGCTATTGCAGTTGTGACTGAAATTCCCTAACATATGCAGGATTTTAGAAAGGAAAGACACTTCACAACTGGAAAAATACTAGGGAATATCATTCAATGATTTCCTTTCTTATTAAATGTATTACTAAAGATTTTATATTTTTTGTTTATGTAAATGAAAATTTTCTATTTCTTTGTAACTGGTTATTGAAGGTATAAATATGCTTTGATTTTAATATATTTACTTTGCAGCCATCCAGCTTACATGTTTTCTTAGTCTATAAAAGTCTTAAGTCTGCTAGGAACATAATCATATCATCTGAAAACAAAGATAATTCTGTTTAATGTTTTCCAATATTTATGTTGTTTAATTTTATTGTTTAATTACATCATGTAGAACCTACAACACAGTGCTAAGTAACAATGTTGACAATAAATATTCTTCTGCATTTTTCCTGGTCTTAATAGGAATGGCTTTTATATTTCCACTGTTTAATGTCATATTACACTAGGTTTTGTGAATATATTTTATGTTTAATTAACATCCTCCAATGCCCATGTTATTTAGAAAGTTATTTGAAATTTCTAATACATTATAGCAAATTTTTTTTTGGCATGTGCACTGGGTTGAAATGTATGGCCACCTAGAATCTCAGGTGACCTTATTCTGAAATGGGGTCCTGGCAGATGTACTTACTTAAGATGGGGTCATACTGGATTCCAGTGGACCCTAATCCAATGACTGCTATTCTCAAAATAAGAGAAAATAGAGACAAAAACAGACACACATGGAGAATTCCATGAGATAACAAAGGCAGAAATCAAAGTGATATGTCTACATGCCAAAGAACACCAACGGCTAACAGCAACCACTTGAAGCTAAAAAGAGGCAAAAGAAGATCATCCCTTACAGCCTCTGAAGAAAGCATCATCCTGTTGGCACTTTTATTTTGAACCTTAACATCCAGAACCATGACAGAAAAAACTTCTGTTGATTTAGGCCACCCTGTTTGGTGATTTGCTACAGCAGCCCTAAGAAACTAATACAGTATGTATTGATATAATCATATCATTTTTATCTTTTAATTTGCTGATGTGATAAAATGATGTGGATAAATTTCCAATTTTGAACCAGTTTATAATTTTTTAAATAAACTATATTTAAAATATGTTCATAAACAAATGGACTTAAGTTGCTATTTTTAAAATCATATACACACAAAAATGAAATTGGTATATCTTCTTAGAGCCATCAATATCATCTTTGGATATAAAGTTATGCTAGATTTGTACTATTACTTGAGGCCCCCTCCCTCTTTCTCTGTAGCCTTAAAAGTCCTTGATAACCATAAGGAGTATCTGTTTTAAAAGCTTAAATTTAACTTAGTTGTAAAACCATCTGGGCCTGGGGCCTTTTTTAGTGTTACATCTTTAACAATCTTCCACTTTTTGCTTTGATTATTATTTAAATATTTTGACTTTTCTTATGTGAATATTGATAGTGTATGTGTTCCTAAGAATCACTGTTTCTTCTAGATTTTCTAATAAGTGGTTACAGAATTTTTTTTTTTCAAACATGTAGTAGTACCAGTATTGACAGACCAACAGTAGAGATGACCAGGATGCTAGGAGGATACATGCCCCTTTCCTCCTAGTACTACCTGTGGAATGAGTCAAAGGAGGACAATCCTCAAAGAAGAAAGGAATCATTTTTTAATCAAGCATATAAAAGTAGCTCTTATCACTGGTAAGAAACTCTAAACAAATCCATAGAAAATGTTTTCATCTAAATCATCAGGTATGCACCACAATAAAATTTAGATAGTTGGTCTTCAAGTTACTTGATACTTTCCTGGAGTTTTAGCAAAGCTATGCAGAAATTTTCTTGACATTTCTATTAAGCTACAATAAAGTTTCCAATTTTTGAAACACTTGACAAAATAAAAAAAAAAGAATTATTCTTCCCTCACACCTGCACACATTTAAAAATATCTCCAACTTATCTAAGAAACAATTTTCTCTACAACTCTCCCAGACTTCATACTCATATCCTTTTATTCATAGCAGATGGAGGAAATTAGAGTAACATATTTGCTCTAAAATCATTAGTGTTGCCTCAGCACTTCCCATCTAAAATGGCATTTCAAGGGGTTATTGTTACGTGGATCAAGAGTTTGCTCTGGGCACAAAGAGACATAAAAACCAATTTGAAACTTTTTTTTTTTTTTGCAATGAGCTTTGCATCTTAATTTCTTCAACATCATTACAGTTGGATTTTAAGCACAAATCAAGTTGGGAGGACAGAGTGATCTGATTCAGTCATGGGTCATACTTTGTTCACTGGCCAGTTTCCTGACAAATCATTATAGCTGCTTCTGGAAAGCAATGTTTTCAAAACTGACCACCAACTACTGGGTAGTCTGGAAGACTTGGAATATATTTTTACCTCTTGGATATCAGCTTGCCCTTTAGACTCCTGAAATGTCTAAAACTAAACTAAGTAGCAAGTTTCAGATGACTGCCATTCTTGGCTTAAGAAAGAACCAATCTACAAGTGTTTCTTTAGCATATACTGCATTAAGTTCACCGTAAAAATAAGTAAATAAATAAATAAGACATTATGCATCTGGAAGATACAATCCTTTTTTTAAGACTTTATTTATTCATGAGAGACAGAGAGAGAGGCAGAGACATAGGCAGAGACAGAAGCAGCCTCACCACAGGGAACCTGATGCAGGACTCAATCTCAGGACCCCAGGATCATGACCTGAGCCAAAGGCAGATGCTCAACCACTGAGCCACCCAGGTGCCCCTAGAAAATACAACTTGTGTAGATATAAAGGCAATCATGGAGAATGACACCAGATATTTCTAGATTGCATTACAGTTTTCAAACTACTTTCATGACACATTTGTAGGTCATCCTCGTAAATCTATAATGAATGCAGGATAAAAGAAGACATAAACATAGTAGTCCTGAGATGAAAATGACATTAAAGATATCAATAAACAGGGCAGCCTGGGTGGCTCAGCGGTTTGCCCTGCCTTCACCCAGGGTGTGATCCTGGAAACCAGGGATCAAGTCCCACATCAGGCTCCTTGTATGGAGCCTGCTTCTCCCTCTGCCTGTGTCTCTGCCCCCCCCCCCACCCCCCGTGTCTCTATGAATAAATAAATAAAATCTTTTTTAAAAAAAGATATCAATAAATATCTTTTACAGGTAAGAAAATGGAGGCCAGGGCAGCGCAGGTGGCTCAGCGGTTTAGCGCCACCTTCAGCCCAGGGCTGACCCTGGAGACCCGGGATCGAGTCCCACATTGGGCTCCCTACGAGGAGCCTGCTCACTCCCTCTGCCTGTGTCTCTGCCTCTCTTTATCTCTGTGTACACACTCTCATGAATAAATAAATAAAATCTTTAAAAAAAAGAAAATGGAGGCCAAAGAGGAATGAGGACCTTTGCCTTCTTGCAGAGCCATCCTGCAAGGCTAATAAAGTGAAAGCCAGTCTCCACAGGAGTTACAAAAAAAGAAGTCATAAAAATAAGACCAGAAAGAGAAACATAATGGAAATAAAAAACACTAATTCTGATTTAATATATTTTCTTTTAAAAAAGAAATTGTATTGAATTAAAGTTTAAAATCACTATTCATCTCTAAGGGCCAGTTGGCTATAATGGTTTTATGCCATTACTAGATCCCTTAGAGAAAAAAGCAATTTTAAAATCATAGTTTCCAGAGACTCCTGGGTGGCTCAGTGGTTTAGTGCCTGCCTTCAGCCCAGGGCATGATCCTGGAGTCCCAGGATTGAGTCCCATATCAGGCTTCCTGCATGGAGCCTGCTTCTCCCTCTGCCTATGTCTCTGCCTCTCTCTCTTTTTGTGTGTCTCATGAATAAATAAATAAAATCTTTAAAAAAATAAATAAAATAAAATCATAGTTTCCATAAATATGTGTAAGTCCTGAAGAACATATTGATATAGTTGTATATAGTATACACACAATCACATACGACACTTAAAAGTCACTATTATATAATGATTAAAGGGAGCCTAAATATTCCATAGTTCAATGACTAAGTTATTCCTGCATTTCCTATACACCCACCTTCACTTACCCTCTCCTTTCCCACCCCAGCAAGGACCTAGTGGATTATCTTAATACTGTGACACCTCTATCACACACAATAAAATTTCAAAATAATCTTTCCTTTAAAGGAAAATATATTAGAAGTAAGCATTTTCTGTGACAGCATTCTTAAAAATATCTGTCAACAATGGCGAGGCCAGGGTCCTAATATCTGTCATTCAAAAGAGAACAGCCATTTTCCATGACTCAATCCAGAATATTTTTTTTTTAAATCTAGATCTAGGATATCATAATTCAAGTGAGAGACTGCATTACAGAAAAGTGCAAACATAAAAAACATTAAAAGTGGAATCATCATTTTAAAAGGAAGAAATTTACAGCAGTGGTGAAAGAGTGTATCAGGGTTAGAGGACTGAAGGATAATTTCTGGGTCAGAACACACACTTTATTGTCAGAATACACCTCGACATTTTAAAACTGCTTTTAGCCACTTTTTAAATGTCTGAGAATAGAGAACGTAAAACACAATGCCTGACACACCACAGAAAGTTTTATGATTCTCCTCAAAAAACGGAAGAATAAATATCTCTATTTCCATTCCGGATCTGCACAATATATGCTTGCATCCCATTTGCTCTGATTCATTTACATTTTGCTGAATTCTGTTTTTGTCCATTTTCATCTTTCAAAAGATTAAAAAAAAAATCAACAACAACAAAAAGCCCTCAAAAGATGCTTTCAGATGAAATCGCAAAGGAAATAAGTACATGAATTAGTGAAACAACATCCAAGTTTATACAAATGTGGCAGTTACATCTTTTCTCATCTTGTCCGAGAATTAATTGTGCTGCTGAAATTAGACATCAGCATGCTCCATGCAGACAGGAGCCCAAGCTGGAAGCAAACTCTTTGAATAATAATACTGCCTCCTGATTCTTTTCACATGGCTACATTTTTGACATTTCCTTCAATATTCTACCCAGTTGCAGCATGACTATGACAAAAGATTTCTCTAGGCATGACTGGCACATTCATGGTGAGTGGCAGGGAATGGCAACAGGCAACAAGCCCCTTTAGTGGCTCCAAAAAGCCCACAGGCTTTCTACAAACCTTATGCATACATGCTCTATGGAAAGCATGGAAAAAAAATGGAAACTATGATGACAATTTTAATCATCTGATGGACAATGCTATGATCATAGTGGCCAATCTTCTGACATACAGGAGAATGCCAAGCTTTTATTCTCTCCCTGCCCCTCAGTCTCTTTAAATGTTTAGGAGTGTTATTTACACATGGATGGAGATGGCCCTAATATAGTATTATTTTAATCCATCCAAGGACAAATTACAAATGGCTAAACTTGACTACAATGAAATCTTCTGGTTAGTTTTAATATGACTCAAATCACTTCTATGGGCTCTTAGAACTTTCTCCCAGACCCTGGGAGATATCAGGTATCACTAATCAGAGTTAGCCCATCTTGTAGTCAGTGCAGTCCAAATTTCAGCCTACAAAGTAGCAATTAGAGTCAAGTTTCTTCTGGAAATACCAATTACTGCTCTTTGTCTTCCCTGATGAATGTCTCCTTAATGTAAGAATGACATATCATCTTTTCCCTATCAAATTAGAAAATATTTAAAATAACCCTCATAGCAGGCAAGAGTGTAGGGAAAGAAGCATGTCCCAAAGATGCTGGTGAAAATGCAAAATGATTATCTCTTATGGAAAACGATCTGATAACATATATCATGACATTTTTATCCTACTATATTCACTGATATTATTTGGAGAACATTTTTCCATACATCTAGTCTTAAACCAGACTTTTAATATCTGTAGAGCATTATATTATGTAAATATAGTATACTATAGTTTTTCATTGTTTCTACATGTGTCAACATTTTAGTTTTCTACGTCAGTTATTATATATAATGCTGCAGAGAACATCTTTATAAATACCTTTTTTTAATTGCATCTTGTTTATTCCTTAGGATAGATTCTTAGAAATGGGAATACAGATGTTAGCAGGTATATAATTTTTTCCCTACTACAGAATTGCAATTCACAAGCCAATTCCTAAACTAAAATTCCAATGAATCATCATTTACAAGGAGGAAAATACAGGGTGATAAAAGTGACCCTGATTATTTACAGAGCCTTAAGAATGGGTAATTTCTCCAAGGAAACCAAATCAGATAACATGTATGATTGAGTAGCTGCCAAACCTGGCCTGCCTGATGACGTGAAGGGAGAAGTTATTGGCTGGAATCTGTTCTAAAGAAGAGATGACTGACCCTTAAATTAAAACTCCTGTTTCCAGAAGCCAATAAATAATACCACACCACTTTTTAACCTTTTGTATTAGAAAATATTTAAAATGATAACACCCACAGTTGGCAAGGGAACGGTTTTTCCCAAAGCATATCCTTTAGAAAAATATTTTCATGATAAAATGAGTTTACGAAAGAGTGAGAACTGAAGGAAGTTCAAGTTGAACATTTAATGTGCTGTTACAAACTGTGAATCTCCATAAGGGGATGTTGCAAGTAGCATTTCTAAATTTATTTAACTACCAAATTCTTCTTGTTTTATGTTGCCTTTTGTTTTTGGCTGCTGGCTTTCTATAGAGCCTCCCAGGGGAGAGCATTCTGTGGAACATCTTTAGTAAATGTTTCTCTAAGCCGGCAGTTCTCAAACACTTTGGTCTCAAGATTCATTCACACTCTTAAAAATTGTTAAAGGTCCCAAAGAGCTTTTGTGTATGTAGGTTCTATCTATAGACATTTACCATATTAGAAATTAAAACAGAGAATTTTCCTAACACTACTAATTCATTTTGAAATAACAATAATAGACTTATTACACGTACACATATATATTTTCTAAACCAAACAAAAAAAGGAACTACTGGAAAGAGTGGTATTGTTTCACAGTATTTACTGAAAATCTTTTTAAATATTTGACTTAATAGAAAACCAGTAGATTCTCAGTCTTGCTTCTTCATTATGTTGTTGATATAAGTTTTTGAAAGTAGGTGGGATTTGGGGGGGGTGAGGTCCAGAGCCCATGACCAAGAAAGAATTCTTGAGATGTCTCTGGTGCAAAATGGTGGTTTTATTAAAGCACAAGGACAGGACCCAGGCAGAAAGATGCTGTACCAGGGTTGTGAGGGGTGGCTGATTATATACTTGGGGAGTTGGGAGAGGTATGAAAAAGGGATGTTTTCAAAAGGACTTTCATATGCTAAAAAGGACCTACACAGATACTACAGGCCTTGTCATTAGCTGGTAAAGGTTGGTTTTCCCCTTTAGCAAGGGACTAACATTAAGACAGTTGGGAGCTTCCTGGAGGGCTTCATGCATATCCCAACCAGAAGTGGGGGGTGGGGGGTGTTGCAGGGTATCACCTTGTACTTGTCTGCAGCTAGCCTTCTGCTCCCTCATCATTGTGATGTACTGTTTAGTTGAAGTATGTCAAAATCCAGGAGTATTTTAATAGCCTTTTCAAAGAACTGTAGATAGTTTTCTTGGATACCACATCAAAACTTGACAAATGGAAGTGACTTCACCAATGTGGCAAAAACTTTGCTTCCCCTCATAAGAAAAACAAATAACATCTATTCAAGAATAAGACACCACTTAAAGAATCTTAGGACACAGGGGTAAGACCTATACCACAAAGACAAAGACAGAGAGCATCAGAAGGGAAAAAAGAGGAGCTCCATGTTCACTGTATTGCTCCTCCCCCAGGCCAGCAGCAGATTAGAGAGGTCTCCCCTGAGCCTCCAGTTCCTCCAGAGGGAAAAGAGAATACAGGGAAGACAACTAGCCTTCCCCAGCATTATAAGTACTCTGTAGTTAGCCTTTACTCTGGTCTCAATTCCCCTATGGGAATTGCAGGGGAATATTCCAGGTCCAACCCCTGGGAATCAGACTGTGATGAAGAAGGGGAAGGGGCTTGCAACAAGTAGCACAAGGATCTTGGCAGAGTTTATGCCTGCAGTGTCCTCGAAATAATCCCAACCAGCACCTTCCCTCATCTGCATAACCAGCTTGAGGTGCCTTCTGACCAGGGAACTCAGTGGTAGGTAGATCTGCCTGATTTGGATCTTCAAATAAGTTTTGCCAGCTCTGGTGCCCAGTTTGCACTTTCCCAAGCAAGGTGCTGAGTAACAGCTCCATCTTCTGCTGAGAGTGCCTTTTGGTCCCATCTGACCAGAAGGGCTGGTGACAACTCCCAATTGTCTAGCTGGGATCTAGCAGTGTTAGAGCCCAGAGGTGGGCAAACAGAGATCACCCCCAGACCAAAGTCTGTATCAGGCATGGAGGTTTCCCATGCTATGCACAGGCAGGCGGATTAAGCTGTAGCAAAGGCTGAGTGAGGGTAGCTCCCAGCTCCTCCAAACTGGAAAACTTGTTTGGGAAACTGAAAATAGTTTACAGTACTCCCCCCACACCACCCACCCAGGCAAAGAGAATGAGACATAACCTCACCCACTGTAGAGGGTGTCTTATAACCTCATCTGACCAAAAGGGCTGTGAAAGTACATGAAAGGTATGCAGGTCAGTAATACTCCATCCAAGAGAAGAGTAGATAGAGCCAATAATAATACAAAAGCCAGTGGTCCTGTTTGGGCAGAAAACTGGGAGTGCAGGTTGATTTGAGTAAAGACAACCAAGAACTTCACTAGTTTTAGAGTTGTTTCTTCCACTGTGCCTGGACAGGGAATCTAATTCATAGCCCTGCAATACAGTCTTCAGCCTGTCCAATCAGGGAACATAACCAGAGCATACGGGAAGCTATATAGCCCACTCAACAGCACCACCTACAATGGCACTTGAACAGAGAGCACACAGCTCATGGTTCCTCCCTATGCAGAGCAAAACTGATGGCCTCCCCTGACCGGGGAATTCAGTGTACACTCAGGGCTGATTGGATCCTCCAGACAATGAGATGTACAAGCCCTGGGATATGGCCTGCTGCCTTGCCAGGGTAAGGAAGCTAACTCATAGCTTCATCTAATACTGAACATAGTAACCAATCCCAACCATCTAGTAATCCTGACCAATTATGAGTAAAGAGATTGAATTAGTAATCAAAAATATCCCATGGGCAGCCAGGGTAACTCAGAGGTTTAGCGCCACCTTCACCCCAGAGTGTGATCCTGGAGACCAGGGATCGAGTCCCACATCGGGCTCCCTGTGTGGAACCTGCTTCTCCTTCTGCCTGTGTCTCTGCTTGCCTCTCAATCTCTCTCTCTCTCTCTAAAAAATAAATAAAATCTTAAATATATATATATGTATATCCATCCCACCATAGAAAAGCCCAAGACCAGATGACTTCATTGGTGAATTTTATCAAACATTTAAAGAAGAATTACCAATCCTACACAAACTTTTCCAAAAAAAATCAAAGAGAAGAGAATGGTATCAAATTCATTTTATGTGGCCAATATTATCCAGATTCTAAAACCAGAAAAGGACATCTCCAGAAAAGATAACTACAGACCATTATCCCTGATGAATATAGATGTAAAAATTCTCAGTAAAATCCTAGAAAACAGAATGTAATAGCACATTAAAATGATAATTTGGGGCAGCCTGGGTGGCTCAGCGGTTTAGTGCCACCTTCAGCCCAGGGCATGATCCTGGAGACCCAGGATTGAGTCCCACATCAGGCTCCCTGCATGGAGCCTGCTTCTCCCTCTGCCTATTTGTCTGTGCCCCCGCCCCCGCCATCTCTATAAATAAATAAATAAAATCTTAAAAAAAAAGTTCATTCACCATGATTAAGGGGGATTTGTCCATGGGATGCAAGGATGGTTAAACATATACCAATCATTATACCAATCAATACATTACATTAATAGAATTAAAAAAGAACATATGATTATCTCAATAGATGAAGAAAAATCATTTCACAAAATTCAAAATGGATTCATGATAAAACTCTTAGCAATTAAGCACCAAAGGAATATTTCTCAACATAAAAAAGGTCCTATATGACCAGCCCACAGATAATATCATATGCAATGTGGAAGAATGAAAGTTTTTCTTCTAAATCAGGAACAACAAAAGTGCCCATTCTCATCACTCCTATTGAACATGGTTCTATAAATTCTGGCTAAAGAAACAGGCAAGAAAAAAAGATCAGAATTGGAAAGGAAGAAGTAAGATTGTCTATTTGAAATGACATTTTTTTTTGACATGGTTTTATATAGAAAAAATCCTGAATATTCAACCAAGAAGCTATGAGATCTAATCAATGAATTCAGAAGTTACAGGATATAATATTAACATACAAAATTCATAGCATTTCTATGTACTAATAAAATTCCTAAATAAAATCAATTTCATTTACAAAAGTATCAAAAACAATAAAATACTTAGAAATAAATTTAACTAAAGAGGTAAGAGATCTCTATTCTGGAAACAGACATTAATGAAAGAATCAAAGAGGACAAAAATAAATGGAAAAGTATCCCAAGTTCACGGGTTGAAAATACTAATATTGTTAAAATGTCAGTACTACCAAAAGCCATCCATAGGTTAAATGCAATCCCTATCAAGATTTCAAGTAGAAAAATTTTTCTACTTCTGTATAGTTTTCTTCTAAGATTTTCTTAAAATTCATATGGAACCACAAAAGACTTAAAAGAGCCAAAATCTTGAGAAAGAAGAACAAAGTAGGAGGTATTACACTTCTTGATTTCAAGCTATATTATAAAGCTATAATCATCAAAACAATAGTTACGGGCATAAAAACAAAAAGACCAATGGAACAGAATCAGGAGCCCAGAAATAAACCTAGGCATATACAGTCAACTAATATTTGACAGGATAGTCAACCATATTCAATGAAGAAAAGATAGTCTCTTCAATAAAAGGTACTAGGATAGCTGGACATTAACATGCAAGAATAACAGAATTGGACCTATTTAGTTTACATTAAACTAAAAAGCTTCTGTCCAGCAAAAGAAACCAACAACAAAATGAAAAGACAACCCAAAGAATGGTAAAAATATATGTAAGCCATATATTTGACAAGGGATTAATATCTAGAACATATAAAGAACTCATACAACTCAAAAGCAAAACAAAAACAAAAGCAAAACAAAAACATCAGAAAAAGAACAGATTAAAAAGTGGACAAAGAACCTAAAGAGACATTTCTCCAAAGAAGATATACAAAAAGCCAACAAGTACATGAAAAGATGTTTAACATCACTAGTCACTGGGAAAATGCAAATTAAAACTACAATGAGATATTACTCACACCTGTTAGAATGGCCATCATCAAAAAGATAAGATATAAATGCTAGTGTGGATGTGAGGAGGGTCCTTTGTGCAGTGTTGGTAAGATTATAAATTGTTACAATTATTATGGAACAAAGTATGGAGGATCCTCAAAAAATTAAAAATAGAACGATCATATGGTCCAGCAGTTACATTTCTGGAAATATATCCAAAGGCATCAAAAACACTAACTTGGGCAGCCCGAGTGGCTCAGCAATTTAGTGCCAACCTTCAGCCCAGGGCCTGATCCTGGAGACCCGGGATCGAGTCCCGCATCGGGTTCCCTGCATGGAGCCTGCTTCTCCCTCTGCCTGTCTCTCTCTCTCTCTCTCATTAATAAATAAATAAAATCTTTAAAAAAAAAAAAAAAACCACTAACTCAAAAAGATATCTGCACCACCATGTTCACAGAGGCATTATTTACAATAGCCAAGACATGGAAATAACTTAAGTGTCCATCAGTGGATGAATAAAGAAGTTAGATATATAAATATATGTACATATATACATATGTAAGATAGATATATGTTATATATATGTGTGATGTATCTATATATCACACTTCTTTATATATTATATATATATCAAACACATACACACAATGGAATATTTATTATTTAATGGAATATTAAATAATATTTAATATCATTTGCGACTACATAGATGGACTCTGAAGGTATTATGCTAAGTGAAATAAATCAGACAGAGAAAGACAAATACTATATGATCTTACTTATATGTGGAATCTAAAAAACAATATATAACTCATTAAAAAAAGAGATCAAGCTTGCAGTTAACAGAGGCAGGGAATGGAGAGAGGGGAGAATTGGAGGAAAGTAGTCAAAAGGGTACAAACTACCAGTTAAGGTAAATAAATACTAGGCATATTAATATACAATATGATGACTATAACACTGCTGTATGATCCATAGGAAGGTTGTTAAGAAAGTAAATCCTAAGAATTCTTAACACAAAGAGAAAATGCATGCTAGCTGAAACTGTTGTGGTAATCATTTCACAATATATATACATCAAATCATTATGCTGTGTGCCTTAAACATATGCAGTCACATCTGTCAATTATCTCTCTATAAACCTGAAAAAAATGTCAAGCATGTGGGGGAAAAACCCACCTTCCTGTCTGCCAATATATTTTTTAAGGAAAAGTTATTCTACTCAATATTGTTCCTGACTTTGCTAATATTTTTCTATATAGCTAGATTAGAAAAGCCATTAGTTCAGATCTAAATATGCGTGTAGGCTTCTCTAGTAGAAAAAATTCATATGACAACCCAGTAAGTGAATAAGAGAACAAAGCCATGGAACATGAGCATGGAGCATATAAAAGACAATATAAGTGAAATTGGAAGACAAAGGGAGATTTTTAAAAGGAGAAGGAAATACAAGCAATATATAAAATAAGTTGTTGAAATGCAGAGTGAGACCAAAAGTTAGCATAGTAGTTGGAATTATAATTAACTAAACATTGGACGAACATTGTCTTCTCTTTGATTTTGAAAGGTTCACTGAAATGGATAGTTGGGTGATTCAAGGTTTTTAAACTGATACGGCTCCTATAGGTTTAAAAGGATATGTAATGATCATTCTGTAAGAGTTCACATGCTCAGGACCTGCCAGGGTGTCACATAATCTTGAATTTAAGAGGGAAACATCTCTAATAATATACCTCAGAAAAAAGAATACATAACAAAATAATAATAAAATAAAATATCTCAACATTGTGGAGAAAACTGGAGATGGTTTTAGTCCATGATCTTTTGAAAAGCCTAAATTCAAAATCCAAAATAAAAATGTATTCTCCTCTTCCATCAGTCAACAGTTTGATTTTTGCTTGCTAGAGAGAAAAGTAGCTACCTTGAACTAAATGTCAATTAAAATGAAAGAAGTATTTATCCCAATAATAGCTCATTATACCAATTACATAACAGGTGATACTTCAGGAAGGTGGGAATCTTGGAGACCAGACGGTAAATTCTGGTAGGTAGAATAATGTTCCTCCCCAAGATGTTCATGCCCCAATCCCTAGAAACTGTGAATAGGTTCTGTTACATGGTCTGATGGTCTCATACTAGGTGTTGGGCAATAGAACTTTACAATAAGAGAAATCTCATTCTCTTTCTCTGGAGTCTGAATTTCATTTAGAATTTTCAAGTACTTCCTTTTCCCATTCTGTCCCTATTCATGATTATAATCTCTTAAAGGCTTTAGTCAGCTTTAGCATGGTGTCCCTGAAATGGAGAGTTCTGATGCTCTGAACTATATTCTAGATCCTTCCGGCTTGAAATGTGCCTCCTGTATTAGTAATATCAGCATTATATCACTGCTGGTTGAAAATGAAGAATCTCAGGCCTTAACATAGACTAATGTATCAGATTCATGTGTATGCTGAAGTCTGAGAAACACTGCTTTAGGCAATATCTCCTGAGTCACAGAATATTCACAAATATTCTGAGATTGTCCTCAGTTCCCTGACTAATGGTGTCAATGCTAACTGTAATTGTGGTAGTGGTGGATATTGTCATTGTGATAATGATGATGATTGTAATGGTGGTGTTTGTGGTAGTGGTTGCTGTGATAGTGTGGATGGTTTTGGGGGTCATTATGTAGGGCAAATGGCTACAGTGAGGTGTTTTCTCCAATATGGCAGACGTCCACTGACCCGTCTACCTTTTTAAACCTAGCACCTCGCACAATCCTTGGCATATAAAATAAAGTTAATAAATATTTGTTGAATGAAAAGAAAGTTAAGAAAAGTACCTACAAGTACAATCAGCCATAAAATTCCAGAAACCACATCCTTCCTCCACTCCTCCAAGACAAGATTTTTTAAAATATTCTATATAAATTCCACATAAATCCATCCAACCATCTGTCCATCCATCCACTCGTCTACCCATTCATCTATTTATGAACTTCACTCATTCATGTACTCAATAAGAATTTATTGAGAATTTATTATTGTGTTCAATTCTGGGGGCTTAATGATTAAAAGGACATAATTCTACCCTGAGGAGTTCAAAATCTACTTGGAGAGAGTAAGGACTAAGAGAAGTTTGCCACCACCCTTCACAATTCCCTCCAACAATCTCTAGGAATGCACCCATTGTATTTATGACAACTGAGGCCTCCCATGTCAACATGACTTTAATACATGTTCCAAAAAAAATCTTGCCCAGGAAGAAAAGAATGGAACCAATAAAATAAGTTCACTGTGTACTTCAGGAAACTTGACCCCTGGGTGGCTCAGCTGTTGAACATCTGCCTTTGGCTCAGGGTGTGATCCTGGAGACCTGGGATCAAGTCCCACATTGGGCTCCCTGCATGGAGCCTGCTTCTCCCTCTGCCTATGTCTCTGCCCCTCTCTCTCTGTATCTCTCATGAATACATAAATAAATAATCTTTTTTTTTAAAAAAGGAAATTCCTGAAATACAATTTATCCAAGCAAATACTTTCCTTGTCTGAGTAAGCAGCCCATGCATAGGACACTAGATAGCCCACTTGCTCAAATAACTTACTGACAAACAACTGTGTAGGTATCAAGGCTCATTTCAAGACATCAAAATATTGCATCGTGAATTTAGCCCAATCCTAATCAGAATACCACACTGAAAGACTTACCTTTAAACCATGTAAGCTCAGATTTAAAAATCCTAGAAATATGTTCTCCTGACCTGAGATTTCTGAGACATTACTGAGTAAAGGTGTTCTTCCTTACTGCAGCAGGTTTAGTCAACTTACCTTTGCTTGATAAACAGATGAATTGGGGAAAGTTTTGGTACAGTTAACATTTTAAATGTCTGAGAATAAAGTAATAGAAAGAAAGGAAATTCTAAATATCCTACAGGTCTCTTGTAGTTATGGGTTAGAATAGAGCTGGGAGTAGCCAAATCATTTTTTGATATAGTAAATTAAATCTCCTTAAAGGAGGACCATATAAATATAAATGCTAATTGTTGTCCCAGGAAACAAAGATGCTTGAAATATTTATAACAGAATGCCTAACAGCAAATAATTGAAAGTACGTCTTGGAAAATATGTTCACAGTGTTTCTCCAAACATCATGTAGCTGCCACCACTATTTATTTTCCAACTTTATTTGCAAAAAAGACAAGTTAATTATTTTTCTTTTCCATTACCTGCTTTAAGCTTGTAGTTTACACAATGTAATGAATGTTTACTGTGAAAAAAATACTGGTGAAAAAAAGCTGAAAGGTTAGAAAGGATTAATCAAATAGTGTCAAGATTTTCATTCAAAAAAATTTATACACAATTTGAGGTTGGGCTGTTAATACTGTTAATAAACACTGGTGGGGGGGAAGCCATTTCCATTGCTGGACTGACTGAGAAACAAAGTACAATTGCCTTTGGTGCTGCTAAACATTTTCGAAAGTTTGATAAATGGTAGTTTCTTTAATAGTTAGTTGTGGGTGGAATCTAAAACTGTATCAATAAATTTTTACTGTTCTATTATGTGAAAAATCTATGGTCTGTGTTGTACTTGAAATGGACCCCTTCCTGATGCAAAATTTCATAGAAGCATGTATTGCTCAGGTCAAAAATATTGGCTCACTGCATTATGCAGATCTTCTAAATGTTGACACATTTCATTATATGACATAAAAAAAATTGTATTTGTTAATATCACCATTGATCTCATCAGAAAAGTCTTTAAGTATTGGAAAGCTGTCAAGCTCATGGTGGCAGATGCAAGTCTTCCAAACCTCTAATTTTTGCTTGAAATCTTGAATTTTATCATTGGCAATGAACACTGTCCAATGCCTTACTTAAAGTGACAGGCTTAGGTTTTGCATTTTTGAGAAAATGCCTGTCAAATATCAAGGTCTGAATACCCATATTTAATCTCTCAATTGGTCTTTCAAGTAAAAAATAATTTTCTATATAAAAGTAGTTAGTTCTGCTTACAACTGAAACAGTCATACAAGTGTTTTTTCTCAATTATGATACTTCACCATTCAGTGGCACTTCTTTAATGCATGCTTCCTATTTCACTAAAAATACTTGAGAGTTGAAACTTAAGCAAATTAATTTTTACTGTTTCGTCAAGTTTATTCTTTTTTTAAGATTTATTTATTTATTTATTCATGAGAGACACACACAAAAGAGAGAGAGAGAGAGGCAGAGACACAGGCAGAGGGAGAAGCAGGCTTCTCGCAGGGAGCCCAGCGCAGGACTCAATCCTGAATTCTGTGAGCTGAAGGCAGATGCTCAATCGCTGAGCCATCCAGGTGTCCCTCAGCAAGTTTATTCTTAAATGGGATTGGGTATTTTTTTTAACCATAAATTATGTTGGTAAAGAATAAAAGAACAATAGTATAGTTTGTTGCCATTGCTTTGATTCATGCTACAATTTTATCTAGCATTGCTTTTGCACTATCAGTACAAATGTCAACACAGAAAGACAAATAACTTAGTTTTATGATAATATAGTTCTTACCTTGCAGACACCCTGACGAAGTCCTAGGACCCCATAGGCATCCATGAACCGTACTTAGAGAATTGCTATTCTAGACTCAAAATCTGAGTCTGACAAAAAAGCAATTAGTTGGACACAAAGAGGAAAGTTCTCAGCACCACTGTATAGCTTATCCCCTGGGAATGTTAATTAATTCATGGGTGTTGGGTGGTAGATCTGCATTTTCCTGCAATGTCCACTATTTTGTGCTTAGTACTGAAAACCACTCAGTCTCCTCTCAGGATCAAATTCATGAGTGCAGCAGCAATACCACTTCCATGGAGTGAAAGCTGAGGAGAACCTATTCAACCTGTGCTTCTCTTGCTCCAGATACAGCAGGAAGAATGCTGTGACTTATCTACAGCAGAGATGTGCAAGGAGATAGTTAGAAATTGTGGTCTGTCTGTAGCTTGGGAGTATGCAAGTCTGCATGGCCAAATGGAATATATCTGGTAAGGAAGGTATGGCCAACCTAAATTTATCAGCTTAGAACTTTATCTGAATGAGTAGCCTATGACTTCATTTAAAAGATCACCCGTAGAACCTACCTATTTTGAATCATGTTTCTAAGAGCAGTGATTCTCAAAATACAGTTCTTGAATCACTTGTATTGGAATCATATAGATACTCATTTCTGTTATCCAGAAATACTCATTTGTTAAAAATACTGATTTCTGCAATCCACCGTGGGCTCACTAAAGGAGCATATCTGAGGATGGGAGAGGGCAACTCGAATAGCAGTGCAGATTAGACACCGCACATCTTGCACAAAGATATACAACGGTTGTAGGTTGAGGCTTGGAATTGTATTTTTAACCGATTGCCTGTGTGAATCTTAGATATAACAGAACTTGAAAGAGTATTCTAAAGCAGTTCTAACCTTACTGTTCCTCAGAATTAAATACCTTGGGGTTTAAAATACAAATTTCTGTATGCCATGCTAAGCCTGCCTAATCAGAATCTCTTAGGGAGAAGCCTGGGCATATGTATTTTCAAGGAGCTTCATAGCCAGTTCTGATGCCTATCAAAATGTAAAGACATTTTCTAGACTAGGGTTAATATAGCCATCTATAAGAAACCAATTCTGTGAAAGTTGAAGACAACAGACACACTGAGCGAAGAAATCCTGGTGTCATTTAGACAGTCTATTCAGTACTTATAAATTCATCTTCTAAAGTACTCAATATTTTTTAAATACAACTTTCTATCTTCCTCTGTTATTACATTTGTTTTCATTCTTACTACGGTATTAGATCTCACCTTGCATGTTAGTCCACCAACACCTTGAAATTTATTTAGCCAGAATTTTCTGGTTTCATATGAATGCTAATTATACATAGTCTACTTCTTTAAAAAGGGTTTTTGTTTTTCATCTTATGCAAGGCCCTCTCAGATCCTTCAGGCAAAAGACAAACTTAATTTACTTTCAAATTACCAAATTAACTCAGATTTTTAAAAAACCATTCAAGTTTCATGTTATGTATTTAACATTAAAAAAAAATGACTCAATGTAAATGTCATAGCTGGCAATGATCCTATTCCTGGGATCTTTTACATGAAACAGAATGGGAAGGAAGAGCCTATGGCTGCCAAAATAGAACTAAACATGCAGAAACAAAGAAAAGAAACAAAAGCACCTTTTCCAGACAACAGGGAAACATGCAGATAAATCAGTGATTTTCCTTCCAACTAACTTCTGAAGTAGTTTTAACCATTGTAAGGGCACTGGGCTTAAGTAAAAGCCAAGTAAAACCTAGGCTATTCTGCTGTCCTAGATGCCCAAACGCCAAATCTTCCAGCCACTCAAGAAAAGTACACAGGTCCAGGCAAGTGATATTGATGCTTCAAAGACCATAGTTATCTGTGAGTACAGAACAGCATGACATAATACTCCACCAGACAGAACAACTGTTTAATGGAATGTCAAGAATTAGGAAGGAGAAAAAAATTGAGGGAAATTCTAAGGTTAAATTCGTTTGGAAAACCATGGAGTTCTACAAGTTAAACATTCTTTTACTGTGGGACTCTTCAGAGCCCTTCTGTGTGGATGTACAGTATGCCTTTTCAAGAAGAAAATAATGCACATGGTATTTTCCAAAGGTTTGACATTTCTTTCTTTCTTTCTTCTTCTTTTTTTTTTTTTTTTTTTTTTTTTCTGTTTAGTTTCTAACTAAGCTAGCAGTCTCTGGGAGACAATCAGGAAGTTCTGGTACAGACAGACAGATCAACCAGTTAAGGCAAATGAGTGTTCAGGTATGCACCTAAACTGTGATGACAAACTTCAGACGTCACAGAAAGAGGGACCACGCCCAAGAATCAGCCCCACTACACCAAGTCCCTCAGCCTCTCTCCATCGGCTTCTTCAGCTCTGGAAGAAAGATGACACTTAGTGAAGTGCCTTGGGATGATTGGGCAGGAAACAGTAAGAGCCAATTATGACTCTCATCACAGAGTAGATGATCTAATAAACCATCCCTATTACTTACAAAGTTCAGACCTCTAGTTTGTGTGTGTGTGTGTGTGTGTGTATGTGTGTTTAGTTTCTTTTTTTTAACTGCATTTCAATTCAACCTAACAGATCTATTCTATACCAAAAAGAACAAACAAAATATTCAAGGAAATACATCCACATACTATAGTATAAGCTTTCTGATTGGACCTTTCTCTGCTTACAGATTTTCAATGGCTGCTGATTGCCTACAGATAAAAATCCACATTTCTTAGCCTGGTATACAACCTTCTCGGTCATCTTCAACTGACTTTTTACACCAACAGATGTGTCTTTCAGAAGCTATACAGTTTGTGAGTAAGCTTTGGAGGCAGACAGACATGGTTAAAAGTACAGGCTCCACTCCACCATGACTTGAGTAAGTTATGCCAATTCCTTAAAGCCCTTGATTCTCAAAGTGTGGTTTGTGGACCACCCCAGGCAGCAGCAGTAGCAGCATTTAGAGCTCAGTAGGCACATCACAAGCCCCACTGCAAACATACTGCATCAGAATCTGAATTTTAACGAGATCTTCCAGTGATCCCCATATACACTAAAGCCTGAGAAGCACTACTCTAATTCTCATTAGCTCATGTGAAGATTTGAGTTAAGAATAGTAAGTAACACTAGAGATGGCAGTCATTTTCCTCTCCTGCCCTTAGAATCCACCTTCAAACCCTAAGAATTTCACCACCTAATTATCATTCAAATATGCTTACCTCCCTCCTTTCACTACCTTAGTCCAAATCATTCTTATTCTGTCCTGGTCTAGTGTAATGGCCACTCAACTCATGACAATGTATCCACTCTTCCTTTCCTCTTATCAGTTTTCCCTACTGCAACCAGAAATCTTCTAGGAAAAGCAAATGATCGAGCTTCCACTTGGTTTCAAAATAAAAGCCAGTGGGAATCTCTGGGTGGCTCAGTGGTTTAGCTCCTGCCTCTGGCCCAGGGTGCGATCCCGGAGTCCCAGGATCAAGTCCCGCGTCGGGCTCCTGGCATGGAGCCTGCTTCTCCCTTTACCTGTGTCTCTACCTCTCTATGTCTATCATGAATAAATAAATAAAATCTTAAAAAAATATATATATAAAAGCCAAAAGCTTTTACCAAATCTACAAACTTGGCCAAGGAGGATCTGTCTCTTTGTCTTATCTTGCATCGCACTCCTGTTGGCTACCTTTCCTTCAGGAGTACCAGTTTTCAGGGATCCCTGGGTGGCTCAGTGGTTTAGTGCCTGCCTTCAGCCCAGGGCATGATTCTGGAGTCCTGGGATCGAGTCCCACATTGGGCTCCCTGCAATGGAGCCTGCTTCTCCCTCTGCCTATGTCTGCCTCTCTCTCTCTCTCTGTGTCTTTCATGAATAAATAAATAAATAATGTTTTTAAAAAGGAGTACCAGTTTTTTCATCCCTTAAACTGGCCATCTTCCTTCTCAATACATTTGAAAAAGCCATCTTCCCTGCCTGCAGTGCCTTTCCTCCACCTTTGCCCAGCTAACCCTTCCTCGGTATTTAAATGTCACTTCAAATGTCATCAACCCTGAAAATATTTCCTGATCCTCCTCCGCAACAACCACCACCTTGCCTGGCCCATTGCCTGTGCCCCATATGTATTTGTTGAATAAATGAATGTATGAATTAATGAATCTTCTGGGATACGGTTATTGTGACAATCAAACAGATTGATACTTGTAAAGCATTTAGCACAATACCTGGTAAAAAGCAAGAACATAGTGCTGTTGTTGTTGTTATGTAATTTGAATCATAGCTCTGCTAAAAACTAGATACCAAGCAGAGCACAATGTGGCTAACAATTAGAATCACATGGGGGAACTTTTAAAGCTTTCAATGTCCAGGTGCTTTCCCATACCAATTAAATCAGAAACTCTGAGGCTGGGACCCAGGCACCTGAGGGTTTTAAAGCTCCAAAGGGGATTCTAATATGTAGCCACAGGAGAGAACAGTTTACCCTCTTTCTCACTGTGGCCTCCTAGCCTTCAGAGGAATGTATGCCAAGTAATGCGAAGAATCCTCATTATTCATGGCATGAGTCCATGGCCTCACTTCTCCCATGGAAAGAGACAACAATAAGAATCCATGTAGCCACAGTCCAACTATTTACTTCTCTTGGACCCCTTGATAGCAGCCAAATGGTAGAAACTCTCCATGTATCACCAAAGCCAAACTGAAACCCTTCTGGGGAAATCTAAGTTGCCTGAACTACTGCTGGGCGGAGATACAGTAGCACATGAAGATGATTCCAGTCCTTAGGGTAAGTGTTGATTTAACAAAACTCATCAGGATTCCATTAGAAATCTGTTATAATTGTTATGTTGAAGCAATTGCTTTATGGGAACAATTAATTTCAACTAATAAAAAGGTCAGACCTCCCAAGTGTTCATCCAAACTACAATAGGTAGGCTGGGAACCACTTGAACTTACCCTGTCTCCTTCACTGTTTAAGTATTTGGATCATCAAGAGACCAAGCTGTACTTTAACTGTCCTCTTCCCAATGACCAGTGTTCTGTGTATGTAAGTATATATTCAAGTACAGACATATTATACTATGTTTTTCACTCATTTTGAACTTTACAAAATATGATTTAAGTGATGAGGAGTATCCAAAGAACCATTATTTCTTTTAAGGCCATAAAATACACACACGCACACAATCACACACACACATACAAACACCTGAATGGCCGGACAAAGCAGAATGCAACCCGTCAAACAATCTGAGAACCATTTAAAATTAAAATCTACCAAGTCAGAGCTGATACTAAGTGAACATAAAGGCCATGGAATTGTTATAAAAGGCACAGGATTGCTCTCTGGATAAAATGTCCCAGTGGGGCTAAATCCCCCCTCTTATTTCTCCATGCTGGTAAATTGAAAAAAAAAAAAAAAGCATGATTCATGAATATAAATTTTTCTTGGCTTTTTAAATCATACATTGGCATATTCCTCCTCAAACTTTGCCAAATGCAAATACACAGATAATGACAATTTTACAATAAGTGGTTCCAGAATGCAGGCTTTTTAAGATCCTCAAATGAAAGGCACTATAATAAAGAGTATTATTATTATTATTATTTCAGAACCCAGAAAAACCACAATCAATGATTAGCCATAACAATTAAGCTAACAATAATACATCTGGAATAAGCTCCATGGTAATATGTACTTCATGCTTAATAGTTCAAATTAATTCAATCTCATGGTGTTAGACATACCAGTTAGGAGTTGGAAAGCACCAAAATTCACATTAGCTTCCACTTGGAAAGATATTATGAAAAGACAAGGAAGAAAATGAGGCTATAAACAGCAGAGGTAAATAGGAAGGGCTCGTATATGACATGGTGAGGAATAACTCTCAGCTTTTAGGAATTCTATGTGAAAATATGAAGGCCAGTATTTCTATCCTCACACATTCCATCAGAGTCTGTGACTGGGAAATGCATCTATGACAATAGATCTGAAACCCTCAAATCATAGCCACCCTACTGAGAGAAGAAAGTGCCTTCTTTCCCCCACCCAGAGTCCTTTACCAATAGACATAGAATAGAAAAAGGGTTTATAATTTTCAGGGCATTGATCTCAAGAAATGAGAAAAGGGAAAGTGGGTTGAGGTGGGTATAAAAGATGGTAAGCCTGATTGCCTTCCTTGTCTTACTCCATCCCATACATTTATGGATAATTACCTTAGGCTTTGCTGCCCACGATAAATATTCTCTAGGACAGAGTTTTCAGCTTTGGCACTATGGACATTTTGGCCCAGGTAATTGTTTGCTGTGGAAGGGCTGTTCTGTCCATTGTAAGATGTTTAGCAGCATCCCTGCACAGATGCTAGTAGCACCCCATTCCAGTTGTAACAACTGAAAATGTCTCTAGACATGATCAAACATCTCCTGGGGTACAAAATCACCCTGCTTAAGACCTATTCCTCTAAGGCTTCAATTCACCTGCTTTGGGCATCTAGGAAGAAAAAAAGAGTTGAAAGTACAGCCCAACCTCTAGACTATCCTCTTTAGAGATGACCATCCATTGAGTTGGCAGTTGCATGCAAGGCAACACCCTTCCCAGGGCACACTGATTCCTCTTCCCAGCACTTTTTGCACATGTAGGCTTGTTACAGATCACATGGAAATTTAGAACCTGGCTTCCTTCTATTCACTGTGCAGGACAGAGTTAACAGAGCAGCCTGTCCTTAGAAAGGCCTGCTTGCAACGGTGGCCTTTGACTGGCATCTGGGACTTGGGCTGGGGCAGTTTTTCTACACTGATATAAAACTCTCCTAAATGATGGGAATAGCCACTGTGCCACATTACATAAATAGTGTGCTTTATGGGTTTTTGTAAAATATGTGGCTTATAGAAATACTGTCTGTTTATCTCCTGGGAGTCTAGAATTTGGGGATGTGTTAGGCAGATCAGCCCCCAGTACAAACATAATCTGAGCCTCTAGTGAGATTCCTTGGTACATGATGTCATGCAGCTCATTGGTGGAGAAATTAAGTACATTCTGTGTGGCTCCCTCAAAGAGGACTCTCAGAAGTTCGTGCCTGATTTCCTCCATATTTTATACCATGCACCTTCTCCTTATGCTGATTTACTTTGTATCCTGTCACTGTAGTTAACCATAATCATGAGTATCACAACTTCTGAGTCCTACTAGTTCTGCTAGAGAATTAGGGAACCTAGAGTAGTACCAGGGACCACCAGCACAGTCACAATACTCAACAAATATTCTGTTGTGTGCCTTTCTTTCTACACACAGGATTTCTAGCAGGGACTGAAACTGAGTCTCAGTCCTCACAGAACTGATGTGGTAGTGACCAGGGAAGCATTTATTCTGGGATACTTCAAGGTTCTTCCACAGTAAACAATCTCCATGGCATCTCTTTTCAGTTTATTTCTATAATAGATTTTTTTTCTCAGATATAATTCATACACTATACAATTAAGGCACTTTAAGTATACAATTTGATGGTTTTAAGTATATTCACAAAGTTGTGCAATGATCACCACTATCAATTTTGGAACATTTCATCACCCCATAAAGAAACCTCCTACCCATTAGCAGTTACTACTCATTTCCTCGCAACCACCCCCGCCCAACCCCTAAGCAACCACTAAACTATTTTTCTGTCTCTTTGCATTTGTTTATTTTAGAGATTTCATATAAATGGAATCAGAAAATAAGTGGTCATTTGTGCCTGGCTTCTTCATTTAGCATATTGTTTTCAAGATTTGTCTACCATGTAACTTGTTATCAGTACTTCATTTCTTTTTATTGCTGAATAATACCCATTGTGTGAATCTACCACATCTTATTTATCCATTCATCAGTAGATGGACATTTGGGTTATTTCCACTTTGGGGCTATTATGAATAATGCTGCTGTAAACATTTGTGTACAAGTTTTTGTGTGCACATGTTTTCATCTCCCATGTATAGACACCTAAGAGTAGAACTGCTGTTATATTTATGCTAAATGTTGTAAGAAAATTGCAGCTATTTTCCAAAGCAGCTGCACCATGTTGCTTCCTACTAACAATGTATGAGAGTTCCAGTTTCTGCATATCCTCCCTAAACTTTGTTATCTGTCTTTTTGATTACAGTCATCCTAGTGGATTTAAGGTGGTGTCTCATTGTGGTTTTGACTTGCATTTCCCTGATGGCTAATGGTACTGACAATTTTTTCATGGACTCATTTCCTTGTGTATACCTTCTTAAGTAAATGCTCTTCAGATCCTTTGCCCCTTTTTAATTGGGCTATCTGTTCTTTTGCTATTGAGTTGTAGGAGTTCTTCACATATTTTGGAAATAAGCCCCTTAGCAGATATGATTTGCAAGACAATTTTTCCATTCTGTGAGCTGTATTATTTTCTTGATGATGTCATTTGAAGCATGAGCATTTAAAATTTTGTGATGTCCAATATACCTATTTTTTTCCTATGTTGCTACACTTTTTGGATCATATCTAAGGAACCACTGCCTAACCTAAGGTCATAAAGTTTATGCCTATGTTTTTGTCTAAGAGTTTTATAGTTTTAACTCTTCCATTTAAGTCTTTAACCCACTCTGAATTAAATATTGTACTTGGTGTGAGGTAGGGGCCCAACTTCATTCTTTTGTATATGAATGTACAGTTATCCTGTGGCATCTTTTGAATGACCACCACAGATAGTTCCCTGTAGCTTGAGGGTATACAAGTTAATAAACAGTCACCAGTATGTAGAATCTAGGTATATGACCTAGATTCTTAGAACCTTTCTTTTAAGCTTTTGCATTTGGTCTTTTTTTTCTACTTTAGAAATATACTTAATATTCCATTTCAGGAAGTAGCACTACTATTAATAGCTGATTAATAATACTATTAGCTGATATATTACTACTAATAATAGTAACAACAGCTATTTAGCACTTAATATGTGCCAAGCATTATGTTTGCATTTAACATGCATTAACTTATAAGTACTTCATATGCTTTACCTTATATGACCTTCCTACCAACACCATGAGAACTCTATCTTACAAATAATGATACTGAGGGTGAGGCTCACCAACATAAGTAATTTTCTTAGGCCACAGAATCAGCAGGAAAAAGGATAACAAATTGAGGGAAAAAGCAGCACTGGAAAGTAGCACCAAGAATGCCTGGTAACAATTTCTAATAAATATTAGGTACGCATATACACAAAATATCCAAGAACAAGCCAAAATCTATCAGCAGTCAGTGACATTCCCAATTCTAGCCATGGAGCTGACAACAAAGGACTGGTCTCCCCTTCCAACCCAACAACGAGTTAGAAGTCTCATCACTCAAGATTAATCTGATGGCTGAGAAGGTATTGTAAACACTAAAAATTGCACTAATGACTAGCTGATTGATGAAGTGAGTCCATTGGCACTGGATTAGAAATCCAGATATGAAGTCTATTACTTCCAATCTGAGAATTCAAAATTCATTAAGCAATAATAAAATTTTCAAAACTACCTTTTCCCTGTTTGTCTATAGGAAAAAATGCAAGTAAAAATAGGTTTGAAAAGGGATGCCTGGGTGGCTTAGTGGTTGAGCATCTGCCTTCAGCTCAGGGTATAATCCTGAGGTCCTGAGATCAAGTCCTGCATCAGGCTTTCCGTGGGGAGCCTGCTTCTCCCTCTGCCTATGTCTCTGCCTCTCTCTCTTTCTCTCTCTCGGTCTCTCAATAAATAAAAAGAAAAATCTTTTTTTTAAAAAAAAATAGCTTTGAAAAGACTAAATCTGTAAAGAAACTTGATCTTGGGAACATTTTTCCAGATGTTTGAAACTTGTGCTTTCACTAATTCACTTTATTCCCAGACCTGGATGGCTGGTATGGAAATTCTAGACAGTTCTCAGTGGAGAAAATGTGGACAAAGAAGTGAATTGACTTTTCTAAGTTCAATAGCTTTATGGCAGAAAATCCAGATTTCCTCACTTCAAGTTGAAATCTCTTTCCCTATGCCAGCTGAGACCTTAATAATGAATACAATGATAACAGCTGCCATTTATTGAGTCTTACATTACAGATGTCACAGATATCTACAGAACTTTACATCCAAACTCAACTGAATACACATTCTTCTCAAGCGCACATGGAACTTTCTCCAGAATAGACCACATATTGGGTCACAAATCGGGTCTGAACCGATACCAAAAGATTGGGATTGTCCCCTGCATATTCTCAGACCATAATGCCTTGAAATTAGAACTATATAGCACCCTAATTACCAGAAAGAAGATGGCAACTACTTTATTTAATCCAAAGCATATGAGGTATGTAGTACTATTGCTCCCATTTTGTTTAGGAGGAAAAGCAAATGCTAGAAGGTTAACTGACCTGCATAAGAAATGAAGTGAGGTCTTGAGCCTTGTGCAATCTATCTGTGTCCTCTTAATAGTGTCACTAAATTGTTTCAGAATAGAAGCAACTAGACATACAAGGGTTAAGCATGGCTAGATCAACTCCAAGTTGAGTCTTCTTTACACTAGGCAAACTGTCTTCAATATACTTATAATAACTTTATATACCAAATAACATTTTGAAGTTTATTTCCTCCCAACACAGAAACATCCCTGCATCTCCCCCTGGGATTTTCGGCACTGTCTGCTTCGGAACTGGTCTGGGCTTAGCAAGTATTGCTTTATCATTCTTAAATAAAAACCATTATAGAGAATGCAGAAAACAATTTCCTTTAAGTTTCCCCACTTCTACCCATATTGAGAAAGATGGATTCTTAAAGTGCTGAAGGAAAGCTCACAATATAATAAAAACTCAGCACCAGAAATGTTCCAAGTCCCTCTACTCTCTCCCTATATTTAGGAAACTACAATTTAATATAGGGCTCAGCCCTCCAGAGAATCCGGGGAATCGAACTGTTAATACATTTTTATATATTTTAACTGAGATAAACAAGAAAGAGATAGAAAAGCCAGAGTAGCTATGTCAAAGACATAATTACGATAAGACTAATCCAGCTAACAGCAATCGAGGCAGATGGTGACTCTACTGTGATGCTGTTATGTAGTTGGGATGGTCAGAAAACTGTATCATATAAAATGTCAATGAGGCAACAGCCCCATCACAGGAAAGCAAAGATAATTTACTATGTGACTTCAGAAAATAAAGCTCATGCAGGGGATCAAAGAACATCTCTTCTATTACTAGAATATTATCCAAATGCATTTTATAAATTGAAACCTGGATCAAGTCCTTTGATTAATAAAAAAGTAATAAAAAAGGAGCACGCCATGTCTATAAACCAAATAGACGGGGAAATCTCAATTTTGTTTTCCATAACAGAGCTTAAACCTTGTGGCAAGCTTTTAGAATTCTATCTATCCTAGATAATTTTAAAATTCTCCCACCAGCTCTAAATTCATGGTTGTGCTACCGACCATGTTATCTTTCTAGGTCTTGGCCACAAAAATACCTCAAGATACATATACACTGCTGAAATGCACTATTTCTCAAACTTTACTGTATCTTTTATTCCAGTAACCCTTTCAAGGAAAAAGAGAGAGAGAGAAAGAGAGAGAGGATTACTCTGGTCACTTCATTCTTAGCAAATTAATTAATTTCCTTCTTCAAATGCTCATTAACATTTCCATAAAACATACTCTGACCCTCAATACTCAATACCCACCCTTTCAGACAGGTCAGACCTAAATTCTTTAGTTTGCCATTTAAGCCTTTTTGTCAGGTCTTTGCAGATAGAATACATTAAAACAATGGTTTCTGGGGTGCCTGGGTGGCTTAGTCAGCTAAGTGTGTGGCTTTGGTTTTGGCTCAGGTTATGATCTCATGGGTCCCCCTGTTCAGCAGGGAGTCTGAGATTCTCTCTCTCCTTCTCCCTCTGCCCCTCCCCCACTCTCTCTCACTCTTTCTCTAAAATAAATAAATATATCTTAAAAACAACAACAACAACGGTTTCTATTCCAGGTAGGTAGGAATTCGCTGCCCTTCTCTATACTCTACTCACTAAACTTTACCTGCTTCTTTTGGCGAATCTCAAAGAGAACTACAAACTTATATGCCTGTTGCACTGGAACAGAAGGCAAATAAATGTTCTTATAAGAACAATAGATATCAGCACACTTGGTTGCATATTAAACACATTATCTCCCTGCCTCCCCTCTTTTTTTGTAATAGAATCTTCTCAACATTTATTTTTCATTTTGTAACCTTTGCTTGGTGACATAGATATAAAGAAATAGTCTCAATAGAGCACGCAGGATAGATGGTGATTGACCTTTAACTTCCGTGTCAGGAATGCTCAGGGAGAGGTGGAAACTGGTAAGCTCTGTGTCCTATGGCAATTGGTATCTACCTCCGGCCACTTCTGGTTAACTAGGAGTTTAGACCCAATATTGTCAGATCATCCAGTTTTATTAAGAAAGCATGAAAATCTGTATTTTTATGTGAAATTCCCAGATTTTCTGCTATTTTCTAATTAATGCATGAAATCTTCAATTTTTCCAATATAATCTACTTCTATATTCAAGTACAGTAGACATCTATTGGGCTGGTACATTGAAGACTCTGACTTATGCCATCCTTCAGCAAGTAGCTTTTAGCCTTTTTCACTACTGTCCCCTCTACTCTAATCACCTATCCTTTCCACCAATCCATGTTATCACATCCTTTAAGACTTTGCTCAAGAAAATACTTCTTCCACACAATCTTCCCTGGATCACTCTACTCTTCATTCTTCTTTATCAAAGTGTTTTATTCCTTCATCCCTTCTAAGATATTTTGAGCTCCCTTTGTGAGTCTTCTAGCTCCTCCTCCAATACTTTAATTCTAAAACTCTAAAGCTCAGGATTCTGTCTCCTATCACCTTCACACACTCTATGGACTTAGTGGAGTGTTATACACCCTACAAATGTTAGATGCATACTTTGGATGAATAAACACTCCATTTGCTTAATCTTGTAGAGCTAGCAGTTTTTATTCTCATACTTGGTGCACTTCTAGATCAAAATAGCAAGCCGAAGTCAAATCTCCGTACTTAAGGCAATCTCAAGGATTCAAACACTTAGCTGTGAAGGCAAGGCAAAGCAGTTTATCTGGGCAGTGAAAGAAGAAGCCATCTGTTGATCTGAATCATCAAGGCAACTTGTCCTAATCCTGCAAACATTCTGTGTCAGAACTGACTTTCAAAATGTAAGTAAGGAGAAAAATCATAGGATACAAGTGCCATCTCTTTCATGTCCTGGGCCTGTGACAGACATCATTCATTGATCACAGCATTCTTTTTTGCTGAGTCTGAATGCAACTTTAGAAATCTCTTTAACAACACTCGAGATGGATCTTGTCTAAGAAATAGAATCAGTATGTGAATGAAAAATGCTATTATGTGGATAAGATACACATCAATTTTACGGGTCAGAAAAGAGAAAACAATACATAACTTCTACCGCTTTTCAACTTCTGTGTGTTTAGAAGCTGGATGACTTAGAATGGGGAAAGCTAGGTAATCTAAAGTTGAAGAGTTAAGTAAGAACTAAAAGAGAAAAAAATATTTCTACTTTAATGAACTATGCCAGAGTTACCTTACCTATTAAATTTTAATCCTGTATGAAAAATTGACTATGTGATGAGGCTGCTTTTGTTGTGCCTTGTAAAACATACTGAAATATGAAAAGGGTAAATGGCTTCACAGGGATTGCTAATTTATTTATGTATGTATGTATGTATGTATGTATGTATGTATGTATGATAGTCACAGAGAGAGAGAGAGAGGCAGAGACACAGGCAGAGGGAGAAGCAAGCTCCATGCACTGGGAGCCCGACGTGGGATTCGATCCCGGGTCTCCAGGATCGCGCCCTGGGCCAAAGGCAGGCGCTAAACTGCTGCACCACCCAGGGATCCCCTGCTAATTTAAATAAATAAATAGCTGTATTTATATTTATATTCAAGGAGCTCTTTCATTTCTCAAATGTTGAACCAAAGTAATCTGGAACAACTCAGACGCAAAATTACAGCAAAAAAGCCAATCGTCTTCAACGACAAGCATTTACTATAACAAATGAACCCTCAATACTGAAGAAAAAAAATGTGGGTTGATTAATCCTTCAGTTGTAAGCCACCAAACATGACTTTTCAGAGACTCTGTGCCTTTTAAGGTAAATCCACGGACAAGAAGAAGCCAGTAAATGACAAATCAAGGCCCAGGGAAAGGACTGAGTAGCATACTGACATCTATGAGTTTGGCTTCCCACCACACCCATGTCTCATTGCGGGTGGTGTTAGCAATCTGATTTTCCTCTGAGAGACCTCCTCTTCCCAACTCTCAAGTCAGATGGCCTGGATGGAACTAATATCACTCCCTACACCAAGAGTGGGCAAGTGACCAATTGGTGTATTTCATTTGATGAATGATTTCAGGGAGTCAATCATTGATTCAAGTCAGTCCAATGCTACTTGATCCTAAAATTTGGGATTGGAACTCTTGAGAAAGAGGAGTTAAAAATAAATCCTGCTGGCATGCTAACCTGGTGAGATATAAACTTTGAGCATCTGGTGGCCATCTAACTACCACAAAGAGACCTTGCCCCATGACATCAACCTGATGGAGACAGAACTAAGAGATGAGAGAAACAGATTTCTGATGCCATTTTTGAGCAGTTAGATCCATTCATCCCTGAAGGCAAAATAGTTCTTAAGTTTTCAGAGAGGTAAGCCCAAATCCCCTGACTTCATTAAACCACAGTCAGAGCTGAGTTTCTGTCACTTGCCAATAAAAGAGTCATAACTAAATGCAAATATCTTATAGTTTATTTCATTCTTAGGTAATGAACCTCTAAACTTTTGCATCACTGAGTTAGAAAACTTAAATTCTAGTACTGATCGGCTATAACTTCATGCTGGTTAGATCTCAACTGGTAAGATTTCATTTCTTTTCAGTGCCTTTGTTTTCTCATTTATAAATAGGGGTTAAAAAATGGTAGCCTCACAGAGAAGATAAACAAATGGCCAATAAGCACATGAAAAAGGTGTTTAATATCATTAGTCAAAAGAAAAATGCAAATCAATTCACCAATGAGATACCACTCCTTACCCATGTGGATAAATTTGAAACCTCATTCACCATTGATAGGAATGTAAAATGGTGCTTTGGAAAACAGTATGGCAAGTCCTCAAAAAGTTACAGAGTTACCATATGACCCAACAACTCTTCTTCCAAATATATATCCCAGAAGGAAAAAATATATATGAGGACACACACACAAAAAAAAAAAACAAAAATTTGTATACAAATGTTTATAGTGTTATCATTCATAACAGCCAAAAAGTGAAAGCAATCTACTGAATAATGGATAAACAAAATGAAGTATATTCATATAATGAGATATTACTGAGCAATAAAAAGTAATGGGGCATTGACACATGCTACAACATGGATGAACCTTGAAAACATCGTGCTCAGTGAAAGAAGCCAGTCACAAAAGATCACATATGGCCTGATTCCATTTATATGAAATGTCTAGAGTAGACAAATCCATAGCAACAGAAAGTAGATTCGTGGTCACCACAGGTTAGGAAGAGTCATGAGCACTAATGGGTACAGGGTCTCTTTCCAGGGTGATGACATGGTTCTGGAATCAGAAAGTGATTGATAGTCCTACAACTTGGTGAATATACTAACACCACTGAATTGTATACTTTATATTTTTAAGATTTATTTATTTATTTGAGAGAGAGAGAAAGTGAGTTAGTGGAGGGAGGGGCAGAGAGAACGAATCTTTCAAGCAGACTCCCTGCTGAACACAGAGCCCTACGTGGGGCTCAATCCCACAACCCCTGAGATCATGACCTGAGCCAAAATCAAGAGTTGGACGCTCAACCAACAGAGCTATCCAGGCGCCCCTGAACTTTATCCTTTATAGGGGGTTAATATAGTACAGGAATTGCAGCTCAATAAAAAAAATAATAATTTTGCAGAAAAAAAAATGTTAGCCTGTTCTGATTCTCACAATGGCCATTATAAGAAATCCATGATGATAATTATAATCCCCATTCTTGGGGAATACTAAGAAAAAAGAACCAATGCAAATGTAAAAGTCTATTGTTTTAAAAGCTTCAGGGAATGTTAAGAGAATGGGAAAACGAAATTACCAAATAGATTTTCTCGGGTCACTTGGCTTCCTTTGTATCAAGAAATGGTCAACAAATATATAGCAGGCACACATAAAAGCTATTTGGAGACCTCTTGAGGTTAACAGCATGCAACATATTGCCACTACCCCAGCCTAGCCAGGAATATTATTTATGTCACCCTTTCACGGCTGTATCAGTCTCCCATTAAACATTCAGAGCCTTCTTGTTAATAAACTACATTATGAGCTGGATGCATTGTCTGGATAAACTGCATTGTCCAAAACGCTGCCCCATTATTACAGAAAATGCAGAATGTAATTAGTATTCCTCTTTGCATAAGCCACAGATTCCAAAAATGGTGCCGTATTATAAAGCCTTAATTAATAAACAAGAGTTGGGCCATGACCGGTTACACTTATCTGAATTTTATATTGTGAAGAAAGGCCACTGTTCAGATTCCGTTTACAAATATCTAAATTCTGGCTAGCCTACATGAAGACAATCTAAACAGAAAGCCTGAGTATTCTGTGTTGCTAATAGCATTGTGTTGGTACACCAACAATAGCAAACGATTAAGTGCTGGGACATAAACCATCCTGAGAAATGCTCAGAGTGGGATGATGATAACATTGTATTTCAGCTGTATTATATGGTGCAATTCTTCTATTTGTTCATATGCATTTCCCATTTAATGGATGGAGGAGCCAGTGTGGCTTTTCATACCAGGGTAAAGCTCTAAATGTGACAAAAGAAAAAAAAAGTGAGAAAAAGAAAAAAAAGATAAGTGCAAGGTGGTGCTTGGGAGAAGGGGTACGTCATGATGGAGTGTAAGTACACAGTCCCTTTCCACATTTCCAGCTGCTTGTTATTGATTTTCCCCTAACCTAACCCCAAAGGAAAGCCATGAGCATTGAACTAATATTTGGGACCATAATATTGAGTAGCCCAGTTTATGAGCCTCAGCTAAAGGAGCATTTGCATTAAACTGCACTCACCTGATTAAAATCCATCAACTCTACCATCTTGAGAATTATACAGCACCTGTTATGCTCAGCTGCAGGTTCTCTGCACACTGAGACCGAGCACAATCAGAGGGCAGCAAGGAGTCAGCCTGGGAGAGGAAAGGGAGGGGGAGAGCATGCGATGTGTGTTGAAAAGCAGATCGTATTAAAGACCGCCAGTGCTCAAATCTGAAAAGAGTCCTAAGCCTACTGCAAATACAGAGCTGTGTGAACATGATAATTCTTTCAGCAAAGTCCATAATAATAGTTTCTAGAGGCACTGTGAAAACAAGGTGGCTGAGATAGTGTTACAGCTCAGTGAAGAGGGACTGGCCCAGCAATGGAGTGTGGCATACCCAGGAAGCCCAGGAAATGGTCCCTGCCTCCCCAGAATCAGCAAGTGCCCATGGTGCTCAAGCCCAGGGGCTTTCAGCTGCCTGAATGAGCTGTCTTAGATCACTGCCCTTTCCATCAGTTCCAGGCACCAGGCACAGGCTCAAAGTCCTATCGGTCTCAGCAGAACCTGCTCACCGTGACCACAAAGATGGCATTTGAATCAGAAATAGGCTGTAAGAGGCCACCTTCATGCATGTGAAGACCTCTCCCTGAGACACCAGTTCAGGTGCTAGGTGTATACCATCTGATCTCGGACAAACAGGCTTGCTCTACTTTCAGTCAGAGGGTGGAGGCAGATAATAAACACACGTGAAATGAATGGAGGAGTGAATGAATGAGTGAATAAAATCCATACAGCAGAGTTTTTCAACCTCAGCATCATTGGCTTTTAGGGCCAGACAATTCTTTGTTGGGGGGGATTGTTCCTCACATTGCAGGATGTATAGTAGAGAAAAACTTCCTTCAATCAATCTAGGTTCTGAGGCTGGTCTAAGAATTAAATTGATATAAGCCAGAGTAACAGAAGAAGAAGAAAAAAAAATTTAATTACCTATATACTTATGGGAACCTCACAAAGAAACGAAACTCAAAAGGCCAGATGATTGAAGCCTATATATCTCCTAGAGCTAGGGAAAGGTATAGAGGTCTAGGTTTTCATTGTGGGAAACACGACCATAGAAGGTACAAAGAGGAGAGGTTTGATGAACAAAGGTTGCCCTGCCAGGCAGATAAGTCTCTGGCAATAGCTCTCTTCCTGGTATGGGCCCCCTATGTAATGTAAATCTCCTTTACAGAACATAACTTCTATTCTGTTTCCAGAGCTTCTCCTGCGTCTGCAGTTTCTCAAAATAATTACATCAAAATAATCCTTATGCCAAAGCAGCATGTTTTGGCGTGGCATGTTCTGTTCCCCTGGAGATGTCTCCAGCATTCCTGGCCTCTCTGGACTAGCTAGAAGTAGCACACACAGGCCCTCTAAGTTATGACAACTAAGTAAGCCTCCGGACATTGCCACCTATTGCTGGGGAGCAAAGTCACTCCTGGTTGAAAATGACCTCTATCTTTCAGAATTTCAGATTCCATACCCTTAGTTATTAGGAAAACTTATGCTGGTACCTTCAACATCACTGGAAACTCATTTCAACAAAAATTTTATTGAGCACCTATGATGTGCCGAGTAGAAGGATACATGAGAAGAGGCTGTTCTGGCAACTGAGGAGCTCCGAGTCTAGATGAAAAGTGGCATTTCACAGTCAAAGAAACAAGGGGAATGTTCTTCTCTGGGCCATAGAGAAGGGGAATGTTCAGCTAACCAAATAGAATATCCTTTTATGTGATTAGACAGTTGAACTGTAAATGCAGGCAAGATTTCAGAGCATACTTCTTTGGTGTTAAAAGATCTGTGCATATATCAGAGTTGCTGTCATTTGGTAAGGTAAGTTTTTGGTCATTTTGACTCCTTTTAGTTGTTTACTGCAGTTGTTTATTGGTAGGCGTGGAGCCTCAGACTAAAAGAACCATCTTATGAGGTAGCTTAGTGTGAGCATAAGAGAGCTCTAGGATGAGACTACCACTTACTTGCTGTGTGACCCCCAGAAAATCATTAATCCCTCTGATCTTCCATTCCTTTTTTATGAAAAGGAGATAATCATTGCAAAGTGGTTAGCATGGCACCCACCACAAAGTAGAAATTGAGAAATATAGCTGTTACCATCGTTATTGATATGGTTGCCTCTATTTTATTATGGATTGATTGTGTTTTTATTGTGGCAAAATATACAGAACATAGAATTTACCACTTTAACCATTTCTAAGTATACAGATCGGTGGCATTAAGCACAGTCATATTGCCATGGAACTATCACCACCTCTAGAACTATCCATCTCCAGAATTTTTTTCATCTTCTCAAACTAAAACTCCACATTCCACCCTTTCTCCATGATTTTCTTTTTTTTCTTCTTAAAGATTTATTTTTATTTGAGAGAGAGAGAGAGAGAGAGAACAAGCACAAGTGTGAGTCAGGGGGAATGGGGAGCAAAGGGAGAGGAAGAAATTCAAGCAGACTCCCTGCTGAGCATGGAGCCTGATGCCAGGTTAGGGCTCAATCCTACGACCCTGAGATCATGACTTGAGCCAAAATCAAGGGCTGAAAGCTAAACCAACTGAGCCACCCAGGCATCCCTTTTCTAAACCAGCTCTTATCCCATGACATACCTTCTGAAGAAATGAGGAAAGTCTTCTGTATGACAAAGACTCTCCCCATGACTAAACTTTGGGCTGGCTCCTCTAATCCCTTTAGGCTTCAACCTTGGCTCTTTTGGGGGGTCTCCACAGCCTAGCTGTAGCAAGAATCTTGCTAAGTTAGTTTAGAAAAAAAAAAAAGAAAGAAATCCACTCTCAAGATCTAATCACCCTTTATATCTGACCAAATTCCTCATCCCTCACCCTTGGTAGCCGATCACCCTGGCCTGCCTTGAGCAAGAATCCTGGTAGGTCAGTAGCCTCTTGGGAATTTCCCATCCACTGACCCCTACTTTTCTCTTTGACTATAAACCCCCACTGTTCACACTTCTTTCAGGACTGAACATGGTTCTATACTGAGGTTTCTTTTTTTCACCCTATTACAGTGGTTGCAGAATAAAATCTTTTTGTTTTGTTTTGTTTTTACCTCTTTCACTACTGTCAGGCTTGGATTTTCTCTAGCAACCTGTAAATGGAATTTAAGACAATTCGAGCCCTCAGTACCCTAGAAACTGAATAGGAACAGTGCTTAAAATAGCCATCCAAGGTGATGTTGATGAGTTTGGTATCCATCAGCCACCTCCTGGGAGTTAACATGTAGGTGATTCATGGCATCTTGAGGCAATCGGGAGAAGATTCAAAACATTAGCACAATGGCTCCTGACTGCAGGGCCTTCTCATCTTATTTACCATCGAACAAGGACTCATCACACTCCCTACTTCAGTGAAGACTGGAACATCTAATCAATATTGTTCCAGAAGGAACCCCTTGGACAGATTTATCCGGTAGCCTGGAATTGGTGAAGAAAGACCAACTGTTGGGTCTAAATTATCAAAGGCACTTACTTTTCCAGAGAAAGGGGACAAAACTCCTTGGTCAAGAATCCACATGTTTTTGTAGGAGCACTCTCAGGGAAAACACTTCTTTATAGCCGACTCTCCAGAATAGCTAAAGAGTTCCTAACTTCACCTCAAACGTCTGCTTCAGCACCTACTGTGTTGTGCCAAGTTATCTTCTCCCCACTGTCATTTCTGATCCTACCATAATTGAGTTTCAGGCGTTTGTGGACAGGAACCCTCTCTGAGCTGTCAGCACCCGGCCTGATCATTTTCCAGCCGGTCGTCAGGCAGAGGCACGCAGCTAAGGATGCCCCGAAGCAGGCTGCTGAGGAAACTGGCCAATGACGTGAGCATTCTGTGCTCCACCGCTGAAGCAGATTCTGCTGTCTGCCAGTGGGACCTCCCAAGACAGTCTCCACTTGGACTCTGCTGATAACATGTATGGTACATCTGTCACCATCTGTCCAGGCACACTGACCTTGTAATAGTCCCCAGGCACTTCAGTCTGCTGGCAGCTCTGTGACTTCTACCAGTAAGTCACTTTGCCTCAATGCCCGCCCCTCCCCCTGCTCTGACCCATAAATTAGGACCTAGCAAAATGTGATCTCCTTTGAGAAGTCTTTCCTGGAATCACCAAGGCAGAAGTGGGGACAGCTGAGTTGAAAAGGATGAAAACAACTATTAAAATCTCCAAACTGGGATCCCTGGGTGGTGCAGCGGTTTGGCGCCTGCCTTTGGCCCAGGGCACGATCCTGGAGACCCAGGATCGAATCCCACATCAGGCTCCCGGTGCATGAAGCCTGCTTCTCCCTCTGCCTATGTCTCTGCCTCTCTCTATCATAAGTAAAAAAAAAAATTAAAAAAAAAAAATCTCCAAACTGAATCTCTACCTTGATTCATTTCAAAAGATGTGGTGTGATACGTGGTGTAACCTATGGCAATATTTTTAAGTCTTAATCCTACTTTATCGTGACCTGGGCACTTTTGAAAAATAGAGATTTAGGCTCTTCCCTGGCTGAGATATTAGGCACAAGCTTGTGGCCCAAGAAGCTGCATTACTTAAAAGCTTCCCAAGATATTCTGATGCACAAATGGTACTGGGAGGAAGGGCCAGGCATTACTACTGTGTGCCTTCAGGCAAGTCACTTTGCTTCTCTGAGCCTGTTTTCTCCTCTGTGCAACTGAAAGTGAGAACGCCCAACTCACAAAGTTTGGGGGAAGACTGACAGAGGGGATTAGCACAAAACCTTCAAATGATCCCTCAGTAAGTGGAGCTATGATCATGATTCCTATGCATTCCCTTAAAAAGTTGCTTTCCACTTCTCCAAACCAATGGTCCAGTTTGTAAAATCCTCCTCTTTTAGGCAACAATTTACCAAAGAGTAAGAGGGATTCAAACCAAGATGCTACCTGAAAAAAATTGAAAGGGACAGTGAGAAGCAGTTCATGCAGAAAGCAGGTCATGAGCGTGTAATTTAGTTTTTCTGAAGGCCTGTATTCTTCATTCCTATTGCCCCTTTCTCCTGATTAAAAGGATTCCCCAGTAGCTGAAATCATTACATATGTGAGTCCATCAAACAGTAGCTATTGTAGAGAACTACCCCACCTTATAAAATTAATCAGGCTTTTGTGTCTCTCATATACAAAGGCTCTAACACTTCAATACCCACAGCAAAGTATCTGTACCACAAGAAAGCTATGTTCTGTGGCCAGCAGGTTATAATGTAGTCATCTGCTTTTAGAAGCCTTGGGTTAATTGTATCCTAATCTGATGAGGAGTCACCATCTTGTTTTTCTTTAGGGAAGCCAAACAATGGCTCTAAGTACCTAAACTCAGGGTGCCCTAGTCCTAGAAAAATGTCCAAATATAGACTGTTTTATATCACTTCCAGAAAGCAAACAATGGGATACCATGACAGCCACAACTAATCAAAATCCCCTGTAGGTAATTCTCCATAAAAAGATGGCAGCGGGAAAGTAGGAAAGTTTCACAGCTCAGGTGAGAGGAGAGAAAAAAGTGCTGTGCAGAAGTAAAAGATGGATGCTCTCCTACCATAACCACCTTTACAAATGGGTGCCTTGCAAGCTAGACATGAAGACAGTACACCAGTACACCAGGCTTGGAGAGGTCCTCTTTGGAAGGGCAGGCCCTTGGAGGACCTATCCTGGCTCGCTCTGGCCAGCACCAGCAGAGCAGAATTGGAGGCAGGATAGCAGCAGGATTTGTTTTTAAAGGTTTTATTTACTTATTCATGAGACACACACACACACACACAGAGAGAGAGAGAGAGAGAGAGAGAGGCAAAGACACAGGCTCCATGCAGGAAGCCCGACGTGGGGACTGGATCCTGGGTCTCCAGGATCACGCCCTGGGCTGAAGGCAGCACTAAACCGCTGAGCCACCGGGGCTGCCCTACAAATACTGGCTTTGGAGGCAGTGCAGCCTGGAATGGAATCCACTCATTAGCTGAGCAACTGCTTTGGTCACTTCTTTAGGCTCTGGACTTCTGTCTCTATTTGGAACAATAAGATATGCAGCTTCTAAGGTCATGGTGCAGGTTAAATTTTATGGAAGCCCTTAATATGTGTTCAATTAAAAATCTAAAACTATTATTATTGTTACTAATTGCAAGGTAATGTCAGCATGTATGAGTGTCCTGCGGATGTCAATCAAGAGATAACAAGCTTGCATCGTGTTAGACCCTGGGGATACAGGTGCAAATAGAAGCCTCTATGAAGTTCATGGTCTAGCTTAAAGGTACAAAAGTGCGTGTGTGTGTGTGTGCGCGCACACACATGTGTATTTGTCCTGCACATTATTTATAAGCAAAACAAAAGATGTAGCAAAGTACTAAATTGGGTGACTTCACACAGAAGTCCAGATTTCTGACTTCTTTTTGAAAACATCAGAAAAACTGGGGAGACACGAGCTCTCGCTCCACAGGCCACCCTGCTCCCCCAGAGCCTTTGCAAGTCCCAAAAGAGTGGCTCACTGGCTTCCTTATTAAGGGAAAACTTCCTAGAGCTACACATGATGAGGGCCCTGGGGCAATTATGAGCAACAAGGAAGCTGAGGACTCCGATCTGGAGGACAAGAACAGAAGCAAAGAAGGAGAAAGGAGACTTGGCACTCACTCTCTGTCACAGGGCTTATTTGTCTTCAGCTCAGCTCGCTTTGTTTGGCTGGACACAGAAAACCCTAGAGGGGAATTCTGCTTCCAACTTGCTCTTTGCACAGCTAATTATTCGGGGCTCCCAGAAGGTTGGAGAGAACAATGACTTCCCTAGCAGTTACAGTTGGACTGGCTTAGTTCCTTTATTTTACCCTAGAGGTCAGAACCCATGGAAGGGGAGCTATTTGTTCTGGTCTTCAACCTAATCTGCCCAGAGACACAGACACATGTTCTGACCTGAGACCAGGAAAGCTACTATTCCAATGCCTGGCAAGATCCTCCTTTCCTGCCTTCCCTGGCAGCCTACAGACTCAAAACATGCATTTTTCCTTGTTGAAACCATTTACTTCTCCCTCTCTTGGAAAAAGGAAGTAATATTCAGGGGGGGAAAAACACACTATATGCCCAAGAGTTGTATCCCTCTGCCCAAGTGAGATATTTGCTGTTTCTTAGGCACATGGGATCTAGACAAGTGGGCAAATTAATCGGGATGGGTCAGTGAAATAACCAAAATCCATTTGTATACAACCTGCTAATAAGTATTATGACTTCATTCCAATAGGGAATGCATGGCAATCTCTTAAAAATAAGAGAAGAGAAAAACATACGTTCCATAGCTAGAAACCCGATAACAATAGAAAAACGTCCCAGCAGCCCCAGAGAGACTGTTACTATGTCCACCCAAAACCTTTATCATCAATGGTTTCTGTTTTAAACAGAAAGAAATGGAAGCAGTTGGCTGCTATAGGCTGTTTCTAGCCTTCCCACATCTGAGTACATTTCTATTCTTGACTGTTACAGTGGAGATCCATTTGGATTTCTTGTCATTTGGACTTCTTGTCAACTAGATGCATTCCTCAAAGACAAGGTAAGGCCCATGATCTGATTAAACCTCTACTCAAGTTCATTTATTCATCCAGGCATGCAGTACATATTACTGAGCACTTCCTAAGAGTCAGGCATTGTGCTAGGTGCTGGAGATGAGTGAGTCAAAACAAAGGTGAGTCAAAACAAAGATAGGCTCTGCCCTCAAAGAACCCCAGTGAAGGCAGATAGTAATCAAAGACCTCACAAATATCACTGGCCCTCTGAAAGTTGTATAAGGAAATGTGTTTAGTGCCTGATGATCTATAACAAAGAAATAGTCCAGCTAGGGAGTAGAGAGGAAGAAAAAGTATCTTACAAGTAAAAACACTTGAGCTGGGATCCCTGGGTGGCGCAGCGGTTTGGCGCCTGCCTTTGGCCCAGGGCGCGATCCCGGAGACCCAGGATCAAATCCCACATCGGGCTCCCGGTGCATGGAGCCTGCTTCTCCCTCTGCCTGTGTCTCTGCCTCTCTCTCTCTCTCTGTGTGACTATCATAAATAAATAAAAATTTAAAAAAAAAGAATTAAAAAAAAAAAAAAAACACTTGAGCTGAGATTTCTAGGCCACAGGAACCAGATGTGCAAAAAGCACTGTAGCAAGACTGAGTAGAATGAATATAGGGACTAAATAAAAGCCACTATGATTAGAATGGAGAATCCAAGGAACAGAGTGTTAGTGGGGACCATGCAAGGCCTTCTGAGCCACTTGGACTTTGAGCAATGGGAAGCCATTTAGGGGTCTCCAAGCAGGAAGTAGTGGTAGTAGTTGATATGAACATATTTACACTATGAAAAAATTAGATTTGGGTATTGGTGTGCAGAGTGGGTCAAGGGTAAGCCAGTTAGTCCAGCTCGGCTACCCTATAGAAGTTTTGGTGAGAGTAATTTTGCCTTCGATAGTATGGTACCAGACTTGATGGAGCAGAGATGACCCATTCTAACAATATTTGCTGTGGGATCAACCCAACATACCAGAGGCATCTCAGTGACCCAAGACTGGTCCTAACAGGAATCCCTGGTTCTGTGAAGCTGAGTCAAGACATTTAGAGAGACCAAACAGAACCTGAACATGTCTATGTTTCCTTGTCTCCCACAGCAGGGTACCACTATGCACTCAGAGTCATCACAGCTCTCTATTTGAATTTACAAATTCTGAGAAAGACTCCACAGGAAAACCAATTAAATAGGCAGGGGAGAAAATGCTCACCATTGAGCACTGAAAAGAAAGATGATAGATAACAAGTAGGTTGCAGTGGAAGTGGGTAAAATGTTGAATTTCCATTCTAGTGTCATTTGCATAGCTCCTGATTTAAAAATATATATATTTTGATTAATCAAAACTAGGGTCAATCAACTGTTCCATAATGACAGCTCCTGTGGTCATAAATCTTTGCTATTGCCTGCAGCTGACATGGTCTCAGTCCACGGGACAGTAAACAGCAAAAGACAAATGTTTCTCTTCATTTCCCCCAAAGGGAGTTAAGCAATGAGTAATAAAAGGATATAAATTATTCACAGTGCTTTCCAGAAGTTTATGATTCAAGGTTTGGGAGAAATAATGAAAGGGTGGAGGAGGCAGAAAACAGAATCTTGAATGAACAAAATTCTTTTTAAAATGAAAAGGTGAGTTTCCGAGGTAGGCTCCACTCACCACACGCAGGACTCCAGGAGTGGCAACCGTAGCCTCTGGTTCTTCCACAGAATGGCTTATTCACTCCTCACATGTGTTTGGACAATCATTCTTAACCTATGGCCACCTGAGGAGCGCTCCCTTTCTGCCAATCAGTTTCTCTCTACCTTTGTAGAAATGGAGAGGAGGACAGACAGGGAATGTGAAAAGGGGAAGAGGAGGGACAAAGCATGTCAGCTGGTGGAGGAGAGAACGTTTTCTGGTTTGGTTTTACTCTCAAGAAATAAGAGACATCAGTGTAATGAAAGATATGGATGTTCCTGGGAGCGGAAGGTTGTTCATTTGTTTGCTTATAAATGTGGCCTGAAGTCTTGTATTTCTTAGAAACTATGAAGGAGAGCAATTGTGAAACTCTGTTCTCTTGCAGAACTGGGTTTCCTTGACTGTAAGCACTCTGAGACTAAATCACGTGCCGCCGACTCGTCATAAAAGCCAGAATCATATCAACTGAACCTACCAGATGCAGGCCCTGCACCAGGAACTCCTGTTCTGGTAGAAAGGAATGAAAAACTCATGATCCAGCCTTTGCTTACCGGCCTCGTTTTAGCTTCTGCTAGCTTTCCTTCAAAACCAAGATTATGGGGATCCCTGGGTGGCTCAGTGGTTTAACGCCTCCCTTCAGCCCAGGGTGTGATCCTGGAGTCTCTGGATCGAGTCCTGCATTGGGCTCCTTGCATGGAGCCTGCTTCTCCTTCTGCCTGTGTCTCTGTCTCTGTCTCAGTCTCTCTCTGTCTCTCATGAATAAATAAAATCTTAAATAAAAAAAAAAAAAAAGAAACAAGATCACAGCCATTTTTTCCTGCAATTCCCAAAAGACTACGTTCTGCTTCCCTTCGTGTACATAAACATGTTGCCTTCTGCACTGAAGGTTCTCCCTCACTTATCCTGCAGCATTGCCCCCCTCAGCTGCTCCTGGCTAATTCCTTCCACCCTTCCTCAGCTCAGGTGTTACTTCCTCAGAACGCCATCCTGGATTCTGAGCTGAGTCAGGTATCCCTGCTCCGGGCTCTCCCTGGGCTTATTTATCTCTACTACGTGTAGGTAGCGTTGGATGATAATTAGATGGTGTGCAAGCTTTTTGATGGCAGGGACTACGTCTTTTGTCATTCTTGTCTTCCCAGCTCCTAGCTCACCATGAGACACATACAAAATGCCCAATAAATCTCTGATGAATGGATAAAGAAATACTATACTTGATTCCTAACTTTAAGGAACTTTCAGTATAGTTAGTGAAGACACAACCTTTTGAAGTATAACACAGAACAAGGCAATCTAAAACAAGTGCCTTATGAGTACTAAAATCGGTATGCAGAGAAAGCAGATTACTTAAGTCTGAGATGATAAGAGCCACGGCAGCAATTACAAGCCTGTGAGTGTCTGTGATACAAGCACTACGATAGTCGTTTTCATAAACAGTCCTGCAGCATGGTAATTGTATCCCCGTTGACAAATAAGAAACCTAAGTTTCAAAGAGGGTAAGTGATTTTTCAAGGTCACATAGCTGGCAGCCAGCAAAAAACAGGATTTGAATTCTGAATACAAGATTTCAAAACTCTGCGAATGGGAGGTAGGCATCCCACCTATGGAAACAGACAAATACACAAACCTGCTATGGCGCAACGTGTGTGCTGGGGACTAAAAATTTTTTACAAAGATAAAGCTGATGGAATGTAGGAATGCTAGAGACATCAATGCTAGGAATTGAGCTGTGACTATATTGCAGGGACCCTGAGTGCCAGGCTTGGGAGCCTGTGTCGGTTCATGGCACCAAAGAGCCACTAGGGGCTTTACAGTAGAGGAAGGACAGTGGGAGAGGTCTTTGAAAGACTAAGTGATGGGCATAGGCTGGACTGGGAGAAAAGAGAAGGAAACCAACTCAAGTCTAGGGCAACCTTCTCACTCTAAAGGCAGGAGGAAACGGGTCAGAGATTAGATGACCACCTAGAGTTGTACAGCAGTAAACTCCTCTTTCAGCTTAATGCTATCTTCTACAATACTTTCTTTTTTTTTTTTTAAGATTTTGTTTGCTTATTTATTTTAGAGAGAAACACAGAGAGCAAGCGTGTGATCAGGGGGAGGGGCTGAGGGAGATAGAATCCCAAGCAGACTCCCTGTTGAGCATGGACAACCTCTACCCCCTACTCAGGGTTTGATCTCAGAACTCTGATATCATGACCTGAGCCAAAACCAAGAGTTGAATGTTCAACCAATTGAGCCACCCAGGTGCCCCTTCTCCAATACTTTCTTGATAAGCTCCTGGTGTCCAGATGCTGCACAAGAATCACATGAATCCAGAGTGTACAGAAAGTTATTGTAAGCAATAACAAAAATGCAAAAGCCTAACAGAAAAACAGGCAAAAATGTGAATAGGTAATTCTCCAAAAAAATAGAAATGATCAATAATGGGGAAATGTTCAGCCTCATTATTAACCAAAAAAATTCAAACAAAAATCACAATGAACCATGTTTCCATATCTTTCAAGTTGACAGTTTTAGATTTATAATACCCAGTGTTGGTGATATTATAAGGAATTAAGTACTCTTACAAACAGATGGGATGAGTTAAAATTAGTACCTTTCCAAACAGAATGGAAGCAAATTTCTTAAAAATTTTAAAGTGATATTTTATGCAATAATTTCATTTCTAGGATATCTCAAGAAAACAACTTGTCAGGTCCATAAAGATATATATATTGGGATGTTTATTCTATTGTTCTTTTTAACACTGAAAAATCAGAAACAATCTTCATGTCCATCACAGAGAATTGGCTAAATAAAGGTGGTATATTTATAAAATGGAATACAATGTAGCCTTTTACAATGATGATGCCAATGCACATTTATCAACCTAAAAAGGTGATATTAGGTAAAATAACAAAAACAAAACTACATGTGGGATAGCATACATATTACATAAAAATGTGGATGTTTCTATATTCATGCATAGGGAGACATTTGGAATGCAATTTACAAAATTTAAATACCTCCAAGTATTTAAATTTCAGATGAGGGCAGCCAAGGTGGCTCAGCGGTTTAGCGCCGCCTTCAGCCCAGGGCCTGACCCTGGAGCCCGGGGATCGAGTCCCATATCAGGCTCCCTGCATGAGGCCTGCTTCTTCCTCTGCCTCTGTCTCTGCCTCTCTCTCTGTCTCTCATGAATAAATAAATAAAATCTTTTTAATAAATAAATAAATAAATAAATAAATAAATAAATAAATAAATTTCAGATGAGTTTTACTCTCTTCTGTAGTTTATCCTAGAGATGTATCAATAATCAAGGAGTGGGGAAAAGCCTTTCTCACTTTGGAGGTAAAAATGCATTGGGCAATGAATATTTCCCTTCGAAAAAGAAAGGGTACTTCAGGAAGAAATCACACAAATTATACACCATGTTTTGATTGTGTACTTATTCCAACAGGTAAGTGTGAAATCTTGGAAGGGAACTAGCCAAGCACTGAATTTCTCATAGGAAGTACATGAAACTGGGGTTTTTGTGCCCTGAGAAGAGGCTGAGCAGAAAGAGTGAAAAGCCCAAGGAGCCAGGGTTCAGTAGAAGCTTCTCAGCCTTTCTCTGATGTAAAGGACATCTCGGTGGTAACCTGTGAGGATTCCAAGTCCTCAGCAAAGGCTACTATTTTGCCTTTGACCTTGCACACTCTTCAGACCCACAGCTCTGGCTAAATTCCATTCTTGGAGCGTTCACCACCTGACAGCAAATGCCACTGTTTCAAAATCCCTTGTTGGACAGCTTTGTGGAGGGCATGTATGGCCTATAAAACATGGTTCTCGAAACTTCACTCTGAGAAATGAGTTACTGATTTATCTCGCAATCCTGTCCCCCAGAGGAGGGCAAAAGATGACACATCAGAGCCCCACAGAGAGTTTAATTCAGAAAGACAGACACTTAATTTAGTTATTCGGAAAAATTACAAACCCTACTATGTCACTTCAGAAATGTCAAAATAGAGATCTCCGTGTATTCTGTTAGGCATCTGTCACACTCACAATAATATTACTGGTGACAGCTGAAAGAGAAGCAATACACATTGGCCTTCTAGCTCTTTAAGAATGTACAACTTAATCTGCCAGGAAATAGTTGTATTCTTGACCCCGGGGTTCTTTTTATTAGAACAAATTCAGACACAAATTCTGGGATAGTTCTGGAATATTATATGAGGGTGAATTACAGGCAGTCATACAACCTAGCATTGTCCTTTTACGTGTTTTTATGAGGCAGAGCCCAAGGCTGGCAAAACTCTCTTTCACCACAGAGGAAATCTAGGCTAAAAGGGAAAATAAGAAGTTTATGAACTATTAAGAAAAAATAAAGCCTCAGAGTTAGGGAGTTATGGATTAAGTTCCAATCCATTAATTCTTTTATTCCCTGACAGAGCTGGCTGAAGACGTTGGGCCCTCTGGTGGGAGACAGAAACACTCCCATGCAGAAGGCACAGAGGAAGGGAGAGCAAGAATGGCTGGCTGAGTAGGGGGCAGACCCACTTGATCAGATGTTAATTTCTACAGGAATCTGGAATTCAATAATCTCACATCCCCCAGGTTCGGGAAAGATCTGCTACCCAATTTCATTTGGGAGTTCTATTACATTAAGCAATATTCTGTTTGGCCAGACATGCCATTCTTCTCTTGAAGGAAATTAATTTTTTGATTCTTCCAGCTAATATAATCCCGATTCAGTGCTTCAAGTTTTCTCAGGGCACCACTAGATGAAATAAAGTTCTAAAGTACCTCTTGTGGGAACTCACAAGCTATGGATGGAAATAATGGAGGAGAGGACAGTTAAAAGCAGGGAAGGCAGGGGAAATCCAGTGCTGACCTGCCCCTCACAAGCCATGCTGGTGATTTATAAGAGTATTCCATATTCCTAACTCTTCCCTGAGTAGGGCTTTGCTATGATTTCCATAGGAAATTTATTTTTAAGAATGGAAGGCTTCTGAACAGGATAAATAAATGATGATAAGAAGAAGAAACACAGTGATTTCCAGTTGTTCAAAAGGCAACTCAACAAGTCTTTACCAGCAAAAGCAAAAGGTCAGGATCAATAGAACGGGCTTTCCTTCAGAGGGAGATCTGTTTTCAATTTAACACAAATAAGGCCCTTATGGTAGGCCTTCTGAAGACCAAGGAAACAGTAAACCTTACAAGGTATCTGTCCTTGCCAGAAAAATAAAACATTTCCATTTGAAATTCCCCAACAATATCTAAACAAAACAAGACAAACCGTACTCACTCTGCCCCCTTCCTCAGCCCTCTGCCTGAAAGACAAAGGTTAGTTACACTGACAAATTTCTATTTTTCAAATCTTCAAATGTGAAGATGTTGCTACTCATAGATGTAATTATATCCTAAAAGTAGCTTTTTGGAGACATCATCTTTTTTTTTTTAATATATATATTTTTTAATTTTTATTTATTTATGATAGTCACAGAGAGAGAGAGAGAGAGAGAGGCAGAGACACAGGCAGAGGGAGAAACAGGCTCCATGCACCGGGAGCCTGATGTGGGATTCGATCCTGGGTCTCCAGGATCGCGCCCTGGGCCAAAGGCAGGTGCCAAACCGCTGCGCCACCCAGGGATCCCTGAAGACATCATCTTAAGGGTGATGTTAACCTGGGAAAATCCCATGTATAAAGAGAGGTTGGTTCAGGAATAGTGTAAGATACTGAGTACCATCGATGAGTTCGGTCATCTTAGGTGTCATCTGTCACCCTTAAAGGCATCTTGGTCAAACTCAGCATCTCTTGCTCTTCGTCTAGGCCCTGTTGCTTTTATAAAGAAAGTACTGGCCCCACAGCTGTCTTTGGGGAGATACACAATGGATGGTACTTTTTTAGCCTTATTTTCTCTGACTAATCTAATGCTTGATGTAGCAGTACAGCAGTTCTGAACATGGATGTCCTACACATACCGACACACACAAACGTACCACACGTACATACATACACCACTCACAACACACATACACACAATTTAATTGATGAATTCATAAGCCTGACAATCACCCGTTATTGCCACCTTATCTAAGTCCATTGTCATCTAGCTCTGAGCTAGCTGTACCCTCTCCCCTTTTTCCCTTCCTTTCAAGAAAGTGTATCAGATTGCAAGGTCACAAGGGAGTAAGAAATTTAACCTTAGATCTGCTTTCATTAAAAAAAAAAAAGAAGAAGAAAAAACAGTAAGTCATCTGCCTCCTTAAGCCATTTAAATATCATTAGAGAAAAACTATAAGGAATAAATATCACAAACCATCACACCAACTGGTGGCACTCAGCATCAAAGTCAGTTTCTTGCCTGTAATGACCCCCTCCCACACATGCACACATCTTCAGCTATATAAATCCTACCAGTATCTCAAGGTCCATCTATTCTGTCGATGAAAATCCTTCAATCTCCCCTCTCTGAACTCTACCAGAGCTCACAAACTTTTGAGTTTCTCAGAAGACAGGGACACTATGTGCATAATAGAAGCCAAGTTCCAGACATCAGCCTTCAGTGCTGAGCTGTGGAGACAAGGCAACCAGAAGGCAAGCAATGCCCATCTGAGGGAACAACAACCAGTCAGCCCCAACCTTCTGCTGCCATATGGGAGCACATGCCCACTGCCACTCCATCTTCCTCTGTTTGAAGAGAAGCCAAATATCTGTATTTTATATGAAATATCGCAATTTCAAATGTTACTCAATTAAGAAAGATATGATGACAGCACCTGTGTGACCTGTGTTAGACCCATGAAATCATGAATATGCATCCTCTGACCAATAACAAACATGGGAAACTTACAAGTAAATGACATACGTGTAAATATGTAGTGTACACGTGTGTCTCACATCACCAGTTAGATCAGTATGTCTCAGAAAGACACAGACAAACATGTGGCATATATAACTTGACAATAAAGCAGGGCTTTACCTACCGATCTTCAACTTCAGCTTATTTTTAAGTTTTGAATAATGTATAAGGAGAACTTAAGGTATTGGTATTTTAAAAAGATGGGCATTGATCGGGGTACCTGGGTGACCCAGTTGGTTAAGTGTCCAACTCTTGGTTTTGGTTCAGGTTATGATCTCATGAGATCGAAGACCCCATTGGGCCTCACACTCAGAAGAGTGTCTGCTTGAGATTCTCTCTCTCTCCCTCTCCCTCTACCTCTCTTCCCAGTCATGCTTTTTCTCTCTCAAATTAATAAGCAAATCTTAAAGAAAAAAAAAAGGAACATTGGTTTAAAGAGCTAAGGAACACTAAGCCTGACAGTAAGGCCCAGGAGGGCAGGGAGTATACCCCTATCTATTTTATTCAGCATGTATCAAGAGTACAAGCTGAACACATAGGTTTGAATTGAATTAATTTGAATCTCTTCAGCAACCAGATGCCAGACCACCATTTCATGCATTAGAAATTTAATTTTGCCAAATTCCACATATAGTACCAATGAAATCCCAAACTGAATGGAAATTCCATTCCAATGAATAGACCAATAAAATATCCCATTCTTTGGTCCTATCTTAGTAAAAGTTGCCTGCACCTAAATATTTTTTATTTTATAATCTTAATAGTTCTAAGTCCAACTAAAACAGTAAAGAAAAGGTGCCTTACAAAGAAAATGCATTCAAAGCATATTAGTTAAATTTAACTAAAAAGAAATAAACAAAAGATAAAACTTCCAGGCATCTTGTCTCTCTGTAGAAAAGCAAGAGTGCCCTGTGGCTTGGGCTTCTTTTATCAAAAGCATACCCATACCTTTTTGTCAGATAAACTTATTTGGTTTTCCTTGTGTAATGAGGTGAGTATTGTACAAGGTTTCAATGCCTTTTTTTTTCCAACTCAAATTGTCCCTCAGAGGCTCAAAGTACTAACAAAGTGCTTCGCAGCATGAAAGTGCTGTCTACATTTGTCTGGCAAATATGATGCCGACTGAAAAGCCTGATGGGTGTGTAATTTGTCACACGCACAACCAAGCTCCAGGCTGCTTCCACCAGAGAGCGAATTCAACTTTATAAAGAGAAGCGTGGACAGGAAAGCCTTCCAGCAGAATTCCCAATAACCAGAATATGGGCATGAGACCCAAAGACTAATAAAATGGACTGGGGAGAAGGTAGTGATGAAGCAGGAGCCTAAGGAGAGAAAGGGGAGGAAGACTGAGCACGCTTTTGTATTGAAGGGTAAGTGATGGGCACAGAAAAGAGGAGGATCTCCGTTATCACCTGTAACTCCCTAGCAGCTCTAAGGACTGAGTTACATTGTCCTAGTTTCTACAGACATGGAAACAGGCTCAGAAAGGTCTACAGTCTTAACCAGCCAATGAGTGGCCTAACTGGAGTCAGGCCAGATCTTCCTAGCTCTAAAGCTCAAGCCTAGTCAATACCTACTGCCACCTTCCAATAAATCACCTAGATGGTCAACTGCAGGTCATTAACTATGCTGTGAAACTACAGATTAGGGAGAGGGTGTTGTTCATTTTTTAGCTTAATTTTGTTAAAGACATAATATGCCAACCATAGAAAACAATCTGCTAAGCCATAGCAAATCAGCTCTGTTATCAGTAAATGTACTTTATTCCAATATATATTAAGCACTTACTAATATATTTGAGATTCCCCCAGATACCAGAGAGAGAAAAATTCAAATGCATTCAAGAGAAGCTCAGAGGTAACCTCTCCTCCTTTTTTTTTTTTCATTATTTCACAAATGGAAGGATATTTTCATTAAAAAGGATGCTTGTTCACTCAACCACCAAATATTTATTGAGAAACCACCCAGGACAGAAATAGTTGTGAACTCTGAGGATGATAGAGTAAATAAGACCAAGAAGGCCCGTGCCTAAATGAAACTTGTTTTCCTTTGTTTAGAAACAGACTCAATGAAGCAAAGGAAAGAGAGAGGGAGGAGCCATTTACAGTTTGCGATAAATGCTGTGGAGCAAATATTGGAGTGCCTGATAAAGAATAAACAAAAGACATCCTTCATATGAGGTGGGGGCTCCCTGAGGTGTTGATGGTTAAAGAATAAAATGTAACTCATGACAAGGAGTCAACACTGTAAGAGGATGAGGAAAGAGTTTTCTAGGAAGAGGGTCCAGTGAAGACAGTGAACTTCATTTATGCCGAGAAGGATTAGCCTACACTGTGAGTAAGTATAGCAAGCTGAGGGGGTGATGTATAGTATAATTGGGGGGGGGGGGGGGTAGAGGCAGTCACTTACCCCACTAGAGAGCCCTCTTGTACACCACTAGAGAGGGTCTGGATTTTACTCTAAGCTCAATGAAAGCTGTCAAGCAACTGGGTCTAAATAGGGGTCCAACACACACAGATTCAGGGTTTTATTTCAGCTGTTGCATGAAGAACAGATAAGAAGACTCCTTGGGGAAGCAGGGGAACAGGCTGCAGCTGGGAGACAGCACTTGGATGACCTGCTGGATGTCTGCCATGGGCTATCCCAATCTACCCTCTACCCTTTCCTATCCTGTTGTCTACCTCAGAGGCTGGCTTTCGGAGTTGCAGCCAAAGATTTCCTTGACTTCTGACTTCCACTTGGCTTTGGCCAATGGGAAGCCCCATCTGGAGATTAAAGGAAGTAAGGAGAGTTGGGAAGTTTATTCCCTCAGCAACTCCCCAGGGTTTGTCACAAGCCCACCGTACCCCTCAACCACAGACTGTTGGCTGGTCAAATGGCCTCTGCCTGGTGGCCTAGCCTACAGTCTCCCTCAGGCTTCTGGTACCCTTCCATTCTCATGCACCTTCCCTCTCCTTTCCTCTCCACACCTTGGGTGGTACCAGGAAAGGCTGCTACTAGCCTCAGGGCACTGCAATCAGGGCCTTGTGCTTTGAAAATGGTACCTTTATTAAACTCTAGTCAAATTACCCAATTTGTATATGCCATCTGTTTCCTGCTGGGTTCCTTACTGTCACAGGAAAAGAAAGGCAAGATTTGATTTTGAAAGTTCAGTTACTGTGATCCTTGACTAATATTCTTTCTATTAATGCTCTGTGTATGTGACGTAAGGGTCAAAAACACAAATAGGTTACCAAGAAATCATGTGCTTCTTTACTTTTTTAGGAGAACCAACACCATAAAATGACCAAAGGAATAAAATATCAAAATCATAAGTGTTAGGGTTCAGAAAACAAAATAAGAATTCATCATCACGAATATTAAATTTCAGGCCAGTTACCAACAGCTCTTGCTTAAATATTGAAATTTATAGTTCTCGTTCAATTTTTCATTTATGTAATCAATGTTTATTAAGTGCTACTACTTGCAAGGCATTATTTTAGGCACTTAGGGATACAGAAAAGACTTAATCAAAATACCTACCCCCCTTGAAGCTTATACCTTAGAGGAGAGTCAGAAAATAAACAAATCAGGGTGCCTGGGTAGCTCAGTTGGTTGAGAGTCTGCCTTCATGTCAGGTCCATGATCCCAGGGTCCTGAGAGTGAGCCCCACATGGGGCTCCCTGCTCAGCAGGGTGTCTGCTTCTCCCTCTCCCTCTGCCTCTTACCTGGCTTGGATAATTCACTTGCATGCTCTCTCTCTCTCATTCAAATAAATTAAATCTTAAAAAAAAAAAAATCAACAATATCTGACGTGCTCATAAAAGATAGTTATGGAGGATAGAGGGTAGATTTCTGTAAGAGAGAACATTACCTTTCTTAAAAGGTAATATTTGAGCAGTCACCAAAAGGATGGGATGAAGTGAGCAGTGACAACACGCAGGAGAAGCATGACCTCGGACAAGAAACTACAAGAGGCTGAGACAAGATATGCTGGACACTTCTGAATACCAGTGAAAAGGCCCGTGTAGCTGGAGCAGACGAGGTGAGGAGAGTTCGTAGCCTATGCAGTTCGAGAGACAGGCAAGACAAGGCTGTGAGCCCCTTAGAGAATTCTGGCTGCTATTTTGAAGACAAGAAACCATTGGGATTTTGAGCAGAGTGGTGACAGGAATAGACTTAGTTTTAGGAGGATCCTTCTAGCTCCTGCATGGTAAATAAGGTAGCAAAGACAGTCAAAAAAACACTCAGACAAAAGTCTAGGGCAAAGTTGCTAGTGGCTTGGCCCAGGGTAGCATTTAGGGTTGATGAGCCTTTAGAGATCCAAGTGGAGATGAGTAGGCATTGGATGCACACTTGAAGCATGGAGTTGAGGTAAGAGGTCTGAGCTGGAGAAAGATTTGGAAAATAGCCATGAACCTGAAGGAGACCATTGAGGATGTGAAGAGAGGGAGAAGAGACAAGTTTGAAATACGGAACCTTGAGGCGTTGTAGACTGACTGGTCAGAAAGGTGAAGAGAGTCAGCAGAGGACACTGAAATGGAGTGGCCAGTGGGGTAGCAGGAAAAACGAGAAGAGTGTGGTATTCCAAAGCCAACTGGAAAAAGTTTGTCAAGGAGGAAGTGATGCTGCTGATGGATCAAGTGAGAACAGAACAGGGAGTAGGATAAAGGGTTCAGCCAAGAAGGGGCCTGTGGTGAACCCTCAGTGCTTTGAGAAGTAGTGGAGTTGAAAGTCTGATGGAGAGAACATCTATAGACAGTTACAATGTTCTTCGATGTCGATGGGGTGCTGAAAAATGCTTGATTTTCTTCTTTTTTTTATTCATTGTGGAGATACGAGAATGTCTTTTGAATGCTGCTGGGAATTATCTAGTAGGGAAAGGAAACTCAGAGGATGCAGGCGAGAATACATAACTACAGAAGCGAGAAGGGGAGGCGAAGACCCAGGGCCCCATGGGTGGGTGCAGAGCAGTTCATCCTGTGTAGGGAAGCACAGGGTCTGGTTGCAGATAGTCTGGGGAGAGCAGGTGGGGGGGGGGGGTTCTCCTGGCTGAGCTCTTCTCAGTAAAATGGTAGGCAAGATTATTCCTCCCTGAAGCAGGGAGAAGCTGCTGGAGGTCTGAAAGGGAGTGTGAAATAGTCACCAAGGGCAAGGGGGTGGAGTAGGGACAGGTAGCAACTTGCCTTTGATGTGAATCCATAAATCTCATTAGTATTAATTTAAGGTAAAACAAAAAGCTAAGGTATTTGTGTGAGGAAAATACAGAAGATATGGCAGTCGGAAGCTAGGAGAAGGAGAATCTCAAATGTGAGTTTTGGTGGTATTTTCCCCATCCAGTCCCAAAGAGAAGAATATGTGGGGCAATCACTGTGCCTGAAAGTGAACTAAAGAGACTGTGGGGATTCCCACTTTCCCCAACATATGTGAACGATTCAACCAACACAACATTCAAATATATGGAAATGATCTTTATTTTAGGTTCTTTCTCATTTAGCCTTTTAGGTTCTGAGAATGTGCAAAATAAATCTCAAACGCTGCTTTTATAAAGCTTTCTTGTAAATTATCCCTGGTACGTGAAAGCCAAGCTCCTAGATTTAACCAAAGAGGGGAAAGAAAAGAAAAAGGAAAAAAAAGAGAGAGAGACTAATGACCCCTGACATTAGAATTTAAAATGCCCTGCATGCAAATCCACTTTCCCTTCACTCTTTTGTAATGCAATAAGCAGTGAGAATTAGAATTGCAAAAATGCGAAAAGAGCTGCGTGAAAACTATACAACAAAGTAGTTTCACAGTGATATTGAGAAAGGAATATGAAATGAATACAAGATAACACAGAGAGACGGAATTTGGTGTTCTGTATGGATAAGCGAGTGTGTATATGTGCACATGCATGTCTGAAAGAGAGCAAGGGGAAAAATTATTTATTTCTTTGCTTTGTCCTCCTTGAGCAAATTTTTTTTAAAATAGACACTGTTTTGGTCCCATTTCAATAATGTGACACACGGTTCCTATTTTAGATCAAATGATTTTTTGCTAAATAGTTTTTGAAATATTTCCTTGTAAATATAAAGACCTTTTGAATATCTGATTCAAAAAAAAATCAAGCAATTATCAAGACAGACTTTCTAATACTGTGACACTATTTTCTTCCAATGATTGTTTCTTACATTCCTAGGTACCACAGAACCCTGATGCTACACGTGTTTTTCTCTCTGGGCTTCAGTTAAACACTTGAAGTGTGACGGTGTAAGTGAGGTAGACTGTTTTACACCCTGTAGCTGGAACATATTAAATAATGCAATTAAGTTTTGAGAAATCATTTGACCCATATGGATGTATCACTGCACAGACATAGACTAGAGCCTGCCCCATCCCCACACTCATCCTCCTTATTTTCCCTTTTGTGCCACTACTCTCCACAGAATGAAAGAGAAGCTTCTCTCTCTGGACTATGAAGAAACAGAAAAGAAAATGCCTAAAAATTTCTCCTTACTTTTCTTACGGGGTTGCATGGAATCTAAGTTAATTTCATATAGACCCTGGGCTCACATAACCAAAGAGAACTCAGTGATTAGTGCAAAGGGTAGTCCCACCAAGGTAGGCACCCCCAAGTGTGCATGGTGAGCAACCTGGTATATGATACACCTGACACACCAAAGTAAATGATGTGGCATTGACATTCCTGGTGTGAATGACACAATTTGCCTACTTGGGATCTATTTTCCCCTTCTTTGTTACTAACAGAATCTTGATTTTTTTTTCATGACCTAATTAAAATACTCTGCTCCAGAATCCCTTGTATCTAGCAGTGATCAAGAGAAACAACGAGATCAATAAAAAGTTTGCTTGGTGTGGCTACTGGAAAAGTCTTTCGAAAAGGAAAGACCCAGGTGCCATAAGCAGTCTGTGCTCATTTCCCTTTCCTCTTACTCTTGCCTATTATGATGGCCAAAGATGGAGCGGCAAGGTTGTGGCCGTGAGGACAGAAGTCCCATGGCAAGGCAGGATCAAGCAGAAAGATGGAATGAGCTAAGTCTCGACGGTATGCTGAACTTGTTGAAGCATCCTGGGAAAAGCAAAGAAAACCAGGATTCAAACCCAAAATTCAAAGTCTGAATGATGCCATAGCCCATGCACTTACCACTAAGTTACAAGGCGGATGATGTGTTGTGTGTTCTTTAATAATGTATTTGCTAATGTAACCACTTTAACTGGTCTTCAAGGTTAACTTGCTTCAAGCTTATATGCTCCTTATTTGCTGACCTAAGTCCCTTGATCTGTAGCAGAACTAATTTACTTTCTTTCAGATCTGCAGACCAGTGGCCTTGAGAAGTGAAGGACCAAACTTTTACAGAAGATGAGTCCTGACTACATTGGAAACAGCTGCCACTGATGCCAGCAAGTCTATTCAGGGTCATGTCAACACGTGACTAACTGCCTGGGCACCTGCCACTCCTGCACATAGCCCTCTCCCTTTCCCCATGACTTCCCCTTTGTAACTCCCCAGTTACCATCTGACAAAGAGAGGTTTTTTTGTTTTTGTTTTAGAGAGGGAAAGGGAAAGAATCCTAAGCAGGCTCCACACCCAGCACAGAGCCAGACTCAGGGTTCAATCTCACAACCCTGAGATCATGACCTTAACAGTGCTCAACCGACTAAGCCACCCAGATGTCCTGAGAAGAGACTCTTTGAGACATTAATCTACCATCTTCCCAGGTTGCTAGAGAATAAAGATAAAGAAACCAATAAAGAAACCAAGTGGTGAGCAGCTGAACCTGAGTTCAGAATGGGTTCTCTGTCTGGTAACACTAACACAGAAATGGAAGGTGATTGGGTAACCCTTAGGTGAGTAAAAGCAATATATTCATGTTGTTCAGCATATAAACAAATCAAGATTATTGTATTACAAAGTTGCTAGCTCTCTTGCCCAGGGTAGCATTTTAATTTGAAAAGAAGAAAAAGACTCTTCCATATTAACTACTCCTGCTAACACTCCAGATACAGATATTCCATCTGCCAGGAACCCTGCAGTTTATCGGTGGAAGGCTGGGTTTATCCATTTCAAACTGCCCATACATCCACAATCTAACTTTATTTTCCCTATAGCCCCCTGAGTCAAGACGGGAAGGTACTATTAACTCCATTTTCCGGGTGAAAGAATTGACCCCTGGAGAGGTTAACTAAGTCGCCCAAGGTCACACAGCAAATTAGTGGTACAAGCAAAACTGGAAAGCCTATCTCCTGACATCCAGCCCAGCACGCTTTCCATTATGCTGTGATCTCTCCACCTGTCACTTGTACCACTCCTGAGGGGCTTAGAGTTGATGGGGCATGCTATCAGTTCTTCAGGGTAAAACGATCCTATCTGGGTAGGAAAATATATGCGCGTGTGGGCGCTTGAGTACACATACACACACACACACACACACACACAGGAGGATAGATCCACTGTAATTGCATCTGCCAAAGTGGTTTTATAACAGTCCAGTAGAGGATGCACAAAATTCCAGGCTGCCTTTCAGAAACAGAGCCCAGAGGGTCAACTTCATCATGAAACAGGTTTCTTTACTCAAGGGTGGATGGGTGGGTGGGTGGGTGGGTGGATGGACTGCATTAACAATGGCTCAGGGGACCACAGGGTAAAAGCTCATTTAACTTTCATTACTATTGAGCAGTGACAACAATGCAAACTCAGACTGAGAAACAGGCATGTCCAAGAAAAAACAGGGAGAAAAGTTTCATGTTAACCCTCTCTCACTTTATCCCCATTTCTAAATTGCAGGGTATTAAACAGTTCTTTGTGAATAACAAGTTAACATTTTGACTCATTCTATATATTTAGAAAAAATAAAGAGCAAGGAGGTCTTGATTAGAGAGGGAAAAAAACAAACCCCAGGAAGAGATTATGGTCATATTAAGTCTTACCAGAAACCAAAAAAAATATAAACAGAAGTAACGTACCACATGGGTAATTTAGAACCGAAGCCAGGATTATCAGATGGCAATATTTGCCTTTCATAAGCGAGGCAACCAGTCAGACACCTGCGTCAGTGGCACTGGCCTCCACAAAGCAGAAGTTAATTTCTCCCCTCCTGGCTGGTTAGATGAGGAGACATAATAAGGGCAAAAAGAGATACTGCAGAGTTTGAAGCCCAAAGACAAAAGACTGGCACTGGGTATAGAAATTCCTAGGAAACTGAAACAAGGCTTCTAAACATGCTGTCAAAACTAGTGCCAGTGACCTCTCATCAAGTGAGAAGCAGCACTAAAAGCTCTACCGCCTACAATGTTAACTTGAAAATCATCAGAAAACCTCAAGTGTCTTCTCCTCTGCTACACTAGCAAGAGGAAGTTTGGGAAGTTTAGACACTGGGAGACTGGCCCCTTCTCAAAAACACACTTGCCACAGACTCAAAGATGTCCAAAATTTGGACCAAGTTTTCTTTCAGACAAGAATTAATATGAAGGCTCAAAACAGAAAGAAAATGAGTTGAGGCCCCATCAATCTGGGCTGGAGAGTGGGCATAGTGGAAAGGTGAGGGGGAAAGCCAGGAAAAAGCCAATCAAAGGTGCTTTCACTGAGGATTCCTGGGTGGCGCAGTGGTTTAGCGCTTGCCTTCGGCCCAGGGCGTGATCCTGGAGTTCTGGGATCAAGTCCCACGTCGGGCTTCCTGCATGGAGCCTGCTTCTCCCCCTGCCTGTGTCTCTGCCCCTCTCTTTCTCTGTGTCTCTCATAAATAAATAAAATCTTTTTTAAAAAATGTGCTTTCACTAAAAATCCTGGGACCCTGTGTCATCCAGTCGTGGTACCATGTCCCAGAGAGAAACACAATCCAGGATCCAGAAGGTTTTTCACACTTCTACCTAGACACACAACAAAATATAAGAGAGAAGAGTTCATTTTTGATGTGTAGAAAACACCATCAAATTATTCTCTTGTCATTGCTGACTTTATCAAAATTCTTCACAAGTTTGGCAAGTGGCTGACAAACACTCTCCCTCCTGGCCCTTATCCAAAACACTCTAACACCCAACCTGGGCAGTCAGTCCTGCTCACTCTCTTCAGGTCTCACAACTCTTTATCATGTAGCTCAACACAGCCTCTCAATTTCTTTAGTTTTCTCCCACTTTTGTTAGTTTTGAGAGGATCTGGGAGTTTACCAAGGGAGCACAAATCTTCCCTACATGGAAACCAAGGAAGTGGTGAAGATCACAAATATCTACACATAAATAATTTTACTGTGTAACACACATTATTAAATTTTGTCCCTTTGAATTCCATTGTCTCAAACTCAAAAGCTAGCACTTTAGGGGCCCCTGGGTGGCTCAGCCAATTAAGCGGCTGCCTTCAGCTCAGGTCATGATCTTGGGGTCCTGGGATCAAATCCTGCATTGGGCTCCCTGCTCAGTGAGGAGTCTGCTTCTCCCTCTCCCTCTGCCCCTTCCCCAACTTGTTTGTTCTCTCTCTTTCTCTCTTTCTCACTCTCTCTCTCTTTCAAATAAATAAATAAAATCTTTAAACAAACAAACAAGCAAAAGCTAGCACTTCAACTGAGGAGTCTTTTCAAATGGTAGACCAGGAATTGAGATCCAAGAGACTCAAATCTGATTCCAGAGATCATTGTCTTTTTATAACACCAAAGATAACAGTAGGAACTAAGATTTTTTCCCCCCATCTAATTTTGGTCAAGCCAGGAAATGTTGCTATGTGCCAGGCCCTGGGCTAGGTGGTAGGAATACAGAGATGAATAATAAGTCAAGATCCTTGTCCTTAAAGAGGTCACAGTCTAATGCAGTATTTCTCGAACTATATTCCTCAGAGCACAAGTGTCCTGGTAAAAAGGGCTCCATGGCCCAACTACTTTAGGAAAAGTGGTTTACTCAATATCCTTTTGGATGTTTTTCAAACCTATCCCAATTCTAAATTAAAGAAACTGTTTCTTTACTCCAGTGTTTCTCAAATTGAATTCAGTTTTGCTTTGCTATAAAATACATACCTTGAGATGAGCTTACAAATGTCAACATAGAGGCATTCTACCTTTAGCTTAAACAAACAGATAATTGGCACTTTTAAGACAAAATAAGGACAATGAAAGCATTTTCATACAAAGCACACTGTATTTCAACCAGAAAGGCAAGTGAATTTAAATGCTGTCCAAACTGAGAGTATGTCTGTCCACTTGCTACAATGAGAAAGTAAGCAATGAATAAAAACAGGTTATGGGATGCCTGGGTGACTCAGTGGTTGAGCATCTGCCTTTAACTCAGGATGTGATCCCAGGTCTGGGGATCGAGTCCCCCATCGGGCTCCCTGCATGGAGCCTGCTTCTCCCTCTGCCTGTGTCTCTGCCTCTCTCACTCTGTGTCTCATGAATAAATAAATAAAATCTTAAAAAAAAAAAAAAAAAAACAGGTTGTGTGTGGGTATCTGTTTTGCTTATGCAGGCAGTGGGAGAGGTGTCCAGCCTTCTGGAACATTAGGAGAAATTGTGGTAAGATCAAATCCTTGATATCCATAGGGGTTGCAGCCAGGGAAACTTTCTGGCATCCAGTGGGTAGATGGTGACAATTCCCTCATCAATCAGTTCCAAAGGATAGGCCTTCAGCTGGCTACAGCATCAATGGCTAGTCTCTCACCAGGCCAGTTCTGCAGTATGATTTGAGAATTATTCCTGGAAGCTAAGCCTCAGCCTGTTTCTCTGGGACTGCAAATGATTCTTTGAAATGCCTCATATCCCTTAATAAATTCCTTTTCTATTTAAACCAGCCAGAGCACGGGCACCTGGGTGGCTCAGTGGTTGAGCATCTTCCTTCAGCTCAGGTCGTGATCCCGGGATCCTGGGATCGAGTCCTGCATCAGGCTCCCGACAGAGAGCCTGCTTCTCCCTCTGCCCCTGCGTCTCTGCCTCTCTGCCTCTCTTTCTCCATGTCTCTCATGAATAAATAAATAAAATCTTAAAAAATAATAATAAAATAAAAATAAAGTAGCCAGAGCAGATTCTGGTGTTTGTACCAGGTGTTATACCCCTGGCCATAGTTTATGCTCCCACTTCCAGCATCCAGGCAAATGACTATTTTAACCATTCACAACCTAGCGTTTCCCTCTCAGGAAACTCTAATCTAGCAATATTTTTCTGTGGAATCTCCACTGCCCTCCTTTACCTTCAAGCTATAAGTAGTCAATGAGACTAACCCCAAGTTCTAGGATCCCACCTGTATTCCTTGCCAATTTAATCTTCTTTCTTAGCCTAAGGCTAGTCTACTTATTGTATGAAATATACCTTTCTGTCAGTCTACATGGCAACATCTTGGGCTAAGTCAAAAGCCTAGCTCTTCATTTATCTTTAGAGTTGTAAATATGTCCCTGGATACACCAGTGCTTTGAACCCAGTATTTATCTTTCAATCTATCCCATTCATCAATGATCATTTAGCTCTTTTTTTTTTTTTTTTTTTTGGTTACACTTTGCATAGCTCTTCCAAAGTGTTAAGAAATCTGTCAGAGGAATTTCAAAACAGGAGCTGGGTGGTCTGCGTACTAAAGCAGGCAAGAATGCCAGGAAATTGTCCTACTTCCCAGCTTAGTGAGTGACTGCAGAACGCAGGCAAACTGAAAGGGTATCCACCCCCTTGAGAGGATGTCCTCAGTGCCTTCACAGGCTCACAGTTCAAGAGCAGAGTCAAGGCCACTGAGAAAAGGTTACTGAAAAAGTGCTCAAGGAAAATATTTAGTCATTTTATGGGAGGAAAAAAACCACATTTCTTGATGTAGTGGTTTTAAAAAGATTTAGATCCATCATGTGAATTCCCACAGAACCCTACTTAGCCCCCTTATCTATGTCAAAGCAAACTTAGTTTCACATCAACGGTGCTTCTCATTTATCTTAATGCTAAGGATTTATTTCTTATGCAAAATTGTTCACTTTCACCAGCTTGGAACTTAAAAAAAAAAAAGATCACATTCTCTTCTTTAAGAATTTCCATTAAGCCAAGATGTCATCAAGCTGAAAATCTGCAGACACAATTTTGGCTTAATTCTACAGGAAACTCAGAGAAGTGCCCGATCCAAGCAACAGCGGATTATCATGGGCACTGCTGACAGATTCTTAACAGTGTTGGGAAGAGAAAAAACATAGGTGGTATATGACAATTTACAAAGATTTTTGCTCTAACCTAAAGTTGGACCAATAAGTTAGTCTAGACTGCCCCATGACTGTCTGTGGCCAGGAAACTGCATTCTTCAAGGGGAAAAAAAAGGTTACAGTTGAAACTCAGAATGATTTTGTCCCCATGATAAATAAATAAATAAATAAATAAATAAATAAATATATTTATTTATCTATAAAAATTTTTATCTATAAAAATTTACACACACACACACACACACACACACAGGACCTGGGTTAATAATCTGGTATCTGGAAGCATGCACATTATCACAGAGATAAAAATTAAGCCTACAGATGATAAACTACATAGATTGTTCACATCTCATGTATGTTATTTATTTATTTAGGCACCATAGAGTCATAATCAAAATGAGAGTAGGTAACCAGAATAAAGTTATCAAGTTACCTATGGAGTATCATAGAAAAATAATGACATGATTTCAAGGAAAAAGAGTCAGACTTGAATCAAATATTTCTCTTTTTTTTAAAGATTTTTTTATTTATTAATGAGAGACAGAGATTGAGAGAGAGAGAGAGAGAGAGGCAGAGACACAGGCAGAGGGAGAAGCAGGCTCCATGCAGGGAGCCCAACATGGGACTCGATCCCGGGGTCTCCAGGATCAGGCCTTGGGCTGAAGGCAACGCTAAGCCACTGAGCCACCTGGGCTGCCCCAATCAAATATTTCAGGCAGAAAGATAGATATTAACAGTTATGATCTGCATAGCATAGTCACAGAAACTTCAAAACAGTTGGAACCCAACAATTAACCCAAGGTTAAAACCCAGAACATCAATATTTATTAGTGTACTTTCTGGCTCTGTGTCCAATTAAGCCCCCAAATCTCCTTAGACTTAATCCCCCTGATCATATGGATGTCTAATACCTGTCAATGCAATTTTCTTGATTGCTAAGGAAACACTCCCTATTCATTCCATTAGTCTTTATCATCACTATATTAAATTATCCCCCCTTGTGTTTTCCCTCAGCCACCATTTGTGTACCATTGCAGCGCTACTGTTTTCCCAGAGTCTCAGCCCTTAGATGTCAGTGGCGATTGGGTTCTTTTCTTCTTTTTTCTCATCAATTAAACCATCCCAGCATCTTGCAAATGACCAGGCAACTGCTTTAAGACTCTAACTTGTAACTTAAGCTTCCTACCAAGCTCTTTAATTAAGCCACAATATCATTGCTTCTCTGGTGTACAAGATAATCATCTAATTCCCTTTTGTTAAACTATTCGGCCTTTGGCCTTACAGTTTATTCACTTGGGAACTAGATTACAGCTTCTCAGACTAAAGCTACAGTGGCATTATTGTGACTTGTTAACAAGTTTAATTAACGCCACACAATACCAGCCCAATTTCTGGCTTAATACCCTCTCCTTTCATATAGCTGTACCCTCATTTTGCCTTTAATAACCCTCTTGAATAGTATTTTTCCAAGTGTTCTCAACTCATTCCTGTTGAATTACAACATTCCTACTGGAATGTGGCTGCTCAATTTTAAGACTTTAAAATTTTTGGTCTGGGTTTGCAGTTGCATGTTTGGTGGATCAACTAAAGGACGATAAGAAAATGGTAAAATTATCTTCATTGATGGCATCTAAATTGATAGAATAAAACACATCTTATGACACTTCTTCACATGCCTTATCTTAGATAGATGGGCAGAGTAGATATTACTATGTCCATTTTATTGATCACCAGCTTCCAAATCATGTCAATGCATACTAAGCCCATGATGTTGCTTCAACAAACACAGCTCCTTTTATGTCATTCTATTTTTTTTTTAACAGTCTAAATAAGACAATCGTTTGAACAAACAGGATGCTGGCTCTTAAATAAGAACAGTTTGAAAGCCTCTATTATAGAAGAAGGAATCAAAGTTCAGCACACAAATGAATTTACCAAAGCCAAACAGCAAATTATTGAAAAAGCAAGGGCATGGGATCCCTGGGTGGCTCAGCAGTTTAGTGTCTGCCTTTGGCTCAGGGCGTGATCCTGGAGACCCAGGATCGGGTCCCCCATCGGGCTCCTTGCATGGAGCCTGCTTCTCTGTCTGCCTGTGTCTCTGCCTCTCTCTCTCTCTCTCTCTCTCTCTCTCTGTGTGTGTGTGTCTCTCATGAATAAATAAATAAAATTTAAAAAAGAAAAAAAAAAAGAAAAAGCAAGGACAACAACTTGGGTTTCCTACCCCCAAGGACCAACACTTGTTTCTAATACACTTACAGTCTCTGGAAGGTAGAATGCCAAAAGAATAGGGAATGAATTTGTGAGCTCCTTCTCATGAGTTCATTATATTTTTAAATCGCCTCTAGACAAGCTAGATATTTCTTACTGATTCATTAAGTCATTCCTTTACCAATAAGTTTACCCTGCACCAACCACTATACTATCCTGGAAAACCTAAAGTACAAGAATTGAATACTGTTTCTGTACCATCAAGCATACCAGGGGGACATCCATAAAGGAATTAAAGACCCAGAGAAAATCATTGACAATGTAGAACAAATGGCATATCTAGTCCTAAGAAAAAAAAGCTAGTAAGGAGGTTAATATTAAAAGAAGAGAAAAATAAATAAATAAATAAATAAATAAATAAATAAATAAATAAATAAATAAGAGAGAGAGAGAGAGAGAAAGAAAGAAAGAGAAAGAAGAAAGAAAGAAAGAAAGAAAGAAAGAAAGAAAGAAAGAAAGAAAAGAGAAGTAAAGGATGAATGACAGTGTGAATCAGAGGTTCTTCACCACTTTTCAACTTACAAAGAATGCAAATTTATGCCACTTGACATCTCTAGGGCTCAATCTCCTCATGTGCAAAGCTCATATGATATTACTAGTTCCCTCTATTCTGCAAAGTCTACTGTGAAAATACCACAAGATAAAAACTTCAACGGCTTTTAGAAAAACATAAGGTCATCTACAAATAAAGTAACAGGGAAGGGTATTGCTTGGCTGAATGATGAAGGATGTAAGCTGGTAGAGAATAAACTACTTCTTTTACTTTCCTAAATCATTTAATAATATTTTAAAGTCATGATCATTTTTAAAAACTGAGAATACTCCAAATAAACATACTTGCAAAAAAGAGTCCCAAGGTGAAAAACTTGGTCAAAAGAAAACTTTACGATTCTGTGTAGAAGGGCTCCATCACTGGTCTCAATCCTCATACCCTAGGAAATTTAGTTCAACCACTCAAAATGTATCAGCTGAGAACTTCTTTTATGGCATGTCCTATTTGAAGTTGTGGGGAGAGTTTGGTGAGCAAGATAGGCTCAATCCCTGCCCTCATGGGATGTAATTCTCCTCACGGGGAATAGAATAAGGAGATAGGGAAACACCTACCTAAGCAAATAAATAAATGTGGGAACAAGATCATTTTAGTGTGTATCAGTATGAAGACCATAAACCAGATGATGATGTCAGAGATAGTGACTTACAAAGTTAGCAGGAGAAAGGTGTTCCTTTAGGTCAGGTAATGAAGGAATGGCCTTTAAAGGGAAGTAGCATGTGAGTAGAGACTGGAATACAATATTGGAAAAATTACAAAATCCTAAACCAGAGCTGCCCCAAGGGAAACCCAAGGACAAGGCTGAGAGGCAGGGATCACATGCAAACTTGATGTGCTAGAGAGATAAGGGTATGAAAGGAATATCATGGCAATGAGAAAATTAACCCCATCTTGATGAAGAAAAGCCCTTTACAAGCTTGATGCTAATCCACACAATCTTTCTTTATTTACCAAGTTCATTTGGTGTCTGTTTTGGCCACTTGAAAAAAGCCAGAAGGGCAAATTTGGACCAACCCTGAAAGGGGAGACCTTGGAAACACCAGCCACATTTTTTCCCTTGTGAGACCTTCAATGGGCACTGGAGGGTCAAGAAGCCCCAACATGGCTTCTTTTATTGATCAACTACAAGTCAGTGGGTCCTTGATATGGTTTGTAATCCAAAGAGGTCAGAGAAGAAAGGCTTGAAAAGCTAAAGATATATTGTGTCAATGGGAAATTCTGGTGAGAATCTGATGACTTCAAGATTGGGACCACACCATAAGATGCCCGGGCTGGCTATTCCCATCTTCTGAAAGTCACTGCATGCTGTCAGGTAGCTTGTTCTACAGAGCTCTCCCTTAAGTTCTTGTCACTGCTTCCCCCTCTCATCCTTCAGGCCTAGGGGAGGAGAGGTAGGTAAGAGCCCCTACTAGTACCAGCTTACTACACTCTCCCCTGCACTTCTGCTAGGAAGATGGGGATCTGAACAAAGGCCAGAAATGTAGCTGGGACTCTTGGGTGTTCTCCTCATGGAGATAATCACTGAACCTAGAATTCTGGAGGAAGTTTCTAGAAAATACATCATCAAGAGACAGCAATGGATTGATGAGTAAACTTTAGGAAGTGCCCAGAGTGAGGAAGCAGGAAGAAAAGCTGAAATATGAGACAGAGAAATAACAGTTGGGAAGAAAAGAAGCAGAAGCAGAGACAGTGTTTTGTCCAGAAACAAAAAGGAAAATCTTAAGAAGAAGGAGTAGGTCAGGGAGTGATAACAGAATAGCCCTCAGACATAATGAGTGAGATCCGTGGTGCCAAGTTGAAGGTAAAGATAAGAGTGGCCTGTTGTAATGATACAATCTGGAAGCCTGGAGAAGTCCATGAGCCCACTTCCTACACTGCAGGCAGAGTGTACCATTAAAACCCCAGGGAGGGGGCAGCCCCGGTAGCGCAGTGGTTTAGCGCCACATGCAGCCCAGGGTGTGATCCTGGAGACCCGGGATCGAGTCCCACATCAGGCTCCCTGCATGGAGCCTGCTTCTCCCTCTCCCTGTGTCTCTGCCTCTCTCTATCTCTCTCTCTCTGTGTCTCAAATAAATAAATAAAATTTAAAAAAAAAACAAAAACAAAAACAAAACCCCAGGGAGGGAGTTGCCTCCGTGACTTACTCTGCCAACATCCACTATATTCCTGATATGAGCAAGGGGCTGGGGAGAACTCATTCACTACTGCAGCTTTGCTCTCTGATGCATCTGAAAGCTGACCTTGATGTACTCTGAGTTTCATCCCAGAAAAAGGCACAGCAATTGAGCAATTCCCCAGGCACAGGGGGACAGAATTTGAGAATGATGGAAAAATATGATTCCCTTCCTTCTCTGGGCCTCTGGGGTTGTGTCATTGTATCCTGTAGTTGCAAAAGGGGTATGTTGGGCAAGCATTAGGTGATTTCAATTCAATTTAAAGCAATAAGTATTTGCTGAAAATTTACATATGCTTAGTAAGGAGACAGGTGCTATGAGAGGCAGAATTAAATGAAATTTTCCTTACCTTCCTTTAGCAAATAGCTTCATGCTAGAAACAAAATGAATGCACAGGCAAGAAAGAGGAGGAAAAAAATACTCCAAAAGACAAACACAATGCACTTCTCATGATTAGTGAAATAGTATGGAGATAAAGGCGGAAGAATTTAATATCTCATTTTTGCTGTTGCTGTTTATGTGTTTTCTAACATTTCCATGTTTGGCATGAATTAGTATTGAAATCAGGAAGAAAAAAGCAATATATATTTTTTTAAAAAGCTCCTTTCTAAAAAGAAGGAGACCCTTGGTAATCAAAGCTAAGACAGCCCTGGGCCGAATCCCAGACACACTTCTTCCTAACAGCTTGGGCAAGTTCCTTAATCACTAGGTGCCTAAATTTTCTCCTTATAAAATCTGTAGACAGGTGTTTTCTGGTAAGAAACAAGACCATAACCTGCAAGAAACTTGTGAAAATAAAAAATTCTTTAAATGTTACAAGCTTACTTTAGTTGGCATCTCAAACTAAAATTCCCAGAGTTGCTGAGTTACTCATAAGGATTTTTAGAAGAAATGATGCTTAGAAGTAGAGGTGGCTCACACTCTAGCTCCATCCATTACTTACCAATAACCGACCTCAAATAAGTTATTTATTTCCGCTATTGGAATCTCAGTTAAGACTTCATCTATAAATGGGGATAGTACTAGAACCCATCTCCTAAGGGCACTGTGAAGAAAACGCACGTCAAAGGCTACCATGGAACCTGGCACGGAGTAAGCATCTAACTAATGTTTACATATGATTATAATTATAACCTGAAAAGGCTGGTGCTATTCCAGACAAATCTGAGAGAAGACAGGCATGAGGAGGAACATGCCTTTTCAATCTTCCTATCACCAGTGCTTTGCACAGGGCCCTATCATAAAGTGGAGGGTTGATAAATATTTGTGAATGGATGAACAAATAAACATGCCAATTATCCCCTCCTATCAAGGGTCACATTTATGTTACTAACCTGGCCTAGACAAATGGAAAAGATACATTTTTAAGTGCTTAACTTCGATTCAATGAGTTTAAAAATTAATTCATTTCATAGAGTTCTCTGAGTTTATTCAGTACGGGGTAGGAGAAGCCAGAGGCAGTTTTACAGCTTAAATATACTACCTGGTTATTCAACTTCCAGTGAGAAGCTTAACCCACTGGGAAGAATCGGAGGGCTTCTTTCATCTCTCAGAATCCAAGTAATCATCTTTAAAGGAAAAGTCAGTGTAGAAAAAAGAAAGCAGAGGGCCAATGAAGGAGGCGGGACTGAAAAAAGACAAAAAGAGAAGAAGAAACAGACAATGGAGAGGAGAAAGAGTCTCTCCATCCTAAAGCCATATTTTACTAACCCACACTGTCTGATACACTATTTTGTCAGCATCTTCTAGCTCCAGTCTCCAGCTAACAGACGAAGAGGAGGTAGCTTCCAAGTAATGGTCCATACAGGTGAAATCTTGTTGCAGATGTAAAGGGAAAAGCTTTTCTACACTGGAAAATATATACTGACATAAATGTCACCAACTCTACCTAAAGGAGAAAAGCAAAATATCAGAAAACGTGAATTCAAGTAAATATCCTCCACAGCTTAATATGCAATGTTTTCTTGAATATTTATCCATCCTTCTGAGCACTGCTCAAATGTTACTTCCTCAGAGAAGCCCTCCTTCACCACTCAGCCTGGGCTGGGGCTTTCTTACATGCTCTAGCAGCTCCTGGTACCCTTCCACTAGAGTGGGTACCACTGTTATAATAAGGTAATTATTTAAATAATTAATTGTTTATTATCTGTGTCTTCCACAGGATGCATGCCAGTTCCACGAGGGCAGTGTTCCTGTCTACCTGTTCACCCTGAAATCACCCAAACTTGCACACGCCTCGCAATGAAACAGATAAGCAAATATATACATACACACACAGTTTCTCCTCATCATTTCTGAACTCTGTATTTGTGAATTTGCCTACTCATTAGAATTTACCTGTAACTCCAAAATCAATGTGCATGGCACATTTGCAGCCACTTGTGGGCATGCACAGGGTGGTGACAGATTTGTCTCCAGACACATGTTCCCAAGTGAGGTTGAACAAAATGACACTCTGCCTTCTTGTTCCAACTTTCATACTGTAAATAACTCTCTTTTCTGGGGTCTATTTAGTGCTACGTTTTTCACATTGTTGTGCTTTTTGCTGGCATTACCCTGTTTAAAGTGGCTCCCAGGTATAATAGTGCTGTAGGGCTACCCAACATTCCTGAGTGCAAGAAGGCTGCAATGTGCAAAATGGAGAAAATACAAGTGTTCAATTCACTTCATTTGGGCATGAGTTACAATGCTGTTGGCCACGCGTTCAGTGTTAACAAATCAACAATAGAAATTAAGTTATGTGACTTTAAACAAAAAAACAAACGTAAAACGAAGTTATGTGCTCATCAGTTAACCACAATGTGTGGCCAGAGACTTGCAGGAACCCTGAATTTTCCCTAAGAGCAATGGTTAAGCCTTCATTAATTCAATGTTTGTGGCAACTTTCTAGAACATAAATGCTATAAAAACCGAGCTTCAATTGCATGTATATTGAGCATATACATGTGTATTCAGTAAGTTTGTGTGCATGTATGCACATGTGTGTATGTTTAGTAGCTCTCCTCTATTTTGGAATCCTACAACCTGTCCTAAAAATTGTGAAAGGGGATGCCTGGGTGGCTCAGTGGTTGAATGTCTCCCTTCAGCCCAGGGCATGATTCTGGAGTCCCAGGATCAAGTCCCACATCGGGTTCCCTGCATGGAGCCTGCTTCTCTCTCTGCTTATGTCTCTGCCTCTCTCTCTCTCTGTGTCTCTCATGAATAAATAAATAAAATCTTTAAAAAAAATTGTGAAAGGTATGGATACTGGAGGTTGAGGGGAAGTATATACACATATAGAGCCTTAACACACACAACTATAGGGTAGGGATGGGGGGTGTTGACATTCACATGATAGTCTAAGGGAATGTTCTTACTCCATAGAGTTGTGTACTGTGGTGACACTTCACACCAAATACAAATACACACACACACATTTGCAAATGATTCTGAGCATGCATGGCTTCTTTTTATGTACCACAGGTATAAACCCTAACAGACAGAGACATCAATATTGAGGGAGAAAGAGATTAGAATAGACAAATACATATATATCCTATATGGCACATTCAGTTTTACTTCAAATGGCTTACACTGGTTGAGATTTAAATTAAACACCAGCAAATTCCGAATTATATGTGTCCCCAGAAAAAGGAAAACATGTTATAAAGCACTGACTTAAGACATCCCCTAAAGTGAACTAAACACAGAGAGAAAACCAAGGGTTGCCTAGATATATATATTGCAGCAAGAATATTGATGTTAACCTCTTTTGTTTGCTTTCCTAAGATTCTCTAGATTCTCAGGTCTGGATGGCAGGCAGTAATATAAATTTAAGCTTCTTTGACATCCAGGCTCTTTGTAGGCAGTAACTACTATTAAGCACCTGACTCCGTGTCCCTTGAACAACAGACTATATTTCTTAGTGAAGCTTCCAATAAGATTGTTGGTTGAGGATGAAAATAGAAAAAAAAAGAAAGAAAAAAAGTCCCAGTAAATGGTTCTGTGGAAATTCTGATAGGAACTAGAATAATTATACCATTAATAATTCAGTGTTGGTTGGAAACTATACAATTGTGAGTGATTTATACAGACCAGAGTTGGCATATGTTGTACCACAGGTGGATGCGAGGTCACCAAGAAACCACTTCACAGTTTTCCCAGAAGTGTAGAGTCAAAAAGGTCACTTGTGGTAAAAGATCTTCTGGATTAGTCTTTTAAATCAATGCATGAATTAAAGACAATTTACATATAAATAGGCTAATACTCTGGCTTTGAAATTAAATGAATTTTTAAAAGATTTAAGTAACTGCGGAAAAGGTCAGTTAGGCATTAAGTATACATAATGTGATTTTTGAAAACTACTTGTCTTGTTGGTTTATTAATATTTTGTATTCATTGTCAGTGCCGTTCTAAAATTTGTGTGCATAATTAACAACGCACCAAAGTCAAAGACAGGCCCTCAAACTAAGAAATGTATTTCACAAATCAGTATTTGGAAGAACAGGTCGAGAAACTGGACCCAAAAATAGTCAAAATTAGTATTAACACATTAGATTTGAACATATCACAACATACCTTAAAAAGCATAATATCATTCAAGTGAAATCTACCTTGACATTTAGCTTCCCTGATAAATCAGAGGCCTCCCAAAACACAAAAGCTATAAATGGTCTACTGAGTTATCAGGGAAGAATCATGATCACTATCTGCAATCCCAATTAGCCCCTTTGGGAGTATAAATCTCAAGTTTTTTCCAAGTGTGATGAAGAAACAAAGCAGAACTTGTATAATATCAAACTCATCCCTGCCACCATCACTCTAATAAGCATTAGAGTCCTTTAAAAAATGTTCAACCTCAGGATGAATAGGTGGAACACAGGGTATTTTTAGGGCAGTAAAACTATGCTGCCTGACACTACAATGATAGATACATGACATTATGCATTTGTCAAGACACATAGAATGAACAACACAAAGAGTGAACCCTAATGTAAAGTAGGGACTTTAGTTGGTAGCATTGTATCAATATGGATTCATCAGTTATAAAATTAATGACACTAATGCAAGATGTGAAAAGTAGGGGAAACTGGGTAGACGGAGAGAAGGTACATGGGAACTTTGTAGTTTTTGCTCAATTTTTCTGTAAACCTAAAACTTCCCTAGATAATTAAGTCTATTTTTAAAAATGGTGGATCAAATTTAAGAATATACTCAAAGACACTTTCCTTAGATTAATGGTTTACGCACTATACTCTGAGGAGCCTTCTCCATCCTAGGAGATGAGTCACTGACCACTTGGTTTGGGGATATCTAGGGAAATGGAGCAGGAGAGAAGAGTAAGCAATGGAAATGAAGCCACTCCATCTGAGCCCAAATTCCCACCCCTGTTTCAGACAGAGCAATTCCCCTTTCATCTGTTGTACATATCGTTCCCCACACTTGAGTCCATGAAAGCATAAGTTCCCCAGCTAGAGAAGAAAAAGGAATGAAAACCACTGATGCAAACTCAACAGAAATACCTAGCTAATACTCTGAATAAACACTGAACTCAAACTTCCCACCTGACCATTATTACAGCCTACAATTGAGCTAAGCAGAAGCTCAGTGAACACCTTGGAGGGAGTCCAAATGATCAGTACTTACTGAGCATCAACCATGCACCCACTATTCCTGGAGTATATGTAACATATTTTGAAGATACAAGTGAAATGTAAAGCCCTATTCCAGACCTCAAGAAACATAAGGAGAGATTAAGCTAATACTCATAATAAAATATGGAATCAGAGTATGTCTGAAGCACCCAGCACCCAACGCAAACCAGATTTTAGCTCCTCTGTCAGGTATCAACAAATTGCCAGCCCTGAATGGTGTCAAAGCAAGTACGAAAGAGAACTTTCCAATCCCTAGATTTCCTAAATCTTTGTCTCCCTTTAAAAAGGCAAAATGAATGCTAACTAAGTCAGACAATCAGCGGTGGATAGTGTCTTTACTACAGACATACATAAAAAAGAACAGAGGCAGAATGTAAGCAATGCTTAACTGTTTTGTTAGAGTCGGTTGCCTGCATGCCTCTTGCCCAAACTACTGACTCCCCATCAGTACTCACTAATGAATCAGTTCCCAGGATCTTGCAGGTGGTGGGCTCCTTCCAAACAAAGGCACAGTGGGCTGGAAGATTTGGTGACCTCTCTCAGGGGCTGTTGAGAGATGCCCTGCCCTGATAGCAGCAGAAGCAGCTTCCAATCAAGATGGCTCACTGCCCAAGACCTCCTCACCCTACCCCTGCAGAAATAAACACTTTAGACACCATTATCCCTCTAATTCCCAGCACTACACTACAGAGAAAACACTCCGCCGTTTATGACAGGCACAGGGTTTTTTTTGAAGCTTGTATGTGTGTTATGCTATAAATTACCCTGTTTGTGGGTGTGAGAATAAATATCCATGTATATAAATGTGTGTGTACGTACACACACACACACACACACACACATACAGAGTATGTTACAGTTAAAACCATACTGTCGACAGCCACTCAAATCCAGAGAAATTTATGGCTGTAAATACAGGCACACATTCAGGATAAAGAAAAGAGAATTATAAATACTTCGACAATTACCAGAATAAATGAACTGCCTGAGGAACACAACCATTTGCAACATTGCTAGGCCAGGTGACACTGATGACCAGCAGACCTTTTGCAAATGAACGACTGGGAGATGACGCATGATTAAAAATGCAAAACTGCTACACTCAAATAACATACTTTATTTGACAATGAACTCTGGCCTCAAAGGCACCAATGCAATCTACAAGCAAAGTGCTTTTTGGTAATTCACTTGCCCACTGAGGTCCACTACTGAGGAATCATACTACAGGACTTTCTTAAAGTAGGCGGAATTATTTACAGCCACTAGTAATTGCATTTTGAAACTATCCTTTAGTTATACAATTTCTTTTTTTCTTTCCACTGAGAATTGACAGTTTGTGCTTTACCAACATGAGACCCAGAAGTTGTTAGGAACTTGCATAATACATTAGCTATGAGTTGCTGAAGAGTGGGCTTTAAATACATACAGGAAAATTAATAGCTGCACTAAAGTTGGTGGGCAGATGTCCTTTTGTTGAAACTAGAACAGCAAAGGCTGAAGCAGTTAAAAACTGAAAAAAATAAAGGATTCCAATGCCTGTAAGATACAAGAAGGCTCAATGGAGAAGCCCTCATTTCCTCAGTCTCAATATAATCTGACTCTACTGTATGTCCTTTCTTTTATATACATACATACACATACATAGGACATTTAAAGATTTCTTTTTAATAAACTATAATTAAAAGTAAAACATAAATGTCTTAGGTCTCAGAATCAGATGTTGAGAAGAGACCTTACATACAAGTGATTTATTAAAGAATAGCTCCCATGAGAAACTCCTGAGGCAATAGCAAGAAGCCAGACAGGGAGAGGCAAGAAGCCACACAAGGGTAGGATTTAGGATACAGCTCTTTGAAGGGAGTCTTCCCACCTGGGCAAGGGATTTGGCCTTTCACATTTCTCTCACCACTCAATCACGGGCTGAGAGCTGCCTTTCCAGGTCTGGGCAGGCCCAGCAAAACCTGTAGCTCCAGCTGATCCTGCAAAGATGCAGCACTGGAAAGAAAAGACTCAGAAGCTGATGTGAGCCTCACAAAGATGGCAAAAGACAGCAGGGGGATCTGGGTAGTTCACTGGCACCTTCTATTACAAAGCAACAAATGGCCCATATTTTGTGCCATGAAAACTCCGGATGATCTTTTTTTAAGATTTTATTTATTTATTTGACAGAGAGAGAGAATGCACAAGCAGGGGGAGCAGCAGAGGGAGAGGGAGAAGCAGGCTCCTATCTGAGCAAGGAGCCAGACATGGGCCTTGATCCCAGGACCCTGAGATCATGACCTGAGCTGAAGGCAGATGCTTAAAAGACTGAGCCACCCAGGTGTCCCAGATTTTTTTTTTTATAAAAGCAAGTATAGAATAAAATTTGGAGAATTCAAGTAGTACAGAAAGGTAGAAAATAAGTCTCCCTTCTCTCACCCTTGCCACTACCTTCTTTCTAAAGCTGATCCTTTTTTTTTTTTTTAATTGGAGTTCAATTTGCCAACATATAGCATAACACCCTGTGCTCATCCCATCAAGTGAAGCTGATCCTTATTTATAGTTTTCTCTAAATCCTGCTGAGGGAAGAACACACACACATATACACAAAATGTATCTGTATAAATATTAATTTTAAAAATATAGATTGGACTATGATATTCAAACTGTCCTTACTTTATTTCACCTAAGTATATATCTTGTATATATTTTAGATGATAGATAGATAGATAGATAGATAGATAGATAGATAGATAGATAGAAGATAGCAAAGAAAAAGGATAAGAGAAAAATGGAAGGATGGAGGGAGGGATGGAGGAGGCGGATGGAGTGAAGGACACTGCAGTTCATTGATTCTAAGATAAACAGTTTTTCATATTTTAACATTTCTATAATCAGATATCTTATAATTGACAGCATTTGAGATTTGATAAAAATGCAACAGATAGACATATAAATATAGTTATAGATAGATGACAGCTGAGCACACACAGTTCTATCACATGAGAGGCCATACAGGATAGAAGTTAAGAGTATATTAATACATTGTCCATTATTGAAACACCATTGCATTCTGGGAATAAGCACACTATTTGATACGGCTAATATTCTTTTAATAATATGAATTATATTCATAAACTTTTACTGTAAGTTTTCATCATGAGTCCATGAATGAGACTGGTTTATAGTTTCCTATTTTGAGCTCCTTCGTCAGATTCACCAAAGTCTGTGTTATGTTGGCTTCATAAAAACACATTGGCAGTTTTCCTTCTTGGTGTTGTGGATAATTTATTTTTATAATTCTTTTACTATGTAGTATCAGATTCAGAAAGTACAAAAGCACATGGACTTAAAAGTATCTGCCTCTTACCTGTCTTCTAGTTGCTACTTTCTGAGGTAACCATTGTTCTCAGTTGCTTTTGTATTCCTCTCTAGATATTATATGCAGGTGTGCATGCATGTGCATGCACACATGCGGACACACTCAAAAGGTGATGTAATAGATACGAGGCTCTTGCTTTTTTTTCTCCCCTTAATATATTACAGAGATTGTCCCACAGCCACACACAAAACCTCTGTATCCTATCTAATGACTGCACAGTGTTCCATTGTGCAGATATAAATAAACTTTGCCAATTCTCATTTTAAATAGTATTATCATTACCTGTTCCTTAAAAGTTTCATATAATTTACCTCTGAAAGCATGAAGATATGTGGCTTTCTTTTACTTTTTTTAAGATTTTATTTATTTATTTGACAAAGAGATAGAACCAGAGAGCACAAGCAGTGGGGGAATGGCAGAGAGAGAAGGAGAAGTCACCTCTCCGCTGAGCAGGGAGTGAGAGGCAGGGCTCAATCCCAGGACCCGGGGATCATGACCAGAGCTGAAGGCAGGTGCTTAACTGATGGAGCCACCCAGGCACCATTGTGGCTTTCTTTTACATCTCTCATAACTTCCTCAGATTTTTCCAATGTTATTGAAGTTCTTCCTAACCTTATTTACCTATTTAAAAAAATCCATTCCATCAAGATTTTCAAAGTTCTATGCAAAACACTTTGCAAAAGTTCTCCTTTTATTCTTTTAATTTCTTCTTTAATCATGGTTCTTCCCCCCCCCCTTCACTTTTAATTTTGTGTTTTTGTTCTCCTTATCTTTTTCTTGAGTAGGTTAGTAGGTGAATTATTTCATTCCTTTGCATTGCTTTCAAAGAAACAGCACTTGGGTTTATTCAAGATACTCACTGGGTTTGTCTTAGACTAGAGAATTTCATTTTTGACTGTATTATTTGGTTCTTTCTGCATTCCTTCTATTTTCCTATTCTTAAATCCAATGTTTAATTCCTTTATGTTATAGATTGACTATGCCCTCTCAAAATTTATATGTTGAAACCTAATCCCCATTGTGATGGTGTTTGTAGATAGGAACTTTGGAAGGTAATTAGGTTATGTCAACTCTGCTAAATAACCAGAAAAAAAAAAATATGGGATTAGTGTCTTTATAAAAGAGACCCCAGAGAGCTCTCTCCCCTTTTGTCCATGTGAAGACACAGCAAGAAGACAACCTCTGTGAACCAAGAAGTGGGCTCTCACCAGATGCTGAACCTACTGGAGCGTTGATCTTGGACTTCCCAGCCTCTAGAACTGTGAGAAATACATGTTCGTGGTTTAAACTGCCTAGTTTGTGGTATTTTGTTAAAACAGCCCAGATGGACTAAGGCACTTTCTCATTCTTTTTGTTGTTATATAGGTGTTCAGAGATATACATTTTCTTCTAAGCACAGTGTTTAGCAGTAGCTCATAAATTTACAAGTGTTATATTTTCATTATCCGTGCTGTCTAGATACATTTCAAGTTGGATTTTGAATGTTTCTTTGAATTAAGAGTTGCTCATCACGATGTTTTAAGATGTCTACGTTGTAAGATTTTAATAATGAATTTCTAGTTTATTGCATGGGAATCAAGTGATGGGAACTTTACTATTTCAACCTTCTTGATATTTTCTGCGATTTCTTTGTGGCCTAGAAAGGCCATGTACCGCAAATTTTCCAAAGACCTATGAAAAGGAGTTATATTCTCTATCATCAGGGTCTAAATTTAGATATAATTATCTACTTCATCTTTATCAATTATTTTGTTCAGATTATGTTTTTAATCTACTTGATTTTCCACAGATTCAGAGATTAAAATCCTCTGTTACAATGTTTCTGCTTATTTCTCCTTGCATCTTTATAGTGTGCACATCCTGTACTGCATTACTCTATCATTTGATATCCTGAACCCCGTGTTTCAGAGGGGGCTCCATACCACAAATAGCCCAACCAAAAAATGGTTAGAAAACACAACAGGGTCTCTGTTACTCAGGATTTGACGTTTGGTTCCTGTACAACACAATTAGTCACTTCTCTTCTTTGTCTCAAATGCTTCTCTACCTCTTTTGCTTGATGTCATTAAAGAAAAGATGACTGAGTGAGTGTTAGGGAGGGTTGTGGGCTGTGCAAATGCAAAACCGCACATGGCTCTGTGGTATGGGCAGATGTCAAGCAAAGAAGGGCTTAAAGGAGAGCAAGGCAAATTCATTTGTCAGCTCTCTTCTCAGATAACAGGAGTGCAACTGATTTTTTTTTTTTTTTAGGTTTTATTTATTCATGAGAGACACAGAGACAGAGGCAGAGACATAGGCCATAGGCAGAGGGAGAAGCCTGATGCAGGACTTGATCCCAAGACTCTGGGATCATGACCTGAGCCACCCAGGCGCCCAGTGCCACAGATTCTTGCACATAAAAAGTTTCAGTTCCTAGCAGTCTTGCACATCTACTCTCTCTCATCAGACACTTGCAATGCTATTTCTTTGTTTGTTTCAGAGGCCTCACAAATCCCAGCAGTGTTCACGACTGTTGCACATGGTAGTTTAGGTACATCTTACAATAGTTAATAATGCATGCTCTCCTATAATTTGAATATACCTTTGTCACAGCATAAGATGCGTGAAGTCTGATGTCAATTTTTTATATTGGCAACTAGACACTGAACACAAAACTGAAAATCATTTTATTTTTTATAAGAACACTTAATAAGATTTCATTTAAATCCTCCAAAATAAAAAAAAATGTAAAATCCAGCATCCTTCATGTGACGTAAAATTTTTCTATTCGTTAAGTGGTCTGCATTTGCCTTTTAATTCTAATAAATTGTTTGGATATTTTACAAGAGATATCTTTTTTTTTCTGAAAACACTCAAAAATAATTTAACGTTTCTATGTTTATCATTCATTTAGAAGCTTAATAAAAATACATTCATATTTTATATATTGGAAATACAAATGGCAGCTTAGCTTTTCATTCTTTACATCCAAGGTCAGCAAACTTTTCTGTAAAGAACCAAACCATAAACATTTTAGGCTGTTGCAACTCCTCACGTCAGCTACTGCAGCACAAAAGGAACCACAGGCTATGTGTGAATGAAGGAGTGTGGCTCCACTTGGCCCAAAGGCCCAGATATAGATCTGCATCAGATCACTACTGCCAATAGACACAAATTATGTAACAAACAAAAACAAGAATGAAAACACCCCACCTTGATTATACCACCATATCTATTTTACTGAATGGAAAATAAGAAATAACTTACTTGGAATGAATAAACATGTAACAATTTATGAATATTTCTTTTTAAAAACCCATCCAAATATCATCCCTAATAATAGAACATGTATAGTAATAATCAAATTCAATTAGCTTTGATATCTTGCCAATTTTTAGTCATAGAAAAATCATAACTATACTTTCAGATTTTGTTGTTAAAAAGTTATATTCTCGGGATCCCTGGGTGGCGCAGCGGTTTGGCGCCTGCCTTTGGCCCAGGGCGCGATCCTGGAGACCCGGGATCGAATCCCACATCGGGCTTCCGGTGCATGGAGCCTGCTTCTCCCTCTGCCTATGTCTCTGCCTCTCTCTTTCTCTGTGACTATCATAAATAAATAAAAATTAAAAAAAAAAGTAAAAGTTATATTCTCATAGTATAAGGATAAAAATATTTCCTTAATTAGCTAGATTTATTATTGTTAAACATTTAGACAGATGGGATGTGGCCTCCATTTGTACTCCTTTTTTTTTTTAATGTCTGATTTTTTAAAATTATTTATTTATTTATTCATGAGAGACATGGAGAGGCAGAGACAAAGGTAGAGGAAGAGGCAGGCTCCCTGCAGGGAACCCCATGTGGGACTTGATCCCAAGACCCTGGGATCATGCCCTGAGCCAAAGGCAGACACTCAACCACTAAGCCACCCAGGTGTCCCTCCATTGTCCTGCTATGGTCCCCACAAATCTCATGTGTAGGCCAATATACAATCGTGATCATGAGAGTTAATCCCTGCTATCTTGATTTACCTTTGAATAAATTCTAATTCATGTCCATTGACTCTATTCTAGACCAGTTGATCATTTCTCACATGGACTGCTGCAGTGGCTTTTTCATTGTTCTCCTCACATCTATTCTTGTCACCCAACCCAACCTATTTTCCACACAGCAAAGTCATGTTTTAAAGCCATAAATTGGAAACTATCACTTTTGTCCTTAAGGCCCTCCAATTGCTTTCCATTGCATTCAGGAAAAAGCAGCATATGATGCTATCTAAAATCCTGCTCATCCTTACATTCCAACTTTATCTTGTGCACTCCTTTCTTTATCCAGTGCAATATTGTCACACTGGTCTTTTTTTATACCTCTACTATATTGAGGTATTTCTTGCCTCTGGCCCTTTGCATATGTCATTCCTCTGGCTGCCATGCTGCCATGTTTCTCCTGCTCCACCTCCTTTGCAGAGCTGACTTTTTTCTATCTTTAGAGCTCTGCTTAAATATCATCTTCTCAGGGATAACTTCCCAGTCCACTGGATCTAATATAGGTGACATATATGACTCTTCTTATTTTTTTTCTTTTTCTTTTAAGAGAGGGAGAAAGTGGGGAGGTGAGGGGCAGAAAGAATCTTAAGCAGATCCCTGGCCTAGCATGGAACCTGACATGGGGCTTGATCTCACAACCCTGAGATCATGAGGACAGAAGATGGGGATGTGCAAGAGGCTTCTCTGGTCATAGCTCCCCTAGGCTGGTTTCCACAGTGATGGCCCAAGTAACAAGTGAGACAAGAGGATATGAAGTGGGTCACTGAAATGTTGACATTAATTAGTTTCCCTAGACCTTTAGAGAGTATGGCTAATCTGTCCTAAAGTTACCAGTAATTATCATGGACCTATAGGTATCCTTTCAACCATTCCTCTTATATATCTTGCGGTAATTACCTGATAGGCATTTCCAGTTAGGCAGGTCATGTGGCCTTACAGATCAAGATTGGGTAAAAGAAAAATGACACTTATCAATCTCATGGCAGTATCAAGTTCTCTTTAGTTTTTTTAGTCACTAGCATTGATGGTATCATTTCATTCTTTGGTGATGATTATATGTGGAATATTTCATTGAAAAATTCAAGTTCTGTCTATAATGACAGCAAAAGTGAACCCCACCAGGTTCTATATACTGATGATGATCATGTGTGTATATCTAAAAGGAGTCCCTGAACACCATTTTTAATGGCAAACAGTGATTCCTTCTCTCAAAGAACTGAACAAAATGAGAAGTTCCCACCTTGAAACAAATCTGCAAGATAGCACATTTCCTTCAATTCACACAGTATTGTTCATGAGGGTTAGAAGCATATAATATCCAACCTTCCTGTTTAACAGAACCTCGCAAGGACTCAAGTGCACAGTTCATTATTGTCATTATGAAAGAATTTCTGCCAACAAATTACAGTCAGGTTACTATCATTCAATCATGCCGCTAATAGGAATAATTTCATGGTAATTGGAGTATTCTAGACAAGAGAAGAACGCAAATGGTTGCCAGAATCATTAATGATTTGTGCTGACTTTCATGGTAAAAATGACAATATATTAGTTTACCAGATGCTGGATCAAGCCATGGGCCATTAACAGGAGGGTGTTCTCAGAATGTTTTCAGAACAAATACCAGCTGGTTTATTTTCAGCTTGCAGACATAATCGCATGCATCCCATATCAGATCTACCACAATGCTGTCAGATACATCATAAATTAAAGGCTCCATGGGCTCATTATCGACTCTTATTTTTAAAAGCAACACATTGTCCTGCTGAGACCCAAAATATTAAATGAGCATTTAAAGAAACTCCAAAACGCACCACCCTCAAAAAATAAAATCACTGCCTCCAAAACTATTTACAGTGCTCAAGTATTCAAAATGTCCTTCATTGTCAATTTTGCCTTTTTTTTTTTTTTTTTACACCATTTGTAACAACAACAACAAATAAATTCTTGTCTTGTCAGGAGGGCTTTCAGGCCAAGTCTCTTAGAAACAGGGTGTCAGTTTATTAGCAAACTTCACACCCTGCATTCAGAAGAAGAGACACCACCAGCAAATAAACAGGTTAAAAAAAAAAAAAAAACCTCACACCAGGAAATTTAATGTACACCACATTAGAAACCAGGACGACCCATATTTCTCAGCAGTCTGCTGCACGAATACATTCAAGTGAGAAAACTCTTCCATCTCTCCTGAATCCTAACAAATGTAAGGCTTATTTAAATTCATTTTCTGCTTTGCCTACTACAGGGCTCCTCTCCCCACACCCAGCAATCCATTTGGAGACAGAGGGGTGATTACACATCAAAACGGAAAGAAAGGAAAGGAGAGGAGAGGAAAGGAGAGGAAAGGAAAGGAAAGGAAAGGAAAGGAAAGGAAAGGAAAGGAGAGGAGGAAGGAAGGAAGGAAGAGAAAGAAAGAAAGAAAGAAAGAAAGAAAGAAAGAAAGAAAGAAAGAAAGAAAGAAAGAAAGAAAGAAAGAAAGAAAGAAAGAAAGAGAAAGAAAGAAAGAAAAGAAAAGAAAAGAAAAGAGAAAAGAAAAAAAAGAAAAGAAAAGAAAAAAAAAAGAAAAGAAAAGAAAAGAAAGAAAGAAAAGAAAAGAAAAGAAAAGAAAAGAAAAGAAAAGAAAAGAAAAGAAAAGAAAAGAAAAGAAAAGAAAAGAAAAGAAAAGAAAGAAAAGAAAGAAAGAAAGAATGGGGACAGTTCCTGCTCTCAACTGTGGATCACATCACAGTTGCCATTTCTCGTGATCAGATATCCCACCTGGAAAGCATAAGAAAACAAATCCTCCAATTAACACTCATTGGGTTTCAAGAATCAAAACCTTGATGGGCGAGGATCGCTCTTAAGGTGAAAGAGGGCCACGGTCAGGCGACAGGGCCTGGTTTTTGCTCCGCATTCTGCTGCCACCAGTTGTGTGCGCGACACAACCCCTTGTAATTATCGCCTATATGTACAGTAATTGTTAATTAGTGCATTTGTAGCCAGCCGCCGCCAAAAACAGGGTGGCATTCTTACATGGTGATTAGGGGTTTTGTGAGCGTTTTGGGGTGGGGGGACACTTTCTCACTGAAGACTCTTCCGCCCCATTCACGCTCATTCAGCTCTTTCTAGGGGAAGTTAAAAGCTGCAGTGATAATCCTTTAAGTATGACTTGGAAGGGTATAAAAGGTGCAGTGTATAAGCAATTGGATGAGGAAGCCTTTTATGTAGAGAGTCGCTGAATGGGCGGCTGAGGACAGCGTGAGTGGGGAAGGAGAGGGGCAGACTCCTCTCTGAGGTGGTGGGAGAAGCGGGGATACCATGGCAGCTCAATTCCCTTTAATCACCCGATTCCTGCATTGTCCCTGCCCCTGTTTCACCTTGTCCCTCAGTGCCAACCAGCTCCTCGCTGCCATTTTGCTCTCAAAGGGGGAGGTGGGAGCAATGTGATTTTTGGTAGGGACCCAGTTTCTCGCTGAATGCCAGCCCAGCCAGCTGGCACCGAACAGGCCGAGCCTTCTTCGGAGGGGGTTAGCAAAACCCAAATTAGCATGCTCCATTTTAAAAACTTGCTTTTATTTAAAGACTAATTCATGACAAACAGTGGCTCCCCCACTGAGGTCTGGCGCCCCCGGGGCTGGCACCCAACCAAACACATGCAACTAATTGCCACCCTCGGATGACACGCAACTAACAAGCTCCATTTTGAGGCAGTAGATTCACTAAGAATGTAACCCCGGAAGGCAGCGGACGCAGAAAAGCTCCTTTCATAACCCTGTCCTAGGCTAACCATGGCAGCAAAGCGCCTGAAAAACACTTTTGTTTCCCTGTACCAACGATTTATCTCCACGAATGGGCTGCAAACATGGCTAGCTAGGAGGAAGGTGGCCAAGGGCACTGCGATTCCCCTCCTGGGTACTGGAGGCAGGGGCTCTGCCCTTCACTCTGCTCCCGGAAACAGGACAGGTTGCCCGCGTTCTCAAAGCTCTGCATCTTGTCCTCATCTCTGCACACCAGGACTTCCCCACATCCTTTGGTTTAGATGCTCAGGCCTTCTTTCCATAAGCAGGGCTCTGGAGCCAGCGTGCCCGCGTTCAAATCCCAGCTCCATAATTTACTAGTAATTGGCAAGTAATGTGAATCTATACTTGTTTCCCAATCTTATTTCAGGATAATGTTAACACCTGCCTTGTAGGTGTATTATGAGGATGAAGGAGTTTGTGGAATGACAGACATAGGACAGTGCCTGGCATAGCATCACTCCTTCATGAAAGAAGCGCCTGAGTCTGCGAGACTCACCCTTTGTAAAGGGAGATTTCCCTTTGCATACTCTGCATTTCAGTCAAAGTGCACATTTATCCATAAACTTTCCTAGGCTTCTATCTCTAAGCCTTACCCTCAACTGTCCTTCCCCCATGGCCCAACTCTTCATGACCAGATCCCATCTATCCTCCAAGCCCTCCTTCAATGCCACCTCCCCCAGGATTCTTTCCTGCCATTCCAGATGCAGGGACTCCCTACAGTCGTGACATGCTCATGGCATTCCTGCAAATGATAGCGCTTCGTGTGCCTGTTATGTTTCCTCTTCTAGACTGACAGATCCTTCTGAGAATGATCTATGTGTCACTGGCACATAATAGGCACTCAGTGAACGTTTGCTGAATATGTAGATGGTAGAGTGAGAAAACTGCTCCACATAAATGAGTAGCTTTATACTATCGTCATGCTGGACATTGCTTAGTGAGAAGGACAGGAGAATAATTTCTGGAAGGCTTTCATAGTTGCTGTGGCCCAAATTTAGAGTCCTAAATAACTTGTCATTGACTTAAGCTTATAAATCAAGTCCACCAGGGAGATTTGTCGGCAACTATATTAGTCTTCTATGGCTGCCATAACAACACACCACAGACTAAAGGGCAGAAATGTATTTCTCAACAGTTCTAGAGGCTGAGAGTCCAAGATTAGATATCAGGAGACATAGTTTCTCTTGAGGCCTCTCTCCTTGCTTTGCAGAAGGCTACCTTTGCAGAAGGTACACATGGTCTTTCCTCTGTGTGCAAGCATCCTTGGTGTCTTTACTTCTTCATATAAGGACACCAATCATACTGGATCAGGCCCCACTCTTAGGCCCTCATTTAGCCTTAATTAGCTCTTTAAAAGCCCTATCTCCAAATGCAGTCACATGGGGGTTAGGCTCCCACATAGGAATTTTTGGAAGGACAAATCCAGTCCATCAAAATACCATATACAAATACTCAAAACATGAATATTTGCAAAGTTACTTAAATCCACAGGACAAAGATGGGTGAGGGAAGCATGCATAATCTTTTGCTCTTTGAGGAAAGTCCTTACATTCAGGCCCTGATGACACCAGCAAAAATTTAGCCAGTGAAAGCAGATCTGGTGCTCAAATATACAATGATTTTATTTCAATGAGAATTCTCTTCAGAATTTGTGAGATTCATTTGTGGGGGCTCAGCTACTCGCCCTTTAGATATAGATGAATATTAGTATCCTGGCAGCAGCCACCATAACCCTGGATCCTGTTAAAGCCACATCCTCTCCCAACAGCAGGTGGAAATTTCCACATAATGCCCTGTGCACTTTCTAGGATGAGGCTCACTTCATTCCTTCTAGGACACAGTTGATCTGAATCCTATCTCTTCGCATACAGTCCTGGAGCTATATGCAGGCCTGAAAATCTCACCCAGGTTCTCATGCAAGTATTCCTTTCTTCGCCACTCTTTAATTCACTGCTGCCACCCACATACACTGTCTTAGACAGTTGGACTTTCTCACACTGTTATAATTCACTATTTCCCAATTAGGCAGGACTCTCACATCAATCCATAAGCTAATGGTTCCCATCGTATTTGTTCATAACGCTCTCTTAAAATACCTAACACATTTTACCTGGTAGGTGTATGTGCCACTCCTGCCAAATTTTTAACTATTTAAGGTTAGGATTGTGTTGGATCCAGTATTTTAACAGAAACACTGTCTAACTGATGTGGCACACAACAGAGTCCTGGTAAGAGTTTCTTAGGGTTCACACAGACTTTGCTAGGAGAGTAATAGCAGCACTAAGTGTCAGAAGCAACACATCACAAAGTCGTCCAGCTCCATTAGGGGTGAGGTCAGCACACTAGCAAGATCAAATATCTCCCTCCATTTTTTAATCCAGAGCTTCTAACCAGTTGACCCAGAAATACCCCACACCTCCACCATGACTTACCAATTTGTCTGAAATAATAAAGAGGAAAATGAGAAGCTATTAGCTCCACTTCCACCCTCCAGTCAATCATCATTCTAAATTATTAATCAGTTGACGTATTGCCAAGAAATTTTCAGGCCTCTCTCCAAAAGTATAAAGTAGTCATTTTCCAGTGAACAATTAACCATTTTATTCATCTAAAAGTCACAGAATTTATAGAAAAGCTGATTCTTTTGGCAGTTTTTTTGCCTTTTGGATGTTGGGGGAGGTAAGGGAAGTCTATGTGAAACCTGAATATATCTTCTCTTCCATCACTCATTTATTAATGACTTGGAGTTATAGAATCCAACATCTAAAAAAGATGTTCTAAAACATTTCCTGACCAGGTAAGCATTTGTAACTTTGCTTCTAATAGTACGACATTCCTGACTGATCATTGCTGGCAAGGACGAAGTGATCGACTGTCATCATCCTTTCTTCCCCATGATTGATTTGATGAAGTACAGCCATAACTCATGCTTTCATGGAGAATACATTCTAGGGGAAGACATGGTCAAAAAGGAAGGTAAACCAACAAATAAATAAAACAGATGTGCTAACTTTTACAAAAGAAACAAAACAAGAGGAAGAGGTTATGAAAAGGGGAAGATATGTCTTAAATATGATATTAGTAGCAGGAATCGCCGTGAATCAGAATTCTGAAACTGGTTACTTCATATGCAATCAAATCGAAAGTATCCAAATAGAGAATTCAAATATGACATACTTAGCTTATCAACTGACCTCAGAAACACCAAATTTCCAGCAGTATTTTATTTTATTTTATTATTTTATTTTATTTTATTTTATTTTTGTCATGTGTTGTTTCACTATTAATAACCATAATTTCTTAGGAGTAATTTTCTGAGCAAGAGGTATAGTGGGCAATGTGCCTTGTCAGTCTCATTTGAGGCTCATTAATAGTCCCCACTTTTATGTAATGTATTTTTAAAGGTAGTTTAATCTGTTGCTACATATATTAATTTTTTTCTTTAATCTTTTTGGCTTTCTTTTTTTTTTTAGAGGTGGGAAGGTGAACAATAAGGTTTAGTTTCAACCGTATGTTTGAAGTATGCTTAGGCTTGGTTTGTTAGCTTTATCAATGAGAATGGAACCCAGAACAATCAAATGCCCTTTAATTTTGAAGCAGATATTATGGGAGATACTTACGTGACCTTCCCACTCCCTAGGCATGTTTTCTTTGGGAGGCTCAACCCCATCTTATATCAGATATATTACACTAAACAGTTGTCAGATGTGAAATCTTTGAAAATATTTTTGTACTTTTGCATTTGAAATTATTTGGTTACATATAATTTAGTTTATTTGATTTTAAAATTAGCTAAAATGTCTCAGCAATCATCATGCATTTTCAGAAATTCTTAAAAAGAGAGGAAAGCTTATTCATAAAATGTCTCTAAATGTAGATTTTTTATAATTACTAAATTAAGTAATAACAAAAGTAATGTTTCATTTGGTTGCCATTTCATTAAATATCTAATGGTTCTGATTCAGCAATTCCTCCATACAATGAAACCGAAATAATTTTTCTCTTTTAGTTCTCAATATTTTCCTAAGCCCTTGAAAAAATGCATTGGCCCTAGTCCTTAGGGACATCTAAAAGTTAGATGTATGTATCTAAAGGTTAAAAAAGGAATACAATATGTGTACATTCCTGGGTCTGATATGGCACTAGATTGTGGGCAGGTCTGCCAAAATAAAGCTGATGCTATTATAACCATGCAAAATCCCAATTAGCCCAAATGAATGGACTGAAATCACTAATTTTTTTTTTTTTTAAAAAGCCCTGCTCTGATTTTACTGTGATTTGCGCACTTTCATTTGAAGTTCCCTTCAACATCGCTTATAAAGATCACCTTGCTTTTCCAGCAAATTTCCAACCCTTAGTGCACAAGAATCACTTAGAACACTTGTTAAAAATGGAGACTCCTGGGCCCTGTCTCCAAAGAATCTCTTTAATAGATCTAATTGGAGCCCAAAAATCAGAGTTTTTAACGTTCTGAAATGATAAGGTGTTTAAACCCTGTGGGGAAACATTGCTTGATGCCTTGAGGTTGATAACAGCTGCTGAATGAGTCTTGGCTTTAAATACGGGACAACTTGAGTGAATTTAGGCCAATCCCTCTCAACCTTGGCTCACATCAGAATTACCTGGAGAGAACTTTTAATTTCATTACTCCCAAAGATTCTGATTTCTTTGATCTGGGGAGAGCTTGGGTATTGGTTTGTTGTCATTGTTTTTTTAAAAGCTACCCTATATACAAAACAAGTTAACACATTGGTGTTAAGCCTAAGGGTATTTTTTAGTTCTCGGAAAGGATTAACCCGCCCACTGAGGTGATGGTAAGGCCCAAACCTACAAGAAAAACACTGCAGCAGAGAATTAGCAAACTTAAAACCCATCCCCCATCACAGTCCCAGTTTGTTTTAGCCCCAACACCCCCAAGTCAGCCTTCCTGTTACAGCACAAAGAAACTGAGCCCTTCCCTTCAGTTTTTATCTGCTGGCAGAATGATTTAGTAGCTCTATTATAAAAGCAACTCCGTTATAATTACAGTGTTGGATTTCTAAACAAAACCAAAAAAAAAAAAAATGCAAAAGGGATAGTCCTTTAATCAAAACTGTAAAACGGAACAATTTCTGGCTGCAGTTGAAAGCAAACTCTGAAATATTAAGAATAAGATCTCCAGTCCTTTGATTGGTGCCTCTTTCCCATAAGGACAACACTACACATTTTTTCAATTAAGCAGTTTGACAACCTGAAGGAACCCACAGTGCATGATTTAATGAGCACATACTGTATGCATGGTAATCGGCAGGCTGACAGTTTGCTCATTTCAAACTGACAAGAGAACATTGCACATTAGTAGAAAAGTTTTTTGGGTCTCTTTTCATTAAATAAGCTTTACAGTTGAGAAAAATTCCAACTGTACTGGCAAAGCTGTCACTGGTGGTCCCGGGGTGACCTTACTCTCTGTCACTCTCCAAGTCTTCAAGTCTTGACAAAGAAATTACTTTTTAAAAACAAAGCATAAACATAAAATATAGATAACAAAAGGTCCTCTGATGTTGTCAAGGGTTATGTGGAGCCTTCTGAGTCATGACTCCACTTGTGATTTCACATCACACAAATCCTAACCCAGTAAGTGTTGGTTCTTCACAGTGATCACTTTATAAACTGGAAGGACTTTTGGAAAGAATGCCAAAACTGTTAAATTATTCAGCATTTCAGAGGCAGCATAGTGTACTGGAAAATAACATGGGCTTTGGTGTCAGAGAAATAGGGGTTCAAATTCCCTTATGTGTAACTTTGATCAAATGACATCACTTCTCTGGGGCTCCGTTTTCTATCTATGAAATGTGGACAATAGCATTTGTTTTTTTTGTTTGTTTGTTTTAATAAATTTATTTTTTATTGGTGTTCAATTTGCCAACACATAGAATAACACCCAGTGCTCATCCCGTCAAGTGCCTCCCTCAGTGCCTGTCACCCAGTCACCCCCACCCCCCGCCCACCTCCCTTTCCACCACCCCTAGTTCGTTTCCCAGAGTTAGAAGTCTTTCATGTTCTGTCTCCCTTTCTGATATTTCCCACTCATTTTTTCTCCTTTCCCCTTTATTCCCTTTCACTATTTTTTATATTCCCCAAATGAATGAGACCATATAATGTTTGTCCTTCTCTGATTGACTTATTTCACTCAGCATAATACCCTCCAGTTCCATCCACGTCGAAGCAAATGGTGGGTATTGGACAATAGCATTTGTATGGAGAAGATCATAAACTGCTTCTCATGGTTGCTGACAACATAGGGGTACTTATATAAGTAGTAGCTAGATGACCCACAGAAGTTCTGAGTATGGAATGTGAAACAAAGTTAACTACAGTCTGACTCTCCTGAAATTTCCATCAGGAGCGTTTATTGGGGTTCTGTAAGGACAACAGTAAATTAATATTAACACACCAATGTCTCAGTTAATTCTATCAAGAATCTGGAAGGTAGGTGTTATTACACCATTTTTGTAAGATCTCAAAAACAGGAAGGGAACTTAGACCTCCTATGAGAAATTTTTGACATGTTTTAACTTTCCTGATGATAAGAATAAGAAATTCCTTCATTTTACTCTGCCTGCCAGGAAACTCAGAATGAATTTTTGTGCTCAGTGTTAATTTGCAGTTCTATTAGCAATATTGGCTAGTGGATTTGTTTCCTGATTTTCTAGGCATATTTTATCAATCTTCTTTTAATTAGCTACAAGCCACCAGATATGAGGTACAGATTTCTTAACTAGCTGGTAAGGAAGCAATGACCAGGATTCATGTCGCCTGATTGCAGGGTAGGGACACTCACATATACTATGGAAGCTATATAAATATTCTCACAAACAAATACAGGGAAGGCTAACGTATTGCTTAGGTCCAACGTCACAGAGAGGAGCAAATATTTGTGTTAACCTTCTATTCAAAAGGACAGAATATGGAAGTTTCAGTGTCTTTCTTTCTTTCTTTCTTTCTTTTTTTTTTTTTTTTTTTGACTTACTATTTATTTTAGAGAGAGAGAGTATCCTGTATCCTCAAGCAGACTTCCCACTGAATATTGAGCTGATGTGGGGCTTGAGCCCAGGACTCCAAGATCATGATCTGAGCCAAAAATCAAGAGTCGAGTATTCAACTGACTGAGCCACCCAGGCCCTCCTAGTGTTCTTATTTCTATAATGGGGATAATATCCATTTCTTATCATTGCTGTGAAGATTCAGAGAGAACATTTGCAAAAGCATTCATTAGTATTTAATACATAGTAATATGTATTGATCATATTGAAATATGTATTGAAAATATGTATTGATCAAAACTGAAATATTGATCCTTTAAGATATAAATGCAGTTCTATTCATCAAAAGTAGTAAAACTCCAATGCATAACTCCTAAACATCATTTAGAAATCACTTATTGCTCTGAACTCCATGCACTAATGTAAAATTGGGCCTCCCACTGGGCCAGGATCCATACTTGCCACCCTTCTTTCATATCAGAAGGCACACAGAAATCTGGGAAAGTTGTCCATAATCTCTAAATTTGTACTGTAAACATGTCCACTGGAAATACAGAACACTAACAAGAATATATACATATGAAGTTTTCAGATCTGATATATCATACTAGTATATACTAGTACTCTATGTACATACAGTATATGCATATACATACTAGTGTACCCAGAGAACTGGGCTAAAATCATGGGTCTGTCCCCATGAGTTACAGACACTGATTGTATCCAGAATGTAGCCAGATATATCAAGAAATTGTTCCTTTGTCCCAAAGGCAGTCCAGGAAAGGGAACTGTAGATCCTCACATGCATACCCTAATAACAATGGCATAATGTTTCCTCAGAAGAAATGGTGTGAGTGCAGTGGGCGAAGCTTTTGGAAACATACAAACTTGGATTTGAAGACTGGCTTGGCCATCCACCAGTCACATGACATTGAGCAACATACTGAGTCTCAGAGCCATAGATTCTTCCACTGACAAATGGGGGAAATGCCTTTAATTTATATAAGTATTATAAGCAGGGATAATCAAAATATTTAACAACTAGTAATGTTGAGGGCACTACACAGAATGGACTTAATAACTATTCTGGTGCATACCAATTAAATATGAACTCTGTTTGAGAAACTGAATTCCTCACTTGATCCTGGATCATGGGCGGTATTCAAATATATAAAATGCATTAAATAAAGCAAACACATACTGTAACAATGTATAATGAAAAGCTTATAAGCAGTTAGTCATACAGAGAGCTATCTTCTCCAAATATGCTTTTTATCACTTGTCTTGAGCTTTGATTCCACGATTTTATTAAACGGTCATTAACTTAAAATGATGAAACACTCATGTCTCTTGACTCACAATACTCATCAAAAAATCCTGGACTCAAAAATACTTAAAGTGATCTCACTAGGAATTTTATTATGTTTACATTCACTTGTAATTCTTCTGTCAACTTAATGTAATGACACTTTTATTATTTTGAAGTATTCTTCTTTATCTCTGATAATACTTTTTATCTTAAAGTTTAGTTTGTCTCATATTATATAGCTACTCTAGACTTCTTATGCTGACTATTTCCATGGTATATCTTTTTCCATCAATTTACTTTTTTTTTTTTTTAAGATTTTTATCTTTTCGTTCATGAGACAGAGAGAGAGAGAGAGAGAGAGAGGCAAAGACACAGGCAGAGGGAGAAGCAGTCTCCATGCAGGGAGCCAGATGTGGGACTGGATCCCAGGTCTCCAGGATCATGCCCTGGGCTGAAGGCGGTGCTAAACTGCTGAGTCACTGGGACTGCCCCATCAATTTACTTTAAACTTATCTATATCTTCACATTTAAAAGTTATCTTGTAACAAAATATAGTTGTTCTTGTTGTTTTTTTTTAACCCATTCTGATAAACTATGCATTTTAATTACAGTATTTAGTTCATTAACATTTAATATAATTACTGATATGGTTACATTTAGAGCTATGATTTTATTAATTTGTTTCCTATTTGCCTTTTCTGTTTCTTGTCCTCTGTTCCTACTTTCCTGAATTCAGAAGTTTCTATTTTAGAAACTTTTAGGATTCTATTTAATCTTTTGGATTTTTTGTGATTGCGCTAAGCATTTAAATATATATTCTTGATCTTTCACAGTCTAATTAAGAGTTAATTTCATACCACCCCATATAAAATTTGAAAACTATGCAACTGTGTAAGTCCATTTACTATGCCTCCCAATCCTCTATGCTGTAATTGTCATATGTACTACATCTATACACAGTACATTATAAACACTACAAGGTAGTGTTATAATTTTGGCTGTAAAGCATCCTATGTATTTTAAAGATACTAAGATGAAAAAATGCTCTTATATTTACAGTCTCTGATATTCTTCATTCCTTTTTGAAGATTTAAGATTCCATCTGGTGTTATTTCACTTCAGCCTGAATAACTTCCTCTAGCATTTCTTGTGGTGTAGGTCTGCTGACAATCAATGAATTCTCTTAGTTTACTTTTATCTGAAAATGTCTTTAATTTGCCTCTATTCTTAAAGGATATTTTTGGTACATATCTACAATACATGGATTTCTGTGTAAATAGGTTTTTTTGGTTGTTCCTTTTTTTTTTGGACTTCAAAAATATCGTATTATTTTTTCTAGCCTCTTTAGTTTCTGATGAGAAGTTAGTGCTTATTTACAATGCTTTATAATTATAAAACATTGTTCCCTGGAAGATAATATGTCATTTTTCTCTGGCTGCTATCAAGATCTTCACTTTTTTGTTGGTGTCCTATAGTTTGAATACAGTGTATCTAGGCATGGTTTTCTTCAGATTTATCCTGTTTGGAGTTTGCTAAGCTTCTTGAGCTATGAATTTACCCTTTTCACCAAATTTGAACATTTTGGCCACTATTTCCTCAAATATTTTTCTGTCTCATTCTCTTTCACCTCTCCTAATACTCTGGTTATACACATTAGACATTTTTATTTTTATCACATAGATCCTTAAGTTTCTGTTTATTTTTTTTCTGTTCAGTTTTTATTTATCTACTTATTTATTTAGAATCTCTGACCTTTTTTACTCTTTAGAGGTACAAGTAAGGAAATTCTGTTCAGTTTTTCAAATTTCTTTTCTTCCTGTTCTTCAGAAAGAAAACTTCTATTAATCATACCTTCAGGTTCAGTGACCTCTTCCTCTGTTACTTCCAACAAGCATAGGCTTAGCCAGTGAATTCTTTTTCTAATATTGTATTTTTCAGTTCTAGAATTTCCATTTGATTCTTTTTTTGTAGTTTCTATTTACTATGATTTTATTCATCATGAGTGTATTTCTGTCCTTCATTGAGGATAGCTGTAATGGCTGCTTTAAAATCTTTGCTAATTCCCACATCTGGGTCATCTTGGAGTTATCTGAGATGAGTGGTTTTTCTCTTCAGAAGGGAATCATGTTTTCTTGGTTCTTCATATGTTATATACTTTGGGGTTGTATCATGTGAATGTATGAATGTGAATATTGGGGGGTGGTGTAAAGACTCTGAAATCTGTTATAGTTCTTTGAAAAGTCTTGATTTATTTGTTATAGCAGGCAATTAATTTGGTTATACTCAAATTGAAAACTAGCTTTTGGGCAGCAATTCAAATCTCAGTCTAGTTCTCTGGTTGTTAGCTGTGTCTGTTCCATGCATGCATGGTTTAGGGATTAGTCAAAGATTATACATAGAATTGGGAGTTTCCCCTGTCAGCCTCTCTCCTTTCCGGGACTCTAGCTTCATTTTCCAGTGGCTACAGTTGCCCTGAACTCTGTTTGCTGGAGTTTCACACTAAAAAGACTGTGGTTTAAAAAAATAAAAAATAAAAATAAATAAAAATAAAAAGACTGTGGTTTTTCTATTGGAATTAGCCACACTAAATGACATTAACTTCACCAGACCCTCAGTCTAAAATGTGAAATGCAGGACTTACTCTGCACATGTCCCTGCTTTCAAGTCTTGAATCTCAATTCTCTTCCAAAATCTGCCTGTTTATTTTCACTCTCTAGGGCCTCAGGTAATTTCTTCTCCCATATTTTATAGTTGCTATCTGTGGAGATTGTTAGATTCAATAAAGCTTACTGAGCCATACTAGAAGTAGAAAGAAATAAAAACAATTAGAGGATATTCCTTTGCATTTCTGAATTTCTCTCCTCAAAACACTTAACCTCCACTCATTATCTCATCTGAGCAATGTTTGGTTTTGGTTTTAAGTAGAAACATAAGTCAGATTCAGAGCTTCCTTGATCATCTTCCCAAGTATATAAGAAGATTTGGAATAAAAGCACAGCATAAAGTTAAATGATAAAATGATAATACATCAGTCAATTCTGCTGGCTCTTAGACTGGAAGCATTTAATCTCAAAGTAATGAGGCTCATACAATCTCATGACTACCAAAGATTATCTGCATGGTACTTTCCCACATTATTTATTTTACCTTATTTGTTAGTCTCAGATATTTCTACATCCTTCATTGAAAACTGCAATAGGTAACACCCTAAGAGAAATAGAATATTGAAAATATTATCCTTAAGTACCAACACAGAGTTGGTAAGTACACATTGCCTTCTTCTAATAATCCTTATCATTTCTTGAGAGCCTCTGTATGCAAGGCACCTTGCTAATAATTTCACATAAGTGGCCATCTCATCCTTCTAACCATTCTATGAGGCAGCTCCTATAACTAGCCTTATTTTATGGAAGAAGAAACCAGAGAGGTTAAGTGAGTTAACTGAGATCACACAGCAAATAGCAGAAATCTGAGTCCTCTTAAAGAAGAGAAAAAGCAAAGAGTGGGTATTTGGATTCATGAAACACATGCTCTTTACTATTAGGAGAGGAAAAAAGAAGCTTTTCTAAGCAAAGAGGAATGGTAGAGAGTGTAAAACTTGAAGTTATAGTTTACAATTCCTCTTTCCATTAATCACCAATATTAAAATGACCCACATTCAGATATATATGATTCATATTGTCAACTTTCTTGTTAAAAAGAGTCTTGCTGGGCAGTCCGGGTGGCTCAGCGGTTTAGCGCCATCTTCAGCCCAGGGCATGATCCTGGAGGCCCGGGATTGGGTCCCATGTCAGGCTCTCTGCATGGACCCTGCTTCTCCCTCTGCCTGTGTCTCTGCCTCTCTCTCTGCATCTCTCTGTGTCTCTCATGAATAAATCAATAAAATATTTTTAAAAAAATAATAAAGAGTCTTGCTCCAGGGCTTACAAACACCAACCAGAACAATAACACAAGGATCAAATAATTCCATACAGGGACACCTGGGTGGCTCAGCAGTTGAGCATCTGCCTTCGGCTCAGGGCATGATCCCATGGTCTCGGGATTGAGTCCCACATCAGGCTCCCTGCATGGAGCCTGCTTCTCCCTCTGCCTATGTCTTTGCCTCTCTCTGTGTGTCTCTCATGAATAAACAAATAAAATCTTTAAAAATAATAATAATAATTCCATACAAAGAGTCATAGTAAGAAGACGAAATACCACTACTTCACTTCATTTCATTTACTTTCCTTAGACCTCCTCTGTTTTCCAGCTAAACTTTCTAGACAGTCAGGTGACTCACCAGTGAGAAGCAGGCACATTAAGAAATGAAGATGCCTGTCTCATCCAGCCAAAACTAGCATTTGGCAAGTATTTCTAGAAGATTGTAGCAATGCCTCACAGTCCTACACATTTTAGGGGCAATCCCTAAATTGTAAAAATTGCGGAAACCTATGGGTTTCAAGTGATTGTGGAATGAGAGGGAAAAAAAGGCAGGGCTAAAGGTAAGTGGGCAGATAATATAAAGTGAAACAGGAGACTGGGTCTTGACTAGAAGCAAGAAAAGGAGTATAATATCTTTGCTTTTTAGAACATGGGAGGTATTCAATATTGTATTTATTATACAGGCTAAGTTGTTTGCTAAGCTCTCAGAATGGGAGTAATTGTTAAGGGAATAAAAATGAGAAGACATGGTAGAAAAGGAAAGGAGCAGGCATATGAGTTCCAGGGAGGTGTTAAAGGAACACAGTCCACTGACAACATGCTGGGCAAAGTCTACCACAGTAACACATTTCTCTTCCTGTATTTTTATTTTTTAAAATACATATTCACCTTTTCAGTGAAACCATTCAAAGACATATAAAGACAAGTGATTATTTTATAAAGCTTAGTCTTTTCCTAAGCTTTATCTCACACTGCCCAAAGTATGCCACGAGATTTCCACTGACCAAGAAAAATCCCCTGCCATTTTAGGAGACATGTTTCACATCAGAAGCATCCTCCAGCTTCATGAATTTCATTTCAATTCCACAATCATTCTCAAAGCTATGCAAAGCATAAAAACTTGATTTTGTAGCTGTTTGACCTTATTTTTCATACATAAAAAAATTATTAAATGTGTGTAATTGTCTGGTTGGGAGAGAATCATATAATGGTGTGTCAATCAGGTAACAGCTAAGCTGCATTTCATGGAAAGAAAAGGTATTGCTTTCTTCAAGAAGTGAAGTCATCACTCCTTTATTTAACTGACATAATATTTATACCCTAATTTTAAAATGGCAGCTACAAATAGAAGTCAAGAGAGAGGGTAAATTCTCCAAGGGAAATGAACCCAGAAATGTTATCGTTTTAAAAGTTCTATTTTATATGTACATAAAAATGTCACTACTATTATAAGGATGCACCTATAGAAGGTGGATTATATCAAACTCCATGAAAACATTTCAAATTAAATAAATACTACCTCTCCAACTACTGCTATCTCTCCAGAATGCTCAGTGGCAGAATGCATGGAGCTTTGATAGGGGATCTAGGCAGGCAGGTGGTCCTGGGATAACTTAACCATGTACAAGAAATTCAAATGATCTTTTCAGCAGTGATCTGGATGGCCTCTAGGCAACTTCACTGGGGACACTCACCATGAATACCAGCTAGCACAACTGCATCGGTATTGTTAAAAGAGCAGAATAAAGGCACCCATGTGATTTCTGTAGATGTTTCATTACTCTGCACAAGAGAGATCGTGGTTGAAAAGTGGCTTAAGTGGTTCAGACAAGATCTCATAAAGGGAGCAGCAGAACAGTACCTTGACACTCTATCTTCTCATTTCTGATACTGGACAGTTCTGACTGCATGATTTGAACCTCTTCAAGTGTTGGCCAGTAATGGCACTGGGGTTTTCCATTTTGCAAAAAGATGAGGCTGATCCACAAGTCTGGTAGGAAGAGTACGACTCTGGTTGTATGGTGGTCTATGACAAATCATCTGTCTAAAGTGTATTTTGTGGGTTAGTGTCCTCTCTTTCCTTGAAATCATGGTGTCCACAAGACTCTGAAGGAATCTTATAATGGAAGGAACATGTATTTTTGGTCCTAAGTTGGAATCCTACTAACACATTTACTGTCTCTGAATCTTATGCATCTCCTCACTTTCATTGAGCCTCACTTGCCACCTCTGTCAAATGAGTATAATAATATCTGAGGAGTATCATTATCAAAAAGATAATTTTTAAAATGCAGACAAAGCACAGTTTCTGGCCCATGTTGAGTGTTCAGGCAAAGTGCCCCACCTTACTTGCAGGGATAACTCTGAAGCAGAAAAGTCACAAGGGGGACAGAGGGACCTCACAGCCCATAAATCACTCATTGACAATGTACTAATCATCCAGCTGGTTGGTTCCTCTCAGCTCTGACCTCTGCCTCTGGTATTCCTTCACATGACCTTCTTTGAAATAAAAGTATCACAGTTACAAACACCTATTCATTTCCTAAGATTTTGTTTAAAGATAATGATTACCTTTCTTTATATAATGGTTTGGGGCCATATCATGCTACATGATCTGTTCAATGTAGTAATTAAACACAGATAATCATTCATTTGATAAATATTTATTGAATTCCTGCTAAAATGTCAGGCACAGTTCTCTATAGCAGTGAACATCATAGTCCCAAATCCTGCCTTCACGATACCTACATTCTGGTGGGGGAGACAGAGCATAAATATAACAAAAATGTAAACTACATGGTTGGTTCAACAGTGTTATGTGCTCCAGAGAAACACAAAGTGGAAAGGAGATGAGTGGTCAGGATAAGTCTTATGGTGAATGGTTAAATTATGGCCTTATCCCCCAAAAGTGATATGTTGAAGCCCTAACCTCTAGTACCTAAGATGTGATCCTATTTAGAAACAGGGTCATAGCATATATAATTAGTTAGGATGAGGTCATATTGGAGGAGGATGAAGTCACATCTCCTCCACTATGACTAGTGTTCCTAAAGAAGATGACCATGGGAGTATAGAGCCCACATAGCAAGAACACCATGTGATGCCAAAGGCAGAGGCTAAAGAAAGGTAGCTCCAAGCCAAGCAATGCTAAAAGACCTATCAGAAGCCAAGAAGAAGCAAAAAGTAAAAAACTCCCCTGCAGGTTTCAGAGGAAGAATGGCCCTGGTGACACCTCCCTTTCAGACTTGTGGCCTCCAAAATGGTGAGCTGATAAATTTCTGTTGTCTTCAGTCATTTAGTTTGTGGTAATTCATTACAGCAACCCCAGGAAATTAATACAGCGAATGTGGGGAAATTTTTGTATTTTTAAGCAAAGACGGTAACATCTCAGGAAAAGATCTGAATGAGGTACAGAAGATGGCCATGGAGATGTTTCTAGAAGAAGAAAGTTCCAGGTGCAGAGAACAGAAAACTCAAAGGTCCAAGGCACGAAAATGCTAGAAGAACAACACTGAAGCCAGTGTGGCTGGACAGTGATGGGACAGTGGTAGTAGACAAGGTCAGAGCCATGGCAGGGAGCTAGATGGTACTGGAACTTCTGGGCCATTATAAGGACTTGGGCTTTTACTTGCAGCAAGGTGGAAAGCCAATGGGTAATTCTGAGCAGAGAGGGAATAAGATGTCATTTCAGTTTAGTAAGATCTCTCTGGCTCTTTGAGAATAAACTAAATAGATAGCCACTTTGAGGGGTTCTATAGCAATCCTGGAGAATAAAGATGCCAGTCAGGTAGCATGAGATATAAGAAATAGTGGTCATCATCTGCTGCATATTTTGACAGTAGATCCAAAAGGATTTGCAATGGACTGGAGGCAGAGAGATATGCCTGACTTGTTGATAATCTTTTTGGAATTAAATTAGAAATTTAACCATACCAATCATCTGAAGAAATGATCTTCCCAAGTGCCAGACCAGCTGAAAATATTGACAATATATTAGACAGAATAAGTAATCAGAATATATAAGGATCCTGAAATCAAGGGAAGAAATGAACAAGCAAATAGAAAAAATAGTGATTCAAAGAAGAAATCTCAATGGATAATTAATGATAAAAATAAAAAAAAAAGAAGCTCAGTCTCACTAGAAGAAAATGCAAAACAAAATAATGGGATTCTATTTTTATTCTTCAAAGCAGTAAACATGAAAAAGCCTGACAAAATTCAGTGTTGTCCAAAATACAGGAAAAAATGGTATAATATTCTAATTTACTTCTGGCAGAACCATGAATTTGCATATCATTCTAGTGAGCAATTTTATTACTTTTATCAAAAGTGATACTACACATATCCTATATTATACTGAATCCTCTTGCCAAATACATTGGGCTCAAGAAACACATGCACAAGGAGAAATATACTAAAAAGATTACTGCAGTGGTTTTGCTAGGTTTTTTTTTTTTTTTCAGTGTAGCAAAATGTGGAAATGACCTAAAATTTGCCCTGAAAGGGAGTAGGTAAATAAAATGTGTTATAAGATGGAGTATTATGCAGTTGTTAAAAGAAATCAATTGAAAAAAACAAGAAATCAATTGGTTTTATAGGGATCAACAGAGGTAAGTTTTGTAAATATGTCATGTGAAAAAACCTAACGAGAAGGAACATTTTAAACATGCAGTTACAATAATTAATATGCACTGGTTGTGGATACATATATGTGTATGTATAAATATTAACAACAAACTGGTCAAATACATCCCAAACCCGTGGTGGGAAATTTTGAGCAGGAGGTGCAGGCACCAGAGAAAATGGAAGGAAAGACAATCTGTGATACCTAAAAGAGAATTTGAGTTAATTGATAATTTCCTTAAACAAACTAGTTGTGAGCAACTCTGACTAAACAGAAACAGATTTTCTTTTTTTTTTTTTTTTTTTGATAATGGGAATACAGATGTTTATTATATTACTATTTGTGGTCATCTATATTTTTATATATTTTCTCAAAATGGAGAAAGGAGAAGAGGGAAGAAGACAGGGAAGGAGACACAAAGAAAGAGGTGAGGAAGGGAGGGAAGGAAGGAGAAAGGAAAGCAGGAAATCAGTCCATCACCGGCTCTAACACACACTTAACCTGGTCACAGATGGTTGGTTTTTTAAGGATAAAACTCAAAACTGTATTTTAGTCATCAGTGAGACTGGTGATGGGGATTCCTCCCAGGTTGGCTCAGCTTGGAGGGCTGACTTTAAGTTCAGCCAGCAGAGGGAACCATCCGTCATTCAGAAAGACACGCAGCTCTGCCAGGGGAAAGACAGCCGGCCACCAGCAGCCATTACCATCAGCGCGTGTACCAGCGCCTCTGGAACCCCAGGGAAGAAGGAAACATGCATTTACAGACAAAGTAAACTGAGAGCACGCCATGGACATCTTTTCAACCTTTCTAAAAGGCTCGTTGTAATTTTCTAGAATCAAGGGAACAATATACTTGATTAGTTCTCAGCAGACTTAGCAATTTTGCTTTTCATATTTCTCTCCTTGAAGCAAGTCCACCATTAACCTTCTATGTTCTAGGGCTTGAGATTAGGTTTTTTTTCCCTCTTTGAAAATGGAATTTGGGCTTTAAGAAAAGAGTTAGAGTTAGCTTGAAGGTAATTTTTTGCTGCTAATAATCAAAGGAGTCTCCTCAAGGCAAGGAGGTCATTCTTGAAAGAAGCCAGAATGTTCCTTCTCATCCTAGAGGGAGAATCGGTGTAGGGAAAAAAGCTTGCAGGAAAGTACAGTAATCACAAAAGCCCCGAAAGACTCAATGCTTCCTCCTGTGTCAATACTGTATATTTAAAAATACCTTATATGTACACTTACTTGGAGACCTTAGGCCTTGAAGAACCATTTAGCCAAACGTTAAAGAAAAATCTGGCAATCCCTACATCTATACATAATGTATTGAGGAAGCAGAAGGCACCAGTATGGGGCTGGATTTATCCTAATGGCTTCACTCCATCAAGGCCCTAATATTTAAAGATTATCCTTGTGTGTGTCATCCTACAGGTGGGGTTTCAGTTGGTTCCTAACAAAAAGAAAGAAGAAAGAAGAAAGAAAAGAAAAGAAAAGAAAAGAAAAGAAAAGAAAAGAAAAGAAAAGAAAAGAAAAGAAAAGAAAAGAAAAAAAGAAAGAAGAAAGAAAGAAAGAAAGAAAGAAAGAAAGAAAGAAAGAAAGAAAGAAAGAAAGAACAAGATAGGAAGGGAATGTTATGAATCAGTTACCAATGTAAATGTGCTATTTTTGTGCCTTTGAATTTGGGTGATGATAAACATGATTCCACACATTGAAATTAGACTTTTCAGAGCTAGTACACTGAATCATTTAATTTGTCTAACGACTTATAATAATGTGGCTGCTCTGCTCTGCAATAAACATGGGATTTTCAAATGAACAAATGAAGTATGTGATAACTCCTTACGAATGGAAATGCTGCAAAAGGCATTCAGCAAGGGGGCTGCACACCCAGAGGATGGGTAAAACAGACATCCTATGCCCCTCCTCTGAGAACAAAAGAAAGAATCATATGGCCTCTGGTTCTACATTTTCTGTTCCTGGCTAGAAACACAGCTGAAGTCTCATAGTGAAATAACAGGGGACTGCTATTATGATTTGTCACAAGGTCACTTACCACACTCTTCAGGACAACACTATCACTTCACGCTTCCAGATCATAAACCTCACGATGCTTCAGGAAAATAAGTTAGGGAGATAATTTTGCACAATAGTTAAGAATGTTTGAATCCTAGGCTTTACTTGTCAAATGAGTATATGATCCTATCCATGTTGTCAACCCTCATGCTCATTCTTCTCCATGGTAAAAATGAGGACAGTAACTCTGCTTTCCTCATAGAATGAGGGAGACAGTTTCTGTAAAGGACCTGGAACATGATTAGAATTCAGTAGAGTAGTTACCATTACTTTTTTAAAAATCATCTTTGTCATCATCATCATCATCATCATGGTCATCACTATTCTTATGCTTAATAGTATCTACAACTGCATCCATTATCCTCATTTTCATTCAAAGTTCATTAGAAGCACAAGTCACTGCATTGTTCAGTAATTAATTACTTACATTCATTTAAAGTATTTACTGGGTATCCAGTAAGTGACTCTAAGCACTATGCTAGGGTCTGGGCTACTAAGGTGATCAAAATCAAACTATCTCTGACTTGTGGATGTTCTTAGGGGAGCCTCACACAAGTCAAAGACTCCCCCAGGGAGTGTATCTCTCCTAGTTGATCCAAGAGATCTAAAAGGCAAGGAGTAGATCACTCTAAGAGATGCTAAAACAATGGAAGTTGGATGAAATGTGAGACTTGCAGGATGAGGAGGAGCTAAACAAGGAGTGAGAGTCTGGCATTCCAGGGACAGAAAACACAACATTCAAAGAGTATATGGTGTCTCTTCATTGTTATTAAAAGTAGGTGTAAAACTCTACATTGAATGGTTCAATTATATATCAAATAAGCCCCAGGAGTCAGGCACTATGCTGAGTCCTGCAACACAATAGTCAGCCTAACCTTCCAGTATTTATTTACTCCTTTGTTTAAAATATGCCCTAAAGTCAGTATTTACAACCAAGAATTCTACCTTTAGTTTTTGATCCCAAAGAGATTCCATGTGTATGGAAAACCTGTAATGCTTTCTCTGGTCAGACAAGGAATGCTACATAAGCCAAATAATTTCTTTTCTGTTTTAGAGGCCCAGAATCTTACAATCAAATTTAGTTCATTCCAAGGACTCACCAACTTACAGCAGTAAAGATGGTCATATTTTTGTTTTGTGATTAATTGTTCTATTGCTTGCCCACTACCTTTAATCTAGTAGATAGCTTCAAATTCTTTGGGGACTTGGTAGAAGGGAAAAACGAAAGGAAAGTTCAAAGAGGAACAGAGGGCAAATTTCTTGAGGTCTGGGAACTCTCCAAAGCACCTTTTAAAGTTTTCATGGTATCTAACATAGATCCTGAATGAAATGCATTTAATAACTTCTGATTGGTGATTGGGTAAATAAAGACTACAAATCTTACCTAGCTCAACTTGGATTCAGTTACAGGGGAAAACATGCAACTGCTTACTTCTCTCTAATCTCCAGTTTGAGAGGGAAAGCTCAAAAAATAGCCAAAAATCGTCACTGTAAAATAGCTCCTTAGCCAAACAGAACAATGGCGGAGATCCCAAGAAGAAACTGGTAAGAGAACTTTAAGGTATGCTTTGAGATGTTTTTTAAGGGAATGAGGTCCTTATAACAAAACATTTCTCTCATTCTTATGCTAGTCAAAACAAGAGAAATGTCATGGTTTTAACTGATGTCTAAATAACAGGGGGAAATGTTAAGCTTCTTTATGACAAAATTGAAATACTTTTGCAATTCTATTTCCCGATGTTTTCTCAGTTATTTTTGGAAAAGAACCATTAGTCCTTTTATATCAAAACTCCATGTTGGGGAAATGAAACTATAGTAATAATCTCTGTGGTTAACTCCCAGAAAGAAGGCTACAAATTTAAAAGAAGTTTAGAAGACACATATTAGATTAAATTAGAGTGCAGTAGTTTTCTATCTTGTTCATAGCCAAATCAATCCAATACACACACAAAAAAACCCAACAAACATTACATTTAAGGAGGTATTAAAACATGTCATCCTTATCATTAGCCCGACATATTAATGAGGCTTTCTGAATTAATCTCTAACCTCAAACTGGCTATTGACATGATGCAGCAGCAGTAAATCATGTACAGTTTGCTTCAAGTACCTGGCAAAGACCAGTTTCATGATGCTTCAATTCTTTGACAGGTAGAAAATTAAATCATTTCTGCATCCTCCTAAGATTAAATCATTTCTGTATTCCTAAGAAACTCTTCAGTGCTACCAAGTACATCACTTCCCCAGCTAGTTGATAAATTGCAAAGAAAATAATATTAAGCGATGGTACTTGAGGCAATAGTTAAAAGGGAAAACTCAGAAAACAAGATTGTGAAGATATATCATGAGATTTTCAAAACGGCCTAGTGAGGAAAGGAAGGAGTCGTAGCTGAATTGCATTATGTTTTCACAAGGTAACTCATTCCTTAAAGCAATTACCCAAATGTGAGAGTTCCTCTCATGGTTCTCAACCTTACCCTAGGAGAACTTCTTAGAATGCAAGACTAAGAGAGCCAATTACTTCAGCACCAAGCTACATCCTAAATCTCTGGACTTGGCAGTTCAAAAAAATTCTGGGAAGTGTTCTTATAAAATCTTCCCTAACAACTCTGACTTTATAAATGTCGACTCTAAAAGGATGAATGAAAACTAACCAATTAGGTAGCAAAGTAGAGAAGAGAGAGCACTGAATAAAAAGACCTACCAGAGTTCCAGTTGTAGCTCTACCACTTAACTAGCTCTGAGACTTAGATCATATTTGTAATAAAAATCACATCATAAAAAATTAACAATTACACAGCACTTAGTAGGCCAAGGGCTTTCCGTGCATTATCAAATGTAATCCCCATATAACAATCTAGAGGGGAGAAACTCTCACCATGCCAGGTTGGAGAAGGGAATAGCTTGGCCAGCACGGTTCAACTGCTCTGAGTGGTGGGGTCAGGATTCGAGCACAAGACTCCCCAAACCAAGGCTCCTGGGTGGCTCAGTCAGTTGGGCATCTGCCTTGGGCTCATCTCATGATCTCAGGGTTCTGGGATTGAGCCCTGTGTTGGGCTCCCTGCTCAGCAGAGAACCTACTTCTCCCTCTGCCTCCCCCCAGCTCGTTCTCTCTTTCTCTCTCTGTCAAATAAATAAAATTTTTAAAAAGACTCTCCAAACCTCAGAGCCCAGCCTTAACCATCTACTGAGAAGACAAGTTCAGTATCCTCTTAGGATGATCTAAAAGTCTTCTCCCAGGGGCACCTGGGTGGCTCAGTCAGTTAAGCATCTGCCTTTAGCTCAAGTCATGATCCCAGAGTCCTGGGATTGAGCCCAAATTTGGCTCCCTCTTCAGCAAGGAGTCTGCTTCTCCTTCTCCTCTCTGCTCATCCATTCTTTCTCTCTCTCTCTCTCTCAAATAAATAAAATTTTACCAAAAAAAAAAAAAAAAAAAAAGTTTAAGGCTTCTTTCAGCACTGAGCTGCTACGATTATGACACAAATTAGGATGGATAATGGAAGTGACTTTACGGCCCAGAGAGCAGTTTCTTTTCTCTAAGCCTCCAATTCTCAGATAACACTACTCCCTATCAGGGTGTCCTAGGGATTGGAGATGATATTAGAGCCTCTAGCCCACAGCAACAATGAAGGTAACATTTACACAATGCTATGTGTCAGGCACTAAGCATTTTTCACACATTAAATCATGCAACCTTCACAATGACCTTAAGAATACTATTATTTTTGGGGTGCCTGGGTGTCTCAGTAGGACAGCCAACTCTGGGTTTCCGCTTCGGTCATGATCTCAGGGTCCTGGGATTGAGCTTCAAGTTGGGCTCTGCACTTAGTGGGGAGTTTGCTGCAGGGCTCTCTCTCTTCCTCTGCCCCACCCTCACTTGCTCTCTTGCTCACTCTCTCTCTAAAATAAATAGATAGCTCTTTTAAAAAAATACTATTATTTATAGTCCCATTCTGCAGATGAAGACACAGAAGCAAAGAAAGTCACTTGGCTTAAATGGCAGAGTTACCAAGTTACACATCTGGGATTCCCATCCAAATAGACTGGCTCACTCAAGAAACCATACACATTGGATGCACCACCACTGACCCATGAAGGACTTTGGTTCTTTTCTAACGTCTGTGTTAGTTTCATCCTGACTTTAAGATAAACTCAGGAGGACAAAACAAACCAAATGTGTATCCAGGAGGCCTGCCTACTTCTGCTTCAGCAACTCCAAAAGGAAATAACTACAGAAAAACACATGGCATATGTGGCTAGGATTTTTCTTTTTTTTTTCTCAGTTTCCTAGCTGACTGCTCCCTTTGTGTCAATACCATGTTGCTTTAAGTTTACTAATAAAAACACTGAGGCTCCATAAAAATTGTTTTTCCTGCTTTCCATCTGGAAGAAATGCAGTCTCTTAGTCATATTTAAACTTTTTTTTAAAGATTTTATTTATTTATTTGTTTGTTTATTTGTTTATTTATTTATTTAAGAGAGAGAGGAAGAGAGAATGAAAGAATGAGAATGAGAGAGAATGGGGTGGGGGAGGCGCAGACGGAGAGGGAGAAACAGATTCCTCTCTGAGGAGGGAGCCGGATGAAGATGTGGGTCTCAATCCCAGGACCTGGGATGACAACTCAAGCTGAAGGCAGACACCCAGGTGCCCCATTTTAAAATCATTTTAATATTTTATTTAACCCAATATATAAAAATATATTTCAAACTATAATAAAAGTTAATAAGATATTTTACACATTTTAGGTGAAGTACTCACATTCTCAGTATGACTTACATTTATAGCCCATCTCAAATCAGACTAGCCACACTTCAAGGCCCAGTAGCCACATGTTGCTATTGGCTACCATATTGAACAATGCAGGCCTAGCATGATTGGCTTGAAGAAAGTCCTGGTGTTTGGTATTTCTAGGTCTGTGTTCTTGGGCTGGTCAAATGGTCCCAGAAAGTGTCTACCAATTTCCTGCCTCAGTTTTATAAGCTTGGCTGTCATTAATTAATAGATTCCGGGATTGATGTAGGAAAGAGTGAGAGCCCCATTATGGAGACTTTCACTTAATACCCCTTGTTTCATCATCAAACCCTTGTCCTCAGATCTGCCTGGTAACCCCAGTCACAGACCTTGATGATTCACCCCCAAGGTCTTCCCCCAATCAGGAAAGAGGTGGAAGGAAGATAAGACAAGCAGTTCCTAGGATACACAGGGTAGGAAAGGACTTTGGGGATCTATTAGCTATTTATTATTATTTCAACATTCTTTTCACATTCATTCACTCTCATTTTCATTGATTTATAATGCTACTAATTCCTGACCCTTTCTGGAATGTTGTTTAGATTTCACCTCCCCCCACCACCCCCAATATAAATCAGTCTTTGGCCTTAAGCAGCTTCTACAATTACATTCTGCTATATTTTCCCCTTTTTTTCCACACTCCCTCCCCCTTTTAAAATTTAACATCTTATTTTGAGATAATTGGAGACTCACATGCAAGTTGGAAAAAGCACAGTGATTCCATGCACCCTTTACCCAATTTCTCCCAATGGTAGTATCTTAGAAATCTATAGTACAATAATACAACCAGGACACTAACATTGATATAGTTAAGATACACAATATTTCCATCACCGCAAGGATCTTCTTACTGCCCATTTATAACCACACTCATTTTGATCCTCCCCTACCTTTTCCTAACCCTTGACAACCACAATATGTTCTCTGATTATATAATTTTGTCATTTCAAAAATGTTCTAGGGATCCCTGGGTGGCGCAGCGGTTTGGCGCCTGCCTTTGGCCCAGGGCACGATCCTGGAGACCCGGGATCGAATCCCACGTTGGGCTCCCGGTGCATGGAGCCTGCTTCTCCCTCTGCCTGTGTCTCTGTCTCTCTCTCTCTCTCTCTCTCTCTCTGTATGACTATCATAAATAAATAAAAAAATAAAAAATATATTTTAAAAAATGTTCTATAAATGGAATCACACAGTATGTGATCTTTGGGGATTGGCTTTTTTTTTTTTTTTTCTCAACCTAAATACCTGAAGATTCAGCCAAGTAGTCTCTCTGTATCTACAGTTCCTTGCCCATGGTATGGGCATATCCCACTTTCTTTAACCATTTCCTCAATGAAGGATACCTGGGTTGCTTCTAATTTTTGGTTATTCCATATAAAGCTTCCATGAACATTAGTGTGCAAGTTTTAGTGTGAACATAAATTTTCATTTCCTTGGGATAGCTGCCCAAGAGTATGGTAAGTGCATGTTTAGTTTCGTAAGAAACTGCCAAACTATTTTCCATATTCTATATTCCCACCAGCAGTATATGAGTAATCCAGTTTCTCTGCATCCTCACCAGCATTTGGTACTATCATTGTTCTCTTGTTTGTTTTTTTAATTTTAGCTGTTCTGGTAAGTGTAGAGTGATACATTGTTGTGGTTCTAATGTGCATTTCCCTGATGGCTAATAATGTTGAACATCTTTTCATGTGCTTATTTGCCATCTGTGTAACTTCCTCAGTGAAATGTCTATGACTTTTGCTCATTTTTAAATTGGATTGTTTGGTTTTGTAATGTTGAGTTTGAAAGATCTTTATGTATTCTGGATACTAGTGCTTTGTCAGGTATGCAGTTTGTAAATATTTTCTCCTTGTCTTTTCATCCTCTTAACATTAATGTCTTTAACAGAGAAAAAATTTTAATTTTGATGAGTTCAATACTTCATTTTTTTTTCCTTTTACATTGTGTTTCATGTCAAGTCAAAGAACTCTGCCTTGTCCTAGATCCAAAGATTTTCTCCTAAGTTTTTATGTGTAGGTACTCTAGTTTTATGGGATTTTTAAATATTTAAGTCCATGATACATTTTTATATAAAGTGTGAGATTTAGTTTTAGGTTCATTTTTTGCCAACTGCTCCAGAACCACTTATTGAAAAGGTTCTCTATTCTCCATTGAGGGAAATTGCACATTTGTCCAAAATCTGTTGGGCATACTCATTTAGATCTATTTTTTGGATTCCTTATCCTGATCCATAGATGTATGTGTTTAGCACTCCAAGAATAGCCACATAGTAGCTATCCTATAAGCTTTGAATTTGGGTAGACTATTGCTCCCACTTTATTTTTCTTTTCCAATATTGCTCCTTTGTCTCCATATAGATTTTAGAATAATCTTGTCTAGATAAAAAAAAAAGATGCTGTCATTTTGGTAGCAACTACATTAAATCTGTATATCAATTTGGGGAGAATTGGTATCCTTTAACAGCAGTTCATGACTTCCAAATCATGAACATTGCATGTTTCTCCACTTATTTAAATTTTCTTTGATTTCTTTCTTCAGTATTATGTCATTTTCAGCATGCAAGTTCTGTAAATGTTTATTTAGATTTATAGCTAAGAATCTCATAATTTTGAGTTACTATAGATTGTATTTTTTTTTTCATGATTTATTTAAGTAATCCCTGTACCCAGTATAGGGCTAGAACTCAGGACTCTGAGATCAAGAATTGAACATTCCTCTGACTAAGCCAGCCAGATGGTCCCTATAAATTGTATTTTTAATTACACTGTCTACCTGTTCATTGCTAGTATACAGAAATACAAGTGATATTTGAAATTTATCTTATATCCTACAACCTGTTGAACTCACTTATTAGTTTTAAGAGGTTTTTTTAATTTTTTTTTTTTTTAGATCACTTAGGGTTTTCTATAGAAAGTCATGTCATCAGGTGTAGTGACAGTTTTCTTTCTTCTTTTCTATGTGCCTTTTATTTCCTTTATTGCCTTACGGCATTGACTAGAAATCCCTGCACTATGTTGAATAGCAGTGGCAAAAATAGACATCCTTGCCTTACTTCCTGACTTGGGGAAAAGCATTCAGTCTTTCATCATTAAGTATAATGTTAGCTGTAGGTAATTTTTTAAAAATGCTCTTTACCAAGTTGAGGAAGTTCCCCTCTATTCCTATTTTCCTGAGAGATTTTTTTTATCATAAGTCAGTATTAAATTTTGTCAAATGCTTTTTCTGCATCAATTGATAAAATCATGTGATTTTTAGCCTCTTTTGTCTATAAAAAAGCCATTGATTGGCTTTTTATATCGAAGTAGGCTCGTATCCCTAGAATAGAGCACAGTCTCTTGGTTACCATGTATGTTTTTTTTAATGAATTCTATTTGCTAATAATACATTGTTAAAGATTTTTGTGTCTATGTACATGAAGGTTATTGATCTATCATTTTCTTTTTTATATTGTTTCCGCCTGGCTTTGGTGTCTACATAATACTAGCTTCATAAAATGAATTGAACTCTCCTCTATCTCCTAGAAGAGTCTTTGTAAGTTGATGTTAATTCCTCTTTAAATATTTGGTAGAATTCTCCAGCAAAATCATCTGAACCTGAGATTTCTCTTTTGGGAGTTTTAAAATTAATTCAATTTCCTTAATAGTTATAGGACAATTCAAACTATTTTCATACTGGGTAATTGTGGGAGTTAGTGTTTTTTGAGAAAGTGATCTATTTTTTCTAAGTTGTCAAATTTATGTGTGTAGAGTTGTTCATAGCATTCTTTTATCATCCTTTTGGTATCTGCAGGATCCATTGTGATATCCCGTTTCATTCCTGATATTGGTAATCTGTGTCTCCTGTCCTTTTTTCTTTGTCAGTTTTCCTAGATGTTTGTCAATTTTATTAACTTCTTTGAAGAACCAGCTACTCCTGCTTTCTTTTAATTAATACTTACATATCTCTTATCTTTGAAGTATTTTGAAGTGAGTTTCTTATAGATATACACAGATGGGTCATGTTTTTTAAACAACTCTGCCAATCTCTACTATAAGTGGTATATTTAGACCATTTAACCTTAATGTAATTGTTGATATTTTTGGACTTAGCCTAGCATTTTATTTTTGTTTGCTCTTTGTTCTCTGTGGGTTGTGTTCTTCTGTTTTTGTTTTCCTGCCTTCTTGTAAGTTATCTGAACATTTTTTGGAATTCTATTTTGATGTATCTAAAGTTTTTTGAGTGTATCTCCTTGTTTAACTTTTATAGTGGTTGCTCTAGGTATTATATTATATATTCATAACTTATGAATATAAAATTACTGGTGTCACTTTACCAGTCTGAATAAAGCATGGAAACCTTAACTCCTTTTATGTCTCCTTACTGTCTCTACTTATAATTACCTTCAATGCTGCAATCATTTGCAGCCACATCAAGAGTACTGTAATTTTTGCTTCAATCTTTAAACATAATTTAAAAATTTGAAGAGGAGAAGATAAGCCTACTGTATTTACCAATGTTTTTGCTTACTGTGTTCTTTCTTCCTTCCTCTGTTCCAAGGTTTCTTTTTCTTCTTCCCTTTTTTTTTTTTTTAATCATTTCCCTTCTGTTAGCCATTCTTTTAGAGTAGCTCTGCTGGTCACAAATTCTCTTGGTAAGATCTTGACTTCCCTTCCATTCCTGAAGGATTTTTTACTGGTTATAGGATGCTGAGCTAACTCTGGGTTGACTGTCATTTTCATTCAGTACTTGAAAGCCTTCAGTTTCTGAGTCTTAACAGAAACTCAAAAATAAGACATGTAGGGAGAGCTAAAAATATATATACATAATAAACTGGATCCTATTGAGTTGAAATGTCATTAGGCTATATGAAACTCTGATTCTGCCAGGAGGAATAGACATGTAAAAATAATTATAATTTTGTGTTTAAGAGCAAAAATGCAAGTATGTAATGGTCACAGTCCTAACACAGAGAGAGTGCACTGCACTGTTTGGGAGAATCAGCAGACAGACACTTCTTGGAAGAGATGTGTGAGCGGAATTCTGAAGGTTCAGTAGTTTAAGGAGTTTCCAAGCAAAGGGTGAGCCATGTGCAAAAGTCCTAAGAAGAGTGAACATGGCATGTTTGGGAAATGATATGAAGTAATGCCAGACTGAAGTACAGAAGATTTGTAGGAATAAGGGGAGATGAAGAGGGAAACACAGGTAAGCTAGAAGTGCCAGGATGCCCTCATCCTCCACTAAGGAGTTCAGACTTTATTTTAGGTATCATAAGGAACTACCAAATAGATGAAACTGGTGAACATAATATTCAAAACAATGACTGCTAGTATTACACGCTTTTAAATGTAGCTTTCAATGAATCATTATCTTTATTCTCATAGGTATCAGAATTTAGTTTATGTACCTCTAGGAGGTGTTTATGTACCTGTAGGAGGGTGTCCTCTAAAAATAGAAGACTCAGCCGAGTACTTGCCTCCTGTACTCCATTTTGCCTGTGAAATGATTTCAGGGTCTCTGTGATCAGTAAGTGAAGCAGCATGGCAGGCACAAGCCAATGGCTAGATGGCAGCATGTTAGGTGAGGTGTTTCAACTTTCCTGTAGCTTTGAATTCCCCAGATTTTATCAGTTTTTGTCAAAATGTTAAAGGTATTTTGCATTATTTACTGAACAAAAATCTCCAATGCCAGAAGTTGAGAAAAAAATACCAGATTTATGTACAACATGTCAAATCTACACTCTGAGCTCCAGAAATGCCCACACGACTTTCAAAGAGAAACATGGTCCTCCAGCCCCCATTTATTATGTTGACCCCCAGTCACATACCCTTCTCAATGCACTATAAGCATCTAGAGTCTATTCTAGAATGTAGATGGAATTTGGTTCTGGCTTCACATAGATGCTATTACTGGTTATAACTAGTATCACACTTTTGGTAAAAATTAATTTCAGAAAGGGTAGAAACAAAAGGCAGAATAAAAATTTTAAAATCTCTATGCAGGGGCACATGAGTGGCTCAGTCAGTTAAAAGTCTGACTCTTGATTTCAGCTCAGGTCATGATCTTAGGGTTGAGGGATTGAGCCCCACATCTGGTTTCATGCTCAGCAGGGAGTTTTTTTGAGAATCTCTCTCTCTCCCTTTGCCTCTTCCCCTGCTCTCTGTCTCTAAAATAAATAAATCTTTTAAAAAAGAGAGAGATAAAAATCTCTATGCACAACATAAGTGCTCATTTGAGCACAGCCTTATTTCTTTTTCAGTCCATATCATTTTAAAAAGTCATATTTAATGCCACTGAATTGTAAATTAAAAATGCTTAAAATGGAAAGTTTTATGTTATTTATATTTTCCACAATAAAAAAATTTTTAAAGTTAAAAAAAAAAAAAGAAAGAGAAAAGAAATGAGTGTCATGTCCATGCTGTTTCTCAAAGGCAGACATTGTCCATGCCTTAGAAACAAGGAAGGTCAGACCCACCTAGGTACTTGATCTAATTCAGACCTGGTGGTAAGGGGTCTTCAATTGGGTTAGAAGCTCTATAGTCCTCATTCTCCTTTCACGTAAAGAAATCTTCAAGCCTGACAGACTTGAAAGAAATGTCACCCTTTTAGAACAGAAAAAGAACATATGAAAGTTTCCCGTTGAGAATGAAGAAGTGAACTAGAATATTAAGACAGGGAGCAAGCAGCCAAAAAATCATCAACCTGTTTAGCTGATGTACTTCAGAATGGGAAGAAATGTGCTTGCATTCCTTTGCCACTGAAGATAATTTTCTTTTAATTCTCATTTCTTTTATGCTGTGCATATTGTTTTGTTTTGTCTCTATGGCTGCTTTCTTAAGTAAGTTTAACTTTATGGGTATAAACTAGAATCTGCATATGTTCCAGCCTCATACTCTTTGATGAACTTGACAATTTGAATGGATTAATCTTTCAAAAGTGGAAAATTATTCCCACAAAATTCCTATCTTGTGAAAAAATGTCCCTTCCAAAAACACTCTCTTGTCTTGAAAAGTACTGAAATCTCTTTCTACCTAACAGCTTGTTAATTAAATTTTTAACATTGTTATGTCAAGGGAGAATAACAGAAACCAACCTGGGAATCTGCTTTTCTCAAATATGTTGAGTGGCTGCATTTATTTAGAATTGATCTGTATGCTTCCCTCCATTCTCTACACAGATTTTTATTTCTCCTCAGGCCCTTCTTGACATCTTTTTCCACACTGCATTGAGGCCTTCCTTATACAGTTACACAACAAACTATCTGAATTATGTTCAACTCAGCAGAGAGACTGGAATCTTCTATAGAAAAAATAAGGGCAATCAGAAGTGATTTCCTGAATTTTTGCCTTATCATGACATTATTTTAATGCAGGCACCACCTCACACATGTACTAAACAATAGAGTGTCTAATAGATTTGTATAGAATGCCTAAAATTAAGCAAACACAATTAGATGAGTTAGTATCATCACGCAGCACTACACTTGATAATTAAAAAACAAATGAAAAGCCCACTGTCTTCATTGCAACAGTCAGTTACTGATTTTTACTTTAGACTCTACTCATCATTATTTTACCTTCTTCTGTCTTGGGTCATTATTTTAACTAGAAAACCCCCGACCCATTTCTTTATCCATATGTGCTACATGGAACTTTAGATTCTCGTAATGACACAACAGATTTTTGGATAGTTAACTATCCTACTGTAAGTTGTCTTGTTTAGAAGAAATGAAAGTTAAGATTGTAGCAATAAAGGACAAGCTGTCAATCTATTAAATAAATTCCTGTTGAAAAGTAACTAAATGCATTGAGTATTAGCATAATTTATTAGAACAATTAGAACACATCCTTGTTGTCTTTTAATTAGATTATTCCTTGTTCTGGTAATTACACTAGACAAGGAAGAATAATAGTTTCAGGATTCTAAGATCATCTGTAGACTATGTGGAAAGACAATGATCAATAATGCTAATCTACTAGAACACTTAAATTTCCAGAAAGAGATCTTTTATCATGAGCAATCCTTTATATAATCAGCATTATTTCTCAATGTCTATGGTCATCTTTCCTAAAGTTTAAAAGTAAAGATGCGAGACAAATCACATTTATTCCACTGTTGGAAACCCAGTCAGGGTGGGCCACCTCTGGCCTCTAGTGGCTCAGACATTGCTTCACTCTCTTGCAAAATGCCAACAAATAACCACAAATGAAGGATTTAAGATTCTGTGCAGAGAAGCATAGCCAGAAGTCTGAATATCTAATACAGAGAAGACAAGATTTTTAAGTTCTGATCCTAGGTGAAAAATCATAAAATTCCTCAATTTAAAAATCTACTCAAATAGATAAAAATTTCTTATAAATGAGAATTAATCTGAATATAAAACTGGTAACACTTCCATTCATGAGGATATTATTTGTAGAAATTAATGAGACAGCAGCTGAATGACAGGGACTATAGCTGGGCTTTCAGAAGGGGATTGAGGCCTCTACATGTGAGTTGTATGACTGTCTCTGGTTTTATGGTTGAGATCACAGAGGATTCAAATGCTCCAAGGTTCCTCTTAGCCCCGATGCAATTGTCACCAAGCATGCTGGGAAATCCTAGAGAGCAGCTCCCAGGACTTCTAGGATTCAGACTCTTAAAAAGTCAGGAGTTGATATATGCTGTCCTCTAGGATAACCCTACAATGGAGAGGGAAGATGCTGGGATACACAGAGTTGACACCAGTGAATCTGGGGTTCTCTGTAGTAAAGGGCAACACAAATATCCCACCAGCAGCCTGGATTACAGGAATGTCAGCCCCACTGTTGACCGAGTCTGCCTTAGTCAATGCAAAGTCATAATGAGACCATGTCTAGACAGTATTGATCTCCCACCAGAGGAAAAAAAATAAGGCAGAGTGTGACTTCTCTTCTACCTTAGTCCAAATAACACCCAAATCAAGATCTTTCACTCATACATTGCTAACATTCTCCCTCACCAAAGTCATTTTATCAATCAGGCAGCCAATGACACACATGAGCTTCTTTACAAGGTACATGAAATTTTTGATATTTAAAAAGTCTTTCATATTCAAATGGAAAATGAGAAAGTTGATTAAGCCTATTAAAGAATCTAGAGAAATTAAATGAGCTTTTATGTATCTTTTTTACCTTGCTAGGCAAAGGAGACAGGCGTTTAAAAAATATGAGAGTCCACGCAACCTAAAAGAATGAAAACTTAAATTAACATGGGCAAAATATCTGAAGGAGAAGTCATTAGCTTAAGTCATCTGAAAGATTTCCCAGGTAGTCTGGTAATTTATGAGTGGAGGAGCATCCCTGTAACCCTGCTACCCAATCCAACTGGGAAGACATGGTTCTCCATTCATGTCCCTCTTTAAATGGTCAGGGGTGCTACAAAGACTTTAAGGTTCCCCACTACTCTGATCTCCAGACTAGAAAGATCTATGGGGCAGAACCTTAGAGGCACCAGAGATTTGCATTTGAGTTCCCTGTATTCAGGCATTCCAAAGCCATGCTAAGCATCAGCTTTGCCCCTATAAAGTCAGGAAGAAAGGAATATGGTTTAAATCATGAGCAGGAAAATACATAAATAAATAATAAAAATAAAAATAAAACATGACCAGGGAGCAGCTCTGGTGGCTCAGCGGTTTAAAGCCACCTTCAGCCCAGTGTGTGATCCTGGAGACCGGGGATCAGGTCCCACACAGGGCTCCCTGCCTGGAGCCTGCTTCTCCCTCTGCTTGTGTCTCTGCCTCTCTCTCTCTCTTTTTCTCTCTCTCTCTCTCTCTCTCATGAATAAATAAATAAAAATCTTTAAAAACAAACAAACAAACACGAGCAGGAATAGAGTTAAAAAACTCCCCCAGGCAATGTGATAGCTAAGATTGGAAAACACCAGCTAAAAGGGGAAACCAGAGAGAATTCTCTCTGGCTCAGGGGCTGAACTGAAACCACGCCTTGGAGGTATTCAGGTGGTGCCACAGTGTGGAAAGCCTTTGGTGTTTTTGCTTCATTGAAGGGAAATGAAACAACCATCTTACTACGTTAAAATAGCACCAAGGTACAAATCTATCCAATAGAAGAAGCTTAATAAAAACATAATCCAGATAAAGACTTCCACCACTATAAATAGTTCCTTATAAATGCCCCCTAGAGACAAAATTATCATTTCTGTGTTCCTGACCAAAATAGCTTTGCAAGTCTTCAAAATACTTTGCCCTCTAAAGCAATGAGAAGAAAGTCCCTTCAGCCTACAAGTCCTTGTCCTGCTGGGTATTGAGACTTTTGAGCATTTATTCCCCAAAATTTAATTCAAAAGGCCAGCATTAAATACATAGATAACTAGATAAAGAAGGATAACTAGAAACCTTATCTATTAATAGCACAGACTACTTTCCCACACTGTCTATATACAATTTCTTGAAAGCTTAGTAAAAATCCTACATTTGTCTGAAATGAAATGAAGGGAAACCAATAAGAAATGTCCTTTTCTCTGTTTTCAAGAAAAACACAATCTTGTCATGATAAGCAAGAAAGGAGGTTGCAGTATTCATCCTTGTCTTCTCATCCAAGGAATGTATCAATATGAGGGTTCTAGTTTAGAGCACACCACTATGAGATAATTCTAGAATATAAGGTTAAGTTACAGGCTACATGAATCCTACATGAATCCTAGAATATAAGGTTAAGTTACAGGCTACATGTACATACACCTCTCTAATCACCAGGAGAGAGAAATAATGGTAAAATAAATAAAACTTGTATACACATTTAAAAGATGTGTTGCATATTTCAAAATAAGGCAAGAGCAGTTGTGATTTAGGATATATGGATCCTAGCAAATAACCTTAAAGAAAACTACGAAGATATGCTATGACATTTAGAAAGAATATCATTCAACCATTCTGATTTGGCCAAATGTTAAATTAGTCAAATGTTAAATTAGCCAAACATAATGGGAGAAAAATTTTCTATTGATTATGTAATTGATTTAAAATATTCATGAACTTAGCAGAAGCATTAAGTAGTAAGTTCCAGAAACAAGAAATAAATCACATATATGCACAAAAAGGAATGAAGGTGTTTTTTGCAATCTTGGTAAATAGATTCTATTTTTAAGACTCTTCACAAAATCATTGATTCCAAAGCAGGAAAAACCCTACACATATTAACCCAGAGCATTCTTATTCCTGCCTCCACAGTTGTTAAAATCCCCAAAATAAAACTTCTCTCTTAAGACTTCCTCAGAATGTGATTCCCCAGAATGACTTCCAACCCATTGTCTATTATAAAAACGATGTGGGGCACCTGAGTGGCTCAGTCAGTTAAGCATCTGCCTTTGGCTCAGGTCATAATCCCAGTATCCTGGGATTAAGCCCCATGTTGGGCTCCCTGATCAACAGAGAGTCTGCTTCTCCCACCCCTGCTTGTACTTGTTCTCTCTCTCTCTCTTCCCCTCCCTCCCTCCCTCTCAAATAAATAAATCAATAAATTTCAAAATTTTTAAAATGTTTTCTGCCATTTAATGTCATGTGATAATTTTCTCTCAAAGACTAACCAAATATACCTCACTATTATATCAGTTCTTAAAGCCACAAGTGAAGACAGGGACCATCGTTTCTTGCAAAAATCACACTTCAGCTTTTTATCTTCAAAAGTGATTAATCATATCTTTGACTATCATCCAAACTTAGTGGAAAATTTCCTGAATCCTACAAAATCAATACAAGAGCTAGAAAATGTCTTTCCAGGATGAATAGGAAAGAAGGAAAGTCTTGCCATTTCTCTTTATTTCTGATTCAGCTCAGTCTTCATTAGTGCTACATAGTTGCCTTATTATTCAATGTCCTCTGACCCCCCCCAATCATTTTTCCCTGAGGGTGCATATTTATTCACTAACTATAATACAATTTTGTGATCTACAGGATTTTCTCTGATATTCGAGTGTAAATTTGTCTTAAATTAATGAGTTCCATTCTTTTTGGCTCCTACTTTTATTTATTAAATTCATCCTGAACGTGGAATTTATTTTCAAAGGTAGTAATATTCTTTATTCTCAGCTTGGTATTAACAATGAATTAAAAAAAAAACAATGAATTTAATAAACATTGCATTTAATCATTTTTTTAAGTCTGCTAAAGATAAATTTGGTTAAAATATTAATGTTCCAAACCTTCCATTCCCCCAGAAAAGAAATTTATTTTGCTTGGCCTTTCCCTTCATTCCCTTAATAAGTTACTAACAGAACTATTAATTTTTGTGATGCAGAATTATGTGATTGATAATAAAAACACAACTGGGGATCCCTGGGTGGCACAGCTGTTTAGCGCCTGCCTTTGGCCCAGGGCGCGATCCTGGAGACCTGGGATCGAATCCCACGTCGGGCTCCCGGTGCGTGGAGCCTGCTTCTCCCTCTGCCTATGTCTCTGCCTCTCTCTCTCTCTCTGTGACTATCATAAATAAATAAAAATTTAAAAAAAAACACACAACTGGAAGATTGGGATAAAAACAAGGGAAAAATCTAAGTCTTCAGCCTTAATAGAAATAGTCTAGCTTGAAAGAAAAGGGGTGAAAGAGAGTACCTGGCTCCTGAGCAGTGCAAAGTGAAAGATCCCTAGAAAGAGAAAATGAATGGAAGGGGATTTTAAGAATAGTTGATATGTGTAGGGAACTCAGTGACTCCATCAAATGTAATTACATTCTTATTATAAGAGAAGAAGGAGGAGGAGGAGGAGGAGAAAATTTATTTGAGGAAATAATAGCTGAATAGTTCCCTAATTTGGATGTCCAGATCCAGGAGATAGAGGTAACTCTCAACAAAATCAACAAAAGTAGGCCAATACCAAACATATTATAATTAAATTTGCAAAATATATCAATAAAGAAAAAATTGTAAAAGCCACAATACAAAGTCCCTAAATTATAAGGGAAGACCCATAAGACTAGTTGCAGATCTCTCAACAGACACTTGGCAAGTCAGAAGACAGTGGCATGATATATTCAACGTGCTGAATGGGAAAAACTCTGCAGCTAAGAATATCTATCCCATAAGGCTGCCATTCAAAATAGAAGAAGAACAGAAGAGATAGAGTTCCCAGACAAACAAAAACTAAAGGAGTTCATGACTGCTAAACCAGTCCTGCAAGAAATTTTCTTTGTTTGAAGATTTATTTATTTATTTATGATAGACAGAGAGAGAGAGAGAGAGAGAGAGAGAGAGAGGCAGAGACACAGGAGGAGGGAGAAGCAGGCTCCATGCAGGGAGCCCGACATGGGACTCGATCCCGGGACTCCAGGATCATGCCCTGGGCCAAAGGCAGGCACCAAACCGCTGAGCCACCCAGGGATGCCTCCTGCAAGAAATATTAAAAGGGACTCTGAGGGCAGCCCGGGTGGCTTGCGGTTTAGCACTGCCTTCAGCCCAGGGCGTGATCCTGGAGACCCGGGATCGAGTCCCACGTCGGGCTCCCTGCATGGAGCCTGCTTCTCCCTCTGCCTGTGTCTCTGCCTCTCTCTCTCTCTCTGTCTCTCATAAATAAATAAAATCTTTAAAAAAAATTTTTTAATAAAAAAAATAAAAGGGACTCTGAGTAGAAAGGAAAGATAAAAAATGAAAAAGACAAGAAAGGAACAGAAAAAATCTCCAGAAACAACAACAAAACAAGCAATAAAATGGCACTAAATATATATCTATCAATAATTACTCTAAATATAAATGGATTACACATTCCAATAAAAAGACACAAGGTATCAGAATGGATAAGAAAACAAGACCTATCTATATGCTGCCTACAAAAGACTCATTTTGTACCTAAAAACACCTGCAGATTGAAAGTGAAGGGACAGAGAAACATTTATCATGCAAATTGGATGTCAAAAGAAAGCCAAAGGAGCCATAATTATATTAGACAAACTAGATTTTAAACCAAAGGCTGTAACAAGAGATGAAGAGGACACTATGTTATAATAAAGGGTACTATTCAACAAGAAGATATAACAATTATATATATTCATGCCCCCAAAATGGGAGCACCCAAATATATAAAATAATTAATAACAAACATAAAGGAACTAAGTGATAATAAAAAAGAACAAAACAAAACCTAAAACCACAGAAGCAGGAAAGTATTAAAGATTAGAGCAAAAATAAATGATATAAAAACTAAAAAACAAAACAAACAAACAAAAAAAAACAATAGAACAGATCAATGAAACCAGAAACTGGTTCTATGGGGGAAAAAAGAAGCAGAAGAAGAGTTGTCATGTGTAATGAATAAAACAATGTTCAAAATTCTTGAAGATACATAAGTAAAATTTAAATTTATTTTTCAATGAGTTTATTTGCTATTTTATTGAAAGACTGAACCAAATGTGGCCCCAGCACTTACATAGGTTATACAAATATCTTCCAATGCTGATGTTTATTCAGTTATATCTGAACTTTGGTTTCCTTTAAATGTTGTAAACACAGACCAGAAACAAACTTGATCATCCCAGCAATTTTTAAGAGCTATAAATCAGCTTTAAATGAATTTCCATTAATTAATTCACAGGTCAAGATCTGGGATAACTTCAAAAACTACCTAAGTAATCAATAAATATATGTGACAGCATACCGAAAATAAAAGTATCTGTTAGTATCAAACACACAAAAAAAGACACAGTGGGAGGCAACAGTTGCTACTAAGTAATACAGTTTTAAACTACTGGTACTGTATCTAAAACAAACGTATCAGGGATCCCTGGGTGGCACAGCGGTTTGGCACCTGCCTTTGGCCCAGGGTGTGATCCCGGAGACCTGGGATCGAGTCCCACATCGGGCTCCCGGTGCATGGAGCCTGCTTCTCCCTCTGCCTGTGTCTCTGCCTCTCTCTCTGTGACTATCATAAATAAATAAAAATTAAAAAAAAAAGTATCAAAAGAAAATTAAGGAACAACCTTGTAACTTAAATGATAAGCATCTTGCATAAGATTTTTAAAGTAATTAATTTTAATTTATTAATTATTAATTATTAATTAATTAATGATTAATTTTTATTTATTTATGATAGTCACAGAGAGAGAGAGAGAGAGAGGCAGAGACATAGACAGAGGGAGAAGCAGGCTCCATGCACCGGGAGCCCGACGTGGGATTCGATCCCATGTCTCCAGGATCGTGCCCTGGACTAAAGGCAGGCGCCAAACTGCTACACCACCCAGGGATCCCTTGCATAAGATTTTTAAGCAAGTTATAAGTACTTACGGCTTTAGTGCTTTGCGACATAGATCACCCAGCAAAATATGGACACAACCTCAACTGGAATATGGGCACTCTTCATGCCTTTTTTTTAACTGAGTTATATTATTAAAAATCAATACAGCGCAACATAGTAGTTATTATTCTTTTTAAAAAGATTTTGTTTATCTATTTGAGAGAGAGAGAGACATTGAGAGCATGTGCGAGTGGTGGAAGGAGCTGAGGGGGAGGGAGAGAGAGAATCCCAAGCAGGCTCCATGCTCAGCACAGACCTGATGCGGGGCTGGATCCCACAACTCTGAGATCATGACCTGAGCCAAAACCAAGAGCCAGACACTCAACTGAGCCACCCAGGCACCTCACAGTAATTCTTCTTCTTCTTCTTCTTCTTCTTCTTCTTCTTCTTCTTCTTCTTCTTCTTCTTCTTCTTCTTCTTTTTTTTTTTTTAAGATTTTATTTATTTATTCATGAGAGACACGCAGAGAGAGGCAAAGAAATAGGCAGAGGGAGAAGCAGGCTCTCTGTGGAGAGCCTGACGAGGCGATCCCAGGATTCAAGGATCACTCCCTGAGCCAAGGGCAGACGCTCAACCACTGGGCCACCCAGGTGTCCCAGTCATTATTATTCTTAAAGAAGTACATAAAATGAAAGAACTTAACTAAAAGTTTATCACCCTTCAGTCCAATATGCTATATATTTGTAAATTAAACCTGTCACAAATAAGATGTACCACATAGCAAGGGTATGCATGAAAGAATAGGAGAGAATGGAGGTTTCAGAATCATGTATACATATATGATAAATGAAAACTCCAAGATATTCTCAAACATCTAAACAGCCTACTACATACCAGTATAGTAAATCATATTGTAAGAGAGAGGATTTGAGTTCTAAAGCCAGAGCCTAAGGCAAATGTTGCATATAGTCAAACTTAACCCTGCAGATCATCTTAAATACCTGTAGGGTATGAGTTATGTTCCTCTGTTTATTCAAGCCTGATGGTAAATATCTGGGAACAAAAAACTGAGCTAGGTTACAGAAAGGAGCACAGAAAAGTCTACCTATAGATATCTGGGTATTCAAACTACTTTGTCTTTAAGAGACTACCAAATCTCCAAGGAGTCCTTACCAGACAAGTGGTGAAGTACAAACTTGTAGACCCTCCAACAGAGTTTATTCTGCTGTTTTAATATGAACATTTTATAACTTTAATATATTAATAGATATATTTGTTATTATTAAGATTAAGGTAACAGAAATAAAAGCATCAGATACAGTGACTGGCACAGGGCAGATGCTCAATCCATATGCTGGGTTTTAATCTAAGTCTTATTTCATTGGACCCACAAACACACTGCTCTTTGGAATATTGTAGAGAAGATCATGGCAACTGCTTCTGTTCTTTTCAAGCTGGCATTTCCAGCTGGACTGGGGCGACAGGATGAACAACCATCAACTGCATGCTTTAAGCATAGAATAGAGATGAACTCACAGTGGTGCTGAGTTTTCTGAGTAGGCACAAGGTGAATCTACTACCCATGGGAAGCACAGATTTATGCTTGGGTCACATCTCAGCAGACTGTCTTCCCGATTGGGCCTGTTCTTTCCAAAGCCACAACAGGGTATTAGGCTCAAACTATAAGACTATCAAACTAGGAGTGTCCAGTTTTGGAGTGTCCTAGTAGAGTTGATAGGAACTGCAACTCTATCAACTCTACCAGGAAAGCACATGAACTCATGAAATTCACTTTCTCTTATATGACAAGACATATCCACCCATAGGTACACATAGGTCCCTTTCACTGGCACTAACCAGCAATGAGATGCCACAAAAATCTAGAAACTGTAATTTTTTTCCTTCCTTGTCCTTCCCCCCACCTTTCCTTCTTTTCTTCCTTCATATTTGTGCCTATAGTAAAACCACAGCAAGGAGGAAACTCAAATGGATTTTCCTATTAGTGGACATTTTTGTGTTATACTCATTTTTTGGTCCTCATATGAACTCCCCCCAGGCACTCCTTTATGGGAATAAGGTATACCAAATGAAATAGAGAACTCGAGGCACAATTTTACCCTTGACATATGAAGAGAGAATATTTTTCTCCTGGATTTATGGTGTAATGCAACTCAGCTACTTTCTTTTCCTCTTTTCCCTGGTTTGCACTTCTTACTTACTGCTGCACACCATCATCACCATCATCATAAATTTATAGAGTGCCTGTGGCTATAGCCTCTGGGTAGCTCCTAAATAATCTAATCCAGATAGCATTGTCTTCAGCTCCCCTTTGGCATGAGTCTATTTACCATTCTGCTTCCTTATTGAAATCTGCTTCCGATTATTTTTCATAAGATAGTTTCGCTTTCTTTTCTTTCCCTTAAGTTGAATCTCTTCTATATCTCCCCATCATTTTCACTCTCCTGGGCTCTAAGCACAGTTAGTCTACATTTTCAGGGGTTTACATCTTCAAATTTAGTCAACTCTTGAGAACTGTACTATCCAACTGCCTTTTCTAAGGTAATTTTTAGCAAGGTTAACTAACAGGACATCTTTAGTCTCTGGAATTCCAACGCTCCAGGTTTAGGCCTCCACTCTAACATCACAGAGCAAGATGATGACCAGTGTTATGGTAACTTCTCTGGACCCACACCAAACTCTCCAAACCCAGCCACTCTTCAACCTTCTAGGATTCTAACTGGGAGTCCTTGGGAGACTGAACACCTAGGCTTTGGGTTTAGACAGAGAGGGGTTCAAATCCAGGATCTAGCATTTAATTTAGGTACCACCTTGACAGTTATTTCAACTTTCTAAGTTTCAATTGCCTTGACTGAAAAATGAGAATGAAAATATCAGCCAAATTAAATATTATGAGGCTGAAATGAGGTAATCTTTGCAAAATACACACAAAGTCTGGCACGTGGTAAGCAGTCCAACTCGGTGGCTATCATTTTTATTCTTATCAGTTAAAATGTTGCATAGAATGCATTTGTCTTCAAAGAAGTTCACAAAGCTGACCTCAGAGCAGACATTAATACATTATTTAGTAGATCCTCAGTCCCAAATACCACTTGGTTCAGTGTTTTCACACTTGGGAAGTCAATAAATATTTTTAAATTGAAATTGAGGACACACAGAGGGTCAGTATTTGGAACCAAAGGAATAGATAACCAGTCATAAATTTGGACATATCATTAAGAGCCTCTATTCTCAGAAAGTACATCTCTTTTAAAATATATTTACTACAGTTACCCATGGAGACCGAATATTTTTATCATCAGTTGCAAAACTGTCTCCTGAAGGGGAAAACTGTGTAATTATAACTAGAGCCGACTGCACACATTAACCTTTTATGTAAGAGAAGAACAAAAAAGTAGGCCCTGGGCAAGAGGCTGGGAAGCAGAGAGAGAGAGGAGGAGAAGGAAAGGAGAAAGAGAAACAGAGAGAGAAAAGGTTTGATGAGGAATATTATCTGGCTTTTGGCTCTTTTCTGTACCAGCAAAGACAGGAGGACCATACCATTTAGGACAGCTGTCAATTTTTTCTATGGAAAGTGAACAATGAAACACTTCCCACTTCTCAACTCAAAGAGATTAACATTGTCAATTCCTACAGGACTTCTGCCTAAGTGAGACATATATTTGTAAATTATTATGATGATTTTAAAAATAAGCTAAATATCTAAACTCAATGATGAAATTAATTGGGCCCAATCCACCAGAGTAAGTGAAGGTTTTTTACTCTGGGAGATGAATAAATTCTTTTAAGGCAGAGAAATAAAAAATGCATTCATTGATCCTGATCTGTAAAAAGCAGCATGATCTGTTTTTGTACAAAATGGACTGTCTTTTAAATGCTATTTCTGCCTCTTGCTTATTGGACAAGTCAACTGATCCTTTATGTGTTTACCTTCCTCATACCTACACTAGATAGGAAAATACCTGTGGGGAGGAGGGTTGCAGGCCTGCCACTCTTCTCTCTCCCTGTGTCCCCACATCCCTCAAAAGAATAACTCTGAATCAGATGGGCCGTACTCAGGCACATTGGTTTTCACTAAAGGGCACTATACAACAAAGCCTCCTTCCCTCATCTCCATTTCATTTCCTCTAAATTGGGAAAAGTGATTCCTCATGGAAGGCTACTCATTTTCTTCTCTCCCTCCTGCCTTCTTTCCAACTTTAAGCAATAGTATCTGTGAGCCAAAGTGATGTCCAGAGCTCCAGCTCCGGCCCCCACATTTTCATTCTGTTCTGCTTCCTCACACTGTCCCCTCTCAAAATTCTTCAGCATGCTGTTCATTAGAGGGAGCTATTTAAGAAGTAGGAGGAAGTCCCACTTCCAGGTCAGCCTTCCTTTATCAGTGTTCTGCACCCAGAGATCTTGGGTACTGGTCCAACTGTGTTACCATTTCCATGTTAGGTACTTTGCATTTGCTCTTTCCTATTTCTGGAATGTTCTGCATCTTGACCTTATGGGACTTTAAATCATTCGGGTGTTAGTTCAAATGCTATCTCTTTAGAGAAGCCTTCCCAGATCATCGGATCTTAAATAGCATCTTTACTACCACCAAGTCACGCTATTACTTTAATCTATTATTTTGTTAATGGATCTTATCCCATTGCATTACTTCCTTCACTTATTGTCTTGTTGCCCACCCTTACCTCCTTTCTAAACATTTCCATTAAAAGGAAGGTCCAAGAGAACATGGTTCTTGTCTGTCTTGTTCACTGCTTATTTATCCAGAGTTGAATGCCTATCACAAGGTAGATGCTCAGTAAATCATAGCTATCATTACTCTTTCCTTTCACACCTGGTCCTGCTACCTCCTATGCCCATCCAAGTCCAATAAAGTCTTCAGAAAGCCTTCTCTTCCACTGGTATACTATAGGCTTTCAGAATTAGAAATAAAGGGTCTCTCTTATAACTTTCTTTTCACTAACAAGAATTTATATAACTTACTCCTTATTTGAACAGTATGTTATTCCACTTACTTTATTTGTATTTTTTAAATAAATTCCAATTTAAGGGACATAGTTTAGTGAGTGCTCCTATAGACAAGGATAAAGTAGTTTATGTCTTTCTTACCCACAAGGACAGTCCTAAAGCAGCACTTTTACATGTACCCTCCAGCTCATACACATGTGCACACAGTAGAAAGCCCATATTCCCATTCCAGATAATCTCCAGCAGGGCAGAAGAGAAATACACGTTGAAAGGGCTAACCTAAAATCATAATGCTCTTGAAAACATTGCCAGTTAACATTTCCTCTTAAGAAAGTCTCAATCCCAGCAACACCAAAAATAGCTCAGTAACATCTTAAATTGAAGATATTTTTTTAAGTTGCAGCTTAGAGAGTCTCTTAGAAATCTCTTCAATCTCCACAAAATAAAATAAGGCATAGCTCCTCCAGAGGTCCAACAGAGGCTTTCCCCTAGCATGAGAAAAGATAGCTATTTCTTTTGCTGAAGATGAGATTAATTAATTGGTGTAATTTTATTGGATATATATATTTTTTTAATGTGTAACAGAATATGTCAATATCAGAGTCACACTTTGCACTAAGATGCTAATACTAGGAGGTCCAGGAGAATAAGACTGACTCCTAGCTCCCATCTCACATTTACTATAAAGCATATATTCATTGAGGGGGATCTCTAGCAGAACCGACTACATTCTTTGAATTGGTACTTCTTATTCTTGCTATATTTTGTCAATTCTGTATGGCTAAAATGGCAAAATTTCAATGTACAAAAGATGCAACTCCTTTCTACTCAAGACCACTCATCTTTACGTCATACTGTCTTTGTATTAAAAATCAAAAGATGGGGGGATCCCTGGGTGGCTCAGCGGTTGAGCACCTGCCTTTGGCCCAGGGAGTGATCCTGGAGTCCTGGGATCAAGTCCCGCATCGAGATCCCTGCATGGAGCCTGCTTCTTCCTCTGCCTGTGTCTCTGCCTCTCTCGGTTTCTCTCTGTGTGTCTCTCATGAACAAATAAAATCTTAAAAAAAAAAAATCAAAAGATGGAACACCTGGATGGCTCAGCGGTTGTCTGCCTTCAGCCCTGAAGTACTGGGATTGAGTCCCACATCGGGTTTTCCCTGTATGGAGCCTCTGTCTGCCTAGGTCTTTGCCTCTTTCTTTCTGTGTCTCTCATGAATAAATAAATAAAATATTTTTTAAATTATTTATTCATAAGAGACAGAGAGAGAGAGAGGCAGAGACACAGGCAGAGGGAGAAGCAGGCTCCATGCAGGGAGCCCGACATGGGACTCGATCCCAGGTCTCCAGGATCACGGCCTGGGCTGAAGGTGACGCTAAATCACTGAGCCACCCGGCTGCCCCTAAATAAATAAAATCTTTTAAAAACTCAAAAGATGGTAGCCCTATGCAACTTTATCATGCAGTCTGAACCCCATTTTCCCATTTCATGGACAAAGTATGTAGACAGATATCATACTCAGGGAAGGTACCAAAAAATATCTCCATACATGATTAATTTGAGAACCAAATAAGCAGACCTGTACCTTTCTATGCTATAGTTAATCTTACAATGTTTTATGCATACCTTTTATGGAAGTAGGCTTGATATAAATCCTTAAAAAAAACAATAAAACCAAAATTTCTGTAAGTGTTGTGAGGGTTAATTTTATATATCAACTAGATTGGATCAATGTGTGTCCAGATATTTGATCAAACAGTATTCTAGATATGTTTGTTAGGGTATTTTGCATGAATTTAACATTTCAATTGATAGTCTGAGGTGCAGAGAAGAGGGTGGAGTGGAAAATCCTAGGCTTACCTCAACCAACAAATACATGTAGATAACACTCACAGCAGTGTAAACAATCTAGTAAATGACCTGAAAACTGGTGGAACAGACTCTCCACAGCAAAATGTAATGAGGAGACCACATCTAAGAGGATAGAAAGGGTAGAGATGTGGTCAGGAACCAAATGAACCCATGGGAATGCCCATGAGAGAGAGGTACAATGTGGCCATAGAGAGGGAAGAGGAGCGGACCCCCATATCAGGCACCCCGAGAATGCAGTGGAAGACAAATATCCATAACATTTGGCTTAGAAAACTAGAAGGGCCTACCTAACTTCATGAGTACTTATAATTAGTGGGGCTTAATATCGAGAATATTAAAAATCAGTGGAGGGCAGCCCAGGTGGCTCAGCGGCTTAGTGCCGCCTTCAGCCCAGGGTGTGATCCTGGAGACCCAGGATCGAGTCCCACGTCGGGCTCCCTGCATGGAGCCTGCTTCTCCCTCTGCCTGTGTCTCTGCCTGCTTCCCTCCATGTGTGTCTCATGAGTAAATAAATAAAATCTTTAAAAAAATAAATAAATAAATAAATAAATAAATAAATAAATAAATAAATAAATAAATAAAAATAAAAATCAGTGGATATAGTTCTGGGAGAGCTGAAGGCAATATGAAACAGTCTCCATCTTTAAAGGGATAGGAAAACAAACAGCCATGCTGAGATAGAACATACAAGCACAGTTTGAAACCACCTGGTATATATGGAAAGGAGACTTATTTACTATCACAGAGCCTGTGCTGGAGAAGCAGGGAACTTTTGGAGACTTCTCCAAGAACAAAATAGCTGGTGGGCACATTTCCCTCCCCGCTTCCCCAGCCTAGTTACATGCCAGAACAAGTACACAATGAACACTCTCTACCTAGCTTGCTAAAAGCAAACTCCACCTCACATTCTCCTGGGGAACCCCACTCCATTGCAGCCTGGGCAGGACTTTTCCCAGGCAGCTGCAGCTCTCCTTTCACAGCAGACCTTCAAGGACCTTACTGATTCCCCATGCTCCACCACTGTGTTCTCCTGTGGACCTGCTCCCTCCAATATACCCTTGACCAGAGCCCATTCAAAGCTGTGTCACAAGCCAGGCATTGTACAAGCAGCCATGACAATGGCCAGCACCAATCCAAAGTGACTCGTTCCCCAAGGAGAAGGGGAAGATAACCACATACATCAATCCAACTATGACTCCAGTAGAGGGCTAGAGGCAGACATCAGGTCTGACTGCAGGCCCTGCCCACCAATAAAATCTCCTCAGGGAATTACACAAGGAAAGCCACCTTGCAGTTCAGTGCTACCTATCTCTGGCAAATCTGACTCAACTCAAAGGTGGCCCCAAACTGACCCACTAACAACACAGTAACCAAACCCTGCCCAGAACAAAGAGCCATTGCACACAACTAAACTAAAGGAAAAAGTGGCTCACCCACAACAGCAGGGTGCATACAACACACATAGGAGATATCCCTGAAGTGCTAGATTCTGGTGAACAGAGGACATTACACTGCAGGGCACTATAGGACCTCTTCTTCATTAAGCCACTACCTTCAAGAGCAAGAGACATAGCTGACTTTCCTAATACACAGAAAAAGACACGGAGAGGAAGACAACATGCGGAGACAGAGGAATATGTTCTAAATGAAAACATAGGACAAAATTACATTTCTGTGTGAAATGGAGATAAGTAATATACCTAAGAGAGAATTTTAAATAATGGTCCTAAAGATAATTACTGGACTTGACAAGAGTGGAGGACCTCAGTTAGATCCTTAAAAAATAGAGAACATAAAAAAGAACCAATCAGAGACGAATAACTCAATTGAAATGAAAAATACACTAGATGGAATAAACAGTAGACTAGAGGAAGTAGAAAAACAGATCAACAACTCAGAGGACAGAGTAAGGGAAAGAAATCTAGCTGAATGGGAAAGAGAAAAATAATAATAAAAAATGGAAATAGACTAAAAAAATTCTGTGACGTCATCAAATGTAATAACATTTGCATTAAAGGACTCTCAGATGGAGAAAAAGAGAAAAAAGAGCACCAAAATGTATTTGAAAAAATAATAGCTGATGGAACACTCTGTTGAGCATCTGACACTTGACTTCAGCTCAGGTCATGATCTCAGGGTTGTGAGATCAAGCTCAACATTGGGCCTCTGTACTGGGCATGGAGCCTGCTTATAATTCTCTCCCTCCTTCTCCCTCTGTCCCTTGCCCCCATTTAAAATAAATAACTAAATAGCTGAAAACTGCCCAAATCAAAGGAAACAGAAATCCAGACCCAGGAGGCAGAGAGAACCCCCAAGAAGATCAACTCAAGGAGGTCAATACCAGGACACAGGATAATCACAATGGCAAAAAGTAGTAACAAAAAGAGAATTTTAAAAGCAGCAAGAGAGGTGCCTGGGTGGCTCAGTCAGTTAAGCATCTACCTTCAGCTCAGATCATGATTCCAAGGTCCTGGGATTGAGCCCCATGTCAGGCTCCCTGCTCAGTAGGGAGTCTGCTTCTCCCACTCTCTTGGCCCCTCCCCCTGCTGTGTTCTTGCTCTCTCTCTCTCTCTCTCTCTCTCATAAATAAATAAATATAATCTTTGACAACAGCAACAACAACAACAAGCAGCAGGAAAAAAGAAAACAGTTACATACAAGCAAAACCCCATAAGGTATAAACTGATTTTTCAGCAGAAACTTTACAGGCCAGAAGACAGTGGCATGATATACTCAAAGCGCTAAGAGAAAAAAACCTGCAACCAAGAATACTGTATTCAACACGGCTATCATTAAGAAAAGAAGGACAGATAAAGAGTTTCCCAGAAAAATAAAAGTTAAAGGAATTCATCACGAGTAAACTAGGTCTACAAGAAATATTAAAGGAGACTCACTGAGGAAAGACCATAAGCAGGAAGAAGAAAAGTAAGAAGCACAAAAGCAGTAAAGTTAGGTATGTCTATAAAAATCAGTCAAGGGATTTATAAAATAAAAAGATCTAAAGTATGACACCATATACTTAAAATGTGGAGAGGGAAGAGGAGGGAAAACTTAATGTTTTTACAATGTATTCAAACTGAAGCTACCATTAATTAATATAGACCGCTATATGCATAAGAGGTTATATATAAATCTAAGGGTAATCACAAATCAAAGAACAGTAATAGATATGTAAACACACACACATATAAAGAAAAAAAATTAAGAATATCAATAAAGAAAGTCAGCAAACTGTGAAAGAAGAAAGCAAGAGAAGAAAAGAACAGAGAAGCACTGTAAAAACCACCATAAAACAAGTAACAAAATGGCAATAGCTACATACCTAGGTACCTTGAACATAAGCAGACTAAATGCTCAGATCAAAAAACAAAAGATGATAAAATGGATTTTAAAAAAAAGCAAGACCCATCTATAGGATACTTATAAGAAACTCATTTCAGACCTAATGAAACATGCAGATTGAAATTACAATGATGTAAAAGCATTTATCATGAATATGGAAGGAAAAGAAAACTGGGGTAGCAATATTTATATCAGATGAAATAGACTTTAAATAAAGACTATAACAAGAAACAAAGAAGTACACTATATAATCATAAAAAGAACAATGTAACAAAAAGATAACAATTGTAAATATTTATGCACCCAACATAGGAGCACCCAAATACACAAAGTAGATAATAACAAATATAAAGGAAGCAATCAAGAGTAATACAATAATAGTAGGGGACTTTAACACCCCACTTACATCAATGGACAGATTATCCAAAAGAGAAAATCAACAAAGAAACAGTGGCTTCAAATGACATATTGGACCAGGTGGATCTAACAGATATATTTAGAACATTCTATCCTAAACAGCAGAATACACATTCTTAGGTGCACATGGAAAAATCACCAAAACAGATAACATATTAGTCCATAAAACAAGTCTCAATAAATACAAAGCAGGGTGCCTGGGTGGCTCAGTGGTTGAGTGTCTGCCTTCAGCTCAGGGCATGATCCTGGATCCCGGGTTTGGGGATTGAGCCCCACATCAGCCTCCCTGCAAGGAGCCTGCTTCTCCCTCTGCCTCTGTCTCTGCCTCTCTCTCTCTCTTTCTCTCTCTTTTTCACATGAATCAATAAATAAAACCTTAAAAAAATACAAAGCAATTGAAGTCATACCATGCATCTTGTCTGATCACAACACTATGAAACTAGAAACCTACCACAAGAAAAAAAAAAACTGGAAAAGACACAAAACATGGAATTTAAATAACATCCTACTAAACAGTGTATGGGTCAACCAGGAAATCAAAGAGGAAATCCAAACAAAAATGGAGACAAATGAAAATGAAACAAAATAATCCAAAATCTTTTGGTTGCAGCAAAAGTTGTTCTAAGAGGGAAGTTTATAGCAATTTAGGGCTACCTCAAAAGGCAAGAAAAATCTCAAATAATGAAGTAACAGAAAGAGAAATTAATAATCCCATTTACAATTGCAGCAAAAATAAAATACCTAGGAATAAACTTGACTAAAGAGGTGAAAGACCTGCATACAACATTGATGAAAAAAATTGAAGACAATACTAAGAAATAGATATGCCATGATCATGGATCGAAATAAATATTATCATGTCCATACTACCCAAGGCAATATGAGATTTAATGTAATATCTATCAAAACACCACCAGCATTTTTCACAGAATTAGCACAAATAATCCTAAAATTTGTATGAAACTACAGAAAACTCCAAGTAGCCAAAGCAATCTTGAAAAAGAACAAAACTGGAAGCATTATAAATTGGACCACTTTCTTACACCATACACACACACACAAAATGGAAATAAATAAATAAGTTCAAAATTAATTAAGAACCTAGATGTGAGACCTAAAACCTTAAAAAGTCTCTGAAGAGAGCACAGGTAGTAATCTCTCTGACATCACCCATAGCCACGTTTTTCCTAATATGGTGGTCTCCTGAGACAAGGGGAAACCAAAGCTAAAATACTATTGGGAGTATATCAAAGTAAAAAGCTTCTGCACAGTGAAGGAAACTACCAACAAAACTAAAAGACAAGCTACTGAATGGGGGAAGATATTTGCAAATGAAACATCCATAAAAAGGTTAGTATCCAAAATATATAAAGAACTTATACATCTCAACACCAAACCCCCCCCCCAAATAATCCAATCAAAAATGGGCAAAAGAGGGGTGCCTGGGTAACTCAGCAGTTGAGCCTCTGCCTTTGGCTCAGGGCATGATCCTGGAGCCCCGGGATCAAGTCCCACATCGGACTCCCTGCATGGAGCCTGCTTCTCTCTCTGCCTGTGTCTCTGCCTCTCTCTCTCTCTCTCTCTGTCTCTCATGAATAAATAAATAAAATCTTAAAAACAAAAATGGGCAAAAGATACAAACAGACATTGCTCCAAAGAAGAAATATACTTGGTCAACAGACACATGAAAAGATGTTCAACATTACTCATAATCAGAAAAATGCAAATCAAAATCACAATGAGAGAGCACTTTGCACATGTTAGAATGACTAGAATCAAAAGTACAAGAAACAACAACTGTTGGCGAGGATGTAGAGAAAAAGGAGCCTTCATGCCCTATTGGTGGGAATGCAAACTGGTGTGGCCACTGCGGCAAACAGTATGATGGTTCCTCAAAAAATTAAAAATATAAATACTATATGATCCACTATTTCCATTACTATGTATTTATGGAAACATTATTTCAAAAAGATATATGTGCCCCTATATTCGTCACAGCATTATTTACAATAGTCAAATTATGGAGGCATCCCAAGTGTCCACTGATAAACAAATGGATAAAGATGTGAAATAGATAGATAGATAGATAGATAGATAGATAGATAGATAGATAGATAGATGATAGACAGAAAGAAAGAATAGAGTATTACTGAGCCATAAAAAAAAGAATGAAATCTTGCCATTTGCAACAACATGGAGGAGTCTGGAAGGTACACAATGCTAAGTGAAATAAGTCTGAGAAAGACAAATACATAGGATCTCATTCATTCAAGAAACAAAAAAAGAAAAAAGAGACTAATCAAGAAAACAGACACTTAACTATAAAGAACAAAGCCGATGGTTACCAGAGGGATGGGGAAAATAGATAAAGGGAATCAAAAGTACACTTATCATGATGAGCACCAAATAATGTATAGAATTGTTGAATCACCATACTGTACACCTGAAATTAATATAACACTGTATGTTAACTACTCTGTAATTAAAACAAAAAAATAATAAATTGATATGGTGAATAAGAAGACTGCTCTCCCCAACGTGGGTGGCCTCATCCAATCACTGGAAGGCCTGAATAAAACGAAAGGCTGACCCTCCCCTAGCAAGAGGGAATTCCTCCTGCCTGTGTTAAGCTGGGAAATGGGTTTTTTTCCTGCCTTCATACTGCCACTCCTACTGAAACACTGACTCTTCCCAGGTCTTGAGCCTGCACACTTTTAGACTAGAATGACAATATTGCTTTAGTAGTTCTTAGGACTCTGAACTCAGACTGGAACTATATCATTGACCCCCTGGGTTTTCAGCTTGCCAACTGCTGATCTTGGGACTTGTCAGCCTCCATAATTACATGAGCCAATTCCTTATAATAAATTTACACATATCCAATTGGTTCTGTTTCTCTGGAGAACCCAAGCTAATATGAGTGTTAAACTCAAACTCAAAGATTAATAACTGCCTTTATCAGGTAGGTATCTAACTGTATGTCTCTTTATGAACTACATAAAATCTTTTCATGAGCTAGCATATGGCACTCCATCACTCATGCTGGAACTCTCTTTAGGTGTTTAAAACTTTCTATATATTAAAATGTAAAACATCAATGAAGGATATAGTGAGACTAAACTGGGAAGAATAGTTAGTAATGCCAATTACAGGGCAATCTCGAATATAAAGCCAACTTCCATTTTCTCACTGAAAAGGTTAAAATTTTCAAAAGGGAGGATGGTCAGTTTATACATATAAAAACATAGGGATATGTAAAAAATCGTTCAAACACCTACTTATGTTTCTTATTTCATTAATTTAAGTGGATGTTTAAAAACACACATTTAATTCAAACTCTGGCATAGGTGTCTTCAGCATGTATGAGCTGCCTTTTATTCCTCCAACAGAATGTTCCAGAGCACATCTGCTATTCTTGGTTCAAGACATGGTACTCTGTGAATCACATGTGATGCTGTCTCTGGAAGTTGGCTCTGAAGGCACAAGTACCCATTTATACAAGCAGCTTTTCCTTTTAAATAAAAATGCATCCTCCTGTAGGCATAGATTTTGATGTCCATGATAGATTTATCTCTTGTATTGTTTTTTTGAAGTGATGTTCAGAAGGTCAGTTTAGAGCATTCAATACTTGTAATTGTGAAGTCACAGCCCCCAGAATCATGACTAATTCTGTATTCAATTTCTTTACTCCCTTTTTATTGATCTTAGCACATGACCTTCACAAGCACCCAAAGCAAACACTGGGTGAGGCCATTTCAGCCCACTGTGACTGCTCTAAGCAGCACGTGAAAGGACCCAAACATAAAGCAAGGTTGTTTCTTCTACAGGATAATAACTTTGGGGAGAAAGTGGATGTCACTCCTGTCGGTATATCATAATGCAATTCTGGCTTAAAGATAAAATGTCAGTTGATATAATGACAGTTTTAACCCCTTGCTTCATTTCATCTTTTATCTATTTATCCACTAGTTAGTAAACCTGAACTTGCTGAAAGACAAACAAGTACTTTTTTTTTTTTTTTAATTTATTGCGAACACTAACAATAGTGGAAAGGCTTGTTTTTGCATTAATGTTCACCTCCGGTGTATTTTCTGCTCCATATACAAACAAGCGATCAATTTCCACCCTCCAAACATGTTAAACATCATCTCTTCAATGTCCTCAATAACACAGCGAAGACATCTTACTGTAAAATTAGTTTGGGACCCAATTATCTTATTGTGAAAAACCACAAACACCAAACAAAAGCAAACACAATATCCAAATATCTTAACAAAATAACACCCAGGTTGAAGGAAGTGTAAATGCTCAGATTCACCAATGGGATCAGAATGCAAACTGCTTGTTTGTGATTCCTCCCAATCATCTGGCCACTGGAGTATCATACTCCCACAAAGCATATGGCAGCCCTAATAAAACTGACTAACAAAATGAGTAAGCCTGAAGTGTTGGAACACTGGGACATCTCACACTCATGTCAGACCAGTTATATTTTTCACTTCCCCTCTTTCCCTAATTTTTGTCATATAAAGCTTTCTAGATTTTCCTTGGCAGTTACTAACCCTGACTAACATGTGTTTTTCACTCTCTCGTGTGTGCTTCCAAGTTTGGAGGGCTTCAGCTGCAAGCAATCCCAACATGAACAGCAGTCCAAAAGTGATTTAAACATACAGAGCTTTCTTTGCTGTCACTTTTACCCCCTATGTAGCAATATGTCTGAAGGTAAGCAATCTGGCACTGAGATGGTGCCTTAATGTCTTTAATGTCCCAGGCTCCTTCTATCTTTTGGCTCTGCCATCCTTAGATGGGGCTTTCACTTTCATTGTCCCAGAGGCTGCTGTGCCTCCAGGCATGGCATCCTCACTCTAGGCAAGAAGGGGGTAAGAGCAAAGGGCACAACACAAAGAGAAGATGCCAGCTGAGTCCATCCATTTCTAAAAGCTATCCAGGAAGTTCCATCCAGTGGCTTTCATATACATCTCTCCGGCCATAAATGGATCACATTGTTTCTCCTGACTGTATGTAAGGGAGCATGACCAAGAGGCAATAAGCCAAAAGGAAAGATCATGAGGATGAAAGAGACTAGGCCCTTCACAACATCATTGCACTACCAAACTAACTCTAGAAACATCTACCTCCTGTGGTCTTGTAAGCAAATAGATATCCTCATGGGTTAAGCCAATATTACAGGAGTCTTCTGTTACTTGCAGCTGAAAGCATTCATAATTCATATCCCACTCTAACATCAACCTCCATGAAAGTAACAACATTCATTGTTTTATCTTTATGGCACCTCCTTAGGGTTCTGGTACTCTGGATCTGCCACAACCAGAATGTTATATATTCTCCTCTTCCTAGCCTTAAGGAACTCATCATCTAAGACTGACAAGATAAATGAGCTAAAACTAAGGTAAAACCAATCCAAAAGAAATAAAAGCAAGCAAGGAAAGTAAAGAGCTAGATAAATATCCGTGCTAGGTAATGTGAGGGTATAAGCTTAAAGAGTCTTATTATTTTTGGTGGGAAGATGCATCACCTTAGCTTAGACTAGCGAAATTAAGTTGTAATCAGGAGGGTGTGTCAGTTAAAGTGTTTGATGAAGAGGAAAAGGAGACTGTTCTCCACATTTAATTTGGCAGAGGATGTGGCTGTGGGCAGGGGAACCCTGCAATGAAAATGTCCCGAGGCCATTGACCAATATGGTAATACATCCAAGGCAGAAAAGTTTGCTTCTGAGTGGACAGAGGTAGTGATATAATGATGTCATCAAAATGACAAAAGGCACAGATAACAGGGAAACAAGGGCTGATTCACCAAATCCAAGGATCGCAGAATTACAACAACCCTCAGGCGAGACTTCAGACTTCTCTCTCAGCTTCCAGTTTTCCTGAGTTTAACACCTTCTCCAGTCAAAATGCAGCCAAAGTGATCTTTTACTAATTCAAGTATTTCATATCCCTCCTTTGCCTAAAGATCTGCAATAGCTCACCACTGCTCTTGTGATAAAAACACCAAAACTTTACCAGCATCCACAAGGCCTTTCATGATCTGCCCCTGCCTATCTCAGCCTCTTTATCTCCTACCACACTATCCTCTCCATGCCCTACCTGCCATCTTCCTTCAGTGCATAGATCCTATCCTACTCTCTGAGGCCGCAAGACCACATGACACTACAAGCATCTTTGCTCATCTACTGGCTACTCACACTTGGCTTCTGAGATTATACTTCGTTTCACAGGGAGGTCGTCCCTCACCATGCTCCCCTCCAAAGCCAATGTGATATACTTCCTGTAGAACTCTCTGCTTCCCCTTTCATAATGCTCATGACACTCAGGATTAATTGGTTAATGACTGTCTTCTGCTCTAAATTGTAAGAGCCATGAAAGCAAAGACCACGTCTGTCTCTTCCACCCAGATTCTGGCATATAGTAGGTTTCCATGTACACACATTGAATGACCAGTGGTCAATTATCATTATGCTGATGCCATCTTGGAAGGCAGGGCTTTTAACAGTTCAAGGACACATATGAAAAACAGACTCATGAAAAATTAATAAAGGCAAAAAATTATTAAGGATGGTTTTAATGATTGGGATAAACCTTTTTCTATTTCAGTTAGAAATCAAGGGGAAGTCAGTGTCCTTCCAAACATGCTTGTGATTCTGTACAACAAAGTTTAGAGTAGTGCTCTAAACATGAAGGAGTTGGACAGCCCTGGATTTGGATCTCCGAATTTGTACTTCTCAGCTGTGTGATTTGATATAAACTTTTAATTTCTCCAAGCCTCAGTCTTCTCATCTGTGAAATAGGGGTTTCAATAGGGGTTTGTGAGGATTAACTGGCATGATATAGGGAAAGCCTTTACCCCAGTGCTTGCCACAAAATAAGCATGGACTAAACATTAGTGGAGATTATTTGATATTTATTATTATCAGAGACACAATATAAATAGGACTGGATTAAAAATGTAAGAGATTAATAAACATTACACAGTATTGTTACAGATGTTCCTATTGTTATTTGTGGCCAAGGAGCACTAGTGCTCTTAGTGCAGTTAGGTAGCTCTATGTTTGTCTCAGTCACTACTCTGGCCCAATGCCCAGCACAGTGCTTCGCACGTGGTGTTATGCAGAAAATGCTTTCTGAATGGGTACTTGAATCACAGGTCTAAATCAGTGTGATAATGCAGACATTCTTATAAGAAAAATACGAAGAGAAAGGCAGTGTTCAGCAGAGGAAGAGATAGGAAAGAAGAAGAAGATTGTTTTCATTTAAAAAGAAATAATAAAAGCTTTTAGGCAATAAGATTAGAAGTTCAATTTTAATGGCACAAGAGAGAACTCATTGAGAATCTTGTGCTGTGACATGGTCAAAGCAGAAGCCGATAATGAAGGTGACAACATTCAGAACCATCACATCTATGACCAGCTTTTAGACCCTGAAAAGTTGATTAGAACATTCCAGGAAAGCGATGCTGTGTCATTCCAGAGGAAGACTGTGAACCTTGCTCTCACCTCTCACCCACTAATACTGCTTTCTCTACCAGTGTGGTCTTTATCAAGTGAGGGCTTCTGTTCTCTCTTCTATCTTGTTCCATGACAATAATACCCAAAGTGCTTTCCACCCCTAAAAGGAAGCTCTGGTGAGTGCCTTATTATAACTATTACATGTAACACAAGGCCTGCCACTAATATAAGGCACATAAGAATAAATTACTCAAATAGGATGGAAAAGCTATATTCACTTAAAGAAAGGCCCACTTTCTTGAAACTCTGTGGCATTGGAACCATTTAGAGTTTGCTGTCAAGCTTCCTAGCAGTGCTCATTACCTTGGTTAGCAGTCCCCCTGGACTACTGAAGGCTCAGATGAAATATATAATTATATTATATATATATATATTATAAATATATAATTATAATATATAATATGAAATATATAATCACGGGCTGCAATGTCTAAGTACAACAGGATGATTTAAAAGCCCATACTAGCCTTCACCCATGATATTCATCTCTTCCTGTCTATTTTTTTGTGATCCAGACAAAAACTTGGAATGCAATCTGTATATTGATATTCCCTGAAAAGGATTTCAGCAGCTCTTCAGGAAAGATTGCTCAAGCAGTTTTAGAAACTCAAACATTCTGCATTTATGGTGTGTATAGGTATAGTTTCTGTGTCATAAAAATAAAGCCCCACTAAATACAGTCTTCCACTCTTGCCACAGCTAGAATATCTGAGAGTGGGTAAGTGCATTTCTTTTGGTATGAAATAGACTGGCTTCACCTCTCAGCTTCCCACAGAACTCCACAGGAACTGGATGAAGTATTCAACTTTTCTGAGCCCCAGTAACACCATTAGACAAATTATGTTATGCATGCCTGGCAATGCAAGAGCTCAATAAATGTTACATGTCTTTGATATTAATGTTGCTACTGAGGCTGTTATTGTAGTTGCTCTTTCTGGCAGAGACCACTAGTGTTCACCCAGGCACACAGCTGGGCACGGCTCTCAGCTCTAAGACACTTAGGTGGGTCCAAATGACTGAATTCTAATAATGTAATATGGCAGAAGTAATATACACCCCTTCCTGGAAAGGCCCGCAGAAATCTTCCAAGCTGTCTTTTACTCTTTCCTTTTCCTTTCTCAACAAACCTGATGGCTACTTGTTGAAGAAGTTAGAACTACAAAGTGGAAGGAGCATGGACACTACCCAGGAACCTCCCAGGAGAGTCACATCTCCGAAATATATGGAATGCATTCTGAATGAATAAGACATAAACTTTTTTTTTCCTGTTGAGTTACCTCAGGGTAATTTGGCATCACCTGGCACACTGACATTTTGGTCTATGTAACTGTTATGGAGGGCTGTCTCATGCATCACAGGATGTTCAGCAGCATCTCTAGCCTCAAACAATCAGATGGGTAGTTTCTCCATCAACCATGACAGCCAAAACTATCCCCAAACATTGCCAAATGTCACTGGGGTAGGGGTGGGAGTGGGGGTGGGAGTGGGGGCAAAATCACCCTTGGCTGAAAACTGGAACATCATTATCACTGTGGTCCTCACCATCCTCATTACTGGTAGTCTAGCCCCTCAGGACCTCTTTATAATCTTAGCCCTGAAATTTCAAATGTAGGTCCAGGATATCTTTTAGGAGAAAATGTTAAATGTCACCAAAACTTGAAAGACAAGGGTTCACTTGATAAACCCAGGGTTTTAAGGGACCAAAGAACAAAGTCAAAACCAAAATAAACATAATAACTAAAAATAAAAATAAAAAAGTTGGTTTGATCATTTTGGTAGCCTAGAACAAAACTTCCTTTTCAAAAAGGAAAACTAAACATCAAGGTCAAGGGATTTCAATGTGTTTAACAAACATATGAAGGATATTTACTATAAGAAAGGCACTGCGCTGAACATAATGTGAATAAAAGAGACATAGTCTCTGGTTTATTTAGATGAAAGAAATAAAAATATGCCAGGTTTTGCTAACATCCCAAACATACCTATTAGCTGACACTGTGACAGGCAAAACTCTACAGATACCCCTGTAGAGCTCCTGTTCCAAAATTCTTCTCATCTAGGTGCTTTTTTGAAGGTACTCTGCAGGCATAATTTAGATGAATTGACCGCTGGCTTTAACATGGGGAGATTATCTTGGATTACCTGAGTTGTTCAGTGTAGTCACATGAGGCCTTAAAAGCACAAGTGGGAAGGAGAAGAATAAGAGATGGTAGATGAAGATGCAGGACAGATGTCACCGATGGGAAGTCAGAGATTCCAAGCACAAGAAATTCAATGTGTCATAATAACTCTGAGATGCAGGAGCTCCATGTGAGGACTGAAGGGAGGCCAGTAGGGGCTGGTCATCTCCAGCGAACAGCCAGCAAGGAAAGAAGGGCTTCAAACAACCACAAAGAACTGAATTCTGCCAACAATCTGAGCTTGGAAGTGGTTTCTTCCGAAGAGCCTCCAGAAACAAGCACAGCCCTACTCATACCTTGACTTTAGCCCCACAGGACCCATATTGGGTTTCTCTCCTACAGAAACTGTAGTAAATATATGTTGCTTTTGGCCACGAAGTTCATGAAAATTATTATTGCAGTGAGAGAACTAATACACCACTGATGCCTTAAATATTGCACAAGACAATAGGTTGAAGAAAATGAATATGAAAATATGCCGTATCTTTCATCAATCTTGAGTTTGCTAAGTATTTGATTAGGTGCCCATTGGTGGAATAAGTGAATTCATTCCTATATTCATACACTTGCTTAAAAATATATATTGAACTTGATGAGATGAGCACTGGGTGTTATGCTATATGTTGGCAAATCAAGCTCCAATTAAAAAATAATAAATAAATAAATAAATAAATAAATAAATAAATAAATAAAATAGAATCATATTTCTAAAAAAAATTAAAATAAAAATATATATTGAGCACTTCCTCTATTAGTCCCTAGGTGAGGTGTTAAGGATACAATAGTGAAAAAGATACTGTCCTTTACTTCTTTTTTTTTTTTTTTAATTTTTATTTATTTATGATAGTCACAGAGAGAGAAAGAGAGAGAGGCAGAGACATAGGCAGAGGGAGAAGCAGGCTCCATGCACCGGAAGCCCGATGTGGGATTCGATCCCGGGTCTCCAGGATCGCGCCCTGGGCCAAAGGCAGGCGCCAAACCGCTGCGCCACCCAGGGATCCCTGTCCTTTACTTCTAATTGCTCATAATGGAAGTGGAGGATGGAAACATGACAGCCAACAATAATACAGAGGATGTAATAAGAACCCAAACACAATCTTAATATAAATATGATAAAAGTATGAACATAGGGCAAGGGAGCAAGGAAAAAAAAAACATAGCTAACATTTACTGAATACTTGTCTCATTCATCTTTGCAAGTCAATAAAGTAGAACCATGAACCTTCCCATTTTGCAGATGAAGAAGCTGAGGCATAGGCAGGCAAAGAAAACAGGCCCAAATCAGAGTCCATATGTAGTGGAGCTGAGATTTTAACCCAGGTGGTCCTACTCCAGAGCCCATGCTTTTCCACACTTCACTGTGCTCTCTCTTGATCCATTACAGTGGGGTGGCTCCAGAGTAGGGCCAAGAGTTGGGATGGGTATATTTATCAAGGAGAGAAGGGGCAGCAGAAGGAAATACCATCAGTAAAGCCACAGATTCAGGAAGAAGGTGTATGATGTGGCATATCCAGGAAACAAAGGAGAGTCTTGTATCGGGATGAGGAAGGATTGATGGCAGAAAAGACTACAGCAGAAGTTGTCCTAATTGAGCCCTTGGATCAATCAATTGTTTGATTTCATTGTAAAGCTAGCAAAAGAACCTATTTAAGAGCATGATAAGGCACATAATTTCCAGCGACTTGAATATGATTTTCACTATTGTTTCAGGGGATATTTGGTGGATACTTTTAGGCGCCCATGATATAGTCCTTGAGTATAATGATATTTATTAATAGAACTTAGAAAATACCCTTGAGAATACAGCATAATCCTAAAAGATTCTATGGACTCCAAGGAAACCAGGAAAAAAGTGCAGATGCATGCAGGAATTCAGCTCTATCTTCCATTTGTAAAGCTCTTCATATCCTAATCCATATAGTTACTGCTCAGGTTCTGAATTGTCATAGTTTACAACAAAGTAGGCAATAAATCTATATGTTAACTTGGGGGAAATGTCTTGATAGCAGCAAACCAACTCTTTAAATCAGTAGATAAATATGGTGTATAGAAGCAAAAGCATTTGTTGATCAAAAAACTCAAATACTCTATTTTTTTTTAATTTTGCCTGATATAAAAAGCATCATCACATGCATTAGACATTGTATTCTGTGTTATTTACTATGGTAGCCACTAATCATATGTAACTATGTAAATTCAAATAAAGTCAAATTGAATACAGTTTCATTCCTCTGTCCCACCATCTCACTCCAAGTGTTCAATAGCCATGAGGCTTGTGGCCACTGTACTGCTCAGCATACATATGAAGTATTTGCACCACTGCAGAAATTTCCATTGGAAAAAAAATAAAATTTTTATTTAGATAAAAGTAGTGATTTCGTCGATATGCCTAATGTGATTCAGTTTAATCTTAAATTTATATAATTAAATTGATCTATTGTGGGGTCTTACAAGGTTCTGATTTTTTTTAATCAACTATATGTATTCCATTCCACTTAGTGTCTAGAGATAATCCACCAAAAGACTCTCAATAGTCAAGACCAAGCAGTTAGGCACCAGCTCTGTTTCAAGCTCTGTGCCAGGCATTTCACATCTGCTGGGTCACTGAAGTCTCATGACTCCTTGGAAGGCATGGCTATCTCCACTTCACAGATTACAAGACTGAAGCAAAGAGAGGGCACTGCATCTTTTCACAGATAAAACAATCATGTATTTCTTCCCAAATAGATCCATTGCTCCTAGAAGAAATAGAGTACATAGACTGAAGAGCTAAGCTTTCCACTGATGAGGTTCACTCAGAGGGAAATCAGAGTTCTTTTTCACATAATTGTGGATTTTCTTTTTTTTTTTTTTAATTGTCAAAATCATCCTATTCTAGCAGTGGCTAAGAAGTGACTCAGAGTAGTACAGGGCAAGGGAAAAAAAGGAAGTCTGCCCAGCTGGAAGCACTGAGTCAGATATGCATTATCTTCAGTCCCTAGGAGCTCCCTACTTCTGCCAGAAAGATACCCAGAGTTACTTTGCTACAACCTCTCTTATCCAATCTCTGGAAGGAATGTAATTACTTTATTTTATTTTATTTTATTTTATTTTGTTTTATTTTATTTTATTTTATTTTATTTTATTTTGAGACAGAAAGAAAAAGAGAGAGAGAGAGCTGGAGTGAGAAGGGGCAGAAGGAGAGGAAGAATCTTAAGCAGGCTCCACGCCAAGCATAGAGCCTGCCATGGGGATTGATCTCACAACCCAGAAATTATGACCTGAGCCAAAATCAAGAGTCAGACACTTAATCAACTGAGCCACCCAGGCGCCCCTTGACATTTATTTTTAATCTGATTTCCCCTTCACAAAAGCATGCAGGGTCTGATACCTAGCCTCTAAGATTACATCCAGTGATTTTCGCCCCCAGGTAGTCATCTCCTGGAGAGAATAGGGCTGACCCGTGTAACCAATAGGATTTTACAGAAATCATGGCATGTCACTTATGAGGCTAGGTCTTAAGCTTTTACCTTGTTATCTCTGGGGAGAAAGCCAGTCAGCACATGATAAAGATACTCAAACAGCCTGTGGAGAGGAGCCCACATGGGGGTTTACCTCCAACAACCACCACCACTGTACAGGCATGTAAATGAGACACCATGGGAGTGGATCCTCCAGCCTCAGTCAAACCTTCAGATAACTACAGACCTGGCTGACAGAAATGTAGAACGCCCCCCACCCCCAGCTAAGCCTGTCCTCAATTCCTGACCCCAGAAATAATATGAAGAAATTATTATTTATTGCAGTTTTAAGTTAATTCATTTTAGTATAATTTGCTATGCAGGATTAAATAATTCATACTGAGGATTTCTTGAGCTTTGTCCAGTGGCATCTCTATAGATGAAACATCTCCCATGCTGCTATATACATTTAGTTCTCTCTCCATAATTATGTCTTATCTTAGCACCCAGGCTGTAAGCCTTTTGCAAGCAAGCACCACTTCTCATACGATGTTATATTCTCCCTTCTTGTGCTTATTGATTAAGTGGGTTCCTGTGACTTTTCTTCTTTCCCTTTCACCACTAAAATAATTTTCCTCAATTCTTGGGTCTCTTTGCTTTGGAGTTCCTTTTTTTCCCCCTCCTAATTGAGTAAAAGCCAGAAAAACTGAACATGTCTATCACAATCACAAAGTGTGCATGGCACTCAGTGACAAGAGACCACATAGACTTTTCAGTGACCAGAGAAAGACTGCAGGGATCCTTGATTAATTTGTTATGAATACCTCCTCCCATCAGTAAGCTGCTACGCATGGGTGAAATAAATTACATTAGCAAATTTGCTTATTATCTATTTCCCTCCTTCTGAATATAGGCTTCACCCATAAACTAAATTCATTCCATACTTACTAGACATGCAAGGCAGGATGGGTGATGCAAGGACTATATATTACCTGTTTTCAAGGAACTCATAATCAAATATGGGAGACTTATCATAAAGATGCCAATATTTACTCATATTCACTTATATACCTCAATAGTACATTAACAAATCAAAGAAAGTGAAAGCTAAGGGCCAAATGAATGGTATACACCAGTGTTAACAGATCTTCAAAAGGACAGGTTATTGCTGTAACCTGAATTGATCAGGGTAGGCTTTATGGAGGAACAAAGTGTTAAGAAAGTTTAACAGTGGTAGATGTTACTGTAGATGCTACCTGTTTCATCCAGTTGTCCTGGACACAGAGATGCCTGCACATCTCCTTGTGTTTGGGCAGAACGATGTGACCAGCTGTACCCAAATGGGGTGTGAGAAATAGTAATGTATTTTTGTTTTAAGATTTATTTCAGAGAGACAGCACACATAAGAGGGGGGAGGGCAGGGGGAGAGGAAGAGAAGCAGACTCCCTGATGAGCCAGGAGCCCAACGCAGGGCTCCATCCCCCAACCCTGAGATCTTGACCTGAGCCAAAATGAAGAGTCCAGTGCTCAACAGACTGAGTCCCCCAGGTACCCCCAATGTATTTCTTTTCAGGGTCAAATCAGGGAAAAATCCATGTTTAATTCTCCAGTCTCTCTTCCTTAAGAAGGTAACATATTTTGGCTGGCACAAACAAAGGATGCTGGTGGCTCCATCAGCTTGGGTCCCTGAATAGCTACAATAAGAAAAGCCCCCTGACAACCTGTGTTGAACATGTACCATGAGCAAGAAATAAACCTTCCTTTGTGTAACACCACTGAGATTTAGAGATTGATTTGTTACTGCAGCAAAATCTAGCCTCTCCTAACTAAAACAGAAAGATTGTTAGTGGATAGCTGATAATCTTTAGATGTAGAGAGGTAGAAAAATGCAAACAATGGTAGAAGTAGTTTAAAAGTCGTATTTAATATGACCTTTCTCAATGACAGATCTATGTATATACTAGGACATAGCTTGTTATGACATATTTTAATAGAATTGAAGGTTTTTAAATAAAAACATAAAGAGGGTTGGAAAGTCAGCAGGAGAATGAGCTATTGCCCTCGGGTGATCATTACAGATCTCAGAGTAACAGGATTATTGATGCCTTGGTCAGCAGCATTCCTTTTTCTTCACTTTCTTTTTCTTTGAGATTACAAGTCATATATTTCCATTTGGAAAACAGTATTTCATAACCTCTAAACCTAACATGAGTCCTGTGAAACCCTAGTCTACAGTTGAATGGCCAAAAATAAAGACTTGGAATTCCTTCAAAGCTATCCCATTTTACACAGCAATGCTTTCTCTCTCTACCAAGAAAGTGTTCCTGCGTGATGAATTCCCCTCTCTCGCTGTATATTACACTTACGGCTCTATGCCTGTCACTCCCTATTCTCTTCCTAGTTGTTTGTGCCTTATTAAATTCAGCACTGAAGCAACCAATAAGAAGGAGAGAAGCTCAAGAAGCTCTTTCTTTTATAATCAGAGCTCCCTGTTTTCTAGAAACAAATAATATTTTCCAATCAATTCATGAGTGGGATTCATTGTCAATTCGCTTTCTTTGTAACATACTGTTTCTCCATGAGCAGCAAATGGTCTTCAGTGAGGACATGGTGATACATTTTAGCTGAATTTTTCATATGGACATTATCTCTCCCATGTTACCTCCTCAAATCAAACCTCTTTGAAATTGATTTGCAAATAGAATTTAAGAGTCTAAAGATAAAATCAAATAGCCTAGCCATTCCTGCATAATATTCCCAAAGCTCCCAGCCAGTTATCTCAGGATATGAATTACAACATCAGGCAGAAATTCAAAGGCACATCTAAGCTCCAAATATCTTTAAATATATGTGTGTTTGAGGGCAAAGGGATGGAGGAGTGAAGGAGGAGAAGAGGGTACTTCTGAAAAAAACTTATTTTAATTCTGTACCTTTTGGAGTGTCTCAGTCTTTGGCCTTTAAACACTATGCTAGTTCGGCTTTGAAGAGATTTCCAGGTCAACCAAGTCCCAAGGAACTGACCTCAGATTAGTCCCTTATCTAAATAAAGGTTCTGGGAACTCAACAGGTGAGGCTGAGTTGTGAAGTTTTACTACAGATTCAAGATACCCTTAAAATACCAAACTTGAAGATCACATCTATTTCACCTAAATCCTTTAACTACTCTGAAATATCAATTCTTGTGATTTTTGAGGAACATTATTCTTATGCCATTGGTTTGAAGCTCAAAACGTATTAGTAAGTCTCTTTTGTTCTAAGTAACAGAAACCAAGTTATACTAGGATAAGATGGAAGAGAGGTTTATTAGAAAGGTACATTAGTGTCTCAGAGACTCAGAGGCAGAGATGCAGCCAGCTTCCACAATGCCAGGAAACAAAGGGCAGGCATGAAACCTGGGAATACAGCCTCCTTCTTGGTTACCTATTCCTGAATCCCAAATTCCAGGTACAAAAACCTTACAGGGCCAACTGTGGATTAGGTATCCAACTCTAACCAAAATAACTTTCTCTAGAGAACCATGTTGTGATGAAACATGGTTGCTCAGGCCTAATGGACCACTCTCACAGAGAAGGAGGAGAGTCCTTACAAAGAAGAGATGGTTCGTAGACTCCACAGCCACTCCAGAAATACCAATGCAGATAAGTGGACGCCAGAGTTTAGGTAGGGGCCACCACGACTGCGAACTGTCCCACCCACTTTTTCCAATGATGGGAGTTGACATTTCCAATGACAGTCGAGTACTCCTGTGTGACACCAACAGAGGATGGTCCTTTCTTGATATCTGGAAATCTTGCACGCCTCACTATTTTGTACCTTCTTTTTTCACATTATAACAGGGTCATTTAAATAAATTCCATCAAAACCACTTTTGCATATTTTAATATTGATTTCACAATGACAAATTATGGACAGCATTATGATACCACCATAATGGATGTTCTGTTCAGCTTGTTACATCACCACCTTAGGAAAAGTCCCCTAGAATTTCTATCTCTGAGGACCATCTCTTTTCATCAGCCTGCATGCTGTCCAACTGAGAGACAAAAGCAACTCCCCTGCCCATAACAGCACCAGCAGACTAACAGGATTCTTCTTCACCACAATGTTCTCAGCATTTTTTTTAAATAGTCAACTTTTTCCAACACAGAGATACTTTCAAAATGCTATTCTGTTTTTTAAAGGGCTCTACAAAAATTGGGGAGGTGTCCAGGATTGGTGACATAATCAATATGTTATCCAGGAACCTAAACACCCTATCATGACTTTTATTTTTATTTTTTTATTTTTTTTTATTTTTATTTATTTATGATAGTCACAGAGAGAGAGAGAGGCAGAGACATAGGCAGAGGGAGAAGCAGGCTCCATGCACCGGGAGCCCAATGTGGGATTCGATCCCGGGTCTCCAGGATCGCGCCCCGGGCCAAAGGCAGGCGCCAAACCGCTGCGCCACCCAGGGATCCCCTATCGTGACTTTTAAAAGGATGATGCTGAGGAAGATACCAAAGGAGTCGGAAAAATTAGAGAAAAACCTCTCTGATGATATGAGCAGGCAAGCACATTTTGTAAAATCATGCTGAAAAGGACTGTATGCCGTACCTGCTATGTGTCCCTACTGGTGACACACTCCTGAAAAAAGCTTTAAGTTGCTATAACTGCCTACTTTGGTTCATTTGTTGTATGAATTCCCTGCTATAAGCAAATGCTTTCACTTCTTTCTCCATTTCATGAGCACTTGCTTCCAAAAAAAAAAAAAAATCTGTTGGTATTAACTCCACATGGATTAAAAACTTATAGCAGGAAGGCAGGAAGCTAATTTTCTAACATGAATTGTCCAGCTCAGAGGCCTATAATCCTGTAATTCAGTGTGATACCACTACACTTTGACTCCAATAATAGGTACTTTGTGTGAGACACCTTGGGGAAAGGGCAATCAGGTATTTCACATCAGTGGGAGATCCTTCTCCCTTTGTCTTCTCCCCCTCACACACCTTCTTTCCTTCTCTTTTTAATTCCTCTATCCCCCACCAAAAAAAATTCTCAGGAAGCAAAAATATAACCCTCTTTGTATTTTTATAAGCTGGCCAGTTGTGCTTCCAGGTTTCTGGGGTTTTTAAACACAGAAAATCACACCTTAAAAATAATCCCATGTTATTCTCAAAAATAATTTTTCTTAGTCATTAGCCCATAACACCAATTTTCCTTTTAAAGCCTTAACAAAGCATAATCAACATTTTTGGAGACAAATCCTTACTCAGAATGATTCAAAGAGGATACAAATTTAATGATCACCCTGAGAACCCAAGTAATACATCCCAGGAAATAATAATAAAATTTATGGTGGCCTTAAAATTGTTTAACTCCTTTCAGGAATCTCTGAATTATGAGGTAGTAACATAACCAAGGACTGGCAACAACTCACAAAAGTCCAGAAGAGTTTTGCCTTTGAGTTTGTAGGCAAAGATGCTTAAATTGTTTCCCTTCAAAAAATAAAGATTATTTATTATTTACCATCCTGTGCATCAGACAGTCCTGCAACATGCCTATAACTCTTGTGTTCTTAGGTTTGAGCTTCAAGGTCTTGTAATACATGGGGAAACTAGTACGGTAGTGAGCCAACTAACTTGTTTTTTTTTTTTTTTTTCATGTATGTTTTTGTTTTGTTTTGCTTTGCTATGTTTTATAAGGAGAGAAAAAGAGAGAACACTCCCAACAGCTTCATAAAGAAATCTGCAAAGCAGCACCAAAGTGAATGAATCAGAACACAGAAGGATACAATTTTTCCCTCTAGATGATTATACTAGGAGGAAGAAAGATTTGAAACCACTGAATGATTTTTCGGATAACCACCTCTGGCGCTCTCCAAAGAGACACATGCAAAGTTGGGCAAGTTGTTTTCTGTCCTGTCAGGAAAATATTTAGTAACAGCCTTGTAAGTAAGTACTCACAGCTGCCCCAGGGAGCTGTGGATTTGTTTGTAATGTTGTTTCTTTCAACAAGTTCCTTTGTTGCTTTGTGTGTTCTCCCACAAAGGCCTGGCCTTCTTTTGCAGATAGATTTACCACTCTCTCTGCGTGAATACTGTCTGGAAGTACACAGACCAGCCAAGCTGGCTCCATCTGATGGTCCTGGCACCACAGGACCCTAAGAGTGACCTACAGAATGGGAATGGAGAAATTCTTATTGGCTGACCCCAGGGAATGTGGTGAAGCTTAGCTGGCTAGTAGCTGTAAAGTCTTTTCAAGAAAAAAAAAAACACTATTTAAAATACTAAGTATTAATTTTATAATTTGCAAATGAAGAGAAGTATTACCTGGCTTCTCATTTCAGAAGGTATTTTTCACTAGCAAATTCCTTTATAGAACTTAGTTAAACTTCTGTGATGTATAGACACTTGAAGAGAAAGCTGAGCAGCTGGGATTGGTGCTACAGCTTTTTAAAACGTGGTAGGCGACATTTGTCACTCCCAAGCAATTGCCCAAAAACCTAATATCATGGGTTTTTGTAAGACATATGTTAAACGTTATCCCCACTTCCCAACTGTACCAAATCAAAAACTCACATGTATTTCTTAAGGCGTGAAATTATTGAACTTTATTGAGCACATTTCCACTTACTACCTCTGTAACCTTGAGCATGTCATTGAGCCTCTGTGAGTCCTTTCTGCATCTATGTAAACGATGTTAATGATAACATCTACATTATAGGGTTGTGAGATTTAGGAAAGAATTAAGTAAAATGGAGGCTGGCATTTTATTAAACTCCAAATGACTGTCACTGTGAGCAGCAGCACCATCATCTTCCAGTAATACCAGTGCTCCTTTAAGGAAACACTTCTGGAAAAGCTTTGCATCCTTGGTCTAAAGCCTTCCTTCATCTAAAGGATCTTCTGGACTAGCAACCAAATCCTTGAGTAGCTTCGAGAGCTCTGCGAACCCTCTGAAACTAAACGTGGGCCAGGTACATATTTTCTAGGAAAGCTCTTCATAACTTTTTTTTCTTCATAACTTTTATCACATTCAGAGGTTAAGAATCACTGCCATAGGTCATTTCGCTTAACTTTCTTTCCCTTCTTCCACTAGAGAACCAGAGTCCTCTTTAGTGCAGAGTAGCCAGGCCAAGGACAGAGCAAGGTGTCAAGCTTCAGCTGCTGCTTAGGCTCCACTGTGTCCCACCTTGTGTTAACCTCCTCTCCCAATGCTGTGATCCTACCCCAGGTCGCTTCTGCAGTCTCCATGCATCCTCATTTCAGGATGAACCATGACACAGGGCAGGAGGATTTAAGAGTATCCAGGCCAATGCTCTGAGTAACATCAAGGCACCTCTGTGGCACTGTACTGTCATAGAAAGATCATGACCTTTGAAATAAGAAGGCTTGGGTTTAACTCGGTTCTACCACTTACTGGATGTATGACCTTGGAAATGTTTACTTAATCATTCCTTTGTCACCTATAAAACACTGGCAGTAAGAATTATTTCCTGAGTCCTTAAGGAGAGAAATGAGATAACACAGAAAATATAGAAAAATGGCAGCATAAGTATAGTGACAGTGGGCGCTCAACAATATTCTCTTCTCATTCCTGGACTTCAACCTAGTTACCTTGGTCACCTGCATAGGACCCAAATCCCTCTCGGAATGAGCTCTGGCCCTCATTGGCTTCTTTATCCTCCTTCCCACCTGAACCCTAGAACTTCCTCAGAGCTACAGACTACTGCCTTGAAAACCTTTTCTGATGCTTACTACTTGCCTGACATTTGTCATTCTGTACATTTAGAGCTTCTGATTCCCTACCACAGACTTCCAACTACCCCTAGGGCCACCTTCCTACAGCCTATGACACTGGCCACAATACTCTCACCCCCCAGACTTACCACTTATTTGAACTACTGTCCATCAGCTTACTGTTGAAACACCACGGTAGGTCTGCCAGACTCAACCTGGAGACACGCCTCACCCTCGAATCCATTACCACAGTGCTAACTGATTTGCTGTGCTTGTTTTGTTGTTGTTTTTTATTATAGACTTATTTCTTTATTTGACAGAGAGAGAGCACGAGTGGGAGGAGGGGCAAAGGGAGGTAGAGAAAAAGATGCAGACTCCCCACTTAGTACATAGAGCCTGATGCCAGGCTCAATCTTATGACCCTGAGATCATGACCTGAGCCAAAATCAAGAGCAGGTTGCTTAACCTACTGAACCACCTAGGCATCCTTGTTCACCATGCTTGTTAAAAAGGGACCTTTGATTTAATGCACATCTAGCACTGCATATCATGAAATTTATCAAATTCAGGTTAATAGAGACCAAAAAATGCCTGGATATATGACGGTAAAACTTGAAAGCAGTGTAACTGAAAATAATGGCAAATATAATCTTTTTGAGCTCTTAATGTAGGCCAGACACTGTCCTAAGTATTTTACATATAGTCTTGCATATGATCCTCATAATAATTGTATGCAGTAGCTGGGATGCCTGGGTGGCTCAGTGGTTGAGCATCTGCCTTCTGCTCCAGTCATGATCTGGGGTCCTGGAATCAAGTTCCATACCAGGTTCCCTGCAGGGAGACTCCCTCTTCCTATGTCTCTGCCTCTCTCTGTATCTCTCAGGAATAAATAAATAAAATTTTTAAAAATTGTGTACAGTAAATGTGATTATAATCTCTCTCTCTCTCTCTCTCTATATATATATATATATATGTTCAGGATTCATTAGTTACAGCTCTCTGAATATGTGACCATATTGTTTGTTTATTTGTTTGTTGCTTAAAGACTTATTTATTTATTTGAGAAAGAGAGAGAGAGAGAGCGCACCTGAGGGGAGGGGGAGGTACAGAGGGGGAGGGAGAGAGAGAATCTGAGGAAGACTCCACACTCAGTGCAGAGCCCAGTGCAGGGCTCAATTCCAGGACACTGAGATCATGACCTGAGCTGAAATCAAGAATTGGATGCTCAACCAACTGAGCCACCCAGGTGCCCCGATGTGACCACATTTGATCATAAATTATTGACTCTGCAGCTCCATGTGAAAACATAACCTAACCTCAACCCACTTGAGATGATATCACTGTTCCTTTAGCAAGTAAGGGATTTTTCAATCCTGGGACAGATAAAATTAAATAGATCATAGAGTCATTGAAACCCATGGTGTTCATACTTTCTGGTTAAGTTAGGAACTAAGACAATCTGAGTGTTTGGTGTCAAGTATTTGTCATCTTTAGAAAATTTATACCATATTTAAGAACCATTTAAGAACAGATTAACTCTGTGATTCCAGTTTCAAATGTGTAAAGGGTTGATAACTGACTTCTGATTTTTGGTAGAAAGGTTCAAGAGAATTTGACAGTAAGTGGTACTGACATGTTTAAGATCACTGGACTAATTATGTTTATGAGTTTAGTATATATAAGTCAAGATATGGTTTAAGGGGATCCCTGGGTGGCTCAGCAGTTTAGCGCCTGCCTTCGGCCCAGGGCGCGATTGAGTCCTGCATCAGACTCCCTACGTGGAGCTTGCTTCTCCCTCTGCTTGTGTCTCTAAACACTTGTTTAAAAATATCTAACATTAACAAACATTAATTTAAAAATCAAACTAGTATAAACATGCTCTTCTGCATACAAAAGTGCCCCTTTAGTCACTAAAAATTGACACTGGACAGACCCACAAGCAAAAGTAAGGAGTTCAAAGCATAAATCTGGTTATGTCACCTTGGCCTAATATCCCCTTTTGGTTATCTGTTACACTTAGGAGAAATCCCAAACTCCTAACCAAGGTCTAAATTGGCCCTGCTAAATTGCCCCTGCATACTTATCCTACCTCATCTTCAACTATCTTTCTCCTTCCCTAACACACTCACTATATCCAGTCATATTGGCCTTTTCTCTCTACCTGGTGCATCGCAAGTTCATTACAGCAGCAAGGCCTTTATATTTGCTGTTCTCTCTAGCTGGAATACTTCTCCCAAGATTTTTTGCATGGCTGGCTCCTGTTTAACATTTAATTCTCTGCTCAAATGTCACCTCCTCCAAAAGCCTCCTCTAATTGTCTCTCTCTCCAATAATCTCTGACACAGTAATATAGTTGAAAGTCTTAGACATATCCTCGATGTCTGAATTATTGTGCTCATTTATTGGTTCACATATTTATTTTCCTTATTCCGCAAATAAAATAAAAGATCAATGAAAGTAAAACCTTCTCTGTCTTTACTAAAATTGTGCCTCATACATATTAGGTGCTCAATAAATATTTGTTACATGAATGAATAAGTTTAAATAAATAAAACTTGCCTTTGCCTTAAGTGCAAGGTTATTTTAAAAACATACCCCTACATAACATTGAATCTGTAAGACCCAATTATTGGGGGTTATTTGATAAACATGATTATGTTACTTTGGGGTTAATGTCCATGAATTTCTGAAAATAGGCCAAATGCCAAGCAGAGCATACAAGCAAATATGATCCCTTCCCAGGACACTTGCCATCCAAATTATAAGCATTCAAAAATCTTGGCAAGATGCCTATGCTAATAAGAAAGTGATCCAATATTCATGAGAATTTGAAAAGCCATTATTTTTGCCTGAAATCATCTTGGCTTTTCCATAATTAATATGTCATTATCATCACAAGGCTAAGAGATTAGGATGGCAAAAGCATTGTTTCATATAACAACACTCATTGGAACAATAGTGTTTCACAAAATACTACGGTGACTTTTGATAAAGAAAAGTAATCCCAAATAATCCCAAAAATAATGAATTTGGAAACTGACTAAACAGAAAGAAGATAGAAAAATTGACATTAAGACAGAAAGGTAGGTGTTTAAGCTAATCAAGAAACAAGAAAACATGTTCTGGAGATACCTGGGAAGAGACAAATTCCAAGTACTCATGAGCCATGGGAAATAATGTGATCAGAGTCCTACATTCTGTACCTAGTGTTCCTTCTTTCAGAGTTCTTTTTGCTTTGGTCACAGAGAAACTGGTGTGCTTTAGTGTTTGCTAATCCATTCTTCCATTCTTTCAACTTTCTATCTCTACATCAAACAAGAGAAGTAGGTATCTCTAAACTATAATATAATAGCTACTGGTGGATAGAAAGCTCAGAGCTCAGAGCAGGACTATTCTTAGTTTAGATGGTCTAAAACAACTTCCTCCCTCCTCCTTTTTCCTGCTTTGACCTCACATGTACAGATTTTATTAGACTTTTTTGCTGTTGTTCTTTCCAGATGTGTCTCTTCTTATGAGTTGGTAAAATTTGCTGTGGAAGTGTTTTGTGATAAAAACAATGAATAATTTAGTTAAATTTTGAAACTCCGTCTTACCAAAAAAGGTATGTTCTGGGTTCTTACCAGATTGTAGTAAATGTCCAGAAATAGTTCAGAGCTGATATATTTCCAGAGAATTGAGGAACAGGAGAGCAAAGAATATATAGAAACAAGGAGCTGGAGCACCTGGGTGGTTCAGTGGTCAGGCATCTGACTTTGGCTCAGGTCATGATCCTGGGGTCCTGGGATCAAGTCCTACATCAGGCTCCCCAGAGGGAACCTGTTTCTCCCTCTGCCTCTGTTTCTGCCTCTGTCTCTGTGTTTCTCATGAGTAAATAAATAAAATCTTAAAAAAAAAAAAGGAATTTTAGTCTACCTTTAACTACTATTTTCTATGATTCTATGAAACATAAAAGGAAAATTTCCACATATAGGTAGATTGATGGATGTTTAAATGGATGTTTAAATGGAAAATAACTGAACATCTGAGATAAAAGGAAACTTAGAGATGTCAATTCTAATCTCCTTGAGTTGGACTAGGGAAAGTCTAAATCCATAAAATCCTTTTAATTAACAGAGATTAAATGACTTTTCCAAATAAACAGGAAGTTAGTAACTGAATCATGTGTGGCATCTGGGCGGTACTTTCCAGGCCATAGGTTTGCTAATACTTGAGGAACTATGAACATTGGAAGAAAGATTTTAGTCTGACAATATTTTACCACTGAAGAACAAGTTCTGAGCTCTACAGACACAGGAAAATAGCATGTTACCAATTAAAATACATTTAAGCACTTAATTTTTCTCCAACTACATTCAATGAATTTACTCTTTATTTATTTTAAGTAAACATTTCCTGAATGTTTCAAATGGTAGCAAGGAGATAATGGTATAAGGGAAAGCTGCTTCACATTCAGTAGAGGAATATACAGTTTATAATTACATTTCCACATGTCAAATTCCAATCCAACTGAATTTCTTCTGTGATCAGCATCAGCATATCCCAGTTCCTCCTGACATCCTGAGCTTTAGATTCTTTTATAATTTTTTAAAAGAAATAATGTATAGGCTTATTGATCTCCTTTAAATTCTAGATTTACAATAACATTGCAAACTTCTTCTATTTCTTCAATGATTCTTAGCAGGAAAAATAAAGTCACTGAGTATTTATATTAAGGAAAAGTTTCATAGTTGACAACCAACTGGTTGATGCATATTTCAACACATTAGATAGCATATTTCAACACATTTGATAATACTCAATTGCATTCAATAACCTTATAAAGAGGTACATCCAAAGTCAGCATAACTTCCATATTAAAAAAAAGAATAATAATTTTGCTTGGATAGTATAGAAGCAATACTCATAACTTTTTCTTTTTTTACTTTTTATTTTATGATAATTATAGATTCACATGCAATTGTAAGAAATAATATGGAGAGATCTCGTGTACCTCTCACCTAGTTTTTCCCCACAGTAGCAGCTTGTATGGTGTGGTAAGATACCATTCCCAAGATATTGACATTGATACAATCCATCAACCTTACTCACATTTCACCAGTTTTACATTCACACATTTGTGTAAAGATCCATTTTCAGTAGCTACAACTTATTTAGCACTTCTATGATCCAGTTAATACTTATAAAAACGAATTTACTAATAAGGAAAGTAAGACAGGTGGCAATAGTGAGGATGTGAAACTCTATCACTTAATTCTGAAGGCAGAGTTCTTTATACTATTCAGTAGATGTGAGAAGTCTGCATGTCTGTTTGGTTCATTTTTAGAATTTTGTATATAGCTATTCCCCAAAATACTCAAATAAAATATTGGCAAAAACAGTTAAGTAAAATAAAGGAGAATATCAAAACCATGAATCAAAAGAAGAAGCAAATAAGGTTAATATAATTCAGTTTAGCTCTGAGCTTCTTGGTAGACAAGGCAAAAAGGTAAATAGGGTGAGACATATAATCCTTACTGTTAAAGAGGAGAAAACACTGATCTTTTAGGATGCAGAAATTTAAAAATGTATATATGTATGTGTATATGCCCCATGCTTGCTCCATCTCATATTTTTTTATTCAAAGTTCATAAATGCCCAAAATAAACTCTGACAAGGTAGGCTTAATATATCAGTAAAACTGTTTTAAAAAAACACCCAACACAGATGGTACCCATACTTGTGCAGAGCGAGATATAATGTATAGACTCATTGAATCACTATGTTATACACCTGAAACTAATGTAACATTGTGTCAATATTTCAATTAATATATATTTATATATAAGTATAAATAAATATAGATACATATTTATGCTCTACTTTCCAAAAATGACTACTATCATTTCTTCCACTATACACTCATGCTGCTCCTCTTTCAAGGAGTGGAGTCTGTTTCTCCTCTTAATGATGAGCTTGGCTGGCCTATTATCTCTGGCCAATAGAATGTACATGTGTAAGTGTTCTCATTCCATAGGTAGTAGTTAAGAAGCCTAGTAGCTTCCACTTTGGAGCTTTCTGGAGAAGCTAACTGCTATGATGTAAAAAAGCTCACACTAGACTACCAAATGAGAAAACACTTTGTGGTGAGATTGAGATGATATGGGCAGCATCAACGCACCAGATACATGAGTAAATCCTCCTTTGACCACCCTGGCAGAAAAGCTACAAGCTAAATGCAACCTAGTGAATGATCCAGCCTATTCCAAATGAAGCAGACAACTGGCCAGTTAAGTCACACTCCAATTCCTAACTCATAGAACCCTGAGAAATAATGAACCATTATTGTCCTATGTCACAAAGTTCTAGGATAGTTTGTTAAGAACAACTGATAACTGGGGCACCTGGGTGGCTCAGTGGTTGAGCATATGCCTTTGGCCTAGATCATGATCCTGGATTCCTGGCATTGAGTCCCACATTGGGGTCCCAGGAGGGGGCCTGCTTCTCCCTCTTCTTCTGCCTATATCTCTGCCTCTCTCTGTGTGTCTCTCATGAATTAAAAAAAAAAAAATAGAACAACTAATAACAAATAATGACCAAAATATAATCTAAAAATTCATTCTGTAAGTTTGGAAATTTAGATATATGCATCCAGGAGCTAACTGCAATCCTCCATAGAACCCAGGGGAAGTAGCCAGTAGCCACTTCACCCACCTTGTCCTTCCAGTTTACTCCAGTGGTAAAATCAGGTTGCTAGAGTCTCTCTAAAAAGAGCTGGTACACAAATCTGGTGTTGAGAATTTTGTAGCTGCCATCTGAGGGATTAGCACCCAGATCACTAGCTTTGCTAGCCAATGGGCTTGCACTCATGAGTCCCACAGGACTAGAGCAATTAAAAAAGCAGTCTTAAAATGGGTGCAGGAACACCCTTCCTCCATAGCTATACATTTAGGCTTGATGCACAGGAAGTAGGCAAAAATGCCTATCTTCCAGTGTCTCCCTGGAATGTTACAAATAAAAGAACAAGATAAATCTCAAGAAACTAATTTTAATGAGATGGAGATAAGTGATTTACCTAACAGAGAGTTCAAAATAACAGCCATAAAGGTGCTCCCCAAGGTTAGGAGAGCAATGCATGAACAAAGTAAAAATTTCAACACAGAGATAGAAAATATTAAAAAGTACCAAACAAATCATAGAACCAAAGGACACAGTGACAGAACTAAAAATCCAATATAGGGGTTGAATAGCAGACTAGATCAAGCAGAAGAAAGGATCAGTGATTTTTAATACAGGATGGTGGAATTCATTCAATCATAGGAGGAAAAGAAAAAAAAACGAAAAAGAGTAAAAATATCTTAAGGCACTGTCAAGCAGACCGCTATATACATTACAGGGCTATAGGGGACTCAGAAGGAGAAGTGAGAAAGAAAAAGACATTAAACCTATTCAAAGAAAACTGCCTGAAAACCCCCCTAACCTGAGGAAAGAAAGAGACATCCAGATCCAGGAAGCCAAAAAATTTCCAAAAAGATGAATCTGAAGAGATCCACAGCAAAACACATTATAATTAAATTGTCAAAAGTTTGAGATAAGGAGAAAATCTTAAAAGGAGCACAAGTAAAGCAACTTGTTACTTAAAAAAAAATCTATAAGACTATCAGTGGATTTTTCGGCAGAAACTTTGCAGGCCAGAAGGGAGTGGGATGACGTATTCAAAATGCTTTTAAAAAAATGCCTGCCAACCAAGAATACTCTATCCTACAAAGTTGTCTTTCAGAATTGAAGAAGAGATAGCATTTTCTAGAAAAACAGAAGTTGAAGGAGTCCATTACCACTAGATTAGCCTTATAAGAATTGTTGAAGGGAGTTCTTCAAAATGAAACGAAAAGATGCTAATCAATTATATAAAAATATATGATAATATAAAACTCACCAGTAAAGGTAAATATATAGTCAAATTCAAAATACTCTAATATTGTCATGGTGGTGGGTAAATCACTTAAAAATCTAGAATAAAGGTTAAAAGATAAAATTTTGGAATTTTTATTTTAATTTTAATGGACATACTATAAAAAGATGTAAGTTGTGAAATCAAAAACATAAAATGTGGGAGGGCAGTAAAAATATAAAGCTTTTGCATGCATTTGAAATTAAGTTGTAACTAGCTTAAAATACAATATTATGAATATATAAGTATCATAATATACACAAATATATATAAATTATATAAATATAAGATGTTTACATAAGTCTCATGATAACCACAAAGCAAAAACCTAGAACACTGAATAGATAAATACAAAGAAATAAAGGCATACCCATGCAGAAAATAATCAAATCACAAAGGAATAGAGAAGGAGAGAAAGAGAGGAACAAAAGAATGACAAGAGTTAGAAAATAATTAACAATATGGCAGTGTATATCCATAACTATCAATAATTACTTTTTAAAAATTTTTTTAGAGATTATTAATTTATTTATTTATGAGAGACAGAGAAAAAGGTGGGGGGTGTGCAGAGACACAGGCAGAGGGAGAAGCAGGCACCATGCAGGGAGCCCAATATGGGACTGGATGCCGGGACTCCAGGATCATGCCCTGGGCCGAAGGCAGGTGCTAAACTGCTGAGCCACCCAGGGATCCCCTAATTACTTTAAATGTAAATGGAATAATTTATTTATTCCATCAAAAGGCATTCATTTGTCAAAAGTCAAGGAGTGGATGAATGACTTAAAAAAAAGACCCAACTATATTCTGCCTACAAGAGACTCACTTTAGCTTTAAGGGAATGTATAGATTGAAAATGAAGGGATGGAAAAGATATTCCATGCAAATAGAAATAAGAAAAAAGTAAAGGCAGCAATAGTTATATCAGACAAAACAGACTTTAAGTCAAAAACTATAACAAGAAAAAAAGAAGGTTATTATATAAGGAAAAGGAGTCAATTTATCAAGAGAATATAGCAATTGTAAATAATTATGCACTCAACAAGAGAGCAAGTTAATATACAAAGCAAATCTTAACAGATCTGAAGAGAGACATAGACAGTAATACAATAATAGTGGGACTTTCAATATCCCACTTACAACTACTCAGACAGAAAAACAAAATAAGGAAACATTGGACTTAAACTATGCACAAGGCCAGATGTATCTAACAAACATATATAGTACATTCCATCCAAAAGCAACAGAATGTATTTTTCTCAAGCACACATGGAACATTCTCTAGGATAGATCATATGTTAACTGACAAAACAAGTCTTCATGAATTTAAGATTGAAATCATATCAAGCATCTTTTCCAACCAAAATGGTATGAAGCTAAAAATCAACTACAAGAAAACTGAAGAAATCACAAGAAGTGGAGATTAAACAACATGCTCCTAAGTGACCAATGGCTCGAAGAAGAAATCAAAAGGGAAATATACAAATATCGAGACAAATGAAAATGGAAACATGAGCTACCAAAACTGATGAGATACAGCAAAAGCAGTTCTAAGAGGGAAGTTTATACTGATAAATGCTTACATTGAAAAAAAAAAAAACTCAAATAAACAACATGAAAGTATTCTTCAAAGAACTGGGGGAGAAAAGAATAAACTAAGACCAAAGTTAGCAGAAGGAAGGAAATAACAAAGATCAGAGTGGGAAATCAATAAAATAGAGACTAATGACACAGTGGAAAAGACCAATGAGGCTGGATTTTTTTAAGACAAACCTGATAAACCTTTAGCTGGACAAAAACCAAAAAGAGAACTCAAATAAATAAAGTCAGAAGTGAGAAAGGAGACATTACAACCAAAAACACAGATATACTAACGATCATAACAGATGATAATGAACAGTTATATGCCAACAAATTATATAACCGAAAAGAAATGGATAGATTCCTACAAACATACAACCTACCAAGACCGAGTCATGAAGAAATAAAAAAATCTGTACAGACCAATAACTAGTAAGAAGACTGAATCAGTATCAAAAAATTCCCAAGCAAAAAAGAAAAAGAAAAAGAAAAAGAAAGAAAAAGAAAAAGAAAAAGAAAAAGAAAAAGAAAAAGAAAAAGAAAAATCCAGGACCAGATGACTTCACTGGTGAATTTAAAGAAGGATTAGTATCAATCTTTCTCATAGTCTTCCACAAAAGAGAAGACGAGGAAACATTTGCAAACTCATATATGAGGCCATCATTACCCTGACATCAAAGTCAGACAAGAAACAAGGAGGGAAAAGTACAGGTTAATATCTCTGATGAACTTAGATGCAGGAATCCCCCAAAATATTAGCAAAACAAATTCAATAGTACATTATGGATCACTCCTCGTGATCAAATGGGATTCATCTCAGGATGCAAGGACGGTTGAATATATACAAATCAATCAGTATGATAGAGCACATTAACAAAGTAAAGGATAAAAAGCATATGATCACCTCAATAGATACAGAAAAAGCATCTGATAAAATTCAACAACCTTTCATGATACAAACTCTCAACAAACTGGTTATAGAAAACCATACCTCAACATATTAAAGGCCATATATGATAAGCCCACAACTAACATCATACTCAACAGTGAAAGGCTGAAAGCTTTTCTTCTAAGATCAGAGACAAGACAAGAATACTTACTCCTACCACTGTTACTCAACATAGTACTGGAAGTCCTAGTCAGAGCAATTTGCAAAAAAATAAAATCCAAATCAGAATGCAAGAGGTAAAATTGTCTCTGTTTGAAGATGACATGGTATTTTATGTAGGAAACCCTACAGACTTCATACACACAAAAAAAGGTAATGAATTCAGTAAAGCTGCAGGACATACAAAATTAATATAAAATAATCAGTTGTTTCTGTATACTAAAACTGAAATAAGGGATCCCTGGGTGGCGCAGCGGTTTGGCGCCTGCCTTTGGCCCAGGGCGCGATCCTAGAGACCCGGGATCGAGTCCCACGTCGGGCTCCCGGTGCATGGAGCCTGCCTCTCCCTCTGCCTGTCTCTCTGCCTCTCTCTCTCTCTCTCTCTCTCTCTCTCTATGTGACTATCATAAAAAAAAAAAACTGAAATATTAGAGAAATTTTAAAAATAATCCCATTTATAATAACATCAAGAAGAATAAAATATTTAGGAATAAATTTAACTAAAAAGGTGAAAGACCTGCACTCTGAAAATTACAAACATTGTTAAGAGAAATTAAAGAAGACAAAAATAAATGGAAAAATATTCCGCATTTATGGGTGGGATATATTAATACTATTACAATGTCCCTACTACCTAAAGTGATCTACACTTTGATCAACTGTCAAATTTCCAATGACATTTTTCATAGAAATAGAAAAAAAATCCTAAAATTCATATGGAACCACAAATATTTCAAGAGCAAAGCAATTTTGAGAAAGAACAAAACTAGAAATCAAAATTCCTGATTTCAAACTATACTATAAATCTACAGTAATTTTAGAAAGTATAATATTGGTATGAAAACAGACATACAGATCAGCGGAACAGAATAGAGAGCCCAAAAATAACCCAAAACATATAAAGCCAATTAATTTTTGACAAAGGAGCCAAGAAAGTACAATGAGGAAGACAGTCTCTTCAGTAAAATGTGTTGGGAAAACTCAGCTGCATGCAAAAGAATGAACCTGGGCCGCTATCTTATACTACAGGCAAAAATCACTCAAAATGGATGAAAGGCGTGACATAAGATCTGAAACTGTACATAAGATCTGAAACTCCTAGAAGGAAACACACAGCAGGTAAGCTCCTTAACACTGGTCTTGGCCATGATTTTTTGGATTTGACAGCAAAAGTAAGGCAACAAAAGCAAAAATAAACAATTGGGAGTATAACCAGGAAACTAAAAAAGTTCTGCACAGCAAAGGACATCATCAACAAGATGAAAATAACATTGGAAAATTATTTGTAAACCACATATCTGATAAGGGGTTAATACTCCTTTACCATATTTTACCCCAAATACAGTAAAGTCATATAACTCAACAGCAAAAAAATAATAACCCAATTAAAAAAACAAAAGCAAAGGACCTGAAAAGACACTTTCCTAAGGAAATAATATAGACGGACAATAAGTACATGAAAAGATATTCAACATCATTAATCATGAGGGAAATGTAACACAACCACAATGAGACATCACTTCATACCTGCTGGGATGTCTATAATAAAAAAGACAAGAGATAACATATCCTGGCAAGGATGTGGAGCAAAGGGAACCCCGATACACCATTAAAAAAATTTTTTTATGTATGTATTTGAGAGAGAGAGAGAGAGCAGAGAGAGACAGAGCATGAGTAAGGGTGAGGGACAGGGGGAGAGGGAGAAGCAGACTCCCCTGCTGAGCAGGGAACCCAATGTGTGTCTTGCTTCCAGGACTCTGGGGTCATGACCTGAGCTGAAGGCAAATGCTTAACTGACTGAGCCACCCAGGAACCCCTCTTGATGCACTACTAATGAGAATGTAAAGTGGTACAGGTACTATGGGCAATAGGGCAGACAATTTCCTCAAGCAATTAGTAATAGAAGTACCACATGATCCATCAATCCCACTTCTGAGTACATAGCCACAGGAAGTGAAATCATTATCTTGAAGAGGTATCTGCACTTCCATGTTTACTGCAGCATCATCTCCAATAGCTAAGGTATGAAAAGTATTTGTTGATAAATGAATGAAGAAAGAAAAAGTGGTATTATTATCATTTAGCCTTAAAATATTATCGAACCTTTAAAAAGAATGTATATTATTTAGCCTTTAAAAAGAAGGAAATTCCACCACTTGTGACAATATGGATGAAACTTGAGGGCATCAAGCTAAGTGAAATAAGCCAGACATAATCAGACAAATACTACGTGGTAACATATGTGGAATCCAAAAAAAAAAAAAAGTCAAACTCAGAAACTGAGCATAGAATGGTTGTTGCCAGGGGACAGGGTGGGGGTAGGGGGTGAAATAAGGAAAGGCTGGTAAGAGTACAAACTTTCAGTTAGAAGATGATTCTGGTCTGAGGATCCAATGCAGAATATGGTGACTATAGTTAATAACACTGTATTGTGTAAGTGAAACTTGCTAAGAGAGTAGAGCTTAAGTGTTTTCACCAAAAAGATCAATAAATAAAGAGGTAAATATGTGAGGTGATAGTTGTGTTAATTTACTCAATGGTGGGATCCTTTCACCATTGTATATATACATATAACAAATCATCACATTGTACACTTTAAATATGTTTAACTTTGTATATTAATTATATATTAATTATATATAACTATATAATATATAATTCATCTTATATATTAATTCTAGTTCAATGAAGATGAAAAAATTAAAAATAAACCTGTTTGTACAATAATTAAACACTTCCAAACAAGTAGTCCTTCTTATATGATTGCATTATGTGGAAGGCCTAGAAGCAGCGCTTCCAAATGAATTCATCAATAAACATAAAACAGGAAATTAACTGCTCTAGTTTTCCCAGAGATCCTATCTAGGTCAAACTGCCCTAGGACAGATGATTAAGTTAGTTTAGGTCCAATTCAGGACTACATAACATGGAGTTATGTCTTAGGCCCCTCGGGCAACTTGGAGCCTTCCAGGGTCAAAGAAGGCTCGCCAAAACCCAAAATCAATAGGGCCATTTAAATGATGACATCCCCAGTGGATAAAGATATTTGACTCCACACATCAGTGGCATGAGCTACTGTTCTGAGAATTCACCAATAGGTCCAAGATCCCATTAAAGCTTTTTAATTTCTGCTTAGTGATATTAGGATTTAATTGATGCCAAAGACACCACCTGCCACTAGACAATGATGTTGTGGCAGTCAGTAGAAAATGTCTTACACATACATCTTCCCAGATACGCCAAGGAATTATACTGACTTGGCAAACTACTTCCACTGTACAGTAGGTCTTTGTTCTTTTGCCTGTCCATCATCCATCTCCCCACTCCCTCTCTTCTTTTACTAGCAACCCACCTTTCCCTTGGGAAACTACTCCACCCCTATTCCTAGTCCACGTTGCTCAGGAGGAATTGATTCACCCAAACTTCAAGGGATAGTTGTGGTTGATTACCTTAGGACAGTGTGAATAAGATCAAAACTTTGAATTTTCGCTCGAACTATCAGAAATGTGAATCTCTTGTTTCCTGCTTGTGGGGTTGCTGAACTGGAGGGCTGGAATAGGTAGGTATATACTACTGGAAGCGCTCTTGCCATTAGGGTGAGATACTGCTTTAGAACAAACAGTGGAATAGATCATTTGATCTTCTGGAACCAGCAATTCTAGAAATCGTGCGCCTACATTTTGTTCAGTATATAAGCCAATAAAATACCTTTTTCATTTAGTCCATCTTGAGTTGTAGTTTCTATCTCTTGCAATCACTCTCAGAAACTGCTAAAAGATGAGCCAGTGCTCAAACTATGGGTTGAGGGAATGCCATTTATTTTCTACAACTGTACAATTTGTTACACTCCTGTTCTGAGCCTTATATCAAAAAGTGCCAAGGCATTTAGACAACAGCACTTCTACAAACAATATCATACTTGATCTTCATAAAGTTAACTTGGCCATAACAAAACTGAGTTATTCATGGAACACATGGCTCAATGTTATCCATTAAGTCAAACATGGCACTAAGAATGGAACCTAGCACTTCACTAAAAGCAAGACTCCTTCAGCTTAAATCAATGGACTTTTCAGATTATTTGATTTTATGGCTCCCAAATGTCAGTCTATACACTGGGAACACCTACCAGGATGTGGCCAAATCGTCAACAGTCCACAGAATAATGAAGAAAATAAAGATTCTAATAAGGATTATGCAAATTCTATCACTTGTTAACCACTAGGACCCAATTGCTCAGGAATGGGTAAAAAATTTTTTTGTTAGTCAAGAGATAATGTGAGCCATGGCAATAACTCTGAGAGTCATTTGGATGAGAAGATTAAAGAAAATGAAATGAGCACTTTCTGAACTATCTTGAAACAGACACAAAATGCAGTCACTGCATCCAGAAAGTTAGGATTCCTGATACGCAAAGCTCTGAGGCCTGGCAAAAATGTCAAAGACTAAAGTCATTGGGGCTTTTAGAACACTTGAAAAAAAAAAATATTTAAACTATAGAAAACTGGGACGCCTGGGTGACTCAGCGGTTGAGCCTCTGCCTTTGGCTCAGGGCATGATCCTGGAGTCCCAGGATCGAGTTCCACATCAGACTCCCTGCAAGGGGCCTGCTTCTCGTTCTGCCTGTGTCTCTGCCTCTCTCTATATATCTCACATGAATAAATAAATAAAATCTTAAAAAAAAAATAAACTATAGAAAACTTGCAAGAATTATATCACAAATTTCCATATGCCATTCTCAAGATTATCAATTGCTACTAGTTTTCCACATTCATTTTTCCTCTCCCTCTCCATCTCCCTCAAATGAAAAGATTTTTTTTTCTAAATCGTTTGATTGTAAGTGCTGAAAGTTTATAGAATATGGTAGAAAGCACTCCAAAATGGTGTATTTGGCACCCACTTTGACTGAAGGGTTATTTTAAGCTAAAGGCAACTTAAGAGCAAGGGGTGAGGGGCTCTTTACCTCCTTCTACTTGTATGAAAATAAAGTGTAAATTTCCTCTTCTGTAAAAGGATAGTTCCATTTATTTAAGGAAATGTCCATTTGTAAAGCTTGCTTTCTTACAAGGAAGAGAGCTACTCCAGGAGATAACTCTTAATACCTAAGAGACTCTTAACTGCATAACCAGCTAACTTTTACTTGCTATCCATTTCCTTCCCCACATTTCATAACTTGCCCAGAAGCCCCCAAACCCCTTCTTCCTTGCTTATTAGCCAAAGACGGTGTGTAAACCTCAACCATCTGGCCACCTCCTAAAGCCACATTTGTCTTTATGAACCCCAGGGCCAGTTCATGTGTACACAAGTAATTAAAACTGTTTGTTCTCCTGTTAATCTTTTGTCCTTTGGCGGTGGGCCCCAGGCACTGAACCTAGGAGGGTGGAGGAAAACAGGTTTTTCTTCTCCTACAGTGTGATAACAAAGTCTTCAAAGAAGAAAAAGGACCCTCTCTCACATAACACCAGTGCAATGATCAAATTCAGGGGCTTTAACATTAATAAAATACTGTCTTACACATAGTCCATATTTACATTTCTTCAATTCCAAGAATGTCCATTTTTTTCCCAATCCAGGTTCATGCTGCTTTTAATTGTCATGTGTCTTTTATCTTCTAGAATCTGGAAGAGCTCCTCAGATTTTTTTTTTTTTTAAGATTTTATTTATCTATTTGACAGAGCTGGGGTGGGGGGGGGGGGAGAAAGAGAAAGAGCACAAGCAGGGGGAGGTGCAGAGGGAGAGGGAGAAACAAACTCTCCCCTGAGCAGGGAGCCCAGTGTGGGGCTGGATCCCGGGCTCCATCCCAGGACTCCTGGATCATGACCTAAGCCCAAAGCAGATGCTTACTTAACCCACTGCGCCACTCAGGCTCTCTTCTCCTTAGATTTTCTTTGCCTCCCACTCATAGGATAGGATATTTACGCTGATTGTTTCCTAAGGATTAGATTCACACTATACATTTTGGAAAGGCATACTACTTATGTGATTCTTACTGCATTCTATCAGCTACAACCTGATGGAAGTTGTTCCCACTGCTGCTGATATTAGCCTTAATCCTTTGGATAAAGTGATAGACACCAGGTTACTCCCTGTACCTGTGTACGTGGGCACTGTCCTCCAAAATAGATCATAATAAAGCCTTCATGCGAGAGATGCCCTCCTGACAGGTGGAGGAAAAAAGCATCCCTATCTCTGAAGACAAGAGACACCAAGAAGAATTCTTAACTAAGTTTTCCCCAGTTGAACTACTAGCTCATACTCTCTGACCAAACATATTTTCCAAATGACTGCCTCTCTTCATCAAGTCTAGTGTAAAAATACTCAGGTCTGTTTCCTGAGGCCCTCATTTCCTTGTAAAGGTTTCCATGTCAAGTAAAACTTATATTACATACATTTGTATGCTTTCTCTTGTTAATCTATTGTCAGTTTAATTTTCAGATTCAGCTGATGAAGGATAGTTGGAGGCAGACAGGCAAGGACAACCCCATCGACAACCCCATCCACCCACCCAGGACCTGTCCCTGCCCTAAAAAGGAAACCACCCTGGAAGGAACCCTCCATCCTTTCCCATGTGATAGATAGGTGACAAAAACCTGATTGGATGACTGACATAAGGAGGGTTAATCAGATTAAAACAGTCAGCTAACAAGCTAATAAAAACCCCTAGACTTAAAAACTATGGTGGCAACCCTCTAGTGTCCTCTTTCTCTTTTGAAGCTTTGTACTATCTCTCCTCTATTGCTCAATAAGCCTTGCTTTGCTGCCTATCACTCTAGGTCTGATCTACCTCTTCATTCTTCGGAGCACTATGACCAAGAACCACTGGTAACAAAGGAAAAAATCCTGAAACACAGCCAGGGACTCTAAGAGGGCTGAGGAAAACTTTGTTCCCTTACAATGTAGATATCTAGAAGAACTAGTGTGGAGACATATTTTGAAACTATGCGAATATTTTGTTCCCACCAAAATTTTCAATGGTTTAAATATTGAGTCTAGTCTGAATTATTATGTAAGTAGTTATAAAATAGTGATTTCCTTCAATCCAATAGCTCAGGGTTCAAAAAATCCTGGCTCTCCCCAAAATTAACATATTTTTCCAATCCTACCATAGTACAAAATAATTTCAGAATTGTTCCATCAACACTACTATCAACAGCAAACTTACAAAAGTTCAAGATTTCTTGCTGGTCCTTTTGTCATTAGATGGAAGGTACACAGTCAAGGTACTACACTCAAAAAAACAATTGAATTAGTATTTCTTTTTTTCCTAATGTGCTATCATGTCACCATTTGATATATAGTTGGACTGATTTACTGTTTTTATTCAATTTCCCCCAATATTGTAATTTTATTTTTTTCTGAGCATATAAGATTTAAATACATGATTTCAAAGTCAAAACTAAAACTATAAAAAAAAAAAGATATCACTCCCTTCCCTAATTTCTCTGATCCCATTCCCACCCTGTAGGTTACTAATTTTATTTCTTCCAGTTTATTCTTCTTGCACTTCCTTTTGCAGAAATAATCAATTGATCGATTGATAGGTGATAGACACTCTTGTTTCTCCTTCTTTCTTACATAAAATGTAGCCTGCTATATATACTCTTTTGTACTTTTGGCACTAATAATATCTCTGGGACTCACACCATTTCAATTCATAAGGACCTTGTTTATTCTATATTATAGCAAATCACTGTAGGGACTATATTGGGACTCATTCAAATAATCTTTTTTTTTTTTTTTTAAGATTTTACTTATTTGAGAAAGAGAAAGGGCACGAGCTGAGGGAGAGGGAGAAGAACACTCCCCGCTGAGCAGGGAGCTTGACAAAGGGCTGAATCCCAGGACCCTGGGATCATGACCTGAGCCAAAGGCAGAGTTTAACTGACTGAGCCACCCAGGTGCTCCTCAAATAATCTCTTTTCTAACAGGCATTTAGGTTGTTTCCAGTATTTGATAAGTACAAATAATCATGCATATAAGTTGAACATACTTTCATATGCTTAAGAACCATTCTTACATCAATTTTTGTGAATTATCTAGGTCTTTTGCTATTTTCCTCTTGGATTTTTGCCAGTCTCTCTCCTCAATTTATAACATCTTTTTTTTTTTTTTGAGATTTTATTTATTTTTTTAAAATTTTTATTTATTTATGATATGCACACAGTGAGAGAGAGAGAGAGAGGCAGAGACACAGGCAGAGGGAGAAGCAGGCTCCATGCAGGGAGCCCGACGTGGGATTCGATCCTGGGTCTCCAGGATCGCGCCCTGGGCCAAAGGCAGGAGCCAAACCGCTGCACCACCCAGGGATCCCTCTCTCCTCAATTTATAATTATTTTTTAAAGAATTTAATTATTTATTCATGAGAGACACACAGAGAGAGAAAGAGAGAGAAACATAGGCAGAAGGAGAAGCAGGCTCCCTCCGGGGAGCCTGATGCAGGACTCAATCCCAGGACTCTGGGATCACGACCTGAGCCAATGGCAGAGGCTCAACCGTTAAGCCACCCAGGCATCCCTCAATTTATAACTCTTTATATATTAGGCATGTTATTAGCTTTTTCTCAGTAATATATCTTGCAAATATCTTCTCCCAACTCAACACTTACAGTTTGACTTTATGTTGTTTGACAGGCAAAAGAGAATTTAAAAAATTTTTTAATTTTATACAATCAAGTTTTAGTGCATCTGGATTTTGAATTCTAGAAAGTCTTTCCTTACACCCAGGTTATTAAAACAACAACAACAACAACTCCTCTACTGGTTAAATTTCAGTGGGCATGTATGTAGAAATAAAATACTATTTGCCTACTGACCTCTGGGCAATTTCAAAGATGTGTTAAACTTTTTTTATTTCCATAGAACCTTCATCCCTAACAACATAGCTTTCATTTTCCCTAACTCCAGGTTTCCTTGGCAGGCCAGTTTCACCAGAGGGCTGTGAACTTAAACCGAAATTGCCAAAGAAGACACTGCTCACTCATCACAACTGCAGGAATCTTTTTCTCGAGCAAATAAGACTGTGTAGTGCAAATCTGTTTTAAAATCACACACTTTTATAAAGCAAGGATTACTTGCATTATCTTATTGTCTCTCAGTATGTGCACTTTCTCTTATTATATAGTGATGCGTGTTTTAGAAAAAATAGAACTACTGTTTAGTAAAAGCAAATAAAAATTTCAGGACTGTTAACAATGAGAACGTGTTAGTCTTTCAGTAAAGACCTATGGAGAAAAACCTTCTTCAATTAGACCCTGCTAACTATATTTCCTGTTTGTAATGTTTCCATTTTCACTTACTGCAAAAATCTTTCCAGGTTACTAAGTTGCCTACAACCTTTAAAAAAGCCACATCTTCCACTCGCTAAAGACAGAAAACATTTAAACAAGTATTACAGGCTTAGGATGTTTGGGTTCATTTTTGTTTTTGTTTTTGTTTTTTTCATATCATAAACAGCTCTGTGATAAAATTACTTAAAGAGGTACACCTTTGTGAACTCGTCCAAATATTTAAGATAAATACCTAGATAGGGAGTTGTTGATTAAACAGTAAACAAGATTTTTGATACATATGCCTGTTGCCACCAGCAGTGTTTGAAAATAACTGTTTCCTTCAATCACACCCCACCCACACTTAGTGTTACTCTGTTTTCTATCTCTTGATTTTTTAACACAAGACTAAACAGTGTTGTGTAAAATCTCTGTAAAAGCACAAGATAAGCAGATTTAGAACAAAACATTATAGATGTGTGTCTAAAATCACTGTAAAACTCTTTCCAGGCTCTAAACAATCTATTGAAACATCTGAGAAAACACTTCATTCAAAAATGAAGATTTTTTTTCTTGCTCTGCTTGCACAGCTCAGTCTTTAAACCTTAAAATCTCATGCAATTTCCTAACCACCCTTCCCCTTTAGTAGGAGTCAAAGTTTGGGACTGCTTATAAATGAACAGGAAAGTTCCTATACAGAAAGAATCAGCCTAAGGATGTTACTGGAAAGCTTCTCCTTTTAAGACTTTATTAATTAGGGCAGCCCTGGTGGCTCAGAAGTTTGGTGCCGCCTTTGGCCCATAGCCTGATCCTGGGGCCCAGGGCCTGACCCTGGAAACTCAGGTCAAGCTCCCTGCATGGAGCCTGCTTCTCCCTCTGCCTGTCTCTCTCTCTCTCTCTCTCTCTCTCTCTCTCTCTCACCCTCTCTGTGTGTGTCTCTCATGAACAAATTAAAAAAAATTATTTTTTAAAAGAGGACTTTACTAATTAAAACTCCGTGATAATTCTCCCTTGTAAATTCTTCACTGAAATTTTTACTTCAGGTTCTAATCCAATGGCCCACACTTCTAAATTACACTTTTAATTGAAAAACAACAACACGGGATTTTTTTTTTTTTGAACCATCTGTGTTTTCCCAAGAACATGTGACTGCTACTGATAAATTCCACAACTTTGCACACCCAAATGGAACCCAATCTTAAGGTTTGAAAAGCTTGGGAAAATAATGCTGTTCCACAAAAACAGTACGTGATCAGAAACACTTGCTTTAAAATTCGATGTTTGGGGTGTGAAGCTTCTTAACAAGTGTTTATTAAACTGCATAATTTCAAAGCCTGGAGTGGTATATTGCAATGTTTTCCTGGGAGTTGATCACATTTGCATATCCTTTTACACTTCCTGTGAAATTAATATTGCCTTTTGTATCTTGAACTTAGCTAATATAACTTGCCATTTTTACTTTTCATTGCTATGAGTAATATAGAGTAAACCCCCACAGGAGCCCCTGCAATGCCTACATAAGCTTTATTCTCTCACTGTTACATTTTTTCATATGAATACATTAAATCATGATTAATAAACCTTTACAGAATCCACTGGTCTTGCAAAAGGCAAAATTCATAATGATAAAGCCTGCCCAGCAAATAGAGGAAATGCTTCTAAAACTGGAGCCAAAGGCCAGAGTTCATGGAGCTCTTGGCATATCCAACAACATGCCAGAGGTCCTTCCCCAAGTAGGAAATTTTCAACAATCACTCAATGTCTATGCAAGAGTGGTTTAACCACCAGGATACCAAAACCAGCTGGTGACAATTAGACTGCGTTCTCTCAAGAATACATCTTTGTCAGACGTTTAAAATCTGACAATGATTTCAGGATTTTTAAAATTCCAGCTGGGACACATGGGAGTGGAAATGGGATGAAAAGCGAAGAAAGAGGATGGTAGGGTTTGAGAGACAGAGGAAGTGGGCATCAGTTGTAGCTGAGAAGCTCCAAAAAGCAAACCAAATGCAAAAAAGAGAAATCTCTGGAAATACTATATACCACACTAGACAAAGGTCACTGAAGGCCTCAAAGTATCATCCCCCAGTCATCTGCCCTGCAGAGGAGGAAAAATAAACCTTCTGAGTTTGTGGCTGAACCTCTACCTACACCCATGTTACCTACATATTTTTATGTAAAAAGAGAAGGAAAGGAGAAAAAAATTAATTATATACATACATACTGGAGCCCCACAAAAATATGAGACTCAAAGGCAGTTAGACAATAAGGCTTATAAACCATCCTGAGCTAAAAGGAAAGGATAGTAGTCTGGGGCTTCAAAGGGGGCAGGCAATTTACAGGAAGGTGAGAAGAGTAGATGTTTGGTAAACAGAGGTAGTCCTGCCTTGCAGATAATCTCAGGAGAAAAAGTTCTCTCCAGTAATGGGCTCTTCCTGGTGTAGGCTTCCTTTCTAATGTAAATTTCCTTTATAAATGTAGATTTCTCTTACAAAATGGTAGCTTCTATTGTTTTCAGAGCTTCTCCTGTGTCTGCAGTTTCTTAAAAATAATCAGCTGAAAATAATCCTTATGCTAAAGAAGCATATTTTTGGGTAGGCTGTTCTGCTCTCTTCAGCCCTCAGCAGCTGCTGTGCCTAGCTGACAATCTACTCCAGCCAAGGAACCTAAAAGGCAATCAGAGGGAAAAGTTGGGGGCCGCTTCATTCCTGACCACTGGGATAAATACTGCACACTACAACAGAGACCATCGTCTGCCATACCTTGTAATGCTCTAATTATTCTCCTACCTCAAGCCCATCTCCAATTTAGTCAAAAGGCAGAACCGAGGTTCAAGGCCAGGATTAGAGGGAGATAAGTGAGTCACTGGCCTCCGGTGCAAAATTTAAAGACTGCTAAAAAACCCTCAGTAATCAAGATAATACTTCAATGTAATATTTTTTAAAATCAAAATTAATGCAAAAATTCCACAATGACAAAATATTGAAATTTTAAATAAAGATTAATGCACATTTGCGCCTATATAAACCTGTATATACACTCTTATCTACATGGTTTTTGTATTGTTTTAAAAGCTAATTTTTTGGGAAGACATTAAAGTAATTACAAAAATATTTGAAAATTGAAATGCAGATATATGAATACAACATTATCTTAAGTATAATGAAACCAGAATCTATTATAATTTCAATTTTCTGGGTTTAATATGTACAAAGTCAATAATATTTTCAATATTTACTTCTTTATCTTATTTTCGATGGGGAAACACCATGTTTGATATTTTCTCACCAATAGTTGACAATCTTAAATAATTTTAAATTAACTTAGTTAACTTCATTAATTTAATTAATTTCATTTTTCTTTTGCTTCCAGCTTCAATATGGGTCAGGACTGCAATGGTCTTTCTTTAAAACATTTATTTTTTGTTCATTGTGGATTTTTTTTTTTTTTACATTTCTTTAGTTTTTTTAAAGATTTTATTTATTCATTTTAGAGAGACCAAGAGAGTGCAAGTGAGCAGGGATCAGGGCAGAAGGAGAGAGAGAATCCCAAGCAGACTCCACACTGGGCGCAGAGCCAGACACAGGGCTCCATCTCATGATGAGATCATGACCTTGAGCTGAAATCAAGAGTCAGACACTTAACTGCTTAACCAACTGAGCCACTCAGGCACCCCCTACATTTCCTTAACTTTTTTCTTTTTTTTTTTAAAGATCTTATTTATTTATCTATTCATGAGAGATACAGAGAGAGGCCGAGACACAGGCAGAGGGAGAAGCAGGCTCTGTGCGGGGAGCCCAATGTGGCACTCGATCCCAGGACTCCAGGATCACGCCTTGAGCTGAAGACAGAGGCTTAACCACTGAACCACCCAGGCAACCCTCCTAATTTTTTTTTAAAGAAACCACTGAATTAAAATATTTTTTCCTGATTACTGAGTATTTTGACACTCCTCTAAATTGTGCATTGCCTATTCAAGTCAAAATTGAAGCTACAGCCATTACAGACAAATAATAACAAAAATGACTCCAAATGTGGAAAGGAGCACAAGACATATCAAATGAAGGAAGTATGTTGCAGAATAATATGTAAGTATGGGCTCATTTGTGGTTAATTTTTTTAATCACTAAGATATACATCAAATACACATATAGTAAAGAGTAAAGAATGTAGTCTTTGAGACGAGGTTCTTAATCATGATGCTGCAAAATAATACCAGCAGTGCCCAAGCAACATTTTACTAATAACAAGAATCACTCTTGCTGATGTTTGGCATCTTTGAAAGATTACCCCTATGGTAATATGATTCTCATTAACTTGTAGCTAGATACATTTTTTTTCTTTTTGAGAGTGAGAAAAGTGGTGGGGTTATAGCACATGTATGAGAAACTATAAGCAACCATAGGTACAAGGGACTTAATGGGCATCTCAACAACATTATGTATGATGGTGAGAAACAGGCTGAGAACCACTTATTTAGGCAGTTTAGTTCCTATCATATAGGCTAAGATACATACTAAACATAATTTTTTGCTATTGTTGGGGAGCAAGAATGCCTCACCCTTTCAGAGGGAGGAAAAGCTCTTGTCTCCTTCAAGGTCCTTTTAGCTGGACTAAGAATCAAAACAACATGAGACAGATTAACAGGAGAGAAGAGATTTTTTTTTTTAATAAAGATTTTAATTATTTATTTGACAGAAGAGAGAAAAAGAGAGAGAGAGAGAGAGAATGAGAAGGGGGAGCACCAGGCAGGGGAAGAGGGAGAAGCAGACTCCTCGCTGAGCAAGGAGCTCGATGTGGGGCTCCATCCCAGGACCCTGAGATCATGACCTGAGCTGAAGGCAGATGCCTCACCGACTGAGCCCCCAGGTGCCCCAAAAATCAAATTTAATAGTCATACGTATGAAGAATCCACATAGATGTGGTAATTCTAAAGACAGGCAAATGAGGTATACATGTCATTCTAAACTAAGGAGAAGGGGGCAGGAATCTGAAATTTCAGAAGAAAAGAATACATTTCACCATTTCACAGGGCAATAAGAAGAGAAGATGTTTGGTAATTAGATGTTCGCTCTACCATACAGACGGGTCACTCAATTTCTCTCTCTTAATAACCCTTATTCTGGGAGTCTTCCAATTTAGATTCTTCTGCGTGGTTAAGGGAGGGAAAAAGTTTCTCTTGAGCCTGTAGGGTCTTAAATGCCTTCAATTCAAAATAATCCACGTGCCAAATAGCACTGTCACTGGGCATTGTCTTGAATCCCTTCGTTATGTTTGGGGAATTCTGAGGTGCTGCTCAGTATCCCCCTCTTTTCAATAATTGTAATGTGTGTTTTTTTTTTAAGATTTTATTTATTCACAAGAGACAGACAGAGAGAGAGAGAGAGGCAGAGACACAGGCAGAAGAAGAAGTAGGCTCCATACAGAGAGCCTGATGTGGGGACTCGATCCTGGGTCTCCAGGATCATGCCCTGGGCTAAAGGTGGCACTAAACTGCTGAGCCACCGGGGCTGCCCTCAATAATTGTAATGTTTTTGTTTATTTTTTTAGCCAAGCTGATGGAGCTCTAATTTTTAAAAAGTAAAACTTACACTTTCTAGTGTATACTTCTATGAATACTGGCAAACATATATAACCAACACCATAATCAAGATATATAATACTTCCATCCCCTCAAAAGTTCCCTCATACATTGCTTCATCGTATTGTACAGCCCCTGGCAACTGCTAATTTGTTTTCTGCCTCTATAAATTTGCCTATGTCCAAAAACATCATATAAATGAAATCATAAGCCTTTGGTGTCTGCTTCTTTCACTTAGTGTAAAGTATATGGAATTCATCCATTTGTTCCATGTATCATAAATGTATTCCTTTTTATTGCTGGGTGTCATTCTATTGTATAGATATACCAAAGTTTGTTTATACATGGTAATAAGATTTTGATTTTGATTTGGCAAATCATTCATACCCCGCTCTCAGGTTATATGGTTTATAAAAGGCTGATCCAACACTATTTCACATGGTATCCATACCCAGAACTAATCAACCAATATATTCCTATCACATTGACCAAAGGGATGAGTTCAGATGTGGGCACATGGCCCAGTTTGGTCTAATGATATCCAATCAAGGAAATCCACAGAACTATTAATGATAAGAAGTCACTGACCCGGAATAATGGGAAAAGATATTAAGCTGGTATTTCTGGTAACTATTCTGACCCCACAAGGGAGTTCCCAGATTCAACATAAGGAAATGGAAAGCAAAGAACAGCCAACTGGGTGAGACAAATTCCTAGCTAGTATGAACACCCAGATCCAGCCATGCCTAATGTTCCATCCTTAGACTTGTCAGTTACATGAATGAATAAATGCTTCTAGCTAAGTTAGCTTAGGTTCTGTTCCTCACTCTTGGAACTAAAAGCTATTAACTCTATAGTGGAGAAAGAAATCTTGTAATATTCCATCCATCAATGAGCTTACAAGAGAGTTTTGAAAATAAGGCATAAATGGATTTTCATCAGACAACCCAGCTTTACCAGTTCACCACTTCCTAAGTACGTGGTCTCGCAGATTCTCTGTATTCCTATAAATCTGTGTTTCTTCATTTCCAAACTGGAGAATATAAGTTCTTACTCATTCTACAATATTGTTTTGAAAAATAAGAGGCTGTGTTGGTTTAAATGCAAAAGAAAAATAAAAGTTATTATGATTATTACACATCCAAAATAATTAGTACACAAAAATGTAGTAGGTGATGATGATAATAAGAGAGAAAATTAAAAGGCATTATAAAGGAGCAGTGAACAATAACCACAACTAGTGACATATATTGAGTGCATGCTCTGTGTTAAGAATTGTACTTTATAAAAAAAAAAGAATTGTACTTTATATACATTAAGTACATATATATACATATATATACACATTAAGCATTTATATAATTATCTCATTTATCATTCTCAATAATGCTAAAGGAACTTTAACCTTCAATTTTATTTTATTTTATTTTACTTTATTTTATTTTTTAAAGACTTTATTTATTTATTCATGAGAGACACAGAGAAAGAGAGAGGCAGAGACATAGGTAGAGGGAGAAGCAGGCTCCATGCAAGAAGCCTGATGCGGGACTCAATCCTGACACTCCAGGATCATGCCCTGAGCTGAAGGCAGATGCTCAACTGCTGAGCCACCCAGGTACCCCTAATCTTCAATTTTAGATGGGACTTTAGATGAGCATAAAACATTTTCTAAGTTAAAAAAGCAACTGATAGAAAAAAAATGAAAACTTAGCACTGGACCAGCAAAGCCACTGCACACTTCAAAATGAAATGGAAGGCATGAAGCAAACACACTGTAGTATACAATTAAGTAATAAAAACTATGATCCTATAATTAATTTAGCAATTCTGTTGCCTTATACATAACTATGCATAGTGTATTCGACACATTAAGACATAGAAAATCTAGTCATATAATATAATATTATCATATGATAATAAAGTGGCATTCTATTTCTAAACATCTGGATTTCTCAGCCAATTCTACACATTTAAGTCAGCTATTTGGTGTCATAAACACATAGCAAAAATAAGGGAAAAATGGTTGTACATCTAGCACCAATGCAGCTCTGAGAATTAGACTTATGGGGAAGAGGTCAGGTTTTTCTATCCTATATTCTTTAAAGGACAAATACCCAAAAGAGAATTGTTTCCAAAGTAACCAGGATGGAGGAGACTCTAGAGAGGAAACAGAAATGAATGAGATGTGTGCTCATCTCATTCTGAGATGGTAAGTGGAACCTTCCCCTTGGGATACCAGGAACTTGTAATTACTTCAACCTGACAACCTGGCCTAGAAACCAAAGTGTCATTTGTTTGTCCTTCCACTTTGACTTTTCTAGTGTTGGTGCTCATCAGAGTCTCTAGAGAATGCCTTTTTTTGTTTTGTTTTTAAGATTTTGTTTATTTATTCATGAGAGACACAGTGAGGCAGAGACGCGGGCAGAGAGAAAAGCAGGCTCCCCATGAGGAGCCTGTGCAGGATTCGATCCCTCCAGGGATCACACCCTGAGTGGAAGGCAGACGCTCAACCACTGAGTCACCCAGGCCTTCCAAGAATGCCTAATTTTTAAACCACCCATCTAGCTTCTTTCTAGAACTTCACTTACTCATTCTTTCAGTTACTCAGTGACGATTTTTATTTGCTGAGCCTTGGACTAAGGATCCAAAGTCCCAAACCTTCCTGCCTGCGAGTCTATGAGAGGTGAAGAATGGCTTCTCCATTTTCTCCATTCCCTCCAGCCACTGACATCTTCTGGAATTAATCCTTTGACTTCTGAAAGCCCTTGAGATTCAACATGATTTGTTTTAAAATTAAAAGAAACCATTAATGTAATAAGTGAAACAAGAATTAGAAGAAAACATGAGTGAACTTTTTATACAACTTGGATGTGGGGAAAGCTTTTCTAACTATAAGTCAAATACAAATGTTTAAGAAAATAAAAAGGAAAAGACAGAAAAATTTGGCCACATGACATTTTTAAAAATTCTTTTGCACAGAAAAAAATACCAAAGCAAAATCAAAAAACAAGCGCATGCTAGGAAAAAAAAAAAACATGTATGATACATAATTACAGATTCAGTGTCAATCACCCTAATATGAATGCATATTCTTAAAAGTTGAAGGAAATATGACTTTAAAACCCAGGTTTTAGTATGAGCAGAATAAAAGAACAAGCAGTTCACAGAAAAGGATATAGAATTGGCCTTTAAAAATATGAAAATATGCTTAACTGTCTTTATAAGAACAGGAAGCAAGTTAAAACTACAGTGAGAATTTTGACAACTGTACTATACCAATGCAGCCAATTAACTGTAGGAGATGCTGGGTACAGAGTACATGGGAACTCCTTGTACTATCTTCACTACTTTTCTGTTAACCTAAAACTATTCTAAAATTTTAAAAAGCTTATTTAAAGACAACAACACTGATATACCATTTCTTACCTACCAGTTTTACATAAGTTCAAAAGCTTATTGACACGGGTATGGAGAAACAGTGTCTCCCATACATTGCTAGTAAGAGTGCAAAAGGGCATATGACATGTATGGAAGGAAATTTGTTATCAGTTAAGGAAACTATGTAACTATTTACTTTTGTATCTGTTTACCTATTTGATTTGTCTATATACTTATTACCAGCAATGTCAGATATAGCTATTCACTCTGAACATATACCTTCAAACAAATGACAAAACATTGGTACAAAGCTATTGACTGTGGCATTATTTCTAATGACAAAATACGAAGTGCAACTCAGCCATCCATGAGAAAAAACCTGCTATGTCATACAAAGGTGTACCAGTCAACTGTAATAAGGAATGAGGAGGATTTTATAAAATGATGTGAAATAATTTCCAGGATAATAAAGCAAGATGAAAACAAGTATGAGTAGTATGCTAACTTCTACATTAGAAAGAAAGGAAAGTTAGCATATGTGTATACATATGTATTTATTGGTTTTTGTGCTAAACACATGAAAGACACACCAGAAACTAAAAATGTTTACTATAGAGGTTAGATATGGGTTGGAGGGATAAAAATGGAATGGGAATTCCTTGAACACTTTTTACCCCGCTTTCATTTTTGGACCATATAAAGTCTTACATACACAAAATAGAAAAATAGAAAAAGATTTTTAAAACAAAACCTAAACCTGCAACAAACAGAAAAATAAAGGAAATGAATGATATATCATATTGATAAAAATAATCACAGAGGACAAAAATGAATTCAAATAACTTTTGCAAAAAAAAAACAAATAACTTTTGCATCTAATACTCTGAATGCATGTCTGTAGTGGAATATTAGGACAAAAAGAAATACAAATAAATCCTAAACTTTACTTAGCAGATTGGTTGTTGGGAGGAGTATTGATGTAGTAATTCTGAAACTATCTTCTGTGTGTTATGGGATAGAGCAAATGAATCAATACATTGGGCTCTCACTATGGAATAAAAAAGATTAACAAATGTAGAATAGGGAAGGTAAAGAAGAATCTTGTGATGTTGGATTTGAATTGCTGAATTTTAGATTATTAATATACATATAGTATATATGTAATTTTCTATAATAATCTATAATTCGACTATATATGTAGTTAAATATGCATATACATATATATACATAAAGATATACATATATATGTATGTACATATATATCCTAGAAGCAATGACACCTAAGTAACAGACAACCTAGTAGCTAGCCTAAGTTTCATTTCTAAACTCCATCCCCCACTAAAGGGCCAGGCAGGACTCTATGAAGAAATGACTTATTCTTGATCAGGGGTAGCAAAAACATAAGGTAAGCCTAAAATATCTTTTTTTGCTCAAAGGCATTCTGAAAAACTGTTGGAGACATGTCAAAAGGACATAAAAATTGGCTTACAGGGGATCCTACGGGCTAAACTGAAGATAATTTGAAACTCACAAAAGAATAAAGAGATATTTATATTGTTATATTTGTTTTGTAGGACTTCCTTGAGCTATATACTTATGATTTGTGTATTTTTCTATAGGTTTGTTATACTTCAATACAAAGATTATAGTGACTTAAAAAAAAAAGCTATGATACAGGCAGCAAAGGAACACATATTTTATTTTAGCTGAAAGAAGGAACATACTATGAATAAATTGTTCCAACTATTATGAAAATAATCCAATCCTAATATGGAGATGGTGGGGAGAATGGGGGAGCTCTTTTGTTACCAAGAAATGACAGCTAATAAATGTATAAGAATAATACAATTACAAAAACACCATTAGACAAGCTTTATCAATGGATGATAAAAACCAATGGATGAAAGGTTCTTAGGAAACAGGATATTCACTCAATCTCAAAGTATTACCAGACAAATTGATTACTAATTACAAAGCAAAAAGCAATTCTCAAAAAAAATAAAAAAGAAAAGAAAAGAAAAAAAGCCACATATAATTTCCAAAAATGGAGGGATTAGGAGAATATTATCTTAATCAAGTGATCAAACAGCACCACCAATAATGGAACAAACAAATTTTGCAACTCTGATACAATGCAATATGAAGTATACAATATCAAGTAGGTAATATTTTGGCCAAAAACATTGAAGCTAAATCTAATTATGAGGAAATAAGTGGGCAAAACCACAAGGCATGACATTCCACACAACACTGGCTTAGAATCATCAAAAATATCAACTAATGAAAGATAAATAAAAGTCAGAGAATCACTCTACATTAAAGAGTCCAAAGACACGCAACAATAAATTAAATTTGTAAGCCTTGATTCAATTAAAAAATAAACAATAAGGAAAAATATATTATAAGGTATAAGAGATATTAATGGGGACATTTAAATATACCTGATAACATATCTATGTTAAGTTTCCTGGGTGTAATAATAGTATTATTACACATTGATCTTAGGAGATACAAGGTTAAATGCCTGCAGGTAATATGACGCCTACAGATGAACTGTGAATGGTGTTTTAAAAAGTATATAAATGAGAAAAAGAAAGCAAATGAACAATTGTGAGAAAACAATAATAACAATTGTTGTGCATGGCATTTGAATATCTATTGTTCTCTATTCCTAGCTTTTCTTAAATTTTAATATTTTCAAAATAAAAACTTGGGAGGGGGTAATAATTGCGATAAATAAAGGACAACTAGCATTTTTAAAAAAATGTCCACTATGTATCAGGACCTATTCAGAGGAGGTTGCACTAATTTATTTAATCCTCATAATTCTACGTGGTTGATACTAATAATATCTCCATTTCATAGATGAGATAATTAAATCCTAAGGGATAAACTAACTTGACCAAGCTAGCATTCAGTGGTTAGGATTTGAACTCAAGAAATTTAGATTCATAGTTCGTTATCACAGCCATGATACTTTTCTGCCCTTCAAAAGTAATAAATCAGATTAGTACAACACACTTATCAAATAATATGAAATAATCTGATTAGTAGAATAACCACATTAATCATATCAGCCTAATGATTATATGCATCTGATATCTCTTATGTGCCCAACACAGAATTCTGGAGGATTCAATTTGTTCTGATTAGCTCTCTTTCCTTTGCTGGAAAATAAAATCAGTAATAAATGGAAGCCAACAAACAGCCTGAAATGGGGGAGGGAGGACTGATTTTTATAAATACAGCATTCAAAAATAGTATGCTCAGTTATATAGGTATTATTTTTTAAATAGAGACTATAAGAAAAATCAAAGGATCAATATTTATATCCAGTAGGTTAAATCAAAGAAAAAGGAGCAAAAGTACAGGTGCTTTGAGATTTGGATTATGTTAGTACCATTATAAAGTGGTCCATTTCCTTAGGTGGTAACCACAAAAGACCCTGATAGAGCAGAAATTACATCATTAGTCAATTAATCAGTTTTCTCTCACGATAGCACACCAGGGTGTCCTCTTTAACTCAATAGACAACCAGCTCACCAACAGTATCTAAAAAAGAGGAAAGTCATAGAATGAAAGAAGTGGACATGAAAAGCTATAGAGAAAAGAGATTGAAACAGACAAAGGCAGCTGTGCTATGAAAGAAAGTGAGAAGTGGAAAGGGAAATGTCAGGAATCAAAGGTTAAAAGAGAAAAGATCAGGATTTTTTTTTTTTTAAAGATATAGAAGTGTCTTATGAAAGAAAAGGGACCAGTGAGGAGATAAAAATCATGACCAGAGTTGAAGCCTAAAAACACAAGGCAACACACAAAGAGAAGCAGTAGGAGCAGAGCCATTCACTCCATGGCTCATTTACTCATTCAGTGAACACCTAAAATACAGAAGGTACTCTGCTGAGCTTCGAGGGACATGAGGATGAATATATAGGGACTCCTGCCCTCAAAGAGCCCAGATGCTCATTGTGGCAAGTTCCTATTTTTCAAATGCAATTTTAATTATTGCTGCCACAACTTAGTTGATTTTGAGAGTTAGTTTTATGTGGCAACTTGTGGGGACACAGGGTGCCCAGATTCTAACACTATTGCTGGGTGTGTGTGTTTCTGAGTGAGCATTTGAGTCAGTGGATGCAATAAAGCAGATCCCCAATGTGGGTGTGCATCATCTAATCCCCTGAATAGAACAAAAAGGCAAGGAAAGAGAGAATTCATGTTCTTGGCCTGATTATTGAGCTAGGACATTAGTCTTCTCCTGCCTTCTACTACTGTGACTTTTATTATCAGTCCTCCAGTTCTTAGATCTATACATTGGCATTCCTGGGTCTCTGGTTTCCAGATGGCAGATGATGCAAATTCTCAGACTCCATAAGCACATGAACCAATTCCTCATAATAAATCATGTGTATACATACCCTATTGGATTTGTTTCTCTGGAGAACCTAATATACTAATATTCTCATACTTAACATATATTTCCAAAATTTATGGCAATTACATCATCTATAAGAGAGGGTACTTCTTAATGATGGCTGCTGTATTGAATGAGTAAATTTGTTATGGAAAGGAGACACGTTTATATTTCTGATACAGATAGTATGCAAACGAGCATCTTTATCTGGTGCTTAGATAAGGATATTTTCATCTTTGGATACAGCACACTTCACATCATTCCCTCCTTTTTTTTTCATCATCCAATTCCAGGGAGGTGAACATTAACAAAGGACAAGGTAATCTAAAGCAAGAGGAAAGACAGATAAGGGACCAGGTTTTCATTTGTGATGTCCCCTAGGACTTCCGTGATAAAAAGCAGTAATGACCAATGCAATGAGTATTTGTCACATAGTATCTGAGAATGAACTCTGGGTAAAGGAAGATACAATGAGGAAGCAGCTCCCAACCAGATATCCTTACCTAGTACCTCACATATAAAGATACCTAACGGATGATTTGAGAAAATACAGAAATTGACTTCTCAGTATGCCTCTGTGTATGATCTCAGCTCTTACTAAGGATAACAGACTCCCTGAAAAGAGCTAAATTCAAGTTTGAATGGGTGTTTACTACATCCAATTTAGAACACTCTCCCTCCCTGTCCCTGAGATCTATAAGAGAAGGTGGAGAGCTTGGAAGAGCACCCATTACTTTTAACTGTTCAACATCTATTCCTTTGGGTCACTTTCCCTCCCAAACTCTGGGAGGGATCTTTATCTTAGGATCTCAGTGGAGGGGCCTCATCTCCCCTAGCAGGGGCAGGAATGTGAGTCAAGCTAACCAATCAGTCTTTTTGGGGGGAGTGTGTATGGGTCAACTGGAAGAAAAAGGAGCTTCTGAGATCTTGGGTAGTAGAAGTCATGTAAGTCTGCAATTACTTGAGGACCTTTTTCCCACCACAGGACTGAGTCTGAAGGGAAAATTAACAGAGAAGAAACAGGCTATGAAGTAGGGAAAAAGCATAGGGAATTTACCAGGAATCTATTACAACTCAAGTTTACAAGTCCGTTTCTCACCCTGTGGTCATTTGTAATCTTTTTATAAAGAAGGCTCTCTTAACTACACAAACTTTAGGACACATAAAACCTGCATCCATCTCTGGGAGATACAGTTTTAAATATACAATGAAGCACCCATCACCATCCATAACAAAAGCCAGTTTCACCCAATGGATCCTGCAACTCTGTGAGCCAATATTCACCCTTTTTCTTTTCTCTTGGCATAACGTGAGTTCGGTTTTACCATTTGCAACTGAAGGGTAGCAGAATATGCCATTTCAAATATGTCTCCTTGGCATAAAGATTATTTTGAGCTGATTATTTTTAAGAAACTGCAGACACAGGAGAAGCTCTAAAAACGGGTAGAAGTTACTCATTAGTAATGGATGTTTACATTTACAAAGGAACCCTCCATTTCCTTCCTTAGGAATTCTCCTAAGGATCTGTCTGTACTAGGAAGAGGAAAATGACTCTAAATCTTATAAGACAATTTTGGGGAGTGTGGCTAGCTTAGTCGGTAGAGCAAGTGACTCTTGATCTTGGGGTCATGAGTTCAAGCCCCATGTTGCATGTGGAGACTGCTTATGTAAATAAAACTACTTTAAAAAATCAGTGGCATCTGGGTGCCTCAGTCAGTTGAGTGTCCAACTCTTGATTTGGGCTCAGGTCATCCTCTCAGGGTCTCAAGATTGACCTCCACCTCAGGCCCCAACCCCAGTGGGGAGTCTGCTCAAGATTCTCTTTCTCCTTCTCCCTCTCCACCCCTCCCACCTCTCTCTGTCTCTCAAATAAATAAATACATCTCAAAAAAAATCATAAGACAATATTATCAATGGAGCAGACACTAACTCTGCAGAAGAAATCTTACCCTTATTTACCATGCTTTTCTTGGTAATCTCCCATCACTGTCTACCCTTCTGTTTCTTTCTCTTTAGCTGAAAATGATATTTAAGGTGGTAGCTTGGCCATCTCGGGGAGTTTTACCCAGTTTTCCTAGGTATCTCCCATGTACACAAGAGATATACAAGTTAATAAAAGTCTGTTTGCTTTTCTCTTGTTAAGATGTCTTTTATTACAGGAGGCTCAGCTAAAAACTCAGAGGGGTAGGGTGAAAGTTATTCTTTCTCTCCTACACAGTCAAAAGCATCTGGAGATTTTAAGACAAAAATAAAATAACGGACCTTAACTTCTGGCAGGAAAAAATGGGAATCAATGTTATTTCAACTTTCAGAGTATCTATTATATGCTACTATACTTTTGTCCCCACAGTTCAGAATATGGTTTACAGTAGCTCAAACATTAGATTTATAAACAATTTTCAGGAAACAAATCATGGGACAGTCTTGACATATTTTGCAGGGATACTTCCTTTGATTGGCTATAAATGATAATAAGGATTAAGTTGACACTACAAAAAGTCTGACTTCATGATATCCTTTTGTATACTATTGCTTACATCAAACATGTATTTTTTATTTCTCCATAGTATGAGTACTTACTGATTTTCTACTGGGAGCTCCATTTAAATTCTCCTCTGTCTGCTGGTCCACACGATTGCTAAAGAATCAATTCCCAATACTATGATCTGTGTCAAAACACCTCACCAGCAGTTATTTGACACCCATAGTCTCCTCCAGACAGATTACAATTAGACATTTAAGATTCTTGGAAATCTCCAAGAAAAGCATTGTTGGAAATGTTTCATTTAAGAAAGACTCTACCTTCTTGGGATTTCTCATTGAAGAAAGTAATTTAAAAAGTGATAGAAATTAGTAGAGGATATGCCATGCTTTTTATTAGAAACACGCAAACCAATAAAGATCTAGAGATTTTCTTCCACATGGTTCCATACATGCATATCTCAAAAATACAAGGAAAATGAAATTTGGTTTTCATTAAGGATTTTTCTAAAGTTACTTATAATTACATATGTTAGAAGAAGTTGGATTTTATCCCAAAAGAGACAGAATACTTCATGTCCAAAAGATCCAGAAAGCAATCAAAATGGACCAGTTGTCTATAAATGATTCATTTAGAGGGACAAAGGAAATCACTGTTTTACCAGAAAGTGACCAGCTCTTATTTTGAAGAACAGTAGGTAGTGTGAGAAAAAAGAATCCTGTGATTTTGAAAAGTCACTATTTTGAGCAATGATTCAATTCCTAATCAAGTCTTGTCACCAGCCCCAACCCCTTGTACCCTTACCCAAAGTGATAATAAAATCTGTACTGACCTCCATCAAAAAGTTTGCAGCCAAATGATCTTGCCTGAAGGAGCTCTACACAGACACACATGCAGACACACAGCACCATGTCCATCTCCACCTCTAACATCATCACTGTTTTGGAGAACAGCCACCTTGGTAGTCAAGGAATTTGAGGACTAAGCAAAGCTTCCTGGCCAGAGGTCCTAGTAGTTTCATTTAAGCCCAGGAGTGGGTTTCCTGTAGGACATTGGCTATGGCACCATAGATCACTGACATTTCTAACACTATCTGCTTCTTTAACATTCAAGAGAATAGAAACATTCTGATCACCAAGTACAGAGGCATCCAACAGTCTAATTTCAAGGTAGATTTTATATCAGAGTCGTGGTTTTTTTTTTTTTTTAAGTACTTTATGCTATTCTGATGGAAATCTCCAACAAGAGTAGCTTCCGTCTGATAAATGCCTTGAGAGTGAAACAATAAGTCTAAAGCAAAGGGAGATGGGCAAAATTATTTTTTCGCAATAGGCAACACACAGTGAAAACAAGAGACTACTGAAGTTTAAAAGAATAATCTATATTTATTCTGGTAAAGACTTTCCCCACATCAGCACTTTAAATACCACTGTGAAATGCTGACAATAATTATGTGAATGTTGCTATAAAAAATTAAATCTCTCAACTAATGGGTTTCAAAGGCGCTTCTGCTTCTGCCTTACACACACACACATGCACACGCACACATGCACACACACATACAATAGCTTCTCTGTCAGGATTTCCCAAAATCAACTGTGGTACAGGGAGGGATCTTTACTACTACTACTGCTGCTGCTGCTGCTCCAAAGAAACAACTAAGGGGATTGAGAGCCAGCGTCCACTTCACCTGAGGCTTCAAGCTCGCAGGTGCTGGGTTTCTGGTTGGGGTAGGTGGCAAGAGAGTTACCACCCTTTACTGGTCAGGTCATCCTTGGCTTCCTCACTGAGTGACAGGACTATTAACTGAACCTCTCTAAACTCCAGTTTCCTCATCTATGTACTGGTGACAGTCATGTTTATTACAGGGATTAAATGAGAAAAAATATATATACATATATATCACTTAGTAGAGCCTGGCTTACCACTAAGCATTCAGTACATAAAGTGATTACTATGATTGATTGTCACAGAGCATGCATCTTGGTTACACAGATGCCAGTCCTGGCAGCATAAAGTGACTCAGAAGGAAATAAGATTTGAAGAAAACAAAACCAGCCCATACCTTGGTCAAAACTGACTGCACATTGTTGGAATTGGAATGTCAATTGTACCAATGATAGACCCAGTAGATGAATTTCAACAGAAAGGCAAATATAACCTTCCTGACTGAAGTAAGCAACTTATTCATCTTTGGATGGATAGTCTTCCCTGCTTTGCGCTTTGCTACTCCTTATGTGGCCCACACACCACAATGGCGGCATGACCTGGGAAATTCTTACAAATGGAGAATCACAGGCCCCACCCTTGACTTGATGAATTACAATTTTAACAAGTTTTATAAGCACATTAAAGTTTGAAAAATGACACTGTGCACCACAAAATTCATCGAACAGCTAATCCCATTTGGGGTGTGTTTTCTATGATCTTTGCTGCATAATAAACCACTCTAAAACATAGTGACTTAAAATAATAAGAACAACCATGTATTTGCCCTACCTCTTTAATGTGGGCAGGGCTCAGTGGGGTGGCTCATCTCTGTTCAACACTCATAAGGCCGGAAGAGAGACTTCATCTCTTTATAGGAGATGACGCAGGCACACACAGGAACAGAAAGATTTGTTAGCAATAGTCTCTCAGACAGAATACCCACAGGGTATCTGTTATTTTTTCACTTTCTTCCTCTCCCTGTCCTCCTGATCTGTGAATCATCCACTTTGTTTCAATTACACAACTAGATGCAAGCCCCCATTGGGAGCATAAGGAATTTTAAGACAGGATATCTCCCCTGAAGGAACTTGTAATAAAATGGGTGAAACAAGGCACAGATATCTTGAAACTTTAATAACAATAAAATACTGTAATAATAAAATATTTAAGTAGCAGCACAAGATAATAATAGAAATGATGTCCTAAGACTATGAACCATTCATTTAATTAATTTTGCACCCACTAACCACTCTGAATGCTCAGAGAAAAGAACAGAAGTGGAGGAGAAAGTCCACAGAAGAGGAGGGACGGGCAGCCTGAGCAAAATTTGTACAGGAAGAATAAGATGGATTTCAAAAAGGAAGGCCCAGTGAAATATACTTGAGGATAACATAACTGGGGAGCCAAGGGAACAGGGTCATGGGGACACGAGTCCATGATGAGTGTCTCTGCATGTAGTTTGGTGATGATTATAAATTCAATGTTCCTGAAAGAATTTCCTGCCTCATAACCTCCGCCTTTACTTCTCCCCTTAGATATGTTCATAAGCCATTTGTGGAATCCCCACCAGCAATATAACCTTGTATTAATAATGAAGGGTTTTTACTAACCTTATAAACTTTACTATACCTTGGGGTGGGGGTGGGGGGAAGGAAAAACAAACAAATGTAGGCATCGTCAAACGGCAACTTGTAAACTTCACTATTCATTGTATGGGGAACTAGCACTTTTGGTATTGTTCAGCAGCAACTTGTAAATTTCACTCTCCCTTAGAAAATAAAAACAAAATGAAAGGTGCTGCTTAGAAGAAACATATAAATTTCAATCTCCACTGCAGGAAAATAAGCTCTGATTACACTACATAGTTCATACACCTCAATGTGCCAAACACTTGTTTTATTATGCATTCATGTATAATGAGTTGGTTTTCCAGCAACAGAGAATGAAATTTACAAGTTGTTATTTAACTTTTCTAGGAATGTATTTTTCTTCCCTTCTTTTTTCCTCCTCCTTCTCCCCCAAAACATAATATGAGCAATGGGGTTGCTGAACAGTACTACCTACCCATTTATTCCCTCTATAACAATGATTAAAACAACTTAAAACATTGTTCTCAGGGATTCGTGATACCACACATAACAGGAGAGAATGACACAATTTGGTGCCATACATTTCAAACAATTGCTCTTTAACTTGCTGGGGGGTAGAGAGGGCTTTTAAAAAGTTGATAATAAACATTATTACTAGTTTTTAACTTCTATTTGTTGTTGAAAAGGACCATGCCTATGACTCCTGGGCTCCACAGTATTTTCATAAATGTACCCAAAAGAAATTCAAAGCCAGTGGATTTGAATGATTTTGCCATTTACTCAAACATGTTTCTGAATAGTTTATCCTGGACAGGAAGGACGGGAACCCTGGAAGAAAGTGGTTGTGCTGTATTCTGGAGAGTCATGGCAAGAAATAAAAAAAGAAGGGGAGTCGCTACCTCAATACTAAAAGTGTCAGTGCAATGATATCCTAATAAAAGGTGTTCTATTAGAAGTTATAAAAATCTCATACCAAGAAACACTCTCAAAACAGAAGTGAGGTGTAATACAGCCCAGAATCAACCAAAGACATCTTTATGTCAGGGAGTAAAAAGATACCAATATACCATCTCTACCATTTTCTTAATTTTTAATTTTTCATAGGTTATATATAAGCAAAATAAAAGTTGAAACAATACCAAAAGTCCAGTGGAAAAATACCTCTTTCCATCCATCCACAAATCTCTTATGCGGTCTTCAACATATACATACATACAAATATTTTTAAAATTTCTATGACAACAAATAATAGCATATTCCAACCCTTTTTCCACTTAATGATATCATAGAGATGGTTCTATATAGATACTTTCTTTGTAATGGCTTCACTGTATTACAAAGTATAGATATTCCATAATTTATTTACCTAATCCCCTATTCCTTAGACATTTGAGCTATTTTGAATCATGTTATTAAACAAAATGCCATGATGAATATTTTTGCACATAGATTTTTGTGCACCTGCATGACTATATTTCAAAGATAAAGTACTACAAATGAAACTGCTAGGTCAAAGGGTTGTGTGCATTTTATTTCAATAGTTAGGGCCAAATAGCATTCCAAAGAAAATGCACCAATTTATACTTCCATCCATGATACCAGTATATCTTGCATTGAAGGAATTCCAAAATAACCAAAAGTTCATTTTCATTTTTCTGTCAAATGATCCTTTCCCTCTCAAGTGGGGTGTGGGGGGTAAATACCACCTATTTTAATTGTAAGTATAGGCAGGTTATAATTATTATTGTCCAAGACTCAAGGCCATTTCATTACCCACTGCACCATTCTGTGCTCACTGTGCTATAATTCTAACTGGTCAGATAGATCTTTAATTTGCAGACCTCCTCAGAATACAGATTATCTGCATTCTGCAGACATCTGCAAAAAGCCATCCGCAAGTGCATATTTCATGGCTGAATATTTTTACATAACATCAGCTGGAGCCCATCGTGCCAGTATTCTCGCCAAGTGTCACAACCTGCTCTATTATATCAATAGGCAGCTTCAATTAGTCATTTTCTCCCCATGGTGACGACAGCTATAATAGCATGCAGTGGTCTGATGAAGTTTGTAATACAAAGTAGAGATGGAGGTATTAAAAGAGGATACAAAATTAGAATAGCATTAAAAAAAATTGCACCTCCTAAGTATTCATTAGGGGAAATGACAACATTTCTGAAACAGGATTCAAGAATGAATACAAAAATGCAATTACTTTTGAAAAAGATGGATAAATAAATTCACCATGGGAACACAGTCCTGCCCCAGATAGAACTCGGGTTTTTATTGACTAATTAGTCATTAAGTGTCATCTCAAAAACAACTATAAATAAAAGAATATTTGGTAAATAGAAAAAAAAAACTTAAGTCTTAAATAAAATTGTTAGATGAAAATAAATGCCAACAGAGAATGCTCCTATGAAAGCATGATACAGTAGTAAATAAATTAGAAAGCATGACAGGGTTGGAGCTACCCTCAGAATTTACTCCTAATGCTGCTGCTTCTCACCTCATCCACTAGGATCACGGGGCTCCAAGCCATGTTCACCTCCCCAGACATACAGCCACAGCCCTCTAATTGCCTGCCTGCCTCTCCTCTTGTCTACTGCAGCCTCTTCTATCCATAGCAGCTGAATGATTTTTTAAAAATATAAATCAGATCACGTCATTTCCTTCCTTTCAGCCCTCCAGTGGTTTCCTTCCCCCAAATCTAAAATTCTTACCATGGCTAAAAAGGCCCTATGCAATCCAGTCCTGCCACCCCTCCAAGGACATGACCCAATGCTACCTCCTCATCCCCACTGGCCTCCATCAAGCACAGTCCCAACTCAGATCCTCAGCAAGACTCAGCTTCTGGGAGAGGATGCATGTTCCCCAGATATTCACACAATCTCTTCTTCATTCACATTTGTCCTCAATGTCACCTCATCAGAGAGGCATTCTTTGACCACTCAATCTACAAAACAACCCAAAGCTTATCAACGCATGCTGATTTACTTCTCTTATACAACCTACTCCACTTTACATTATATTATATAGTTATATGTCTGTCAATTGATTATTTATATGCCCTTCTAGAATAAAATTTCTATGAAGGCAAGAAGAAGGAGAAATACAAAGTGTGCATCCCAGTCAGACACAAAATCATACTATAATTGTAAATTATATATACAGTTGAAGAAACATCACTTAACTTACTTTGGACCAAATTCATTCAAGTCACCAAACATTTAATGAATTTTTAATTATATATGGGATTATTATATATTATGTATAACATTTATTACATCATGCATATGTATGTGTATATATAACATTTATTTATATATGCACACACACACACACACACACACACACACACACACACACACATATACAAAACACTTAATTGTATATGGGGTTCCAGAAACAGGTGCCAGAAACATAGGTCCAGAAACATAGGTCCCAGGATCTATTCCTGGAGACAGAATCTTACAAAGTTTGGGGGACAAGATGCAAAATACAAACTATGGAGATAATAAATGTCAAGAAGTTTGAGGAGAGATATGTGTAGGCTAAGAGGGTGGAGGAAAGTTTCAAAAAGAAAGATGGAGAGGATCTGGAAAAGGAAACCAGAAGGGGAAGGCATTTTGGGTGAGCACACAGGATAGGCAAAAACATAGATTATAACAGTGTTTCCCCAACTTCAGGACAGGAAACCCTAGTGCTACATGGTCCACTGACAGGATAGAGAAAAACTAATAAAGTTATATGCCTTTTTAATCCTCTTTAATTTTTCAAATTAGTTTAGTGAGAATGTATTAATTACTGCTAATATGTCAAAACACCTTTATAGCACTTGCTAATCTGAATAACATAATTTTATTTTTGTTGTATTCTTCTCTAAAGCTTTATATCCCTATTTGTGGTGAGGTATTCTGTTTCTCATCTGGGAATAATATATGGGTTTCGTTGTCTATAAACCTATTCAAGTAAATGAAGTTAGTTGTTTTAAAGCTAACATTAAAGTCAATCATAGACCATGTGGCTGGGACACCACCTGTCCAGACCCAAAAGAGCCTATTTTAAAGGAAGCAAAGGCGGCTCAGCAGAGAAGAATGGGAAGGCAAACTCTTGTCAAAATGCAAGACGTTTCATGGCAGGCTAAGGATTTTGAAAAATATTATGTAGGCCTATAGTTCCCCAACTTGTTACAAAGCCAAATTCCTTTGAAATGTCCTTTGTACATACAGGAGTGTGGCATGTCCCTTATTTTCAAGACAGCATGAAATATAACAATCTCCAATTCCATTATACAAACTTAAGGACATAGATAAAAAAAAAAGGAGTATAATTTCATAGTGCATATGAATAAGGGAGGATCCCATTTATTAGGTCTACAGAGGAGAACCTAGTAGGCACAGAGCTGAGTAGAAAGTGGATATGAAGTGATAAACAGAAACAAAGCACACAAAACTATTTTCAAATATCTGCTGGGTATTTATTTCCTACTGTCTAATGACTAGCACTAGCTATGCTGGGCTCTGGGCTACACAGTTTGAGAGTATAGATGGGCTGGACTTAAAACCCAGCTTGCCATTCACTAGCTGTGTGAGTTTCTGATGTCACTGAATATAGTTTTCTCAATAATAGCAGTATTCACCATAAAGCTAGTCTAAGAAAGCAAATGAGTAAATAGATATAAAGCTCTTAGCATAGTGTTTGCCTGAAACAACTTTGTGTCTCTGCAGGGGCATGGAGGAGGCATATTGACCACCAAAACATTCAAGAGACACTTGTGGAAAGAAAGCTTAAAACTACAGAAGTTCTCAATTTAAATTGCATTGACTGGGCAGCCCCGGTGGCGCGGCGGTTTAGCGCCACCTGCAGCCCAGGGCGTGATCTGGAGACCCTGGATCCAGTCCCACGTCGGGCTCTCTGCATGGAGCCTGCTTCTCCCTCTGCCTGTGTCTCTGCCTCTTTCTCTCTCTCTCTGCATCTCTATGAACAAATAAATAAAATCTTTAAAAAAAATTAAAAAAAATAAATTGCATTGACTTAATATGTCATATGACTTGGCTCAAAAAATCCCATGTTATTCTATTTTATTGATAAAATATCTCAGAGACATACAAAGAAGGAGAATTACTAGTAGAGGCCGACCGTGTTCATGTTGGTGATGGTGGTGGTAGAGGCGGGCGTTGTGTTGGCGGTAGCAGGGAGTTGGCAGGAAAGGCCATCTCAAGAAGGTGATTTTTAAAACGAGACCAACCTGAATCATAACAGGAATTAGCTAAGGGAAGAGGTGTGTGGAAGGGCTCCTCACCAAGGGAACCCAAACTGCCATCAGCTCTGGGGAAGAGAAAGCATCACGGGTCCAATGAACTGTATGAACAAGATGTGAAAGAGGAAAGGGGGTTTGGGGAGGACTGCCTCTGGAGAGGTAGATCTTTCAGTCATAAAAGACATGATGTCATGATCAAACTGTCATAATTAGAAAGCCACTGCTAAAGGGAATAGGGAGCCATGGAAGAGTTCTGAGTTATTATAAAAGAGATTTATAAAATGCCACATATATTTTTCTTGAGTTAGTATACATGTAGAGTCATTCAATAACCCATTAAGGTATTTACTGAGTACCTAATATATATCAGAAACTGTGCTTACGTAAGGATATGAGAAGAAAACTCACAGATACACAAAATAAGCAGGGCTGAGACTTGAAAGGCAAAGGACATTTCTGAGAGGTGAGTAAAATTCCAAAGATTGGAGCCAGCAGAGCACATGTGATACAACATTTTCTAGCATGGTTAGAACACACAATCCTGGGGCAGCATGAAACCATTCATGCAACAAGAATTTACTGAGCATCTATTATGTGCTACCCTTGTACAGGCACTGATGATACAGTAATGATGGAAAAAACACTGAAAATAAGAAAGACAGCAATAACTTTTATCATTGCTGATAACAGTAGTTTGATTATGAAGAGTGTGAGAGGCAGAAAAACAGAAGAGCAGTGTCTTAATTTAAGGAGGCTTGAAGTGGCAATAAAATATTTTTAATTAAAACTCCTCTGTTGAGAATAGACAGTCTTGAAGGCTAGTATAAACCATAAATGAGTTATATGAAAATATATTAGTGATGTTATAGCTTTTAAAATGACATTATAACTTCTGAAATGTCAAATAATTTTGAATGTCAAATGCTACCCCCTTCCCCCCTAAAAAATTCCAATCATGATTTGTCCAGTTGATCCCAAATCAAATCAACCTACTTAAAAGTGAAATGCCCATTCCTTACACTGTAGGAGAAACGCCTCTATTGTGGTCAGATCTTCCCTTGTCTTCATAGGACCTTGGTGCTGATTCTGACCCAAAAAGTCAGTGAAGGTCCATTTGGGGCAGCTCAGGAAAGAGAGAAAACATGGTTCCCATCCAACACTAACCTTTCCAACCCAGCCCCTGATCATGCCAAGACATCACAGTATAATAATGGTAATTTAATAATGTAGTCGGCCGGGCTCAGCCCACATTAGAAAGCTCAGGAAAATAAATGAGGCTTGCAAGCCAAACAGAGAGAAAGTTCTCCGGGCAGCGCCTGCAGCAGGGAGATACCTGGTAATGAAGCACCTGCTGTCTCCATTCATTATACAGGAGCTAAACCTTAAAAGAGCCAATGGAAAGGTGAAGGTCTCCAAATGGAAATAAATAAATAAGCTCACCTGCCATGGCGAGATCTTTGAAAATGACTTGGAAGGACTGCCCAGAGATTTTCCATGGGGATGTGGCAAAGTTTCATCAGGTGTCAAGGGAGGTAATTATGTGCTTAGCCACATTTGCCGGATAAATTGGCCTCCTTACCTTCATCTGCCCATGTGGCCACCAGATACAGAAACTGTGTTTAAACTCCACTGTGTTCTCTCTGGCTTTTACTACAAAAAAAGAAATAAAAATGTGTCGTAGGTGCTTGGCAAATCAGCCCAGTGTTAGATGGGGACCCATTATCTTTGACCTTCACATTTTTACCTCTTCTGACTCACAGAAAATTCTCAGAAACTCTTTCAAGTAAAGATATATGATTTCTGAGAGATGCTCACTTTCAGGAGGAAGCTCTTGTTTTGTAATATAAAAATAATAGTTGAAGTAAGGGATTTCTTTATTTTTAATTTCAATTGGTCTGTTACTTGCTCAAATTTTAAAAATTCACCTAAAATGAGGCGCATGGGTGGTGCAGTTGGTTAAGTGTCCGACCCTTGGTTACAGCTCAGGTCATGATCTCAGGGTGGGCAGATGAAGCCCTGTGGCCAGCCCCTCACTCCACAGGAAGTCTTGAGATTCTCTTTTCCCTCTGCCCCATCTCCCTGCATGTGTGTGCAGGCACATGCATGCGCTCTCTCTAAAATAAATAAATCTTCTAAACAATTTACCTAAAATGATGGAAGTTTTGTTTACTATGTTAGTAACATGTGAAGCTAACAACCATTCCCCTCCTTCTTCAATTATTAAGACACTCTAACATTTCTCCATCTTAGCTTCTGTATAGAAAAATTCTGACAGGTAGCTCTGGCATCCTCTATCACTTCTGAAACCAGTAATGAAATGTCAGAGGAGGAACAGTTAATTAAAATTGTGGAATCCACTATGCATCCTCTCAGAGTCAATAAAAGTGCAATTGAAGATACTTTTCAACACATGATGTAACTAGTGTAAGTCACATTTTTTAATAACATTTGGCTGTTAAAAATCAAAAATCATTAATATGAACCAAATACTCAGTAAACATCTTGCTTCATTGGTTATAAACACCTTTAGCTCAACTAGGGCAGCGGATTTGATATTGAGATCCATTAAGGAGGTGTTGTCTAGTAATGAACCAAAGAACATGTCTATAATCTGCAAGTAATTTGCGGGAATAAAAATTATACCTGAATCTCCCACACAGGCTTACCTGAGCTATTATCCTTAACAAAATTGCCTCATAGGGGCACCTGGGTGGCTCAGTCGGTTAAGTGTCTAAATCTTGGTTTCAGCTCAAGTCATGATCTCATGAGTCAGGGGGTGGAGCCCCCACCTCAGGGTCAGCACTCAGCAGGGAGCCTGTTTGAAGAGTCTCTCCCTCTGGCCCTCCCCTCACTCTACTCTCTCTCTCTCTCTGTGAAATAAACAAATACATCTTTTTTAAAAATTTCCTCACATTCTCAGGTTACTCCATAAGAGAGAAATGGCATAGAACAGCAGCTGAGAGTTCAACTCTGGACTTGGGCTGTACATTTACAACCCTGCCTCTGCTACTCACTAAACAGGAGACTGCAATCACTTGGCTTGCTTCTCTGAACCTCACTTTCCTTATCTGCAAAATGAAGAAAACACTCCCCACTCACATGTCCGCTGTGAGGATTAAATGAGATAATATGCATAAAGCATTTTAAATAGTGACGAGGACCTTGTAAAGACTGAATACATATATAAGCTGCTCTTCTTATCCAATGTCTTATTCATGTAAGAATTATATACCCTAAAAGGGCCTTATGACTTAAGAACTTCATACACCTGAAATACATCCATTTATTTTGCACCACCTGACTATTCATCTTTCTACGTAAAAACTTAGGGTGATGATATTTTGGGGTCCCTTAGTTCCAAATGCCGCCATTCATTTTTAGTACAGGTCTCTGTTAAGCAAAGAAGAATGAGGGGGTCAAATCAGTCAGAAGCTGCCAGCTTCCACCCTTGCTTGTAAACTTAACTCCGTATGAGTCAACCTACACTCCCTTGAGAGCACTTGTGAAAGTCCCCGATTTATAGAAGTATTTACTTTGGGGTTTGGGGTTTGTTTTTTCAGGTTTATCTCAGGGAGAGCTTGCTAGAGCTAACAATCCAGCAATTTTATTAAACTCTGTTCAATTTCAGCATTTTTTAAAGAGTCTATAGAAACCACACTGGCAGTGGCTATTTAAACTTCCCACTGGATGCCAAAAATAATAAAAGGACACTTAAATGACCATTTTTGAGCAGAGCCAACAGCATGTGGCCTAATTATCCAACTACATGAAATATCCTACAGATTTTTAGCAGAGTATAAGGGTTTGATATGCACAATTCAGCACGCAATGGCCACCTCACTGGGGATGTGCAGAACTTTTCAAGTCTAAATGGAAGGTCCGGGTCTATCAGGGTAAGTTTCTCCTCTGTTTTTCCTTCTGATTAACTTATAAGGAATGCTAAATGGCTAAATGAACAGACAGTAAGAAGTTGATATAGGGAAGCCGCTGATCAATACAAGTCAAGAAACATCATGCACTAAGTGCTCTCCTTTATTTATTTCCATCACAACCTTTTGAGGTCGGGATTAGGATGCACACTTTACAGAGGAGGAAACCAAAGTGCAGGAAGAATAAGTACCGTACTTACACCAGAAAGTAGGTATAAGAGCTAGTGTCCTGGCTTTTCTCCACTTACCCCTCAGGATCCTCCGTCAGCTCTGTTGGTGGCCTCTCTCCTGCAGCCCTCTGCAGACTCAGCTCCCAAGTCCTCTGGCTTCTGTTTGCTAAAGACAATGGCAGGCAGCCTTCCCTAACTGTCCCTATCTTAAAATCATCTCCCTCTTATTTTGTTTTCCTCATCATGTGTATAAACATTATCACATGCTTATTTGTGAATTTATTCAACAATATTTACTGGGAGTCGACCATATGCCAGACACTCTGTTTAGGTGCTGGAAATACTGTGGTAAGAGTCATATGGTCCATGCCCTGCTTATTTTTTCTTCTTTTCTTTTCCATTTTAAGTATGAAATATAAGGGATTTCCAGGGGCACCTGGGTGGCACAGTCAGTTAAGTGTCCAACTCTTGGTTTTGGTATAGGTCACAATCTCAGGGTCATGAGATGGAGCCTCTCCTTGGGCTCTGCGTTCATCAAAGAGTCTGTTTGAGACTTTCTCCTTCTTCTCCTCCTGCTCATTCTCTCTAAATAAATAAATAAATAAATAAATAAATAAATAAATAAATTTTAAAAATATATAAGAGATTTCAAGAAATCAGATACCATGGCTTCTACAAATCTTTGGGCAATACTGGACATACTATGGGTGCTCAATAGTTGATGGATAAAAGAAGAATTGATGGATAAAAGAAAGTTTTCTGAAGTACCTGCAGGACCAGTATAGAAGCCAGCAAGCCTAAGACTCATTAATTTGCTGAGCAAACCTATAACAATACTGCTCATAAAAATAAGAGTAAAGAACAATGATAATATGATTTCACTTGCATGTGGAATCTAGCAAACAAATAAAGCATGAACAGACCTATAAAAACAGAGAACAAATCTGTGGTTGCCAGATTACAGGGGTTGAAGGTATGGGAAAATGGGTGAAGAGGAATGAGAGATACAGGCTTCCAGTTATGGAATGAAGTCACAAGGATGAAAGGTACTGCACAAAGAATATAGTCAATGGAATTCTTTTTTTTTTTTTTTTTTTTTTTTAGTCAATGGAATTCTAAGAGCATTGTATGATGACAGCTAGTGGTTACACTTGTGAGCAAAGCATAAACTATAGACTTGTTGAATCACTATGCTGTACAGCTAAAACCAATGTAACATTGTATGTCAACTACAACAAAAACAATTTTAAGAATTCAAAAAATTTTTTTAAAGAATTAAAAGAAAGAATGATGATATCTGGTGTAGATAAAGGTGAAGTAAAATGAGCATTTTCATAAACTGCTCAAGTAAGTATGAATCAGTATCCCCTCTCTGTATGGCAATTTGCTTAAATACCACAAGTAAGCCTGTAACTCAATTAATTAGCCTCCAGAAACAAATCCTAGGAGCATAATTAAAGATGAAGACAAATATATAGTCAGAAATACATTCATGAGTAATTCAAAAAAATTTTAATGGTAATAACTTAAGTGTTCAACCACAAGGGATTGGATTAATCAATTAAGGCACACCATATAATGAAATGTAACAAAGGATTAAAAATCATGCTATATCACATATAGGACATGAATATATTCACAATCTACTACTATGAACTAAGAAAGAAAGATACAAAGTAATATGCTGAATCTGGTTCTTCTTTTTAAAAATTTTATATATGCGAAGACAAAGCTCTAAAATTGCACTATTCAATAGAAATATAATACAAACCACATTTGTAATTTTAAAGCATGTGGCAGTCACATTTAAAAAAATAAAGAGAATTAGGTGAAATTTATTTAATGATATTTTATATAACCCAATATACCAAAATAATAATAATTATTTTTTACTATAGTAAGCCTTCAAAACCTGGTATGTAGTTTATACTTGGCACATGTCAATTCAGTCTTGCTGTGTTTTAAATATTCACAAGCTAGGAGCACCTGGGAGGTTCAGTGGTTGTGCGTCTGTCTTTGGCTCAGGTTATGATCCTGGGGTCCTGGGATCGAGTACTGCATCAGGCTCCCCACTGGAAGCCTGTTTCTCCCTCTGCTATCTCTGCCTCTATCTGCATCTGTCATGAATAAATAAATAAATAAATAATTTAAATAAATTTAAAAAATAAATATTCACAAGCCATCCATGGCTAGCGGCTATCAGACCTTACAGCTCAGGTAAGCTAAAAGCATGTGTGAAGAAAAAGAATGGATGAATTTATCCTTTTTCTCCTCCCTTTTTTCCTTTTTTTTTTTTTTATAATTACTATTTATAATTTTACTGTTGGCAAATACTACTTTTATAATACGAAAAACAAAGTTGTTTTAAAATATTAGTTACAGAAGGTTTTTTTTCTGTCTCTGGAATACTTTTTGGCGCATCCTCTACAGTTCGTGGACTACAGGCTTCCTAGAACTCCAAGACCACCCTTCTTTCTTCCCCTCCCTTGACATACACTTTAAAAAGCTGCCTAGCTTCAGACCTCAGGCACACGAGTAAGGATCAATGTAAGGATCAAATAGCACTGCTCTTCAGAGCGGCTGTGAAGCCGGGCTCTGCTTTCCAGGAGTGCCACCCGGAATCTGTTAGGACCCCGGGCACTGCGTTAGCAGCTCTCTGGTTTGTGGAAGGGCACGGAATGGGACCAGAAACTGCTTAATTTGAGGTTAATCAAATAGTGATGACAAGCCTTAATCTCCAACTTGTCGTCAGATTGTAAACATTGATTGCAGCTGCAACAATCTGCAATAAACCTATTGAGTGAAATCTTGACCAGAATGAAATGAGTACACTGGTTCCCCACATGAAACCCAGAGAGGCAAGATCGAAGAAATCCAGGCCTTTGTAACACCAAGGGAAACAGAAACCCCGAATTAGAGAAGTTAAAGAATGTGTCAAATCTGATTCCTGTACAGCCCGATCAAAAAATTAAAAAAAAAAAAAAATCTCTGGATCCCAAGAGCCCAGACACTGAAAGTATCAAAGATGGAGACACCAAACTATCAGCTGTGTAGGTGGAAGGAACTGAGGAACTGAAATAGGTCCACCTCTACTGACCATTGATGGGGTGTCCGTGGGGCTTCTGGATAGGTAGCTATACCCCTGGAAGTGAGCTACAGCAGTTCACCAGAAGGGAAGGGGCAAGAGTAAGAGTCACAGTGTGTTAGGAACTTAGTATGGGTCAGGTGCTTTACCCCAATTTATTGGTAATTCTCATAATGATTTTAAAAGCTGAGTATGATTATATTCTGCATTTTAAAGAAACCACTAAATCTCAAAAAAGTACCCTACTTTGCCTCAGGCCATGCAAAACATGGGCGGAACCCTGACTTGAACACAGACTAATCCCCCAAAGTCAGCTCTGAATCTCAGGCTGCCCTGGAAGGTGGGTCAATATCAAAGAAGTGATCACGGTGGATGAATAGTGAAGTTCGTGAGGAAGATGGACAGAGCAACAGTTCCCCTAAGAAGATCCACCTAGGAAGTTCAAGGGCATGGTAAAAAACTGCCAGATGAGTGAACAGTTGATGGCAGGTGCTCCAAGTGCATCCCTGAAGGTGCCCTTCTTGGCCTCGCCGCCTCGGGAACACTTCCACACACTTTGGGGCCCAGAATCCTCATGCACCTCTTCTGGGTTGCCTTCCCAAAAGCTCCTGGGGAGAGACCTAATTCTTATAATAACAGAGCTGGATGCATTGAGAGAGAAGGACCAGATACCATGGCCTGTGTACAGAAAGTTAAAAGACATGAGAATCTTGACTCAAGCATGAGAAAAGCTGGAGAAGAACCATGACAGCTATTGTCAAATTGTTAATGGACTGATATGGAAGGTTTTAACCCATGCATTCTTCCCTAAGACTTTTTGGGACAAAACATTCATTGATTGACATATTCATTCCCTAGCAGCAAGACAGGGCTAGAGAAATAACAGTGAGCAACAGCAGACACCATCTCGTTGTCAGAGTACGTACATCTAACGGGGGTCACATAGTCCCAAGAAAACAAATCACACAAATACATGAAAAACTGGTAAGTGCTCCAAATAAGAGGTAAATGAGATGTTATGATTTTATCCAAAAAAGAAAACTGGAAGCAATAAATAGAGTTTGTAAGGACATAAGCTTTGTTTCATTATTTGGAAGGACTTTCAAACAGTCCACACGGTTCAGAAATGGCCCACGAATGAACATACTTCCCCCTGGGTACTGGACCTGCCCAGGCTGAAGGCAGGGCATGGGGAGGAATGCCAGGATGCAGCCCAGAGATAGCTTCTCAAGTCTCTTCTAGCTCAAACAAAGTAGGACTCCAGCATTCCAAACAAAACGTTTTCTCAGAAGGCAATCAGAATTTCTAGGAGACTCAGGAAATTTGTCTCAGAGAAGAATCACTTTCTGTATATGGACAGGAGTTAAGCAAAAACAGAGTCTCCCAAACTGAGGAGTAGTGCTCTGTACTTCCCTTCACAGCCTTGATGCATTTCTGTTCTACTCACTGCCTGAAGCATCATGAGGACAGAGGCAATGGACTTGTTCATTACTGAAGCCTCAGCGCATGGCACATACCACATATTAAGTATTTGTTCAAGGAACAAATGTATACAGTACTAAAATGTACTAGTGCAAAGATACTCATTTATAAAAACTTTCTTCTGGTGTTACAGAATTCATAAATGGACTTTCTTGAATAATGAATGAACATGAAAGTCAATCACTTGCCTATGATTAATAGCCAGGGTCTCCTGTCCAAGCAGCCACTTAGTTCCATTAAAAATTAATAATTTTCCACGGAATAAATATACATTATATGTAGAACACCAAGGGTTCCAGTGTTAATATGCAATTAAGTAATGCAGAAAGACTAAGGATCTATTAACTAAGAGAGAACTCCATGAACATGCCCTCTAAGTCATTGTTCATTTACGACCCATTTCTCTCCTAAATTTTAAAATTATTTAGCCAGGAAAAAAAAGTAGTTCTGCAAACAGAATAAATAAGGTTAATAGGGTGACATATTCTGGTTAACATCTGCAGGCCAACAAAATGTGTTTTTGTTAAAGAGTTGAGATATGTTATTCCTTCTAAACACATTAGGAAAGATCAATACAAAACTGAAGGACTATACGTAAAATGTTAAGAGTCTGTCACTGAAAAATTATGAACCATGCTATAGAACTTAGCCAGGTCAGAGCTAAATTAAATTATTGATCTATATTCTTTTTTTCCCTTTCTGTGTGACTATCTCTTGATTTTTTATAACATATATTATTGCTTACAGAGCAAATGAATCGTCTTATTCTAGTCCCAGCATGTCTGCTGACTGACAATTTTCTAAAATTCATTATTGTGTTGATAGTGTTCAGATATATGATTATGTTCACATAAACATTTAAATATCCAACGTAAAATTTAAAAGCATTTGTAGCATGAACTCAAAAAGAAAAAGGGTAATTTTCACATTTTTTTTCAGTACAAAGAATGCGAAGCAAAAAATGAAATGTTATTTTTCTTGACATCATTTCACTACTTGATGGTACTTGATACATTTCATTGATGAGGCTAAAATGCATTCTGTCGACTTTTAAACAATGACTTCACTGTATTGCTAAGCAAGGTGATGCAATCAACACTTCATGAATTAGTCTTTAACTTTTCAGACCTAAATCTTCCTCAAGATGTATAACCTTAAATTCTATAAGCAGTTTTACTGATCGCTTTGGAGATTTCTTTAAATCAAAGAACTCTCATCCCCAATCAGCCTCCAAAGTCACAGAAGAATGTGTCTTGAATTAGGATTTTCTCTCACCTGCTGAAAAGGGAAAATGGGTAAATATTTTGTAAGAAATGTAAATTCCACAGACCCACGTTAATTCATGAGAAAGGAAGCTGACATAAGAGTTCTTGGGAGAAATGATCTTGAATTTGGGGCTGTATTTAGCCAGCAGCTTTTGCCTACTGGGAAAATATTTTCTCTTTAATGAAGTAGTGTCAGAAGCAGAGGCCTCTTCATTTTCTCTAATGGAGATACGATCATTCTGACTTGTGCTCCAAATGAGGTAGGAATTATCCCTAATGTGTAGTTTGAACATTTGTATCAAAATACGGTGGAATGCTGCTTCAGAGTCCAATGAGAAAATCACAAGAGTGATAAAATGTCTGCCTCCCTCAGGTGGAGAATCGGTCTGCTGCCTTGCCTCATGCTGACCATCACTGCCAGAAGCTCCTGGCATTAGGGGCATGTCCTGCAGTCACACAAATGCCAATCCCTGTTGCTGGGACAAGGGGATTCCGGCCTCACAGCAGGCCTCAGGGATTCTGCTTCTCCATAGGCCGGCTCCAAAGCTGAGCTCTCTTTGCACTCAAAATCAATGTCATCCCACGGAAACTCCTTTCCGGGAGAAAGTCAAATACCAGCAGCAGCAGTCTCTGTGGGAGACCGGTCTCTCCCTACTGTGTTTTTGTCAGGTGACAAGAAGCACTAGGGAAGACTGAGGAAGCAAGGGCTGAAGAGAGAAAAACCAAGTGCAGAACTTAAGATTGAGAAGAGGCAACATTTCAAACGGGAAAAGGCTCAAGCATTCTATTCTGTGGAAACACAGAATACTGCCTGCAGAAGGGCCGGACAGAAGGTCATAAATCATACCTTAGGAAGGTTCTTCACTGGGTTTCAGCACCCTGAGTCTTGCTGTTCTTGGCACAGGGTAAGAGTCCATCTCTCCAGAGGTAGGCTTCCTTAAACAAGCTCACAAGACCAATGCATAAAACCAGAATGTCAAAGTAGAGGTCTACAGTTTGCAGTATATCCACCGCACAGATGTCAGAATGACCAGTACATTCCCTTCCTGGAGATGTCCTCTGTGCCATGCCAAATCCTAATCAGACAGCAATCTGATGGGTAAGGAATCTCAACAAGAGGAGTTCATTTGATGAATTGAATGTTAAACTGCATCAGGGAGGATGGAGTCACCGATGGGAGAAAACACAACATGTGCTGGCTGTAGCTCTCTGGATCCATTGCCATAACAGAAACAGCCTTGCCAACAGAACAACAATGTTCCAAGTTCCTCATAGGAAATCCGTCTCCTCCAAAGAGGACCACATATGCACTCCTTCTTCTGCATGTCCATGGTCCAACCCAACATACATGCCTATGTGACATCAAAGCAGGGGCACACCTTAAGTTCTCTCTTGCTGCTTTTCTTTTAGTTAACCAGGGCTCATAAATAGCTTTCGATGCCATGGAATAGCATCATGATAGATATTCTTGTACACACTTCTTTGCCAAAACCTCTGATTATTTCCCAGGGAACATTCCCAGATATAGAATTGTTGGGTCAAAGGGTAGGCACACGCCCATTCATTTATATATTGCCTAAGGCTGGTTTCACCCAGTAATAGCAGAGTTGAATGGCTGGAACACTACACTATTTAGTCTGGTCCTTTTCAGAAAAAGCACACCAACCACTGAACAAAAGTCTACGATTAGATAGAGACAGGCATTTACAATAGGACACCGTCTACAATAGGACACAGACCCACCACACCATGACTATAAGCAGATCTCTTGCATTTCAATTATTTTCTACCCTTTATCATTCTTTAACCAGTCTGAAGATTCTATGGGATATAACTTCACTTATCATTACAACAGTACTAAAGAATACTATCAGAGAAATGTAGCTCCATTATTTTTAACTACAGAAATTATTATAACCTAAGATATAAATGGGAACTAAATCAAACAAAATGAGATAAGATAAAAATCCCTTTCTTGCATAATAATGTATAATAAACATAAATATACATGTCCTTAAACTTTGCTATAAAAATTGGTTATTAAATTAAAAACTAAAAGAAATTTCATTTCTTCTGCCTTTGATTTGCAACAGCTGAAAAATTTCAGACTAGATTCTCTTTACTCATGACCAAGACTCAGAAACTTGGCTAAAGAAAAAAACACACTTAACTTTTTATTGAAAAAGAATCACACAGACGTCTGAAATTTATAAATTTCTTGTTAATTAGATTTTAATCTACATAACTATACCATATGCTAGAAAACCATCGAAATACAAACTCCCTGAGATGGTTTTACTGCCATTACTTTAAGAGCCATTTAAAAGATTTTCTATGGGATAAAGATTGGGTGATTTATCATGGTTTTATGCCCCTTTAATCTGCTCCATCTTCCCATTGTAAAATAAATATTGGTTTTAAAATAAATGGTTCTGCCCAGGTTTTGATGAGAAAAATTGCCCTGTAAATCACATGCTCACATGTGCCAAACTCGAAGTCCAATGTTAACTAGTCCATTCCGATGAAAATAAGTCAATTTTATAGAACAAAACCTAAGGAAGACAATTACTTAAGTATATTATCAATGCTGCAAAGTAACTAATTTGAGATATGAGCTTTCCCACCCTCTGTTTTTCAATTCTTAAAATAACCCCTGGTTGATGCCAAACAGATCCTTCAATTTGACTTTTAAAAGGTGTATTCACTAAAATAGTTTTGTTATATTCTTTCTAATTCCAATATACAAGTTACATAACTGAAAATAACTACAAGCAAATCTGAGGGTTATTTGAGAACATCATTATCAATCACTTCTTTCACACTCAGGGGGCCAAATCAATTTAACAGTCACTTCCTAAGACTATTTCACAGAGCTCTAGGAAACTGACAATAAATGCATTTTCCTACAGCAACCACAGTGCTAAAGTACTCTAGAATATAGGAATGGTTTAAAGCAGAGCTTTGCAAACTATCTGTGACTTAATGCCAGTGGACTGTATCTTTCATTTCCAATATGCTGTGGGCTAATGATACATTTGTAAAACACAACTAAAAGATGCACTTGGATACTGTGGCAAAGCCAAACTGCTACAGAAATTTCTAAACTAGGACGCCTGGGTGGCTCAGTGGTTGAGAGCCTTCGGCTCAGAGTATGATTCCTGGGGTCCTGGTATCGAGTCCAGCATCGAGCTCCCTGCATGGAGCCTACTTCTCCCTCTATCTCTCTGCCTCTCTCTCCATATCTCTCATGAATAAATAAAATCTTTAAATTTTTTTTTTCCAAACCAGCACAGTTCAATAGGTTTATGATGCTGGCCACTTACGTAATTTTAAACTTTTCAGGAGCCACATTAAAAAAATGTAAAAAGAAAAAAATAAATTAATTAAAAATAGATTAAAAAATAAAAAAAATGTAAAAAGAAACAGGTGAGATTAAATTTAACAAATCTATAATCTTATCATTTCAGCATATTATATTATTTTATTATTAATATATTAATATTATGAAAATATTATTGAGGTATTTTGCCCTTCTTTATATTGCCTTTGTAATCTGGTGTATATTTTACACTTTCGGCACGTTTAAGTTTACTCTGGCCACATTTTTTTTTTTTTTTTTAGATTTTTTTTTTTTAATTTATTCATGAGAGAGAGAGAGAGAGAGAGAAGAGAGGAGCCCGACGTGGGATTTGATCCTGGGTCTCCAGGATCAGGCCCTCTGCTGAAGGTGGCGCTAAACCGCTGAGCCACCTGGGCTGCCCTGGCCACATTTTAAGTACCCGATAGACACACGAGGTTAGTGGCTACTGGCTGGACAGCACAGTTCGAAACCCTTACTCTCAATTTTGCCACCTCCCTCTTCCCATTTTGAGCAGTAGTATCTAAACCACTGCTCCCTTCAGAATGGCATCTCTAAGTTTCACTTTCGGCCTGAATTTTTATAATTAAGGGCTCCATTCCAGATAAGGCCAACACTTAAATAAAGAAATTAGCAAACCCATGACTGTAGCTAACTTCATACTCCCTTTCAGGAAGGTAATTGCCAATAACAAAGGATGGATGTAGAAGAAGCCCCTCTGCTCTCCCTTCTCCAGAGCAATTACTATTCTGAATGAAGTTGGTTTATTTCCTTCTCATCCTTGTTTTTATACTTCCTCTACAGATTATATTCTTAAGCATTTACATAAATCTATTAACATGTGAAAATGTGTTTGTGTTTTACAGAGATGTGTGAATTTAATGCATTTGGCTCATACAAACACTTACATATTCCAATTGCCAAAATGGAATCTCACACCTTTCTATCCTCCCACTCTATGATCTATGTCTTCGGACTCTGTATCATTTCCTTGCCTGGATAATTCCTGCTCATAATTTAGGTCACAACTTCAATGTCACTTTTTCTGTAAACTTTTGCTAATTTGCCCTTTACCCTAATAAGATTAGGTTCCCCAGTTCAATGTTCTTACCTTTCCTATTGCACTTATCACTATTGTAAATATCTATTTTAGTATTGATTTAATGTCTGCCTCCCTCATGAAAATATAAGCTAGCAGCAGCACAATGCCAAGTAGACAGTAAGTGTTCGTAAATATTTGTTGCCTGAATGAATGATTTTTTATTTCAGGAAGCCACATCCAAATCCAACTCAGCTAGACACCACGAAGGTGTGTCAGGACAGCTGAATGGTCTAAGGAGCCAGACTCAAGATAGACATCATGCTTCTCATGTCTCTTTAGGACATAAGCTTAGAATGTATATTATCATCTGTGTACTGGGCACCCTTATTTATTAGAATGTATGTTTTCAAATATAGTACCATCCAGTTATTCACAGTATCTTCTTTTGACCTTGTATTGTCTCTACTTGACCTTGTCTCTAATTGACCTTGTATGTGTCTCTACTTAGGATTCCCTTTTCATTTCTAATATTATTTGTGTTCTTTCCCTCCCTCTTTGTTTCTGCAATTGATCACGTTTGCCAGACGTGTATGTGTTTGGATCATCTTTCAAAGAATCATCTTTTGTTTTGTTGATCCTTTCTACTATTCCTTTTGTATTCTATATCATTTGTTTTTGTAATATGTTCTATTATCCCTTCTGTTACCTGGGTTTACTCTGCAATTTATGCCTTTTTGGTTGAATGCTTAACTCACTAATAACCAGCATTCCTTTATTTCTAATACATGAATTTGTGAATCTGTAAATGTCCCTCTGTGTAACCCTTTAACTATACTGTACAAGATTTAAAATAAAGCATCTACTAATTTCTCTCATCATTTTCTTTCACTCAAAAATCATATGGAAGTATGATCTTGAGTTTCCAAATGTATGAAATATTTGATGTCTATTGGTTTTTTACCTCTGAATTTTTTCTTCTCTGGGATAGAAAATGTAGTCAATACAATTTGTATTCATCAGTGTTCAGACTTTGAACATGTAAATATTCTCTGTTAATGGAGTTCTAAGTCCTATATATGTCCATCTGATCAAGCTCATCAGTTATATTATTTAAATCTCCTTTGTCCTAATTTTTAAAGTTATATTATCAGTGTCTGAGAGAATATGTTTAGAACTCCCCGAATATGATTACCTATACTCTCAGTATCTTGTAATGCTTCTATCAATTTTTATTTTACATATTTTTGAAATGATGCTGCTCAGTACTATAGATTCAAGATTAATATATCTTCCTGGTGAACTGTTCTTTTATCATTAGATAAGAACTCTCTCTAATCATAATAATGCTTTATGCTTTAAAGCACATTTTGTCTGATATTAATATAGCATCCATCTGCTTTCTTTTGAAAGGTATTTGTATGGAATATTGTATCAAGTTCCTCTATTTTCTCTCAATTTTTCTATCTCTAATAGGGGTGTCCCTTTTAATAGTTTATAAAGAGTATATACCTGTTTTCCTTTCCCCAACTAACTTAAAAACCTGTTTACTGACAGCTAAAACTAATCATTTTCATATTATGATTCCTGATATGTTTGGCCTTATTTCAACCATTAAATTGGTCTACAATTTCTCCAGAATTAGGGATTATCTAAATGTATCAAGGACTGCACACCAGAACAAGCCCTGCCATATTTAGCTTATGCTCATAATTTAGCTATTCTTGGTAAGTCATTTAGACAGATCAGCAAACTATATTCTCTTAAAGCAGGAAGGTAATAAATCCTTATAAAATAAAATCTATGCATAAAATCCCATATTAATATGTCCAATCCACTAGTGTGGATTGTATAACATGAATATAAAAGAATCTATGTGTCATCTACCTCTGATGCTGCCCTTCTTCCCCCTCCCCCATTATTTTTTTTCATTTCTATCTGATGCAGCTCTTATTCTGTCTCTCCCTTTCCTGCAATTCTCCCCCACTCTACCCCAGCTCTCTTCATCTCTTATCCCTATAACCTCATTAATAACTTCTCTCGCACTGCCTTCATCTTACTCCCTTCCACTCAAATTCAACCTCCAGTTAAATGAGGGCCTTGTATTTTCAGGTAAGAAATTTGATCTTTACCCTGCAGGGCAGTGTCTCTTAAACTGAAATCCAATGACATAGTCTCATAGCTCCAAACATCCTGGGAGAATTTTTATTTTAATTTGTGGTTCAATCTAATGAACATTCTATAGAATTGAAATGACAACCTGATAATTGAGCTGTGCTTTCCAATAGCAGTGCCTGAGTGTGTCCTTTCTTCCCCTCATAGACTCTCTTCTGCTCTCAGTGTCATTGGCACCAAATGATCACCTAAAGTGACAGCTTTTAACTTTCAATGTGTCAGTAAGCACATCTGGCTGTTAGGTTAGTATGTCCTAATGCTAAAATTGTCCCAAGTCTGCCATTGTGTTCTTTAGTAGAGATGATTTGCAACTGAAAGATATTGTCATCAAATAAGCTTCCATTTATGAAGTTATTTAATTAATGGAGACTTTGATATGACATCATAAAAACTCATAGTGTGGCAGAGTAATGGTCTATTTTAATTGTTATGGACTAATGAGAAAAGAACAAAGGCAGAATTAATATGTAAATGATGTGTTTATATCAAATGAAAGCCCCATGATATTATGGGACACTGTACAAAAGAAGGTCTCCCAATCTTTCAAATAGAGAAAAGTAGTGAGAGAGTTGAATCATCATATGGTTCAGAGTAGTAAAGGCATGCAAATGAAAAGAACCTTTCCTGGTATTTGGAAACAGGAAGGAATGCAAATTTGCTGGAGGAGCTGAAGTGGTTTGCTCTGTTTCTATTTTCCCAGTGAAATACGAAGTGAAGGCATCAGCTGAATGGGAGAATTGGGAATGGGAGTTGGAGGTTTCAGGTACAGGTGAAGGTATAAAATTGTTGTCTCAGAGAAAAGGAGTACTAAATAAATAAGGTAGGATTGCCAAGTGGAGCAGAGGAGCTACTTGAAATTAATGGACATAAATTTAAGGTAAGTCCATAAAATTTAATGTTGCTCTCCATCCATCTGCACTCAGGCCCAAAGCAAACAGAAAGTCAAGAGTTATGCCAGATGAGGACAGAGATGACAGCACCTAAGCTAGATGAAGAGGGAAGTGAGGGCACGAGAGGAATAATGATTAGTGTATAACAGCAATAGGTTAGTAGACTGGAGGTCCTAATGAGTCAAAGAGCTCTTATTGGTGTAGGAATGTTGGTGTCACATGAGATGACATCCTTGAAAAGACAGGAGGTGGTGGTCAGAGAGATGCTTTGAAATGCATTTTGAAGGTCAGCACAATGTTTCCTAACAAGGGCTCTATGACATTTGGGATGCAACAATTCTTCATTGCATAGAACTGTCTTGAGTACTGAATGAGCATTCTTTATTCCTGCCCTCTAAAGGCTTGTAGTACTCCTTACATTTGCAAATACCCTTTAGGAGAGGGGACTTTCTTCAATTGAGAGCCATCAGTCTGAAATATGACCAATAGGCAGAGAAGGAGACATTTGCCAGTAAGAAACTCAAGGAACTGAGAGACCAGAGATGAGTCTTCCATGTGGATATTTTTACCAACAATGATGGCAGGAGGGTGATAGGCATAAAAACGGTGAACTAGGGGGTAAAATTTTGAATGCATTCAGAAGAATGGGCAATGGGATATGGTTTGACAGCACCTGCTTTCAAAGTGTTTCTGTGCATGAGAGAAAATAAGCCATCTAGAAGAGATGGTGGGGCTGAAGAATGACACCAACTCTATTCCAGACACTGAGAAAAAACAGAGACCACCTGTGAGGGTGAGAGGGAAGCAATATCCTTAGGGGGATATCCAAGAGTATCAGTCAGAGCAGGGCTGTCCAACAGAACTTTCTGTGATGATGGAAATGTTCTATATCCATACTGTTCAGTGAGATACCCAGTAGCCACAGGTGCCTATCAAGCCCTTGAAAAGAGGCTAGTGGGATTAAGGAAATAAATTATTTACTTTGTTTAAGTTAATTTGAATGCAAATAGCCACACGTGGCTGGTGATTACCATATTGGATGGTGGAAAAGAATAAAAGGTGAAGGGGACATTCATAGATGAATGTTTAAAGATGCAGGAAATTCTGAGTCTCTGAGCCTTGAAGAAAAGGGGCAAGTTTGTCGTTAAGTTTGTGGGTCTGGGGGATCCCTGGGTGGCGCAGCGGTTTGGCGCCTGCCTTTGGCCCAGGGCGCAATCCTGGAGACCCGGGATCGAATCCCACATCGGGCTCCCAGTGCATGGAGCCTGCTTCTCCCTCGGCCTATGTCTCTGCCTCTCTCTCTCTCTCTGTGACTATCATAAATAAATAAAAATTGAAAAAAAATATTAAAAAAAAAAAGTTTGTGGGTCTGGAACAGGAAGGTGAGATAAGTCATGATTGACAGCATCGACATTTTCAATAAGCAAGATTCAAAAAATTCATTTTCATTCATTTCTGCCCCCTTCCAGACTAATTTCTGGACCTTACTGTCATGGAAAACACAAGAGAAAATCTCCTTTTAAAGCATAAAGTGGGGACACCTGGGTGGTTCAGCAGTTGAGGATCTATCTGCTTCAGCTCAGGGTGTGATCCCGGGATGCCCAGATGGAGTCCTGCATCGGGCTCCTCACAGGGAGCCTGCTCCTCTCTGTCTGTGTCTCTGCCTCTCTCTGTGTGTGTCTCTCGTGAATAAATAAATAAAAGCTTAAAAAAATAAAATAAATAAAAAATAAAGCCTAAACTGTCACCACCATGTAAAAATTATTCCCTCTGATAAGAATGATCTGGTATTAACAGACTATCACTATTGTGTGTTTAACTGGGACCTAAGTGTTCTTTCCCCCAAAGACTATCTTGAGTACTGAAGACAAAGGGAGAAAGAGTTCTCTAACAAAGGGAGAAAAAAAAATGTAAGTTCTGAAAATTCCCTGTTAAAAGATGCTGCTTTTTGGAAATCATATTTCTTGCTTTTTTGGTGTTTTTACAAAAGAATATAAAGAAATAAGTCCTTTGTTATCCAAAGAAAGGTAAAAGTATTATGATTGGCTGCAGCCATAAGACTATAATTAGTGTTTTAACAAAATAATTTTTTTAAAAAAGGTCATGCACTCCCACATCTACCCCACCACATGCACAGACTTCCAGGATGGCATTATGGTCATGCCCTTAGAGATTTAGCAGCAAACATACCAGCAAAAACTCTGTCAAACTGCCCTCATCAACCAAATGGGCAATGCCAATCTAAGCCCAGGACCACTCACCCAATGGAAGAATCTCAGGTTCAAGCAGGAGACAGGCAGAGTGTCGGTAATAATATCTGGATATTTCTCAACACTGCATTTGATTGGGAATAAAGGAACAATGAAATATTTCTGATTAGTTTCTGTCTCTTAGTGTTTCCAATTTCCATTTAATTGCAATCAAAACATCAAAATATTCTCAGTCTCCAGAGAGGGGACACAATCCCTGTTTAATAAACCCTAAAATACATAATTAAGAAACAACTTCTGTGGGGTTAATCGGCGCAGCTCTATAAATGGTTGGATTCCCTAGTGGACAAAGGTCAATTTCTTTTGGGCCTAAGGCAGAATCTTTTCCCTAAGTGTTCTTGCCTAGATCAGATGCCAAGCAGGTCCATGTTGTCCTCCATATCTTGTAGGCTAATTCAGACTTAAAGAGTCTTCTGTATTAACCATACTTCTGAACTTGAGGGAGAAATGAAGAACCAGAGGCCTACGCCATTGGTGAAGTTGATTCTATCAGATGCCCAGCCTTGGATCCACTTTAGGGGCAAGATAAAGATTTATGCTTCCACCATAGTAAATTTCATAGTTTCTAGTATTTGACCCAGGGTTAAACAAAGAGGCTATCCTGGCTCTCACTTTTGGTTTCCCCGAATGGGACTTTGATCAACATGGAAGCTGAAAATTATCCTGGTGCTAAACAATAACCCCAGCTTACTATTCTATTCTGTGGTCACTGCCAAAGACAGTCGTTTTGTAATTTAGTTTCATTGGGAACAAGAAGACTCAAAGGAGAATAAGTGAATGGAATGCTTAAAGTATGTCTCTGCTACTGAGGAGAAACCTTAAAAGTCACAGTGAAGAGACGCAAAAAGAGACGAATTATTAATTCCCAGTGTTTCTCTGCCCACAAGCCCCCTCTGGTGGAGGAACTAATGGTAATGAAATAGCTATAATACCAATAACCAAAGTTAAAAAAAAAAAAAATGGGGGCGGGGGAAGAAAAGGCAATCCACAACAAGACAATCAGCCCCTGTAGAATTGAGAGTCAAATGTAGTGATTAGCAAATATGAGCTGCAACTGGAAAACCACTTACAGATGAAGCAGTCTGATGAATGATTTACCAAAAGGTCAACACTGCTCTTTTATCTTCACCACCCATCAGTTTGCATTGCCTTCAATTTGTCTGGCACATAACAGAAAGCGGGCCATAAAATATTCACCATAAAAATTAACCTTATTTTGCAGCATTAAAAAAAGAAACTGAGTTGGATATAGTCTAAGCATATGGGCCAGCTTCTCAATTAGGATTTCTCATATACATTAGAAAAAGCCTTGACATTTAAAACTCCATTCAAAGAAATAATGTACTCAGCAAGTACCAGAACCCTCTGCCCCATGCTTGGGTTTTGCTGATCCCTTTTTAGTTTTCAAACAAGGAAAGGCACCATTAATCCCTTCCCAAAGACCACAGCAGTGTCAGGGGGAGGTGGTAGACAGTGTCAGCACTTCCCCTTTTACTCTTCTGGAAGCCAAACTTCTCTACAGTGTCTGCTTTTAGCTGGTGTGGATGCCAGGCTTTCAACCTCAACGTGCCTACGATACATTCTGGCAGGTGAGTTGTGAGATGAACTGCCTTCACACTCTCATTTGACAACCTTTGTACAACAAGAAACACAATGTCAGATGAAAATATAGTTTTAGGCAGAAGGGATTCTGAAAATTAACATGTTGCCAGATGCCCTTCATCAGACCTGTAAAATTCATTAAAGCCATTTTAACTGAACCAACTCCGTTGATTCCATCTGAAAATTGGCCACTTCCCTCCTCCTTCTCTTATCCCTGTATTTACCAAATGCTTCTTTGATTTTGCCAAATCAATAACATAATTTGCAACCTATAGAACAATCTAAGTTATCTGAGCTATTAAAGAATTCCTCAGGGTGCCTGGGTGGCTCAGTCGTGTGACCATCGCACTCCTGGTTCCCGGCTCAGGTCATGATCTCAGGGTCAGGAGATCAGGCTCTGCAGTGGGCAAGAAGCTTCCTTGGGATTCTCTCTCTCCTTCTCCTCTCCCTCTCCCACTCTTCTGCTTCTACTGCTTACTTGCATGTGCACACTTTTGTGCTTAAAAAAAAAAAAAATTCCTCTCTCCAGACCCTGTTCAAAGAGAGTAACTAAATATTTACTTATATCATTGTTATGTACTGATTTGTTTTTTAAAGGGAGACTCAAAATGAAAGAAAAAAGGTCAAAAGAGTGCTGAAAAAGATATAGCTACAGGATGTTTACCACTGTACTGTACTATTTATAATATTAAAAACTAGAAATCCTGAATTTCAAACAAAAGATTATTCAAAAGAGGAATATTATGCAGACATTAAAAATTACATGCTAGAATACTTAATGACATGAAAAAAAAGATTTGTGGTATTATTAAGAGGAAAAACACACTGCAAAAAAAACAGCAGGTGTAGTATTGACAATGGTTCTTTTTGGATAATAAGAAAGTTTTGTGATTGTTGATTGGTTAACCCAGTCTGTGTTAACAACCCTCTCTCTCCAGGACCCCCTACAGCAGGAGTGATTCATAAAATGAGATATAAGCAGAAGTCTCTGAGGTGATCAAATACGTCCCTTTTTGTGCCACACTGAACCAGCTGATGGATCCATGACCACAGATTATAATCAAAGACAATAGTGGGGGAAGAAGATAAAACCTTGCAAATCAGCTGTTAGTTACCATAAGAAACAACTGCAAATTGACCTCTATATTCACCTTTTCCCCATTGGTTTTGGTTCAGGTAGATGTGATCAAAGAATAGTCCCTAGGAATCTGTGAGGTTTTACTAAAATAAAGTTAAGGCTTTGTGTTGTGTACAGAACAGTAAGTACCATTCCAAGAGAAGGAAGCCACATCGCCTCTGGATCACCAAAACACAGAGTAGCCATCTTGAAAACTGAAAGTTCACTCTCAAAACACCTTGATAATAAATATAGGCATGTTTCTAAGCTGTTTAGAGCCCAAATAAGTATGTAAAGGATAATATAAGTAAGTGACAGAAATATCAGTCCTGCCTGGATTAACACCTATATCTTATTAGAGCAGCTATTATCTTATACTGTGGTAATGTGTTTGCATGTCAGTCTTCCCACTAGACTATAAGCTCCCTAGAGGCAAGGACCATTTCCTTTCATCATTCATAAAGATGCCCAAACCTTGTTCTTTCCAAGAGCTCAGAACCAAACTTAGATTCCAACTATATATGCTATAGAACATGACATCAATTTTGACTCTAAGTCCTTCTTATTATAAGTCATCTTATTTTTAAAAACAACTTTTTAACATTTTCAAAATATCCTCAAGGGAGGGAAAAATCACACATTAAATTCTGTCAAGTAACATTTACCTCCTTAGGCCCTGACTAATCAGAAATGACTGGACTTGGCAGCTACTTTTACCACTTGGTCTATAAGCTAAATTCAGCTCCTGTTATGCCAACTGGAAAATGCCAACATCCCTTCCCATCTCATACAACATCCCCTATTGCCAGTCACTCTAGAGTGTGGCAATCTGGTGAGACCACTCCCCATCAGATCAAGTAGAAATTATAAACCAAATTTACAGGGTCCAAGTAACCCCATTTCAGAAGAGCAATGGTGAAGTTTAAAGAGATTAGAAGGGTACCAGATTTATTACTATTGATTCCCTGCTGGCAATTTCATCGAAAGATATCCACTGCAGTTATATAAAGAGCATCTGGCTCATTTCCAACTCTGTTGTCTTCAAGTTCTTAAAAAAAAAAAAAAAAGAAAAAAAAAAAGACAGATAAAAAAGTAGAAATTGGTGGATAGGGCCCAAAGGTTTTTGTCTAGATTAAGACGCCTTCATCACTACACCCCCAATTATGCAAATCTGCTCCTACAGAGTGCAATACATTTATTTATTGAGCCTTACCACTGCCATCCTGGTAACCCAGAGAAAAAGCCAATCTATAATGACTCAAGCCACATTTCACAATAGACTCCAAAGGACACATGATGTCATTTACTAAAATGACTCAATCCAGATGGAAAGCATTCTGACCTATACATAATTGATTGACCTTTGCTATGCTTTCCTGGTTATTTATATACTATCATATGCATGAATGTATATCAGTGGTATTTACACTTGGCAGCTACTTTTGAGAACGCATTATTCAATTGGGATTTAAAGCTTTTTATGACCATTTCCTGACCAAACATTCATAAATGAAGGACAAGAAAAGATGTTATCTTAAAAATAACATTTAACAGGATCTGGAAACTCTAAAGAAGCTCCTTTGCTCTCATTGTTTCAAATTACAGTGGACAAGATCTATCTATGTAAAACTACATCCAAAACTCTGAAACTAAGGATACTAAAGGGCATTTTATCTCTCTATTCAGCTTGGGGCTGAATATGCTTTACCAAAGGAGTGGAATATCTTGGATACTTATGAGTAAAGTATCCTATCATGTAGCTAATTAGAAACCATAATAAATGACCAGGGAAAAGGGCACAGCTATCTGATTCTTTTTGACTTTTTAATTTAATTATGACTTTGGTTTTCCAAAATGGGTAAACTACAAACTAAATCATATTCACATGATCAAGGTGGGCTCAAGATAATCATAGGAGAGGCAAATGAGAACATTAGAGAACACAAATATCTAGCACATGTGTCGTTACTTCCATTATGCAAACCCAGGGCAGGCATTAATAATTGATCACTGAATTCTTAGCCAAAGAACCTGATATGGATTAAAAACACTTTTCCAATAGTACTCCAGGTGAACACTACCAACTAAATGGACTTAGAACATGAAGTGAAATAGATTTGCCATTGCTGAACTAAATAATCAGAGTTTATTTGAGATCCAAATATATATCAGTAATTTAAAAGCATTAATGCTGGGATGCCTAGGTGGGTCAGTTGGTTAAGTGTCTGCCTTTGGCTCAGGTCATGATCTCAGGGTCCTGGGATCAAGCCCCACATCAAGCTCCTTGCTCAGTGAGCAGTCTGCTTCTCCTTTCCTCCCTGCTTGTGCTCTCTTTCTCTCTAATAAATAAATAAAATCTTTTAAAAACCACACTAATGTCATTATGACATCTTCATAATTCAATACTCCCTAGTTTGCTTGCTTAAAGTGAATTTCCACTTATCCAAAGGTGGATTCGCTGGTACATATTGCTCTTTTGTCCTAATAATGTGATTAAATAGAAAAGGTTGTATCTTCTATAATGATCCAATTAATTCTATCTCTTGCTGCCTTATACTCTAAGATCCAATCCAAAACAAAACAGATGTTTAAAACCAAAATTTAAAAGTACTCTCTGAATCCTAAAAAACATGAAACCAAATTCAGCAGTTTTCCGTAAGTCGCGGTATGCTAGTGCTATTGGTAGTATAAGCGAAAAGTTAAAAGGAGATCTAAACAGAGTAAGATGGAAATTCTTGTATGTTGACACAGGATTATTATGCAGCAGCGAAAAGCACTGCGCATAAATCTAGAGAAACAAAAAATCTAAGATAAATCTAAGAAACAAAAAATCAAGTGGAAAGAATACTACATGCAGCAGTGTTTTCCAACTGATATTCCTTAGTGACTAAGTTATAGGGGTCCTAACATTCTGACTCCCTCTGTTCTGGGGATTAATAGTAGCTGGAATCTTGTGGTGAGACATAGATAGCATTTATTCCGAGGCAGTATATAATATTTTCAATTTCAATCTATGCTATGATGTGAAGAAGCTGAGAAGCAGAGACATATGGTATAAAGCCATTTTTATAAGGCTCAGAAACTAAAATATATCTTGTTTGGAGATACATACAAATGTGACAAAATTATTTTTTATGAGAAAAGAAAGGAAGTATATGAGGAAAATTTATGCAGTACATCCATTCCCACAGTACAATGGTTACTGTTGGAATGGAAAGGCAGGGGAGGAGATAGGGAAGGAACACATAATTAAATGGTAATGTTACAGTTCTTAAATTGGATGGTGGGTTTATGGATGTTGAGTTTATTGTGGTTCAAATATATTGTTTTATAAATATAAAATATTATATAATATTTTTTAAAATCACAATTAAGATGCCAGGCAACTTTCTAGCTTATTCAGAAGTTCACAGTAGAATCTCAATATGTCAACTAAAGAATAGATACAACTTCTTAAGGAAAGCTTGAACCCAAGGTTCCTAAAGGTCAAAACGCTACTGATGATGACAAGATTTTGTTCTGCTATTTCAACATAGTCCACAGGTTTCTAATAATCAATTAGAATACCCTACTTGATGATTACAAGACCTGTGTTCTAAGCCAACTGGAGTATTCATGACAAATTACTGGAAACATTACCATTTTCCCATTCAAACAAAATATCATAAAAAAAAAAAAACATGTTGCTTCTGAATTAAGATTTAGTTACAAAAATACAAAGATCCATTTGAGGAGCTCGAGTAAAATGGGATTCTGGATGAGGAATTCGAGGATCCCATAGCACACAGGACAGGAAGCATAGCCAGGCCTCAGAGGAACCAGAGCCAGGAAGTAAGACGTCATTCAGATCCAGTATCAATCTGCTGGTATCAACACTCATGCTCTGGGCTACAGGGCTGGTGTCTCTACTTCTTTCTGGAATATCTGCCCTACTGTCTCTTCTTTTTAGATGTGCTTTCTCTGTTTTGACATCGACATGACTCAATATCTGTATCTCTTTGCAGCTTACATAGAAACCAAGAAGTGACCTGAGCACCACTTCAAAGTGACCAGAGAAAAAAATCTGCTTAGCCCAGCCAAGGTTAAGATCAGTCCACAGCTGGTCTAATCAGCCACAACTATACATCAGGAGTTACCAATTCAAACACCTATGGGGGCCAAGCAGGTAATTAAAGGTGTGAAACTGACCAGGTTTGAACCAAGAACCTGAAAGGAAAGGTCCTGCAACAAACAGAGATCATGCTGCTTCTGGTGTCTAGCTCTGTAATGACAGAAAGCCAGATTCTTACTGAAATTTCCTAATTTTAAAAACATATCCATAGGCCAGATTAGGCCACTGGCCTCTGCTGTCAGTGTCTTACAAAAAATGAATCGTGGCTATTTCAGGTTCAGAGGATCACACTGGGCAATCACAGCTGTAGATGCCAGCCCCTTGGGTGGAAGGACAGTTCTCGCAGAAAGGGTTACAGGTCAGGCATTCACCCAAGAAAGCTCAGATGACACTATGCCCACATACACATTATCACACACAAAACATCCTTCAACTAAACTTCTAAAAATATCTTGTTCAAGATCAGGTACTAAACTGGGTGGAGATAATTCTCAGGTGGCTCTGTATGGCACAGGTGGTTCATGGAAAAAAGGCAGTAAAGTACAAGGAAATCAGACAAAGGAAATGAGAGCGAGAAAAAGATAGCAGCATCTTCTTCTTTTCTATCCAGAGCCAAAAATGCTTCCATAAAAAAACTACTCACTACCAAGCAATTACAGATTCTTTTTTCAATTAACTAAGGGTGACACGGGGGCTCCTGTCTCAATTTCTTCAGCATTCCAGAATGGTTAGGCACAGAATCAAATCTAAATTCAACTCCTTAGCTTAGACATCACTTTCTCTGGGAAGTGTGGTCTGACTCCCTGCTCTTGGATGAGACAAGTGCTCCCACAGCACCCTGCTCACCCCCGCCCCCATGGGAACTGGATGTGCATAGATAACTATTTGTCTCTGACATGGAAGTGACACGAGGTCTTTGAAAGCAGGGATAATATCTAGTCCCCCTTTATGCCCCCAGTGCCTCTTTGTTGAATAAATACATGTAATAAGATGCATTGAAAATTTCATCTCTATTTTTTAACAGTTAATTCAGAAAAAAATATTGAATTTAGACTGAATTCTTCCCTATTCTTTTGTATGAACTTTAAAATTTTCACTAAAAATACTATAAGCCTTTTACTCAAAAAAGAAATGCATATATCATGCTAAATTATTACAAACTCAAAATTACACACTTAAAGGACTTTAGGGAATATGTAGCCATATTTAGGCTACCAATTCTTAAAGGCACCTTTTGTCAGCATGGAGATATACATAGACTTTTCCCAATATATCTATATTATTACGGATGTAAATATACTTGATATAGAGGAATAGGGCACGGTAAAACTTTCTACCTAAGAACATAATATATCTACCTAAGAACATAATTTGTTCTACCTAAGAACAAATATATTTGAAACTTATGAGAAATTTAGAGAAGTACAGTATATGCATGTCCTGCAAGACTTCTGTTCCATTCTGAAGAAATGAGTCTTGGCAAATTTCCATAGTACTGAGAACCATTTAGCAGGAATTCATTTTTAAATGAAATAGCCTTAAATCGAAATAGATATGGTATTATTTACAGTTAAGTCTTACTCTTCAGTAATTATTGAAGGTGACATTGATATGTTTTATCATTGGTAACTGGACTGAATTTGACCAAATGTCTTCTTTTTCTCATGAAAAATAGATGCAATGTTCCAATTTTTACTGCTATCTTAGCTTTGGTGATGCTTCATTATGTGCAATTTGGTAACCTAAACAATGTGGGGGGAAACAGAACATTATTTCAAAGCTATAAGTGTATCTATGGCAGAAAGGATGTTAAATGAGGTCCAAGTCCCTAGACACTTGACCCTAAGTTTGGACAATTAACTTTAAAAGGCTTAACGTTTTATCTTGAATAGGGGGAAGTCTTATCTTCTTGTCCTAACTAGATGGAAATATTTGGCAAATGTCTTCTTTGAAAAGAATTATTTAGCAATGGAATTATAATCAGTGTCATAAGGGTAGATAATGCAAACTGAAGGACAAATGGATGTATGAAGAAATGAACAGCAGCATTTGCCAAGGAAACTTCCATTTAGGGGTATTGCCAAATGAAAGGGATATCGGGTTATATTAAATTAAACATATCTCCTTACTCCAGGAATCATCAGTCTTTAATATTCATAGTGGTCCTCATGGATTTTCAGAAGGGCGATGGAGTATAGAATATTTGCCATCCTTACCGTCTATGTAAGAGCTTTATACACGTAACCACTCTTGGGAACAGCAGTGCTATTGGACAAATCTCCATTGAAATTCTAGCTCTGTCACTTAGTACCTGCATCCCATGTGCAAGTTTCTTACTCCTCTGAGTATCAGTCCCTCATTTGAGAAATTAAAGTCAAGTTTTGCCTTTGACTTCCCTTTGAAGTTATTTCCCATAATTAGTAACAGATAATAACATCTTCAGCTGCAATAATTCATCTCCTATTCAATTTACAAACTTACACACGTTCTTCTATGCATTCAACAAACAGTTGTTAAGCATTTAGCACATGCCAGGCTGAGCTGGTAACTGGACATAAAATAAATGTAGTTTCTGAAATCACAGAACTGATAGCGTCATTGGGGAGACAGTGATTAAACAGAGCAACACAGGTTAGTAGCAGGTGCCAAAAAGACTATAACAAGAGGCCTAAAATAGTCTGTAGAAGGGAAAACGTTGATGATGAAATCTGAGAACAGGGAACTAACTCAATGGAAATGAAGGAAAAATCCAACAGGCCAAGGGAACAAGATGTGCAAAGGCCCTGTGGCAGGAAGGACGACAGTGATTTTGAAGAAGAGAAATGGCAGTGGTAGTTGGAATTCAGAGAACTAAGAGGCATGATGTGGAAAAAATCAGGAGAGGAAGACAGGGGGCATGTTAGCGTTTTGAATAGTTGAAATGGTTTCCACTAGTGCAGTGGCATGATCAAACGAGCATTTTGAAAATCTCCCTCAAGCTACATTCGGAAAGTGGATTGCATGGGGACAAGAGTGGATACAAGAATGTGATTTGGGATTGCTAGAGTCCCCCAGCCCAGTCTTCAATAAAAGGCAAATTTAATCCTCTCTGAATTTAGCTATCAGCAACAACTTTATATCGTTTACCAAAGAAACAGTTTTAAATATGTTTATGCTTTAGATGTGTAGTATCTTTTTGGAAAACTACATTATTGTTACTCTTAGCCTAACTGGTTGCAAATTGTGTTGCTTACTCCTCTTCACCCATTTTCCTTCCATCAGTACTGGTATGTGCACTTCTTGTTCCTCAAGAGTGACTCAAGAGAACAAATTTATTTGTAGGAGTATGTATGAATGTTCCTCCAAGAACAAAATGAACAGTACTGTTACACTGTATTAGTTGTTACCATTCCTTCTTCTTTTTTTTTTTTAAAGATTTTATTTATTTATTCATGAGAGATAGAGAGAGAGAGAGAGAGAGGTAGAGACACAGGCAGAGGGAGAAGCAGGCTCCACCCAGAGTGCCTGACGTGGGACTCCATCCTGGGTTTCCAGAGATCACACCAGGATCACACCCTGGGCTGAAGGCAGCACTACACGGCTGAGCCACCTGGGCTGCCCAAAGTGCTCTTAATCTCTTATACAAACAAACAAACAAACAAACAAACAAACAAACAGAACATGGTAAAAGAAAATAAGCATTATACATATGTAAGAGATTACCATATTGATCACTCATCAAATTTGAGAGAAAAGATAAACATGGTCTCAATGCATATGCTTTAATTTTGAAGGACTTAGGTAGCAAGTTGGTAACTCTTTAAAAAATAGTACAGCAAAGTATATGTAAACATATAAATGAAAAATATGGGATGCAATACTTACAGTGGTTAATTCTGAGGAATGGGTTGGGTTGCAAGGATAGGGGACTTCATCTATCCCTTTATAATGCTTAGGCACTGTTTGAATTTTAGAAGCAGGAATGTTTTGGTAAAAAAAAAAAAATAGAAGAAAAAAGGGCAGATATGAAAAACGAGTTCAACAAAATAACGTCACTGGTAATGCCAAGACAACATTTATCATAAAAACTAAATGCATTACAGTAGACTTTCATTATGTACAATTATTTTTCTAAGCCCGTGATCTGACTGGCCTATGGTATACATCTACATGCTAACCATGGACATTGAAAAAGGAGTCAGTTGTATTTGAAACCCATCTATACAAAAAAGAACTCAACATATTAAACTCACATTGACATTTTAAAAAAAATATTTTTAAGTAGGCTCCATGCCCAACCTGGGGTTTGAATTCACAACCCTGAGATCATGAGTTGTTTGCTCCACCCATCAAGCTAGCCAAGCACCCTTCACAGAAACATTTTAAATCAAATTATAGATAAACAGAAGTAAGATGTTACAATGTGAGGGATTATTTGTTTCCACTCAATTGAAAATATTAAAAGATCCAGTGAATGCTGTATTTATAAACAGAAACAATTTTCAAAGGAAAGTGGCTAAATCCACATCCAATCTGACCAATTTGATATGTCAACAATGACAGTCCTGTTAGAGACTAGAAATGAGATTCTCTTCACACCTTTCCTACTTGAGGCTGTGGCCATCTCATGATAATAAGTAAATCATATCTTAGACAACCCAGTTATGAGGTTTCCCAAAATGGGCATTCCTAAGAATCACCTTTGGGGCTTATTAAAAAAAAAATGCAGATCCTTGCCTACCCCAAGAGTATGAAGATATTCTATTTTTCTTACATTATTGAATGCAAGACTCTACAATATAATGATGAATAAAAGTGGAAATAACCAACACTCTTATCTTATTCATAATCTCAACAAAAAAGCTGTCAATATTTCAACATTAAGTGCGAGATTTGCTATAGCTTTTTTCCAGTGTCATTTATCTAATTAAGGAAGTTCTGCTCCATTCACATTTTGCTAAGAGTTTTTATCATGAATGAGTGTTAAATTCTATCAAAGGCATTTTTTCCCTTCATCTATTGAGATGATGATATAGTTTTTCACTTTTACTCTATTAATGTGGTAAATTGTATTGATTGATTTTCAAATAATCAACTTGCATTCCTGGAATGAACCCAACTTTGTAGTGACATATTACCCTTTATACATATCACTGACTTTGATTTACTAATGTTTTGGCTAGGATTTTAGCATCTATCTTCATGAGAAAAATTGGACTGTGAATTTCCTTTCTGTGAATACCCCTCTCAGCTTTGGGGTCAAGGTTATGCTCCCCTAATAATGTGAGTTAATATATGATTGGTACACTTCCTCCTTAAATATTTGGAAAATTTTGCTGGTGAATTTAACTAGTATGTTCTTTATGGGAAAATCTGTAATTATGAAGCGAATTTATTTAATAGATGTAAGATAATCCAGATTTTCTAAAATGTATTCTATCAATTGCAATGTGTTTTTTTTTTCCTGGTTTTATTGAGAAGTAATTTACATTCATCACTCTAAGTTTAAAGCATACAGCACAGTTTGACTTATACTGTAAAATGATCAACAATAAGCTCAAATAACATCTATTTTCTCATATAAAATATTTTTTAAAAATAAGAAAAAAAGGAAATAAAATTTTTCTTATGACAAGGACTTTTAGGATTTACTCCCTTGACAACTTGCCTATATATCATATAGCAGTGTTAACTATAGTCATTATATTGTACATTACATCTCTAGTACTTATTTTTCTTATAATGGGAAATTTGTACATTTTGACCACCTTCCTCCAATTCTTCCTCCTCCACCCTTTATAGTTATTGGGTTTTTTGTTAGGTTGCACATATACGTGATTTCATACAGCATTTGTCTTTCTCAGGTATGTGCGTGTGTGTAATGGAATTTTGGTGTATTTTTAAGGAATTTAAACTTTTCCTTTAAATTTTCAAATTTATTGGCATAAAATCTTGGTAATATCTTTTTAATATCTAACAGTTTAGTGTTATCCTTTCTGCACTTGTGATATTAGCAATCTACTTTACATTTTTTTCAATTATTTGTACCAGACTTTTTTTTAAAATTTTTAATTTATTTATTCATAGAGACAGAGGAGAGAGAGAGACACAGGCAGAGGGAGAAGCAGGCACCATGCAGAGAACCTGACGTGGGACTTGATCTAGGGTCTCCAGGATCACGCCCTAGGCTGCAGGCGGAGCTAAACCACTGCGCCACCAGGGCTGCCCTGTACCAGACTTCTATCAATTTCATTAAACTTTTCCAACAACCAACTTAGGGCTCTATTTTTTTATTGTTTTCTTTTTCTCTATTTCAATTATTCTGATCTTTATTTTCTCCTAATTTCTTTGAGTTTACTTTGTTTTTTTTTTAGGTTCTTGAAATGGATCCTTGAGATCACTAAGTTTTAGCCCTTTTTCTTTTCTAATGTAAGAATTTAAGGCTACTGGGGCACCTGGGTGGCTCAGTCAGTTAAGCATCTGACTCTTGGTTTCAGCTCAGGTCATGATCTCATGGATCCTGAGATCAAGTCCTGTGTCAGGCTCCATGCTCAGTAGGGAGTCTGCTTGAAGATTCTCTCCCTTTGCCCCTCCTCCCACTCTCTCTCTTTATTTCTCAAATAAACGAATAAATCCTTTAAAAAAAAAAAAAGTATTTAAAGCTATCAATATCCCTGTACCTACTGCTTTAATTGCAACCCACAATTTTGACATGGTGCATTTTTACCATCAGTTAAAAATTTATCTCTAATTCTCATTGTGATTATTTTCTTCGAGACACAAAGGAAAAAGTATGTTAATTTCCAAATATTGGAATTTTTTCATTACTCTTTTGTTACTCATTTCCAGCTTAATATTACTGTGATCAGAAAATAAACTGTGGGGACACCTGGGTGGCTCAATCGTTGAGCATCTGCCTTCGGCTCGGGGCTTGATCCCAGAATCCAGGATTGAGTCCCATATCGGGCTCCTTGCATGGAGTCTGCTTCTCCTGTCTCTGCCTCTCTCTGTGTTTCATGAATGAATAAATAAATAAAAGTCTTTAAAAAAAAAAAAGAAAGAAACTGTGGCTTCAATCCTTGGAGATTAGGTGAGAAATGCCTTTGTCTAGGCATCTGAACTATCTGCTAACTGTTCCTGTGCACTTAAAAATTATATATTCTTCAAAAATAATAATAAATTTTTTTATATTCTTTATTGGTAGATGCCACATTCTATGTATCTGTATATTAAATGAGGTCATGTTTGTTCAATGTGCTCTTCTAATTTTCTATATATTTACTAGCTTATTTTTCTGAATGTTCTATTAATTAATGAAAAAAAGCATGATAAAATCTCAACTAAGATGGAGGATTTCTTTATTTCCTCTTTTACTATTATAGTTGCTTACTTTTTAATATTTTGAGGTCATGCTATTTGTTTGCATACATATAGCTACACTGCATCTTTTGGTTAGTGTTTGCATGGTATTTGTTTTTTATATGCTTTTATTCTTTATATGGATTTATATTTAGAGTATGCCTCATATAGTCAGCATACAGTTGTCTTGTTTTTATAGTAACTTGTTTTATAATAACTTTTTAATAATTACTAATAACTTTTGTTTTTAAATTGAAGTATAAGTCCTTTCACATTAGTGTAATTACTTATGCTTAAATCACCATCTTAGTATGTTCTTTATTTGTCCCAGAGCTCTTTGTTCCTTAATTCTCCTTTTGTCTTCAATTAAACAAATATGTAAGGGGGTGTTATTCAATTTCCCCTTCAAACAGCTTGTTAGTTATATATTCTTTCAGTGGTTACCACAAAAATAAAATGTCTCCTTGACTTATTAGAATCTACCATGGTTGACATTTTCACCACTTCCTGGATAAGGACTTCACATCATTTTATTTTCATTTGCCCCTCATCCAATTGCTACCTTATTGTTCTTTGTTGCAAAAATAAATTTTTAAATAAATTTACATATATTTTATTTTTAAGCATTTTGTTATGGAGAGTTCTAGCCTACATAAAAATAGACTTGATAATGACATAAAACACCCATACTTCTCACTTTGCTTTAATGGTCATTAGCTCATGGCCAATCTTGTTCCTTCTGTATCTCCAATTATTTTTCTCAACCACATTATTTTACAGCAAGTCCCAAACATCATATCACATGTTTTGTAACTATCTCTTGTAACACACTCTTTAGCATGTATCTCTAAAAGATGAACAAGTTTTTGGAAACATATAAACATAATATCAATATTAAACATATAGAAAAATGAACAATGCCAGATAAATTTGGCATTAATAATGCCTTCAAATATTGTTAATATTCAAATTTCCAAATGTCTCAAATATCATAACTATTTTAAAAGTATTTTTGAATCAAGATCCAAGTAAGTTCTGCACACTGGATATGTCTTTCAACGTACATTTACCCCTTAAATATTGTTTCCCTTGCTATTTATTTATTGGAGAAACAGTCTTGTATGAATTGAGTTTTTCTACTGATTTTTTTCCATGGTATTGTATGAAATAAAATGCCCCCTATCTGTAAATTCTGCTTGTTGGTAGTTAGGTTTAGAGGCTTAATCAAATTTAGGGTCATTTTTCTTATTTTGTTTTTTGGCAAGACTACTTCATGGCTGTTGTTGTGTGTACGTCTCTCTATAGGCACAGCATGCCTGCTTGTATTTTTGTAATGTTCATAACCATTAATATCCAATGACTGAATCTTCACTATTTTTCAAACTAATATGTTGGTTCACTAACATCCTCCCATGGTACCCAATTATTATTTTCATTATTAACATGTGCATTAACTCAAGGATTTAAAATATTTCTTATATTTCAGTCCACTGCAATTCCTAATCTGATGGATGCTTAAATTGTCCCATCTTTGGTTACAGGGAGTTAAACTTCATTAGACATTATTCTGTTTCAAACAGTCTATGTTCATTTTTATTTATTTATTTATTTATTTATTTATTTATTTATTTATTTATGCTTTTCATGCCTTCCTGTGTTTCCACAATTCCATATTGGACTATTTCTCTTCTGACTAAAGAGTTCCCATTAATAATTTCAATGTAGGCAGGCTGGTAATTAACTCTCTTAGTTTTTTTTTTTTTCTTTTTTTTTTTTTCTTAGTTTTAATTTATCTAAAAATAGCTTTCCTGAAGGATACGTTTTCTGGGTATGGAATTATAGATTGGCAATTATTTTCTTTGACACTTTAAATATGCCATCCCACTGTTTTCTATTTTTCTTTGCTTCTATTTAAAAATCAGCTTATAAGTCTAATTGGTGTTTTTTTGAAATTCTGTCTTTTTTTCCTTTGCATACTTTTTTCCCCCTTTGGGTACTTTAAGGTTTTTTATTTGTCTTTGATTTTTTGGTAGTTTTACTATACTACACCTACATATTTTATTTCATTTTCTTTGCTAGGAGAATTTCTTGAATCTGTGGCTGCATGTTGTTTATCAGTTTTGATAATTCTTGACCACTGTCTCTTCAAATATTTCTTTCACCCTGATTTTCTCTCTAAACTCCAATGAGAAGGCCTAGAGGTTCATACCACCCAGTATGTCTCTTATAGAGTTTAATTTATTTATATATTCTATTTTCTATTCTGTACTTTAATCTGGACGTTTTCCACTGACTTACCCTTCAAGTCACTAATCCTCTCTTATGATTTGTTTAACATGTTCTTAAATCCATCTATTGAGTTCTTAATTACAGCTACCCTAATTTCAAGTTTGAAATTATCTATTTGATTCCTCTAAGAGATTCCAGATCCCTGGCGAAATCTTCCATATTCGTCAATTATTTGGAAATCTTTGTATGATAACCTCAATATCTGAATCATTTCTGGATCTACTACTTTGGCTATATTTCTCTCTTGATTTTTGGTCATTTGTTCCTGTTTCCCTGCATGCCTCTAATTGTTTAATGACAGAGATGTTATTCATGGAAAGTGTTACAAGTTAGAACAATGTTATTTTCCTACAGAGATGATTTGATTTTCCTCTCTCAGACAGAAACGGTGCAAGCAGAACATCTTGATTCAGTTACAGCTGATTTATTTCCAGTTCAGTCTTATCCTAGGATGTAGCTATTTAGAGGCCTCAATTAAAAGCCGTGAATGTTTACCAGTATCCTATCTCCTTGGAAGCTCTGAACTCTATTAGACTCTATGAGACTGCCAAAAATCTCTGCTCTGCCTTTTACTCTTTTATCAGATGTCTTCAACTTTATTTTTTGCTGTCTCACATTAGAAGTATGCAAAAAGTCTCTAAGGAAAATTCTTCTTAGCATTTTTAACTCACTTCTCTCTGATTCCTCTCCTGTGGGATCTTGGTTCCTCAGGCTTTCCAATCAAGAAAAAATTAAGCTTTTTCCATTTTAGAAAAAAAAATTTAAGTTATGTTCCTTATTTAGGTGGTCATGCTTTTATTTTCCCTGATTTTTAATTTTTAAAAGTCCATTGGTTTCTCATTATTCCACAATGAACACAAAGAAACATGTAATATTAGAAAGCAAAAAAAGTATTGACCTTCACTAAGCAATCAACCCTCAGATAATGTCAGGAAATCTGGAGCTTTCTCAAGTAGGAATAGGGAAGAGAAAGAAAGAAGATGTGTTATTTATCACAGACAATACTCAGCACAATTTTATTGCTCCTTGGGGAATCCAAAGCTTTTAAAGATGCTATTATTATTTGGAAGCTCTCCAGAGAGTCCTAAGTATTAAAAATAGCACCTGTACTTTGCTAAGTCAAATCACCTGTTTATTACCCAGAGTGATGAAAATCATTTAATAAAATATTAGACATTTGTTCAAAATCATGCTCACAATTCATACGCTCAGAGAAGTTAAAGGGAACATCTATGCCCAGCCCAGTACATATTTTTTTTTAATTTTTATTTATTTATGATAGTCACAGAGAGAGAGAGAGAGAGAGAGAGAGAGGCAGAGACCTAGGCAGAAGGAGAAGCAGGCTCCATGCAGGCTCCATGCACCAGGAGCCTGAGTGGGATTACAATCCCGGGTCTCCAGGATCGCGCCCTGGGCCAAAGGCAGGCGCTAAACCGCTGCGCCACCCAGGGATCCCAGTACATATTTTTTAAATGGATAACTCATTTCATGGGGAGGTAGAGGTAATTTCACTTGTTTTTAAAATTAAAGACATCAAGGTTTTTTTTTAAAGATAGTCAAAATAAGACATCTCTAGTAGCATCTTCTGTCTTTTCTTGCTCAGCATTTACATAAAACCTTTGTAATAGCGGCCCATTTTTTCCCCTTTGCAGAACCTATTCCTCCTCCTGTGTTTGGAATACAGATATAGGAATGTTACCCAGGCCTGACCAATCGCTGCTCTGTCCCATTGGCCACAGTTTTTGGTTCAGCAATGAACACGTAATCCATGTTAGTCTGATGAGACTCAGTACTTTAATTTTGTAAAAACTACCAGAAAGAGAGTCTGCTGGGATTGTAAGCTATCAGAATGAAAAGTCCAATGTGGTGACCACCACATAAAGAAGTCCAGTCTTAGAGTGAAGCCAAAACTACCTAGAAGTTTTCAGTTACATGAGTCAACAAATTGCCCTTAATTGCTTAAGCCAGCTTAATAAGATTCAGGGTTTCAGAATGACCAATAAGATCACTTACTAACATAGCTCCATCAAAAAAGTACATGGTAGCAACTAAGTCTGTCAATAAGATCAATTAACCCTCAAGCTTAAGACAAAACTCTAGCTGCTAATTAAAATGATGTGGTGGTATTAAAAAATACTTACCATGTATATGGTATAATTATTTATTTCACTGATAATGTTTTCATTTCCCACTTCCATTTACATTATGCCCAAGACATGAGACATCAAAATTTATCAATATCAAATAACATCACTCCATTTGTGAAGTTCCAAGGATAGATTATTATTGGTATTTTTACCTACTCCTCACAGATGCATAGTTATTTGGGGATTGAGGCAAATTATAAAAGGTTCCAAGAATTGGAGAAATCTTTGTGTGTTTTATATTCTTAAAATTCTGTCTTCAGCTTTGGCTTACCATGATGGTTGTTTTTGGTAGCCATCAGCAATATTCCTAGCAAAAAAGGCTGCAAAGAAAATAAGAATTCCTCAGAATCTCTTTGTCCTTTAAGTGGGCACAGATTCAAACATGTGCACATACTGAGGATCACACATTTCTACTGATGGCATTTAATTATGAGTAAAGTAAAATGTGCAAGACCAGAATTTTAAATATTAGTTCAATAACCTTTACACAGCTAATTTCTGAATGATTTTCTTCCTTTCTGGAGAGTCATCTAATGCCAAACAGTGGTATGCAGGTGAAATCAAGGTGAATTATGAACTTGAAAGGCAGAAGGCAGGTACATGTTAGAATTACTAACTTTAAAAAAAGATGAAATAATCCTTTCCCTAAAATTGTGCTCTGCCAATATAGGCTAAACTTTGAGTGTGGCTTTATTTCCCTCATTCGTAACTAATCACTATTTTCAGAAAGAAGAGACTAAAGAGAGAAAGATTTAGGGAGAGTTATAGCAATTTCAAAATCCCAAAATAAATGAGAAGTCAAAAGAAAAATGACAAGTTTGTTGGTTATTTAAAGTAGAATTTTCAGTGGGCCAAAATTCACCAAGACAGCAGTTTTGGGTTTTTTTATTTTATTTTATTTATTTTTTTATTTATTCATTTGAGAGAGAGAGCACGAGCAGAGGGAGGGAAGAGGCAGAGGCAGAGAGAGAAGCAGACTCCTCACTGAGCAGAGAGCCCAATGCAGGGCTCCATCCCAGGACCCCAAGATCATGAGCTAAGTTGAAGGCAGACATTTAACCAACAGAGCCACCCAGGCACCCCCAGACAGTAGTTTTTAAACTGTACTGTGGGTTCTATTTTTTTAAAAGTTTGAAAATCACTGCCTTAATGTGTGTTATGTTTGTACACATATGTGTTTACTTGTGTATAAAATGATTATATATACTTGTACATTTTAAAAAGTCTTATGGGGCACCTAGGGGTATGAGTCTGTTGGTTAAGTGTCTGACTCTTGGTTGCAGTTCAGGTCATTATCTCAGGGTTGTGAGATTGAATCCTGCATTGGGCTCTGTGATGGAGATGGGGCCTGCTTAATGTTCTCTCTCTCTCTTTCTCTCTCTCTCTCTCTCAAAAAAAAGATTTTAAATGAACTCTAATTATTTTCTATTACATCTTATTCTATTTTATTGCATTCCATTCTATTAAAATGCTGATCACAAATCACTAAATTGTTTTCACAACCCACCAATAGCTTACAACTAGATATAAAACATATGATTTGCTATAACTAAAACATATAACACAGCCTAGGCTAAGAGAATTAGACATATTTAAATCATCACCATGCTAATTTCAATTAAGACTTTTCTGAAAAGAAATCAAATCAACTCTACACAGTGGAATTTCTTATACCATTCATTAACTTAACCAAATATTTTCATAAAGCACTTGAAGTGAAATGTTTCATTTAGAACCACATCCTTCTGAACATACTTTGAAAAAAGCTAACACAAGCTCCTCTTCTCACATGTGATCCAAAGGCACTAACCTTTTCCTTTTGTTTCCTTTTCAACCCTGTGTCTCTATAAAAGTCAGCGAAACACAATGCCACAGGGTAATATTTTAATGTAATAAGAAGTAATCCTATTTTCTATTCTGTTTTACTTTATGGTATCAACTACTGTGGATTATTATCTCTGTGAAGAAAATGCTTTAACAAACCTAGAGGAAGACAATAATTTGATGAATGACAAATGTGACATGTAACACAAAATACTCTTCATTCCACACCAGTACATGTATCATTTGGCTCCCCAGATTTTTTTAGAGCTTGAACCTCATGATAACTTTTTAAAAGACTGTATTTATTCATGAGAGACACAGAGAGAGAGGCAGAGACATAGGCAGAGGGAGAAACAGGCTTCCCACAGGGAGCCCGATTGCAGGACTTGATCCCAGGACCCCGGGATCATGACCTGAGCCAAAGGCAGACCACTAATCACTGAGCCAACAGATGCCCCAGATTTTTTTTTTAACCTTGGAGACAGATGCTAGGAAGGAACATTTCCTTTCCAGATCCTCTATTCACTAAAAATTCCAATGCCCTCAATATCTTTTCCCAATTTTAAAAACTATAACTTGCATTTCTATTAAAAGGATTTCTTGTACTAACTCCTGCCTAAGAATTTACATTTTGGTATGTTTAGAAGTGCACCCTGAAGAAATAGGACATGGTAATCCCTGTCAATGACAGACTGATGATGGGTAGAGTGGGTTACTTGTTGACTCCATATCACATTTGCTAAACTTCTGATCAGACTGCAGGGCAGACCCAGCTTATGAGTTTTTTGGGTTTTGGGAGGTTTTTTTTGGTCTTCTTTCTACTTCAAAGATCATTTATAATCATACTCAGAAAAAAGACAGAGAGGCAAAATCTTGTAAGTCCATTGTCAGTGAAGCTGAAAGTTGAAGCAAATGGCACAATGCTCAGAGCTATAAGTGAACCTTTGCAGTAAAAAGCACCAATGTTACAGCATGGCTGGTTCCTCATTATGACCCAATGGGCCGCTCTAAACTCTGAGGTGCAGTCAATGGTAGTTTTCTCAAATTTGTCCTTAAAGGTTGAAATTTATCATAGTTATGCTCAGCCACACTTAAGATGTGTATGGCTATGTGTGAAAGAGAAATAAACCTACAGAGCTGCAGATTGAATGACCAATCAAATATGCCCAGCCTTTACATAACTGTAGGTACTATAATAATTCTAAAACAGGATGCTGAACAGTCAGGATTCTGGCATCCTCTATTAAGGAAGACATTGTTAGCCATGTTGTTTAGCACAGTTTTGGAAGAAGGCATGAGTCTGGAAGAGAAAAACTTCATCAGAAATTCTTATTCCTTAATCTTATCTCTTTCTTTCATTTTCTCCTTACTTCATTTCCATTTGGGCAAGTAAAAAAGACTGGAAAGAAAAGAGGGACTGTTGAGGAAGAGAAAACACAGTTGTGTATGGATATGTCCAGTCAGTTGATACCAAGTCAATATCCAGCCATATGCCTTCCTTGAGTCAGGTACTTAAAGGAACCAAGATAAAGCAAGCATAGAGAGTACCTTATGGGTGGTTAGGGTACTACTTCTCCATTTTTAATGTAAATCACCCTGGGATCTTGTTAAAATGCCAACTCTGATTTTGGGGTGGAGGTCTCAGCTTCTGCATTTCTGCATTTAGGGAAAATCCCAGTTGGCATCCCATGTGATGCTCCACTGCCACTCTTTGGATTGGAGGCAGTGGCCAACCCTTAGCCTTTTTATTTACAAGGATTTCACCCATCTCCCTTTCCTTCTTAAAGACACCTCTAGTGGAGAGAAAAAACGGATGGCATGGTAGAAAAAGCACTGGCTCTGAAATCAAAGTTGGGTTGGAATCCCATATCTGCAACTGACTAGCAATCTGTAATTATAGGTGAGGTTTTTTTTAATGCCTCTGAATTTCATTTTCTCCACCCATAAACTGGGCATGCTACCTTCCTAATTCTCACAGCTGTCACAAGGGATAATATGTGTATACCCTGGTAAGTTCATTTATGGGATGAATGAATAAAGAGTCTACAGCACAGTAATTCTACCTACAGGTAAAAACGGGGGAGAGGGGAAGGAGGCATGCTACACTGTTGGAACATACGTTGATTTTTCTTAATATTGTGCCTTGGCTCCTTCTTAGATCCAAAACTGTATATTGCATAGAGCTCTACATACAATGTCTGATATTTCTCCCCTTTCCCAATACTTCTCTGGCTCTAGAAAGCCACTCTCTGATCATGCTTTTAGTCATAACAGAATCTGGGACAGACCAGCTTTAAAAAATATTTCTTGCTGTATCTAATGGTAAAAATGCACTTGATAATTTTCTTGCCCCCAATTCCTTCAGTTTAGAGACTTGTTCTAGACTTCCTCAGCTCCTACTTCCAACAACACATCCTCCTTGTCCTCAGGCTACCTCTTCTAGTCTCTCTTCTCCCGTCTAAAGTCAGGCTCCCCCTTTGCTCTCAGGATAAATAAGACACATTGTCTATCTGGAGAATCTGATTCCCCTGGGGGAATCCAGAAGACACCTCTGGATTAACTAAAGGAATGAAGAAAAAAACAGCTAATGTAAGCCTTCCCTAGCCCTCCCACATTCAAGAAATGAACCCAGCACTCCAAACCCGGGTTGAATAAAGAGGTGACAAGAAGCAGGCCATTTGTACTGAATGTGACGGAAACCAGGAAGGAAATCAAGAAAACCATGGACTAGTAACTAGAGCTGCCACATCCTGCCTCCTCTGACTGCCACTGGTGGCCACCAAGATAGAGAGGGTTGCAAGTAGATAGGCCTCAGGGATCAAGCCTTGACCCTCTCAGCTCCACGATGATTCCTGTTTAGGTGCCTAAAAGGTCTTGGGCACCCTCAGAACAGAAAGGACATCTCAACCCTACAAGACCCACCTCATGACAAGACTCAATGACTGCTAGGGAAGCCTGTCCCTGCCCCTACTTCCTGAGCCCCACAGGCCTCTCTCCCACAAACTGTAACTGAATAAGTAGGGCCTGCTCCCCCTTAGCTCGCTTCCATCTCAGACTGAACTGGAAGAATGAATTATTATTGGCTGATTTGTCTTACTAGATTGACCCACATGACATTGGCAACTTCATATGATTCAACCTCATATCCTGTTTAGTGAAACAAAATTCACTGTCACACAACAACAACAACAACAACAACCATTTCTGTGGCTGAGCTACACTGGTGTGAACAAAATGATCTCAAACCCATTTACCAAAAGGCTGCATATTTTAAAGTAAAATGTATTTACAGTGGATCTTACCCTTCCTTTCTACTTTCCTAGGGCAAGAGAAATTTAGCAAACTTCTTTAGGGAACACCCCATCTGAAGCAACAAGAATCAGTCAAACACAATGCAATCGCTTGCCTTTCCTTGGTGTGAGGCACAAGAGGCACAGAACAATAAACAAAACACTGTCTGCCTCTGAGGAGTAACGTCTAGCTGGAGAAAGCAGAGAGAACAATGCAAAAAGGTAAAGAATGAAACAACACTATTAGAAATGTCACAAGACAGACCATAATCATTTGCTAAATGAGAGTAACGGAAAATAAGTGCAGTGAGTCGAAAGCCAGGAGCAATCACCTAGAATCTGATTTGAGCCACTTTCCACCTAATTCAGCTCATCAATCAGCACACCCTCCCACCTACTTCCTCTGGGAAGTTATCACAGAAAATGAAAATCACCTCTCTGCCTACTCATAACTCCCAGATGACGGTCCCAGAGATGTAGACCTAGTAGGTCTCAGACCACTCCCTCTCAATTACCGGATCCATCTCAGGAAGAGATGGAAGAACAGGGTCACTTAGGCTGGCCACTTTTCTCTCCTAGATGAAGTCAGCATGACATGGGAAGGGGGATCTAAGAGCTAATGGTATTTGCCTTAACAAGAACTGCAGCCACCTGGCAGTTAAGCAAACTTTTATAAACCTTTTAATTCAGAATTTCAATCCTTCTGAGCAGTTGCCAATAGTCAGAAGCAGCTGCAAGTATATTACAAATGCCAATTTTGATGCAGATGAGGCCACCTTAACACCACACAACCACTGGCTATTTCGGCTACTTCCTATATACTCTCACTCAGACCCTCCTATGGTACCCTGCTGTGCCTCTCTACTGAGGTCCCCACTGAGGACAACACCCAGGCATAAACCCTGTCTCCAGTGTCCCCCAGAATTAGGCTGTTTCCTTACCCAAGGAACCAAGACCAAGCGCTCTGTGAGTGGCAAACTCTCAAGGCAGCAGCAGTCCTGGCTGCTTCCGTGCTCCCTGCATGAAAGCCACACTGGAATGTTCCATGTAGAAATGCAGATAATACCCTTTGGGAGAAGAACATACCTGCCACCCTTTGTCACCGGACCTGTTAGAGGTTCACAGATACCTCTAGGAAACATCTCTAATTAGGCCCTTTTTCTCACCTCCCACATCTAATCCATGAGAAAGATCTGTCAATTTTACCTGCAGGATCTCTCTCAAGCCCTCCCCTTTTCTCCATCTAGCCAGGCATCCTAGCAGTTGAATATTAATTACTATTACCATGATCACTTAGGTGGGCCTCTACTCAAGTCTTCTAGTATCCAATTTCCACTCCTGCTCGTTCAGTCCATCTGAACATAGCAGCAAGAGGGATCTTCTAAATACATTAAATAGATCATATCTTCCTGGGCTTAAAACCCTTCAGTGTCTTCCTGTTACACTCAGAAGAAAATCCTCATCTACAAGGCTTTCTGGGACCTGGTCCAAGCCTCTCTTGACAGGAGACCATCCAGTGGGGGTAGGATGAGAGGCCTGGCTCCAACTTCCAACCAGCTGGGCTAGAATTTCAGGTCCTCTGCTCACTGTAGGTTTGGGCCAGTTACTTCCTTGCCTGTGCTTTGGTTCCCTCACATGCAAAGCTACACATCTCACTGGACTGTCAGAGAAGTAAAGTGAGATACAGCATGTAAAATGCTAAGAACAGCATCAGTCCATAGTAAGCATTTCATAGCCAGCCTGGTGTGCTTTCCTTCCTCCAACACATCTCACCTGCCACTGTTCCCTCTGCTTGGAATGCTCCCCTTGAATTCTGCATGGCCACCCTCTCTCCTCTTTCATATTGTCTCTGCAGAAGGGCCTTCCCTGACTAACATGGCTCAGTTGGGGACTCTCCCCACCCCCTCCTTTATTCTCTATTGCAGCTCTTTATTTTCTTCATAGCACTTCTTAGCATGTCCAGCCTTTCTTTGCTTATTTACTTACTGACTGTCTTCCTCTTCCACAAGACTTTAATCTTTATAGGGACTTGGAATATATTTATATTGTTTACCATTGAATCCCCAGGACCTAGAACATCACCTTGACTCAGGGATCCTCCATTAAGTTACTATTTATTCTTTTTATGTTTCTTATGATGCTTAAATATATTTTGATATCACTAATTGGTATGTAAATCTGTTTAAGATGACACTGTTTATCAATTAAAAATGACCCTGTGTCTTAAGAAAAAGTTACTATCTAAATTGTTAATAGTGAGTAAGAGGATGAGTCTTGCTACATCCCTCATCTTAGCGTCCCCTTGCTCCCTGGAGCCCAGACCAAGTCCCAGCGGCTGTGACTAGACAACAGACACTCTGCCTGGCCTCTTTGGGGCCCAGCCTCCCCCACTCCCCTTAAAGTCCATAGAAATCTTTCTTCCAGGCCTCCCTTCCCTTCAGGCAAATGCTTAGCAAACCAAACTCTAAATGCTCCTTTGATTCAACCCAATACACCTTCTCTCTCCCCCTCTCTCCGAAAGGATAGATGTATGTGTGTGTGTGTGGATGGATGGATACACAGCACACACACTTTTTCTGTATATTTAGATGCTGTGTTAGCCCAGATTGCACAGAAAGCACAGCCTCAGGCAAAGCACATGTGCTCCTAATCTATTAGAGCATGCCATCCTAGGGAATCGAGAGGGGCAGAAGAGGGAAATGAGGCAGGAAAGGAAGAAAAACAAATACAGGGTACATTTCAGAGCTGGCTTGTCACTGTTTTCAAGCACAACTGATTGTCAGATAGACCTGGCTCAACTTCTGAGAAGGGCCATGTGACTGACAGCTTCTCAGCAGAGCCAGTCAGGGGGAAGAAGGAGGAACAAATGATATCCACCCAAGGCATGAAGGATTGGGAGCAGTCCCTGGAACATTCTTCAGTCATTAGAGGGAGCAATAGTGATGTGGAACAATAATCATGAGAGCAGCATTCATCAGCAAACACACAGGTCTGGAGTGGGGCCTAACCAGCATCTGGTACAGATGGATGACAAGGTGATAGCCACCCAAATGTACTGCTCGAGGATGGTAAGCATGTGACATAGAAGTTCATCACTCCCAAAGCTTGCCCTCATGGCAGACATGTCCCCATTTTTCACAGTACGTTGTCTAGCTGAGCCCAGGTACAGCGTCTGAATCTACCTCCGCTCAGGGCTGTCAACAGCAACTACATCCAATAAAACATGATACATCTTTAGGAGAAAACACTGCAGGGCACCCCGGGTGGCTCAGCAGTTGAGCGCCTGCCTTCAGCCCAGGGTGTGATCCTGGAGTCTGGGATCAAGTCCCACATCGGGCTCCCTGCATGGAGCCTGCTTCTCCCTCTGCCTGTGTCTCTGCTTCTCTCTCTCTCTCTCTCTCTCTCTGTCTCTCATGAATAAATATATAAAATCTTAAAAAAAAAAAAACACATACCATCAAGCTAATGAAAATGATTGGTTTTCAGAAAATGGAAAATGCTACACAAAAGAAGCCTTCCCATAGCATCTTCCATGTCACTCAGCTCTACAGTTCAGGAACCAATGTCCATGGCACTTCTTGGCATTTTGGGAAATGAGAATACCACTGAAATGATACCTTTTCTAGACTCAAACTCTCTGTACACCCTCACATGAGATCTCTCATCCTTCTGGATTTGAGATCAGCTTTGCAGATTTAGCATCTCACAATGATACATATACCTAATTTATGGGGCAAAGTTTATTTCATATAAAGTAGTTCTGACCTTCAGTATAGTGTGATTAGAAGTCACTCTGCCCATGTTCTTCTTATGCTTTGACATTTATTACAGGAAAGATGTGTCATTATTTTTACTGACCCTTCATTCCTCCCCCATCTACCAAATATACACACCCAAATGTTCAGAGCTTTGTATTTGCATCTTAGTAATCTGTCATCCAGTACTTGGCAGGGAAAATGTACTATCATATGGCAACAAGAAAATCTGGAGGTCTGGCTAAAATTTCATGGATCTGATATTTAAGCCTTATTGGGGGTCTGCTACATGCAGAAAACCATGCTAAGAACTGACAGTCCCCCAGATGCATCTCTGGCCCCATTTCTCCCTCCTAACTTTATTTTCATTCATTTAAAACTTTTACTCCCCATTTGTCTTCAGTAAAGTTCATCTCCCTACTCACATTATCCTTCCTACATGAACACCAACCAGACTGTCCTTCCTTTCAGTAGTTGCTTCTGCTTGGAGGAGCCCAGCTAGAACCAGCCCTGAATTCCCCAGCACTGAACTCAGCCTTTCTCCCCCAGCATAGTCTCTGCTCATTCCTGCCTGATTCCCAACAAAGCATTAATGATAAACAGATGACAGATAGATGATAGATAGATAGATAGATAGATAGATAGATAGAGATGAAGAAATGAATAAGATAAGAAAGGAATAAGATTCCTTTAATGAATGATCCAAGCTGTATCATACAACCCAATAGAGGGTCAAGAAAATAATTTAGGGAACTATAAGCAGAATTTTTTCAAAAACTAAGATAGAATTGATTAGAAAATAGAATATATCTCACATAGTAAGACTCAGTTTGTTTCATGAATGGTATGTGTGTGTGCATGTGCATGCATGTGTGTGTGTGTGTGTGTAAATGTATTCTTTACTGTGGGTGATCTAACAGTTTGAAAGCTAAAGTTTCCCACAGGGGGAAAACCATCATTTGAACACGTAATGATACAAAATCTATCCATGGAGAATCCCTAGAGTGACACATAATCAGCGCTCAATATGCATATATGATGGCAGAGATCAGTACTAATGAGAAGTAGATATGATATTTGGGCAATGGTGAGAACCCAAACTTTCTAAAGCTCGCGTTGATCATATTACTTTCTGTTCAAAACCCATGTATGTGCCTTCATCCCCCCAGAATATAATGCAAACTCATGAGTATGACAGTTGAGGGCCTCTAAGTTTATCTCCCACTACTTGTCATCCCCACTCTACTTTCTGTACTGTTGCTATAATGCTTTTTGGTTGTTGGTTTTTTTTTTTTTACATATTCCATATTCTGAATATAATCTGTATTTTTTAACCCCTGAGCCCTGGTACTCTTCCATGTCTATCTGACCACTAAAGTCATAAACTTATTGTGAGTAGCCCTTGTTGTGAATAGTTTTGTCTCTCCAGATAATTGTGTCATCCTCCTCCTGGTCACATTATTCTCTTCCCTTTGAGGAAACTCCCCAAGGTTTTGTGTGTCCTTAGTTATGTTATCAATCATAATGCCCCACTGCCTTTTGCCACAGGGGAAGCCATGGGACAAATATATAGTGATTGGTTGGCAAAAAAGGCATGCACTCTAGGGCAGACAATTGTATTCCATCCCTGGTGCGTAAGACCTGCTTTGTGTTATAAAAGCAGTCCCAAAAGACTAGTAGTCCTTTCCTCTGCATAGGAACCAGCTAGAGGGCTCATTAAACCACAGATTATTTGGCTGGCCCTCTTCCCCTCCAGTTACTAATTGGGTTAAGTCTGAGGTATGGCCAGAGATTTTCATTTCTAATAAATTCCTAACTGGACTAGCTTCCTATTGCTGTCTAACAAATTACCACAAACTTAGTGGCTTGAAACAATGCAGATTTATTCTCGTATAGTTTAGAAGGTTGAAAATCCAAAATAGGTCTTAAGAGGCTAACATCAAGGTGCCATGATCAGCAGGGCTGGTTCTTTCAGGAACCTCCAAAGGAGAATCTGTTCCTTGCTTCTTCCAGCTTCTAGAGGCTTTCTGCATCCTTTGGTCCATGGCCCTTTTCTTGTATCTCCAACCTCTTCTTTATGTCATCACAACTCTTACTATTAACTCTGTTTTCCCTCTTTATAAGAGCCCATGTAATTATATTGGGTCCATCCAGGTCATCTAGGATAATCTCTTCATTTCAAAAACCCTTAATTTAATCACACCTGCAAAGTCCCTTTTGCCATAAAAGATGACATTCTGGGAATAAGGATGTGGACATGTCTGCAGGGCTATTATTCAAACTACTATCCCAGATAATGCTTTCCTGATAATCCAGGGCCCATACTCTAAAAACCACTGAATGACCACCACTATCGAAACCAGCCTTATATTTTAATTAATCTTTAGTCTGTCTGCCTCTGCTCTATCCCAGAGTGTGCTGAGAGCTGGATTAAATCTTGGCCCTTTAAAAAAATTGCTTTAATTCCCTTTACATCCTCATTTGTGAACTGGCATATACATCTTTCAAGCTAAATTTAGGGAACAGGCAAACAGATAGAAAACAACTTGAGAAACTAATATCCCTAAGTAGGAGTGGTTAATAAGTCTGACTAAATTCTGTACCGCTCAACAATCCCAGCCCATCCCAAGCTTCACCTCATGGGCTCATCTCAGAAATGGCTTCACCACCTATTAGAGCCAGAAATCTCACCAACATCACAGCAGGAGCAGTTGATATGTATTAGACCATTGGTATGTACCTGGAAATGTTTAAATTAATGTTTAGAGTCCTTGTTCATTTTTTTAGCTCCCCAAATCCTAAACAAGAATATAAAGCTAAAATTATTTTATAGATCCATATTAGTAAGTTCCCAGAGCAGTTTAGAAACAATCAGACAAGGGCCAAAGGTTTCCCAAGGAGGTCTGCATCGTCAAAAAGACAAGTGGATTGAAACTGGGTCCTTCGCATTCACTTCCAGCCTCCTAATTCTGGATATTGAGGTATGTGTCGTTTGTTCTTGGTGATTTACTATATCTGATTGTAACTCTTAGAATTCAAACATAAGGCTCTGCCTTCTTTTCCATCAGGATTTTAAAATCAATATCTTTACCATTTATGAAATTGTGGGATGTGCTTTGAAGACTTAAGGCATCTTAGAAGGAGAGGGAATGTCACCTTGTACTATCGTACCAATGTATTAAATAATGACTTCTTTAAAAATCAAAAGCTTGTTGGTTGAAATGCTATTAAATTGTAACCTTTACATAAAAGCAGCACATGATCATTTCAGTGGTACAAAAGGCAAACTTTAACTATAGTAGGTGAGAACTGCTACAACATAAGAGAAGAATGTAATTTAATTTTGTAACCATTTAGTTATGTGCAATATGGAAGAATAAATTTTCATAAAAAATAAGTGTTGCTCAGTATATTTGTCAGAACACCTAACATGTACCAAGGACTGTATAACAGTGTTGATCACAGAAATCCTACCTTGATGGGGCTAATAATCTAGTGGGAAGGATAGACACTAAACAAATAATTATGAATAATTAAGTATAAAAGAACAAAATAAAATGAAGGCATTCTAGGAGCAATGGGAGCATAAAACCAAGCATGGAACAGATCTGGGGGACCAAGAGGCTCCCCAGGGGAGATAACATTCCACCCAAGATCCTAAGGGTGTGTGAGTGCTGACCTACAACAAAGAAGGGGAAAGAATCTTCCAGGGAGTAATGAACATGGGTGAAGGGGGAGGGGCAGAGGGCGGACTGGTTGAAACCTGGAGACCTTCTCAAGCATGTCCAACCTTGCCGAGGTGGATGGGTAAGTGCTGACACATTTGTTTGAGTCCAGTCACTCAGTATTTTGCATTTTAAGTCTCCTGGTTCAAGACAACCTTCTAGAAAGTAGGCTCTCTTTATAAAATTGAGTACACTGAAGAGAATCTCAAGAAAACTCAATGCGTTGTTGAGAATATAATCATGATTCCTAAGTGTTACCTGATAAAAGTGGCTGTGAATGGGTGTGACTTTCTTAAAAGAATTTAAGGTAATACGGCGACTACAGAAAGACAGAACATGGGTTTTTCTAGTAAAATCTTTAGTTTCCATATTCATGAGCAGGGTGGAAGGAGCTGTCTGCATTTCAAGGTGTCTTCACTTGGTTTGTTAAGATTGTGTGTGGACAGCATGCAGATAACAACATGCTTCCTACTAAAAGATCCTTCATCAAGCTCTTACTACATACGAGCCACTCTGCTGAGGGCTCTACATATTCATCTCCCCTTTAAGCTTCGCAACAGCTCTGGCTGGTAGGACCATTATTATTCTCAGGTTATACATGTGTCCCCTGAAGTCCAGAAAAGTGAAGTAACTCTTCCAAGATCACACAGCATGTCAGCTGTGGAGGCCCTTAACCCCTCCCACTGTTATCCAAGACAGCTCAGCTTTTGTTCAATTCTGACCATTTCTGCTGGGGGAACTAGGGGGTGCTTTCCTACCCTGTTTTGTTTCTCTTTGTATTATCATCTAATGGTTATTGCCAGTGTTTAATAAGCGATGCATTATCCCTGGGCATTGGAATTAATATCATTACTCAGAGATAGTAAACAGAAGTTTGCATTTATGCACTGCCTGGAGGTGGAAGCATCAATAAAGAGTCTGAGGTGGGAGGAAAAGATGAACATTCAGACTTGAATCAGAAGCAAGGGCTGCAATTTGCTGTGGGGTAATAAGAAACTCTGCCTAGGCTAGCAGAGACTTCACCACTCCTTGCCCAAACTGCCTGGTTGCATTTCTCCTCCTGGGGCTTTTCTAGCCTCCACAGGGCACAAGGGTCTCAGCCCTTCTCACTGCACACACACAACCCTTGTGCATGTCCTGGGGTGCCTGGTATGCAATATTCTAGGAGCACTGAGCTGCAAGTCCCTTTGACAAAGTTTGCTTGGGGCCCAGGAATTTTAATCTATGTCCAGGAACTGAAGACATTTAAATTAAAAACTTCCTACCGATTCAGCAACTAGGAGAACGGTGACCAAATTTACTGAATTGGCCCGCAGCCTTACAAATGGCAAAGTGGCTGCGGCAGATAAGGAGCGACTTGTTACTGAAGGTATCTATGTTAACCCCATGCATTGAACAGAACAAAGGGTCATTAATGATTCCCAGGCTTGTCATATTAGAATGGAGTGGTGGTGATTAGACTGCATCTAGACATACTTTTCTCGTGACATTTCTTATTCTTAAGTCCTGATATAAAAGCATGTGTTAGTTTTTATGATTTGTGTCATATGCAATGCTCCAGGCTGGAGATATGAGACAGTTTCCCCATTCCAGTTTTTCACAATGAGCAATAAACAAGCAACAAGCAATGACAACAAGAGAAGAACCACTTCCCAGGATATTATGGTCAGTTCTGATGTTTGCGAAATTCGTTTAGTGCCAGAAATCAATTTCTGTGATCATGTTTCCGAACATAAAATGAATAATGTGCCCTCCTCCTTTTTAATCCCTCATTTTATCACATGCCAATTGGACCCCTCAACCTGTAAGGTCATATTTTTGAAATAAGATTCTCTTTCTTTATAAAACATATTAAGAAAATAGCCCGTAGAGCATCAGAAATCTTGGAAACACACATTTACCCATTCCTTTGTTCATGCAGTCGATACCTGTTGAGTACCTACTACGAGCCAGATACTCTTCTAGAAGCTGAGGGCCTCTCAGTGAACATGACAGTTGAGGAACACAGAAAATAAACAAGCGATCCATTAGATGAACAAATTAAGTTTGGAGCAGTAAGTGTTAGGAAGGAAATAAAGCAAGGCAACGTGACAGGTCCTTCCTAATGGGTGGTCAGAGAAGGACTCTCTAGGAAGGTGACATTTGAGCTGAGAGCTGGATGACAAGGAGGAGCCAGACATGCAAAGATCCAAGGAGCATTCTGGATAGAAGAAATGGCAAAGCTCAAAGGCCCAATGACAGGAACAAGCCTGGCTTTTTCAAGAATGGATGAAGTTCAATGTAACTTGAGGAAGGTCTGGTAGACAGGAGATAAGGTCAGAGAGGGAGACAGGAACAGAGCAGGCGAGGGCCTCACAGGGCATGGTGATTTTGTATTCAGATTTTATATTAATGACAAGCAGAGCCACTGAAGGTTTAAAGCTAGAGAATGATGGATTTTGACATTTTAAAAATTACAGCTGATTTTTAGTCATGGGCTAAAAGAATAGACAAAATTGTGTCCCATCTCGCAGATGTCAGTTCCTCACAGATCCCAAGGACCCTGTTTTTGTCAGGATGAGTAGTGATTAGTGTGTCAGAAAATCTAGCTTTGAATCCTTAGTCTGCTGTTAATACACTGTGTAATTTTAGGGACTCCATTTAACTTACCAAAGCCTCAGTTTCTCCATGTAAAACTTGTGGAAACAATTCTCCCAGGGTCTTGACATCACCATAACAGAGTAGCACTAGTGCCTGGCCCATGGTATATGTTCAGAAAACAACAGCTTTTAGTATTAGTATCATCAATACTAGGTGAGAGAGAGTGGTGGGTGAGGTGAAGGATTAAGCAAGTGCACAGATCATGTAGGGTAGAAGACAAGTCTCCAGGGGACAGGTGGAAGTTTCCATCAGCATAGAGCATCTCTGCGCTCTAGGTCCCTGGGTAAGTGCCACTTCCTTACTGTTCTGCACATGGTAGGATCTGGACCAACATGGAATTTTAGAAACACTGGAAATAACCCCAGTGCTCGTGAACAGGAGCACGGATCCATAACATGTAGTATACTCATGCAACGAAATATTCCATGGAAGTAAAAAGGGATGAACCATGGATGAGTCTTATAAATATATGCATTGAAAGAAGCTAGAAAGGAGAGACTACAGGCTGTGTGATTCCATTAAGGTGAAGCTTAAGAACAGGTGAAACTAACTGATATGACATCAAAAATAGTAGTCACCTGTTGAGGGAGTATGTTTGGAAAACTTCTGGAAGGGGCACAAGGGAATCTGCTGGAAAGTCTGCTGTGCCTGGATCTGGTGTGCCTGGATCTTGATGGTAGTGCCATAAAGATGTGCATAATATAGGGACGACTGGGTGGCTCAGCAGTTGAGCATCTGCCTTTGGCCCCAGGGCACAATCCTGGAGTCCCAGGTTCAAGTCCCACATAAGGCTCCTGGCAAGGATCCTCCTTTTCCCTCTGCCTGTGTCTCTGCCTCTCTTTCTCTGTGTTTCTCATGAAAAAATAAATAAATAAATATTTTAAAAAGATACGCTTAATATAAGCATAACGTCAAATCTGTATACTTAAGGTTAGCATACTTTATAAACATTTATGTATGTATGTATGTATGTTATAGCTTACATACATACAGAAGGAGAGGGGGAGAGAAAAATCGTAAGCGGGCTCTATGCCCAGCAGGGAGCCTGACGTGGGGCTCTATCTCATGACCCGGAGAACATGACCTGAGCTGAAACCAAAAGTCAGGCATTTCACTGACTGCACCACCCTTAATTTTTAAAAAACATATCACTTCAGGAGATCAGAATCAGCTGAATAAATAAACCAATGGGGACTGCTGTCTTCAGGGCAGTGCCAGCCTCAGAACCACTGGGGAGCTCGTTCATTTCTAAGGCTGCTTCCCCTCTTTCTCTATTAAACAGCTCTACCCACACTGTCAGCTACAAGGAAGGCAACAGACCATGGGGAACAGATGCAAAAAAGCTCGGCACCGTAGCAGGACAACTGGGAAGCGTGTCAAACTGTGGCCATGACTAACTCCTCAAAATCCATTTCTGCAACTTACAGTGTCTGCTTAGCACCATACCTTTCATTTGTGCTGAATTTCTCTACATTAAATGAAAGCTCAAGGGGGCGTGGTCGCTTCTTTTCTATATTAGAAATATATATCTGGTACCTGGGTGCTCTATAAAGAATAACAATAATAAGAGGAAGCTGCAGAACATCTTAAGTTCAGAGCATATGTTTAGACAGCACTTTTTGGCATCTTAATGAGGGAAACTCAGAGGGCTTCCAGCATACGAAAAGAATCGAAATGGAATTATTTCATTTCCCTGATGAAGCACCCAACCCACAATGCAAAAGCTATTAAATCTCATCATGTGGCGTTAAAAAAATGCTTTTCGGCTAAGATCAGCCAAAGATGTGCCCAGGGCAAATTTTTATGACCGTATCATCACGACCTGAAATTCAAATCAGTAGACTAGCTAGAAATACACGCTCACTAGAACAGTTCAGTTTTTCTGCATCTATCTCAGTGAAAAATGGCAGCAGAAGAAACCTGACTTTGCTGGAAAAACACTATCAAATAATAAAACAATTCAGGACCAGTTTTCACAAAGTAATAACAGGCCATACATAATTGATTGCCTTTAGTCTGCATCTCTGGGCATCACAAATCATAGTTACTAGCGCTTCAGCCCAACAAAACTTTCATTCTGGATTCAGGCTGTCCATTTTGGCACTACCTGAAACTACCTTAGCACCTTTAATGCACACACTGCTGCACTGTTCTTCAGTGGCTTCTTCAGTGAGGCTTTCATATTCCCAATAATGCTACATGTCCTTCTTTCTGTGTGCTTGCTCACTTTCCCTGATGGGAGGCAAGAGGTAAATTCTTCTAGAAGGGAATTGATTTGGACTAATGATCTCACCTCAGGCTGGCAAGGGAATATGAACTACTCTGGGAGATAAAACACTTTCCTGTGAAGTCATATCCTAACTCCTTCCATTAAAACCCTAGAATTGCACTAAAAGCAGGAGAAAAGTACTAAAATTATACCAATTCTTTGGTCTACCAAACATCGAGCAGCTGTATCCATAAAAAAAAAAAAAAAGAATAAATAATTCAGTCCAAAACTCTCTTTCTTTGTACATCCCAAGGCTTGTAGCATCAGTTGCAAAAGGAGATTTCAACCAGGGCTTAGGAATGTTGAGTTACGCCTCAGCCACCACTGGAACCATATCCCTCTGCTTCACCCTCCTGCTGTATGTAAGGCTAATGGTATAGACCTGGGCTGTCCATCACATAGCCAAAGAGCCACATGTGCTATTTAGCAACTGACACGTTAGTAGTCTGAACTGAGGTATGTGGTATTAAGTATATATAGAATTTCAGAGACTTGGGGATCCCTGGGTGGCGCAGCGGTTTGGCGCCTGCCTTTGGCCCAGGGCGCGATCCTGGAGACCCGGGATCGAATCCCACATCGGGCTCCCGGTGCATGGAGCCTGCTTCTCCCTCTGCCTATGTCTCTGCCTCTCTCTCTCTCTCTGTGACTATCATAAATAAATAAATAAATAAATAAATAAATAAATAAATAAATAAATATTAAAAAAAAAGAATTTCAGAGACTTACTACCCCTAAAAGAGAATATAAAATATAATTTTGAGATACTGAGTACATGTTGAAATGATAGTATTTTAGACATACTAGGTTAAATAAAATATATTATTAAAAGTAATTCCAGCTCTTTTTTTTTTTAATGTAGCTTTAATTTTTTTTTTCATTACATATGTGACTCACATTGTATTTCATTTGGACAGCACTGAGCTAGACCATTCTGAATTGCTACTGGGGCTAGGATTCTTTCCCTATGGAAATAGGGAATTATAATCCTAACAGTGCATATAGAGACTTTGTATATCTTATAGGATGGAGAATATAGAGGAAGAGGCAACAATATAATCACAAAGTATATTACAGGTTCCTTTATGCTGATACTTTTCCAAACACATTACCAGAAAAATTTTTAAAAAGAAAAGAAAAAGAAAGAGAAAAGGCACAACATAGTCCCTTATGGTCCTGAAACTATAATGAGACAATATTTATTTTCAAATCAAACCATCTTAAATTTCCTTTCTGCTTCTAGCCTCAATTTTCCCATTTGTAAGAGAAATACATTTAGTTACTCTTTAGGAAACTAAATGAGATAATATAGATCAATGTTTAAAATACCACTGAGTACTAAAGGGAATGGAAAAGATTTTGGCATCAGACATGTTAAGACAGGAGCTAGAGGAACATGGAAATGGAAATGTCCATTAAGTAGTTGGGAATCTAAGGCTGAAGATCAGGAAAGAAAGGACTTGATAAAGTCACTCTAACAAGCTTACACAATAGGCACTGCAAACTCAGAAGTACTCTGGAGCCAGAAAGGTGAGAAAATGAGTGACACCAGGTGTGCAGGGTGTGTGTATGCGCATTGCCAAGTGAGGAGCATATACCTCATCTAAACCACACACCTCTGGCTCAGCTCCAGCACTATCATGAGGGGATAATCATAATACAGTGTGGCCAGATTTTCCAACGTTTAAAGAGAATCTAGAAATTCATATTTTTAAATGTTCAAACGTTGTTTTTTTTTTTTTTTAAGGCATTCATTCCAGATAGAGCCCAAGGGAAAATAGTTTAATACATCTGCTGTCTAGAAGGTCAACAAGATAACTTATTAGTCTCCTACCATATGAAAGTTAACAGAAATCTCAAATAAAATTCCCACCAGCCCCAAAACATTTGAACTGCCAAAGCTGGGGAGGAATATTCACTCCTCCCTCCTCTTAGCTTCTCATACAGCACAACTAAGTTGCCAGGCTACATCTGTCCCAGTGGTCTGTCTCTCTCCCAGACCCTGACCTGGATGTTGTATAGAATGTTACAAAGAGAGCTGCAAAAGCACTTGGACTTTGCAGGAGACAAGTGACATAATCCAAGACTTTCTTCTGGCTATTATTCATTCACTGCCTACTTTAGGTCTCTCTGGAATATTCTCTGTTTCCATTTCAGGCACCCTCTGCTACCCAATTGGTAAATAAATTACCATATTGTGTAAATGGGTACAATCTGTAAACCCGAAAGAACTGCCTTGCAGAATAATATTTTATTCTGTCCTATTTTAAAAATATCATACTTAAAAAAGAAAGAAATACCAGTGGTCTCTCTATATCTATTGTAGGGAGTAAAGGGATTTATAGATGAAAAATTAAAATTACAGTAGCTACTCCTTCCTCCAGTAAGTGATTCTTAGGAAATGCATTTTAAAGAGGATGACTTTCCAGTGAACATTTTAATTTTAATTTAACCTTCCCAGAAAATGAAGTGCTTTGTGTAGATTCTTTTGGTTTTATTTAAGGCATAAAAATTAGTTCTGAGCTGTGATAATTGTGGGCTTAGGAATGTAATCATTCTAAGCACCACTTCTGACTTGCTTATAAACCCTACAGATCTTGAGTTGCTGTTTATTGCTAATTCAAAGTTGGCAAGTTATTTAATTGTGAAGCAGAACTTGAAGTCAGAGTGTAGTGGAAAGGTTGGAGGAAAATTGTTCTGTTTTGCTTTCAACAAGTTACCCAAAGACTGGATGCATGGTGTGGTACAAGGTGGGTTTCTGGGAATGTGCTTCTCTAGCTGTTAATCTTCTTAATTAAAACGGGAACAGTGACATGTTCCAAGGGTGGAATAAAATATTAGATTTAATATTAAAACAGAATTCTACCTTTTGAAACCAGTCACAGACAGGACAAATAATCACAGTTCCTATTATCCACATTTACTATTTTTGGACTTAACTATGGCTTTTTGCTGTTGCTATGAAGACCCAATCTAAATATCATTGCTTATATTTTTTTATTTAAAGAAAATAAGGGGGCTAAGGCTTTGGCCATGAAAGTTTTGATGTCTATAATATAGTTGGTAAACTATTTCTAAACATTTAGAATTATGTGTTTGAATCCATGGCCACACACACAAACATATATATATAATCCACACACACAAACATATATATATATAATCTACATCAACCAAAGCGCCATATGGCATTTTTCCCCTCCTTTATAATAAATAGAGGTTCCCTGAAATGTTTTAAGAAAAATGAACTTACACTTAAGTGGAGGTATGGAACACATTTGAATTGAGATTCCATTGAATACAATTATCATCTTCAAATAGCACTGTGCCTGGAAGTTATGGTACAGAAACTATTGAAAATTAACTTAATTAAAATGTTTGGCATATGCCTGTATGTAGTGGTTAGTATTTTTTTTTCCAGTAATTCAAGAAACAGATCAAGATTCCACCCTAGTTTTACACCTCCTAAAATTTCCATTTAAGAAACAATAATAGAAATGACTCCCTGCCCAAACATTTAAAATGTGCTCTCAGGGGATCCCTGGGTGGCGCAGCGGTTTGGCGCCTGCCTTTGGCCCAGGGCGCGATCCTGGAGACCCGGGATCGAATCCCACGTCGGGCTCCCAGTGCATGGGGCCTGCTTCTCCCTCTGCCTATGTCTCTGCCTCTCTCTCTCTCTGTGTGTGACTATCATAAATAAAAATTAAAAAAAAAAAAAATTAAATTAAAAAAAAATAAATAAATAAAATGTGCTCTCAGTGTCTGGGAGTAGAACAGAAGACACACTGCAGACCTGTGTGACGACCTGGGTCCCAAGACACATTCTGTGGGAAACCTTTTGGTTTGTTGTTGTCATTCTTTAGTCACCCATTCAAAAGTGTGAGCTAGCACATTGTGTAACTTCAGGCCCCTTGCTAGACTCTGGGGATGCAACAATAAATGTGGCATATTACTGCCCTCAAGCACCTGGAAATCTCTTCATTCAGCATCTAATGGATCCAAAACCAGGGAGCAGGGGTATCTCGAGGCTGCAGAGATTGCAACAGGGAAAAATAAAATACTAGTACTACCTGCTGTGTGTTTTGTCTATTTCTTTCTAAGTGTCAATATTTTTACATAAAAATCTGAATTTCTGACTTCTCTTTAAACACACAAAAAATCACTCCAGCAGATCTTAACACGTGAGGCTAGAAATCCCCCTTGGCCTCAGCTGATGGGAGCCCAATGGTGGCACTCCACCGCCCAGTTCATTCTATGTGCCTTCTCTGGGTCACCAGTGTTCCCATCATTCTCGATAGGTTCATATGTCACTCATTTCCATTAGCTGCTTGGTTCTTGTGTTACAGTACTGAGTGTTTGACCCTACTAGAAGTGACGAGTAGTCAGAGAGCTTGGTTCTAGCCCTGGGTCTGCTGCTTATTGACATGCAACCTTAGCCTGAGTTGCTAAACCTTGCTGACCCTTAGCTTTCAGTTTTCTCCTCTGAAGAAAAAAAAAAAAAGATAAAGATGAAAGACAAAACTACCCTAAACAAACCCAACCTGCTTTCGGGGCATGGCAATCGTGACTCTCCAAAGAGAAATCTTTAGAAGGGTTTCCCCAAACTGGGAAGCCCTAGACAAAGAACAGTATTGTCCTAATTATATTTTCAGAAGAAATATCTTGAAAGTCGGCAATAACAGCCTGTGTCTGATTATTTCTGTAAAGACGACAGAGTACTCTCAACTGAATCAAATCCCACAGGACCTCTATGAGATAAGTATTTCTTTACCTATTTTGCAGATGAAAAAACTCAGGCTGAAAATGATCAAGGGACATGCCCCATCATAAAATGCTTACATTTTTACCAAGTCAACTTTCAAGACTGTCCCCATGATTTTAATACCCATAAAGAGACCTTGATGGGATCCCTGGGTGGCGCAGCGGTTTAGCACCTGCTTTGGCCCAGGGCGCGATCCTGGAGACCCGGGATCGAATCCCACGTCGGGCTCCCGGTGCATGGAGCCTGCTTCTCCCTCTGCCTATGTCTCTGCCTCTCTCTCTCTCTGTGACTATCATAAATAAAATAAAAATTTAAAAAATTTTTGAAAAAAAAAAGAGACCTTGAATAACTGATGCTACTGAACTGAACACTAAACAGTAAGAGGAGTCGCCATTTTCCAAGGACATACTCAATAGAGTGAGTACAGATGTTTTTCGAAGGGTACAGACTTTTAAAAGGGTATCTCACGTAATATTGGGGAAATATTTTGAATAAATACTTACAATACATACTCACATGGACTTTTAGTAACTGGTAGTGTTACAGATTTTGAGGCTATTCTCTCTCATTAAATGTCTCTCAATATTACATTATTTTCTCAGAGACCATTATCAGTAATTTTATTAAAATCTACTTTTATTAATCCCCTCCCTACTCTCTATTTTCACTCATTTGAACCATACTGCAGTTCAGAAAGAAAGGAAAATAGACCAGGCTCACTTTTACATGAATTTTTTCAGGAAGACCCAGATATAGTAAGTGTCTGATTTAAACATGAATTAAGGGTTTATCACTTACCTTCAAGAAAAAGACTCTCCATAGGAATAGTGAACTTTTCTAATGCAGTTAGATTTTTATTAGGTTTACAAAAATTCAATTTCCTGGTGACTTTAGGTACATATTGATTGAATAAAGTCAAATATATATCTTTTTTCTAAAAAAAGATGCAGAGGACCTATTTAAGTTCCTTCCATGGCTGACAATAATTGAGGTGGAGAAAATTCCAAATGAATCAACAGAGGAGTGACTTAAGAGGGCAGAGGAGATCTCGTGTAGTTAATTTAGAAGTACCATGGGAAATAAATCAGGAGACGTGAAGAGTAACCAGCTCTTGGTGGGAGGTGTATATCACTGAGCAATGTACAAGCTACTGTTTACTCACTGCAATCAGCTGGTGGCTAAGAAAAAAAAGCTTAAAGATAATGATACTGCCACCACCATGTCTAAGGTTCCAAATTAAGTGAAGAAACTCAGAATAGAGTGCCAAGTGGAGAACAGTGCCAGGAACCATACACTTAGCGTGCAGGAACTAAATATTAGCAGCAGCTATAGAAGAGGTGATTGCAGACTTGTGTAAACTTTCTGAAATAAGAATATACAAAATTGGCTGTGTTTGGTAATGGCTCTTCATAAAAACAGATGGTCCCAAGAAATGTGAAAGGATTGAAAGCCACAGTTCTCAGGTTAAGGATTTCAAAAATTGGGGAGAAAAGCATGCCGTACCAGTTTTTTCTGCTCCTAAGTGAGGATTTTGAAAACAAATGGAATTATCATGTAGAACGGCCATCAAGTCATTAAAATTAAATAAATAAAAACATTACAGTTCTAGAAGAACTGCATCACAGACAATTCCAGTTACAAGGAAGAAAAGCCCACAAGTGTGTTTGGAGGCAGGTTGTGTTCCCCCAGGAAACAGATTCTTCACACATTTGGCTTGAAGGAGGTTTTGAAAGGAATGCTTTTGGATCAACATCCGTGGAAGGGAAGTGACGGAGAAAGAAGGCAGAATTGGCAGAAAGAGAAATCCCAATGGTAGCTTGTGGGGATCAATGAAGATGGGGTATCTGGTGTCCAAGGGAGAGGGCAGAGGCCTTTATACTCTCATGAAAGAGGTGTGTGCATCTGGGAGAGGTGGGGTAATGAGTACCTGAAGGAGGATCTGGGCAATGCATCCAAGAGCCCATGCAACCCTTGTGTCTCAGACTAGTGAAAATATTTGAAAGCACTATAAGATTTTAATCCCAAAGGGTCACGATAATGCAAGGGCCACTTAAGACACTAAAACATTAAGAGGTTAAAAGCATACAGTGCTCTCATGTTGTCAAATAACATCTCCAAAAAAATCAATTCTCTTGCTGATTGAGATAGAATTGCTTCCCAAATATCAAATCTTTCTCTTTTTTAAAAAAGATTTTATTTATTTATTCATGAGAGAAAGAGAGAGAGGAGAGAGAGAGGCCGAGACACAAGCAGAGGGAGAAGCAGGCTCCATGAAGGGAGCCCGACGTGGGACTTGGTCCTGGGTCTCCAGGATCACATCCTGGGCTGAAGGCAGGAGCTAAACCCCTCAGCCACCCAGGTATCCCCAAATATCAAATCTACAAGGCAGTTCCAGAAAAAAATGGTGTGGACTCCATTGTCTTTATTCTACTGATTTTTCACTCTAGATAAAACTAAACATCCTGGATATTATTCAACAGAAAATGATTAAACAAAACAAAACAAAACAAAAAACATCTAAAGCCTGAAAAAAGAAGTCAGACTGTCTAGCTAATGATCTCAGAACTTCAGAGACAACAACATGGTGAATCCCTGGTTTTCTGTTTATCTTCCATATACCCTGAGCTGGTACCAGAAAGGCCTATAAGCCCAAAACACCAATAGAAAGAGCCTGCTCTCTCAGACCAAAGGACTAGAAAAGGGGAATCCCAATAGAAACCTAGTGGGGAGCCCCAGTCCTACCATGTGGCACCAAAATCAGTCTGATCTACAAGCAACAGCAGTGAAGTCCTGGACCAACCACACTACATATCTGACCAAGGACTAGTATATAATATATAAAGAATTCTCATAACTCAACAGCAAAAAAACAAAAACAAAAAAATCCAGTTAGAAAATGGGCAAAAGAGAAGAATTTCACCAAAGTACATATGCAGCTGGCAGCCACATGAAAAGACATTAAACATCATTAGCTTATAGAAAAATATAATTTAAAACCACAATATGATAGCACTACATACCTTTCAGAATGTTTAAAACAAAAAGTGATAACAACAGATGCTGGTGAGGATGCAGAGAAATCAATCACTCATACATCACTGATGAAAATGTAAAATGGTACAGCTAATCCGAAAAAGAGTTTGGTGATTACTTTGAAGGATAAAAATAGACTTATAATATGACCCAGCAATTGTCCTCTTTTAGGCATTTGCCCTAGAGAAATAGAAACATTTTCACATGGAAACTTATACATGAATGTTCATAGCAGCTTATTTGTTATAGACAAAAACTGGAAATCATCCAAATGTCCTTCAATAGGTGAATGGTTAAACAAACCTCAATACATCCATAACATGGAATATTAATCAGTAATTTTTAAAAAGCCTATCTCAAAAGGATACCAACTACATGGTTACTTTTACATAACATTCATGCAATATGACAATTATAGAGATCAAGAACAGATCAGTGGTTTGAGATTGGGGACAGGATAAGTGCAGCTATAATGAAGTACAGTAAGTTCTTATGATAATACAGGTACATGATTTGTATTGGTGATTTCATGAAGCTATGCATACAGTAAAATTGCCTAGACCTACACACACACACACACACAGACACAAAGACACACACACACACACACACACACACACACATACGAGTAGAATTGGTGATCTGAATGAGCTCTATGGATTGTATCAGTATAAATCTCCTGGGTTTTCCATTGTACTAGAGTGAGGCAAAATATCCACATCAGGCAAAGCTGAGTAAAGGGTACCTAGAATCTCCCTATGCATTTCTTTGCAAGTTCTTATGAATCTGCAATTATTCCCGAATTTAAGGTCTTCTTCTTTTTTTTTTAAATCAGATTTACTGGTTGTTCAGAGCAAAAGTTCCTAATCTAGGTATTATTTTCTTTGTGCTTGCATCTGCATCTATCATGGAAAGCAGAGTTTTAAACCCTAACCTCAGATACCCATTCCTTCAATACCCTCTCCTTCCCCCAGACTCAATGCCCTCATTTTTACTCCTTTTTATAGTTTGAAAATAGTAACTGGAGGGACATGAATCCCTTTAATGGCTTACCAAAACTGTACACCTGTTTCCAGGGTGTCCTTCAACCCTGTCCTGGCCCTATCCCACCTCTGTTGTCCTCCCTTTCCCCAGGTCTCTGATGCATCAGGGATACAGCTGGAAGGGGTTTGGTTATAGTCAATGCCCATCAAACAAAGACTAATTTCATGGCCTGTGGCATTTTGCTAGTGATGTATGTGTATGTGTGTGTGTGTGTGTGTGTGTGTGTGTGTGTAAAACTAAAGCACAGGAGAAGAGAGAAGGAGTTTAGGTTTTTTTTGTCTTTGTATTAAGATTTTATTTATTTATTCATAAGAGACATGGAGAGAGAGGCAGAGACACAGGCAGAGGGAGAAGCAGGCTCCCTGCAGGGAGCCTGATGTGGGACTCGATCCCAGGACCCTGGGATCAGCCCTGAGATAAAGGCAGATGCTCAAACCCTGAGCCATCCAGGTTCCCCAAGCTTTAGGTTTCTATGTAAATAATTTATTGTATATAAATTCTCCCAAAAGAAACCTGTGTCAGTATATAGAAATTGTCTCTCTCAAGGGCCTGATACCAGTTGTCTGTATATTCGTAGCTCACTGATAGTCATTTGCAATCTGCAAAGACAAAATGTATAAATGTGAAGGGAAACATCATCCTGCTATTGTAAGATTAAGAAATTTATTATAATTGAATTCTCACTCTTACAAACTAGACTTTAAAACATAGCCATTGAATTGACCAAGCACCACGAGTTTTTAATCCTGATATTGAAGCGTATCAAAATATTAGTGATGAGAGCTTTCATTTGAAAAATCCTGATAATTCTAATATTCAATTATAATATGCATTTTACTACTACACTGTACTTATGCGCCTTAAAAGCCAAAGCTAGGACTGCTTTAATACTGATTTCTCCAGTGCTTATCATTAATTAAAAGGTAAAAAACTATTACCAGGGTATCTGCAATCAGGCTTTCAAAGTAAAAAACATCAATATCCAGTAATTGAGAACATTTAAGAACAAATTTCAATCGGAAAAAAAGTCAGAAGAGAAAAAAAATGTTCTGTATTATTTCAAATTGTAACCAGATCCGTATATACTACTGAAAAGTTACAATTGCCCATGACTTTCAGGCTTCTATCCAATTTTTCTCCTATAGCAGATGCTAAAGAAAAGACATACAGTCAGACATACCCATTTATATAATGTTTACAGATATAACACATCAACAATATATTGTTTGAGGTTTTTACGGAAGCTAACATCAAGAAACAAAATGTGTTCTGTCTGTGTCCTTATGCACTTCAGTCCATGCTCATCCTTAGAAGTAGTCTGATGGATCATTGAATTATGGCCGGACTAAGTACCCACTAAAGCATTGTGGCGTACTTGTGTGGAGGACACAAAGATGAATAAAATAGGCCCTATCCTAAAGGAGGGCAAAGTCTAGTATTAGAGCCACATGAATAGTCTATAAATGAAAGAACTCAAGCACAGAGTATGTCCATGGTGAAAGGGAAGGGAAGGGCTTAACATCAGTTGAGACTGATAAAACAGAATATAATAGTGGTAACAGCAAGAATGGCTTAAGTGTCTTTAGCTCCTTAATTAACCCTATTGGCATCCATCTAAGCTACCCCAAATATACAGTGTGCCCAGTATGTACTGCAGTTTCAAAAACTGCCCTCTAGATTCCCTTTCTCTATCAATAAGAATACAACAGGACACAAATGGTACACTCAAATTAAAATTAATTGAGGAGGGCTAAGGGATGCCTCGGTGGCTCAGCGGTTGAGCATCTGCCTTGGGCTCAGGGTATGATCCTAGAGTCCCGGGATCAAATCCCGCATCGGGCTCCCTGCATGGAGCCTGCTTTTCCCTCTGCCTGTGTCTCTGCCTCTGTGTGTCTCTCATGAATAAATAAATAAAATCCTTTAAAAATAATAATTGAGGAGGGCTTAATAAAGGGACTATTTGCAAAAATTTGGGTAGCATAGATAGAAACTATAAAACTTATAGAAACTATAAGGTTTTCAATACTCTGGAGCTGTTATCATCTTATGCCTAAAGAAAGAGAGGGAAAGAATCAGTGACCAGAACATGGAAAGAAAAAGGTTTTGTTTTTGTTTTTTTTAAGATTTTATTTATTTATTCATGAGAGACACACAGAGAGAGGCAGAGACATAGGCAGAGGGAGAAGCAGGCTCTATGAAGGAAGCCCAACGTGGGACTGGATCCTGGGACTCCGGGATCACACCCTGAGGCAAAGGCAGACACTCAACCACTGAGCCACCCAGGCATCCCTAGAAAAAGTTTGATAAAGAAGTTAATCTTAAAACTAGCCATCACTTCCAGTAGAGAGATACAGCTACCCCAACTGACTCTGTAAGAACAGATCCAAGGCAGTTGATATTCTAACCTCACTATCCTCCTTTCCTCAAATCTCTTGCTTGGATTTGGATTCTTCATTGGCCAGAAGGAAAAAAAAAAAATCCATATAGATTAGCAGATGGAAAAGAATATCAGATCCCTACTATTCAGAAAATCAGGAGCTACCTACTGCCTAAGGTAGAGTTGCTAAGAAAATTAAATGATATAGGCACATTATGCACATAAATATGACTTCAAACATAGGTGAATGAGAAGTGTAACTTATTAAACACACAATAAGAGGTTTTTTTTTTATTATACAATAAATCTGGCAATTATCTACACCTCCTGTCATTTCCTCTATATGAGAGGTACTTAGGAGGGGGAGAAAAACCAACTTTTCCAGAAGAGCTACTATGTCTGCAGTATAGTGCTAAGCATTTGATGTATGTGCCATCTCATTTAATTCTCCCTAAAAACTACAAGTTAGGAATTAATTAGCCCATGGGATAGGTGAAGAAACTGAAGCTCAGATATGTTATCCAACTTGATTATGATTATAATTAGGAACTCAGATGTGTCAAACTCCCAAGCTCATGATTTCTCCATTATTTTGTATGATTAGGTATAGTTGGGCTACTTCCCCAGATCAGAAAAACTTTTCATCAAATTCAGGGGAATTAGAGAACAAACTTGCTAAAGGTAAAGCATGCATCTGAGGGTTGCCAAATGAGAGATAGTAGGTAAATGAGATAGGAGAAGAAGGAGGAGGAAGGAGGTGGTGAGTGCTGGTAATAATGATAGTCATGATAGTGATGGTGATGATAGCAATGTGGTGGTGATGATAGTGATGGTGATAATGGTGACGATGCTGATGTGACGGTGACAATGATGATGGTGATGATGGTGATGACTGATGATAGTTAAGGTAATCATAAAAAAACAAATAAAATAATAAAAAATAAATAAAATTTTATAAAATTCTACCATAACACACACACACACATACACACACAAAATGGAATATTACTCAGACATCAAAAAAATGAAATCTTACCATTTGCAACAATGTGGATGGAACTAGAGAGTATTATGCTGAGCAAAATAAGTCAATCAGAGAAAGACAATTATCATGTGATTTTATTCATGTGTGGAATTTAAGAAACAAAACAGAGGATCATAGAGAAAGAGATAGAAAAATAAAATAAGATGAATATCAGAGAGGGAGACAAACCATAAGAGACTCTTAACTATAGAAAACAAACTGAAGGTTACTGGAGGGAAGGGGAGAGGGATGGGATAACTGGGTAATAGTCATTAAGGAGGGCATGTGATGTAATGAGCACTGGGAATTATATGCAACTGATAAATAACTGAACTCTACCTCTGAAACTAATGACATACTATATGATAATTAATTGAATTTAAATAAAATAAGAATTTTAAAAATTCTACCATGAATATAGCATTATCAATGACTATAGCAAATGCTAAACAAAAAAATTCATCACAAGATTTAAAATTTTTCATGAACCCAAAGTTATAAATACTTTAGGGTTGATATCTGACACTTTAGATTTATTTAACAGGCCATTACCAACTTCTGTGTCTAAAATTTCCTCTCTGACAAGAAAAATAATGACATGAAAAATCAAAAGAAGGCACCAAAGATATACAAACAGATTGGAGGAAAAAATTCCTAATATTTTTTTAACAACTAATTTTATTCAAAGAAATGTATCACTCTTTTAAATAAAATATACACCTCAAAATTTCTCTTTAGACTGAATCTTTCAGGAGTAATTCAACAGACTTAAAGCTTTAGTAAAAAAAAAAAAAAAAAAAACATGAAATACAGAGTGAATAAAGTGTTTTTACTCTACCCTCCAGAAAATATCTAGTTATATAAATATATGTATGGCTAAACTCCAAAACTCATATGCAGTAGCAAGTTTCATAATTGGATTTATTATAGTAAGCTACTGATATTTTTGATAGGAAAGAAGAGAGAGAGGGAGGGAGGGAGGAAGATATGAACCTTGGACTACATCCTTTGCAATCTGAGACATAAGTACATTAATGTACTTAATATTTTAATATCAAATGTTGCTTCTTTTATCTTTCTGTCTTATTGAAACAGGCTAAGAAAAGTTAAGCTTGTCTATGAAATGGTTCATTCATAGTGATAACAAGTTTGAATTATAACTTAGCCAAATGAAGGGTTGTTGTTCTATATTTTATTGCTTTTGCTATTTCTTTAGTAATCATCTTTGCAGTCTGTCTAAACAATTCTCTGTGCACTGACATTTGCAATAATGTGTTTACATCACAGACTTAGGTCCTGTCATTTGATGTAACAAGAGGCTGTATTTTGTAGCTCCCAGACACTCTGCATACCTCACTTCCTCTTTGGCATGAGAGTAGCACCGTTTTTTCATCTGTCATCTTTAATTATCTTTACAGGCATTAACAACATTTTACTAAAATTCTGTGGAGGGGGTGAAAGATTAATTAGGTTCAGTGGGGTTAGGAAATGTCATATTCTTTTTCTCAGGTGAAGGTCTATTTGATAACTATTTCATTTTCCATAAAGCTAAAAAAGGTACTATTTAATTTTCATCCTATCAGTTCGTGGTTTCTTATTAAAAACCGAATCAGGGCACGAAATTAACAATCCATAGTTACAATGCATTCTGACTCAGCCACAGAATCTTGAAGCTTGAAGGAACTTGTATTCTCTTGTGCATGCAAATACCCTATCCCACTATAGAATGTGTTCTCTACACATAGCAGAGGTTGTGATGTCCCACCCAGATCCCAGTGTAGCTGCACATTCCTCCCTGCAGGTGTTGCAATCAATCTTCTCCACTGGACTGCCCTTGTGTGATTAGAGTCCTCTTACCCAGAGATGCCTAGGAGATATACCACCATACTCACCCTCCACCCAGAAAATGCCCTTTGTATCAATAAAAAGCCTGCTACCTTGCCTCAAGGTGGGACTGACTGGTATGCTTCACGCTCCAGAGCTCCCCACATGATCAGGCTAATTTCATTGGAAACCATACCCTTGGTGGCTTCTGCCTCTACCCTATCCTAATTCTCTTCCTCCTTTCTTGGTTTTTCCCAAGAGCTCTACCTTAATAAATCCCCTGCACAGCAATCCTCATCTCAAACTCTGTTTCTAGGGAACCCAACCTAAGATTCCACAGAAGCAAACATTGATGAAAAGGCAGGACGTAACATGGTCTCCCAGTTTTTGCAGGATATCAACAATACCCCAGCCATTGTAAAAGTCCTTAACCACAGTGCTTGACAAGTACAAGCTGGTGGTGGGAGTCACATGCCAGTTACATAACTGTGTGAAGGGAAGTTCCTAAGATCTACAAACTCACCTCATTGACAGAAGTCACTAACTAAATCCTACTTTGGAGAAGGCTGTAGTTACAAGGGCCGCCCTTCTTGGCAGGTGTCAGGTGGTGCCCTACACTGCAATGCTCCACTCTTTGGAAGAACAAAAGAAGTCTGGGGCTAGCCAAAAAAAAAAAAAAAAAGGACAAGCTGAGTATCAAACTACAAACAGCTATTTGAAACCTCCCTGCTAGAGGTGGTTATGTTTGTGCCATAGCTTTTGGGTTGACTCTTGTAATGAAAGGATGGATCACCACTTACTCTACGCTGTCAGTAATAAAAGCTATCAAAACTAAGCCTGAATGGGCCTCAATGTCGCCCTGTAAATCTACCATGGACAGTTTAACGAGGGAGGGACATTATCTTTTCTCACACTCCAATTTTACTCATGTAAGAAATGTGGCTCATATTGGCAATTAACTTGAGAGATTAATTAAATCCAATAGCAAGTTCAGTTTTTTCCATGGTGCATTCTGATATCATGTGAGCTGTGGGCACTAAGCACATGTTAAATAATAATTATTAAAGTAATCCAACTAATTTGGACTTTTTCCTTGCAGAAAACTGGCAGCTAACCTCCTCAAGCAAATGAAGTCCATAATCTGATACTACTCAGCATTTCACATAGTCTTATTCTAAACTCTGCTTTATTACTCTTGAAAGTCCTAACAAATACTACACAATAAATTGTGTTCCTTTCCTCATCAATTTCACTCACCAATGGTACTTACTATATTTTATTGGGTAAAATAAAGAATTTTACTTTATCTTTCTGAATTTTCTGTGCAATAATTGTGTTTCTTTCCTCATCAATTTCATTCCCAATGGTATCTACTATATTTTCCTATATCTTACCTTTGAAGAAGGAGGAGGCAGGGACATTGGGGTGGTACAGTCAATTAAGTGTCTGACTTCATTTCAGATCAGGTCATGATCTCAGGGTCCTGAGATCAAGCCCCACTTTGGGCTCGATGGTGGGCATGGGGTCAACTTGAGCTTCTCTTTCCTTCTCTTTCTGCCCCTTCCCCACTCAAATAAATAAATAAATAAATCTTTAAAAAAAAAAAGAGAGAGAGAATGAGGAGGCAGCTATAGCCTTCACTCAGTGTCAACTACATACCCTGTCTGATGGAAACAAGGTCACCAATAAATCACCAACATTAGGACATAGAATTGACATAATCCTTGGCAAAAATAGGAAAATGTGACATTTGAGTGTCATTCCATAATCAGTGTAGTTACTGATATTATTTAGGAAATAATGAAAAGAAGCTGAAAAACTTCTTTAAAAAAAGAAAAAGATTTTGGACACCTGGGTGGCTTAGAGGTTAAGTGCATCTGCCTTCAGCTCAGGGTGTGATCCTGGAGTCCCAGGATTGAGTTACACATCGGGCTCCCTACATGGAGCCTGATTCTCCCTCTGCCTGTGTCTCTGCCTCTCTCTTTCTGTGTCTCTCATGAATAAATAAAGTCTTTTAAAAAATTTTTTTAATTAAAAAAAAGATTTTATTTATTTATTTGAGAGAGGGAGAGCACAAGTGATGGGGAGGGGCAGAGGGAGAAGGAGGGAAAGAAGCAGCCTCCTGGCTCAGCAGGGACCCCAATGCCAGCCTCAATCCCAGAACCCTGGGACTATGACCTGAGTTGAAAGCAGATGCTAAACCGACAGTTACCCTTTCTTTCTTTCTTTCTTTCTTTCTTTCTTTCTTTCTTTCTTTCTTTCTTTCTTTCTTAAAAAAAGATTTTATTATTTATTTATTTGAGAGACAGAGAGAGAGAGAATCTCAAGCAGACTCTGTACTGAGCAAGGAGCACAATGCAACTTAATCTGAGATCACTACCTAAGCCAAAACCAAAAGTTAGATATTTAACCAAATGAGCCACCCAGGTGCCCTTGAAGAACTGCTTTCTATGTTGGTGGGGAACTCTATGACAAGATGATATCCTAGATCTGCCCTGCATCATTAGTGAAGAAAGTTTATATGAAAAATCTTTTATGCTGCAAGAAGCATAGTCTATGTAGGTAACATCTGGAAACTAGTAAGATATGATAATTAAAATCAAATCCTAATGCTCTAAGAATAATCATGTCACTTGAAGCATGTTTTCTCTATGTATATCTTCAGTTACAATGAAAAATGTCTACACTATTAATATACATGAAGATTGTGAAGACTGCCATAGACTGAATTTTTGTCCCCCTAAAAGTCATATGCTGAGATCCTAATCACAAATGTGATAGTATTAGGAGGTGGGAGCCTTTGGGTCCATATAATTATGATTAGGTCATATAATGGAATGATTGTTCTTTAAGAGACCCCACAGAGCTCTCTCACACCTTCTGCCATGTAAGGACACAGTGAAAAGATATCTCTATGAACCAGGAAGCAGGATCACAACAGACAGCAATGTGCCAGTGTCTTGATCTTGGACTTCCCAGTCTCCAGAACTGTAAGAAATAAATTTCTATTGTAAAAGCTCTCCCAGTCTGTGGTATTTTTGTTATAGCATCCCACACAGACTAAGATAATGATGATGTATTTCCACATAATGATGACAAAAAAGAGGAAATGACAAACAAATACTTGAATTTATTGACAGGGGATGATCTTAAATTTGCATCAAACTGAAAATATTTCATTCACATCATCCAGTATTAGTCCACATTTTTTACTCAAATTAATACTCATAACAGCTAATATTATTAACCTCTTACAAACTGCCTTACATGCATCAAGCATTTATTTGACTCAATAATCCTATGCAGTAAGTACTATGGTCATCCCATTTTACAGTTGAAGAAACTAAAGTTTACAGAAGTTAAGTATCATGCATAGCTACTTAGCATCTAGGTTTACTTACTGCTTGGCCAATCTGGACCAAACAACCAAGGAGATCTAAGCCTGGTATTTTGTTCTAATAACCAAGGAAGACACTGCAAATACCTGCACAGTAATGCATCCTAAGACCACAAGCTTACCTTCAGTACTGCCAGTACTGAGTCAGCTAATCACATAAGAGGCATAGCAAAAGTCCTTTCTGACATTTCTTATATCACCAGATTAACTGCGTACAAAATAAGTTATTTGGTTCTAAGATGTATTTGAATATTTCTCATTATAGTAGAATTATGTAAGAAGGAGGAGATGATTAAGAGAGTTGACAGTTCTATGTTTTACAGAAAGTAAAAGCATAAAAATATAATCTATATAATTCTATTGAATTCTCAGTATATACAGGAGTCATGGCATAATGACTCATCACTGGAAAGATAAAATAATTTTGATTCATTCTCTAATATAAAAATTTTCTATTTTCTTGAGGTGACCTTCTAAGTGTGCCTTCCTCTTCACAAGGTAGAGACTTTGACATAATAGGCTGTGAGCAATTATATGCACTGGCTTATTTATCAGTTCTTAGATTTAGCTCATAGTAGGTGTCTTGTATGAGCTTAGAAAGTCTTCTAAATTATTTACAAATGTGATTATAAAAGCCTAGAAAACTGATCCTGAAGAGATTCCTATTTGTGACAATGTGTAAAATATTTCATCATAAGAACTAGGTGCAGTAGATGTGAATTCTAAGGATTTATAACTTTCAGTATTAAAGAGTTTACCTTTTGTTTTTAGCTTCCTCATGTTGCATAGAGATTAATCTAAAATACCTTCTTAGGCAGAAATTTGTTCTCAAAATTTAACTGTTGTTGATGAATCCAGATCACAAATATGAACATCAATTGCTGAATTACTCAGAACATATGAAGGATGTTAATAAAACTGATCATCAATACACCAAATGTCATGAGGCTATTATGTATCTTCATTCTTCGGATTTTTACAGATTTTGTAATAGTGGTCTTCCAACTGGTGTTCACCAAATGTCATGAGGCTATTATGTATCTTCATTCTTCGGATTTTTACAGATTTTGTAATAGTGGTCTTCCAACTGGTGTTCACAAAATCAGATATTTTAGAGAGAATCAATTTCCAGATGCTCAACTTCTTTCCTAAAATTGATCTGAAAATGTGCTTGTAAGTCAAGGAGTCATGGGGATGATAATTTCTATTTAAAGACCTTGCCTTTTCATTTTCAAGCCATTGTCAATGAATACACAGCTTCCGAAGAAAAGTCCCATGACAGTACAGCAAAAAGGGAATCGATAAGAAATACCAACAATGGAGGTGTCTTCTTTCTCCCAGGGGCAGACTATTGCAACACTCTCACCCTATCTAGCAAGCCATTGTAGAATGAGAATTTAGAAATGAAAAGATAAGTCATTCAGAGACCCTGAGAAAGTTTATTTGAATGAAAAAAAAAAATCAACCTAACAAAAAATAAACCTGACCTGGAAGATTCAGCAAATAAGTCTTCCAAAGTAGGTTATATGATAGATATTTTCCATAAATTTGAGTTAGAGCTGCAGTTCCATGTTTGTTTGTTTGTTTTTTTTTTCAGTTCCATGGTTTTGATGAAATATATTTAAAGCATGTGATAAGATAAAGCATTTTGTTCAAAACAAACAAACAAAAGGTCTGCAGAGGTGTTTGGAACTTTGGAATATTTCTAGTTTCCCCACTCTGAGCATATTAGTTCAACATGGTGCCTCTAAGAGACAAAGCAACAAACACAATTCATGGGCATTTGAGAAGCTTTGGTCAGCCTTTGGTGTAGATCCCAGAAACAGAGAAAGTGAATGTCTCAAGCAACTGATCAGCAAATCCTTTTGCAAGTCGGTTTTTCATTGCAACAAAACTGAAGGAAAACTAATTGAGTTGTCAAAGGATGAATCACAAAAGTACCTTGAAGGGAAATTATAATGTAATTTTTTGGTATAAAACTTGTAGGGAGTTTAGAAAATTCAATATTATAAAAATCTCTCCAATCTCATCTACTAATTGAGAAAAAAATTTCTCAATGTTTACATCTAAAAAAATGAAAAACTGGAATTGTGCTAAATCCTTGTCCATCTTATTAATAAAGATCCAATAAATTTACTTGTTATATTTAATAATACTCAATATTTGCTATATATTTGTGGTTGTGATATGTGCCAATAATAATAATAATAAAAACAACTCAATTCAGATGTAACTTTCGAACTTAGAGGATGACAGGTTCAGGAATTATATTTTTTAGGTTCTGGGACTATAAGATGATCATTAAATACTTTAAAGCATTTTACATTGCTAACATTCTGTAAGGTAAGTAAATGAAAATATGAATCAAAAAAGAAAAATGAAAGGTATACAACGTTCAGCCAACAAAGAACTTGTTTATACACTTGTAAATAGACAATGTCAGAATCCTATTATTATAGCATTGAGATTCTAAATGAACATACTTTAAAAATGACTTAACCATTTAATTTTTACAATATGCCAAAAATTATGTTCTTTGCATTTCTTTAAATTTAGGATGAAAAATTTGAATGGTTTTTTTTCCAAAGTCTTTCAAGATTTAGTAAACAAAGAAATGGGAGCTCTCTGCTTTGTTTCTCCTGCCTTCTTATTATTTCTGGAATTAGAAGGTATGCTTTCCTGGCCTCACTTTCAGATCTGCCTTTTGATCCAGTCTCTTTAGGAATTGGCTTTGGGAATAGCTGGGGTCCAAATTTTATACTAATTACTTGTTTTACCATAAGACTCATTACGTTATTCTTTCAAACAGTCATCTTCTCTAGTGCCTCTGAAATGTGACTTTACGATTATAAAAATTCATCACTGCATTCCATTCGCAGGCTTTTCACTTTTTAAGTCTAAAGTACAAACGTGTTGCTTTGATTCTGTAGCAGATTTCCAGGAATCATCCTTTTGAAAAAAGTGGCTTCACAAATATGTGATTGAGTTCAGCAAGGCAAGAAAAGAAACTAGGAGAGATTTTAAAAAGGAGGGGGTAAAGAAAGAGTACAATGACAGAGAAGAAGGTGGGCAACTTGTAGCAGTGGCACATTTTCAAAGATGGCAAGGCTAAATGCTATCACTAATTCACAACAGAATGGGAACATGAATACTTTTTCATTGGAGAACAAGATACCATATTGTTTGACAAAATTCTTACATCGACAGCAAAACCAGCCTGATTTCTGTCATGGTTTTCTCACTGAGGCAAGAAATGCCTAAGACAACAAGAAGGAATAGTATTTCTTTTTTTTTTTTTTTTTTAATTTATTCATGAGAGACACAGAGAGAGAGAGGCAGAGACACAGGCAGAGGGAGAAGCAAGCTTCCTGCAAGGAGCCCAATGCAGGACTTGATCCCAGGACCCCGAGATCATGACCTGAGCCAAAGACAGATACTCAACCACTGAGCCACCTAGTAGCCCTGAGGGAACAGTATTTCTTAAGGTCTAATGATTGTCACAAGCCCCTCAACCTGTCTACAGAACTCCAGTTTCTTATCTGTAAATCAGAAGGATGCTCTAAACCAGTGATTCGACCAGATGCAGGAAAGGAGGCAAGGAGGGCAGATGTGAAGGGCCACATCCCAAGGGGTGATTTTTTTTTTCAACATACTACCCATGCCCAGCACAACTTTCCAGATTCTGATTCATTCGAGCTGCGTGGTTACATCCACACCTCAACCAACACTGAGAATTCCTGCTGTGGGGATTTGTGTTCCCTCTTTCCAAGGGGACAACAGGCTGAAAGGGGACACCCAGTGTCTGATTTTTAAGGCCCATTCCAGCAATGAGATTCCATGATTCTTTAGTTATGACTAGAAAACTTACTGATATTCATTTATTTCCCTTCCTTTGTATCCTTCGTTTCTGGCAAGCATCACTATGTACTCCATGTCACCCAAGATTAGATAAGATGTGTTCTGGGGAGGGTGAGGGAGTTGGGTGGTAGTGGTGAAATAAAAAATGTAGGTAGCGATCTATTTTCAGCAGCTCGGAGGCTCCAGAGCTACATTAATCTGTAGCCCTATGCTTTCACAACTTCACAACTCTGCCAGCTTAAAAAAAAAAAAAAAATTATGGGGAATTTTAAATGATCCTCTTTTCTCTCATCTGGAAGCTTGTTAAAGGATATTTGTAAAAAAGGAGGTACAAAAGGATGAGGTTGCCAGATAAGGTGCTTCTTCTAAATCAAAGGAGCTCCCAGACAAAACGGGGCCTGACATGGTGGTCAGCTGTCAGAGTGGAATTTAATTTAGCAGTAACAATAGAAAAAGTATGTCAGACTAAGTGCTTGATCAAGAATCTGCAAATATTTCAATAAAATGGCCTTGATGTGCATTAAAGCAGACAACCCCAGGTAGAGAAAGACTAAGCTAGAGATAAGTTAAGAAAACATCCTGCAGAGTAGAGGGGAGAAGAAAAATCCTCTTTTTTTTTTTTTTTTTTTTTTTAAATCCCTCCAGCTCACCTCTCTCCACCTAACTTTCAGAGATTCTTGAGTTCAAGAGGGTTTCCAGCCATACTGGTGGGCTGGTGGAGATATATGGGTCCTTGGATCTAGTCACTTCTCCTGGCTCTGAAAGCCCAGTTACCCCAGTTTAGAAAAAATCTCTTATATCCTTTTGGATTACGCTTGATCTCTTTTTATTTAATTAATCACATCTCAGGAACCAGGAAGTAATTACATTAAGAACTTGGAGGCATGCCTTCAGGAATGTCACTCTGGCTTTCTGTTTGTTCCCTTTAAAGCAAACCAGCACTCTGGAACTTGATTCAGATTAACAGTTTTGTGCTTTCAGCTGAATACAATGTAATGGTTCCACTCCTGGCAGTTAGAATAAGGAAGCAGATAAAGAGCATAAAGAAATATGGTTTAATGCCAATCCCCTTCCCCTTTGTATTCTACTTTAAGACAGTGACTCTGGGCCCCTGGCTTTGAATGTGGAGCATAGAGACTACTAACAAATGTTTGTTTACTTAAGGGTCACGTGGGATGAAAAGCAGAAAAAAAAAAATCAGAACTTTCAGGAGGACTAGCATGGGTTAAAGCCCCGAAGAACAATACGTATGGTTAAAGGGACTTTTTTTCCCTTTTAAAAAAATGTCAATCTAGTAAGTGTCAAAGACTACTCACTAAGCTGTTGAAAGACACAACCATTCTGAGATTTCTCTTCCACTTGTCTATTCTCACAGGCCTCCATGAACATCTATGCCATGTGCCAGGCCTCTTCCCAACAGAAGTAAGCAGCTCCAGAGAAGATGTGCTCTCATAAAAAGGGTGTACATACATTTAAGAAATTCTCTGAAAACTGATAAGCCACCCTTATTTCCTAGGTAAGGCCTCTTATCATATTAACCATCATTGAAGAAGCAGGTGCGTGGAATAATGCCAGAGGAATGAGAAGTGAGGGAAAACGGAAGTTGACGAATGATTAATGGGGATCTGGTGATTAATGGAACATAGATTTTTTGAAAAAAAAAAATAAAGAATTTATCCCTAGGGTAGAAAACAAGGAAACAACAGAAATAAGTAAGTAATAAGGTGAGAGAGTAGAACAAAGAAACAGAATGGGACAAAGAAATGCTAATTTCAGCATAAGCATTGTTGGAAAGACACAAGGGATTTGGGAACTCACCATTTAGGAGCTGTTTGTTTAAAAATACATTTATGTTGCCTGATTTCCTAAAAGTTACTTACTGATAATGGGCCATTTCTGGATAAGAGCCTGCAGCTCTTCAGTTACATGGAAACGAGACTATGTGTCTGTTGAGCGTTTCTTTCTGCGAGAAATCCGGCTTACAGCATCCGAGTGCACAAGAACTTCAGTTGCATGGCTCCAGCACTAACAAAATGAGCACCTGGCTTTTCATAGCAACCACTTGGCTCCCCAGAGGAGCACTCTATGTGTGAATTATCTGTGTGTGCACAAACCACAGGCAAATTCATAGGAAGAACCCAAGCAATTCATAAACATGATCTGTTCTGCAAGTCTGTACACTGATAGGAATACAGAAGCAAATCACAAGGATGTAGATGCCTGGGGTTTACCACGAAAGCTGACCTGTACACATGCAAGGGCAAAATATCACAAAAACAATCCTATTTTGATACGAGTAATGAGAACACGGGAAATAATAATGTGCGTGTGTGCTTTAATTATTCTGAACGCTCGTTGAAGGCAAACAAGTTTAATTAGAAGATGGTCTGATAAAAACAGTTACAGAGATTGTTAAGGGAACTTCTAGATACATTCGAGAATGATGAAGGCTGGCAACAGAGATTTTGAAAAAATTAGGCCGTATTTCCCAAGACAGCTTTGTTCATTCATCTGAATCACGTGTATCATTCAGACAACTTGTACTCCTATCAGCCATGACTGGGGACATAGCTGAGCTCACATTAGACTCCCTCAACACAGGGTCTAGGATTCATTCAATTTTGTCATTTTGGTATCTAATACACTCTCCCAGATGCCTGAGAAATGAATGAATGAATGAATGAATGAATGAATGAACAAACAAATGGATGATTTGCTGAAATAACGTTTTGAATAACTTTGTAATGGAAGGATAGTAATTTCTTCAATAAAGGAATGAATTTAACCTATACCTTTCAGAATCACAAAAAAATAATCATCTGATACTGAAAAGGAATGCCTGCCTCATGCAGAAGTGGCTGAATAAAAGAGAATTTTCACAAAATTGTTACCATCAGGAGGGATGGTAACACAACATTTCAAATTTGGGTGGGTGACCAAAAAGGAAAAAAGAAGATGGGAGGAGGGGCAAATAGAAACAGCTCTGTTGAAATTCAGCAATGGGACTTGAGCTTTAAGATGGATTAATAATAAGCCTAAAAATAACAATAGTTATTTATTGAAGATTTACTATGCGGTAGGCAGCATATATACATTATCCAATCTGATCTTTGTAACAATCTTTCCAGTATTTTCATCACCTTTATGTTACAGACTGTGAAACTGAGGTTGAGGGTAAGTAATTTTCCAATAGTCAACCAGCTAGTTAGTCAGTGATGGAAAAAGGACTCTAAAACATATTTCTCTGACTCCAGGACTGGAGGCCATCATCAATACAGTTCTATGACATGTCACCAATCTGAAAAAATAAAGCTTTGGGTTTTGTTTTGCTTTTCTTTGTTTCCAATTTAGAAAAGATGCAGGAAAATTCTAGAACCTCTTTTGTGACCAAATGGCAAACTAACTCATTATTAAGGAAATTAAACACCATGTACACTTACCACTGACATTAGTTTGAAGGAGAAGCAAATGTCCAATTTTTCATTTCTCCAAATAGCTAATTTAATTCTGATTTTCGTAAGTTTAAACATCAAGGAGATTTAACTGTGAAACAAATCTTCCTCAGCCCACGAGACTGTCGGCAAGTCAGATATCCATCCATAAGGAACAGTCCATCAACATGATTCCAGCAATGAAAGTCCAGAGCAAAGATATTTTTTTAAAGATTGTATGTATTTATTTGAGAGAGAGAGAGGAGACAGAGACAGAGCATGAACAGGGAGGAGAAGGCAAAGGGAGAGGGAGAAGTAGACTCCCCACTGAGCAGGGAGCCTGATATGGGGCTCCATCCCAGAACCCTGAGCTGAAGGCAGATACTTTACTGATGGAGCCACCCAGACACCCTCAAAAGCAAAGATTTTTAAGGCCACTGAGATAAGGTAAAATAAAATCTTTCTGGTATTCTTCCCTTTGCTACTAGACCAAATTGGCGACACTGAAAATAAATTATAAATCACAGGATGTCTAGTTTAATCATCTATTTATGCTTTTTCTTTTGGTGTAGGTCAGGGGAGGGTTGGTGGTGTGTATCTGTCTCATGCACAGGACCAATCCATGTTCACACTGAAACCTCTGTTGTAACTATTTCCATTCTCCCCGGGGTCCTCATTCTCTATAGATACGTCTGTTTTCAGTAAAACACAAATGGTTCAGCTCCATCACACAGCTGATAAACCTTAAAGACAATAAAGTGGACAGAGTGGCACTAAGATTCTAAATTAGACAAACCAGCAGTCATCCTCACTGTAATGGAATAAATAAAGCATGAACAATTACATTAAATGACAATTTCTCATTTGAAGTTTGTTTTTTCTGTTTCTACATAGTAGAAGAATTAGGCTGTCTTGGCCTTTCATAGGAGGAAACTTCCTTGAAAGGGATCTGTGTGCTTATTTTTTAATCTATAAAACATCTGATCTATAAGCTACAATGCACCTATATCTACCCCATAATTAGCTGTATGTTTATTATTTGTCTACTATATGCAATATGGTATATATTGGAGATTAATTCAAAGAGTGGAGGTGGGTTACAAAGAACTTTTCTTTATTAATTGGATTTAAAACTATTTTTGGTAAGTCCTCAATATAAAATTGTTCAGTCTTGTTTTTATTTTTCTTCTTTTATTCCTTTGACCCTTACAAGGTACTGTTCTATGTCTGGTAGGGGAGGTGGGAGGGAGGGAGGAATGAGCGAGCCAATAGCACATTTTGAAAGACCGATCAATAAGTATATTTTGAGTCTCTTCAACATATTGACTAGGAAGTCTAATAGATGACTGTGTGGGGGAAAAGAAACTGCTGTTTTAGCAGGATCTAATGAGATTCCAAAAATTTAGTGTCTTGTATGTTCTTTTACACTCATATTCTGGGTAGTATGATGTCATGTAATACATTTAACTCTCTTTATACTTTGGTGTCCTGGTGCAAAAGGAGATTCTTGACTCTATAGCTTTAAATGTTGTCCAGTAACTGGCTGCCAGGAATGTCTCTCACATTCCTAATCAGAACTTTCTGAGAAAAGCTGTCATTCCTTGTTCTATTCAAGTCTGGCTACCTAGTCCCCAGGCACCAGAGTAAAAAGAATGTCTAAGATAACATCTTCATTTATTCATATGATTTTCATCTTGGACAGCATTATCAAAGCCAACTGTAAAATGGGGGGGATGGGATAATGTGACATATATAATAAATTGGAATGTATGATGCAAACAGAACAGAAGAGATACTGTGGCACATGAGGGTTTATCCTTGTCATCTAGTAGTGTCTTTGTAGGTGATCTAAACAGAGTTAAGTCTTAAAAATCTGTTTCTGAAGAAGAAAAAGGAGGGAGAAAAACTAAACTCCAAAGGACTCATTTTTACAAAAATACATATAATACTAAGCATTTTTTTTACATGAAATCCAACCCTGTTCTCCCTAAAAGAAGACCTAATTAAACAATAGAGAAGCAAGCTCTAAATACTTTCTTCCACTCAACACTAGAAAAGAGATACACTTAGGTCTCCTAAAAGGCCCAGCTAAGACTTCTACTAAGCTTTAAATTCTCAAGTGAGGCTGAGTTTTATTTCTGGCAGGAAGAGCTTCTGTCTGGCTTTTCTTTTTCTTTTTCAGGAAAAAAATCTATATAATTATGGGTTTGTGGTTAACATGTGTGGAACAAAGTATGGATAAAGAAAGAAAAACAGATAATCAAGAAGCTTGTTATTGCTAAACATATAATGCTGGAATATTCTAGCAATACTAACTGAATATATACTGTAACAAAACTGTAATCTAAATCAAATTATCAAAACATTTCAAAAGGGAACAAATTTTATGATTTTGAAAGTTTACCTTTAAAATAAAATGTGATCATTGCTATTAACAGAATGCTTTAAAATAAATACACTAGACCATTGCTTCTGTTAGTGACCACTACAGTTTCTCTGGAAACAATCTTTACAGGGCAACTCCGATTAATGTGCAAAAAGATGGCTTTTCTTCTTTGAGCCCTAAACATCCTGTATGCCATTGTTTTCAAGACAGTGGTCACAAAAGCTATAAACATTATGTTTTAAGCATCACCTTGCCTATAGTTAGCAATGGTCAATACAAAATATCCCTTTTTCACCTTCTCTCTACCTTCTATTTCCCAAACATTATTTTTCCAACTCTATAGAGTGTGATTACCTTAAACAAGAAAATAACCAATATAATCCTACATGCAAAATCTAAAATTATTTTTTTTTCTAAAATTATTTCTTTCACAGAACAAAACCTGTTAGACATTTGAAGATCAAGATGGGAATAAGGATTTATTAGGCCAAACCAATTAGGACCTATATATCATGAGCTCCAGAACAGAGCTTATTAAATGATTTCACTGGTCACATAACTGAATGTAAAAGGGAAAACGTTTCACTGACTGTGGTCAAGTATGATTGTTGCCGCAGTAGATTAAAGCCCCCAGAAGTACCCTCAGTTAGGTCAGTGACCAAATGTCACTCCATACGATTTTGTTCTTCATGGGCAATGTCTCCACAGTGTTAGATGTATGAAAACCTAGCCCACACCCTGCTATGAATTTTGGTTTGGCTTTCCCTTTTGAATGGATAAGCACTTCTGACATGGAAATCTTTCCTTTCTTCCTTATCAACAAGGCACTAATGAATAGAATTCAGGAGAATTCAGATTTACAGATCACACATGGTAATATAGCAAGTATTCTCAATATTAGATCAAATATGAAATTATCCAGAAGTATATAGTCAATGTATGCATCTTTCAAATGTTGACTCTCCTACTTTCCATCTATCAGGAGATGGAAGAAACAGAAGTTAAGCTCCAACCACTCATATGCTGCTAGCTACTATATCTGGAGGCTATCTTCTGTGGGAAAAGATTGCAATAAATAGGAAAAGATCCGGTGAGTATACGTGGCTTCTGTTTCTGTACTTCCAACCCTTAAGTTTCATTTTCCAAATAGTCAAGGACTGCAGCTCTGAAAAGGATTATCCTTTCCAAACTCAAGAAATAACAATGGAAAGTTAAGTAACTATCCAATAAATAAAAGTATATGTTGTTATTTACTGTATTATATATTATTTACATTTTTAAAAGACTTATTTATTTCAGAGAGAGAGTTGGAAGACTCTCTGACTCAAGAATCAAGTAGACTCCTTGCTCCTCCAAGCAAAGCCCCACTTGGGGCTCAATCTCATGACCCATAGGGTCATGACCTGAGCAGAAACCAAGAGTCAGATGCCTAACCAACTGAGCCACCTAAGCACCCATATTATCTACATTTTGTATGTTACAGACATAAAATTTTATTGATACATACTCCTAAAAGTTAAAATCTTGGTTACCTCTGGGTGATAAAGTCAGAAGTCCTTTTTATTTTTACCTCTATACTTCTATAATTTTCTGTTGTTCTGTGGCAACAGTGTCATGATTTTACACTCAGAGGGGTGAGGGGAGAAAGGGACATTCTCCCACCATCATACCCACCTCAAGAAGAAGAATGGAGGAGGAGGAAGAGAAAAGAGAAAGATGATTTTAAAAGAGCCTGATTTATTCTCTTCCTTTGCTCTCTGTCTCTTCCTCTCATCTCTGCTTTTCTCAGCAGAAGCCATCAGTGCTTCTGAGGCATGGCTCTGAGTCCTGCTGCCAGTACTAACCAGTGCACCACTGATTTTCCTAAGCCCTGGTTTTCCCTTCTTTAGAATGAGGGCAGTGGTAGTATTTATCTCCTAAGAAGTCCAGGCAAGATAATGTATGTAAAGTTCTTAGCACAGGGCCTGCTTAAAGAGGAGACCCAACAGTGTCAACTGTACTTTATTTTCATCAATCTTGCCTGATTTCTGGGAAATCTTTTTTTTTAATTGAAGTATAATTAACATATGGTGTTATATTAGTTTCAGGTGTAAAACATAAAGATTCTACAGTTCTATACGTTGCTCAGTGCTCATCATGATAAGTGTACACTTAATCCCCTTCACCTATTTCACCCATCCTTCCTCACCTCCCGTCTAGGAGCCACCAGTTTGTTCCCTGTATTTAAGAGCCTGTGTTTAGGGTTTGTTTGCTTTTTTTTTCCATTTGCCTCCTTTCTTTTATTGTTTATTTTGTTTCTGAAATTCCATGTATGAATCAGATTACAGGGTATTTGTCATTCTCTGATTTATTTCACTTAGCCTTATACTGATCTGGGAAATCTCAAGACATAAAATAGTTATCTTTCAATGTGCCTTAACAAAGAGCAAGTAATTTACTCTATAAACTGGAAGTAAAAGGCAGGGCTGGAATGCAAGAGTCATCCTCCCCACACCCAAGTCTGATAACCAAACACCACTTTTGAGTTGGACTTGTTAGTTCCAGCGAGTTAGGTCTTATAACAGGACGCCAGCAAAGAAGTCATGGCCAACTACAGCCAAAGGCCAGTCCTGGCAGCACTCCAAAACAAAACCCCAAGGCACATGATCAAACGAGACAGGCCCAAGATGGCTGATAAAAGCAGGCTGGAAACCCCTGGCCAAAAACGGAAGAGGAAGCACAAAAGCTGGCTTCCAAGAAATCCCTGCCCCAAGTAATGAATATTCTACTCCCTTACCAACAACTGTCCATAAAAGAAACCCAAACTCTAGTGTACACAACTCTCTTGCTCACTCTGTCACTCGCTCACTCCCAAGAGTTTATTTTTGCTTTAATAAACTTTCCTGCTTGTCTGCACATCCTCTGTATTGTGTCTGTCCCTGAATTCTTTCTTGTGACAAGACTAAAAGCCTCTTGGTGATACCTTTGAAATGGGCTAGATGGAGGCCTCAGGGCCCAGGGTCTCCCCAGTCCACCAGGCAACAGACTGACCCAGTGGCTTCCTGAAGCTCCTCTAGGCTTACAAAAGCCTATTGCTCAACTTCAGGAATTTTATAATCTAGTCATTAAACGAATCTATTATTAAACATTAGGTTACATAACTATGAAATTATAATATAAAACAATTGAATAAAAACATATTTTTAAGATTTTGTTTTTAAGTAATCTCTATACCCAACATGATAAGGCTTAAACTCACAACCCTGAAATCAAGAGTTGAATGCTATACCAACTGATCCAGCCAGGTACTACTAAATAAAAATATTAACGGTAATAAATACACAAAGTTCATCTCTTCCTAATTATTTTACTATTCTCTGTCTTCTTAAGGTTATCTGCATCTATTCTATCTGTACAGTGGAAATGCAGGCTAATGGAGTGCTACTGTGCATCTCGTCCCAATTCACTTTCTGTCAAGTCACATTGGTAGTTTGATATCAGCCAAAGAGGCAAATGCCACAAATCATGGCTTGATACCCTTTTGTTGATTTGACAGTGATAAAGAACATGCAGATTAAATTTAAAGGGTGCCACATCTGCAGCAGTTATATTTAGTGGAATAAACAAAATTAATGACATATTCTTCCAGTATTTAAAACTATTATACAGTATTTATGACAGAGTGGCACTTGTTCATCAATTGCAAACAAACTGGCTATGGATATAAGAGCTTGACAAAATCAACAAAAGTTTTGTATGGGAATTGATTGGCTATCTGGAATTTGCAATAAAGAGTAGTGATTATTATTATTTATAGATTATAGGCTACACATCTTTTATATAGTAAAGTTTATAATAAACACACACATGTACATCCCCCCCCCACACACACACACATATTTCTTTCCTAGAGAGACAACTTCAACATTTACAAGCACACCAACAGACTGACCATTGTTTTAAACTACAAGGAACCTAAAAGCTCTCTGCAGAGCCCCCAGGCTCATCTTCAAATCACTGAGGTTGGGCTGTAAAAGATTTTAGCTTCAGTTGGGTCTACCCAATTGGATTATTCTACTTAAATATGGTACATGAGCAAATATTCCCCTCTACATGATTATGAAGTCAGCACATGGCTACAGGTTCTGCCATTATTATGGAAAATTTACTATATAGGAACACAAATTAGGGAAAGTCCAGATACCTTTCTATAATTCATGAAAACAATGGGGATACAAAGATAAGTAAACTACATCCAAGACACCTGAGCAGGGAGCATGAAACTGTGACAGAAGGGGAATGGGACTAGTGGTTCCAAAGTGCTATGAGAAGGCTGGGGGAAAGGCATGAGTAGCATCCCAGGTCATGGTTCATGAATGACATAAATGTCATTTACTTCAAAGCAATCAGGAGAAAGGAGGAAACTCCCAGGGAGAAGGCAAAGGAGAAGAAGTCTGGGCATTACAGCAGCATTAATAGATAGGAGGAAGGATTTTGGAATCTGACAGCCTAGACTCAAACCCAGGCTCCCCACTCACTAACCACGTGAAGTCAGGCAAATTACTTGGCTTCTCTAAGCCTCTCTCTCTTCATCTTGGTGCAGAGGATGGAAATTCCTGGCTCAGAGCATTGCAGTAAGGGTCAAACACACATAAAATGCCTTCGCACGGTGTCTGGTACACCAACATGGTCAACAAATGTTACCTGCCACTGCAGTTGCTGTTATCAGCCTTGAGTGTTGAAAGGGTTTTCTTTAGGTGGTCGTGTTGCGGAGAGGGTGCAGGAATTGGGGAGAGAGAATTCCAAGCAGAGTAAAGAAAATAAGCCAAAAACTTATTGGGGGCCAGTTAGCAGCTCTGAGGAGCCTGAACATTCATGCAGGCCCAGGCCAGGCACAGCCCCAGCAGCTAAGGCTGGAAGATCAGACTAGGGCTCTGCCAGAAGAGTTCAAATTCATACCTCCTTCTCATCCTCTTTTGAGAAAAGCAAAGTTAAGTTTTTCAGATGATCTTACTTTTTTTCTCCTGACAGGTACTGTAAATTGTGCCTTTGATATATTTGTGAAGAGCCTATAAGGGAATGATAAATCAGGCGATATTATATATATGCATCAGTACCTTAATTGTTGTTAAATACTAACAACACCTAAAATTGATCTGCACCAAGATTTACTGCTCTGACAAAAATCCACCTGGAAAAGAATACATGATAATTAAGAAGAACGACCATAGATTTGTGGCAATGTAAGGTGTATGAACAAGATTTAAACTCCTCCCTCAGGGAATAACTGGGCGATGTTTATTCTGTAGATGAACAATGTGATTATAACAATGGAAAAGATTGATGAGATTTTTTTTTCCTGTGAGAGTTTGATTTAGCCAGCTATCTAAGATAATAGAAGGATTCAGAACTGAGTAGTCCAGCATGACTTGAGAATTCTTTGTGAAGAGTAACTAGCACACATCTTCGGTGACCTGGGAAAATAGATTGCAAGTCAAGTGGGCACATTTGGCAGCTATAGACTGGCATAAAAGCGCCTGGAATTGAAGAAAATAATTTTCTAAATTAGCCACAACTGAATTTAACCAAATTAGAGAGAAACGGGACAAGGAAAATCATATTCTTATCATGGATAAGGGAATAAATTGTTCTCTTTTTGTAGTCTTTTTGGATATGTAGGCTATTATTTGAGTCTAAGAGGTAATTTTTAGTAACATCTCTTGTCCAGGAAATGAAGAAGCACCTGGCTTATCTCAGTAAACACACAAACTAAAAGCATGGCAGTATTAGTTTTCTTAAGTCTTGCTACTTAAAAGTGGAGATATTTTATTAGAACACACAAAATCTTGCACCCCACTCTAGATTTCCTAAATCAGAATCTGAGTTTTTAACAAGATTTCCAAGAATCCAGGAATCCTTTACTTATTAAAGTTTAAGAAACACTGATCTAGAGAGGCATCTGGCTGGTTCAGTCAGTGGAGCATGCAACTCTTGATCTTGAGGGGTTCGAGCCCCACATTAGGCGTAGAGATTACTTATAAATAAAATCTTTAAAAGGAAAAATAAGCACTGACCTCAAGAGCTAGGCTCATTCATTATATAAACATAAAATCTGTACTGTCCAATATGATTAAGTAGTCAGTAGCCACATGAGGCTATTTAAATTTCAATTAAGATTAAATCAAATTAAAATTGGGGGGTTCATGTGCACTAACCACATCTTAAGTGCTCCATTAGCACTTGTGACTAGTGTCTATCACATGCATTTGCATCATCACAGAAATTTCTCATTTAGGCACTTGTGACACATCACTGAAGAAAGAAGACAATGTTTCTTTTAACTCAGGAAGCTTAGATGGATGGTGACAGATGATAAACAATAAACAAAATAGGTGATTAAATAAAAGAGTATGTTGGACAGTCAAATGCCAAACATAAAAATTAAAAATAGAGCAGCCTTACAGGGATCCGGAAGATGGAAGCAGTTGGAACTTAACTATGGTGGTCTAGTGGGCTTCATGAAACAGTTTACTCTAAAGGAGAAATGGGCTGTTAGCCAGAAGGGAGAGTAAGCCAGACAAAAGGAAGAGCTTGTGCAAAGGCCTTATAGCATGTGTGATAGCTCCTGTGGCTGTGGGGAGAGAAGAGTGAGTAAAAGGGTAGAAGATCAGAGGAATAAGGATCCTTACAAGGGAAGAACCTCCTGTTTTTCCCCAGAAAGGATTTGGGCTTTTACCTGGAGTTAAATGAGGAGCCCTTGCAAGGTTTTGAAGGGATATGTTTTAACAGCATCTCAAAGTTATTCTAGTCCAGCAGAAAATTACTATTAGCAAAAGTTACTTATTTTAATTTAAAGTCACATTCAGGTGAAGAAGAGCACTATCTGACTGGCAAAATGGCATTGTTTACAAGTTTGGGTAACCACCAGAAGCTTGTTAATGATACATACACAGAAGTCATTAAAATTTATCACTGTAAAATTCAGACACCTTTCCAGAGTCTCCATTAATATGCAGTCATAAGGTCTTACAGGTTACCACCCAGAATCTGGAGCCACACTCGTTATAAACTCTTTTAGCAAATCCTGAAGAATGCAAATTAGTCATCCAAGTATCTGAAAGGTGGGACTTGGCCAAATGTCTCATCCTCAAAACTTGTTGATCATGTTGTTACTAATTTACATATATTTCTTGAAGACATAGAAATCTGTTCAATAGTTCCAAAGTTTTTTTTTTTTTTTTTTTTTTAACCTAATCCCAACCAGATAAATGCCTAAAGCTTTGGAAATCAAGGTTTGGGGTTTGTTTAAGTTGTTTTTTCCAGAATTCCCAGAAACAGTGACACATTTCTATCCACAGCTGAAAATGTTGGGATGCCTGGGTGGCTCAGTGATTGAGAGCATCTGCCTTCAGCTCAGGGCTTGATCCCAGGGTTCTGGGATCAAGTCCTGCATCAGGATCCCCACAAGGAGCTTGCTTCTCCCTCTGCCTGTGTCTCTGTCTCCCTCTGTATCTCTTATCAATCAATATTAAAAAAAAAAAGTTATTATCTTACAGGTAATCCAAATACTTTTCTAAGAACTAGATATCACTGTAGCCTGTCTACAAAATGCCAGTATCAGCCTCAAGGCCTGTGTTCACCACACTGAAGTTCTATTAAAGAGGTAATCCTAAAATGACAGAGAGCCATCACTGGCAATTTACTCCCTGTGGACCACCAACAACCAAGATCCAGCTAGAATTTTGGCAGAAAAACAGAGTAAGGTCACCTTCAGTAAATTAAATCAAACAAAAAATAAATCAAAGCATGCCAGGTCATTGGGAACTAATGGCTCAGATGCTCATGGCAAGTGAGTAAATCAAGGAGCATCATTTTTATGCATCCGGGCATAACATTTTTAAGCTCCAGAGTATAAGAGGACATTTTAGCAACTAAATTATTGCCAATTTGAACAATGGGAGTCCAGAACTAGAGCTGCTTTATTATTTCATTGATTTGTTTATTAACTACTGACCTCTTTACTGAGGACTTCCTTGTTGAGGACCAGGGCCAGGAATGTGCCAGGTGCTAAAAATACTGAAGTGTACAATGCTACAGTACCCTATTCACATGAAGAGTACAGTTTCAGTTTCAATCTCCTTATAGCTCCCTCTCGGAGCTAGGAACCTTCCAACATGAGAAGACCTGAATATGTCATTTGTGGACCAGAAGGATTTGGAGAGTCATCTGGAGAAATCGGAACAGGAGACATACTGGCAGAAGGTAAATCTTCACAGGTATATGTACACAATAACTTCTATAGTTTCCATCTTGAAACCAGAGCACAGGAGAGTCACTTTTGCTTCCCTCATCCACCCACAGGAGTCACCCCTAAAATGTGAATCACCCCTCCTCATCTCACCCCCTTTCTAATACAGCAAAAGCAGATAGAACACACACAAAAAAAAAACACTTTTAGAGGCTAGATACACCAAGACACTAGAAATGAGCAAAGAGGCTAATAGACTTAATGAATTAACTGTGAAAAGAGGGTAGAAGATTCCTTCTGTTGAAGACAGGGCTAAAAGGGACACTTAGGACAGGCATCAGGAAACTACGGCCCACGAGCCAAATATGGACTGCCACCTATTTTGTAAATAGAGTTTTCATGGAATACAATACACTCCTTTGATTATATATTACCTATGGCTGCCTTTGATATAAAAAGCAGAGTTGAATAATTGCTACAGAGATTACATGGCCTGTAAAGCCAAAAATACTTGTTCTCAGGTCCTTTATAGAAAAAGTCTGCCAATCCCAGGTATAGAACTATACTGTCCAATGTAGCAGCCACCAGTCACATGAAATGAAGCTAGCCCAAACTGATATATGCTGTAAGTGTAAAAACAGATTTCAAATACTTGGTATGAGGAAAAGTAAAATAGTTCATCAATATTTCAAATAATTGATTATGGGGTGAAAAAGTAATGTTTTGATGTATTAGGCTAAATAAAATATATTATTAAAATTAATTTTATCTGTTTCTTTTTACTCTTTAATATAGCTAGTAGGAAATGTAAAATTATATACAGGGCTCAATTATATTTCAATGATGTAGCATGGTATAGAAGAAAAGCTTCCAGAATGTATACAGAACTTGGAGACAAACTGAATAGTAAGACTCTTGTTCTTACTCTACATTCCACTTTATCTATGTTTTTTACACTTCACTCCCAGATCTTTCTTTTACAAATTACCCCAAATTCACAAACTCACAAGCGTGAAATTCTTACAAGTCTCTATTGCTGCATTTCAACAGAAGAAAGTGTGTGTACATCAGAATTTCACAGTAAGAAGGGTCAATGGTGGGGCTATGTGGTAGGCCATATTTGCTACCTAGCACCATTTTCTCTGCTATATTAGGGCTCTAAGCAAACTCCACAAGCAAGATAATCTTTGAAATCTCATGATTTACACAAAAAATTCATGTCTATCAATTGATTTTCAACAAGAGTGCTAAATCATTGATGAGGAAAGAAGGAATATTTTCCTCAATAAATGGTGCTGTGACAGCTAGATCCCTACCTCACATCATATATAAAATTAATTCAAAATGAACCAGTGATCTAAATATAAGAACTAAAATCATAAAACTCTTAGAAGAAAACATAAGGTGGGCAGCCCAGGTGGCTCAGTGGTTTAGCGCCACCTTCAGCCCAGGACGTGATCCTAGAGACCTGGGATTGAGTCTCGCATGGGGCTTCCTGCATGGAGCCTGCTTCTCCCTTTGTGTCTCTGCCTCTCTCTTTCTCTGTGTCTCTCATGAATAAATAAATAAAATCTTTTTTTTAAAAAAAGAAGAAAACATAAGGGTAATGACCCTTGTACTTGGCAATGGATTCTTATACATGACACCAAAGTATGAGAAAAAGAAAAAGATAAATTAGATTTCATCAAAAACTGTGCATCAAAGAACCTTATCAAGATATTAAAAGAGAACATATTTGCTAACCATATATCTGATAGGGACTAGTATTCAGAGTATATAAAGAGCTCTTATAACTCAACAATAAAAAAGACAAAAAAATCAAAGGACTTAAATATACATTTCTGCAGAGAAGATATACAAATGGCCAACAAGCACATAAAAAGATGTCAACATCATTAGTCATTAGGGAAATGCAAATCAAAACCACAATGAGGTTATTGATTCCCACCAATTAGGATGGCTATAATTTTTTAAATGGAAAATAACTAATAATGGCAAGGATGTGGAGAAACAGGAATTGTCACACATTGCTGGTAGGAAAAATAAAATGGTTTAGTGGAACATGGTTTAATGGTATCTTAAAAAGTTAAACAGAAGTATCATTTGACCCAGAAATTTCACTCCTAGGAGTGTACCCAAGAGAACTAAAAGCAGGGACTCAGATATATGTATATGCATGTTCATAGCAGCACTATTCAGAATAGCCAAAGGTGGAAATGGCCTAATGGATCAAAACCACTTAAAAAAGAAGGAGAAGGAGGGGGAGGAAGAGGCAGAGCAGGAAAAGGAGGAGGGGGAAGAGGGGGGGAGGAGAAGGAGGAGGAGGAGGAGAAGAAGGAGAAGAAGGGTGCACCTGGGTGGTGCAGTCAGTTAAGCATCCAATACTTGGTTTCAGTTCAGGTCATGATCTCAGGATCCTGGGATCAAGCCCTGAGTCAGGCTCCATGGTTAGTGCAGAGTCTGCTTCAGAGTCTCTCTCCCTCTCCCTCTGCCTCTCCCACTCATGCTCTTTCTAACATAAATATATAAATCTTTTAAAAAAAAGATTTGATTGACAGCATTCAATGAAAAAAGATAAACAAATTATGGCATAAACATACAATGGAATAATATTCAGCCCTAAAAGAGAACGAAATACTAATACATGCTACAACATGGATGAAACTTGAAAACATTATGCTAAGTAAAAAAAGCCAGATATGAAATGTCACATATTCTATGATACCATATACATGAAATATTCAGACTAGAGGAATACATAACAGATTGATGGCTAACAGTGGCTAGAAGGGGTGACAGGAATAGGGAGAAATTGTTTAATAGGTATCAGTTTTATCTTGGATAGAAATATTTTGAACTAGGCAGAGGCAGTGTTGCACAACATCATCAATATACCAAAAGTTACTGAACTGTTTACTTTAAAACAGTTGACTTTATATTATGTGAATTTCATTTCAATGCATTTTTTTAAAGTAAGATATTTTTTATTTTTATCCATGATGGTTATGATTTTTTACGTTTAAAATACACTTTTCATTACCTAACCATTTCTACTCCTCACTTCCCCACCAAAAAAAAAATTATAATAAAATTGACATTAGACTTTGTAAACTACTCAAAGTCTACCCTATATATATTACTCTGCTGCTCAGGTTAGAACCCATTTCTGTTGCTTACAATCAAATAGCTTTAATTGATACAGTACCTTAGGATGTCAGTCAGGAAAACTTGAGCTCTATTTGTAGATCTGCAACTAATTAGTTGTTAATCTTGGGATAAACTATTTAAACTACCTGAGCTTGAGTTTTCTTATCTGTAAATTGAAGGGATTAGACTAAATTCCTCATAAGAGTTTAAAATTCCACAAATTACATAAAATAACCAACATGCTTCTACCTTCAGTCTCAATATTATCCAAGAAGAGGTCACTGTCAAACAGTGGTGGTTTGATATTTTCCCAGTAAAAATTAAATTTGCAAGGTAGGTTCTGCTTTTGCTCCAGCTAGTTCCTCCACCTCATTCCTGTGGCTCCTGGATAATGTTTAGCATGTACATTCCAATAGATGGAACCGCTCCAAGGTCTTCAGTATGACTTTCAATCCCACTACTATGGAAAGGCAAATTGAATGAAATGGTCAGAGACAATGCTCAAAACTTTTGCATCTAGGTTTCACAACTAAATGTTCATATTGTGCTATAGGAACTCCACATAGGCACAGTAAAAGTTCCTTGTGTAATTCAAGGGGCTAGGTGGTAATTTGCCTAAAGACAACTTAGCTTTCTGCCTTGACTAGGTTGATTTGTGCAAAATAGCCTTTCCTTTCTAAAAATCAATGATGGTTTCTATCTGTTGTCTTATAGAGATGTTTTAAGTCATTAAGAATAACAAAGAAAAAACAAACAAAAAAATTTTTAATGTTTCATCCAAAAACTAAGGCTTTAGGTTGGGGAAGCTTGAGAAGTTTATTAGGTCAATCTAGGCTCTAATATACTCAGATTGTTGATTTAAACCTGAAAGCACAATAAATCATATTGGTTACAGAGTCAGCACCAGCTGAAAGTGAGAACACAGGCCAATTACCTGAGAATTTTGGGCTTTCTCACTGGCTTACCATCATAAAAGCATTGTCTTGGTACCACCTCGAAAATCAGCCTTTTTTATATATACAAAACTTTCACCACTAAGAAAAGTACTATTAGATTGTGGTGGTTATAGACTGGCTCTGTGTCAAAACACTTGGGTTCTAATCTAAGACCTATCCAAGGAATGTTGTTTAGCCTTGCCATGCCTTGGTTTCCTCATCTGTAAAGAGAGAAAATAATAGTGTTTTCCAATGCCTGGCACGTATGCCACTGGGAGTACAACAGGTGACACTGGATTATATATAAGTGGTTTTCTTTCTTTCTTTTTTTTTTAATAATTATGTTCTAATCTCAAGCATATTAAAAAATACATAAGTAGCATATCAAAGTAACATAACTTCTTAAGATAAATCTAAGAAAAGAAAAAGGAAGAGTGGGCTCCAAATAGTTCTAGCTAATTAGGGAAAGTACTTCACAGAAAAAGTCTAGTTAATAAAAAAAAGAAATAACAGAATTTTTAAAAACATGATTTTTTGTAATCATGTAATGAAATCATTGACTTAGGTAATGAAAATCAATAGAAGAGATCATTGTGTGAAAAATTAACGGGGACTTTACAATGGAGCGGTCAGGCTGTCCCCTGCCAAATCCACTGATGAATCTCAGCCTCACTAAAAGTGGTTCCAAACACAGTGAATGCCTCCTGATGAACACCGTAGGAAGCATCAAGCACCATCTATGAAGCATCCCTGCCAAGAACATTTACAGTAAATCAAATCTATAGATAGTTTCCAGGATATGAAAAAACAAGGATGGAAGAACAGTTAGATTATGCCACACAAAACACAACATGTGGGACTATCTATAGGACAAGGGACGCTGCTTATTCCTGAGAGACATCAAAGTTTGAGAATAGCGATAGGATTTCTCCAGATTAGTAGACTAAGGAACATAAGTCATATAATATATGGACTTTGTTTGAAGTTCATATTTTTAAAGATTTTATTTATTTATTTGAGAAAGAGAAAACATGAGTGGGGGAGGAGCGGCTGAGGGAGAAGGAGAAGCAGACTCTCTGTTAAGCAGGGAGCCCAACACAGGGCTCAATCTCAGGACCCTGGGATCTTGACCTGAGCTGAAGGTAGACGCTTAACCAACTGAGCCACCCACGTACCCACTGAGCTTCATAATTAAAAAAACAAAAAACAATAAATGACATTGTCAAGTCATTTGGGGAAGTGTGACTGCAAAGCAACATTAGATAACATCAAATAATTACTTTATTTTACTAAATATGATAATGGCATTGTGGTTAAGTACAAAAATGCACATATTTTGTAGAGCTAAAGCACAAGAGAAAACCAAAGGGATGTTCCAGATTTGCATTAAAACAGTTCAAAAGGGAACTCCTGGGTGGCTCAGCAGTTGAGCATCTGCCTTAGGCTGAGGGCATGATCCTGGGAGTTCCAGGGATGGAGTCAGGCATCAGGATCCCTGCAGGGAGCCTGCTTCTTCCTCTGCCTATGTCTCTGCCTCTCTGTATGTGTCTCTCATGAATAAATAAATAAAATCTTAAAAAAAAAAGTTCAAAAGAAAGAAAATAAGAGATATAGGGGTGCCTGTGTGGTTCAGTTGGTTAAGTGTCTGCCTTTGGCACAGGTCATGATCCCAGCATCCTGGGATCAGGCTCCACATGGGCCTGCTCAGCAGAGAGCCTGCTTCTCCATCTCCCCCTGCTCGTGCTCTCTCTCATTCTCTCACTCTCTCAAAAAAATAAATGAAATCTTTAAAAAAAAGAAAATAAGAGATAGAAAGTGGGGAGAGTAAGAAAAAGTAAAAAGGAATAGATAAAGAAAATGTAACAAAAGTCTTGATAATTATTGACTTCAGGTGCAGGATCAGATACATAATTTGCAGGGCTCAGTGCAAAATAAAAAATGTAGGGCCTCTAATTCATAAATTATTAATAATTTCAAAACAGTATCAGTAGAGTATGAAACCAAATGTGGAACCCTAATGATCCATGGGCACTCCACGACTACACAGGTTTATGCCCTTGAAGCCTACCTTGTTGATGTGCTGGATATTATGAAAATTATACTATTCTCTCTGCTTTTGCATACTTAAATTTTTTCATAAAAACTTTACAGGGATTCACTTAAATAAAAAATTAAGAAAGTAATAGTGAGATAAAATGACAGAAATCATAAGACTGTAGGTATGGGGTTACAACTCCTCAAACACTGAGGTAATCATGAAACAATTTAGAGTGGCTCTTAGCACAGATCAATTTCACTCCCTAGTAGCACTACTACTTACAAAGCCTGTACTTGTAGTTAGTAAGAAACACCAGAATTTCCAACATTTTTAGGAAAGCTTACTTCAGATGCCCCATGAAGACATTACTGAGATATCTACCTATACACAGAAATCAATCAAGTCTTAAACTTAATTTTCACAGTTGTTCTTATTATATTTTGCTGCCCTATTTCCTCGTCTTCTCCAAAATTTGTTGTAGGGATTTTTGACTGTGGCCTACTGCAGAGAATGCTGTACTAAATTGAAGATTCTTCTGAAAGCCAACTTCTTCTTCAGAAGCCAAGCAGCATTACTTATGGTAGAGAAGAAGGAGTATCGAGTGGAATAAGATCCCATGTGTTGGAATCCTAATGAGGAAGACTGCAGGATTTTTTTAATGGGAAAAACCATTTGCAAACTTCAAGGGAATATACTGAAACCTCACCTTCTCTTTTTTTGAATGTCCAAATAACTCTTTTTTTGAGGATGGTACTTTATCCAGGTTTATATAAAGAATCAGTACAAGAAGATTTAAAAGTAGGATGTTATGGAAAGGTAGTTTCTGCTTTGGATTAAAACCATCTCCAAAGAAATAAAATATAAAAATTAGATTACCGTGTATGACCTAAAATATCTGATGAATCACAATAAAAACATTCATCACCTTACGAAACTCAGAGGCACAAAGAACTTATCAGTATCTACTATAACTTCTTACCTAAATTAAGTTTCATAGACTCGGAGAATTTCTTAGGCTTTTGTTTTCGGTGTGTTCAACTGCAAGTACTCTTGAGAATCAGCATGGCTAGTGAAAACCTTATTTTGCACAAAGGAGCAATTTAGGAAAAAATGTACAAGTTTATGGACCACCAATTTATTTGTCCATCCAAAATTATCAAAGTTTTATCAAGTCTCATAGAGAAAGCTATATCCTTAACAAGTTAAACTATCTACTTTGTTAAAAAGCATGTAATTGAGAAAATGGTCGCTGCTCTTTCTTGACACCATAATGTTAATAACTTGGCATGTTTGAGATGAAGCAACACAGAGGCAATTTCTAATTGTTAATCTTGAAATAGATTAAGAGGTGTACATAGAATTAAGTAGACTGCATGTGGTCCAAGGGCAAGGGGTAATAGAGATGTGTGTGGTATTTGTTGCATTTACTAAATATTTATACATGAAATGTGAGTATCTGCTGTTTTATAGTAGCATCCTATTCCAACATCTTCTCCAAAATCAGATGGCAACAACACAGAGGAGCTACTTTTCCCCATATATTCCCTCTAGAGAATTCATAATTAGGTGGCCTGGTTAGGCTGGTGACTCAGTGCAGAGGAGGCATACACATAAATCGGTGATATGAAGCAAAGATAGGGCTTCCTCTCCTTGGCAGGACATCCCTGCCTTCCCTTCTCCTGTTAGAGCTTCCCCGCTCTGCCCTTGTATACATTCTGGACATTAGATGCCCAAGTGAGTTTAGAATTCATTAAAACAAGACTTAATATCCTCATATTGAAACTGAGAGCAGAGTTTACTGAAGTTATACAGAGAGCAGATACAGACAGAACACCTGGGAGATTCGAAAAGAAAAGGAGCATGAGTCTCCTCAAAGGGGAAAATTTAATTTAATTTAAAACAATTGAAAAAAAAAACTTTTAAATAAGCAATTTAAAATAAAACCATATGAAGGACACATGAAAATAATAGAAAGGATACTTGAAGGAGTCCCTACTGGCCTAGTAGATGAGTATATTTGGTTCCCAAAAGATTAATGATGGAGATTAACTGAAACATATAAAATACATATTTTCAAAGTCCATAAGATACTTTAAGAAAATCTCATTGGGTACTAATAGGAGGATACTAGACATTCATTTATTAATCTGAAAATTGAAATATGGTAATATGCCTATTAAACAGTGAATACAGTACCCTGTTTATGCCTATGAACTATATTTCAGGGTAGCCAAATGGTCGATGAGAAAAAGTTCTTTATAGAAGCATTCCATGTAATAAATGCAGGAAGAATGACAGAACTAGAAAACTGCCATTTTGCAACCCCTAATGGCACACTTGGTAACAAAGGAACAAGCTCACGATACCTAACCTACTGATTAATCTCGGCTTCGCTAAAAGGACAATCCATCATTGTGTGTTTCACGCTGTGATGCCAAAGGACATGCAGAGCACCACCTACGAAGTATTCTTGCCTAAATAAATGTACACAATCTAGTCAACACTCTAGACTAAATACCAATCTACTGAAGGATAAGTTAAACATTACCACAAGGATACAAACAGCCAAGTTCAAAATACAAGCGAATAACCCAGTTTCTCACACAAATTAGGGACATAGTTTGGGGATGGGGGAGGGTAGAAGAAGTGTTATAGAATAAAGAAGATGTCAGGAACACAATAACTCAATACATGCTGTGTCTGGGCCTCACCTGGATTCTCACTTGAAAAAAACCAACTACAAAAGGTCATATTAAGGAATTATTTGCTCATTTCATTAAGCATGATAATGGCACTGTGTTTAAAGAAAGGCGGAATGTCTTTATCAGTCAAGAGATACACACTGAAGAATTTTCAGATGAAATGACATGATATCCAGGATGTGTTTTAAAATACTTAAGCAAGGGATGCTTGGGTGGCTCAGCAGTTAAGTGTGTTTGCTGTTGGCTCAGGGTGTGATCCTGGAATACCAGGATGGAGTCCCACATCAGCTCCCTGAATGGAGCCTGCTTCTCCCTCTGCCTATCTCTCTGCCTCTCATGAATAAGTAAATAAAATCTTTAAAAATAAATAAATAAAATACTCAAGCAAAAAAAAAAAAAAGAAGAAGAAGAAGAAGAAAGACAAAGAAAATGGGGATAAATAAAAAAAGACTGGTAAAATGTTGAGAATTATTACAGCTAGGTGATGTGGACATGGTTCATTTTGCTATTAGTTCTACTTTGATGTAGATTTGAAACTTTTTAAGGCACAAGCTTAGAGTCAGACAACGTTGGTTGACCAGCTCTTCCACTTCCAGCCATAGGACCCTGGGGAGATCACTTCAGCCTGCAGGTTGCCATCCTCTGTGTCATCTACTAGACAGGCATTTCTTCTAAATGTGTCCAATATTGTTTCTGGGATTTTATTCCAAGCAACCAACATCCATTCTGTGAGTTTTGATGCTGACCCCTTGGATGTCCATACATTTGCAGACCTAAACATTTGTATCCCAACTGCTACCTACCTAGAGTAACTATAAGTGACCATCAATTATGAAATATATCCCAATTTCAGAGATTAAAAAATATGAAAAAATATGCATTTAAATTTCTATGAAGAGGGACACTTGAGTGGCAAAGCCAGCTGAGTGTTCAAATCTTGGTTTTTATCTCAGGTGGGACCTCAAGGTCATGAGATGGAGTACCACATGGGGCTCTGCTCTTAGCGAGAAATCTGCTTGGGTTTCTCTTTGCCTCTACCTCTGTCCCTCCTCCTGACCCTCATTCATTCTCTCTCTAAAATAAATAAATAAATCTTTAAATTTAAAAAAAAATTCTATGAAGAGATGTAGAAGAGGCTATGACAATTAAAATGCTGAAAACAATGAGATCACCTAAATGCCCACACAGCATCCCCTACTTCAGCCCCACAATTACCTCCATCCCCTATAATTCCTAGGTCATTCTTAGCTTACATGCCTCACTGGCTAAAATCCATACCTCCAACTTTTGTACAAGCTAGGGCAATTACCAGTGGGGTTTGCAAATGATAGGCCCTCAAAAGCTTTTTGATGGATGTTTGTTGCATAAATAACAAATATGCAAAATTTAAGCCAGGAAAGAAATATAACATATGAAAAAAGAAAAAGACAGGGAGGTGTCTAATGCCCTCTATACAAAGTTCTGGAAGTTGATTTGAGAAAATCTACCAAGGAGTTGTATGTGACCATTTATCCCAAATAGAGTCAAAATTCTGGAGGCAGAGTGTAAGTTACACTGCATTTAATGATGACTAGGAATGTACATCTGCTCTATAAGGATGCTCTTTATTCACAGGTTCTAGTAATTTTCATACACCACCAGAAGATAAAAGATTGAGAAAATCAGTAAGGATATGATCTTTCAGAAAAGACTTTTGTTGGAGCCTAAATATGAAGTTTTCCTTCAAGTCCACGTTCTGAGAGAATTTTATATATGTATGATCTAAATGAAGTTCTTACTATATTTTGTTTCTTAAGATCCTTCTAGATAAGGATAAAAGTCATATATAAGATTTATTAATAACATATCATGGCAAGCAATAATTACTGAGTTTTATTATCCACCAGGCACCTCATTCAAGTTCTTTCCAGGGCTGCCAAATTTAGCTGAATCAAAACCCCATAGTTTACCCATCACATCTCAGTTAATCCAGTACCACCTTACTCCCCATTTCAGGAGAGAGTATGAGGTTTGGAGAGACTTGGTAACTGGCCCAAGTCATATAGCCAGTAAGTAGCACATTCAGAACTCACACCCAGGACCTATGAAAGGCCAATGTTTGGGCTTGTGTTTTTAACCTAAACACACAAATATTCTGCAAATGAACTGTGATAAAAGATGGAGGGGGGAGGTATGTCCCAACCTGCCACAGATAAATACTTTTACAAAATATAATAAAAATTAACTACTAGAAAAATGAAATTTTTAAAAAGCCATTCATATCCAAACCCCAAACTTATTGTTATTAGATTCCACAGGTAAATTTACCCTTTGTTGCACACGAGTTTCTCAATCCTTACCCCCAATTTCTGTAATGACTGCTGCACACTGTCACCAGTACAAGGACAACCTTTGGAATAGGGCTGTACTACATTATCTTGGTTTATTCATGCTTTGATTGCTATTTATCATAAGGCTCCAAAGTTCTCCCATCAATCAAGAGGTTGATAATTCCTTTAGATGCTAGTTAATCTATCTTTTTTTTTTTAACATTAAGTTGATTGTTAGCTTTTTCTTCTATCCTAAATGTATTTGTCCTGATACTGGATATAATTTGCAAAGTAAACAATAATAGGGAACTTTCCAAGTGTTGTGCTGCTTCATGATACAACTGCAACAGTATTTTGATAAATGTTAAGGGAAAATGGGATAATATGAAGTACATTTCCTTGCCAAGGGAACAATGAATAATAGTGAAGACAGAGAAAAGAGGATCAGAAGCACCCCCTCCCACTCTCCACTTTATATCCATCCTGAGGAATGAGAGGCTGTTGGGAAAATAGCAGAAAAATAAGTACTTAAGAGATCTCAAAGTCTTCAACCTGCCATGTCCTCAAGAAGTTCTCAGTTAAATAATAAGAGTAACCCCTATAATACATTCACAGGTGAAAATCTGTCCTGGGAGGGTAGGAGGGAGGTTGGGGGGCATGGATTGGGGAGAAGAAGCCAAAGCTTCTTGGATTTTCTTTTTCATGTACTCTGAAGTTCCAAGGTAATAAGAATTTTTTAAAGTCACCATGGCTCCTGTGGCCCTGGTATGAACGAATGGGTCAAACACAGGGCTTCTGAGGCTACTCAAGAAACGGTGAATTTCTTAGGCAAAGCAAGGGCACAATATGGAGGGGAGAAATGACTAGCCAGGAGTCAGCAATTCAGAGCAAACCCAATCTGGAGGAAACAATTAGAAACTGGCACAGGTCCCAAATCAATAAGCGGAGGTGGCTGTGGGCAGTGAGCATAATGGCTGGGTAATGAAAACTCAAATGCAGGTAATACAGCTCTGAGAGTAGAACGGCTCTTCAATGTCTCTCTGGCTAAGGAGAGGGTCATCTGTCAGGAGGATGGAAAAGGCACATCTAAACACGTTCTCACAGCCTGGCTAATCCCTGATGTCACAGCCCATGTAAGCAAACAGTACTGTTGCAGTTTCCCCAAATCCTGAGAGAAATAAAGTCCTCACAGCTCGCGCTTGTCAAGCCTGGAGTGCGGTCCCAACACGAAAAACACTTCTTACAGAATATGCAATGGATTCAAAGAGCTTTGGAACTCTATTTCCCATTAGCTCTAATGGAGGCTGTGCTAATAAATTCCCTGGCTCTCAGCTGAACAGGTGTAATTCAGTAATGTAGCTGTAATTGAGTGATGTCAACTCAATATAATTTGTAATGTTTTTCTAACAAATTATCTCATTTTTTTTTCTGGAAAAAAAAGTATCTGTGATTCCATGTGATAAGTTGCTCTAAAAGGCTGGCATACAGTGCTAATGATAAAGATCTTTAATTGATGGAAATGTGAACAGTAGCACTGGCTAAGAACAATCTTAGCTGGTTCCTTATACAGTATTAGCCTCTCAAACAGAGCACACTTTCATTTTCAAATTCAAAACATTTGCTGGTTGTGGCTCATGGTCCACAGATATTTCTGTATTTCATCACTATGATTATTCTACTGGACAGGTTCTTTACATGCTCTGCAAATTAGCCATTCCTTTCTGTGCATGGTTCTCAAACCAGATCTACATGTTGCCACCTCTGTGTGTAAAGTAAGGCTGGTCTTCTTGTTGGGACCACCTTCTTCCCCTCATCCATGTACCTGTCAATGACCTTTGTCTCTCAAGTTTCCTTCAAAATCCTCCTCCTCCATGAAGCTCTCCAGACGTATGGTCAGAATTAATTTCTCTCTTCCTCCATAGTCCTGTCACCATATAACAGGGTAGATCCCCCTTGCACATACTATTCTCCTACTGCTGCCCCTGGTTAAGACCCATTCATCCTTGGTATTTCAGTTCAGCGTCTTGCTCCAAAGAAAACCTTCCTCACCTCAGGTTAGGGCACATTACACATGCATTTTGATACCACTGAATTCCTTTCCTTTGTGGCACCTACCACAGTTACTGTTAGTATCATTTTGTCTCTCTCCTCCATTAGAATTAGTTTCTAGTCAGGGTCTATGTTGGGTTTTTCTTAAATCTAGTATAACATTTATCTAGTAAAATCTAGACAACATTCCATATCCGAAGAAAGAATAAGCAAATTGATGAATGAACAAACAAATGCTATCTCTGTTTCTCTTTGTCACTCTATAGTTCTTCTCCACCCGATTGTGAACTGAAAGGCAACACATTCCTCATGGTAGCCACCATAACGTCTAACTAACTTGCACATAATAGAGATGAACAAAAGCCAGTTGAAATTAAATTGAATTTCTTCTATTGTAGCCTTCGCATCATCTGGCCATAGAGAATTTAGTTCCCAGAGCTTATCATGTTTTATAGCACCTGCTATCCATTGACCCTCATCAAGCTCCTACCATGTGCCAATCACTCTGCAGGATATTGTGGAAGAGAAGAAAATGATATTTAGTACCAATTACTCTACAGTTTCAGGATGATTCCCATTTATGACTACATTTCTGCAATCATGCCAGAAACTAGAGGAATTATAGAGGTTAATCAAACACAGACACTGTCCTTGAGGAGCTCAGAGTCTAGTAAAGGAGACAAAAAGTGATGAAAAAATATCAGGAGGTAAAATCCAGGAGTCACAAAAGGGGTCTCAGTAAAGAGTCCTGGTGTCCCAATGAGGCACAAAGGGCTACAGTAAGCTCAAGGCTCAAGGTAGTGGTGAGGTTTTTAAAATGAGTCTTACCCAGGTGGAGGTTGGGACTGGGAATGCAACAAAAATGAATGAAGATAGAGAGCGAGGCCACTCCTTCCTTGGTTCAACAGATCTTTATCATGTCCTATGTGATGCATTGGGAATACAGTGGTAAGGAAACATAGGTTCACTCTCAAAGGAGCTTGCATTCATAAAGATAAATTAGCAACAATGCCACCTTCAGATGAGCACTCTGAAGAAGAGCAGGGCCGAGTGAGGGGCCAAGCTGAGGAGAGCTACTCGAAATACAGTGGTCAGGGGAGGTTTTCCCATGGCAATGACACTGAAAAATGACCTGAACAAAGTGAGGGAGTGAGCAACGCAACACTCCATGGGGAGAACATTCCCAGCAAAGAGAACAGTGATCCTGTCCACAGCAGAGGAAATGCTGACACCTTCTTCTTTTGCAAACTGGGGTCTTTGAGCATGTTCTTGGGGATCTGAAGATCCTTGAAGAGATTTTCAATCTCTTTTCATTTTGATAACACTCATTAGTTGCAGATGGGGACACCTGGGTGACTCAGCAGTTGAGCGGCTGCCTTCAGCTCAGGGCATGATCCAGGTCCAGGAGAGAGTCCCACATCAGGCTCCCTGTGAGGAGCCTGCTTCTGTCTCTGCCTATGTCTCTGCTTTTCTCTCTCTATCTCTCATGAATCGATAAATAACACCTTTTAAAAATAAAATAAAGTAAAAAATAAGATTAAATGATCCAGATGCATTCTGGATCAGCCACATGGTACCTAAAATGTGAGCATCAACACAAAATTGCTAGGCCTGGGTTTGCATCCGTATTTGTATTTACAATTCTGCTGGTGTCAGATAGTGCTGTTTTAATTGCCATGAGCCAAAGATAGAAAAGAGGTATAATTACTACTTAAATAATGTGTTTGTGTCCTGAGACCTCAGAGGGATGATGGTAGGGTATCAGTGAACTGTCCCCATAATAGCAGCTGAAAGTGTTAGGAAGAAGTCCATTACACGGTTCAGGCCAACACAAGCTTGACCAGCTATATAGAGCCTTTGACATAACAGACATTCCATATTGATATCTCCAGAGATGATCCTGCTTAAATAAAACAACACCATCCATCATGTTATATTAATATCGGTAATTTGAATTTGGTTTTGTCATTTTGATTGCATTTAATTTATAAATGTGTTTTACCTGTATTTGTCTAAGAACTACACACATAGAAAGTTATACCTAGCTTTATATTTTTTACATGTTTAGTAACCAAACTACAAAAAAACAAATTAAGCAACATTGGAGATCTGTAAGAATTTCTCCCTTTAAATGGCCTCTGTATGTTACTCAAGACTGGCCATAGTCAAGACAGTGGTGGAGAATTCCACCAGAGCCATTGTTAGGGAATAGCTCTTGGTGGTTTCCAATGAACCACACAGTAAGTAAAGGAAAGAAAGGAGGTGAATATCTTTGGCAGGAAAAAAATATCACAAACTGGATAGACCTAACAACTGTAACTTTCCTTCTCTGTGCACAAAGGCCGTAATTCATGTAACATATCGGTTAAACCTCTTTCAGAGCACCAGCCCAATGGAACCTTAAACAGTAGAAAAATACATAGGGAAAAGAGTGAGGGTATAGCAGCTATAATTAAAGGTTCACTGCACTCCTGGGCCAGATTAATCACAGAGCCAGATGAAGAGTCAAACGTCACTAAAAATGCAAAATAAATCCAGCTAAACATATTTCACCTGCAAGGAAAAGTTTTTCTCACAACCCAAGGCTGTTCTATGCCAAGAAAAGTGAACAAGAGGCAAGAAAACAATCTGAAAAACTCAGACAGTTGGTGGGAATGACTCCTTGGATCATAGAACTTTATAATGATATTAAGTGAGAGCCGGCACCTGGAATCAAGCTGATCAGGGTTCAAGAAGCACCCCCAACAGTGATCAACTCTGAGACCTAAGCAAGTTCTTTAATATCACAGGGAAAAAAATCAAGATAAAATAATACCTACATTATAAAGTTGTTGAAAGGGTTTAATGAGGTCATTAATGCACATAGCCCATTTAGAACACTGCCTGTCATGTAGTAAGTGCTCCATAAATGTTAGAAATTATTTTGATGATGTTCTAGCTTTACCATTATATGAGCACATATCTCTACAGATGACCCAATAGTATGCGTTTACCCAACTTTACAGCCCTGGAACAATATCTCTAGGATGGTTCTAGATGATCTGTCATATATACACAAGTAGAACACATTTAAGACCATCCTTCAAATAACATCATTCTCTATCACTCATTCACATAATCCAACCACCTTACAGAGTAGGCATTGTTATCCCTATCTTACAGGTAACATGCACAGTCCAGAGAAGAGGATGAACTTGCTAAAAAGGACATACAGCTTATAAATAACACAGTCAATATTTGAGTCCAAGTCGGGGTCGAGAATCTGCTTTTTGGAAATTCATCACCAAACAATGTTGTTCTTTGACTTCCTGAGTTCAGTAGAGAGAAACACTGGGAACAGTTGGTCACATGCACATAATTGTTCATTCCTCTAGATTCTCCAACTTGTAGGCAAACTAGGGTGTTTCATTCTGCAGCTAAGCATTTCCCTAAGCTACAATTTATTGTTATGCTGTTAGCTAATATGGAGTCAATACAAAAATCATCCATTTGAACAGTGTTATAGTAACTTTCACAAATGAAGCTTAATTTGAAAGTACGGTCCAACATTTTTACATATTGTCCCACCGATCACAGCTAACTCAATTCACACTTGAATTTAGTTCCAAAAGAAAAAGGAATGCTTTGCTTTTGTCCTAATGAAAGTCATTTAATTCATTTTTGTAGACTTTTTTTTTTTTTTTTTGGCCAGAAAGCACTGAAATGAACTGAATACCCACAAACTAAAGAGAATTAGTTCATTTTGGGAGCCTTGTTACACCTACTCCTAAGGTTGTTTTTGTTTTTGTTTTTTTCTTTTAAGAGAATCTTTGTCATAGTGTATCCTTTTCTCAAATTATCCTATCTGAGTAATATTTTCATTTGTAAATGGCCACACATTCTCTTTCAAGTAGGGGGAAACAGAGCCCTTAAATGTTTCAAGGAACCTTCAGGACCCCCAAACTGCTACAAATGAAACATCTAACGATTGCTCCTTTGAAGCATCGAGACGCTGGCCATCAGGGCATTGAGGGCAGAGAACAACCGTGCAGCTCTGTACTTTACGTAGCTGGACCCGCTGCTGTCCAACCCCTTAATGAGCTACAGTGGACATAGTCAATCAGAAGCCAAGTCTGTGGCTCAGGGAAGAAAGCCGGCTGCAGAGGGAAGGCTGGAGGGAGCAGTTTCCCAGCAGTGCTTTGCTGCTACAGTCCAGCCCTGTCATCTGTGTGTACTCCTCATTAGGAACCACGTTGTGGGCCAGCGTACCTTCTCCAGCTGCAAGCAAAGGCGGCACCCCGGAATTGCCCTGTGGCCCCGATGCGTGACTAATGACTAGAACTCTGGCTTCTTACTTGATGCTTGGCCTTCAGAAATACGTGAACCTGTTCTGAAAGACACACCACTGTCACAGACGTATGGAGACAGATTAAGCTCCAGATGGAAGACTGTCAATGTCAATTGGTCACTGATCTTACAGCCTGGCTGGCTTTTCATCTGAGCAACCACAGAGAATGATTTCAGCACTCAGTTCCTTAGCTCAATTAAGTCTTAGGATCAAAAGTCAAGTTATCTGGGTTTCCCAAGCATTCTCCACCAAATGCTTGTGTTTTGCTGGCCCCTGCCCACTCATTTGTAGTTGCTGCTTTTGCTAAATTCATTCTTGAGCATGTCTTCCCTTTTCCGAGTGACTGACTATTCTGCAGAATGTTCCGGCTCTTCAATGAACTATACATTGTTGTTGTATCAGCTGTCCCATAAAGAGATAAAATCTGGATCAAATGCAGGACTTGTTGTGGGGAGAGAAAAGATAAGGTGAAGAATTAGCAGAAGAGCAAGAAGAAGGCAGAGATGATTGAAGGTTATGAAACATTTAGGAAGCTCTTGAACACCTTCCCCTTATTTCCTTCCTCTGACTCTCTGGATCTGCCAGTTACAGCTGCTGTGTTTTATGCTCCCATTGTGATATATGTTTGGTTCAGAGCTGTTGACTTTGCTCCTCGGTTATAGGTAAGGGCCTCTCTGTTTCCTGGCCTTATCTATCCAGCCACTTGTCTCTTCCTAGGGCTTGGATTTCTAAAAAAGCATATATGCGACTTCCTATCAAAGGAATTTCATTGCATTCCATAAATTCCTAGTACCAGACTCCAGATGCCCATGGTAACTTTTAAATTCATCCTGTTACCTCAGCATTTTTGCCATAAATGTGCAATAATGGTGATGATAATGTTTTTCTAAATGCTATACATACCGTAATTCATTCAATCTTCACAGCAACCTTCCAGGGGAGGTATCGTTATTATCCTCTTTCACAGATGAAACAAGCAAGACATCGAGAAGTCCACAGACTTGCCTGAGGACACTCCGTTCGCCAGCGCAACAGCCATGACTTGAGTCCAGGTAGCCTGGCTCTAGAACCTGTGTTCTCAGCCTCTGTCTTACACTGCTCCTCAGAAGGAACATTCCATCTCCCTGGTTTTCCATTCCAACCTCTCCAATGTACAATGCTAATTACAACTAGAATACATGTTATGGCAAAACATGTCCCAAAGTATATAAAGTAAGAATTAAACTTTGCCTCTTCTCCTTCCTCCTGTCCCTCTACCCTTCAAATCCTTATAATTTCATTCCTTGAGGGAGCCAGTATTAACAATTTGGCACGCATTTCTGTTTTTGAATACGGGCATACATTTTTACACATGTTTATATAAAACATACTGTTCTGCCACATGCTTGGCATCTTTTCATGTCAACTTACAGGGATCGCCTCCATACTTTTTAATGGCTGCAGAGTAATTTCAATGTACAGACATTAAACACAGTATTTAATGAGTCCCCTTCGATAGATATTTATTTCACATTTCAGTTTCTCATGACTACCAACACTGCTGCCATTAACTTCTTCGTATACCTGGTCAAGTATATTGACAGGATTTACTGTTAGAAATTTCAAAGAATGTCTAGGGCAAAACATTTCAAACTATGGTTGGTAGTTTCCAAACCACCTGATCCAAAGTTTATTATATTAATTTATATTCACAATAGGGTACATATACCTCTATCTCTCCATTTTCACTCACGTTGGTTATTATCTCAACTAAATACTTTGTAATTTAATTATGGGAAAAATGGAGTTATAATGAGTTCCCTAAGGTTCCCTTTGGGATTGCTAATTTACTAGGATCCACACAACCAGTCTTGAGAATGAAATAAAGCAACTAACTAACCTCAAAATATCCTGCCTGCCTCTCTTAAATAACTCTTCTAATCTGACCTCATTTATATAGTGACCTCCAATTCTTCTTAGATTGAGTTACATATGGATAAATCTCATGGAAACTTGCCCAAAATCCAACAATGAAATAAAAAGATATCTTGGTAGGGAAAGATGACTCTCCAAGATCATTAGAGGTGCCCAAAATTGCCTCCCATGTCCCCAGGCATAAACTAAAATATCAACTGATTCTTGACAGTATAAATAAAGGATGTGCCCCGGACTGAATAGAAATGAGCAAATCTTGAGTGAAGGACTGAATTTCTAGGAGCTGTGCAGTGTTACCTAGAGGCATGAATTAGGTGGATCTGATTCTATCCTGAAATGAGTAGAAAAACTATTCCAGGTGACCACTGCCCCTCAAGCACAGTCACTCAAAAGACCCTCTTCTAACTCCATAGAAGGTGTCATTCATCAACTCCACTCACTGAAGATGCTGTGTTTTGCATTCCAAAGTGGCACCTCAACTGATACAATAAACACAGACTAATAGAAACATCATCATCTTTTTCATCATCATCTCTGGCAAGATTTGCATTATGTGAATAAAGCACTCTGCTAATTCTCTAAGCAACCACATGAGGAAGATACTGTTAGTATCCAATTTTACAGTTGTGAATATGAGGCCATAAGTAAATAAGTGATATTTCCAGGGCTCAAACCACTTCTGTATTATGTCCAAGGCTATGCTCTTGACCATTACACCATATTCCCTTCCACAGGCATAAAATAAACATACGAGAAGAGCAAAAAAGTCCCAACTACAGGAAGGATGACAGAGTATGGTGGGCAGTTTGTGTATTGAATGAAGCATAGTAGACCAGTCTGATGGTAAGTCTCCTGTTTCAGAATGTCTGCATGTAACTAAAAAAGCATCTCCATTAATGTTTACAGGCACAAACGTCCACAGGGGCCAGGAAAATAACACGCATGAGTGAAGGGCCAAGCGCGAGACAAAGGGAGGAGTGAAGATTATATAACCCTTCCACAGAAAGCAATCTCTTGAGCTAGTAACTCCTGTGTTGTTCAAAGCTTGCCAGATGACCAAACTTTTTTGAGAAGTGAAAAATCCAAATTTTTAAAGTTTTTTTTATAATAAATTTATTTTTTATTGGTGTTCAAATTACCAACATACAGAATAACACCCAGTGCTCATCTCGTCAAGTGCCCGTCACCCATTCACCCTCACCACCCCCTCCTCCCCTTCCACCACCCCTAGTTCGTTTCCCAGAGTTAGGAGTCTTTATGTTCTGTCTCCCTTTCTGATATTTCCCACACATTTCTTCTCCCTTCCCTTATATTCCCTTTCACTATTATTTATATTCCCCAAATGAATGAGAACATACAATGTTTGTCCTTCTCCGACTGACTTACTTCACTCAGCATAATACCCTCCAGTTCCAACCACGTTGAAGCAAATGGTGGGTATTTGTCGTTTCTAATGGCTGAGGAACATTCCATTGTATACATAAACCACATCTTCTTTATCCATTCATCTTTCGATGGACACCGAGACTCCTTCCACAGTTTGGCTATTGTGGACATTGCTGCTAGAAAAATCGGGGTGCAGGTGTCTCGGCGTTTCATTGCATCTGAATCTTTGGGGTAAATCTCCAACAGTCCAATTGCTGGACCGTAGGGCAGGTCTATTTTTAACAAGTTTTTAAATTTAATGAAAAGTTTTTCAATTCATCTAGTGTTCAAAAAAATCCAATTTTTAAGGCAAACTGTTCCTATTTGTAAGCTCTATTTCAACGTCTTAAAAACATTTCTAGGGTGAGTTTGCAACCTCTGACCTCCACAGGTAAGTAATCCACATAGAAGCAATAACATGGAAGGAATGGTAGCAGCGTTGTGAGATAGCTAGCATCCAGCTGTCCCTTACCCTTGCTCACATACCCTTATCTTTCTCAGGAATCTGGAAGGTAGCAACATGCTCAGGGAAGACAGGCTCTGTCCCTATCCAAGAAGCTGAATCATGACTGGTCTAATCAGTAAAGGCAACTGAATTCTCCTTTGCCAATGACTAGTCTGGAAGGGGAAACATGTGTGTTTCACATCTGACCCAGTTCTGGCTAAAGAGAAATAAAAAGATACCTGCTAGGAGACTTTAAGGAAAGACTTTCTTCTCTAAAATGAATGAATGAATGAATGAATGAATGAATGAATGAATGAATAAATAAATAAATAAATAAATAAATAAGAGAGGCTTGACACAAGATGATCATTCTCTCCTATCCTATGTTGGATGCTAATCTGCTAATCTGGGACCTTGGGGTAGTGAAAGCTATGGCAGCCTTCTTGTGGGCATAAGGCAACCACACTAAGGATGAAGGCCAACACACGACTGATGGTATAATGGAAGCATGGAAGGGGCTTGGGCCTTGGTGAGCAACAAAATCAACCCTGAGACTGTTTATCTCAACGCTTCTTATTCAGGAAACAGAAAACATGCTTGTGCTTTAGGACACCACTAGTTGGGCTTTCTGTTACTTTCTGTTACTGAACGCGTTCTAGTGAAGGATGTCTCTTTCAACCTCTCTTCAGAGTTGTAGCCTTTTGTTTACAATATCCCTAATGCGGAAAACTTCAGCAACATCAAGTTTATGCAGTTAGAGTCTGCAACAACATGTGAGATGAGGCTCTGCCACTTGAGAACACCCACACTCTGCTTCAAAAATTTAAATTATGCTGTTAGCTTTTCAAGATGGATGAAATCCTTTACAGCATCATATAGCAAGGACTTAACTGCTCTCACAGTTGCCAGGCAACTGCATACGTATATGCTGCCTAGAAACAAAATTTATGACCCTTGACTCCCCAGAGGAGGGTCTTTCTCCACAACTGATATGCATGTGCCCAAGTCTGACACTTTCCATCCAGCAAAGGTCATGGTGTACATCAGGGCTATGCAACAATCCCAAACTCATTATACCGCCAACTAATATCATTCTTGATCACATCATAAATTGTGGTTCTGCATGCAAAGCCAAACGACAGAGTGAAGACTGTCCTGGGGCATAATTCCCTGTCCTCTGGCCTGTCTCATTATATAGACTGATTGGGTACCATCCAGGCAAAGGAAAAGAACATATGAAGGTTCCTATCAGCCTGAAGAATCACTGTCAGGTGAACAGAGTTTTGTAAGCATCTTTCAATATTCAAGGAAAGTTTGTCTTCACAGCAAGTGATACGATGAACTTTAATAATGCCTCATGGTGCTTCTAACTTTGAGTCATTTAAAAAAATACATCCACATGCAGGCTAAGATATGCTCATCATTTTATTAGTGCAGAAATTTCAAAATGCAAATACAAATGCCCCACATTTACAATTCATAATGGTTCCGGTGTTGTGTTTTTGCAAGTGAATTTTTGAATATTTTAAATTCATAGCATCACAGTATGTAAAAATCAAGAGGGACCCTGAGATTAAGCAGTTGAATCCAAGAGAATGCAAGGAGAATGCACAGCTCCTTAGGAGTCAACACAGCACACACACACACACACACACACACACACACACACACCCGTCCCAGTTGCTTAACTCCTGTTCTAATGCTCTTACCCAAAAACAATGTGCTTGTCCCTCATGTAATCAATTCTTTATTAATGTGGCAATGAAGGTTAGGCACAATTTAGTTTCAATCTGATGACAAACCAAACTCTCCATTTAGGTCTTAGTTGCTGTGTTAGTCAAAATTAGGTTAAGGTGCATGTGAGCCACCCCTTGCCTACCCTCTGTAGGTAGCTTCTATTCTCTCACTGAACAAGTTAGTAGGTCAGCAGTCCAGGACTGGTATGCCAGTTCCACAGATTCATTACAGACCCATATGCCTTCTAATTTACCACCTCTGCATTCCTAGAGGATGGTCTTCCTTAATGTGATCAAAGGGGATGGGAGAGCCATAATATCTGCATCCTAATGGGTGACGGGCACTGGGGTTATTCTGTATGTTAGTAAATTGAACACCAATAAAAAATTAAAAAAAAATATCTGCATCCTAGTCAGCAGAAAGGAAGACTCTTCAATAAAATGTCTCATTAAGGATTCTCCTAGTTTGAGTTCCTCCTGCAAGCAATGCCCAAGACAAGTACCAAGAACATGGGTTGAGACAGCTTATTTGGAAACGGATCCAAGGAAAGTCAAAGGAGAGAGGGGATCAGGAGAACTGGAAGGGAAAAGGGGAGGGGCAATAAAGCTTGTGTTATCAAGCTGGTTATACATGTGAGCGAGTTCATTCGCTTCTGGAGATCATACAAAAACTGCAGAATGTATCTCAAAAGTATCCATCACACTGACTGAGGCTGGAGTTATCCAGCAATATCTCCAGGCTCTCCAGTGGTCAAACTGATACAGCATGGCCCAGGCCTCAGGTGAACAAAAACAGGCATTTGCCATAAATCATATTGTTAGCATAAGGTATGTGGCATGGCCCAAGGTCACAGGTATACAGAGACACTCTAATTGAGCAGGATATATCAAGGGGCTCAAAGGTTATTTCCCAGGATCCAACAAAGCTAGCCTTTTCATTGGAATGTGCAGAGTTTTAACACCTCAAGTTTGCTGAGTTAACCTTCTACAATCTGTTTGGCAAGAACGTAGTCATAAGGCCATACTCACCTGCAGCAAAAGAAGGAAATGCAGTCTTTGTTCTGGGCAGCCACTTGTCTACTGAACATTCAGGAATTCTATCACTATGGAACCATAGTTCTCAAATTTGAGCATGTCAGAATCACCTACAGAGCTCGTTAAAATAGGATGCACGCACTCTCCACCCCTCACCACCACACCTCCTGCTGGCTCCTGGTTCTAGTAGGTTCAGTAGGTCTGGGATGAAGACTGAGAATTTGCATGTCAACAAGTTTGCAGGTGCATTCGTTTTGTGCTGCTGCCAGAATAAATCATCACAAACTCAGGAGTAAAACAACACAAATTCACTATCTTACTGTAGTGTATATCAGGTCTCTCAAGTTGCAGACAGGCTACCATCCTTCCTGAAGGCTCTAGGGGAGACTTGGTTTTCTGGTTCATTCAGCTTATTTGCAGAATTCAGTTCTGAGGTCTCTGCTTCCTTACTGGCCATGAACTGACAGCATTCTCAAACTCCAGCATGGACCCATCCCTCCACAGTCAAGTTGGCAATGAGAGTTTAAGTTATTTTCATGTTTTAATCTCTCCTGCCTTTTCATGATCAAATCTCTCTGACTGCAGCCTGGAAAGATTCTCTAGTTTTTCAGTGGCTAGTTTGATTAAATTAGGTCAGCCCAGATATGACACAATTATCCTCTCATCTCAGGTCTAGAATCTTAATTACATATACAAAATCCCTTCTACCTGCTAGGATAACATCGTCACAGATTCTGGAGATTAGGGTGTAGACATCTTTAAGAGAGGCCATAATTCTGCCTACTTTACCAGTTCATTCTGACACTGCTAGTTCAGGGACCATACTTTGAGAACCAACACCATAGAAAAGGAAAGAACTACCAATCTCTTCCATAGCATGGAAGTGTCAATTGAAAGAAGTACAAAAGCTTTATATGGAAAGTATCTAAATATAGGGGTGCCTGGGTGGCTCAGTCGGTTGAGCATCTGCCTTTGGCTCAGGTCATGATCCTGGGGTCCTGGGATCAAGCCCTGCATCGGGCTCCCTGCTCAGCCAGGAGCCTGCTTCTCTCTCCCTCTGCCCCTCTCCCTTCCTGTGCTCTTGTTCTCTCCCATAAATAAATAAATAAATAAATAAATAAATAAATAAATAAATAAATAAATAAAAAATCTTTTTAAAAAAGTCTCAAGTGCTTTATCAAATGGATTAACTGACTGCAGTTTTACTTCTTCCCTGGGCCCAATGCCTGCTCAAAAAGCTGCTCAAAAAAGTAATGAGAGAAAGGACACAAAGAGGGGCCAAAGAACAGAGAAACAAGGAACAGAAATCATTCCCACACTAGAGAATCAGCTGTTGCATATGTTAGCCTGTTCTCGGAATGTATTCAGTAAAATTCATAAGTGATCAAGAGAGAAAGAAAATGTAATCAAGCCAATCCTGAATTAAAAATAATAGAGAATTCCACTAAAATTCCAAAAGGTCTCTTTATGGCAATATGCCTTGTGGTCTTTAGAATGCCAGAGTATGCAGTGAACCTCCAAGAAAAAGAATACAATTTCTTAATCTGGCCACTGACCATTTTCTTCATGGCACATATTATGGAACTGGATTCCCTGAAAAATGCAGTTGTCAAAGTTGCTCTGGGGTGAAAGGGAGTAATTCGATACACTTGCACTTTTTTTAGTGGTGCTTCTCAAATTTGGCTGCATACTAGAATAATCTCAGGAGTTTATGAAACCAATGCCTAGGTCATACACCCCAGAGATTCTGATACACTTGTTCTGGGGCATGCCATGGGCTTCAATGTTTTCCACATTCCCTGGGATTCTAATGGAAAGCCACGATTAAGGACCACTACTATGGGTGATAACTCTGTTCCCCTGATTCCTTTAGAGCTAAATTATTTAGTTACTCACCACAGTGAGAAAATGAAGTATTGTTCTATGTATTTTAATTCTGCTCAAACAAATTAAGGGAGGGATTTTGAGGATTAAAAGGGAGGTCCAAAGTACAAAACAATTCCACACTCAACAACACCATTCTTTTCTACCATCCTTGCCAGACCAGATGACTTTAATCTCATTATATCTCCAGAATTTAGCGCAATGCCCTGGTAAATGTGCAGTAAGTAATGTGGCAAATGTTGAAGAAGTATGAATAAAGTCCATTTCAAAATGCAGATCCTGGAAGAATCACTCTTTGCTCAAACCTAAGTGCAGATAATTGGAGCAAATAGTGAGATGGGGAATTGGCATTTTGACTGGCATGCTACCAAGCACATAGATCTTAAATGATAAATATTTGATATGTGAATGAATGGATGGATGGATGGATGGATGGATGGAAGGATGGATGGATAGATGGGTGAATGAATAAACTTAAAAAGATAAGCTTAAGTATGCTGAAGCATGAGATAATTGGGTGAAGGCTAGAGGATGAAGCCCAGAGCTGGAACTGAAGTTCAGAGGACAGGTAGATCCTCCTCCAGGTTTGTGTAGATCACTAAAAACATTTGCTGTATCAGTAAACATCACTCAAAAGACCTCTGCTCAAGTGGAGGCACTTGTTTGGAAATTTGCAAATCCCAGCTTCCTCTAATTCATCTCTGTCTTCTTAACCTATTATGACCCAATGCAACCCCTTCACCTCTATCCAGGATGACAGGAGAGAAGAGAGTGTGCGCAGGAGCTCTTATCTTCCCCTGCTCCTTTTCTTTGCTACCAACATCATGCTGCACAGTAACTGCCAACTGCCTTTTTTCCAGGACACCTTTTGAGAGTATCTCCCTTGGATCACCCAGGGTAGGTAACTGCAGGGTTTTTTTGGTCATATTATAAGTCTTATGGTACATGCATCCCTAACAAGTGCCATCCCTAAGATGATGTAGCATGTCATCCAATATTCTGTCCCTTAATTCATGGTGCTATTTATCTTGGCTGCAGGAAAATAAATTATTGGTGTATTCAGAAAGTCTCATACCACCTTTCCTCCTCTCCATTATCATAAAAGTTTAAATTACTTATTTATGAACCAAATAATTTATCTGAACATTTTAACAATACACTAGCACTTATAAAGGCTTTTATATCAATTTTGTTAGAGATACAAAGTCAAATATCACTATGGTACAAGTTGTTCTGTTTTTTTCTAATATCCAATAATATATTAATGGGGTTCCATTTTGGCCTTTTACAATTAGTACAAGAAGCACAACAGATCCACAGTAATCTTGAGAAAATGACAAATGTGTCCCAGCAACAATTTGTCCATGGAATGCAAGGCCTTGACACAGCACTTCTAAAACTACTCCAAAAGAAAAAGCGAAGAAAAGGAAAAAAAACAATACTCCAAGTCAAAAACCATCAAGAAAGAGTCAAAAAACTCTCACAGATTATTGTTGGGAATCTAGAGTAAACAACATTCCTAGATCACAATCTAACAATATGCATCATATATTCACAGCTTTAAAATATTCATTTCTTCACCATTATTTCAAGAACCATATCCCAAGGAAATAATAAAAGATGAGCTAAAAGATATATCACATATGGATGCTCACTTGGTGCTACTTCCCATAAAGAGAAATTGAAAGAAATGTACAAGTCCACAAATAAGGGGCTTCTTTATACAGTTTGCTACCTACAAAATGGACTGCTATTCAGTCATTAAAAATGATGTTCCTAAAGAATTATTGTTTATAGGAACATGCACAAAAATATACATGCTATAAAATTATGTAGAACACTAAGATGTAAAACAGTGTATCCTGTCTATAGCCGATATGCTCATAATGTATATTTGCATATATATTTCTTGCACAGACTGATAGAAAGTGATCAATAAATATTTTTGAACATCTAAGTGGCATATGTGCGTGTGTGTGTGTGTGTGTGTGTATACAGAAAGACAAAGTAAAGTACCTCAAAATGTTGGTGGTGGTACTGACTACACTGTAGAATTCTGGGGGATGCTTATTCTCTGCCTTATACTCTTCTATATTTTCTATGTTGCCTCAAAGCACGTATTATTTTTGTAATCCAGAAATATATTATTACTGATCTGTGGGCTACAGAAACTCATTGCTATTCTCCTTGGAGTATTCCAATGATGCCAGCTCTCTGTTGTTGGGCACTTTCCCCCTTGTTTGGTCTCTTCCAAAATCCATGGCTTTGAAGCCAGAATCATTTGGATTCAAATTCTAGCTCTTTACTTTAAAGCTCTATGACCTTGGGTAAGTTCATTCATCTCTCTGAGCATTCTGTACTGGTATGGGGATGTTTGGGGAAGTAAATGAGAAGTTCTCAGCCTATCCAATAGTCATTTGTCCCTCCCATTTCTTTCTAATAGGACCTGACTCTGATTTTGTTTAGTTGATGGGGCCCACACCCCAGATTCAAGGACAAAAGGCTGGGCCCTATCCAGCCCTAGGCTGTAAGCTTGACCAGACCAGGATCAACATGGGAACTTCATTCCCCTTGCAAAGGATTGTTTTAGGGTAGGGTTTGAAATTCTGGCGAATGGAGGAGGGCAAATTGCTGGAGAGCTTCTGAAAAGGTTTTTCTCATTCTTTTTTTTTCTTTTTTAAAGATTTTATTTATTTATTCATGAGAGACACAGAGAGAGAGACAGAGACATAGGCAGAGGGAGAAACCCGATGTGGGACTTGATCCCAGGACCCCAGATCAGTCCCAGAGCCAAAGACAGATGCTCAACCACTGACTCACCCAGGTGTCCCAGTTTTTCCGTATTCTTAAGAAAACAAAGGATACACGAAAGGATGGATACACTTTTCTATTTCTGGCCTTCAAAATACTGCTATGTCAGGGTGTCTGGAAGCACCCTACCCAACCTGTTAACATAAGGGGACAAAAGGGGACAAGTCTATGTAGAAAAGTAATATCTGAAAGAATGACCAAAAAAGGGGGGGGGGGCAGAAAGAATCCTGGTTCTCAATAATGCTGCTGAATTCTAGATAGGCCTTAGTTTTTCATCTACATTTAGTATTTTTGTCTAAGTCAGCTGAACTGGATTTCTATTAGTTCCATCTGAAAAAAATCCTAAATCACATAGAAAGCAAAAGTGCCAAGCCCACGACAAAGACCTGAGTTCAACAAATGTAAGCTTTCCCTTCTTTCCAGCATCCTCCAAATATATATGCAATATGCACAATGTATATGTAGGTCATAGGGAAGGTGACAAGAAAGAAAGGGTGAATAGACTTTTTCTTACCTCCCAAAACACATACCCAGGACCCAATTTCTCTAATTTTAACATAAAGGTCCTAATAAATGATGGGCAAAGTTTTCCAAGGAACACTTGTGTGGCAGGAGTTTTTATCCTGCTAAAAAGGAATTCTAGTTCTTCTCAGAATATCTAGAATAACAAAGACCTCCCGTAATCCCTCTTCTCCCTGTGGGTCTTGAACTGGCCAGAAGCCATGATTTTGTAAGAGGTTCCCCAGATAGATGAGAATGGATGGAGTGTGTGCTACTACATCAAAAGAAAGCATTTGCCACTGGAATATGCATGGGCTACATTAGCTGTGAGTCTTAATCAAGTTATGAAGACTGACAGGCTCCTTGGCCCATGGGGCTCTAGAGCAATAAAATATGCACTTTTCTAAAAATGACATTGATAGGAGTCAAATGACTGGAACACTACTTCATTCAGTTCCATATTCCAGATTGAACCACCTCCTTTTTCATATCCTTCTGCATATGATACCAATAGGGAAGAATAACCCAGTCTGACATATGTTTAGATATTTTTCTATTTTAGTTAAAAAGAAATACTCATTTTTTTAAAGCCTGGAAGATTATCTGTAATTTGAGTCTAATGTCTCAAAAAGTATGTACTACTGGAATTCAAAATCACCCTTCCAGCACCGCAAAAAATTCATGAGAGTGTTCAAAAGCTTTTGGGGGTTGGTTTGTGTGCTCCCTTTTTATGACTATTGCTCCCCATCCCAGAATATGGCACTCAATAAGAAGGGCTAACAGTGTCCTGCTGGCCCTGTTCCTATGTGTCATCTTGCTACATTTCCAGTTAATGGCATGACTGTAATGACTAGCAATTTAAATAATGGAGGCTGAAGCAGAGGCAGCTATAAGGACACAATGCAGAAATTGCCACAGTTTATCAACATCACTGGCACCCAGCTCTTCATTACCTCCTTGAATAGGGTCAAAGTAGTTAAAGTGATGCTGTAAATACCGACTAAAACAAAGTAGCTGTTTATTCTTGATTTGGCATCGGGTATTTATAACAAACAAGTTGCGTTTCCTAGGCATGGGTTATTAGACACGAGAGTGTAATTGATATTAACCAACTTTCAGGCTCCAGTAACTTTTTTTCACTGTGTGTCAGTTTAATTTTTTTAAAGCATAAGTAGTGCATGCCAAATGGAAAACAAGAGGAAAAACACACAAAACCCCTTAAGCCTTCAGTGCTAAGTGAAAAACAACTAATCCATTTGTCTTATAGAATCCTTTAGAGGTTTGCTATACACTCAGAAGAGTCTTCTCTTTTTGAAGGGGTATTTCAGATGATTTTTTTTTTTTTTTGAAATGAGACTGGTCTAACCATAATCTTATTCTTGTTCAGAAGTGGAGCAGTATGGACTAATGTCTGAAAACACTAATTATGCATCTTCTGTATTAAGCAGAGGCTGAATGTTGGTGACCCGCTGTCCAAATCTGGCCTATTGCTCTGTTTCATTTGGGCCACACAATAACAGCAGACTTCATGTTTTAACACTTTTAAATCCTTTTAAATATCTGCAAATTCAGAGCGTTCACAGAAAATGCTGGAATCTCTGACTCTACAGGCACCAGACTCCCACACAGTAACAAACAGCTGGGCTGAGTTGAGGCTGCTTCCACTGGGGTGACATACATGCTCTACAGTCCACCTCCTCAGGCCTCCCGAGAACCTCCCTGCCCCTGAGCCCAGATGTCAATTATCTCCCTTCTTAATTGTACTCTTTTCTTTTCTTTTTTAAAGGAGAATTCTTTCCTTTTTTTTTTTTTTTTAGGATTTTATTTATTTATTCATGAGAGACACAGAGAGAGAGAGAGGCAGAGACACAGGCAGAGGGAGAAGCAGGCTCCATGCAGGGAGCCTGATGTGGGACTCGATCCTGGGTCTCCAGGATCACGCAGTGGGCTGAAGGCGGCACTAAAGTGCTGAGCCACCCGGACTGCCCCTGTTTTTTTTTTTTTTCTTACGGGAAAGATCAAAGACAAATATTTCATGTTGGTGTGTCTCCATCACAAGTGGGAAAACGAAAGATGGGCTAAGAGGACTGGGTGTTTCAAGAGAAATGAAGAAATCACAATTCTATACAGAAGTATGGAATTTCTTAACCTTATTTCCTTTGCTCAATAACAAAATCTCCCCAGCTGCCCTTCAAGGGCATTTGAGTGGGTAATTCTGTGAAAAGTACCAAGCTAGAAGTTCTGTAGAAAGGATGCCAGATGTGTGGAAAAGCCAGGCTAAGTTGAGTCTCAAGACAAAAGCCATCAAGCCAAGAGGGGAAAGCAAGCATCCTACTTGTAAGAAAAACAGAAAATAGCAAGCATGGTATAGAGGACTAGGAAGGATAAAACAGGTCCTGATGTTCTACCAAAAACATCTTAGCCCCTGGCCAACTTCCTTTCAGAGAATAACTTAGGCACCCCAGGAACCTGCCTTCACTGGCTGAAATCATCCAGCAACTGTTCTCGGTGTGAGGTCTGGTAGGAGCCTCTTGTCTGGTCTGCAGCTGTGAACCCTCAGTGCCCATTTGGTTTTATGATCACTCTCTCCTTCTGCAAGGAGGTGGGAGTACTACAAGAGATGCTTATCTTTATAAGAAGAAGAGACACATATGCACACATGTACTCAGAAAATATTACTTGATGGCATCCACACCCCTAGGAGATTTCACTCAGAAATACTTTCTAGCAACCAAAAGAAGTAAAAGTCTCAAGATCTGAAATGATGGAAGGTTAGGGAAGCTACCATATAGAAACAAGCTTTAAAAAGAATTCTTCAGAAAACCAGAAGAGGTGTGTACAACACACACAGCCTTTTTTACCAAATCCCCTAGTAAAGAACCCAGGGAAAACTTTTCAGTATAGGGATGCTTGGGTGGCTCAGTGGTTGAGCATCTGCCTTCGGCTCAGGTCATGATCCCAGCCGGGGTCCTGGGACCCAGTCCCATATCAGGCTCCCTGCATGGAGCCTGTTTCTCCCTCTGCCTGTGTCTCTGCCTCTCTCTCTCTGAGTCTCTCATGAATAAATAAATAAAATCTTAAAAAAAAAAAAAACAGTTTTCAGTATAACCTGGGAAGTTTAGGCAAAGAGTAGAATAACCAACAAGTATGTATTAATTTTCTACAATGTGCCAAGGACTGCATATACATATTAACAGGCTTTAATAATAAATAACACTTTTGTTGCTCATTCATTCATTTAATAAGTATTTGTTCACTGCCTTTTACATGTCAGGCCTCTCTAGGGATGCAGAAATTTAAAGACTTGGTTTTCCTACTGTCAAGTTTAGAGTTTAACAGAGAGACAGACACTCTGATGAAAATAATAATGGTCATAAATATGTTAGTGATAATACAACAAGTTAATAATGCTGTCATTTACTGCATGCTTGCTATGTGATAGGAATTGTGCCAAGCACTTTACATTACTTTTTATTGAATCCCGCATAAATACCCTATGATTGAAGTACTAATACCGTCTTCATTTTACTGAGAAGGAAAGTGAGTCATAGAGAGAGTACATAGTTTGCCTAAGGTTACACAGCTAACAAGTGGAAAATCTGAGATTTAAACACTGCCTCTTAAAACACACACACAAAAAAAACCCAAAAAAAACAAAACAAAATAAAAAAACCTGCCTCTTTTCTATACCAGATGAACAGATTATCTGCTACCTCAACTGAAAGCTGGTTGCAATGGAGGTATGTCAAGGACAAGAGAAGCAGAACGGAGAGCCCTTAAATGTTTTTTAATTTACAAAGCACTCTCTCATACAGAGAGTAAGCTCCAGAATTCATCAGCCCCAAAAGGTGGTATTGGTAAAAAAAAAAAAAAAAGAATAGGCTTCAAAATGGCTTAGGTCAAGGTATGAAGGACAGACTTACAGATGGCTGGTAAGAGAATCTGGGATGGACCAAACTTTCCAGATTCAGAGGCAAAAGGAAAAGCGAGTTCTCCCATGGCATCTTTCTTGGGAGCCTATTGGGAACAAAATGGTTCTTATTGGATGAACCACACATGCCTTAATTTTCATGTTTCTAAGAACAAGAGTCAATAAAGCTTTCACCCTGGTTTTTTTTTTTTTTTTTTGTTATGTTTTGTTTTTTACCTGAAGTCTACTAAAGCTAATATGATACATAAAAGATATATCAGTTATTCAGTGCTTACCATGTTCCTTGGAGAACAATAGGTACCTGGTGTATAGTGTTTCTAATCTCCCTAACACCATGAGATACAACCCTATAGAAAAGAAGAACTCTGGGCTCAGAGAGGTCAAGTGATTTATCGAAGGCCACACAATAGTAAGCGGTAGAGGCATGATTTGAACTTGGAATAATGTGATTCCAACATCAACACTTCCTCCCTAACACCAAAGCACAAAGTATCAGGACAAATATCCCTACAAACATTCAACATGTTTCTTCATTCATTCGTTCAAAAACCAGTTTATTCTGTACATACAAGGAACATAGTACCTCTACTCATCCTTATCTCTGGAAAAGTGAGGATCAAGAGTGAAGACTAAGGTCAGGAAAGGTACCACTTTGCACAGAGCTTTCAAGCCCGTGATAAAAAATGTGGGCAGCCACATATCCCAGGTAAATGCACTATTATGTCAATGTTTGTCTACAGGGGGAAGATATCTCCCCCATTTACATCATTCAGTGGCTCCCCTCTGCCTTAGACTAATCCTAAATGTTCTTGCAAAACTCTCCAGTCTCATCACTTTGACTATCTGTCACCATCCCAACTCCTCAATGGATCTCACTCTTTCACCCCCAAGCTTTGCATGGCTGTTCCTTTTGTCCTCAGTCTTCACCCCCCATTAGCTGGCTAACTCCCACCATTCAGCTCAGAAGTCTCAGCTCAAAAGATACTGGTCTCTAGGAACCCATCCTCAATGCCCTCACATCCATCATGTTATACAATGTGTTATGAGTTTTATTATCTCTTTCCTCCATCACTTCCCTCCTTGAGGGCAGGCACTGTCTTTGTTAGCTTGCCAGCACCATGCAAACAGCCTGGCACATAACAGGTACTCAATAAATACCTTGGGAGGAATTGTTAGGTTAGTGAATGGAGTGATTGATGGACTGATTGATTCTTGTTGAGACTACTGAGTCAAGGAAGCTGTAGGAGGTTGTGCTATAGTCCAGGGGAAAACATTTTCTTGCTATGGAAGCCTAGAAGCATTTATTAAGAATGAGTACTTTGCTAAGTAGGGAGAATGTAATGACTAGTTGGTCAAGGCAGACAGCAAGTCAGAGAAAAGCAGAGCCAGTGGGCAGTTGCTGGGGAGACTACAATTCCACAGGATGATGAGCCATTAGCATGCAACACCGAGTAATCTGATTTTCATGACAGACAGATTTATTATGACTTCTAAATATATAAATCCCAGGTTATGCTTTACAGCTAACCTAACAACTTGATATATGTGTCTGACATCCCATCTTAAAATCAGATTCCAGCTTCTAATTAATTTTTATTCACCCTTCGCTATAACTAGAGAGGCAGAAAATCTCAGGGGGATAAACAATAGACAGGGTATTAGTCGTTTGTATTTCGTGGTGCATTTTTTCATCAGAACACTGAGTTCTTTGCTACAAAAACAGAGAAGTATCCAATTCTCCCTATGACTGCTAGGAGGAATGAGTGGAGAATACTGTAGAGCAAGCTGACAGTATTTCTGTTAAGTGACCCCCCCCCCGCCCCGCTTTCTGAATACCCACCCCTCCAGCCTCATCCTACATACACAAGTTAGAATGATACCATTCTAGTCAGTTTGAAGGCTCATCATGGCTTAAATGTTGCCATCTCACTTTCTCCAATAATATTTTTATTAAACAACTCTTAACCTGAGTTGCTAACTCTATGAATACCTGACTTTAAAACAATAATAATGTTCATGAAAACTGAAAATACTATCAACAGCTTCTTATAAAATCTCAACGACGTTTGAAATTCACTCCCAGCCAGATACTTTGTGAACAGTGCCAAGTGGTACAAGAGTAGATAGGTAAAGTTTTGTAATCTGCAGGTTTCTTTAAAATGGGCATTTAGTAGTCAGTATTTTTTAAACATTCTATTAATATATGTATATAATTTTTAAAACATTTTTTCCGTTTTCTTTTGCCCAAATATGAAAGTCAACATAAACACCACAGACTGGGTTGAGAAAATACAACTCACATTCAACATCCAATTTTTTTTTCTTTAAGAGAAGGAGAGAGAGAAAAAAAAAAAAAGAGAGAAGGAGAGAGAGAGGAGACAGGAGGGGTGGAGGGAGAGGAAGAGTATGAATCCTAAGCAGTCTCCATGCCCAGCGCATGAGCCTGACACAGGGCTGAGTCTCACAACCCTGAATTCATGACCTGAGCTGAAATCAGGAGTTAGATGCTTAAACAACTGAACCCCCCAGGTGCCCCTCACATTCAATTTTTTCTTTTCATTTTAATATGGCGTTTCACTATGTGTCAGGCACTGTCCTCAAAACTTTAAATGCACTAAATCTTCCCCTGCACTCAAGATTTCATCATTTTCTCCTATTGGCATAACTAAGCAAACTAAGGGACACAGGTTTTAAAAGTTGCTTGCAGTCACAAAACTTGGTAAGTGGTAGAGGCAAAATTTTAATTGGCACTGATGAGGGTCTATCACCTTGAACTTCACCATTATCCTGCCTCAGGGACTTAAGGGAGACCTTACTAAGCAAATAATAGTGTAAACAGCCAGATGTGTTTGCCAAAGCCGTAAATCCAAATGACACAATCAACCTCACATTGAGAACACTACAGTGTTTCTGGCTTTTTATAAGCAGATTTAAACAAATCTGGATTCCAGCCTGTTTACCTGCCACAGGATGGAATATGAACTAGCAGGAGGAATACCTCCAGCACAGAACTCGTCTGATAATCATCCTGAATCACAAAGGCTGCCACTTTCTGGTTCACAATAGTGGAAATAGGGAAATTAAAAAAAAATCTGAAAAATCTCCTTATTTTGTCATAAATATATGGTTTCTAAATCTCCAATGTCTATCTAATTGATTCAATAGCATGAAAGTTGCATTATTAAAAACACACACATACACACACATACCACATATACAGCCTATTCAAAATGTGTCTTTATCTGAGTCCTGAAAACATTTTTTTTAAATGGATTTACATAATGGCAAAAAGAAGTTCATTCGCTTGCCCTTCAGGATACATAATACTGTATTTACCCACACAAAATTGCGTGTTCTCCCTACAAAATCAAATTTAAATATGCACAGCACTTTTGTTTCTCTCCCCAAGAAAAATTTATTTGTAAGGACAGAACATATCCTGTATACCAGTAAAAATAATAATTATTTAAAATAATGAAAATTTTAGTTATTATCATGATTTTAAAAGTATTTCATTTTTTTCCTTCAATGAATTTATAGTCGAATGTAAATCAAACAAAACATCTGAAAGAACACATAAAGCATTCATGTTACAGCTAATCTATATGGCTGATTTGTAAGCTTCAGAGCCTTTTAATAAAACCATATTTTGGCTCTAGCACTATTTAGTTAGGGCTTTATCAAAATATCTAATTACAAAATAAGATCTATGATGTTCAGATGAAACCATACACAATATAATCAAATCCTTACTATGAAGCCATTCAATTTGTCATTCCAGGGTCTGTTTTCTGGGCCCATTCCAGTTTAAAATAGCTTCTCCAGTAATACCACATTGCCCTTCCTCCCCTTTGCCCTGAAAATTATTGGAGCATAATGTAATTCTTTTACAAGCCCTAGGAAAATATTATTGGAATGCACGGGCAAAAATGCAGAGATGAAATGGAACAGGAAGGAAAAAACAAGTTTTTAAAAAATGGAAAATCAATTACTGTTTTTAATAACAGTGGTAATAGCTTTTGTGCTAAGAAAAAAAATTGCCCAGCGACAAAATAGATGTTCAATATTACAGTGCACTAATGAGTACATTTACATATAATTTTCTGAAATTTATGTCCAAGACTAACTGCAAGTAGAATTTAGCATCAACAGGAGTTTCCAAAATCCATTCATTTTTCCTCTAATCATATTGAATATTTAAGGTGCTTGATTGGACTTGATTCTTTTTCTTCTGGAGCCAACAAAGAACCCCGACAGCTTTCAAAGTGATAGACGAGTGGGGAATTTCCCACCAATGGGCAAACCCCCACTCCCACCCCAGGCTGTCACAGCAGGAGGAAAAACAATGAGAAAGTTGGTTCAAATTCACATGCCAGCCACTGAATAAAATCTGCAGAGAATAGGAGAAGGCCAGCCTTGTCAAAGGGCCACTGCAAAATAAAGAGGAAGAGGCTTCTATCCATACTTAGTGCATACGACTTTTGCTGCCTCTTCATTTCATGGCAGCCTGGAGAGAAGCCTCTGACAGAGAGCCATCTCCCACTGCCCCTGAAAAGATTAAAAGAATACAAGCCCTAGCAAATCTCCTACTACTCAAAACTGAGAAAAAGAAAGGGAAATGTAGCTAATTTGCAGTAACACGGCTTCCTTATTCCGATTTCCGGAAGCATAATAAAATAGAGAGGCTGTGTCTCCAGGGTTCCACTTCCAACTGTGCCCCACAAGTTGGAAAAAACAAGAAGGGACATGTTAACTACCCACACCACCCTGCCCCTCCTGCTGCCATTCTTCCAAATAATTCTAAGGAAGGCTGTGAGCCATTCTCCTAAATGCTTTAAGAAGATATATTCCTGACTGGGCAAAGAGATGTAGGTGAATTCCTGGCTGAATGCAGAATAAGGAACAAAATGCTCTCTTGAGGGGCTCAATCCTTGATGTATTGTGTTCTACTGTCTGCTAAAAGCATCATCTCCCCGTAATTAAATGTTCAAATTCCACTTTGATGGTCCATGTAAAATTCAATTTGTCCAATTCAGTGCACCATCCACCCAGAGGTTGCCTTTCCGTCCTTCCTGCATTAGTTTCCTAGGGTTGCTGTAACAGAATACCACCAACTGAGTGGCTCAAAAGAAAGAGATGGATTGTTTCACAGTTCTGGAGGCAAGAAGTCCTAAATCAGAGGTGTCTACAGGGCCATGATCCTTCTGAGACTATGGGTAGGAACCTTCCTTGACTCTTCCTAGCTTCTGGTGGTGGCCATCAACCTTTGGCACTTCTTGGCTGGCAGCTGCATCACTGCATGCTTCTGTCATCATTCTCCCTTGTGTGTCTCTCTGTCTCTTCTTCTCTTCTTGTAAGGACACCAGTCATTAAGGGCTCATCCTATGCCAGTATGACCTCATCTTAATTACATCTTAATTACATCTTAATTACATCTGCTATGGCCATGATTCCAACACAGTCACACTCAGAGGCAATGGGAGGTTAGGATTTCAGATATCTTTGGTGGGGACACCATACAACCTAGAACACTCCTACTGAATCAATCACCAAGTCACGTCCAGACTACTTCCCAACTGCCTCTCAAATTACCACTTCTTTCTCTTCCCACCACTCCCCTGATTCCTTCAACATCATTTACCTGGATAATTATAAGAATTTCCCAAAGCCTGCCCTAATTTTTTGAATCACTCCAATCAATTTTCAAAAACACTTATTAACTGGAATATAACATTCCAACATACCAACATCCTGGAAACATACCTCATACCCTCCCAAGTAACTCCCCACTATTCCATCTCAAAGGTAAACAATATCTTGACCCCCAAAAATATGGATCAGTCTTACATGGGTTGGGATTTGCCATATAGTACATATACTTTTGTATCTGGCCTCTTAAGCTGGTGAGACTCACCTTTGTTGTTGCAAGTTGAAATAATTGATTCATTTTCTTTCCTTTATAAACATTTTATTGTATGATGATACCATTTATGTATTCATTCTACTATTGATGACCATTCAGATTGAGTTCCACTTGAGAGCTATTAAAAATAATGGAGCTATGAACATTCTCATAGTTTTGAGCATATATCTAGCAGAACTGCAAAACCATAGGGCATTTAATTGTTCATTTTCAGCAGATATTGCCAAACAATTTGCTAAAACGATTATATTAATTTTCAACAAGACAGCACTGTATGAGTACTCCAATTGTTTCATATCCTTCTCAACACTTGGTATTATCAGTCTTCTTCATTTTAGGCTTTCTGATCTGTGTGCAGTGGTATCCTGCAACCCCTTTATTTTGCATTTCAATGATGGTTAATTATAATAATAACAGTTTCATATACTGATTAGCCATAGATATCTTCTTTTCTGAAGAACTTATTCAAATCCATTGCCCATTTTTCTATCAGGTTATCTCTTTTTCTTACTGATTTATAGAAGATGATCATATGGAAACTAGTCCTTTGATCAGATTGACATATTGCAATTATCATTTGCCATTCTGTGGATTCACAATGCTGAACCACCCAATCCATGAATATATTATCTCCTTCCATTTATTTAAATTATCTTTAATTTTTCCCAATAATATTTCTCTGTAGACATCTAATATATCCTTTGTTAGATTTATTCTTATGTTTAATATTTTAGGCTATTTTACATGGTAACTTTAAAAATGGTTTATTGAACTAAAATTTACATACCATGAAAATTACCCATTTCAAGTATAGTTTCACAAGATTTAGCAAATTATACAGTTGTGCAAACATAATCACAATCTGCTATTTGAACAATCCTATCAACCCAAAATGTTACCACATGCTCATTTACAGTTCATTCCCATTCCCATGGTAGGCAAAAACAGAGATGCTTTCCATCTTTATAGTTTTGTCTTTTCTAGAAATTTCATCAAAATGGAATATCTTTTCTGTCTATATTCTTTTACTTAGCAAAATATTTTTGAAGTATACCCAAATTGTTTCAAAAATCAGTAGTTCATTTCTTATAAAACTGTTAAGTAGCACTCCTTTGTATAAGTATACCAGTTTGTGTTTACTAACCAATTGATAGATACTTGGATTGCATCTAGGTTGGGGCCATGATGAATGATACTGCTATGAATGTTCATGCACAAGTCTTTGTGTAGACATACATTTTGTTTCTATTTAAGTTTTTACTTCAATGACTAGAAATGAAATTGCTTGGTTACATAATAAGTATGTGTTGAACTTTATCAAAAACTACTACTGTTTTCCAGAGTGGCTGTACCATTTACATTTCCACCAGCATTGAATAAATTTTCCAATTTCTTCCTGTCTTTACCAGCACTTTTTATTATCTTTTTCATTTAAGCCATTCCAGTGAATTAACATCTCCTTGTGGTTTCAATTTGCACATCCTTAGTGATAATGAGCATATTTTCACATGCTTATTTGCCCTTAATATATACAAATAATTTGGTTTGTCTTCTTATTGACTAGTAAGAGTTCTTTATATATCTGGATGTATATATTTGATCAGATATGATTTGTAAATATTTTATCCCATTCTGTGGCTTACATTTTCATTTTTTAAAATTTCATAATGTCCAATTTTTCTGTTTTTTTTTCCTTTTCAGGATCTTGGTTTTGGTGTTATATTTAAGAAATCTTTGAAAAAAAAAAGAAATCTTTGAATAACTTAGGGTCATAGAAGAAAGTTTTTATCTAGATGTTTTATAATTATAGGGCTTATATTTTTATCTGTAATGCATTTCAAGTTAACTGTGTATATAATATAAAGTAATTGGTGGATACAGATATCTAATTGTTTCACCTCATATACATATATCCTTGTATTTTGGAAATACAATATGGTCATAGTTTATAGTCGTTTTTTATATGTAGACTTTTTATATAGTCTTTTTTTTGGATAGTCAGTGTTTATATATAAAACACTATATTTTTATTTTTTTTTCAGAGATTTTATTTTTAAGTAATCTCTACATCCAACTTGGGACTCAAACCCACAACCTCAAGATCAAGTCTCAAACTCCACTGAATGAGTCAGCCAGGCACTCCATTAAATGTTATCTTTTTAAAATTTAATTTTGTGAGTGGGAAATATCAGATAGGGTGAGAGAACATGAGAGACTCCTAACTCTGGGAAACGAACAAGGGGTAGTGGAAGGGGAGGTGGGGGGGGGGACAGGGTGACTGGGTGACGGGCACTGAGGGGGCACTTGATGGGATGAGCACTAGGTGTTATACTATCTGTTGGTAAATTGAACTCCAATAAAAAGTATACAAAAAATAAAAATAAACAAAATTTAATTTTGTGATTCTTTGTTGATAATATATAGAAAATATATTTTTCTTTTTCTTTTTTTAAAGATTTTGTTTATTCATGAGAGACACAGAGAGAGAGAGGCAGAGACACAGGCAGAGGGCTCTATTCATGGAGCCTGACGTGGGACTCGATCCCGGGTCTCCAGGATCAGGCCCTGGGCTGAAGGCAGGAGCTAAACCACTGAGCCACCTGGGCTGCCCTATATTTTTCTATTGACTTCGTATCCAGCAAACTTGCGAAATTCATTTGTTATATTTACATAATTATATCTTTGCAAAGAATATAATTGTATTGCTTTGTCTCCAATTTTTTTTAAAAAGATTTTATTTATTTATTCATGAAAGACACAGAGAGAGAGACAGAGGCAGAGACACAGGCAGAGGAAGAAGCAGGCTCCATGCAGGGAGCCCAATGTGGGACTTGATCCGCGTCTCCAGGATCACACCCTGGGCTGAAGGCAGACACTAAACTGCTGAGCCACCCAGGGATTCCCATTTGTCTCCAATTTCTATACCTTTTTTTCCCCCTGAATTCACTGAATTATACTGGACCTCCAGTATAATGCTGAAAAGAAAGAGTGATAACTGTCATCCGTTTCTCATCTTAATTGCAGGGTAAGGCTGTCAATATTTCACATAGGCATAATGTTTGCTATATATTTTCTTTACAGATATTTTTTATTGAGATGTAATTGGCATACAATATTATATTAGTTTCAGATGTACATCCTACTGATTCAGTATTTGTATATACTGTGAAATTATCACCACAAAAGTCTGGTTAATATTTGTCACCATACATGAAAGATGGCTTGATATGATTTCAATCTTCCTAGATGTATTGAAACTTGTTTTGTGACCTAACATATAATCTATCCTGAAGAATGTTTCATGTGCATTTGAAAAGAATGTATATTCTACTGTTTGGGGATGGAATATTCTGTGTGTATCTATTAATTGCACCTGGCCTAATCTGTCATTCAAAGCCAGTGTTTCTGTACTAGGTTTTGGTCTAGATAATCTATCCATTGATGTAAGTGGAGTGTTGAAGTTGTCTTCTATTATTGTATTGCTCTTTTTTCCCCTTAGGACTGTTAATATTGACTTTGTATATTAAGGTACTCCTATGTGAGGTCCATAAATATTCACAAATATTAAATACTTTTGTTGCACTGACCCCTTTATAATTTTGTCTCTTTAACAGTCTTTATTTTCAAGTCTATTTTGTATGACATAAGAGCTACCTCAGCTTTCTTCTGGTTTCTATTTGCAAAGAATATCTTTTTCCATCTCTTCTCTTTCATCTATATATGTTCTTTCCTTTCAAATGAGTCTCTTATAGGCAACATATAGATGGGTCTTGTTGGGTTTTTGTTGTTGTTTTTGTTTTTTTTATCCATTTAGCCATTCTATGTCTTTTGATCGGAGAATTTAGTCCATGTACACTTAAAGTAACTGTTAATAAGCACATATTTATTGCCACTTTGTTCATCATTTTGTAGCTGTTTTGTACTTCCACAGTGCCTTTCTTCTTCTCTTCCTTCCTTCCTTTGTGAGTTTTTTCCCCCTGAGATTTTTATTTAGTTATTTGGTTGAGAAAGAAAGTGTGAGAGAGCATGGGCAGTGGTGGGAGGACAGAAGGAGAGGGAGAAGCAGACTCCTTACTGAGCAGGAAGTCTGATGTGGGGCTAGATCCCAAGACTCTGGGATCATAACCTGAGCCAAAGTAAGATATTTAACTGACTGAACTACACAGGAGGGTCATCTACCTTGGTGGTTTGATGACTTTCTTTAGTAGTATGCTTAGGTTCAATTCTAATCATCTTTTATATATCTACTATAGGTTTTTGCTTTGTGGTTACTATTAGGATTACATAAAACAACTTATAACTGTCAGTGTTAAGTTGGTAACAACTTAAATTTTAACACATTCTAAAGCTCTACATTTTGACTTCCTTTTCCATCATATCTTATGTTTTTGATGTCACATTTTACATCCTTGTGTCTTATGTATTCCTTAACTAATTATTGTAGTTACAATTATTTTCCTACTTTTGTGTTTTTAGCCATATAAGCTTCATAAGTGATTAATCACAAACTTTTCTCTATATTTACCTTTACTAGTGAGATTTATACTTTCACATTTTCTTATTCTAATTAGTGCCCTTTCTTTTCAACCTAAAGAAGTCCCCTTAACATTTTTTGTAAGGTCAATTTAGTGTGATAAGGTAAGGTAAGGTCAATTTAGTGTGATAAACTCCTTTAGCTTATCTTTATCCCTCCTTCAATTGTGAATAATAACTTTGCTGGATAGAGTATTCTTGGTTGGAAATTTTTTTTCTTTCAGCACTTTGAATATATTGTACCATTCCCTTCTGGCCTGCAATGTTTCAGCTGATAAATCTATTCATAGTCTTATGGGGGTTGCCTTGAATGTAACAGGTTGGTTTTTTTCTTGCCACTTTTAAGATTCTCCCTATCTTTACCTTTTGACATTTTAATTTTAATGTTCTTGGTGTGGGTTTCTTTTGGTTTATCTTATTTGCAGATATTCTTCATTAAAGATGTTTAGTTATATTCCCAGTTGGCCAAACATTTTCATCAGGATTAAATGTAAATTTTATCAAATGCTTTTCTGTGTCTATTAAGATGATTATATGATTTTTCTTTATTACATCATTTGATTTTCTTTAATGTTATCCAACCTCTCATTTCTATAATTACAACTTGTTTGTGACATGTTCTCTTTTGTATATACTGGTTAGTCTTTCATTATTTCCTTTAGGATTTTTGCATTCTTAGGACTGCCAAAATCTCTGCTCAATTTTCCCAACCCTTTAGCTGCTCTATTTCCTATTGGGCTTTTTAACTTCTCAGAGCTTTATTATTTACAAATCCACAAATGCTTCATAGAGAAAAAGAGTGAAAATACTGAGGTCCCTTCAATGCAGTTTCTCTTTCCAGGATTCTGGACCCTCAAGTCCTAACTGCCTTGGTAGCTCTTTAATGCCTTCAAATAAATATTTTCTCCTTATTCTGTATAATTTTTCTAGTTGTCCTTTGGAAGAGTTGTTGGTGACTCTGCCATTACCAGACCAAAAATCAATCCTTTATAAGAATAAAACAAATCATATTATTCCTCTCCCCCAAATTTGTGAATGGCTAACCCACTGTACTTATAATAAAATGCATATTCCCTGCTATTGCCTAGAAGATTCTAACTGATCCAGTCCCAGTCTTCCCCTCTGTCATGTCTTACCATTCACTCTCTTGCTCACTCTTCTCCAGCCTCATGTATCTATTTTCTGTCCCTCTAACCTCACCAAGTTCATTCCTAAATCTGTATCTTCATATTTGTTTTTCCCTTTCCCTGGAACACCCTGTCCCTGATCTTTGCATAACTGTCTTACTTTATCATTCTGTTTCAGTTTCAATGTCGCCTTCCCAAAAAAGGCCTCCTCAGGACAATTTATCTATTTTGTGTCCTCCCTGCCTGACCTTTGCCCTCGTTAAACAATATAACATACATAAAAGAAGGAATAATAAAATTAAGCCAACAAAAACAGAGTATTAAATTTCCTGAAAATACAATGCTATCTCCACCTTATTTCCACATTCAAAATAAAGAAAACAATCAACCAGGAATATAATATCTTTGGAGCAGAACTATGTCTCTGTATTACAATGCAGAGCTTAAGATTATCATCTCTCTTTGGAGTGTGATGAACCTGGACTCAAATCATTGCTATACCACTTTCCAGATACATGACTTTAAGCTACATTTTCTTCCTCACCTTTCCAACCTACAAAATGGGGATAATGATAGTATCCATATGATAGTATTTTGTAATTATATAATAAATGTTATTTTATATGCAAAGTGCTTAATACAGTGGTTGGATCATAGAAAGTTCTCTATAGACAAGAGCTATTATGATGACAATGATGCTCTTGATGACAATGATGATGAAAATAATAACAGTCTATAGTATCTGGTAAAATACTAAATCATTCAATCAAGCACACACAGACATACATACTCACACACACAATTAAAATGATCATAATTACCACCAAGCAGATGTAGCTCTTATTACTTGCATTAACAGATTTGATAAAGAATTTGTGTATTTGATTTCTCCATTGGGTAAGTTTGGTGGCAAGAAATACAGACTAAGTCCAGCAATTTTACTCAATGGCAAAAGGAAGGATACTGTAGTACTTCAGAAAATTAAAGGAGGAATTGAATAACTGAGCTTTATGAAAACAGGAATCAAGGTATCTCCAGAGAACTGGAAGGCAGCAGCTTCAAGACCTCCTTATAGAGCATTGCCATAAAGGAATGCAATACCATCAATACTGATTTTTGCTCTCAGTTCAAAATTCCAAATTCTTAAGAGAGATCATCTGACTGGTGAAACACAGTCATCTGCCTATCTTTAAACCAGTCATCTCTATCCCAAGTAGTAGGGTCAAATATCAATGTGTCAATTGCTAGGAGCTCACTGTTATGAGTCAGGGGGCAGTTCCCAGAGAAGAGTTTTGTTTTACAGCCAGAAGTCAGACCAGAAAGTATTACTATAGTCATAGGGACCCTATCTAAGATAAGCTTTCTCTAAAAAGAAGCCATTTTGTTCTACTCTTTGCCCATCCAGAGCAGTAGTGTCCAAGTTATGCACCATTAGCTGCTTGGGAGGGAGTTAATTACAAATTAAATATAATTGAATTGTTGAATCTGCTTTCAAGTCCTCTAAATAGAATAACAACATGCTACCTTGTAGAGCCAATTTTGCAAATCAAAGCTGAGTCCCTTGCTTCCTATGATGACAGAAAGTCTTTATGAGATTTTGAAAGTGCAGAAACACACTTCTTAAAAATGTAACAACGCTGGTCAACAAAATTTGGGAGAAAAATCTATCGGAAACTGTAATCCACAGGAGCCATTAAAGATACCTTGCAAGGGAATATACGATATTCACCAATGTCAAAATTGTAATAAAAACCCTGATTTCAGTTCCTCTCTACTCTTCTAACACAAATTGTTAGCCACCTAAAAGCTGGGAAAGAACTACAAAGTAAAAGTAATGCATTCTGTACCAAAAGGGAGACTTACCTCTTACACTTGCCAAAAAGACATTAAAGAAACTCTAAGTATGGCTGGGCTAGAAAGGGCTAAAATGTACTACAATTGGGGAATGGCTGAGAATCATGGACACTGGGGAATATCAGCAATAGAAGATGAAACAGAAGACGGGTGGGAAAGGAGAAGAATTTCCACATACAATATAATTGGCATCAGTGTATATGCCTCTAGCTAACTACATGTCATTATTTTCTACTGGGAATCTCTTCTGCACCTGTGGTTCTAAGACAATGTCTGAATCAAAAAACCCTTTCATTCAATCCTTGGAAGGCCTGATATCAGACCGAAAGGGAAGGTAGACTGCATGGTGGGAAAGGTTCTTAGGTCAGTCTATTGGGTCCATTCTGTAGCTCAATGATTTACAAGACAAGTCACCTTTGGAGGTGACTTTACCTTTTGAGGCCCAGTTCCCTCATCTAAAATAAGAATAGCATTCTTGTTTACCCCTCCTTTAGGGTGTTGTGAGTATAAAATGAGCCAACGACAATAAATGGCTTATGAGAGGTATTGTCACTTCATGAATATTTGTTGCTATTAATGTTATTTTTGCTATTCCCCTCCTTTCACTCTTTAATACATATTTGCCACATTCATAATATCTAGTTGTTCTGCCTTCACCACTCCAGAAGAGCCACGTTAAAAACAGAGACAGCAGTCTGAGTCACCAGGTTTTTACTTGACCAATCAAAACATGAAAACCAAATAAAAATATCATTTATCAACCTCATCATTTTAATTTTAAATAATTTTAATTTTAATTTCTCCAAATGAGAGGAAGCACAAAATCTCAGAATAAAAAATAACTCACAGCGCTACAGACAGAGGAAAACCACACAGGTCCCATGGATTAGCAAGGGAGCACCACTGTGCAAACATCCTATATAGCAGAGGAAAGTCAAAAAATAAGGCAACAGTGTGGAACATGTCCTGCAGTTTCACACTGTGCTCCTTGGCTCATGCTACTTCCTCCACCAGGAATATCTTTCCTGCATTTCTCTATATGTCCACAGAGCTATACTTTTTTAGAGCCTGAGAAGCAGAACTTCTCCAAGAGAGAGCTACCTTATCCTCTCGACTGGAAGCTTTAAGTGCTTCCTCTCAATTCTAGCATCAAGTCATCTTTGATTCTCTAATGACAGTGTCCACATGGCAATTTAGAAACATGTATATCCAGGGCACCTGGTTCTCAGTTGGTAGACATGTGACTCTTGAAATCAAGTTCCTGAGTTTAAGGCCCACATTGGATGTGGAGCCTACTTTAAAAATAAACAAACAAACAAATAAATAAATGGAATTTTTACATTCATGCTTTGAAGTCCTGTATACTTGCTAAATTTGACTTAGGCTTTCTAACAACCACTACAAAGAATCAATCAGTTCCATGATTCATAACATTTAAAATAATTAAGTCTATTTAAAATAAATAAATATGTATATCCATCCACTACACTTAAGAGTTAAGCCAAGGATTAGACCCCAGAGCTGACTCATTTCAGCAGAGCTCATAGTGCCTAATGGATCTGTACATAATATGCAATTCACACATGCCTGCAGAATGACTCCTTTGCTACCTGGAGCCAGCAAACCACTCCTGAAGCAGTTTATATAGCTCTAAGCTCAGCAATGTAAAATGAGTTTTAATAGATTGGAGTGTGTGTATTCAAGATCACATAATCAGGCAACTAAACATTTATTGATCAATAGATAAATAGGTAAACAAAATGTGGTATATACATGGAATATATTAAACCTTAAAACGGAAGGAAATTTTTATATATACTACAACCTGGTTGAACCTTGAGGACACTATACTGAGTTTAGAAATAAGGCAGTCACAAAAGGGCAAAAATTTTATGATTCTACTTATATGAGGTTCCTACAGTAGTCAATTTACGGAGGCAGAAAGTAGAATGGTGGTTGTGATGGGTTGCAGGGAGGGTGTTAAGAGGATTCATTGTTGAATTGGTACAGAGTTTCAGTTGAAGAAGATAAAGAAGTCCTGGAGAAGGATGGTGGTAAGGGTTGCACAGCAATATGAATGTACTTAATGCCACAGAACCATAAAAATGGTAAAGTTTATGTTATACATATTATATCACAGTAAACAATTTTTAATAATTTTTAAAAATTCTCAATACTAAAAAAAAAATCTCATTAAAAATGGGCAGAGGATCTGAATGGACATTTTTTCAAAGAAGACACACAGATGGCCAACAGACGCATGAAAAAAAAATGTCCGACATTACTAACCATCAGGGAAATGCAAATCAAAACCACAATGAGCTATCACTTCACACTAGCCAGAATGGCTAAAATCAACAACATACGGAATAACCAGTGTTGGTAAGGATTTAGAGAAACAGGAACTCTTGTGTACTACTAGTGGGAAAGCAAACTGGTACAGCCACTGTGGAAAACAGTAGAGAGGTTCCTCAAAAAATTAAAAATTGAAATACCATAGGATTCAATAATTTCGCTACTGGGTATTCATCCAAAGAAAACAACACTAACTCGTAAAGATATATGCACCCCTATATATATAAAAGAATATTATGCAGTCATCAGAAAGGTTGAGATCTTACCATTTCCAACAACATAGATGGACCTAGAAGGGTACTATGCTAAGTGAAATAAGTCAGACTTAGAAAAATACCATACGATTTAACTCCTATGTAGAATCTAAGAAAGAAAATAAATGAATAAACAAAAAAGCAGAATCAGACCTATACATGCAGAGAACAAATTGATGGTTGCCAGAGGGAAAGGGTGAGGGGGTAGGCAAAAATGGATGAATGGGAGTGGGAGATACAGGTTTTCAGTTAAGGAATGAAGAAGTCACAGGAATAAAGGGCAGAGCAGGGGGAATACAGTCAATGATATCGTAATATTGTTGTATAGTAACAGATGGTAGTTACTCTTGTCATGAGCATAGCATAACATATAGAGATGTTAAATCAATATGTTGTATACCCAAAACTATTGTAGCACTGTATTTCAACTGTACTCAAACAAAAGAAATTTTAATAAAGTACGTATTTTTAAATTAGGCACATAATCAGAAATGAATTATAGAAGGAATACAGATACAAGGGTGGAGACTACAGCTTTGGGGAAAGGAGGGACAAGATAGCAGTTGTCAATTCAAAGTTTCATTGTGCATAAAGAGATTCCATCTTTAACTATTCAGGCCCCAAATCAACCCCACATGACTAATGAGTGGAAGAAGCTATAAGTACAGAGATTTCAATTTGGCATAAGAAATTTCAACAGTGCTGTCCAAAAACAGAATGGATTGTTTTTATAAATAATAAGTTCCACTTCACTGGAAGCATTCAAGTATAAGTGGAATATTCCTTTGTAAGAAATCTTTAGAGGAGCACCTGGGTGGCTCAGTCAGTTGTTAAGCATCCGATTCCTGATTTTACCTCAGGTCTTAATTTTGGGGTCCTGAGATCACGCTCCATGTTGGACTTCACACTCAGCATTTAGTCTGTTTGGGATTCTCTCTCTCCCTCTGCTTCTGCTCCCGAGCATGAGCTTATGCTCTCTTTCTCTCTTAAAAAAAATATAACATATAATATATAATATATAACATATATATTATATACATAAATTTTTTTTAAAAAGGTCTTTAGAGAAACAAGTATCAAATGAAGCTTGGATTAAATCAGTGGTTTCTAAAAGCCAGTTAAAAGACTAACACTAACCCGTGATAGTTTTTCATTCATCAGTGACAAAATGACAAAAATAGAGACAAAATTGTGAGGTTTTTATAAAGCTAACCATACTTGAGCATTTAAATTGCAAGATTATGCCTTCCACTCTTTTAGTATCTAAAAGGCAATCTCTTCTGAAAGAACAATGAATGATAGTTTTCTCATTCCTATCCTTTTTAGGGGGCAAAACTAGAAGCGGACAAAGTAACACCAATCCTTAATTTTAGGGGGTAAGGTTTTACTAGTCTCAAAATCTGAGAATCATTTGGACTGGTAACTCTTAAGACCCTTTCAAAATTCCAAGACCTCATATTCACGGCCAAGGATTCTTATCAGAGTCACTTCTGTTGTTCACTTTTACTATATTTGAACTGAATATGCAAGGAGTAGTGCCCCTTCCAGGCAGATTTTCCCCAAGATTCTACCCTCATAGGAATGGCTTGAAATGATACAGAAACTGAGGTGATTCTCAGTCTGTTGGGGATTTCTATCACATGAAAAAGAAGTTTTGCCAAATTCATCACATAGCCAATGGGTGAAATTCCAGATGGCACTGGCCTTTCAACCGATAGGTATATTCTATTGTGCAGCTGCATTTAGGAGAGAGAGTATATATATCTGTGTGGCTGAGATTGTGAGTGTGTGAGTATATACATAGAGATAAAGAGGAGGGGAATATAAATGGATGGATATAGGCACCGATGATAATAAGAAGGAAGTAGATGACATATTTAGAATTACATCAAAGAACCATTTAATGACAAAAATAAGGTGTGAAGCCCATTAGTACTGGCACATATCGCCAGCAACAATGGTTTGTCTATGAGTATTTCCTTCTCCCCCACCCCTTCTTTGTGGCCACTCATTTTAAAATCAACAAGAAAAAGAAAGTACGAAATTATCTTATCTCAGGAACTAAAAGAAGAAAGATGCACTGATGACACAGCTCCATACCAAACCCCCGGAGTTTTCTGATTTTGCAACTTATGCTTTCTCCAACAACATCTCCATTTGGATCCCGCTGAAAACACTTCTCTTTCTGTCACTCACAATCTGTCAAGACAGCATTATCTTCTGTGGTTTAAAAACAGAAACTCCATTTAACTTGGTGGTTGATAAAGACATTTCATTCATGTCCCTTAACTAACAATAATTATTCTAATTTACCACACAGAGGCAAGAGAAAAGCATTTACATTTTGCAGCTTGTTTTGCATTGTGCAACACATAGAGGAGAAATGGTCCCCTCTTGAGATTGAAAAATAACTTATGAAGTCAAAAATCGACCTAATATGAATGTATGCTTTCAGTATGTCCTCTCTACATCTCAATTAGTGTAGCAGTTAGGAGTTTGGGCTCTCAAAATCACACTTGGGTTCAAATCCTGGCTTCGTCACTTAATATAACTGAAGCAAGACACGTAACCTTTGTCTCAGATTCTTCATGTGTAAGGCAGAGGAATGTGTCAATACCTACCTAATAAAATTAAACTAAATAGCAAATAAATGTTAGTAGCTGTTACTATTACTGTGCTCTCCCTCCTCATCCAGCTACTCTCCTCTTCCTCCTCACCATCACCGTAATCATCAAATCAGTGTATTAGTTTAGATTGTTTGGTGATTAAACAACACAAGTTATCCTACCTAACTTTGGCAAAGTGGATAAGAAACTTACCCCATGTGTACAGAATGGCTCCTAAAAGTAAGTAAAATTAGGGGCACCTGGGTGGTTCAGTCTGTTAAGCGTCTCTTGATTTCAGCTCAGGTTATAATTTCAGGGCTGTGAGATCGAGCCTCACATTGGGCTCTGCACTGGGTGTGTAGCCTGCCTAAGATTCTCTCTCTCCCTAGCGCTCCAACCCTCCCTCTCTCTCTAAAACAAAACAAAACAAAACAAAACAAAACAAACAAACAAAAAAAGTGAAACTAAAGCAGAGTTAGAAGCCACAGGAACCAGGTCACTAGGAATAATAGGCAGTCAGTTCTTCAGGCTACCACCATCAGGAGGCATCAGCTGCAACCATTTTCCATCCTGGGATCAAAGTACTCAAGATTCAGAATCCCTGGAGAGTGAGTGAGCCAGAGAGAGCTGCCATGGTCACATGACCAACTCTTGGCTAGGGGAGGGCAAGATGTTTGAGTGACAGCCTCAATAATACTGCATGCTGTGTGGAAGTTTGTTCTGCAAGGGAAAACCCACAGGTCCCAAGCAGAAGGGTATTTGGTACAAATACCAAATGCCCACCTCAAGAACCTACTACATCAAGGCCAATTAAGGCTGCACCCTCTTCTCTCTTTATCAGACTCTTTTAAAATATGTTGTTTTAATACATGTTATTATCTTGTAAAGTTATTGTTAAAATTCACTTTGAGAGGAAAAAAAAAACAAGTCCCCAGAGCTCTAAAATGCACATGTTCCCTTTTAAAAACTATGCTGCTTGTCAAAAAGAAATTATTTTGTTGAAAACTTTCCTATTAGAATTTCCAAGAAATCCATTGCCTTTATGGTCAAGTTATTTAGCAATGATTTGTGTTGTTAAGAAGCCCGTGAAGCACCCACTGAAAACTGCTGTCTAAAGATGACTTAGAAAAAAAAAAAAAATAAAATAAAGATGACTTAGAGACGAAGTTGTTCCCTTATAAAGAAATCATTTTATTTTTTATGTTGAAGAAGAGATTTATGTTCAGAAATTAGACTTAAAGCAAGATTTTGTTTTGATAATTTTTTTGTTGATGTTGCTGTTTTAGTGAGAAAGGATTAACAATAAAAAGCACTGGTATAAACATAATAAATGATAAAGAAATATGATGACCTACAATTCCATTAAACTTTTCTTCCAGCTCCCTGGCTGAACAAATCCCAAACAATGAAAATATTCAGGTTCTGATTAATTTGGACTCCAAATAACGAAGTAGTTTGGTGAAAACATTTCTCATAAAGCCCAGGGCTCTAGAGGCACACAGAGCTGAGACAAATGCCAGCTCCACCCTTGGCAGTTGTGTGACTCTGGGCAAGTTACTAATCTGCTGAAACATGCAGGACTCGCTCACCTATGAAATGAATAAGATGATGGGACCCTGTGAGGGTTTATTGAGATAATGCATGGAATGTGCTTGACACTTTATCTGGCACATTGTAAGCTCTCAGTGATAATGTTAATATTTATATGCATAAGGGCTGGGCGTGGGGAGGGAAAAAGAGATAGCTCTCAACAGTGATTCCGCTCCCCAGAGGACATCTGGCAATGTCTGGAGACATCCGTCATTGTCACAACCGGGGTAGGGGGGGCAGATTCTTCTGACATCCAGTGCACAGAGTGTAGGGATACAGCTAAACATTCTGCAATGTACACCCCAGCCTGCCTCCCCACCCCCACTGCCCCCAACAGAATGCATTGGAACAAAATGTCAATATGCCCAGGTTAAGAAACAGGAGAGAAAGAGAGAGAGAGAGAGAGAGAGAGAGAGAGAGAGAAAGCAATGGGATATAATATACAACCTGTAAAGGATTTGGAAAGGGAGGTCCATTCAGAGCCAGGACAAGAGAAGGAATGAGAGCAGCGGATTTAGAATTAGGCTTCTGTCACACATAAGCTCATGAGCAAAATGTAAAATGGGCATGATACCATCTCCCTTACAAGGGTGTTAGCAGGAATGACACACAGGATGCCCACTGGTACCACCAGTAGGATTGCACCAGTGTATGTATCTGCTATCAACCCTAATCGTTACATGCTTAGTAAGTAAACAGTTATTACAGGGTAGACCAACTGCCCATTTTTTGAAGTTTGACTTGGTTAGTTGGAAATGCTTACAAGAGTTTAACTCCAGCAATTTAGTTCACTCTTATAAGGAAGCTATCCGGAACCAGACTCAGAGCTCCAGTCTTTCCTGCAGTGCAGGTGTTCTCAACTGGAATCCTCAAAATCTCCAAAAATTTTTTCAGATTTATTTATTTATTTATTTATTTATTTATTTATTTATTTATTTATATTTATTTATATTTTAACATATATATAACATATTTTATATACACACATATACATATGCATGTATATTCATTTTTTATGTTATTTTTCTCCAGAAGAGGATCCAAACTGGTTAAAGACCACTGGGTTAGAGGAACACAGACAGTCCCTGCCTTACCATGGTTCGACTTGTTATTTTTCACCTTTATAGTAGTGTGAAAGCGATGCACATTAAGGAGAAACCATATTTCAAATTTATAATTTGGATCTTTTCCCAGGCTGGCTATATGCATAGGATCCTGTCTCATGATGTGGGGCAGTAGCAGCTCGGCTCCCAGGCAGCCCTGCGATCACAGGGTCAATGAGCAACACACTTATAACCATTCTGTATCCACACAACCATGCTGTTTTTCACTTGCAGTACGGCACTCAATAAATTACATGAGATGTTCAAAACGAGACTTGGAGTTAGATGGCTGTGCCCACCTGTAGGCTAATGTAAGTGGTCTGAGCATATTACGGTGGGCTAGGCTAAGCTCTGGTGTTCGATAGGTGAGATGTATTACATGCATTTTCAACTTACAATGTGTTCAGCTTATGGTGGGTTTATCAGGATATAAGCCTGCTGTAAGTCAAGGAAGATCTGCACATTTTTCGATAGAAAATAATAACTGTGATGTAGAATTTCTGAACAGGTCATTATAATGCAAAAGCGACAGTACTTGGGACTAAGAACTCAGATGTGGGAGTCTGAATTCTGCCTCTGTCACTAACTGGCAGGGGAGTCTTGGAGACCAAGTGAACGATAATCTCTTTGAGTCTCACCTGCCAGGTTGGAGTGCTCACAGTATCCACCTAAAAGGACCTCATGAGGAGTAAAATGAGACAAGGTAAGTTTAGCCTGGCTCCCAGCACACAGTACCTGCTCACTGAGTCAGCTTGCATGGTGATGGTTCCGCGTAGATTGTTCCATCCCCAGAGGGTGGTAGATGGCTTGAGCCTTGAGCCTTCTCTAATCCCACATGACATACACTATCAGAAAAATTGCAGGGATTCTCTGATTATACTATCCATGTATTACCTGCCCAGCCGGAGGACTCTCTGATTCCCATGCATCCTCTATAATAAAATCTGTACTGTCAAAAAGCGGACAGGAGAAGTAGCTATAAATCTGACCAGGAAGCCTCCTTTACCATGTGAAAGCCTCATTCAAACTTCCCTCCTCTGATAATCTCCCAGGGAACTCCCCTGAGATTTCCCTAAATGCTTCTTCCTGCCCGACCATCTAACCACAAAGAGTGACTCCAGGGATGTACCCATGCATTACACAGCAAAGCAACCTAAAATCCTTCCTCATCCACCCATTTGCCCAACCTCCCAGTAGCTGCTGAAGCAACAACAAAACAAAACACAAAAATATCATCTCTGCAGCCTGTCATTCTATCAAGCCTCCACCCTAGATCCCCTCAGGGTCATCCTGCACCCTTCCGGCCACTACCTTTACTGTGTTTATGATGCTTGTCCCCTCTTTTCAGAGTAAAGTAGATTCTGGCCCCAAGTGCCCTTCTCTCTTTTGAGGCAATCCCCTTGAGTTTGGGTTCATAAATTCTCTACCTTATTCCACAGGGAAGCCCACTGCAAGAAATCCCTCCATCCTTAGGTGGATGCCCACTTTAACCTTCTTCCAGGGACTGCAGGTAGGTAAATCTCCAAGTTTTTCTTACCCCAGAACAGTACTGAAGAAACAAAGACTTCATCTGCTCTCTACCTGGCTTGCAGGGCAAAATCAGTATTAATCAGAGGTGCCCTTTCTGCTACTGACAGATAAAGTAGATGCGCTCATAACCCAGAGCTTCTTGCCAAAGCCTCAGGGCTTTAAATCTTTTCCAAATAAACTGCAATTTGTACAGAAACCCCCTAAATGATGTTGTGCAGGGAAGTTAAAGCAGGCACAGAAGGATGGAGTAACATTTCACCATCTGCCTGTGATAATAATAATGCCTCAGCCTTGCAAAATGTCTAATTGATTGTGTGATGGAAGCACAAAGATCCTGCCATAATCTAACAAAGATTATTCTTAAGTTATACCTTTACAGAGGAAAAACACTAAGGTCAGTGCTCCTAAGAATGAATTTTGAATAGGTGAACTTTCTGGTAGCAGAATGATAAGAGCCTTGGGATGCAGTGGGCCAATATCGAACCAGTTCACTTTATTATAGTTGCTTAGAGCAATGTCAGGCTCGGTCCACACAGCAAGCAGAGGATAGCGAGTAAGTTTAGGACAGTGTTCCCCACTGGTGGAATAGAAAGTGTTTTAAAGTTGTATGGATGGACATCCATCCACGTTTCCTGTGAAGGAAGTGTGGGCTGCTTTTCTCTCCACATTGTTGAGCTGAGTCAGTCTTGTAACAGAAGGGCTTGGGAAGAGTGAGCTGGAAAAAGCAGGATTTATTTCACAAGCTTCTTAAATTACTTTTTCCACAGGAACTACTCAGAGAAGCACTCCTGACCTGAGCCAAATGGAAATTGGCGACTTACCTTATTGCCTCTTGCCCAGGTCCCCATAATCAAAGGACCACCAATCAGAATTAAAAAGTTAAATCAGAGGTGCCTGGGTGGTGCAGTTGGCTAAGGATTCAACTCAGGGTCATGAAACTGAGTCCTGAGATCGAGTCCTACAATCGAGCCCCACGTGGGGCTCCACACTCAATGTGGAGTCTGCTTAAGACTTTCTCTCCCTCTCCCTCTGCCCATCCCCACATTTCTCTCTTTCTCTCTCTAAAATAATAAATAAAATTTTAAATCTTTTTAAAAATTAAAAAGTTAAATTACAACCTGGTTTTTAAAAATTACTGTGGATCTTTTTCTATATATACAATATGTCTGATACATCCACAATATATTCATAAATATTCCACATAGGTTTTAAGATTTTATTTATTTATTTGAGAGAGAGAAAATGTATAAGAGTGAGAGAGCTTGAGCAGGCATGAGGGGCAGAGGGAGAGGGAGAGGTGGACTCCCTGCTCAGCAGGGACCCTAACATGGGGCTTGATTCCAGCACCTCAGTATCATGACTTGAGCAAAAGGCAGATGCTTAACCATCTGAGTCACCCAGGTGCCCCACATATAGTTTTATATGCATATATGTTAGGATCCTTGGTACTGATCAGCATCAAAGCTCAAAAAAAAAAACTTTTTTTTTCTTGAAACTAAGTGACAAGGAGCTACATATGATCTTATTGATAGATAATCATTAACAGTCTCACTCTGCTGCCAGGGAAACCTATTTTCCAGTCTGTACATTAGATTGATACTTCATTATTTTTAATTTTCAATTTTAAAATATGAAATAATGTGGCCTTATTTTCACTATATATATAAGACCTTATTATCATTGCTATATATATATATCTTGTTATTATGTATCTATGGTTTTCCATTCATGGTGGGGTTCACAAATCCTGTTTTAAATAAGTAGATAGAAGTGAGTCAATTTAAAAGAGAATATTACAATAACAATCATCAAAGTGCTCCAAGGACTTGGCACAAAGCAACAAAGTGTGGGATCTGCTCTTCCTTAACCCCAGGTCTCCCTCTCCACCAACCACCTATTTTTCCTCAAAAGCAGGGGTTTGGGTGTAGGGCCTTTGAGACTACCCTTTTCTCTTTACTTGATACTCACTTGGGATCTTCACATACAGCATGTCAACATGTTTGGGAAAAGGCTGTGCTGACAAGGACAGGTTTATTCTTACCAAAGATTAGCAGAAAAAAACAAAAACAATGAACCAATCTGAAGGCACTTCCAGACTCCCCTAACCTTTGGGTTATGACAATGGCGAAAAGCAGCCAAACCTCCCACTTACCCAGAAGTTTGTTCTTTTTGCCTTTTCCAATGGTCTTGAATGGCTCTGTGAGAAAATGTTCCAATTAACCAGACAGGAGGGAAGACTTCCCATTTGGAGAAGTCTTAGTGTTTTCTTTTTAGCTTTGGAATCCTCTAGTTCGTAGCAGTGTATCCTTGGGCAATGAATTTCTACACCTTACAAATGAGGACCTACTTTCCAAGGAAGACAATGAGCATCAGGCAAATAGCCTAGGGTTAGGCACACAGAAGTATTCAAGAAGAGCTATTATGATTATTATTATTACTCTAAGGATGCTCATTAAGCCACTTAGCTACAGAGATTTTTATTCTAATAGGAGCTTCCAGCTCTCAAAACAGTATTGTTCCTTAGTAATCATTTACTTTAATTCTGGGCTACCACTTAAGGCTTCTTTAGGCATCTTTTCATTCAACAATCATTCAACACATACTTCCTAGAGCCACTGTTCTGGGCACAGAGGAAAACAGCATTGAACCAGGCAAAAGCCCTGTGGCGCTCACACTCTAGTGGGGGAGATACGACACAGCACAAATGAATGTCAATTATAGTACACTTGGCAGCGATGAATGCTAGAGAAAAAAAATGGATTTTGACCTGGCAAAGGGCTTGCCCATTAAGGTAAAAAATTCCTTATATCATGTAACTCATCAAAATCTTTAGATGTTATCATCTGATCTTTGGGCCAGTGGCCTCCTTGGTGTGATTTCAGAGGCAAGTGCTCAAAAAGGGAAAAGAAAAAAATATTTCCTCTGCCTGCTTGCTGATGTCTAAAATCCCTCCAAGAGGGGAGAGATCGGACAAAAAGATGTTCTTTTGTGGCAGCCGAGCTAGGTATCAAACACTAGGCACAGATGGGATGCCACTCCTAGTCAATGGGGTGGCAGCTTATTACCAAGTTTTTCTCTTCCCTGCTGAGCCTGGAAGCAGCTTTACAAACTTCCTCAGCACAGCTCTCTAGGCAACACTGTCAAAGATTCAAGTTAGCATAAAAGTGAAATCTGTGTGTCATCAGAAAGTTCCAAGTAAGGTTTAAATACAAATATACCTAGGAGAAGTATCATACTGACTTAAAATCACAGAAGTACTAAGTGACTGGCCCTCTCCCCAGAAGACATTTTATCAGAGGTGGAGAATAGCTAAGAAGAGATGTCACAGGTGTATGGGGGTGAGAGGACGCACAAAGGGGAGGAGAGGACATATTTTACAATCCTATACACATTTGTGTCCAAATGTGTGTCATAAGCATTTCCCTGCACCCTCTGATTTGAAGGAATAACCTCCAGTATGTACCCATGTCTTTCACACAGACACACTACTGAGCACAAAAACTACAGTGTTCCCCAAAAGTCAGCCCTATTCTTCTAGTTGTATAAGCCAACCGTGTTGGAGCTCATCAGCACATCCTTGCAGCTGGACTTTTAAAAGATTATCAGAATCCAACCATTTCTTGCCAACTCTACCTTTACTTCCCAAGTCAAGTCACCACCATGTCTTGGCTGGATGGCTGTAATAATTCCCTACCAGTCTCAGCTTCTGCGTATGCTCCTGCACTGACTATTCCCACTCAAGAACCTCTTAAACCTAAGTCAGATCACATCCCTCCTCCGGCCAAAAACCTGTCTTCTCATCCCACCCATCTACAAGGTCCTTCTAGCACTGGTCTCTCAGGCTTCTACAACTATCACTCTTTCTTCCAGCCTCACAGGCCTCCTTACTCCTCCAATGGATCTGGTATGCTTCTATCTCAGGACCTTTGTACTTGCTGCTCCCTCTACCTTAGATACTTTTTCTCCAGGCAGGCATATGGCTACTCCCTCACTACAGTCCCATCTTTGATGTAATCCTGAGAGGCCCTCATAGATCACCCTATCTAAAAGAGTAGACAATGGGGTGCCTACGTGGTTCAGTCAGTTAAGCAACTGACTCTTGATTTCAGCGCAGGTCATGACCTCAGGGTTGTGGGATAGAGCCCCACTTCAGGCTCAGCACTCAGCTGGGAGTCTGCTTGAGATTCTCTCTCTCCCTTCTCCCTCTGCCCCTTCTGCCACTAGGGCTCTCTCTCTCTAATAAATATATAAATCTTTTTTAAAAATAAATAAAAGAGCATATGAGCCAGCCCCACATCCACCCCTTTACTCTCTTCACCTTACCCTGCTTGATAATTCCTCACAGCCTTTATCACTACCTGGCATAATTATCCATCCTTCCTTTCTTCCTGCCTTCCTTCCTTCCTCCCACCCTCTCTCCCTTCCATCATTATCTACCCCAAGTAGAAAACAGGCTACATCAGGGCATGGAAAGCAGAGCCAGGGCATGGTCATTTCTGTTCATTTTTGTGCCTAGAATAGGGCCTGGCCCAGAGCAGGCTCTCCAACTGCCTTGATTAAAACTCAATCACCACAGGGGACTGGCACCACACTGTGAAGGAAGAAACTACGGCATCTACAAAATGCAACTGCTTTGCTTGACTGGCTCAAGCTCGATCTCCCATAACAGTGGGTGATCAAGGTCTAAACACATAATGATAGTGTTGGGGTGACAAGAAGTAAAAGTCCCTTACTCTTGAAAGAAAGCTACATGTTATAAAATGCTGGATTTGCTCAGTAGCCTTTAGGTTTTATGGCCATAAAGCAACATTCTTATTTCTTAAGTTCTTTCTAGGAAAAAACAAAAAAAAACAAAAACCTCTGATTTGCCAGTCTGAAAGTCTCTAGTGCCTATGTCCCCCAGAACAAACACTTTACGCTCAAATTTTGATAACACAAAGTTTATTAACTAATCACTACCAATACAATGCAGTTAGGCTGTAGGCAGAACAGGCTATACACATGCAAAGATTTAGCATGCCATCAAAAGTTTTCCTCTTAGGAACAGAGAACTCCTAAAGCAGGATGGTCCTGAACAAACTATTCACTCAATTTAAGCCTCAGCACCTTTACTCTGTAAAATAAATGACTATACCAGGCTATGTCTAGCATTTGCTCTAAATTATATATTCTATGAGGCAGGGAGTGGGATCCACTGGAAAGGACATGGGATTTAGAGTTTGAGATCTGGTTATGTCATTTACCAGCTGGTCTAAATTACAGTGTTTTTTTTTTTTTCATCTATAAAATATTAATCACTAGAAATACCTACCTTGCCAATATCACCTTTTCATCTGCTAAGATGTACATTTGGAAGATCCCCCAAGTCAGGACTGTAGGAACACAATTCCCACCTATTTGGTTCACTAGGATGAGCAGAGCACTTGACATATTACAGGTACTCACATGCATTGGCTGGATGACGGAAAGAATATATGAACAAGGGCAGCCCGGGTGGCTCAGCAGTTTAGTGCCACCTTCAGCCCAGGGTGTGATCCTGGAGATCCGGGATCGAGTTCCACGTCAAGTTCCCTACATGGAGCCTGCTTCTCCCTCTGCCTGTGTCTGTGTCTCTGTCTCTGTGTGTCTCTCATGACTAAATGAATAAAAATTTTTTAAAAAAGAATATATGAACAAACAGACAAAAAAGAATTTTAAAAAATTTCCCTACCTCCCTGATTGCCAGGACTACTACATAGATTAAATACGATAATGTATGTTGTAAGGATTTATGAAAGGCATGTATGTTGAAAGAGCTTTTTAAGTTCTAAAGTGATACAAATGTTAATAATTACCATCATAGATCTACTTCATATTTGCCCAGTTCAGCCTTGGTTGTCTTATTAATTTAATGCCAACATGACTGGAACTGGAAAGAAACCAATATTTATTAAAGCTTTACTGTGTCCCAGAGAGAGATATATATAATTTGTGTCTTCTACCTTTTGAACCAACCCCGCTGTCTCAAATTTAGTCATAAGTCCTAGCCAGAAACTACATCAAAACTGAACTCACAAATCAGTCAACGGTCACTTAGCACTTATTACTAGCCGGACTCTGTATATAGTGCTTTGCAGGCACAAGCTCTTATACTTTTTAAAGCTGTAAGTCTTTTTATCTATCAGTTTTATTGAGATACAATTGACAGACAACACTGTATAAGTGCACAGCATAGTGACTTGATCTACATATATTGTGAAATGATTAGCCCAAGTTTAGTTATTCATCACCTCACAGAAACCTAAAAAGGGGGGAAATGGCTTTTTCCTTGTAATGAAAACTTTCAAGATTTCCTCTCTAAGCAACTCTCAAGAATGTACACAGCAGTGTTTAGTCATCACATTGTACATTACATCCCCATTCTTCAAGATAGCTACTGCTATTGTCCCCATTTTACAGACGAGGAAACAGAGACTCTTAAGGTTAAGCGACTTGCTACAAGTCCACCATTAGCAGGTGGCAGAGTCAGGATTTGGAGGTTTGACTTAAAGACCATACTCTTCAGTACATAAAACGCAGGGCATGCATGTAAAGTTATCATAGAACACGCGCTGAGTCATTCTGGTGCGTCTGTTCAAGGAAGAGCTGCTTTAGCATTCAATCAGCACTGCCTTAATTTTCTTTCTCCCAAAGTGAAAATCTATGCCTGGGAATAAGGGGAAAGATAGCAATGAGACAAGAGACCATGTCCCTAGTTTCAAGTTCTTTTTCCTCACACTGGCTCTCCATGCCTCACTGATGTCATAGTCTGGAAGGCAGGTCTGTGATCAGGAAGGCCAATGAGAACATGTGCCCCTGACAAATCTTGGGTCCCTTTCACAGTTACCCAAGGACAACTGAAATTTCTTTTCACTTCCCTGCCTGTTCAGGGCAAGCATGTCCACTTCAGTAGTTATGACCATCAGCTGGCCTGATTCACAAGCAGTTCCTAATTAAGTAAGACTATTGAATGCTGTGAGATATGGAATCTCTTGCTGCTAAATTGCACACAGGCTGAAAGCAATGAGGATCTGTTTAGATATGCTGCAGCGCTTTATATTCGGGGACCAGCAGTTACGAAACTCTGAAACCAATCATCATTAGGACAACCCTGTCTTGGCTGCCAGAGAATAAAGGTCCCTACACAGAGCTACCTGCTCGGACTAATGGTCAAGAGGCTGATGAGGCGTTAATGAGACCATGAATCAAAATTTACCAAACAAACAATGCTCCCAAAGGCCCTGGCTTCTAGTTATTTCTGTTTCACTTTATCCTCAAACGAACTATGGAACAAGATGACTGCTTTTGGATGTCTTCATTAGCGGCCTATCCTCGAATGGTTCTTCCAAGCAAATATCCCAAACTCATTTCTTTGTAGGGAAAAGAAAGAGGGTCAAAGGATTAGATCATATAATATAAAATCCAGGGGTGCCGAGGTGGCTCAGTCAGTTGAGTGGCTGACTCGTGATTGTGGCTCAGGTTGTGATCTTGGGGTTGTGAGATCCAGCCCCGCATCAGGCTCTGAAGTCTGCTTGTCTCTCTCCCTCTGCTCCTCCTCCTACTCTCTCTTCCTTACTGTCTCTCAAATAAATAAATAAAATCTTAAAAAAAAAAAAAAAGGAATATAAAATCCAGGCACTGACAAAAGTCAACCACATGAGTTGCTTTACATTAAATATATTTGTTCCCATGGTTCTTTCTCCAGGAAAATTAATCATATGTTATGGAGAAGTACCATCTACTGAGCACTTATTATGGACTAGGCATATACTGAGAGTTTTGCATACACTGGCTGACAGAGTTATGCAACCTGAGGTAATGAGCAAGCCTGCTGTACCAGGTCATTTCCTTGTTCTGTGTTCTCACAGGACCAAGTACCCCCCTATCATTAAGCTTTTCCCAAAGTCATTTGTGTGGCTAATACCTCTGTCTTGGATTGACTATAAGCTCCACTAAAGCAAGGACTAGGTCTACTTTTGTTCCTCATTATAACCCCAGCTACTAACACAGCACATGACATATAATAGATGCTCAACAAACATTTGACAAATAAATGCAGGCAGCATGTACAGGTGCAGACATATCCCGGGTGGATATAACCAATAAATAGCAGTCAGGATTTGAACTCAGACTCCAGTGCCTGAGTTCCTAATCTGCAGCACCTGTTCTCTCTCTGGGCTGAGTGGTCTTCTGCGTCAGAACACATCAAACAGGAACAAACGAGCAATTATATGGGCACCTGGGTGGCTTAGTGGTTGTACATCTGCTTTTGGCTCAGGTCATGATCCCGGAGTACTGGGATCAAGTCTTGTATTGGCCTCTCCGCAGGGAGCCTGCTTCTCCCACTGCCTCTGTCTCTGCCTCTCTCTGTGCATCTCTCATGAATAAATAAATGAAATCTTTAAAAAAAAAAAAAAAAGAAAAAAAAGCAACTATAATTATCACCATATTCTTGTACAGACATTAAAAAGCCAAAGGGGATCCTCTATGGCTATTGAGGTATACTAAAGACTCGTTACAGAATAAACACTGGTGGACACAAAAGTACATTAAAGAAATTCTAAGAATACATGGAAATCATGCCCCATCTTTCCTCATGGTCTCTCTCCATTTCCTATTTATATTGTTTCAGGCTTATTATTATTATTATAGCAACATTTAAAATCCAAATGATGCTGGTCAGCAGAACATACAGAATTCTCAGTCCTCCCAGAAACCTAGCAACAAGTGTTTTCCAATCTGGCTCACAGGAGTAAAAGAAGAAAATAAATGTGCGCCCCTGAGCCACTGCCTGCAACACAAAAGAAGGCTATTATTGTTAAAAACATTAATTCTTATTGATATTTGTCCCACTGTGATTACTGGCAGCTAGAAGACAGCTTTGGGGTCAGTGAGACCTGGATTCTAATTCCAGCTCAGCCACTTGTTTCTGTGAGGCACCGGCCAAGTTATGTAACCTCAGCATATTTCCTCAGCCATAAAATACGGATAATAAGACTACCTATTTCACAGTAAGTGCACAGCACAGAGGGGGGAAAAATCCAGCAATGATGCCTAATTTTATCATCTTCCTCATCACCATTATTTAGTTAGCTCTAAGTAGAAAGGGTCTTGCCTTGAAACCTGATAGGATGACAGAAAGGAAGGGAAATGAACACATTCCAGAGATATTCAGAAGATAAAATAGAATAACTTGCTGATAGAATGGTGAGGGAGGTGGGGGTGGGGAGAGAGGTAGGACATGCATGGTGAGGGCAAGACAGATGCTCCAAATGACTCCTAGGTCTGCGGTATGTGTAAGCAGATGGATGGAGGTGCCATTTATTCATCTAGGAATTCATTCTTCAAAATACTTTGAGACAGCTGCTAGTAGATGAAGGCATAACCATCTGTGAATGCACTGTGGCTTGTGGGAAAGAATAGAGCCTGGGAAGAAGAGGGCCTGGGAACACTAAGTAAAGAGAAAGAAAATTCATTGTTAATATGAGAAATGCATGAATGGAGCAATCACAGAATTCTACAACCCAAGAGCCAGGCATTTTCCTCCAGAACCAAGAATACTTCCAAAACAGCCAAATGACCCTGTACATCAAACCAATTTACAGACACTTTAGAATTCTATCAGCTGCACAAAATCAGTTGTGTAATATTGTTAACTCCCTTCTCCCAAACCCCACCTAAAAATGCTAACACAATTAAAGGGGATGATTAAAAGCAATCCTGGAATTTCCTCACAGAAACATTTACAACATGAAAAAGGCCCATTAATTTTTCTAGTGTTCCTCAAACATTTTGGAAGTCTCCGAAATATCAAAAGAGAATGGCCCTAGGGTCCTGGCAGGGTGCAATCTTAAGCTGACCTCTGCAAATGAAAACAATTTATGAAGCCTACTCTAGTACTTTCAAAATGCATGCAAGTTTTGCATGCGACTGCATAATATAATTGGGTTGCTTTTAATACATATATGCACTTTTAATTCCCCAACTATTGAATCAAAAGTGATGTGCTATGAATGTGCCTCAATTAGCCCATGACTTTGGGGATGCCCTTGTCCAGAGCTTTCCACGCAGTGTGGAACTCATTATCTAAGTTGAGAACCATGAAATTAATCTGAAATGGACTAGGGAGGTTTTTCCTTGGAGCAGGGACTAGAGTCATGACCTCTGGAAGTCACTCTTCATTCCTCCAAATCTTTTAATATATATTAATAATAATATTAATATTAAAAATCACACTGAGTGGTTTTTAAATTCATTTTGCAGGACAAGTAGATACTACGGTACATGGTAGGGACATAGGTACTATGGGGAGGAGGATACTGAGACACTCAGAGAGGTGAAGTACATTTCCAAAAGGTCAATAGCCCACGACTGCTGGAACCCTAATCTGAGCCTAGATAGCCCCTGTTCATGAAAACTACTAATACTTCCTCTACTGTACCTTAGCAGCACACTCCTATTGCTATTCTCACTGATGGCTCATATTTGATGGTAATAAAGAATAAAAACTAAATGGCATGCTTCAAAAGTAAGAAAAAAAGCTTTATCTTCCCAAAACATAATTTTATTTAACTGAAAAAATATCAGTGTGCAAATTGGACATTTTTGGTACATAAAGTCAAGTGTTACTAATTAAGTAAATGAGTGATGAATCATGGTATCAACACTAGTCATTAAACAAAATTGCATTTAAATTAGATTTACCAGATAGTTTACAGTACAAAAAATATAATGAGCCAACTTTAAAGAAAGCTTCCAATCATTTTACTCTTAACAATGGGTTCTCTTGTACTATTTTAAAAGATGAATACAAACAGAAAATGGGGGAGTAAAGTTTGTGATGCTTTCTGCCCCCCTCAACATTTCTACAGAGTAGCAACATCTTTTAAGCAACATGACACATGATTTAATTCACCCAAGAGAGATCACTTTGCTTGAGGGGCGGGTGCCTTCTGTTTAAATTCAGTTTACTCAATCAAATGTACCACAGAATGGAAAATGGGGTAGATTCATTCCTGTCCTGAAATTCTTCCTATATTAACTAAAATCACCTGACTTTTGTAGCAAATGAGCCATGAGATACAATGCCAGAAATTGATTTAGAAGAGTGAGTACATAGTCTGAAAAAGAGTGTCTGTATATTTTGTAATATAAAAAGTCCCTGGACAGCTCTGGATGTCACAGGGAGATATAAGAGGGCATAAGGATGTAAATGTGGACATATAAAACCATACAAAAAGACTGAATACATTGTCACTAAAATAGACATTTATTCTTCTACAGACATACACACTGACATAGTTTTATCTGATGGGAGGTTATGAGGTTGTGATCTCGATGAAATGTCATCTCCTGTGAGCTTATGTCCTTGACCTAGCTGGGTAGGCCCTCACTCTCCAGTACAGCTCCCTATGACTGCCTGCCTAGCACTTTTCAAAATCTCTAATCACTTCCCCTTCGTTCTCCCACTAATTGTGTAGCACTCCTTTGTCTATCAGGTTCTTTGCAGGATCACCAGTGCCTAACTTGGTGCCTGGCAGCAGTTAGGAGATTCTAAAATATATTTGCTGAAAGAATGAACAAAGCTGTGAAGGGCCAACAGGATACAGCACTCCTTTGAGTTCATTTTTACAAATCAGATTTGATTTCATTTCCTTAAATACTTTTATTTACTGGCATTTTCTGAAATTACTCTGGGTTCTCATTAGTCAGGAGAAACTGATTCTATCTTCAGAGAGGAAGAGGAAAAAACTTTTAGGCACTTGTTCCAAAGGTCTTTCCAAATGATGTTGTAGTATAATTTGGCTTGAAAGCAAGGTCCAACATTTTATTACCTCCAAATTTATTCAGAAAAGCTGAAGGCCCGTGATAAGGCTCATTAAGTCGCTGAAAGACCTATCTTCACATGCCTTTCACACAAAAGGTCTCAACTTAATGCTAGGTAATTACCGTTCATTTTCCCCTGGTTATTTCTATTTCCTGAAGATTCCCAGGGAAGTTGGCCTCACTGGACACTCCCAGTCTGAGATGTGAGAACCGTAAGAAAGACCCATGCTTACTGGAGGATGTTTTTCGAGCTGCAACTAAGGAAAGACGATTCTGACTCTAGGGCTTAGAATTTAAACTTAGATCATCTACTAGTCACCCTCTTTCCAGAATCAAAGTCAAGAGAGATAAGTTCATGGCAGCTGTTTACATGTGAAATAGATCACTTTTCACCGCACCTGTTCCAAGCCTAGATGACTTTGGCTCAACCCTCAACTACATCACTTTCCAGTTGGTGACTCTGGGTCAGTGACTGATATTCACTGCATGTCCATTTCCTCATTCATAAAACAGGGCTCATGGCACTTACTATAGGATCGTTAGAATTAAACGTAAAGCACAGGGAATTATATCTGGTACATGTTAACTGTTCAATAATGTTATTTACTTATTAATATTAATTAGTGTCATCACCACCATCATCTCTGATATCCCATTTACAAGCAGGAAGTATCCCTGTTATTTATGATAAATTTGATCCTAGTCCCAACGGATCCATCAATGCTACTAGAAGAAAATTTCACTAACTGTAAAACAGCACAACAGAGGGTAAAGGCTGACCAGGGAAAACCCCTGCTGGGTATCTTCATTTCCGTTCGCAGAGCAGAGTGGTATGTAGCCCCCTCAGGACTTACGGAAGTCACCAGCCCCAAATCTACACCTATTTTTATTTTCAATCAGCTGAGGACTACAATTCATCTGTCTCCACTGCATTGGTCCTGCCAGCAGCCTTCTCTCCCAATGGGCTCTCCTCACTCCAGCGGTGTCCATGGATGATGAGCCACGTCACTCATAACTAGCTTCTTACGGACCATATCCAAGGCCCAGTAGACTTCTGGAAAGAGCAATAAGTAGATATCAAGTGAGCTTTCAGTAAATGTTGGTTATTGTGATTGTTGTTGTTCTTGCCAAGAAAGGCAACCCATTTCCCAAAATACTTTTACTCCTGCCTATAGCTCCACAAAGATTTTCTGATTAGATTTGGTGCTTTGGTCCTTTTTTACTTGAAGTACAACGGTGACAAATAGACTGGATTCAGGGAACCTTGGACTTGAATCCCTACTCAGCCTCCTTTTTTCACTGGTTATTCTACTTATGTATAAAGCTGAAGAAAGAAGCTCATGGGTTCTCTGTGTTAGACAAATGAAAATCAGTGGAAACAATAAAATAATCTTCTACTTAGAGGAGAAAACAGGTCTCTCCATTTGTTTTCCAAAATCTCCAGGCTACTGAATTTGTCCTGGCCTCCGCTCCTCCCGTCTTCAAACCTCTGCACCTCTTTCCCCTGCTCCTTGATGCTTTGGGCTATGAGAACACGAACAGCTCTCTGGCACAAACATCTTCAGAGTTCTGCCACAAACACAGATTCCTGCAAAAACCACACGTAAACTGACCGGTGAGGAGAAGCTAAGCAAAATTGATTTCGTATATGGCCCCTAAGCTACAAGAGATAAGTATAGCAACTAAGAACATGAGCCCTAAACTCAGGTGACCTAGGTTCAAATCTTGGCTCTGCCACCCAGGGCATGTCCCTTAATACTCAAAGACTTAGTTCATTATCTAGAAATAAGGCTGATAATAATATCAACTTCAAGGGACTGCTTTAATGATTAAATGAGATTATTGTGTGTCACTCTGTAAAACTCTTTGTATGGTGTCATGTATGTAGGTGATATTCAATAAACATTATTATGTTTAGATGTGTCCTGAGCATGTGGATTCCAGAAGTCTGTTTATATTAGAGGGTCATTATGGAAAGGCATTGTAGACTAAGTCCTCCAGTGGAGCAACCATTACCATATTTGAACCCAGAGCTTTAACCTCAAAGGGCTACAGAGATGTGGTCATTCAATAGCAAATCAAGACTCAAGTTGGAGCCAATCTGCTAAAACATCAAGAGACCTTTCACATTTTCAGAGATGTTTCCAGAAATCACCAGCCACTACGTCCTCGGGATTCATTCTCCAAAAGTGGCAGTTTTTAAAGAATTTTTAAAATCATAAGATGTTAAAATGAAACTTGCTAAGAAGATAACCAGAATGTATTGGAAGAAGCAGGAACAGATGGTTGGCATGGAGTAGGGTCTTCTTGACCTAACTCTTTCTATCCCATCCTGTACGCTATGCTTTTTTTCCTAATGTAGAATGTGGATACTCTTAAGTCTAGAGAAAGAAAAAATATGTGAATCACATAGTATCAATAGGATCTAGTTTCTTCCTAAGCCACCAGACCATTCTTGCCAGGTTAACAATTCAGAGAGTGGAAAACTACAGGAACAGAAAAGTTAGCACAGCAAGGTTTAAGAGAGAGCATCACACCACTGAAAAAGAGAGATAAGTTGTATTTTCTCCTACACAACAGGTAACACAGTACACAGATATATCAAGTCTGCACTGGAGATGGTTACTGGAATATGTTTTAGGATCAGAATTTTACACTTGAAAACCCTATGTCTTAGGATCCTATATTTTGGATCCTATGTTTTAGGGTCAGAATTTTACATTTAAAAATCTACTGGCACAGCACTGGCCTATAGATCTGAATGGGTTCAGCATCTAGAAGAGGCCAAAATTCCCTGTGGTCCAGGACTTTCCATCACACAGACCAGGTAGAGGCTTTCTTTGAATGCTCCATCTCTCTTCAACCTCCACCCTCCCTATTTAACAGGGAGCAGTTAGTACACATACACGGTAGTGCGGTGTAAATGTTTAATAGCTAGCTGGGGGTAAAGGAGATGATCTTATTGTAGTGTTTGCCACCATGGCAACACTTCCACCATAGCTTGTTTCAAACTAACACTGATAGCACTGAACAAGGAGTTGAGAAGAGATGCAGTATAATCTGCTCTCACAAATAGGTACAAGTTGACTCCAGCAATGCCTAAACTGTGTTTTAAGGGGATGAAAACCTCACTGACAAATATTTTTTTCAGATCCATGTGGTTGATGTAAAAGCAGTTTTCATATGGCTAATTGTGAGAGTTCAAGTATCACTTCCTTGAAGTACTAGAAACAAATATCATTCCTAATCCACTTTCTATCTGAATGAAATGCTAACTCTTATCATCCATCTGTGCAGTTCCTCTTGTAGTAAATGTAGTTTTTTTAAACTTTCTTTTCTCTTTTCAGTTCTACATCTGCTAGTGTTTTCCATTTGCCAGCTCCCAACATGTCCCCAATTACTTCTTTTTTATTTTATAGCCGACATGCTGATGTTTCATCAGTTACGACTGCTGAGTTCCACTGAGCATTAACAGTCTGCAGTGCCTCCAGGAGGGTACATAATTCACTAAGTACACCAAACCATTTTTTCTCCAAAGAATATTGTTTAATATAAATACATAAATACAGTGTGAGGTTAACGTAGTACAGAAGAAAGGTTTTTCCCTTGGAATCATCAAAAAAAAGTGAAAAAAACAAAACAAAAACCACGATTCGTGAAAGGCTAGTTTATACACAGGAACAAGAAATCACTTGCATTTAAGAAGTATGATTTCAATTGCCTTTTTTATCCTAACTGAACAAAAGGCAAAAAATTAATATAATTGAATACATGAACAAGTTGGTATTTTAACCTATTCAGTCAAAATATTTTTACTGCATGGAAAGGAAGCTAAAGTTCATAAGGCATATGAAAACTTGAAAACAGGATACAATAGATCTCCAAAATTATTGCTAAAATGATTTTGGCTAACAAAAGCAAAGTAAAAGGAAGAATCAAGAAAAAAAATTGTGTTTGTTTTCAATTCTATTTTTTCTTATAAATATATAATCATACTCTATAAAAATTCCTGAATAACCTAAATGGACGAACAACAAATTTCCAAGCAGGTAGGAGGAACTCAGAAGTAAATGCCCTTAAAACACCAAAATTCAAACCACTCAAATCTAGTGGTGACTTAAAAGTGGGTACTGTTTCCCAAACTTTTATCAGATCAGTTTTTTTTTTTATCAGTTGTATAAAAATCGGCAAATAACTATATTTTCGTCAAGATGTGAAAAATGAAACAATGAGGTTTAAACTGTTTAAAACAATGTAGTCACATGTTCCACTGTAGCCCAGAGTTCTATGTGAGGAGGGAGGATGATAGAACAATCAGGATTTTCTGCTGTGTGTGGTGGGGAAACGGGAAAATGGATGGGAGGAAGGATAATCTTCGAGGGACATTTTTTAAAACAACAGCAATATTTGATATTTATGCAATATCATTCAATGGGGTAAATCCCTAACATATGTGATCTTCTCAAGTCCCCGCAACCCTATGAAGTATTACTGATCCCATTTTACAGATGAAGTAACTAGACAGAGAGTCCCCACCCCAAGCAAGAATTCCATGACCAAGATCCAAGCTCAGCCATGTCTCACCTCTGGTAGGGGTAGACCTGGGGGCAGGGCACACAGGCTTGGAGGCACCAGCCACTGACTTTCATATTGCAACCTCTAATTTTCAATCACAGTCTTAGCAAACACCACCTCATTACCTCTAAAAATCTTAAAATAAAAAAATAAAAGATGCTACTCCCGCAGGATAGGCTCTAAGGCCAAACTGCTGCTCCCCCACTTTTACTTCACACCAGCTATTCATCTGCTGCAACGCCACAGTGAGTAAGTGGCAGAGTTAAAATTCAGATCCAATTATGTCTGACTCCAGAGGAGCAAAAATTTTAACATTCTAGGCCAACTGTATTTTGCTTCCGACAAGAGAAACAATAGTAGTGATTATATCAAGCTCTCAAATCTATGTATGTACTCAGAAAAAAATAAAAATAAAAATAAGTCATTATCTCCAGTTCCTCCTATGCCTACCCTGTGGTTTTCAGCAACTATAACTATCTGCAGAATTCCTTGCAGATGGCCTTTTCTCCAAGATCAGAAGTCTTCCTGGCTCTTGCCTCAGAATAAGTTTCCCCATTTTGGGTAGAGACATGCCAGACTCATCCTCTAACCCAGTTATTCTCAAAGTGCGGCCTCCAGAATAGCAGCATCAGCATCACTGGGGAATTTGTCAGAAATGCAAATGCTCAGGCCCTACCCCATACCTACTGAATCAGAAATTCTGGGGATGAGGCCAGACCTGTATTGTAACAAACCTACCAGGTCATTCTGATACCAATCAAGTTTGAAAACCACAGTGGCTTGAGAAATCTGTGTAAAAGTTTCCCTGGACCTGTGGGAGTAGCAGCCTAGCAGTCCTGCCTTCATCCCTTGTTCATAGCTAAGCTTACAAAGCAGGGATAGACAAGTGTTCTGCAGGGAGGCCTTCCGCTCTCAATCCCAGACTAAATCAGGCACCCGTTCTCTGCGCTCCCATCACAAGTGTAGCACTGCATAATTAGACATTCATTCATGTTGAATGTCACCCCCTCCCCCCCAACCAAACAGTGAGCTCCAGAAGGCCTATTGTAACTCCAGGGCACAGCCTAGGGTTTGGCATATAGTAAACCTTCAATAAGTATTTTATGAATCAGTAAATCTTTAAAGTTCATAATGCTCAAAGAGCTTCTACGACATATATAAGTCCCACAGCTACATTTTCACACATTGTTCAGTCAAATATTTATCAAGCATCTCATTTGGTCAGATACCATTCTAGGCGCTAGGATCCAGCAGTGAATGAGACAGAAAACCAAAACCAAAACAAAAAACTTATCTTCCTGCCTTCTGGGTCTTATTTCTAGTTGGTAGAGACAGAAAATAAAAAAAATAAACAAACTGGTAAAACCCAGTGCCATGTTAGATGGTGATCAATGCTATAGGAAGGGAGCCAGGGAGTCCCGGGGTGGGTAGGGAGAGAGGCTGCAGCTTGAATGGGATGGCCAGAGTAGATCCTGGAAGAGTCTTTAAGTAAAGATCTCAAGAAAGTGAAGAAATAAGCTCTATCCTACAAGTACCTCAGAACACACATAATGAGCTGAAGGAACACGGGGACAAAGTACCCCCTCAAGAGGCTGGAAGAACAGCAGAGAGCATGGGATGGAGTGACCAAGGAGAAAATAGGAGATGAGGCCAGAGAACCACAATGGGGTGGAGGCAGGCAGATGATGTAGGACCTTGCAGGCCACTATTATGACTGTGGTCTCTTCTCTGAGGGGAATGAGAAGTTTGTGAGCAGAGGAGTGATCTTGTCCCCTGTGTAATAACAGAATCCATTTGGCCTCTGTGTTGAGAGCCAACTGAAAGAAGTGAGGAAAGAAGCAAGAGAAGACCAGTGAGGGGACTGCCACCATAATCCAAACAAGAGGTGCTGGCAGCTTGGCCCCAGGTCATAGCACTGGAATGCAAGGAGCAGGTGGATGCTGGGTTAAAGCCCGGACACTCCCATGGCTGCCAATAGTTTTTTCTGCCACTTAACTGTTCCACATGATACAATCAAACTCTCAGGAAAAAAATGTATTATATAAGAGACTTGTATAGATGAGATGAGCATCTTGAATTCTTAAATAGCAAAGAAAATATAAAGTTAGCAAGTGGAATGCCAGGAAGACATACCTGGAATAATCACATGCAAGGGATTGGTAACCTAAAAGGGTGAGGAGAGAATAGAGCCCCCTGACAGTTGTACCTCTCACAATTAAATATTAAGCTTTCTTAAGGATACCTCTTTATATTTACCACCTTGCTCTACACATAGAAGATACTCTTAATGCCCATAGGTTGTTGATTTTAAAAGAGGTTTTGGTAACAAGAAATATAAAAAATGGATTAAAAGTACAACATAAAGACTGTATGACCACATACTATACTTTAAGTTCACTTATTCAGGTATTTTCCTTTTCTTTTTCTTGTTTTAAAGATTTTATTGGGCAGCCCGGGTGGCTCAGTGGTTTAGCGCCAACTTCGGCCCAGGGCGTGATCCTGGAGACCAGGGATTGAGTTCCATGTCAGGCTTCCTGCGTGGAGCCTGCTTCTCCCTCTGCCTCTCTCTTTCTCTCTCTGTCTCTCTCTCATAAATGAATGAATGAATGAATGAATGAATAAATAAATAAATAAAATCTTTAAAAAAAAATTCCTCTCCCTCCCTCTCCATCCCCCTTGTCCTCTTCCCCTGTGCAACCCCTAACCCCGGTCCCTTGCACATGTTCTCTCTCTCTTAAATAAATGAATAAAATCTAAAAAAAAATTTTTTTAAAGATTTTATTCATTCATTTGGCAGAGAGAGAGAGAGAGAGAGAGAGAGAGAAAGAGTACAAGCAGGGGGAATAGCAGAGGGAGATGGAGAAGCAGGCTCCCCACTGAGCAGAGAGCTCAACTCAGGGCTCCATCCCAGAACCGGAAGATCATGACCTGAGCTGAAGGCAGATGCTTAACCAACTAAGCCACCCAGGTGCCCCCATTCAGGTATTTTCTGAACACTTCTTAGGGAGAAGGTGCTAAACCAGAAGTTACAGATTCACAAAGGTTCATACTGTTAATTTTTTAAACCTGAAGAGTAACCAAAAAATTTTAATGCAAGGACATCATGAACAAAATAGGTCATAATTAGAAAAGAAAAATGAATAAATGCCACTGACAAATAAAGACCATGTAAGACCTATTCGTTTAATATAAGATTCACAGAGGACAGTGGAAAGCCAGGGAATAAATGGAAAACCTACAATTTTGAAGTGAAATAGTCATGGTTCTCATTCTAGTTCTGCCAATTACTTGCTGGGTGACTGAGCACATTACTTCACATTCTTGATCCTCTATTTCTCCAATTATAATAACAGATAAAAGTAAATATTTCTTAAACTTGTCAGGAGGATTAAATCCCATAATTCTAGGCAGAGAGTAGGTAGGCAATACAGGTTAGCATTCTTCCCAAATTTCTTCTTAGTATAACCTGCAATGACTTAAAAGTGGGAATATCCCCAGAACTGAAATATGCTTTCCATGATTTCATGACTTACATGTGCCTTGTGAGTCTGTCCCATTCACATAGGTCATAGGCGGGCCTGTCCTCATGAGGTGCTCTCTTCATGTGCCAAACATGATAATTCCCAAAACAACAGCAGTCACTTGAGGCTTCTTTAGTTTGTTGATTTCAAACCCCTGCACTACTGGGATTTCGACTGATGTTTTAAGTCTGAACAGAATAATAAACTCTGCAGGCTCTCAAAAGAGAAACACTTATCTTGTGAAAAAAAAAAAAAAAACTAGTTGGGTTTTTCTTGTTTGTTTGTTTAATTGTCGGGTATTTATTCTGAGGGATTCAAGGCTATCTCCTACCTGTTTTTTCTTCTTCTCCAATGCTCAACTTGAACATCAATCAAAAGGTTTGCCAGCATTTACAAGTACAGGCTCTAAACACGCTTTCTACATGAAATCTGTTCCTACCTAGGAAGAGTGCTGTGCTCCAAAAACTGTGACTTACAGAAATTCAAAGGTGCAAATGCCAGGTCTAGTGAGCCATTGCTGAATTATATATGTCGCATCATACAAGCTGATCTGTGATTCCCTCAAAGCTTCACAGCCCTTGATAATTGTGAATAAATAACATCCTTAAATCCAAAAAGACTAGAACATCCTATACTCAGAGTATGGATCTTGGAAAGCATCTGCCTACTTTGTATTTCCTAGAAATGTTCTTTGTGTTCATCTACAACGTGGGGGTTCCAATCTAAAACACAGAAAGGCAAACGTTCAAGCCACATGGTCCCTGAGTATGAGACTGCCAATATTGAAATCATTGTATTTGTTCACATTGAGAAGATTAGAAGGTGACTTGGGGCATCTAAACAGAAACATGGGGGGATCCCTGGGTGGCGCAGCGGTTTGGCGCCTGCCTTTGGCCCAGGGCGCGATCCTGGAGACCCGGGATCGAATCCCACATCGGGCTCCCGGTGCATGGAGCCTGCTTCTCCCTCTGCCTGTGTCTCTGCCTCTCTCTCTCTCACTGTGTGCCTATCATAAATAAATTAAAAAAAAAATTAAAAAAAAAAATTAAAAAATAAAAAAATAAACAGAAACATGTTCTTTTCCAGCCTGGTCTTTGTTCTGGATCTGTGGAACCTGAAATAATGGGAATGTGTGACAGCACATGCAACTGCTTGGTGACAGATTGCATGGAGATGAAGGACCTCAAATATATGAAGATTTCAGAGCACGTTTTAGCTCAGGAGTGAATGAGCCGGACTCCTCCAAGGAACTAGTTCCACTCTGGAGATGAAGCTCAAGGGGAAAGCTAAATTCACTTTTTTACACCACAGGGATCAATTTAGTTAATAACCATTCTGCTGGGTTTGTGAACACCTGGACAAAAAAAAAAAAAAAATCCAAAAACAAAATCTTTGAAGCTTAGGGAACCTGCATAGAATCAGGAGGGAAAAAGACTTGAACTTTGGATATCACAGCTACTGCATGCCACCTCCCTCCATTCATCAAGATGCTGCAAAAGTAATTAGGGTAATAAATATGAAAAATGTTATACTTTTTAGGACACTAGTGTTTTAGATGTTCAGTAAATGATATCTTGCTTCTGAATTTCCTTAGCAGCCTCACATTCTTAATCATGCACTTATGTATTTAATCATCCAGAAAAATCTTATATCTTTTCTTTTCCTGATTGCACGGTAATGCTTGCCTATTATAAAATATTCAAATGAAATAATATTACATAAAGAATAGAGTTTCTGGAAATCCCAGAAACATGTATATTTGTTAATCATTACATTCTAGGCTCCATATTGTTGGTGCATTGGAGTTGTCAAACCTCATCAGACAACTCCTCCTGTCTTAAAAGAAGAAATAAAAAAAGTCTAGTAAAAGAGATGGTAACTATAAAACATAACCAAAATATGAAGTAATGCAAGCCATAAGAAAGAAACAAGGAAATGCTACAGAAGTCAGAGAAGGAAGAAATTACTGCTAGCAAAGTATGGCCAAGGAAAGCTTCCTCTTCCTTTGCAGATAATGATCTCTGGTTTCCACCATTCCCTGTAACTCCATGTGTCACATTACTCAGGAGTCCTGCTACTCTGCACTAGACTTCCTAAACTAACATCTAAGAGCTTTCATCTAAAATTCTGAATTCCACTTTCTGACCACTTCCCCAAAGATTCAGCAATTCTGAATTCACAGCATACCACCAAATAAGGCAAACATGAAGGAAAGAAATCACTTGATCATTTACCACTTCTCATTATCATTGTTCACAGGAATCAGGGAACATAAAAACAGTAAGACTAGAAAAGGAGAAATGTCAAGGTGTCAAGTTTCCTCACACCCCTTTCCAAAAAAAAAAAAAGACAAAATAAAGAAGGCCTAAGTTAGGAAGATGGGTAAGAGATAGAAACATGGGAGCACTCCACACACATTTCACACTTGATACACAAGAGCTAGGTAGAGCTGGAAAGATGCAGGATAAAAGCAAGCTTGAAATACATAAACACTGTGGTGATGGAAAAAATCCAAATTTATGATTAGATCTAGGGAGGGAGATAGCAGAGTATGAAGAAAAGAATCAGGAGACCAAAAGTCACAGAAAGCTCTGTCTCTAATAAGCTGGGATATCGAGAATGAAATCCTTAACCTGGACATGATGATTCTCATCATTAAAATTAGTGATGCTAGAAAAATAATAATAATAAATAAAATAAAATTAGTGATGCTGATGCTGTATGTATTCAAATGAGATAGTATATTTGAAAGCATTTTACAAAAAATCATATAAAGCATTTTGCACAAAACACTGGGTTTAGATAGTTGGCCTAAGTTCCAATGAAGATCTGTAAATTCAAGACATACATCTGAATTCTCCAAAAGACCAGTCCCAAATTGCTACTTCCACTGACATTTAGAAGTGCAAAGGACTTACATGACTCAGTAAATAAAGACAATACCTCCTTAAGGACTAGGACCATGTCACACCCCCTGTGTTCCCGTAGCATCTACATAGCACCCAGCACAGAGTAACTCCTCAATACTCTGGAAAGCTGAACCAATCTTCCTCCTATTCTACATTCCTGTCCCTTAGCAACAACTAATTGTCTGCTGCACTGTTAGTGGACATCAGTAAGTTGCCATCTCAGAGACAAAGTCAAATGGGCAGAAGGGCATTCCTATAGCATCCATCTTTGGTTGTCATTTACACACTTCCCTTTCTGGGCACACTCAACTGAAGGTAATAAGCAGTCTGTCTGGGCTGAAAGCCTCCCTGACACTGGCATAGCTTACCACTCACAGCCTTGTTCAGGAGAGGACGGCATGTGTGGGTACAGGACCTGAGAGGTGGCCCAGGCACCGAGCAGTCTTGGCAAACATGGATAGCAACAGCCCACTCTTGGCCCTCAGCCACTGCCATTTGCCTGTCATTTGTAAAAACACAGAACAGAACACATGCCTGCTCTACCATGCACTTGCTTCACAGCAACATCCTGACAATTTTGAAATATAAAACAGATTTCTTTGTTAAATGGATATAAGCCAGACCTGAAAAGAAATTCTTTATAGGTCATTGGTATAATATTGGAAAGGAGCTTTATACAACTGAGTCTGCTTTTCTTGGGATCTGAGCAGGACTAGCAGGAAGACTGGCCAGCAGCTGCCCAGGATGCCAATCAGGAAGAGGTACTAAAGGGGACGCCTGGGTGGCTCAGCGGTTTAGCACTACCTTCAGGGGTGATCCTGGAGACCTGAGATTGAGTCTCAGTGGTTGGGCTCCCTGCATGGAGCCTGCTTTTCCCTCTGCCTGTGTCTCTGCCTCTGTGTGTGTGTGTGTGTGTGTGTGTGTGTGTGTGTGTGTGTGTCTCATGAGTAAATAAATAAAATCTTAAAAAAAAAAAAGAGGTACTGAAGTATCTCTAGAAAAATAACACAGTGAAGAAAACAGCATTCGTCAGGACTTTCTTCAAGGAGGAAATTGTGTTTAATTGTAACAAATACTTTGATGAGACAATTAAGACAGGAGGAGAAGTAGAATGCTCTAGAACAAAACAAGGTCAACAAAATGCTTTTATGTAGGGTAGAATCAACCACCAAAGTTGATTGAGGTGAATTGGGTAAGGAGACCAGGATGCTGCAATCTGTCATCATCCTTTTGAGTAGCATTGCTCAAATCTGGCATTTCATTTGATTGCTGAAGAGACACCAAAAATTGGTCTGCTTGGGCAACCTACATGTCTTGATCAAGCCCTGCTTGAGGTTAGAAAAGGTCTGGCTTTTTCTTTCAGCTCTCCTCCCATTCCCCAAAGTCCCTGCCTCCTCTATACCATGGACACATGTACAATTCAATTACACGTATTTATTGAACAGCTGGGAAGAGAGAGATGAGCATGGCACAATCCTGATCCCAGAGGAGCACATACTCTAAACAACTAAGTTAATATAAGGCAAACAGATGACAGCTCTGAAAGAGAAATGTCCAAGTACAAATATGGGGATATAGAAGGGGCCAAGGAAAGTCTCATGGAAGATGTGACATTTATGTAGGGTCTAAAGGGATCATAGGAGCTAACCGGGTGCAAGAGGATAGAGGAACTCAAAGCTGATAAATGAATGTATCAACACATGACAGCCTAAGAGAACATTGTGCTTTCAGCAATCTTCAGAGTCTATAGTGGCCACAAAAGCAGGCAATGTGCTATGGAATAGCAGGAGATGAGTCTAGAAACAAAGGTCAGAGCCAAAATTTGAAAAGTCTTTGGATGCCATGCCAAAGAGTTGGGATCCTACCATGGAAGCACTAGGGAGCTACCAGTGATTTTAAGCTAATATAGGAGAATATATGTGGTCAGACTTGTGTCCAGTAAAAGCATGCCAGTAGCAATGTGAAAATTAATGAATGGAAGTGGAGTGCCACAGTGAAGGTGAGAATTGCCATGGTCTAGGATGAGAATGGGAAATAGAACAATGGAGACATTTCACAGATACAGTCAATGGGACCTGGTGACTCTAGTGCACAGTGATAAAGAGGGAAGAGTTCCTCTCAATTAATTAATTCCTACTCATCCTTCAGATCACAGATCAAATGCCACTCTTCCCAAAGGAAGCTGTGCAAATCCTAGGAATAAATTAGGTCCTTTCATGACATACTCTCAAAGCACATTGGACTTTTCTTTCACAACAATTACTTCAGTTTGTAATGCTACGTTTGTGTAATAAATCAAATGAATATCTATATCTGCTATTACACTATGAGCCTCTTGAGGGTCTATTTTGTTTTCCGTGTATCTTGAGCAAATAGCAGAGTGTCTGACTCATAGTAGGTACTTAAAAATTATTTCTTTGACAGCAATGGTTGAAGGAAGGCAGTGAAGGATCATACAAAGGCTTATATACTGCAGTATACCAGCGACATGATAAGCCCATGAACTAAGGGTACAAAAAATGAGGAAAAAATGAAAATGGTGAGAAGAAAATGAATCCCAGCTTGAACATAGGGACTTAGAAATACCTGCAAGAATTCCAGATGGAGATTCTCAACAGCTTTCGACTCAGGAGAGTCAATCTGGAGATTACAGATTTAGGAGCTATCCACCAGGCTGAAGAAATAGTAGTAACCGATTTACTCAAGTTGACTATGCAACTCCAAAAAGAAGAGGCCCAAAGGTGGAACCCTTGAAAAAAGCCAAATGTAGAATCAGCTAAATGAGACAACAAAAATTCTTGGAAAGAAAAGTTTGAGAGCTGGGAGAGGACCAGGAGAGAGGTAGATTTCAAGAGACCAAGCAAGGCAGAGTTCAAGATAGAAAGGATGTTTGACAAGTTCCGATATTCCAAGGCATTAGGAGGTGGCTAGCAGGAGTAATAAAGAGGTGGGTTCTGTGATCAGGCAATGATGTCTCCTTCCAAGGCAAAAGACCCTTTTTTTTCTTTTTCTTTTTTTTTTTCTCCAATAGATTTATTTGAAAAGGAATGGATTTTGAGGAGAAAAAAACATGAGGTAGAGGTATGGAATAGAAAATAAATACAAATGTAAGCTGTTTTACTAATTGTTTTATAACCACAACAAATTCGTACAGAGAATGCCCTGTACAAAACAACACAATAAAGTTTCAAAGCTCGAGGTGTTCCCCCAGGCAGGGCTGAAGATTTCAGTCTCTGGTATTTGGAATTTAGGCTGCAGTCCTTAGTTTTGGATGGATCACTGGGTGTGTGACACACAGTCCATGCTTTCAACCAGATTTGAACAGAAGAATGGCCACTTGGCCCAGGTAGAAGTAGATGAAGTGTTTGGTTTCATGTGTCACATAACTACTGAAGTTCCTCCCCACAATGCAGTGCCAGGTGGGGTTGTACTTCTTGTGAAACTCCTTCTTAATATGGGCCGCAACATCCTTCTCTATGTTATATTTCTCCAATGCCTGAGTCACACACTCCACCGAGTCCTGTTGCATCTCCTCCGACATATCAGCGTTTTTATCACGGCCTTTTGGTTGCACATGGTTACCAAGGAGCAGGGGGCGGCCAACTGCAACGGTCTCCTGGGGGAGGGGCTGGCGATGCTCAAACCTGGCTGGAGCTACGGTCGCTAAAGAAAGCCTCCAAAGAAAGGCTAAAAGAACAATATAAGATGAGAACAACATGGGTGGAGAGAAGAAGACTGAAAAACATCCAAGAGAAAGGGATTAATTCATTCTCTTACTCATTTAATTAGCTCTTACTATGGGCCAAGCACTCTACATTAGAGGTGTAGCAGTAAAGAAATTATGATGGTCTGTGGGACAGAAGATTTAAGAGGGGACAGGATGAAGATCAAAGAGAAAGAGTCTGACCTTGAAAATCCATGAGATCTCTCCTCCTTCTGGGCTAGAAAGGAAAGAGAAATGATCCAAGCCTAACGATTACAGATTAAAGAAATACTATGGAGGCAGGAGACTTCAAGGCTGTATTGGGTTGAGTTTCCCTGAAGGCAGAACCTGAGATGAGAGCTTGGGTGCAGAAGTTTAATTAGAAGATGATTCCAGGAAGTAAGGATGAGGGAATACAGAAAGACAGGGAAGGATTAAAACCAATGGAAGGGTATGTTATCAAGTTTGCCACCGAGAGCAAGGGTTTTGATTGGCCAGGACCTCCTAAGAATGCATACAGAATTATGCACCTAAGAATGAAAGGATGGAGCATGTATTCACATGTTCAAATCCCAGGGATTGATGGGAGCCCCTGAGGGCAGTTACTTCCCCCACACTTCCAGGTTCCTCTTTGGCCCAGGCTTGGCAGGCTCGTAGCCTGAGAGAGGGTCCTGGGAAGGAAGCAGAAAAGGCACACATCAGATGCTACAGCTGGGAAGCTGACTGGGACAAAACTGGTTACCACAGTTGTAGCTGAAATCAGAGATGATGAGCTGTGACAATTGCTACCAGGGGAATCAGCCACAAAGATGTTATTGGTGAGAACTATGCAGAAATGATAAATCTTTCAACCTAGGCTGCTTAAGGAGGCAAGGGATGCTGGAGAAAATGGCTTGGGTAATTCTTCCAAGGTTTAAGCTTTTTGGCAATGCTTCTGGCCTCTTTATGAAGGGATGAACTTAGGGACTTATTAGTAGCTAAAAATTGAGACCATGAAGAAGGCTTTCATTCCCACAGGACAAGAGCCATGATATTAACTGCTGATACTTACTGAGTATTTGTTATGGGGCAGGCACTTTGCAGCAGCATCAAATGAATTATCCCTACAACCATGTATTGTAAGAACTGTCATCGTTCCTTTTTTACAAGTTAAGAAACTGAGGCTAAGAGAGTTTTCTAAATGTTTAAAATCTATGGAATAACAACCTATTTCAAGTATGTGTGTCAACAATCCACACTTGCATACTTGTGTCTAAACACAGATACACACACATACACAAGATAAAACAAGATATGAGGATTTCCAGAGAATATAGTTTGGTTAGCTTCCCCATCCATGTCTTCATTATGTGGACAATAAAATATTTCTAAACTCTATGGAATGAACTTCTTTAATTTTTTTTATATATACCAAATGATCAATCTATTTTCTACAATTATACAAGACTAGAAATGAAGAAAATAGGGACCATTAGAGACGGAGACTGAAGTAAAAACCAACAACAAAATACCACTCAGACTACAGAGCTAAAGTAAGTCAACAAAAAGCATCACAAAGGGGGAAGCTAAAGCATGTAAAGACTTTTAAACTCATTACACATGAAAATGTAAATCTGATTGCAAAATTATCTGCATCTTTAATCTAGAAGTTCATGATCATGCTGGAGGTAGGAGCCAAAATTTAATTTAAAGAGCAATTTTGGCCAATCACCCCCTATTTTCCTTAACAAAAGAGCAGGGAGGGAGAGAGAAATGACATGGCTGATATCCACAGAAGGCCAGAGGAAGGAAAAGCAGATGTGTTCACATCACTGACACACTCGGGTCTGGCTTGCAGAGGCTGGTTAGGCAACGCTGCCCTCCCTGGAATGGAGCTGGTTTATAATTAGTTTAGGCTGTGGAGGCCTGTATCATTAAAAAGATGACAACTGGACGCTTGCCACAATCAAGATAATGTTTCATAATCAAATTAACTCGGCTCAAGAGCTTGATTTGGAGCCTGTTTATGGCTAACCATCAAATGGCTTCCAGGGTACTTAGAGCATAAGATATGAAAAAGACACTAGGAAAATAAATAAATAAATAAATAAATAAATAAATAAATAAATAAATAGAAAAAGACACTAGGTAAGGAGCACATGAACTAAAGAAGCATGTGATGATATGGCCATTTGTTGGTCACAGAGCATTCCTGATGGGGGCGGAGGGCAAGGGGACAGTGACCACAGAAGGAAGGGATTAGAAAAACCCCTCTATCGATCCTCAAAGAACTGAATACATTTTTCATAAAATCATATTAAAGCCACATGCTTTAAACTGTATATGGTTACATACTTCAGCACAAGTATTCCATCAGATCCTAAGTTGCTCAAAAGCAGGAATCTTCCAGTCATATGTATTTGCTGCACCATAACCTCATACATTGGCGGGAGCTATGTGTGGATCCAGAAAACCCTGTGTCTGTAGCATGCTGTTATAATAATTAGGAAAGGCCAACGTAGAAACATAGAAAATCTTTTTGATCTACTGGGAAGCAAAAATCATACATAGATGCACTGTGACCATGTATAAAAATAGGCATGTTTGAGGACAACTATAATGTTGATAATGTGCAAAGATGAAAACAGTAGTGTGGGATGTTAGAATTCTGCATATGGTGGTGTTTTTCCTAAAACTGTCTAATGTCAAAGTGTCATCTTTTCCATTTCAAAAGCTATCAATATCTTCATGTTGGAGGGAGGGAAGGTACCTGGCAGGCAATGAATCATTGGCATACAGGATAAGGTTCAAACTCCATGGCTTGGAGATCTGGTCCAGCCAGGAATGCCAGTTGCATATCCTGTCCCTCCTCCTTCCTTCTTCTCCATCAGACTTAATTACTTGTCTTTCCCAAAATGTATTATAGATCTCACTTTCCATTTTGTTCTTTCTTTTTTTCCCCCTGCACATATCATGCTCACTACCTGGAATACCCTTCCTCCCACCCATTCTTCAAGAGCTAAATTCTTCAGAAACAGCTAAAATGTCTCCTGACAAGGCATCCCTGATTCTCCATGCCCTACACCAATCTCATTTGTTTGCCCCACATCTGTGTTTCTAGAACAACTTATGCTTAGATCTCTCAGAGAGTCTGTCACACTATGTTCCATTCACTGGTTTACCGTCTCTCTCTTCCACCAGCCTACACACCATCTACAGATAACGTAAAGGTACCTGGGGTCACAGAGGCCAATGGATGACCCAAGGTCCTATTTAACAAATTGTGAGTGTGGTCACTTCATCAAGACTTTTTTGGTTGCAAGTAATAGACATCCATTGAAACTACTTTGTGCACCAAAAAGGGAATTTATTTGTAAGGAGACAAAGAAAGATACTTCTCAAAGCCCAGCCGTGGGAAGTGCAATCACTAAGGTCTGGACCCTGGAGCCAGAAAGCTTAGAGAATCAAGGCAGCTTGTCTCTTAATCAATCAGCCTGATTATCCTCCCTCTGCACCCCCTCCCACCTCACAGTCACTTAACCTGCATCTCTCATCTTTCCATAGGCCCGTTGTCTTTCTCCCTATTTCTCAGAATGACAGTTAGTATAGCGGCTGAAGGCCTGAGATCATACCACCTGGGTTCTTGCCTGGTCCTGCCACTACCCAACAATATGATCTTGGATAAATTAATTAACCTCTCTGTAAATCAGTTTCTTCTTCTATAAAATGGGAATAAGGAGATCTACCATCACAGGGCTGCTATGAGGATGACGAAATTAATCCAAGACTGGCTTTCCATGGTTCCCAAATTCACCTACGTATCCAGCGTAACTACAAATGCCTTAGACCCAAATTCACCTTCTGGGAGAGACAATCTGACTGGCCCATCTTGAGTGGGCTGTGCATCCTTGATCCACTGAGATATGGCCATGGAAGCCAAGTTAAACAGTAAAACATGACTGCCATGGCTCACCCTTGAAGGGGAGAGTCAGGGCAGTTTTCAGAGAACAGGGCCATGGTCTAAGCCCACACCACAGGCAAAAGCCTACTGTAGCCACTACTATCCCCTCATCTGCCCATGCAGCCACATCTGTGGGCCTGCTTTGGATTACAGCCGGGGCGCTTCCCCTCACGGCCTGCATGAGGCTCTCATCTACAACACATAGCTGCCTATCTGTCTACAACGGCACCTAAGGGAGCTCCACACGCCAGCACTTAATAAAGCTTAATGGTGATGATGGTGACACTGACAAGAGTGACGGTGGCACAACAGGCCACACCACAGGCTGCTATTGCTTCCCTGCAGTTTGCTGCAGGGCCCCGTGGCTTGAAGTGGAAGCCAGCACATCCTTCTAACTCGGCTAATGTGGCTCGACTCTGGGGCCACCCCTCATCAGCTCCTATCCAGCTGCTAGTTAGGTAGATTTATACCCCACTAAATCTATTGTCACACAGGGATTCCTTCCTTGCAGCCAGGCCTTAAAGAACCTAGGCAAGGCCTCCAAAGACAATTAACCATTTGATTCAAAGTATGCTGTTGCCACTCCAGAATTTCCAAGTAAATGAGGTCTGCCTGGGGAAACTGCATCTTTGAAACAGAAAAAAAGTCACCACAGCCTTAGGCTCTAACCTAGCCCATAAAGTCCCACTGGCAGCTCTGTATCAAATTTTTGCTATCCTAGTAAAATCCCCCCAACAAAAACTAGATTTGTAAACCAGTACGTCTTTAAAGTCCCTTCACAACATGTTAGCTCCTGCAGTTTTCAAAACAGCCCTGGTGGGTACGTATTGCTGTCATCATTTCACAGAAGAAACTGAGGCTCAGAAAGCTTATGACAGTTGCCTAGGATCATGCAAGCTGAAGCAACAGAGCCCTAATTAAACCCAAATCAGCTAGCTCCTTGCCCATGGTGCTTCCTCTACCATACCACTGCCTGCTGTCACTTGCTTTCCTGATTTCAAACCAAGAATCAACATCTCTAAACTGTTTGTGTGGACACATTTGAGCACCGTTGCTCTGTGGCAGTGCCAGATAAGGTAAGCTCTGTACCCACCCAACCAGAATACTAATCAGATTCACATAATTAGCTTTCATATAAGATTTCATTGGAAGAAATGAAGCAGCATACCTTATTTCTTTCACCATCACCACCTCCAACATCATCACATTTATTTGGCACTCCCTGGATACCAGACACTACGCCAAGTGTCTTACAAGCACTATCTTAGGTAACTCTCACAATGATGAGGTACTTTTATTACCTCCTCATTTTACATATTAAGAAACTGAGGCACCCAAAGCCATTAGCCTTGCCCAAGGTCACTACTATGTAGCAAGTAGCCAGATAGATACTTGAAGCAAGAACTCATTCTAGACCTTAAATCACCATTTCTAGTGTTTCAAGAAACCAATTCCAGGACTAGTATCAAGATCTTAATACTACTCTCTTTCATAAAAATATTCTGCCTTTGAATTTCTAGCTTGCAATGATAAGTAAAATACACTAGAGTAACTACCTCCAAACATTTCCAGAAGCAGGCAGGAAAATAAATAAATAGCCAAGGTTTCTCTAAAGAATTTGAATAGCAGGGTATGCATTTAATAGACATTACAATAAATGCTGCTCATAGCATGCAGAACAGTCTCACTTGCAAATGGTGAAAATCCCAGCTCATGTGTATGTGGCTTCATAATCATTCAAGTAAGGTTGCGATATATACATACATACAACTTTAAGGAATGCTGGTACTTTAAGTGGATTTGAAGAGCAAGAGCAGCCTAAAATCAGCCACCATCACTGAATACAGTCACTGGAAGGCCCAGAATTCACTTTAGAAAATTCGTCTAAAAAAGGACTCACAAAATGGCAATGTTCACTCGTGAAATCAAAGACAACCTAAATATTCAACTCATCACCACCTATGAGGTTAAAGACCTTCAATGTCTGTTTGTACAAGACAATGATTGGTGGCGGAGTGTAAGGGGCAAGAGCACATTGGGGACAACTATCTCTGGGTGGGAGTCCTGACTATGTCATTTACCAGCCCTGTAGCTTTAGGCAAGGTGCCTAAACACACTAACTGGTTTGGTTATCCATAAATTTGAGTAAAAGTGGCACCTACTTGATGGGATTTCTATGCTTAATAAACAACTATCAAGATGATGATACTGGTGATCATGATGATGATGACAGCAACAAAGATGATCATCCGACTGCTTTTACTCCTGGCAAAATGAGTAGATGGGAAATGGGCAAGTTCAGCACAAAAAGAACAATCTTCCTTTTTCTCTTCCTGTTTTTGTTTGGAAATTCTTTGCACTGTTCATCTCTGTTCAAAACCTGATCTCCTCTTGAGAGTCCCTTCATAGCTTCTGTTAGCAGAGAAAGGCATGTTTCTTCTCTTCCCAACTGGGTGAGAGCTGAGGACTTTGCCACTTGATGTAAGGTGACTCTCCTCTTTATATATAATTGTAACCAATGACAGCTGGCTTGTTTTGCAAATTTTCACAACAGGACCCAAAGTACAAGGCTCACTAACATTTGAAAATGTTACAGATTGGGGCCCTTGGCTGGTTCTATTAGTAGAACATGCTCTTGATCTTGGGGTTGGGAGTTTGAGCCCCACATTGGATGTAGAGATTACTTAAAAACAAAGTATTCACAATGTAAACACTGGAGCCATCTAGTTCAGTGCTATTATCACTTAGGTGACTATGAAGAAGAGGAAGGGAAGAGAATGAGCATCTTGAACACACCAACAGTATACCAGGCAGAGAACTGGAACATCAGATACAGTTGTAGGTAATTGAATGCATAATCCGAATTTAGGTGAAATAAGTGTGAGAAAATGTATAGAATAAGTAAGGAGATATTTTCTTCTACTGCCCTTATCAAAGAATATCTGATGTTTGCAATAGCAGATGAGGGTGTATATATAAGCAGTACTGAACACATCATCCTCTCTGCTGCTACTAAGGATGTAAAAGAACTATAAAGAAAAGCTTTGATCATAATCAAAGGGAGGGGCAAATTCCGTGAGGACAGGAACCATCTGCGTCCTAGTAACCAAGGCATCCCAAGCACCTAGAACAGAGTTTGAGCAGTAGAAAGTGTACAAAGTGCTGGATAAATTAAAGTATGCATGGATTCTCCCAGTATGTGACTGCAATCAAAGTCCAAAGCCTCTGGTAGGTTTCAATGTCTTCTTCCTTATTCATCTAGAAGAATGCCCTACCTTGTTAGCCATCACCACCATTGACAATAATGAAAACATAAGTTCATAACAAAATAATATTTTAAAAATACATAGCATACTAGGTCATTAAAAATAGACTAGGGAGTATTTTACATTGAGACACTAGGGAACATCATTACTTTGAAATGTCACTTTCTGCTTTAATTAGTACGCTCTAATGATAAGTATATGTCATTCTAATCTAATGAAAGTCTTGAATGCTTATGGAATCTGGGTCACAGCCCTCTCTGGGAGGTACACGGATGTACAAAGAACAAACAGAATGCATGTGTTGATGTCAACCAGCTTACTTATCTTTATTAATATAATTGCCAAAGTTTCAAGTTTTAAAAATCTGAGAATAAATCTGTCCACCACACTGAGCACTCCCAGCATAGCAATTTGATCTCCGTTCACATCTCTCAAGACGGCCTAAGCTGTTTTAGTAAGGGCCACGTGAAACTCCCAGATTCTTGGAGGTATTCAGAACAGGACCACCTGCTCAGAGGCATATTTTTAATAAAGACGACAATAGTTCTGCTTCTGCACAGGGAAATTGATAAGGCTGTCTTTGCTTCCTTCCACCTATTAGGGCACTTTACCCAAGTACAGTGTGCTCACTCGTCAAAGCTTCAAAGACCCCAATAATGGACTTCTCCTTTTCAAAGATAAGTTTTAGTTGTTGCTCCTTTCATTTAGCAGTTAGAATATAAAAGAACCAAGAGGGATACCACAAATACCTCTGATCTGCTTGTTGTGGCAATGTCAGATAAAGAAATTCTGTAGCCTGGAGAGATATCTGATTCTTTCATTTGAATGTCAATACCAAACACCTCTCCCAGCCATTCCACCAAAAGCCTGAAGAATGTATCTCAGAAACAGAACACAGGAAGCTATCGCGCCTGGATGTGGCTTCAAGTTCCTTTTTACAGCTTCTGGCAAAAAAAAAGGAAGATAGAAAGAAAATCAAAGACTGATGTCCTCTGCTTCATGTTCTCCCGATTCTGTCAAAAATGGAGGTCATTTATAGTTTCATCAATTGAGTGACCCACAGTGGACTCCAGCTTTCTCAGGATTGTAATGGCAATGTCAGTTCTCAAAAACACTCAAGCAAGTTACTAAGCTTTTAACCAGCTCCTTGCAATAGCTTGCTTGGTTACCCAGGGCTTCATTCTGGTGCAAATCTGCAACCCTGTGGAGACGACAGTTCAGCCTGGCCCCACCAGGGTCTCTCATTTACTATTCAGGTTTCATGCAGATCAGCTCATTCACACATCTGCAACGACCAAACCACCTCCAGCAACTCAGCACCCTCACAATTGCAAAGCAATTTCTCGGGGAGGGGCGGGTGGCGGCGAGTGAAAGCTTTACTAGCTTTTCACAGAAATGGCTCATGTAGATATTATCTTAAAATACCTTCTCTTTAAAAATTTTTTATTTTAAACTGAGAATTACATGCTGAGCTGAAATAGAATGGTGGTGGGTTCTGATTATATCTTTTTTTCTCATTTCAGTTTCACTCTTAGCATAGAAAATACCAGGTTGCTCTCTTCTGCTCTCCTTTTTCTCCCTGATATTAAAAGTTTAATCTGCTGAGTCAAAAGCAGCTTTAGTATTAAACTTTCATCTTGTATCTGCCCCCTCCCCCAATACCTAAGAACAATGCGATTTTACATCAATTCCCACTATGGATGTGCTCCTGAGAACTGCATGCTAAATAAATCAAGGCAACTGGTGTGTTTGAATGGGACTCCAATCACTGAAGTGGGAAAAAGATACCTGGGTTTCCTAACCAGCTGTGATTACCTTTCCTTCTCTTTTATTTTTAATTTATTTATTTTAAGTGGGTTCCGTGCTCAACATGAAACTCTTGACCCTGAGATCTAGAGTTACAAGCTCTACCAACTGACCCAGCAAGGCCCTCTTCCTTTCGTCCTCCTTTAACGAACGGGCAAGAGATTTTCCAGTCCATCTATGAAATTCTTGTATTATGCTTCAATACCTTATTGGGTGACAATATGAAAAGATCTGCAACCATAAAAAAATGATTCTTATAAAAATGACAATGAGGGAATCCCTGGGTGGTTCAGTGGTTTAGCGCCTGCCTTCAGCCCAGGGCATGATCCTGGAGTCCGGGGATCGAGTTCCACATCGGGCTCCCTGCATGGAGCCTGCTTCTCCCTCTGCCTGTGTTTCTGCCTCTCTCTATGTCTCTCATGAATAAATAAATAAAATCTTTTTTTAAAATGACAATGAAAAATAATGTTTATAACATTTAAATCTCTTTCAAATGAAAAATTATCCCACAAAGTTTCTATAAATTACCTTGTTTTCACTAGGATTTTCTTAAAACATGCCATATCAAAAAGAGTGATCCAAATATACTGGAGTAATTGTTAACATTTAAAATTAGGCTGTTAAAAAATAAGAAATTGTTTAAAAATAATACAATCAGGCTATTGGCCTTTAAAAACCATATTCAGGATGCCTGGGTGGCTCAGCGGTTGAGCATATGCCTTTGGCTAAGGGTGCGATCCCAGGATCCAGGATGGTGTTCCACATCCTGCTCTTTGTGGGGAGCCTACTTCTTCCTCTGCCTGTGTCTCTGCCTCTCCCTCTCTGTCTCTCTGTGTCTCTCATGAATAAGTAAATAAAATATTTTTAAAAAGAAGAGGAAAGAAAGGAAAGGAAAGGAAAGGAAAGGAAAGGAAAGGAAAGGAAAGGAAAGGAAAGGAAAGGAAAGGAAAGGAAAGGAAAGGAAAGGAAGGAAAGAAAGAAAGAAAGAAAGAAAGAAAGAAAGAAAGAAAGAAAGAAAGAAAGAGAAGGAAGAATTGATATTTGAGGCATAGCACACGCAAAAAGGCAAAATATTAACTACATCTATTAAAGTGAAATGTCCAGAATAGACAAATCCATAGAGTAGGTTCCCATTTCATATCAATGGAATCATATAGCATGCGGCTTTTGTGACTGGCTTTTCTCACTTAGCATATTTTCAAGGTAAATTCATGTTGTAGCATGTATCAATACTTAATTCTTTTTTAAGATTGAATAACATTCCACTGTATGGATATACCACATTTGTTTCCTTTCATTGTAATTGGACATTTGGATTCTTTCTACTTTTTTTTTTTTTGGCTATTATGAATAATGTTGTATGAACATTAATGTATAAGGTTTTGTGTAGATATAGGTTTTCAGTTCTCTTGGGTATAACAAGGATTGCAAATGACCTAGGTGTGGAATTGCTGGGTCATTTTATAATTCTATGTTTAACCTTTTGGGAATGATAAACAGTTTTCCAAAGTGGCCATATCACTTTACAATCCTACCAACAACACATGAAAGTTCTAATTTCTCCATATCCTCACCAAAATTTGCCATTGTTAATTTTATGCTAGCTGTTTTGGTGCACATAAAAGTGGTATTTATATTTTTATCTTATTTTTTTTAAGATTTTATTTATTCATGAGAGAGAGAGAGAGAGAGAGGCACAGAGACACAGGTAGAGGGAGAAGCGGGCTCATGCAGGGAGCCCAGCATGGGACTCGATCCTGGGTCCCCAGGATCACACCCTGGACTGAAGGCAGTGCTAAACTGCTGAGCCACCCAGGCTGCCCTAAAAGTGGTATTTAATTATGGTTTTGATTTGATTTGCTTTCCTCAATGATGAAAATTGTTGGGGATGTTTTCACGTGCTTATTAACCATTTGTATACCTTCTTCAGAAAATTGTTTCATCAGGTCCTTCGCCCATTTTTCAATTGGACTATTTGTCTTTCTATTCTGGAGCTGTAAGTTTTTACGCATGTATACAAAGTCTCTTGTCAAATATATGATTTTCTTTCATCCATGGGCCATTTTTTCAATTGCTTGATGGTGTCCTCTGACAAAAGTTTTAATTTCAATGAAATCAAATTATTGATTTTGTATTTTGTTATCTGTGCTTTTGGTGTTAGATCTAAGGAACCTAACCTAAGGTCACAAAAATTAACTCTTATTTTATCCTAGGAGCTTTAAATATTAGTTCTTACATTTAGGTCTGTGATGCATTTTGACTAACTGTGAGGTAGAAGTCTAAATTCATTTTTTTTGCATGTGTATATCCAGTTGTCCTGTCAACGCTTGTTGAAAAGACTGTTTCCCCCATTGAACTGTCTTGGCACTCTTGTCAAAAAACAAATTACCATAAACATGAGGGTTTATTTCTGGACTCTCAATTCTATTCTGTTAATTTATTCTTACATTAGTATCACATAAACTTGATTACTACAGTTTTCTAGTAAGTTCTGAAGTCAGGTAATGAGAGTCCTACAACTTTCTTCTTCTTTTTCAAGATTGTTTTGGGTATTCTGGGTCCCTTGCAGTTCTAAAGGAATTTTAGGATCAGTTTGTTCACTTCCAAAGAAAAAAAAACACCTGGGACTTGAAAAGGATTATGTTGAGGCTGTGGATTATTTGGAACAAAGTTTTCTGATCCATACATATAGGATATATTTCCATTTATTCATTCTTTAATCCCTTTCAACAATATTTTACAGTTTTTAGTATATCAGTCTTGTACTTCCTTACTTCCTGTGTCATGTTTATTTCTATGCATTTTTTTTTTTTGCTACTGTTATAAGTGGGATTGTTTTCATAGTATCATTTGGAGATTTTTCATTGCCAGTGTACAGAAATAAAATTGATTTTTGTATATTGATCTTATATCTTGCCACATTGCTGAACTCGTTTATTAGTTCTAATAGTTTTTTAGTGGATTTGCCAATGCACTTTTAACTTAAACTTTTAAATTATTTTGACCCCCACTATACTTCCAAACATTAGTGTATGCTACTCTTATGCAACAATTATCTTCAATATTGAGCAATTAAATTTTGTCTGCTCCCAGCTCTCATGGCAGCCCCTTCAATTAACCCCTTAGCCTAATGACCACTACACTCTCCATAGGAAAGTGGAAAGAACAACATCAACAAGAAAAATTACTTCTTCCTTAATTCTTTCTATTTCTAGAAGTTAGTAAAACCATTCGGTATAGTAAAAGTAAACATGCTAAGCTACTAAAACTCTTCTGCCTAGCATTACTTTGCTAAAATGAAGTCAAGCAAAACGTAACCAAAAGTGGATTTTGACATTTCATATTTTGTTGAATACTGCTAGGGTGCTGGCAATCACTGTCTCTTACATACAAATTAACAGCCTACCATCTGTCAAGTGTTGGGATAATCACAGGGTTTAGTGCACAATATGGTTATTAGAATATGACCTGACAAAAAGGAAAAGAACACAACCTAATTTGGACTATAAAATCTATGATCTCACTTGCAAATGACAGTTTGACAAGCTATTATTCTGCATTTTGGCTTCTACAGTAAAAGCAGTTTTATGCATACGTAATTCTATTAGTTATACAGGCAACAGCCTGTGGAAGATTGCTTTAAACTATAAAATCAATTTGGTCATACAGTATTTTTTAACTAATTCTTAGACAAATATTTGCACCACGAGTAAGTGGGAATGTAATGATCTGAGCCTTCACATTTCCAAGTAAAGCACCAATCATTTGGCAAAAATGTCTTTGTGATATTGCTGCCAGCGATTCCACAGAATTCTTCAGGGCATATGCAAAGAAAGGGTTGTAGGAACTTATTAAAACCATTCACGTGAACATACATCAAAGTCAAAAAGTTGACAGTTTTGAAAAGTGTAATATATGAAACACTTTGGCATAGAATTTACTTCATCCCCAACAGTGACATCTGCTAATGAGCATCATTAATATTGCCTACTTTTATTTATCCTAATGCCTCATGGGTGCTATCTTTATGTACATTCCTCTGTAACACCTTTTGTTTTCATCCAGGGGGAAAAAATCCATACTGACAGCTGCCTCTAATAAAGATGATTCCAACAAAACTCTTCTCTTCTGGTTACAGAGAGAATATAGAGTGCCAAGTTCTTTTTATGGTTGTTTTCTGCCTCTCAAAACAGTGCATAAATGTGTAGTGTTCCTGAAGGTTATTTAAGGGTACACCCATTGTGTCTAAAACACATGCTTAAGAGAGAAATGCATTAATTAAGTCTCAAGGCAAAATGTTCTGTTGAGGTGACAAAACAAAACAGATTTTTTAATATTAGCAATTATATTACCTGGGGAGCTTAAGTGAGATAATAACTATATAATACATTAAGCAACTCACAGTGCAAATTATGTTGCTTTGTTTTAAACTGCACATCTTTCCCATTATTTTCACACTTGTTTCCTTTCACGGTAGAGAAAAATGATGTATTTTTCTGTCATGTTGGCTCAATATAAGGTGAGTCAGGGTGCCAAGGCTCTTCCACAAAGGATCTTGGGATCCAATTTTAATATGCTGAAATATGAATTTTAAGAACAGTGTGTGATGAATTGTAAGGCTGCACAATACCCCCAAATTTCGTAACACCGAGTCCTTCATGGCTATTCTCTGAAGACTAGAAAAAATTGATTAAAATTTGAAGAACTTTAAATATATAAAAACATATAAAATATTATTTACATCCATGAGTTTAGAATGATTCATCTATGGCAGCAACCCTGCTTACAAGTACAATATAAGATCAGTGAACAGAAAAACATAAACAAAAAGATACGGAGAATCAGGGAAATTTATTATTCATTTACAGAAGAGCCAGTGCTTTTTTTCCCTTTAGAAAAGAAAAAATTAAAAAATCTCAGGTTCAGGGCAGCTGGGTGACTCAGTGGTTGAGCATTTGCCTTCAGCTCAAGGCATGATCCCGGGGTCCCAGAATCGGGTTCTGCATCAGGCTCCCCACAGAAAGCCTGCGTCCCCCTCTGCCTATGTCTCTTCCTATGTCTCTCCTGAATAAATAAAATATTTAAAATAATAATAAACAAAATAAAATAATAAAGTAAAATTAATAAAATAGAAAATCCCAGGTTCTTTCTAGCTACCTTTGCTCTTATCACTTAGTATATTTATGAAACTTTTTTTTTTTAATGTGAAGGCTATCTGTCATGGATGTGACTTCATAAATGAACAAAAAGTGCCCTCTGGAAATCCTTTTCTCTCAGAAAGAATTATTCCCAAATTTGGAAGTCCAGTTAAATTCAAGCATTAAATATGTCAAAAAGAGAGAAAGAGGGGAAAAGAGGGATAGAGGGAAGAAAAGGGGCAGTGTGTGGGGGAAATCAATGCCTGGTCAAAAGACAGGAAAAAATTAACCAAATTATTTATGTGATGAGACTATGAATAATTTAATGTCTTTGGACTTTTATTCACTTTTCTAAACAAACACACATCGCTTTTTAATGAAAAAGCAACTTTATATGTATTTTTCTTCTCTGTTAGAGGAATGATTTACATACAATAGAATATGCAAATCTTAAGTCCACAGCTCCTTGACATCTTCATATGTATAAGCTCAAGGATCCTCCACCAAAAACAAGATATAAATTTATTTCCAGAAAGTTCCCTTGTGATCTTTTCCAGGCAATAGCTTTCTATCCTTCCATGTTTCTATCTTCTATCACCATTGATTCATTAAGTCTGGTTCCTGAGTTTTATATAAGTAGAATCACACAGTGTAGACTCTTCTGAAGTTTGTGGCTTCTTTTGTCAACATAATGTTTTTGAGATGCACTCATACTGTTGTATATATCAGTTGTTACCCTTTATTGCTGAGTAGTAACCCATTGTATGACTACACACCACAATTGTTTACTTGTTCACCCACTGAGAGACATTGGATTTTCTCACATCTTGGGCTATTATGATAAGCTGCTATGAACATCCTTGTGCAAGTCTTTTTTGTAGGCATATATACTATTTTCTCTCAGATTAAATCTTACAAAAGAAATATATGACATAAAATTTTTAATTTTAAAGTGAGATCTAGTATTTTTTTATGGCCATTGTATTTTAAACTAAAAGAAAATACTTAAAAATCAGAACTTCACAGTTTCAATCTAAGAGAAAGGGAACGTACAAAACTCAAAGCATAAATTTGTAACAATTTTATGCTCCCAGATGCAGAGTTCAAACCAAGATAAAAGAATTATAAACCTTGCTGGGACCCTAGAAAAATACTTATTGCTCCTCCTCCTGAAACTTCGTTGCTTCCAATGGAAAGATTTCCAAAGGATGAAATTTGCCATAGGAACATGATTTCAATTTTTAGTTTTAACAATTAAAACTTCTCTCTAGCTGAAAGAATAATGGAGAAAGAAGTATAATTATAAAGTTAAAAGTAAACCTATCAAATAATCAAGAGGCCAATATGTCAGAGCTGAAAGGTCATCACCATTCAGGGAAAAAAGTTAGGGAACTGAGAAACCACTGAAATGGGACCAGTGGATGTGGAGTCATAGATGACATGTCCATGGTATCTAGCCTATGCTAGGGAAAAGAAGGGTTTTCTCTAGGGATGATGACAAATACAATCTTGTCATCATGTTGCTAAGAATCACAGATAGGATGGCTATAAATTATCCTCCAGACTGAAAAACTGAGACTAAAAGGGGTGCTAAAAATAAATATTATTTAATTTTGTAAAAAGATTTTATGATATTTATTTATTTACTTATTTATTTATTTATTTTAGAGACAGAGAGATTGCAAGCAGGGCGAGACACAGAGGGAGAAGGAGAGAAAGAATACCAAGCAAACTCTGCGCTGGTCATAGAGCCCATGTGAGGTTCAATCTCACAACCCTGAGATCACGACCTGAGTCAAAACCAAGAGTCAGAGGCCTAACCAAATGAGCCACCCAGGCACCCCAATATTACTTAAATTTTAAAATATTTACTTGCTCATTTACAAGTTGGATTTTATTATAGTGGAAGACATTTAAAAAATAGTCCTATTCCAAAATAGTTTCCAAAAATAAAATTATTTTTATTTAAAATATGGACGTGTGTTTTTGTGTGTTTGCGTGTGTGTGTGTGTGTGTGTGTGTGTGTGTGTGTGTGTCGTAGGGGAGGAAAAATCCTCCTTTCTTCCTCCACCTTCTTTGGGTGTCTAAGATAGATTGACAAGAGAAAATAAAACTTCAATAAAATATAAACTTCAGTGACTTTTTACATGTTTATGAGAGCCTTTACAAGAGAATAAAGACCCAAAGAAGTTACCAGAGAGGAAACTTTTATCTTTTAGATGAAGAAACAATAAATATGTGAAGAATTGATATGACAAAAGGGTTTGGCCTATAGGTCGTAAATCGTGAAGAAGTAACTAGGAAAATACGGGTTCTGTCTTAACAAGGTTTGTTAATATAGCCTTCTTGGCCCTAAGTTCCCTATAGATAATCATAAGGATCCCTGTACCCATGTTGTACAGAACAGATACCTTTTATAGCAGAGATGATCTACTACTTTCAGGACTAAAGAGGGTCAGAGTATCCCCCTTGCACTGGCAATTTATTAAAGTATCTTTAATTCAAAATAATCAATATGCCAAAGTGACATATTTTGGGGTGATGATCTGAACCCCCGCTATCTGCATATTCAGGATAAATGCTAACCTAGACAAGATGCAGAGGCAACTGATATAAACTGAGACTCTCCCAAGTCTCTCCAATGGACTGAAAAAGGTAACTAAATGGAACCTAAGAAGCTAAGGTCTTTTTGTGCATTCAGTAAATGATTTGTGAAAGTCTTTGGTGTGTTTGCCATTGCCCCAGACATAGGGAATACAATGGTAAATGGTTCAACCATCTCTGGACTTATGGGACCTTCAATTTGCCAGAGAACAAGAGGCAAGGATCAAATTATTAGAAGTGTGCTGTAAAGAGGTAAAATGCAGAGCTCTCTGAAAGCTTTTACATTGGTAGTTCTCATTGGGGTGGATATCGTCCTCTAAGGTGTTTTTTTTGGAATTGTGAGGGGCTATCTCACCAATGGGGAGTGTGACTCTCTGAAGGTCTCCAGGGATGCTAGATGTACAGGATAGGCCCACACAATGAAAAATGGTTTCCTGTGCTTCATGACTTTCACATGTCCCACCAGACATTCACACAGGTAGAAGAAAAACAATTTATGGTTATCTGCTTTATATATTTTTTGCACGTTTTTAATTTTCATTGAATTTTTCAGGCATGAAACTGACATGCATACCAAAGGAAGACTGTACTTTTTTGTTCAGCCCTTTACCAATTGTTCACTATTTCAGAAAAATCACAACATTGACAGCAGCAGGGCTTATGAGACTCAGTCTACCAATATAAAACACAATGGCATTAGTCTGCATTGGTATCTGTCCCATGCAAATATGTAAGAGAAAAATAGGCTAAGCAGCAAATAGTATTAAGTTGGCCATGACCCATGACACCTGGGGATATTCCAAAATGTATTCATTGAGAGGATCTTTAAATATTTCATTTTATTGGCATAATATATACCTTTTAAAAATTCTGCAGCACGGTGATAAAAAAAAATCTGTATTGTAAAAATTACTGATTAAAATTATTTACTTACTTTGGATTTGCCTCTTGTTTCTCCGTCTTACACTGAAACTGTCCCTAGAGGTCTCCCACACAACTTCTTTATGACTTTTTATATTACTGTTTCTTTTTCCAATCCATTTCCTATTCCCTGTTGCCTACTGACAGGCTTTTTAAGAACTAGAGACCAAATATATGCCACAAGCTGAGGAAGGATTTCAATATTAGAGGTATTCTTGTGATTCTTCAATACTCCTTGGTCTCTCATCATAACAGAATTATTTTGCAACTTGCCGTACAAATAAGTCCAACTAATTTCCAGGAAGGCCAGACTTGCTTATGGTCTCTACCTCAAAGCTGTGTAATTAATCTCAGCATGTGAGCCCTACTTCAACTACATTTATTTCCCTCTTTTTCTCATCACATGTCATTCTTTCTCCCAAAACTAGTTTTTATTCTAGTGTTCCCATACCTCTCTTCTTCCATTTCTGTACTTCTTCCACAGAATAGCTTCTAAATCTTCTCTTAGATCCAATTTTATTCAGATCAAGTAGATAAAGCAATCAACTGATTCACTGTCTTCAAGTGGAGCTGTGCTTTGCCATTTACACCAAAATATTTTGTTTATTGTAACTCACTTCCCTTTTCTCTTTCCTTTACCTTACTAGTTAAAGCATTATACCAATTTTTAAAAGTATGTGGGGAGTGGGTATAGGCAATATTATCAAATGTATTTCATTCTATGATATAAAGAGAACATAAACTGTTTTTTTTTATAAAAGGAAGGCACTCATCTGATGAGATTAAATAGTTGAGTGGTAGTTGCTTAAGCTAAAACTCAGAAGATAAGGAAGAATTAGCTAAGTAGAGAAGGGATCGGGCAAGATAGGAAGAGAGGCCAAACTCTCAAAACCAGAATCCTCCTCTTGTAAAAAACACTGAAAGAATAGACAGTTTTTTACTTGAGCTCAGAGAAATCTGCTGCTAAAAGGTGGTGAGTGAACCAATTAAGGCACAGAGTTTTGTTGAGTAAAGGGCTAACTTTTCCATTTTAATAAGCTCAAGTGTTTTAAGATGTGTATTAGAAGAATACTAGTTTCCACATAGTGTCATGAGACAAAGTTTCCTTTTAAAATAAATTTAAGAAAAAAATAAGTAAATTTTTCTCTTTTAGTAAGTATCAGTACAGGTAGGGGTACCTGAGTGGCTCAGTAGGTTAGCATCTGACTCTTGATTTTCACTCAGGTCATGATCTCAGGATCCTGTAGGACTGAGTACCACATGGGGCTCCCCGCTCAACACGGAGTCTGCTGAAGATTCTCTTTCTCCGTCTCCCCATCCCTCCCCCCACTCTTTCTCCCTCTTTTCTCTCTCTCTCTCAAAAAAAAAAAAAAAAATCTTAAAAAAATGATTTTCACCTAAGTTTCCAATATATATGTATTAGTACAGGGAGAACAAGAATATGGTAAATATATGGCTCCTATTGAATAACTGAATTTGGGGATGCTCTGAGTCATAGCATGGAGGTTGGCAGTGGAGGAGAAGCTCTGAGATGAGATGGATGAAGGAAGTAAGTGCCAGGTCAGGCAAAGTTCTGTAAACTGCTGTAATGTTTCAGGACTCTATCTTAGAAGCAACAGAAGGCCATTAAAGGATTTTAAACAGAAGAATGACAAGATTGTATCTGTGCTTTCATAAGATCAGTATGGCGTCAATATAGGATCGGAAATAGGTAGGCCAGTTAGACAGCTGTTCCAATGGTCTAAATAAGAGACAGTGGTGGCCTAAAGTCAGGTGACAGTAACAGAGATGAGGGGAATTTGAGATATATATCCTGGAATCTAAAATGTCGTAAATTGAAATATGCCACTGGCTTTTCAGAGAACATGAAGAAATATAATACTAAAGGAACATATCAATTTTAAGATGTCATTATTCAAGACACAATAAACTATGGAAAATCTATGCTTCTTAGAATGGAGGAAGTATAATTTTTAGAGGGTAGAAAATAGGGTGTGGAGACTAATCATATGACTGATGATAATGGTCAACCAGTTGGAAAAAGTTGAAATTGCTAAGTTCTCCAGTCCTCAAAATTCTAAACAAACTGACTTCACTCCTTGGCTTTGTGGCTTTGATATGACAGATAATTTCAGTGATGCATATGGAATCTAAAATTCAGAAGATCACTGGAGAAATAAAAAGCAGAAATCCCTTCTCATGTAAAGATATACTTGAGAAAGGAATGTTTTTCTGGCCTGCTGGTCCTCTAATATCAGATACCTAAAACTTGTAAGTTAAAATTTGCTTCCAGGAAACAATGTTCACAGCACTCTGAAAGTCAAGGCCTAGTTGTGGCTATTATTATGACAATGATGATTTACAGCCAGTGCCCCTGGCCTAGGCCTCAAGGTTTGTTTACAATTTACAGTAAGAGGAGCCCAGCCTTAAATTATTGTTAACAAATCCTTGAAGTTAAAAAAAAAAGTTATGTAAATACATACATATCATCATATCTTTGCACAGTGCCAGTATCATAGCCAATGAGGTTTATCTGAGGCACAATTATTGCTAATTGAAAATACATAGTAATATCATCTTTTAAATTCATTGCTTAGAAAACAAGAGGAAGAAACATTTACAACTATATACGTCTCCTCTGATCGAAGTTTAAGTTCTCAAAAAAATATGGGATGCCTGGGTGGCTCAGTGGTTTAGCACCTGCCTTCAGCCCGGGGCATGATTCTGGAGTCCTGGGATGGAGTCCCAAATCAGGCTCCCTACATGGAGCCTGCTTCTCCCTCTGCCTGTGTCTCTGCCTCTCTCTCTCTCTGGCTCTCTCTCTCTCTCTGTCTCTCATGAATAAATAAAATTTTTTTAAAAAAATTATATACATATATATATCCTTTGACTCTGCTCCCATCATTAGGAAATTTCAATTACTCTATTCCTTTTGTGACTGCTTATCATTTAAAAAACCCCAAATCAGCTGACATTTAAAAAATTAAATAGGGCACATTTTCTGGGGGGGTGGTCCCTGTACTCCCACGGGTCAGTCTAGCCAAGCACATCTGATTATTCACGAAGCCATTTCTCACTGGGCCCAAGGAAACCTCCCAGAATGATAGGACCATTTACACCAAATGAACCCAACATATTACCAGAGTAACAATTGCCGTTACGGAGTAGACTACAGCTGCTAGGAGCAGTACCAGGGAAAATCCTTGGATGACAGACACCATGACAAAAGAGAAGGAAGAACCTTCAGAATCAGAAGGGAGGAGGAAACTCCTCATACAACAATCTTAAAAATATATAAGGAGGAAATCATATTTAAAGCAAACCTTTAAAAAAGCAGGGAAATTTTGTTATTTTTTTCCCCTCTGCCAGCAGTAGCCTTCTGGTATTAGCGCTGCAATGCATTTGCTTCTCCGTAATATTCTCAACACTAACAAGATCAGAGGAAATGATTTATTCCACCCCCTCTCCTGCTACTTCTGAACGGCAACGGGTGTCCTTGGGGACACAGGATTTCTGAATTGCTTTCGGCCATCTGATATTGCAGCTCTGCAGCCTTCCCTAGAATGAGCCAGAAAAATCAAAATAATTACATTAATGTTGGGAATCAAAGTTTATTGACTCTCCCTTGAGGTGGAAAACCAAAAAAGCTGGTTACAAAAGTTGCCAGCTTATTTAATGATACCACTGCCTCCTCCCCGGTCTTGTCAAAACAGCTTTTGAAAGCATTTTCAAATAAAGCCACCTTTGGTGTGCTCCAATTCAATAGCTTATCTATTCTCTTTTAAATAAAAGCTAGCGCCCATCATCTCGCCTTCCACTCCAGATCTCAAAGGGAAGACCCGACAGGGACAGGCCCTCTTCCTCTGCCAAGCCACTGCCAAAGGCAATTCTCCAGGGCAAAATCCCTGTCATCATGTCTGCTCCCCTCAGGAAGGTTCTGCCTCATTGAATATTCTTCTAAGCCAATGAGAGAATCAAGTGCACACCTCCCTAAGGTAGCAAACTGCATTTATCATAGCACTGATGGCTGCTGATGAAACTGGCAGCAGCTGGTTTCTCTCACCTTCCAACAATTCTTTGCAACATCCAAGTGAGGGAGGGATCTCATAAACACACCCATTTCAGAGATGAGCCCACGGACACAAAGACAAGGTGTTTTGCTGATATGTGTGCCATTCACAGGATGAAGTAAAGGCCCTGCCTGGCAAATAACAGGCTTAATATAAAAGATTTCTTGAATTGACCAAATTAAACTGAAGTAGGTACTCAATTACTTGCTTTTTTAATTAAAATGAACCAAACTGAACTGAACCAAGCAAAATGTAACTCCCTTTATGCCTCGTCAACACTTCTTTTTCTTCTTTTTGTTTCTGTGGTTTGGTTCTTGGTCTAGGTTTGGTGACGATTTTTTTTTACCTTTTTTTTTTTTTTTTTCAGATTTTTTTATTTGATTATTTGACAGAGAGAGAGAGAGAGAGAGAGAGAGAGCCAGTGAGCACAAGCAGGGAGAGGGGTAGAGAGAGAGAGAGAAGCAGGCTTCCTGTTGAGCAGGGAGCCCTACATGGGAATCAATCTCAGGATCCCAGGATCATGGCCTGAGCCAAGGCAAACGCTAAACCACTTAACCTACTGAACCAGGTCGGCACCCCTTTCTTTACCTTTTTTAATGAAAATTCCCAAATGCAATGAAAGATAAGTATAATGAATTTCCAAGTTTCCATCCACCCAGGGCCAACAAGGATCAAGATTTTCCCATATTTGATGTCATGTCATTTCACCCCTAATTTCTTCAAGCGTTATGCTGTGTAGAAAGAACACACTAGGCCTGAGGCTGCTATCCTTTGAAAGTCCGGATGCAAAGTTGACTCTTGACTGGTATCTGGAAACTTGGATTTCAGGAGGGTTCTTATGACCCTCAGAACTGAGAAAGATGGTTCATTATGCCTAACCTGTTTGTACAAACAATACAGTTTATCCCAAACACCTGCTTTCCTTTTGGGAGGCTTTAGTGTTGGTACATATTAGGCGAGCCACTTACATGACCAGCCCCTAATAAAAACCTTGGGCACCGAAGCTCTAGTGAGCTTCCCCATTAGACAACATGGCCCATGTATTGTCACAATTAGGAGAATCCCTGAGTAACTCCACTGAGAGTAGACACTCAGAACCTTGTTCCTAGTATCCTCTGGACTTCACTGCATATGCTTTTCCCTTTACTGAGTTTGCTTATCTTTCTGCTCTAATAAATCATAGCCATGAGTATGACTATATACTAAGTCCTGTGACTTAGTCCTGTTCAGCAAATCACTGAACCTGGGGGTGATCTTGGGACCCTGACCCTTTGCCTACCAACCAACTTAACCCTCCCTTCTTCACAGAAACAGCACTGACCCTGGAGAGATACCAAACTGGGAGAGAACCCTGTCCCGCTTTCATAGCACACTGAACTTCTCCTTCATAGCATTTATCAAAACTGTCCCTAAATAATGTTGAGATTAGGGGTGCCTGGGTGGCTCAGTCAGTTAAGCGGCCAGCTCTCAATTTGGGCATAAGTCACGATCTCATGAGATCAAACCCCACATCCAGTTCTGCACTCAGCAGAAGTCTTCTTGAGGATTCTCTCTCCCTCTGCCCCTCCCCCTGCTCGCTCACTCTCTCAAATAAATAAATCTCTTTAAAAAAAGTAATATTGAGACTATTTACTCATGGTCAATCTAAGTACCACCCAAGTACCTAAGCTTCTATTAGTCAGGAACCCTGTTTGGCTTGCCATGTATCCTTAGCAATGAGTACAGACAGAATTTTAAAAATCCAAGGGAATACAATACCTTCCCTCCAAGTACAGTATAAGAGGTACAGTTTCTATGATTTCCTCTGCATTTTACGAATTCATTCACTGAATATCACAAGCTTACTGTGTAATACTTACCATGTCCCAGTTCAGGTTAATATCTACTTCATTATCATCATTTTATACTTAGCAAGATCATACCAATGTTTTATCTTTTAGGTGAGGAGGCACAAATCTGCTCCCATCTAGGTAATGGTGACTAATACACCTATTTGCAACACATTGTAGGACTCTCTTTTCCACCTCAGAATCCTTTAGACTTTCTCATTCAAATGAAGACTCTTGGGATGATTTTTAGATGTCCACTAAAGTTTGAGAACCACTGCTCTGGGTCACTCTTAAAAGCAGAAGGGCATCTAAAAGTAAAAAACCCACATGGATATGACTCTTCAGCTGAATTTTTTAAAAGATGAATGTATCACAGGCTAAAATACAGAATAGGTTATGCTAAGCACCTTCCACTTTTAAAACACCACGACAACTGATAGAATAAACATATAACTTCCTTTAAAGAAAAGAAGGGAGCTGCCCAACTATTAAAGAAGGGACACATCTAATACATATACAGACAATTGTGTGCATTTAACTTGTGTGCTGAAACAGATCAAGTAGACTTTTTTCATAATGGATGAAAATAAAATGCGATAGAATACACTAGGATGGAAATTAGCAAGATTTTTAAAAATTGTTAAGTTTGAGTAATCCTGTACCCTATCTCATCAGGAACAACAAAAGGCCAACAGGAACACACTGATAGTTCAATTTGTGTTACAACTTCCTATAGCAAAGGAGGACTCTTAGAGGGGCACCTGGGTGAGCTCAGTCATTTAAGCCTTGGACTCCTGGTTTCAGCTCAGGTCATGATCTCGGGGTTATGAGATCAAGCCCCGTGTGGGGCTCTGTGCTGAGCATGGGGTCAACTTGAGATTTTTTTCCCCCTTCCTCTGCCTCTACCGCTGCTCCTCCCCCCACTTGCACTCTCTCTCTCTCTCTCTCTCTCTCTCTCAAATAATAAAATCTTTTTTTTTGTTTTAAAGGAGGAACCTTGGGGGCAACTCCCAAAAAGGGGAATTATCAGAGCCTTCTGCTGGGGGGTTGTGGGATCAAAGGACACTGGAGTTGTTCTAGAAGCAGGGACCACTCAGAGCAAGGCACTGATGGTCAGAAGAGAAGGAGTCATTTTGTTTAGTCCCTTATGGGGTCACAGAATGACTCTGTTTAAGTCTTATTCTGAGTATTGTTTATGTTCCTGTTGCCAGCAAGGCTATGTTTTACTTTCTCTCACATATACTAGGAAATGTGTATAAAAACTTTCATAGTGGCACCATTCATAGCAGGAGGAAAGGAAAAGGAAAAGAAACAAACCAAACAGCCATTGATGGAAGTATACGTAAAACTTAAAATTAGAAAAAAAAAAAAAAAAAGAACAAGGAATGATGATCATGAGGTTAGGAGTTACCTCTTAGGAGGCAGAGATGCAATAAAAAAGGCACACATTTGGACGTGAATTATTGGTGCTGTTTCCTTTTTAGGTTTATGACTATTTGTTATGTTGTGAAATAAGTAAATCAGAATGGGGTTAATGCCTGAGTCAAGGATGACGTTGTGCCATGAACTGAGGACTATATAATTAATCTATCTCTGTGACCTGAGGTCCAAGCTGTTTTCAAACAAAAAATAACAGTAAGTACTGTCACCTACATTTCCTTCTCAGGTGTACATTCTCCACATAGCATTTTTAGCCACGGCACAGTAAACATCAGTTGCATTTATACAACAGCCACAATAAACATGACTTTTTATTAAATGTAAATGTCACCACAAAGCAGAATCAACTATTAACTTTATGCAACCTCTCATCAATGAAACTATCAATGTGCCAAGCAAGTCACAGGATTCATTATCTATGCACATCTTTCAGAGGGCTTCCTAAAACACAGCTAATTTCCATAATTGGTAACCAAATAAAACCATCGGCAGCCAGAAGAACACCAGTCTTTTCAGGAAACTGTATGTTACATGGAAATGTCTAATTAAATGTATAGTGGGACATTCACACATGCATTTCATCTTTTGCTCTTTCATAAACGCTGTACTTGCTTCTCTATGTCACAAATATGATATCATCCAGGACATGAAGGCTGGAACACTTCACATGGTCCCCAGATGTTCACTCCTTCTACATTTTCCATAACATTTACTGCTTTAGAAATGTCCATATATTCCATGACAGTTGTTTTTTTTTTTAAGATTTAATTTATTTATTCATAGAGACACAGAGATAGAGAGAGAGGCAGAGACACAGGCGGAGGGAGAAGCAGGCTCCATGCAGAGAGCCTGACGTGGGACTCGATCCAGGGTCTCCAGGATCACTCCCTGGGCTGCAGGCGGCGCTAAACCGCTGCGCCACTGAGGCTGCCCCATGACAGTTGATTTTAAGGACATTTTTACAAAATAGCAACACCAGGTCTAAGTTCACTATGGCGGTAGGGTCTAACAGAACTGAAGGAACGAAAGCCTTTTAGCAAATGAGAACACGCAAATGACCCTTATTTTTAAAAAGCTCTATAAACTATGTCAGAGAGGGGAATCACATTGCCAGACATCATAAAACAACATACAATTAAACTCTAGCAGTCCATTAGATGACCCTTCTAAGCAGTTCTGAGGAGTAGATGGCTTAAAAGAAGTAGGCTGGGGAGCGCCTGGGTGGCCCTGTCGGTTAAGCATCCGACTCTTGATCTCAGCTCAGGTCTTGATCTAAGGGTTGTGAGTTCAAGCCCCACATTGGGCTCCATACCCCATGCTGCATTTCACATCCAGTGTGGAGCCTACTTAAACAAAACAAAACAAAGAAGTAAGCTGGGAAAAGTCTCATGATTTGCACATTGATTCAGTATTGCTGGTAGTTTTTTAGACCTAAGTGTAATTGCCCAATACTATTATCACTACAGAGAGGGAAAAAAACGGGGTCTTTTTAATAAATATCTGATTTCTCTCTGGCTTTGGTCCAGCCCCCAGTTGCACTTTCTCTTACTAATATTGCAAAAATAATTGTGTCTCTCCCGATGCAATCTGAGGTGATGCTATTGGAGATATGTAGGACTAATGTCTTCACAAAATGTTTGATCTGTTGAGAGAAACACTAAGGAAATTAGCCTGCCTCATTGTTGAAAACAGGTGGGATATGTTAGGCTCGTGTTTGATGAGAACTATACAAAGGCAAATTATGAAAAAGCTCCCCTTCCTTCAGAGACAAAGTCTCACCCTAGGCTTGAACAGCCTTTCAACTCCATCCACATCCCCAGATGGGCACCTTTTATTCAGGGTATTATATAGGCCACCGGAAGTGTGGTCTAGGTGTATCTGCCATGTTTCTTCCTTACTCGCTTGGTATTTTCCCTTTCCCTCCCCCCCCCCTTAAAATAATCCTATCAGATAAAGAGTTCCTGAGATGTAAGGAGCATGGATGGCTTTCAGTGGATTCATCAACTCCCTGAAATTGAGTGCAAAATGAGATGCCTGTGGGCACATGCCCACCTTTGTGAGGAGAAGTTCCCAAGAACTCTGGTGCCAGTTAAAATGACTGTGTCTTGAGTTTCTGACATCAGGAAATGAGGGAAGGAATAAGATGAAGAATACACACCATCTGCCATCAGTGCTGCATATTTTCTTCCCAAATCACATTCAACAGTTTACTCCAATCACCAGGCTTTTCATCCCTATAAGCACTATTTAGACTTTAAATGTGCTAATGACTCACCTGGATAACTGGAGAAAACTGCATGTTCCTGCCCCTACCCCCACCCCACCACATCCCAGTCCTGAGGTTCAGACTTCTAAGGTCCGGGATAGAGCCCAGGAATCTGAATGTTTCCAAGTGCCTCATGTGATTCTGGGGCAGATGGCTGCAAAATCAAGCTTTGAGAAACATGCCACGATCCACCATCAGGCAGGAATCATGCCCATGGATTCATCTACTCACAGGAAAAAAAGAACAGTATTTGTTTCTTTGTAAAGATCAGACTTTGGAAATCTTAACTTCAATTATTCTGTGAGCCACAGGAAATTAGAAAAAACCTTTTTTGTCTGATTTGATTTTTTAGCAATTGCTATTACTTGACAGTCCCTGCAGTATGTTAACATGGTTATTATTGATGACTCTTATTACCTTTTCCTATGCAGTAAAACACAGGAATGTACACTGGAAGAGATGAGTATTATTCTAAAACAATCCAGGAAAGAAAGTTAATGGCAGTCATGTCTGCTCATTATTTGTGCAGAATGACTGCCATGAGGAACAGTGAAACCCCTTTTTAAAAGTTACATTGTGGCTTTAAATTGGGTTAACTCAGTGTGTGTAGCCATGAAACAAGTGGCTATAGAGATGTAAAGGATAGGACACTTTTCTCCATTCCTCTTTTGCCTTTTATTTTCCCTATGGTCTTTAATGCTTTTCTCTTTGGAATGGATGAAGTTATAAAGTTGCCTTACATAAAAGCTTTGCTTGAAAGATTGGTAATCGTGCACTTTGCTACTGAATTGTCCAGTCTATTCAATCTTAAAAAAGGCTCTTCTCTTTTGTTCAGCCAGGATTATCTCCTTTGCAGAGTATAACAGAAATATCTGTGTATAAAATTGAGAAATTGTTCATAAATATTATGGAAGGCTTTTTGAGCTGTTTACTCTTAGAGGTCTGACTTAGCAAACAGTAAGAATGCTTTCCTGGGTTGAGAACATTTTTACTTTTTTCTTTTAACTAAATCACCCATAATTCAAAAAAAAAAAAAAGATACACATTTCACAGCATTTTCACCCATGATTACAGCAGAAGGAAACAAATTGCTATTTTTAAGAGACAGTTTTAATATCTCTAACTACATTTGGGGAAAAAAAATTATATATATATATATATATAATCAGCAGCGCTATCTCTGGTAGATAACTTATCTTACCATTTTTTATTTAAAATCTTTGTGCTGGGATCCCTGGGTGGCGCAGCGGTTTGGCGCCTGCCTTTGGCCCAGGGCACAATCCTGGAGACCCGGGATTGAATCCCACATCGGGCACCTGGTGCATGGAGCCTGCTTCTCTCTCTGCCTGTGTCTCTGCCTCTCTCTCTCTCTGTCTGTGACTATAATAAATAAATAAATAATAAATAAAAATAAAAAATAAAAAAATAATAAAATCTTTGTGCTGAACCAGCCAATGAAATGGATTATCCACTGATTTTGTTTCTAAAAGAAACAAAACTAGAGACAGCATGCATCACTGAAAAGTCAGACATATTAACACTAATTCAAAAGAAAAAAAAAAAAAGACCTCTCTAGCTAGAGGTTAACAACACAACTCGATCAAAACCAGTGACATTTTTTATCAAACATTTATAAAATTGCTGTTTTGAACTCTGACCTGCTACAAATTGAATTAAAAGGTGCTGTTCTAATTCTGTCTCCTGGTACACAACGGCATTGCTATAGAAAACAACAGACCCTGTTCTGCACACACCCAGTTTACAAGGTTAAAGGGAGAGTGATTCTTTCATTCTCTCAAACAACAAGGAAGTTTTTAACACATGGCTTCTGAGTGTGGCTGCCAATTAAGGAATTGTAGTACCTGCCAATGCTGGTTTAATATTTCAACAGAGTAAATCATCAATTTCAATTCACTAGCACCAGTCATCCTGTCAATTGACCAAATGATTATCCCTCTCCTAGTGAAGAGTGCACCTGCCACAACTGAAGGAATTTTTTCTTTGTTGCAAACCCTCTGGAGGCTGTGCCAGACCTCAACTTGGCAAAACTTGTTTGGTTTTCAGGCTCACTGGGAAGGTGTCTCCCTTTGTTCTCAGAGGGGCTCCTGAATGAAGGTCAAATTCTACTGTCTCTTTCTGATTGCCACTCTCAAAGATTTTTTTTTTTCTTGCTTTCTGCCATGAGAAGGAAGAAACTGTGCACAGGACATCTGTTAGGCTTGTGTTTAAAGAAATTTAACAAGGAATAACCAGCTGGACAATCTCCTCATTGTGGTGGGTCATATTCAAGGTGGAGTATAAATGGTCTGGCAGTAAATTCTACCCATACTTTTTGGGGAGTGTACAACAATTAAGCCATTGGCCTCTTGAGATCAAATTGAACTAGCTCTAAACCATAAATATATATTCATGATTAAAATACCTGTAGGAAAAGATATTGTTCTTTAATGGATATCTATGCATTGTCTAGATCATAAAGGGCACCTCCTCCCAGTTATCAGGTTTTCACGTTCTGATTCTGAGAGCTATTTCACAACTCAGTAAATTAAAGATAATGGATAATAATGCAAGAGAATTCTTGTCTACAAACACGCAAATGCTGTTCCATCCATGGTAGCTTTAATTGACCCTACCCCCACCCCAGAAACCACTTTTGCCTCCATTTGCAGTATTCCTGATCTATAAACGTGTTCTTTCGATTCTCTTTAGACTTGTTATGAAGATCTGGCTGGTTCTCTCATCATGAGGTGAGTATCATCTTTAATACGTGTTCATTTTACATCACTAGGAAAGTCATGAATTTTCGTTTTTTGAGAATAATCCTTTAATACACACATAAATCTTGGACTCAGGATATCCAGTTTAGAGTCCTTTGCTATTTGACTATGCCATGCTCCTTCTCACAGCCTCTGCACATGCCATTTCTCTGCCTGGAATGTTCTTCCCCACTCCCCGCTCTAGCTTCTGGACCTACTTTCTTCCTTCAGATTTTGACTCAACCATTATTTCCATAAGCAAGCTTCCTCTGACCATCCCTCCTCTCCATAGACTGGCTCAAATCTCCCTTTGATTTATATGCTTTCATTACACCACATACCTCTCCTTTGTTGCAATTTACACCATTGAAACTTACTGATCTGATTTTTCTTTTTTGAAAGATTTATGTATTTATTTGAGAAAGAGAGAGCACTAGTAGGGGGAGGTGTAGAGGGAGATAGAATTTCCAGCAGACTCCCCGATGAGTGCAGAGCCCCATGTGGGGCTAGATCTCTCAATCCTGAGATCTTGACCAGAGCTCAAATCAAGAGACACACTCTTAACTAAGCTATCCAGGCACCCCTTGATCTGATTTACCTGATATCTGTTCTCTTACTAAAATAAATGTCCCCAGTGGCAGGAACCATATCTGCTTTTACACATCATTCTACCCCCAGCTCCAACCAGGTACCTGGCACACAGAGGGTTCAAATGTATGCAGCCTTAATATTTGCTGCATATATCAATGAAGCAATAGATCCAGGATTGGTGAATGGACAGGGTTATGAAGACTCCTGCTACAAATCAGAAGACTTTGAGACCAAACCAGACTCAAGAGAAGGAAAAAGAGACACCATACTTTGATGCAAGTGCCAATAATTTTGGAAGATCATGGAGATACCTGTTAGAGGGTCCAACGGCACTCCCTCAGCCTTTATACGGGACCTAGATCAATATAGAATCTTTCTGAAATTCTTCTCCCCTCCTCCAAAGGATTCTAAAATCCAAGAGAAGCTAGGTTTTCCTGGGCATTCTGAACCAGAACAAAGGCAAAGCATGTAACGAAAACAGCTTGAGTTCTTTATGGAACAAGAACAGCATGGTATAGAGGAATGCTTCTCAATGTACTCCCTATGCTGGCAGTATCACTGAGAAATTCTAAGGCCTCACCTCAAACGTACAAAGTCAGAAATTCTGGAAGAGAAGCCAGCCATCTGGGTATTAATAAGCCCTACAGTTGAATCTGATGCTTGTCAAAGTTAGAGAGCTGCTAGCACAGAAAGAATATGAGCCTCAAAGTCCCCCAGACTCTGCCATCACATAGTTGTTGAGGCCCAGGACAAATACTCAAACTCTCTAAGCCTGACTTTACTTATGAGGAAAATAAGAACAAAACTTATCTCACAAGACTGTTTTGAGAAGCAAAATGACTGACAAAATATGGACACTAATCATAACTGGTTTGTATTTCTCATTAATCCCATCATCATCACCACCATGTCCAGACTCCTAAGGCCTGGAAACCCAGAGTAGGAAAAGACAGGGTACTTCCTTTGCCTGGTACAATCAACAGAATTTGCATAGGAGTCTTAGGGATGGGGTAGGAGAGATTCAAAATTGTGTACCTTTACTGCCTTCTAGCTGATACCACCATTTTTGCCAGTGATTTATAATTAATTTCTTTATAATACAATAAGTAAGATATGAAATAAAACACAGTAAGATATTAAAAATAAAGCAAAATAACTTAGCTGGATACAGCACTTAAGAAGCTACACAATCATTTGGCAAACTAGTCGATCCCCACAGAAAACCTGAGAGCTATTATTTCATTCAGACAAGTGGACTTGCCCAAGGTCACAACAGCTGGTCCTTCCAGGTCATCTGCAGATCCAGAACTTGAACCCAGGTATTGTGATTCCAAATTCAGTGATATTTTTTCCCTCTATTTCTCACTGCCTATGCTTCTATTTTTGCTTATATTACTTTTCCAAGGAAACAGACACTCACCAGACACACTGTAGAATAAAATAAGCCTGACATTCTTTAGAGCACTTCTTGGACCCTGACATATGGTTCTTCTGGTTGTCTTTACTTATAAACTTCAAATTTAAAGGAGCAGTTCGTATTTTTTAACTCCTTATTAACAATAATTAGTCCCTTCTGACATAGGTTGTTTTTACTACAAAAAACATTTCATGCTGAACTTGAATCTGTTGACACCAGCCTTTTTAAGACCCAATCATCCAAATGTTTGCTTATAATACAGGGAGCAATGAAGCCTCTTCCCTGCTTCTAAATTATGATCACTTTCATGAATGTCACCCATTCATTCTGGCAATGAGTGTTCACAGAGCACTTCCTCCTTGCCTGGCACCATGTGAGAAGCGCTGGGCACACAGTGATGAACAGGACAGCCATGCTGCTTACCAGCCTGTAAGAGTTGGGGAATCAGCCAATAAGCCAAGAGATTAAGGAAGAAAGCCTCTGACCATAGTTAGCGTATTGGCAGAGGAGCAACAGGTATGAAGTAAGGAAGTGGCACCTACATCTCTGCAGGGGCTAGAGAAGCCCAGAGGACCAACTCCAGACAGGATGGTCAGGGAAAACCTCTCATCAGAAAAAAAACACTTGACACTAAACCTTATCGTGACACTAAATAATCTAACGTGAAAATACAATACTCAGAAATATGAGCTAACAGAATGGGTGAGTTAGGAGTGGATTATCTGCTTTAACATGAGGATTCAATCCAGGGTTTTACTTCAGCAGACTCTCCTAATATACATATATTTTATATCGCTACTCCTATTAAATATCATTTACATTAAATATAAATATAAAAGCTGGATGCTTTTTACACAAATTCGATTCACAATAAAATGAAACAGCTACTGCCAAAAACTTGTAAAATAATAATAAGGTCGAGAGGTAGAAAGAAACAAAGGAGAAAAATAAAACTGTTACTCAATGCTTTTTAAGGTCCAAGTGTGAAGCTACATTTTTTGACATAATTTATTTAGTCCATAAAACAATTCTGAGTTTTGGGAACATCACATTTTACAAAGAAAGAAATCCAACTTCAGTGAGATGAGCTTATTTGCCAAAAGGTCTCTCAGTGGGTAAGCCACAGAACAGAAAATCTGCTAAAGCATAACAGAAACAGAAAAATCTGATCTTTATGTAGCAACTGTATCCCACCCACTCTGCAAAGCAAGGGGTCAACAAACCAGGGCTTAAGGGCCAAATCCGAGCAGCTGCCTCTTTGTACGGCTGCACACTAAGAATGATGTTTACATTTTGAATTTGGTTGAAAAATGCAAAAGAAGAACAATATTTCATGATATGCGAAAGTCATGCAGAAGTCAAATTGCAGCACCCTAAGTAAAATTTTACTGGGACTCAGCCACAGTAGTTGTCTAAGGCAGCTTTCATGCTACAAGGTGGAAAGAATCCACAGGGTCCCAAAGCCTGTAAGACTTTCTCTCTGGCCCTTCACTGGTTGCAAACTTGCAAGGCCAAGAAGAGAATTTACAGACATACAAGTAACAAACACCCTTGGAAACGTTGTTTCAAATATGACAGACAAACACAAATGCAAAGGGCCATAAAATGCCTCTGAAAGAATTTTTAACCTCATGGCAATTGCCTGAGGCTCTACTTTCCCAATTTCACCTGGAGGTTTCATTTCACTGGCGCTTCCTCCTACTGAGGAAGTCAGGAATCAAGTCTCCTAGGAGGGATTTAGCACGGTTCAACCAGAGCAACAGCTGCTGTGTTGCAGCTTGCATTCTCAGAAAGGAAGCAGCACAAGGTCTCCACTCTGCACTAGTTGGATCAACTTGGGTCTTAGACAATACGGGTTGAGCTCCGGGAATGGTTTCAAACTGTTTTTGCTGATTTCCAACTGTATAGTCTCCTCTGGTTCTTTTCTGGTTCAAGTGAGTATGCTCAATTGTGAAAATGAATTCTTATAAACAGTCCAATCTGGGTGGATAGTCAATTTATACCACGAAGTTCAATTTTCCCAGTTAAGGGGGAAATGCACTTTTTCTTTCCAGTCTTCAGGCTACACAGTTGAAGGCTTGAGCTACAGGCTATAAAATGTCTCCGGTTTTTCCAACATTCTGTGGCCATATATAATGTGTTGGTCTCTATGCCTTCTTTGTCATCTACCTATGTATGGACATTGTCAAATATTGGGTCATTTGGTACTTTTTTTTAGATTATTTATTTATTCATGAGAGAGGCAGAGATACAGGCAGAGGGAGAGGCACGCTCCCTCAGGGGAACCCAATGCAGGACTCAATCCCAGGACCCTGGGATCACGACCTGAGACAAAGGCAACGCTCAACCATTAAGCCACCGAGGTCCCCCATTCTGTATTTTCAAAGGTAAACTGCAAGTTAATATTTAGGGCATATACCTTAAGGTCAAAGATGGCCTTTACCCTGTATGGCAACAGGGCTGCATTTCAATGGAAACCATAAATCAGCTACAGCCCATTCTTCAGAACAGTCCAATTCTAGTTCTGTTAACGGTCTTTTAATGGTCTTCAAGCTCTTTTGCACTACCTAATTATAGGTAGCAAATAGATATGTAAAGTCTATCCTGACAGGTACTGATTTTAATTGACTTCCTCCCACACGGGAAAAAGCTTTTGTCTCAATTTGCAACTCATCTCAACATTTGTGTACTCTATATAAATTTGTGCTATTTTAACTTTTTCTTCAAGCCAGTTCTTATATCTCCCTGGTTCCCTCTTATCACACAAGTAAAATAAAATCTTTAGTGCATGCTCCTTTTTATATCTATAGGAGACTTGTGATTTTACCGTTTTCTGAAAATTATCTTCTATCAACCTAAAAGGTTGGTAAGAATCTAGAATGCATTATTTTAAAACTTTGAATTTAGAGTGATAACATGCCTTTTATGTGATGAGTTGCATCACATAATGCAACTCTGGTCTCCTTTTAATGCCGTTGGATGGCATCACGAAAGTTGTAAAAGAAAAACTGTACAGAGGAGCAAGAAACAGGTGTTAACATAACAAATTATTCAAATGCTCGTTAGGATGGAAGGAGAGTTTTTTGGGACTTTTTTCAGAGAAATCAGTCTCAACTCCAAATACAACAAAGACAGCTGGAGGTTTATGGCCAGGGAGCAGAATAAGGGGGTTAGTGGTTGGAAAATCACTGGAAGGAGACATCAAAAGGAGAGGATTCTTGCTGAACTGGTGTAATACGATCCATGGTCAAAGCAGGCCAAGGACCCAGACATCCGGGATGGGAGATGAAGAGATGAAGATCATTTAGGGTGACCAGATATAACTCAGCAGGATTCTTGCTAAAAAGGGTTGGCCAGGTCAAAGACAGGATGAGGGTCAAAGTCAAGGCATAGTAGAGAACGAGACTCAGAAGCCAAGCCTAACTATGTTTGGTCAAAGAGAGAGTCACTGTTACAGGTACTAGCAAATGTATAAAAGGACAAACAAATCAAACACTATTTTAAAGTGAAGTGAGGGGATCCCTGGGTGGCTCAGCGGTTTAGCACCTGCCTTTGGCCCAGGGCGTGATCCTGGAGTCCCAGGATCGAGTCCCACGTCAGACTCTGGGCATGGAGCCTGCTTCTCCCTCTGCCTGTGTCTCTGCCTCAATCTCTCTCTCTCTCTCTGTGTCTATCCTGAATAAATAAATAAATAAATCTTTAAAAAAAATAATAAAGTCAAGTGAAAGACATAAATAAGGCACCTAATAACATGACCACACTACCTTAGTTTTAATTTGCAATTAAATTTTATTCCCAGGTTATCCTTATATAAGTAACCACTTAACAGAAAAATATAAAATGGCAAATTAAATGTTGTTTCAATTGCTACTGTCTCATAGACTAAAAGAATAATTTGACTCCTGAAACCAATATCAACTACATTGTTTAAAAATTTAGAAAAAAAAAAGAATTCAATGATATGTCAACTAAAGTGTGCCATGTACCTAATGTGTATCAAGAATTTTATAAAACATATGAAACAGAAACTAAGCATATACTATTCCCCATACTTTCATATAAGCAAAAGATACCACTATTAATCTCCAAATTCACCACCTCCAGCCTATAGAATAGAACAGGAGGATGAGGGCTATTTGTGAAATCTGAATGCCACTATTCACTACATTAAAACAGAATGGCAACAAATGGCAACAAGTCTTGTCTCTCAAAGTGTAGTCTGCTTCCCTTTCCCTGGACCAGTAACCTGGGCATCACCTGGGAGCTTGTTAGGAATGCACAGTCTCAGGCCTTATCTGCTGAATGAGAATCTGCACTATAACAAGATCCCCAGATCACTTTTATATACACCACAGTCTGAGATACCCTGCTCCAGGACTGAGGGAGAACAAAACTACCCCTAGAATTATTCTTAGCACATTCCTTCAGTTATCCCTTTTTTACATAAGAAGAGTGGTTTCTTCTGAAACAGGGTCAGAAGGAGAAAAGGTTTTGATTGTGACCCCACCAGCCTTCATTTGTTGCCTGGGGGTGGGCCTAGAGGTTCATGTTGATTACTTGGGCTTGTGAGTAAAATCAAAGTCATGGGGGAAAGGAAGAGGGTACAAAAACAGGAAGATGATGGACCCACAGGCTTTTGTCTTTAGAAGACAGGAAACAATCTCAATTACACATACAATATATATACATCAGTATTCAATATAGTAATTGTTAAATTATGACATAACTGTACAAGAGAACATAATCTAGGCATTAAAAAGAACAAGGTCATTCTTCACATATCAGTATGCAATGACCTAAGATATGCAATGATCTAAGATATGCAGTCTGCTAAAATAAATTTACCTTTATATTTTTTTTATTTTCTTAAAGATTGTATTTATTTTTTTGACAGAGAGAGAGAGAGAGAGCACAAGCAGGGGAATCGTAAAGCAGAGGGAGAAGCAGACTCCCCACTGAGAAAGGAGCCCAATGCAGGGCTCTGTTCCAGGACCCTGTCATGACCTGAGCTGAAGGCAGACTCTTAACTGACTGAGCCACCCAGGCACTCCTAAACGTAGCTTCAAAAATGCAAGAGACTGGTATGTCAACTACACTTCAATCAATCAATCAATCAATAAAATGGATTTCTTAAAAATGTAAGGGAAAAATAATGCAGGGGCAGCACGGTATATACAGTGAGTTATTATTCATGTGAGGAAAAATACCTAATTGTGGATTTGCATAGAACACCTCTGGAAAGACACATATGAAAGGCACAATATTTGCCTCCTGGAGGGGAGCTGAGGCATAAGGGACACAAGTGGAGGGAGGCTGACCTTCCATTGTGCACTTAACACTTTTTGACTTGTGTGATGATATTATCCAATTGAAACAATTTTTTTTATATCCTGAGCATTAAAGAATACCTTAAAAAGGATATAGTCCAGTTCCCAAGGTAACAGAGGAATCCCTTCTTCATTTTCCCTGATAGATGGTCATCTATAGCTGTGTCCAAACACTTTCTGTGACACTTTCAGGGCTGAGATGTCAAGTGTCTAAAAATTATTCTGACACTGAGCTAACGTCCATGTTCCTAGAATGCTGCCCCACCACCCCACCCCCCAACCCCAACCCCTGTTCACCTTCATTTGATGCTAGTTTTCTCTGCAAAACAAACTAAGCCCCTTCCTCTCCCAGCCTTTATAACATTCGCCCAAGGCTTTGGTGGCTTTCTTTAGTCGGAGGTCACAAAAGCTGGCAAGGTAGGCAAGGAACGTAAATGAATCAGGCAGGCCTAGCCGAGACAAAATAGGCAGCGCATCCCTACCCCTGCAGACGAGGACATGACGAGGAGCGGGGAGCGCCACGGCCAGGAGGCCAGAGAGGCAGCCGGGATTCTTTTCCAAGGAAATACTGCCATAGAAGAAAAAGGGCCAGCTGTGGCTGTATCTTCCAAGAGAATTTGGAAACTGACAAATTTATTTTAAATACCTCAATTTTTAAAATGTTGGCAACCAAACTAATTCTTTAAAACACTGTACAGATGAAACAAAATACATGTGCAGCTGGATGTGGCCTGCAGGTCCCTGGTCTGCACTGTGTTCTGTCACCTTTCCTCCAGGGACCATGAGGATTTCTCTCTGTGTTGCCTTCTGGTTAAATTTGCTAGAAAGGAAAACAAAAATATCCCTCTTCAAAAACTTAATCAGTTATATTTTGATTTAATTTGACAATTTACTAACCCATCTATTACTCCAAAAGATGCTAGATAATTTATTTGCCAGTAACTGTGCTTGCAGACACAATTGTGCCTACAGACTAAACACACCCACAGTGTGTGTGTGTGCGTGCGTGTGTGTGTGTGTGTTTCTTCTAAAGACCATTGACATTATTACAATATCCTTGGTGGCAGGAACTGCAAGATCACTCAGATGGACAGTATTTCACAGTTGATTATGTGTGTACATAGCCCATTATACCACTGGGGTTTATTTGCAAAACATAGCTCTCATTTTCTTTTTCTTTTTTTTTTTTTTTTTAGCTCTCATTTTCCAATAGACTTTCAGTAGAAGAAAGTTTCTAAGAAAGTAAAATACAAATTTCCTACCACTCTACCCTGTGAGAACCTAAAGAGACTATTCGGCAATAAAAAAAAAAAGGAAACTGAGGGATAAATTTAACACTTAAAAGTGACTCTTTTAGCAGGAGGTTTGGGCACCCAGCCAGGTTAAGGAGAAGTAGCTTTATACGCACATCTTAACAGCAGCCTAATCTCTGATCTTCACTACTCCTCACTTAAAGCCCGGCAACCCACTGAGTCATCACAGCCAGTGTGTACCTTCTAACTTGTCATCTGTTTGTTGTCACCCTGTGCCATCTGCAGTGCTCTGGACTCTAACTGTGAAACTGCTTTATTGAAATAAACAGCAAGGGGAAAAGAACCCTACTGGTGGAATCATGACCTGCATTCATTGGGAACTTATGGCAGGGACCACATGACACTCGCATAAGGCTGATGGGGTAGGGGGAGGTCCCACTGCTAATAGGTAGATGCAGAATGGTGGCTAAAGGAAAGTGCAGTCGCTAGAGAAACACCACCATACATCTTCCCCTTGATACAGGGACTCAATTTTTGCAACTATATTTATGCTTTCGCCTCTGCTTCAGGTAACGTAAAAACAGACTAGGAAACTCCAAGGTCTTGTGGCACACACAGAATATGCTTATACTGATTATGGTCTAACTCTAAATACAACAAATGACAACATTTGCAGAGTCTCAAAACCAAGAACCACCATGATAAAACAGTTTTATAGTAATTCTGAAAAAAGAAACACTTATTTACAGATATAATTTATGTAAATAAATATTATCATTTTAAATCTCTTAATAAATAGGCATGTCATTTGATATAAAGCATCAGGAAAGGATTTTGAAACCTGTAATATCTATCTATATGGCAAATGGAATAGACACAGAGAGTGTGCAGCAGGGAAAAAACTGAGGATTCCATCTTTATAGATTAATTCTTGGTTAGCTTCCAAATGAAAACACTCTATTTGGCAGGTATTTTCTGTAGAAAGTGAACTTTTCACATGCAATAGCCATGTCAAACTTTGTTTTTAGTTGTTAAGACACTGGAGTATCTTTAAATCTCTTCCACTCATTAATTCTAGGAGATTATTTGCACACATTTCTCAGGATATTCCATTTTAGACATCTTGAAAATGTTATATAAATGAAATGGGCAATTAAGATGTCACCAGGAAATTCTATGTGCCTTCTTGCAATGGGATGCTTGAGAAGGTCCCATGATCCAAATTGGCCTATTCATGAGTCTTTCTGGAGCAGTAGAGGTAGGAGGTAGGGAGCCAGGTCCCAGTGCTGGTGGAATGCACTGCATGATCCTGTGGAAACCATAAAAGCACATCTTCCTATGCTTGCATTTCCTCATTTGTTACAGGGAGAAGAGACCTGGATCCTAATGGAGCTGCTATGCAACCCACAAGAAAGAATGAGAAAACAATAAAGAACACAATGATGATAAGGTTATATACTGCTAATGTGGAAGGAAGATATAAGAAAAACAAGGTGGTAATGCATAAAAACCTTGTAGTCTGTCACACAAAGCATATTTTTTTTAAAAAAGGCAAAAAAAATTAAAAGTAGCTCAAGCAATTTGAAGGCATATTCTCTCTTAAAGAAATGACAACAGGTAAACTCCATTTCCTAAGCCACCATAAATTTTTCTAACACCTTTCTCTGTCCATCTCTGCCACTCTTGCTCTGCACCCAGACAGCAGCTTGACTGCTCCATCAAAGGCACCTCACAGCTCTAAGAAATCTTTCATTAAATAATGAGCACCTGCCAGGTACTAGTGACTCAGCTTGATCTTATGATTTAGGTAACTAATCTAAGTTCCCAAATTAGTGGGATTTTGATGTGCCCTGGAACTGCAAAGATAAAGCAGGTCCCTTTTCATCTTTGTATAAGCCAATCATAGTTGACAAACACTAGTGTTGCAGAGTGTTTAACAAAGTGACTGGTGACAATTGTTCAGATAAGTGACAAATGTACAAACTGGAAATGTTGACTTGGGTTTTAGGTTTCCGTAGGTCTCGAAACATCCGTGGCCAAGGACTGAAACTCTCACCTGAATAAATACCTATCTTCAGAGTTTGAGCACTGGAGGCCACTAACGTGACAAAGACAAGAGGTATGCTTAGACCCATCAAATAACAGATCAGCGATTCATGCCCCACTGATGGGAAGCCAGTGCCGTAATCATCTTATTCCAAAGATAGCATAAAGATTTACACAGATGTCAAGGCTAGATGTCACTCTGCCGCCAGGGAGCTTGCCATGCGAGTCATACAAAACAAGTCAACACCTCAGGAAAAATCTTTCTAGAAAACATCAATTCCTTCTCTTTTTTATTAATATATTTTCTAGGGACACCTGGGAGGCTCAGTGGTTGAGCATCTGCCTTTGATTCAGGGTGTGAGCCCGGGGTCCTGGGATCGAGTCCAACATCAGGTTCCCTGCAGGGAGCCTGCTTCTCCCTCTGCCTGTGTCTATGCTTCTCTGTCTCTCATGAATAAATAAATAAAATCCTTTTAAAAAAGAAAAAAATATATATTTCCTAATGAATTTTTTCCCTGCAACAACTTCTTCTCAGATGCTACATATGCTGAAATTATTCTACCTTTTGAAAACTACCTTGAAAGCTTTACACTTTATAAAATCTTTCCTCTTCAGTTCACTTAAGAATCTATAATATCTGCCTTCAGGTTGACTTAATTTCGATTTATTCCAACTGGAAGCCTTCCTCCACTTTCTAGATATGATCTAGCCAGGTACAGTTTCATAGATTCAGCAGCATTTTCAAATAGGCAGCTGAATGATACTGATGCAGCTAAATCTTCAGGGCTCCTGCTGCATGGGCCCCTGGGGTGCTGGGAGTTGCTGGGAGTCAGTGGTCTAAGTGGGAGGAGACATCAAGAAGCATTCCTATTAAGCTTTTTTTGGGAGAGAGATGGTGAAAGAAAGGGAACCAAATTATAGAACTGTAATGTTGAAATGAAGATTTAACTTTTCTATCTAATTTTGTATTCATAATTTTTTTTTCTTTTTCTTTTTTCTTTTTTTTTTTTATTGGGGGGCAGGAAGAGGTGGAGGGAAAGAATCTCAAGCAGGCTCTGTGCTGGGTGTGGAGGTCATAGAGGGATCTCACAACCCTGAGATCACGACCCAAGCCTAAATCCAGATGGGATGCTTAACTGACTGAGACACCTAGGCGCCCCATTCCTTTTCTTAAAGAGGACTGCTCTCACCCCAAATAGTAAAGTTTCTGACCTCGGAAAACCTAAGACTGCCCTGACACAGAGGAAGGCATGTCAAAACACTTCTCTAGCTTGTATTCTCCATTGCTCAAGTATTCAAACTATGAGAAAACTCTGGGTCTTTAAAAATAAAATAAAGGCAAGGAGAAGAGCGAAAAGTGATTTTAAATGTACATCTTTAAGACAGCTGATTTTCATCACTATATTTTCTAGTACCAGAGTGTAAAGTAAAGTGAAACCGACAGAACTTTCTGGCTCTTTGACATTTCTTCCCCAATAACCTAAACTTTTAAATGGATGGGACATCTGGATTCTGAGAAGGACGGTATTATTACTCTTCCCCACAACATCAAGCCTAAGTGGATTTTTTTAATGTTTAGACTAGTGAACATAAAAAGCAAACATTTCTCACATGACTGATAAGTTTGCCTTTAACAAAACAACCCTGACCAAAAATTATTAGGAAACAGATCAGCAGCCCCACTGGACTCTGAAGCAATGTAATTAGGTAGTCCAACACTACATTTTGTCAGAAAACTCTGACAACCTAATAACCAGATTGTCATCAGATAGACATTGAAAAATGATACTGCGTTTGTTCCAGCATTAAAAATACCACTGCTTCCTGGGGTTTTTTGTTCTGTACAAAAATTTTTAAAAAGCTATAAGGGATGCATCCTGTTAGTCTGGTTGGTGTTTAAATGGGCCTGTTCCACTTAACGGATGGTGTAGGGAGGCTTTTTTTTTTTTTAATATATATGTATGTGTGTATGTGTGTGTATCAAGTTAAAGCTTAAGAATGAATTATTCTGAGGATCACTTGCCTGATTTGAATCATTAAAACATTATGTGTTAAGAGGAAAAATACAGAAGGGAATGCTTATAGTAATACTAACTGGCAATTAGTGAGAATTGAGGTTGTGCCAGACGCCATGTTCACTTCTCTGCACTCTTGGACTCCTCCCAATAACCATCAGTGAGAGGTGTAGTTGTTACTTTCAGAGTAGGAAAGGCAAGTTATTCAAGGCTAAGAACCCACTTACACACCCAAAGACACAACCCCATGTTCTTAGGTACTACAGTGTGCCACTGAAGAGAGAGCATTTCATTTGGTTTTCATGGGAGTGGGGTAAAGGTGTTGGGGTAAGAGATTTTCTTTTCAAAAAAATCATTACATGGGGTGCCTGGGTGGCTCAGTTGGTTAAGCATCTGCCTTCAGCTCAGGCCATGATTCCAGGATCCTGGGGTCGAGGCCCCCGTAGGATTCCCTGCTCAGTGGGGAGTCTGCTTCTCCCTCTCTCTTTGCCCTCCCCCCTGCTCATGTTCTCTCTTGTGCACACGCACTGTCTCAAATAAATTAATAAAATCTTAAAAAAAAAAAAAAAGAAAATCATTACATATTTGGCTGCCCAAAACGGGGTAATTCCAGCAAGCAGTCTAACATGTAAGCCAAACCCTATGTATTGTATGACAGTAGAAGAGAAAATTTTATAGATTCTTCACACAGATATGCAATTAAATACAGACGGATAGAAATACTAAGATATAGCCTTAGGTTTAAAAATACCTTAATTAGTCAATTATAAGAAGTTATCTACTAACCTGTACAAAAATGAACCTCAGGGAGTACATTTCTAAGATGACCTTTGAAATTCTAATTTCCAAAAAATTTACAGTTTTATCTATTAAGATATAAATGAGTTATCCCATGTAAAACACTGTCAAATTTGCACATGCAAATTGTGTGGCTGAACTAGTCATACTAATTTTTTCCAAAGCACATTGAAATATACTCGAATGCCCTATCAACCAACCTAACATTCTAGTTGCAAGGCACTTTAAAGTTTCTAAAGTGTTTTCCCCACCCTATTACTTTAATTGACACCCATGAGCCTACATTATTTCTTAAAATTAAACACACAAAAAATCATTCCAAATTTCCAAACATAATGTTGAGCAAAAAATGCTACATACAAACAAGGCTATTCTGTATGATTCCATTTATATAAAAATCAAAACCATGGTAAAACCAGTTTGTGATGTTAAGATTCAAAATAGTGGTGGCCTGGGCTAGGAGCAGAGTAGATGGCATGAAGAGGGTCATGGTCTATATTTTATTCTGGATGCTGGTTCATTGGGCATGAACTTTGTGAAAATTCATCAATGTGTACACTATGGATTTGCAAGTGTAAAAATCCTGTATTTTATAGTTACATAAAAAGTTGACATGGGGTGCCTGGGTGGTTCAGTGGGTTAAGCATCTGCCTCCAGCTCAGGTCATGATCCTGGGGTCTTGGGATCGAGCCCCTCATCAGGCTCCCTGCTCAGTGGGGAGTCTGCTTCTCCCTCTCCCTCCCCTGCCGCTCCCCCTGCTTGTGCTCGCTCTCTCTTTCTGTCAAATAAACAAAATCTTTATTTAAAAAAGTTGACATAAAACAATCCTTCTCTTCCTTCAACAGTGTGCCAGCTAAACCAAGACAAAAAATATACTGTGGGCAAAAAGTGGGCAGTCTGAAAACACACAGAAGTTTGACTTTGCAAACTACAGAGCTGCTGATAGTCTCATTAGGACCCCTTAGCATTCCTTTCCCTCACAGCATCAAACAATTCATATAACAATTTACTATATGAATTCCTGTAATGAAAGTGTGGGGAGGGTTGTAGTCAATCATGATGGTAAACTACAAATTCCAGAAAATGTTTGTTGGGATTTAGGCCTCTGAGGTTTCAGTGAGTGGATGTACAGCAATGCTGTAGTAAATTTTCACATGACAGCTCATTACCAATGCATTTAGGATGTAAACACTTGACACATTTTTAGCAACACGAGTAGTGATTAGGTTCATTTCACTTTACCGGAAGTCAAAGATAATATATCAAATAGATTTTTCATTTTTTTCCCATCTCAACAATCAATACATTAAAAAGTAGCTTAAATCTAGCTTTGTTCTCTGCCTTCATAAATATGAAATATCCAGAAAATGAGAGTCCTTCAGTTTCTCTCATCCAATCAGTTTCCAGCATTTAGGGAGCACAGATCTGAAGTATGTTTTGCATATCTACCATGATTAAATACCAAGGTTCAGTTTATGTAGCTCTTTGGATAAAATTCATGCTGTTTCAAGGAATAACAGTTGATTTGGACATAAAAAATACATGCAATGTGTTAATAGATTTATTTGCCCGGTTTTTACTTCAAGCTAGACCACAGGAATTATAGGGCAGGGACATTATCGATGATGTTAATGGCTGTATGTCCAGCCCCTAGCAGAGTTACAGAAAGCACTGGAACTGATTACTGAGTCACTTCACCAATCTTGATGCCAAGTCAGAGATAGTGAATGATAGTTACCCTTTTAGGCCTGAGTTTCTCTGTTACCAAGATAATATTTCTTATAAGATATCTATGCATATATGCATATTCATTTCTTTCTTGTAAATAAAGTTTTATTGGAACACAGAGACATCCATTCATTCACATATAAGATATATGCATTTCATGTAAGTATATCTCCACCATTTTTTCAAAAGTTAGGATTATTTTCCCTTGCTCATACCTAATGTAAGAAAAATGAACATTATTAAGTTAAAATGATATTCTTAGCTTTACAGAACATCTTTTGGAGACACAGTAATCTAAATTCTGAAAGTAATTAATTGTTCTTTGTCAACAGAAAGTATTGGGCCCCAAAACTAGATTAAAAATCCAACCAAGTAATAACCAACAATAGTAATAGTTATACTATTTACCATTCACTTTTTCTTTTCTATCTCTTGCTCATTAACCATTAGGAGGCTCTTACTAATAAACAGATATATACTATAGAAACACCAATGTTTGTCTTTACAAACATTGTGTAGTTACAGCCTCTCCAGTGCATTTAGAAAATGATGTTAAAATAGACCTTTAGGAGTAAGTATTCCTTCTAGTACTTCCACAAAGCACCCAACTGAACAAATAAATTGGAGGACAGGGGGGAAAATAATCCAAATCACAAGCTAGAAAGAAGCCCAAGATGTCACTTGGCCTGTCATGTGCACATTATAAGCAAATTCAATTTCATTCCACCAGCACAGACTGTTCTTATTCCCCTGGGTCCCCTCTCTTGGCTCTGCCTCAAGACAGACCTATTCAAAGACCAAAAAACCCGCCAAAAGCCCCTGAATTCTGACACATCAAGCCCACAAAATTGCAGTAGCTTATTCTCTGTCCTACCCTAATTACTATTTCAGAGGAAAATCTCTCTTTGTTTTGACAATTTTTCCTGTCCCTTGTTTAAAATGGTGCAAAAGTAGATTCAGGTGCTATTTTTGGTACATGAAATAAATATTCCATTTATTCTATTGTATTTCTGGTACATAATTGTATGGTTAGGTGGTCACTACTGTTCATTCTGGCTGCTTTAGATACCACGTCTACTTTACATATTCTAACCAGCATTAGTCCATGCTCACATGAGCATTTAAGGAAAAACCCCGTGGCCACATGCCTCATAGTTGAAGCAAATTGGGTACTACAAAGGAACAATCGCTTCCTCTAAAGTATAACCATTAACTAAAAGAGAAGGTGTGACATGAGCCATCTATGACACAAGACATCTCTAACACTGGCAAATCATAATCCTCTAGGGTGAACCAGGTGGCTGCCTAGGAAATACAATCGCAGAGGAACTCTTTCCATCCTGATCAATTAAATTCTCTTCCTATGAGACAAAGTACAGTATTCCCCAGTTAAAGACCAAAGTTTTAAATGCAAATACACCCAGGGAAATTGTTCTAAAACTTCAGTAATTCACGTACTCCTTTCAGGATTCTTATATTTATGAACATATGATCTAGCATTAATTCAATATTTTTCTTTTAATCAACTCAATTTTGCTAACCTAAATTTTTGGAAAGACAATTTTATATTGCCACTGTAAATATACACTATAATTTGTATCCAGCCAATATCACTCACCATAAATAGAAAGAAACTTTAAAAAAATGAATGACTACCCCAAAAAAAGGGTCCATTCATGTATTATGTAACATGTCATGTGCCACATGAAATACTGTAATAAATTGTTGGTCTAAATTCACACTAAAGAATACTAAATGAGTGATATCCAAATTCTCAACACTCCTCCATCTTATGCTCTGATTAAAGGAAAGACCACCAAAAAGAATAGGAAGGGCCTGAGAACCTGAAGAAGCAGGTGTGAAGGCTGCATGCTTGGGGTGGTATGGGGTACATGTCACAGGTTGAGAAATAAGGGTGCCAAGGAGCAGGTGGGTGCCCACTGCATAATCATTTGTATCTGGGGCTGTCCCTGCATATGTGTCATAGAGAAAGTCTGCTGTACTGGTTGATATGAAGGCCTTTCTCCACTTCTATGCACCATCTCTTTTACATGTCTGAGCTCACAAATTACCCATCACAAAGAAATCGCACACTGTTAATAGGTCTCTTCATTGTGGCTGACAGTGCAGAACAAATGTCAGTCCCTGTGCTGAGACCAAATTTCTGGAATACTAACAGGGGATCCCAATAGGAGGAGACACATTACCTAGAGGTCACCCCAATAACTCCTGGAACAAGCTCCTGAATTCTGCTGCTTCTTTGCCATATTTACCACAAAGTGCCGTATGTTCTAGCTCTCCCTTGGCTACCTTCTCTCCAATCAGAATCTCAGTTCTCAGAGCATCTTTCCATTGCTCTTAACACCTAGCTCTCAGCAAAACAGGTGACTAATTTATAGAAAAAGCAAGTGTGTGAATCTGAATGCATCAAGCATAAATGAATGAATGTATGAAAATAAATCAGCTTTGCAGAGAGGAGCACCCACAGGCCTAAGGCATGGCCCTCAGATTACCTAACCTGTCCAAAATTATCAAGGAACATAGAAAAACTCCCATCAGTATGCCAGAGAAATAAGTTCCTCTTCTTTGCCCTAGCCGAATAAAGATCTGCTACATTCTCTCTTTTCAGGTGCCTCCTTCTTACAAGCTGTGCAACCTTGGTACAGTTAGTTAACTTCTCGGAACTTCCTTCCCTCACCTGCTAACTTCTGAAGAAAAATATCTGCCCCATGAGTTGCGATAAAGAATAAAGGAGACGAGCACTGGGGGTTATACTCTATGTTGGCAAACTGAATTTAAATAAAAAGTTTTTTAAAAAATTAAATGAGATAATTTTTTTTCTTAAAGATTTTATTTATTTATTCATGGGAGACAAAGAGAGAGAGAGAGAGGCAGAGACATAGGCTGAGGGAGAAGCAGGTTCCCTGCAAGGAACCTGATATGGGACTCAATCCCAGATCCCAGGATCACACCCTGGGCCAAAGGCAGAGGCTCAACCACTGAGCCACCCAGGTGTCCCTAAATGAGAGAATTAAAGAAAAATGACTACCATATTGCCTAGAATATATCATAAACTAAAAAGATGCTGGCTACACAATTTGAACCAGATCACAATACCACAGTAAGTATCAATGGCATAGGTTTGTTTTGTTGTTACAGTTTAACACCCACATGCTTTCATTCACTGTCCTGACATCTCCCTGGTTTCCCAGTGTTATAAAGAAAACCACATGCCCCAAATGGCATCACTTAGGTTAATGCCCCAAGTCAGTAAACCATGACTTAATACCTAATCTAACTGCAGTTTCAACCTCCAAAGAATATAACCTTTACCCACTCAACATGGGAATTTCCTGGTCAGCACTAGAAAGTTTACTGAGAAGCTCCTTCCATTCCCCTTAGGAGGGCAACCTTGCCTAAAACAAAAAATTCTTTGCTAAGGACTTCCTTTCCCCACCCTCCTACCTTTAAAAACCCTTCCTTCTCCGTAGCCCTTTAGAGCTCTCCTCCCTTGCTAGTTGGGAGGCTGCCCAATTCATGAATGGTATAATAAAGCCAATTAGATTGTTTTTATTTACTCGATTGAATTTTTGTTATTTTAACACAGTATCAGAACATGATGGTTTTGGTGTTCACAGAAAAAAAGGGGCAGATTAGCAGGTCCTAGTGGCATAAATAGGTCTTCATAAATGCATCTTACCAAATGCATCCTGGGTTGAGGATGGCCACAATTCACTCCCATCATGAAGCCCCCTGCATTTTTTTATTTATTTTTTGCTCTGAATCTCCTGTGCTTGCAATACTTATACAGCACTCCTCATTTCTAAATCAAAAAGTTGAGTACCTGCAGCCACAGGAGGGGAAGTTTAGGATCTGATGCCTGTAATATTTTTCAGACAGAAAACACTCTCCTAATGCCTCTACCCAGGAGATGGTAAACTACTCTGACATCTCAGCTGTTGCCCCTCCAAGCAGATTCACACACCTCTTGGCTAACACCCCCTTTGGGCAGGCATCTAATCATGTTTACAGTTATTCATTATGACTGGCTATACACAGATAGTGCCTTTGGTGTCAAACCGAATGGCCCTGTAGACCTCTAGCCCAAGAGAGCTGGAAGATACAGACATACATTAAATAAGACACAGGCAAAAACATAGCATCCACTTCCCTGAGATGGAAAGAGACTGAAGCTAGACCTGCTAGAGTCCTCCAGAGCTCCAGTGTGGGGAGGCCCATTGCAAGCAGAGCAGGATCAAAAAATCTGAGTTGCTTCGGGATCAGAAAGCTTGCCAGAAAGCTTCTGTGGGTGTCTGCAAGCAAATATGCCAGCAAGAAAAAAGATGAACTGTTTTGCAGGGGAATCATCTTGCAGTAGAAGGATGAATATGCATGCTAAGTGCCAGGGCGTGTCCCTGAACCTCCGAGCTAGTATACATATAGTGCAATTTCATGCAACTCTCTGTCCGAGACCATGAAGTGGAGAAGTGCTTTTTACCATCTGCAATAATCTAAATGGGGAGTCTTGGGGGTGGGGGAGAGGGTGGAGAGATAATGACATGGAGAGATGGCCTCCAGTCCTCAAAATCCACTGTAATGCACACTCTGTGTTTAAACAAGGCGAACTTGCATTTCCTCAAAAGTCATTTAGACACAGTCACATAATTGGGAGTGAATCTAAAACCTCTAGAAAGAGCGGCACATTTTCCCACTGACACAGCTGTATTGAAAAATCAACCCATGGCTCTAAGGGAAATGAGAAAACACAACTGGTGATTTCTAGCAAGGCATCCAATCTTCATTTTTGTGATCCCTCAATTCTCAGTTCAAGTATAAACAGAACTTTTTTCTTCCCCTGAAGTAGGAAAAGGATTAAGTAGGCAGGACGCTTTCTGAGTTCTGTGTAGCATATGTTCATAAGCTTCCCTTTTGTAGCATTTATGGATTCATTCTGGAGTAGGGTTAAGCTGGAGCAAAGCAATTTGGCATGCTTGCATTTGCTTTATCGGGAGAAGCAAGTGCAGTCTGCAGGGGCCACCCTGACCAGAGTGGCAAAGAAGCTTCCTGGAACCCTGAGGGGGATGCTGATTATTTTCCTTACAGGGATGCTCAAACTGAGCCTTCCTCCTTGCAAATCGGAAAATGAGCTTCATGTAAATCACCCTCAGGAAAGTGGCGCCCCCCCCCCAACCAAGAGTGATCATAATCAGGTAAACTTAATTTCTGACCAGCTTCAGCAATCACCCTGCAGTATCTGCACTGCCACACAACCTCGAGGTCAGCATTCCAATCCGCCCCAGTCCGAGGCCCGCATTCAGTGACAGATGGGATTTCCCAATCTGTATGTGGGCTTCCGTAGGCTCCTTCCCTGTGACACATACAGTGCCGCTCTCAATAGGGGTGTGGTAGAAGGATTTTTAATGCTCACAATGCAAATTTAAAAAGCAATTATTTACTTAACATTTTTAAATGGAAAAACCAGCACATGCCATTTTTGAAAATACATATCCTCACAGAAAACTGAACAGAAAGAACGACCCCAAAATGCCATAGGAGGTTGTGTCTGGGCAGTGGGATCTTGAGCAATTTCTACTTTGTTCTCTTGTGCTGATCCATTTCCCAAATAAACTTAAATGCAAGGGTATTATTTTTGTAATACGAACGAAGGGATTATAAAGTGGTTTAAAGATACAGACTGGCGTTTACCAGAGTTTCTCATCTGCAAACAAGTATTTCCATCAAAATAATACGATTGACCTGCACCCTTAAGAAAGCAGTACCACCTATCTCATGGTCCACTTTACTATTATCACCATCACTACCTACTTCGTAAGTACCTCCTGTATGCTGTACCCGGCAGCAAACATCAGTACTCAGCGAAGGAACTTAGGTAATAATTAAATTATTTACGTCACTGGGACCCTCCCAGTGTTGTTTAAGTTGGAGAACCTGAAAAACAGAGGAGTTTTAAACCCATCCACCTGCCCTATACTGCACCTCACCAGAGAAACTCTCCCAATCCTGCTGAGAGGGATTAACTAGAATTAAGTAGGCAGCCAGCCAGCCAGACCCTGGGCCCAGACCACAGCGGACTCCAGCAAGTGTGAGCTCCTGACCTAGATGAAGCTATTCAGATACTGCCCCTAGGAAATAGGAACGGGAGTCATTCCTGTCAGTCTCTAGCCACCCCTTAAAAAGGACAGAGGGAGCAGCAGGAATAGTCAGGGTGAACCTGGCTACACAGAACAGAACAGAACAGAACAGCCAGTATGCAGGGAGAAGCAGTGGGAGAGGATGTACCGTCACTGTGCTTTAGGATGGAGCCACTGAGAGTCAGTGTGGCTTATCCACTCACTGCACTTGCTCTAGAGGGTTAACCACTTCCCAGTCCAATGCCTCAGAAGCCCTCAGGCCAACCTGCCCTCAAATCCGTAAGCTAGCTGGTGGTATTAGAGCAAATGCCCTATCTTTTGTTGTTTTTGTTGCTGTTTTGTTTTGTTTGTTTCTTAAGAACAAATGATTCTGAACCAAGACGTAGGTAGAAGGGTCAAAACTATGAACCCTCTTTCCCCATTCTGCATGGCTGATTCCTACCCACAGCCTGGTCCTTCTTTCATATCTCAACTAAAATGTCATAAACTCAAGCCCTCTCAGACCACCAAGTATGAAGAGGTCTGCTCTGTTTTGCCTCCTATTGCAATAAGACTTCACTTTTACTTATATATGTATTATTTGTGATCTGTCTCCCTCCCTAGATGTAAAATCTCAGTTGGGCCCATGTTTCTTAACCTCCTGGCACATTTCAGGAGGTCAGTGATGTTGAAAACATCAGTTAGTCAAATACATGAGTACATATTCATTCGTTCAATATACAAATAATCATTGGGCACTTAACATTTGCAAAACGTGGTCCTTTCTCCATAAAGAACTAATGATCCAAAGAAGGATATTAGCTGTATATACAAAGACAAGAAATATCTACACAGCATATCACCCAACAGCCATCCCTTCTTCTGCCTTGAAAGTAAAACCTCATTTTTAAAAAAATCTTATTTATTCACGAGAGACACAGAGAGAGGGAGGCAGAGACATAGAGGGAGAAGCAGGCTCCATCCAGGAAGCCTGATGTAGGACTCGATCCTGGGACTCCAGGATCACACCCTGAGCCAAAGGCAGATGCTCATTCGCTGAGCTACCCAGGCGTTCCATAAAACCTCAATTATATTGGAGTGTCCTCCCTCCACAAAGCCATGTACCCAGGGAAAATGAGATTAACCTCAGCTCAGGGGTAAATCCTGATTAGTTTAAAGCAGAGAATGGGTTGCAGCTGCTCAGATATCATCTCTTTAGCCCCTAAGGCAGCTGGGCAGGACAGGGTCAAGAAAACCAACACACACTCACACCCACCCACCCACCAGCCACGTCCAGATATAAGCAGCCTCATCTGTTTAACAAACATGCTGACCAAATGTTATCATTTTCTAGGTGTACCCTGACAAGAATAAATTAAAATTGGAGAGCACCAATCCAAGCCAAACAAGGTAATCTCATCCAATGTGCCAGTGTCTGATTTAGGAAGGAGTACATGGCTGTAATCAGCCAATGTAACCTAACAAGAAGCCTCCTAGATGGGTTACAGGAAAGGTCCTTTGTTTTTAAAAAGGAATACAAAGAATAAATGTCTCCTATACCAATGGATGCTACCATATGTCCAGGTGACACTCCAGAATTTAACAGCCACCTTAGAACCATTAAGGCAGCCAGTCTGAGGACCAAGTCAAAACAGTGAAGATGGCAGAGGAAAAAAACAAGAAATGAAGACTTAAATGACATTGTTGAGCCACCAAATTAACACAACCTAGAGCTGCCCCCTTGGGATATCTTGTTCCTTGAGATAATTCATTTGCCTTATTCTGATGGCTTCTATTTTGCATTCAAATGGAAGTTGGTAGAGAAATTCACAAAATAATTGACAATACTTAGCAATCTGTCAACAACTTAGTGCTCAAAATCCTCTCATTGCTGCACAGTGACAACCATCAAAGGCACCCTGGTGGGTCCCCAGTCGCTTGGCACCAGGAAAAAGTGGATTGAGATTGGATTCCAGACATTCAGAGCCCACGTTCTGTAATGCCTTCCCATCAATCATGACATCCATGGGGCTCAGCAGGTAGACATGGAGAGGGTTGGAAGCTTTTTTTTTTTTTTTAATTCCCTTATTGTTTAAACCATTTCAAGTTGACTTTCTGATTATTTACAGCCAAAAGCATTTTCACTTTTAAATCTATCTTCACATAATTAGCAACAAATTTATGTGACCTCCTGAGCAAAAGACTCAGGAGAAAATGGTGCAAAGATTCATGGTTCTGCCCACATTCCTCCAAATCTACAGATGATGGGCCTTAGGGGAATTTTTCCCGAAAGAGAAGACAATGAAATGCCACGGAAAGAATTAAACACGTGATCATCTGATGCTCTCTCCATCCTGAAGGTCATAAAACACACCACAAACACTGATCCATCACCTCGTCTCATTGATGGGCAGCATATTTTAAGGATATGAAGCTGTACATTTTATTATCCCTCCATATATCCCCTTTCTTATCTCAATTACTTTGAGAGAGTTTGCATTCCCTTTGTCCAAATGCAGAAAGTACTAGAAGGCCATCTCTAATCATCCCCCCAAAAATCTGGTCTCCACTAAGGATTTTTCTTTCATGGAAGGATATATGCTAGACACCAGCAAAAATGACAGGGATAAAAACAAATTTGAATTGTGTTATTCAAAACTGTTCTGTCTCCTTTCACCTTGTTTAGGTGGAATACTATTGAAGAGAAACTGGAGATTTTCTAGGTCCTGAAAGTAGTGGAGGCTAGCACTCAGTTTCCCAGGCAGATCTCCAAGGAAGTCACAGGACATTTGATGGGGATGGTAAGGAGATGCTGGGAAAATGAATACTGAGTCCCCGAAATCAAAAAAAGCCCAACCTCCTTTGGAGAGACACAGCAGGGCCACCCAACACTGCATGGACAAGGAACTTTCTAGAGTGACCAGCAGAGACTAAGGAACAGAGGGCCTTTCCTGAATGTTCTGTGGAGAAGCCAAGGCAGCCCCAAGATAGGCCACTTTGACATGATAATTATTTTCAGTTAAAGAGCAATGAAACCCAGCAGATTTGAGATAAAGCTCTTTACCTGGTAGATAGGGAGGAACCTAGATAGCAAAGCCTGTTTCATGAAAGTCCTCTCTTTGACCCACCATTTGAGAGATCCAGCAAACACTTGTTTACCAAATATTTACTCTTTTTCATCTTCCTGTGAATTACAGTCCTTCCCTTTAAAGTCCCAAACGTGGGATACCTGGGTGGCTCAGTGGTTGAGCATCTGCCTTCAGCTCAGGGCATGATCCAGGGGTCCTGGGATAGAGTCCTACATCAAGTTCCCCACAGGGAACCTACTTCTCCCTTTGCCTATGTCTTTGCCTCTCTCTGTGTGTCTCTCATGAATAAATAAAATCTTTTAAAAAAAAAATAAAGTCCCAACCTCTACCCTCTTCTTAATTCAGAATGACACCTATACCTCATTTTGCCTATCTTTGGAATTTCAATGTGTATGTGGACTCTCCATATGTATGAAATCAAATGTGTTTCTCTCCTATTAATCTGTCTCATGTCAATTTGATTCTTAGCCCAGCTAGAAGGTTCTTGAAGGAGGAAATTTTTGCTCCTCCACATGTGCTATGGCAGACATGCAGCACTTCTGCATCAATGACACTCCCAACACCACTGAAAGTTCCCAACATTTTGAGGAAAAAAAAAAAAAACCAAGTAGGCATGAATGTATGATTAAAATTCAGGTATGCAACATTCAAAGCAATTTTTCAAAATTAAACCTTTAAATAAGAATGCAAACTCAGTTTGTATTTTTAATTGGCTTGACATGTCATGAGCTCCCAAAGGACACATTACCAAGTCAAACTCCCACTGGTTATCAACATATTCCCACAAGTCTTGCTACTTAAAAAAAGGAAAATTAGCTGTAAGATAGACAGTTCCATAGCTGGTGAACATTACTGAGTATTTTCAAAAAACATTCAAATAAAAAGCAATAACAAAATGCTTTTATTTCATTTCTCACTAAATAAATACCACACCTATTCATGGGAAGCCAGACTCTATTTCCCTCAATGGCTGGGAATTAATGATGACTGAATATAAAGCAAACAAGTGCCCTATATGCATGGCACTTTAAGTAGTTGAGATTCCCAAATAATACAAAAGCATTTTCAAGTCACACATGGGATATGAAGTGAAAATGTTCTTGGAGGAAATCTTCTCTAATAATACTTACCTACTTCAGAGGGTGCTAGGAAGCTCTATTAACACCAACAGAATACTTTTAGATCTTCAAATAAAAGGACTATAGAAATGCAAAGTATTATTATTATAGTTCTGAAATAATTTCACACCTAGGGATGAGAAAACCCCAGGCCAAATTTTACTGCTTCTCTCCTGCCTGATAAACAAGAAATGCCACAAGCATGGGAGGAAGGGGGGGTAGAAATCAAATAGAACAAAGACATCAAAGTTTCTCTTTTACTTGAGCTTTGTATTCCCCCTAGATGTCATTTTAGGGGACTCAGAGAAAAAAAAAAAAAAGAGTCCCTATGAGGTCAAGGCTGAGTACAGAGACAAGGTTCTTATTGCTTTTTTACCAGATAAAGTAACAACCGAGGTGAAAAAATACCCTTGTCTACATCTGTGGGGCACATTTCTTCCCAAAGCACTGGTCAAACTTAAAAATGGCCAGATAAATTATTACCTGAATCACCCACCAGTGTGATCTCACCTAGCAGGTCAAAAAGCAGCTGCTTTACCAAACACCAGGATTTCTACTTAGCTACTAAAAGCACAAGACTGTCATTTGCTGCCGCTGATGGAGGTAGTAGTGGTGATGATGGTAGTGGTGATGATGTTGAGGACGGTGATTACAGAAATGATAGGATATAGAACAGAAGTTCTCAAACCCTGCTGATCAATGGAATCACCTGTGGAGCTTTCTGAACTACAGATTCTTGGTCCCTATCTCAGATCTACTGATTCTGAATCTGAGAGACCTCAAGTTTTGTTTTGTTTTAACATAGCCATTAGGATAACAACTGAAGTGACAGTGTTAGTAAACAATGTCATGATTAAGAATGCAGGCTTTGTAGATGGGCTGGCTGGTGCTGAACCCCAATTCTGACACTTACTAGCTGTATGATTCTGGGCAAAATACTTAAGTCTCAAATCTCATTTATACATCTAAAATGGAAATGCTATGACTACCTACACCTCCTAAAATAGATGCCTAGGAAAGTGAGCAAATTTTGAAAGCATATGTTAATTCTTCTAAGGAAGACCAAAAGTTACATGTTAAAGAACACATTACCAACCAGACCAACATGATAATGTAAATACTACATATTGATTCAAATAAAAATTGTGATATAATTATGTTTAGGGGGCTGAGGGGACTAAAAGTGGTAAGAATGGGGAGTATCAAAAAATATTGCTAAAATTGATGTAGATAGGTTGCTTTGATAAAAATAAAAGTGAATTTTAAAAGATAATTTGTAACGTGTAATATTGGATGCCTTTACATACTAGGGTTACTATAAGGTTTTTCAGTTTACCAAAACTTGCTTTTTAAAAACCTGATTGATATAATCCTTCCAAGTGTACCACCAAAATGTCCAGTTCTTTAAAGTTTACAATAACCATTTACTATGTCCCTGGCACACAGTAAGTCCTAAGTAGACATTTGTTGAATTGAACTGAGAATGGCAGAAATAAATACAAAGAAAGAAGTTCCTCTCTGCAATCAAGGTCACATCAGGAAAGAGACAGCAGCTCTGATATCTGGGATATCTGGGATGGATTTAACAAAAGGTGTGGGCAAGGTTAAGGGAAGCCAGAAGGGACAGTTCAGTACCAAAGAGCACAAATAAACCTGCTGCCACTTCAGACTTGAAGTGGAAAAGGGATGGTGCAGCCCTCAGAGAGTGGAAAGAGTTCTAGCTGCAAAAGAAAGGCCCACAGCAGGAACCGTGGCCTTCCTTAGAGGGACAGAGCCACTGCCAACTGCACTGCTGCAAGGAAGGTAAGGAATAATTTTCCAAAATCACATTCATGGATTTTAACCCAGTGCCTTCCATTGGCTAATTCAACAGAAAGCCAGAGAGCAAAGAAGACCAAGGAATGCTGACAGTAGGGGTTAGCCTCCTGGGGCACAGAGCCTTTCAGAGGAGCAAGGAGCTGGAGGCACAAAGAATATCCAGCACAAGCACTAAGCAGAGTTTTATTTTTGTTTTTATTTTTTTTAAGATTTTATTTATTTATTCATGAGAGACACAGAGAGACAGAGACAGAGGGAGGGAGGAGAAGGAGAAGAGGCAGAGGGAGAAGCCGACTCTATACAGGGAGCCCGATGTCGGACTTGATCCCAGGACCCCAGGATCACGCACTGAACTGAAGGCAGACGCTTAACCTCTGAGCTACCCAGGCATCCCTTACTTTTGTATTTAAATTTATGTCCCTTTTCTACCCAACCTTACAAAAAAATTTTAAAAGATACCTTCATTTTTCCACCTGGTTAACATAAATGGCATCATCACCATCATGCACTGATGTTATGCAGCACTTGACAAGTGGCTAAACACTTTCACATACATTATCTTTATGTCAACCTCAAAACATCTCTATGGAGTAGATAGAGCAAGGATTATCCTGGTTTCATCGGTGAGGAACCAGAGACCTTAAGAAAAGTTAAGATATTTTCCCCAGAATCATAAAGTTACCAACAACAGAGCCCAAACTGGAAGGCATGTTCCTTAACATTTCAGCTAAGGCTCTTTCTACCATATAAGGCAGCAATGCTACTTATTCACAGTAGGAGTGCAAAATTGATGTTCCTGTGGAAAAAATCATTAACCGACTTTGTTCTAGGCACTGCACAGAACGCAGAAGTAGTCAACAAACAAGACACAAGGGGAAACAGAGCAAACTTGCCCATTTCGTTCTCGAAAAACCACAAGCAGTGCCAGAGACCAAAATAATTGAGTTTTCAATCACATTTTACACATCGTTGACAAGAAGGTGTTCAGTAGGGCAAGGCAAGTGTTCAAAAGAGGAATAAAAATTCAGGGGAAAGTAGAAAAGTATGTAATGAGTTTTGTTTGGGGAGGCTGGAGTAAGTAGAAGGAAATCACAGTTCCTTCACAACCCCCAGACCACAGAGAGACCAGGGCCCCCAAAACTGGAGGAAAGACCTCTCTGCTCCTCTTGCTATTTCCAGCTCTACCCCCACATACACACACATCCTTTGAGAGCTGAGAGAAGCAGCCAGAAGTGACTTCACAGTGTGAAGTCCAGCAAAATGGCCCATTTTTGAAATAGAAATTGAGATCTCTACACCTTTTATAATCTACTGCAAAGTGTTCAGGTGCTTACACATGATGGAAGAAAGTAATGAATAGTATTTTGATTGTAAACCTCCAAACACATCCCGTTTATCCCAGACCTAGCTCCCTAATGTATAAACTACTCTACCACTTAGGCTTCTGTGATTACAACCAACTGAAGCCAGTTGGCTAATTTGAGGAAGATCACTGGAAGGAAACTATGGGCTCAGTGAATCTACAGTAGATTGGAAAATAAGGCTTAGTAATCATCAGTTGCCAAGACAGACATAGAGACTAGGGGATGGGGACTGCTAAGGTGGTTTCAGAGTAGGTATTTTCAGAGCAGAATGCCCACTGGAAGAAAGGAGAATCCCCCAGCTCAAGATTCAGATTGCACATGCACACCCACTTAACCAAGCTAGTGATCATACACCCATCCCTAGGCTGAGTGTAGGCCCCTGGGTGAGGCCCCCGGTTACAGCTCCACTGTTAGAACCACCTCAAAATAAAATCAAGGTGCTGTTAGGAAGAGAAAACAGAAGACAGGGAAAGCAAGGGGAAGAGGGAGAAGTTCCTCTACACTTGCCAAGACTTAGATCGCTAATTTCTTAAGACTAGATTAATTAGTAATTGCCTACACACAGCCAAGGAAAAGTGTTTACCCTGATGCCTACAAAACTTCAACATGACAAATTTGACATCCAGAGGCCCCCTTCTCACTTTACGTGAAAGTAAGTTTTTCCTCTCATTCCTAAAAACAAAGTAGAATATCTCCTTTTTTAGTACTGACATCCTCATTTTGAAAACATTAGCCTGAAGCTTCCAAAAAGCACAGACTTCTCAAAATGTCTAACCAATAAATTCAGAAGGATGCTGATTTGATGATAATGATGATGACGGTAGTATTAACAAGAGCAGCAGCAACTAACATCTCCTGAGTATCTGTTACAGGCCAGGACCTGTTCCGACCAAGCCCTTAATACCTAATAATAATTCATTTAACCTCCACAACAACCTTATGAGAAAAACAATATTATTACCTCCATTTCACAAACTATGAAACTGAGATGCAGAGGGAGTAAATAATGTGTCCATGGTCCAACAGCTGATAGAAGCCAACCAAAGACGAAATCCATGTCTGATCAAATACCAATTTAACAAAGGAATTTCACTGAGAGCAGAGGAAATGGAGTACCATGTGAAAAACAGTCTCTAAGAAAAATGGGAGCACCGTAACCATACCTAAAGATTGCAAAGTTCTGAAGATTGCCACATTATCACCAACTCCAATAATTTATGAGAATTTATTTCTAAGAAGCTATCAAGTACTGCTTTATTCCAAGATATGGCTCAGTGGTCCAGGGATGTGGAAGTTATATGGCTGAAAACCATTAGAGAAAGTTCCATGCCAACCAGACTTCATGCACCACAGTTTAGTCATCCCAAAGCAAATCCTCAAAATGGTGTTTTTATAGCTCATGTTTTGATCATTCAAAAGAGGCTTTCTCCAATTTCCTTTGTAAAATTCTTTTTCACCCTCGAAACAAACATTAAAAATTCAGCCTCAGAAGTAGATTTTTCATAAAGTTTAGGAATAACTTAAAATAGAAGGTAAATCAAAATGGCTTTTCAACTTTAACTAAAGTGGTCACGGTCATGATTGCTGTAATAAAAATGACAGGAAAAAAACCTAAAATTGTCAAAAACATAATTGATGATGAAAACAAATGTAAAATTATGGCATATTTCACCCTGGCCACCAAAGACTCTTGATGAAACTGCAGCCCTATAATTTCCCAGAATGAATTCTTTAAATTAAAATACTTCATGCAGAACAGAAATTAAACAATGAATCAAAGAACAATGCTGTACAGTGGTATGCTTATAAATATACCTAGCAAAGAGGAAACAATTACATTTTTCCATGTAAAACCAACGCGATTGCAATGTTTCACAGAAAGCTGATAGGTACTTTTCCCATTGCTTCGAACTTGGAAGTTCATTTCCTGTAACTCACTTAGATTCCACAGAGACTGGGCTGAATGAAATTAGCTACACCAAACTGGCTGGCTTGCTCCTTTCTACAAAACTAGCTCCTCCACACAACTGCACAACTGACTTTCATGATAAATTTCATCCAACCCAATTCAAATGCCACTCTGCATTTTAGTTTAAATGCTTTATTTGGCCAGCTGGTTTTATTTAACCATCGACTAGAAGCAGTACGAGTGCATTCTTTTTCCAGCTAGCATTAATCTTAGTAAACTTAGCTCCATTGGAATGTCTTAACTGCTGAGAAGAAAGCAAAAGTCAGCAAGCATACAATTGCATTTGGCTACCCTCAGCACATCATTTTATTTCTTCCTGCTCTCTGCTAACTATTGCTCAGCACTTTTGCCTAAGAGGGAGGACAAGCAGGTGGTTAAGGAAGTTGTCCTGTCAGCTATATCTTTAATCCAAGTGTTTAAATCTCTGAATAAAAGAAAAATCAATGTTGTAAAGGCAATGTTTGTCAAGGCCATGTAATAAATACACTTACCTTTACAGACTGTTCTCAATGGATTTTCCTTCTTTGCTGAGCTTCAAAGCTACAAAGAGATAAAAACGAAAGCAGGGAGTTATCTGCGAGTAAAACACCAAACGTTTTCTCTCTGTGCCTCTAAGTAGAATTTCCATATGCCATCATATGTGGTGACACTGGCCAAATAAGCCATTGATAAAACCCATGCTTCATACTCCACTAACAAAAGGCCAATAAAAGACTGTCATCAAATGAAAACAGCGCACACTTCTGGCCAGAATTAAGTCACACAAGCCAGTCAGACCAACAGTCAAATCTTCTTGGGAGTGAACTCCTGAACAGAATGAGAATGGCTTCTAAAGTGTAGAGATGAAAATAAAGTTAAACGTTACACAGCACACTCAACCTGACCCAGCATTTTATTTTCTTACTTTTTCCATTGTCATCTTTCTTGCGTACTCTATTTCCATTTCTCTGAAAATGTTTTCCATGGGAGAGCCTGTTCCATTGATATGAGGCCCCTGGTCCTTCCAATCCAGACCTCACCACTTGCGCCCATGAGTACAAAGATGCAAGATAACAGGTACAGTTCCTTTAACCTAGGTAGAAACTCACAAAGCCGAGGAAGCCCCACTTGATATTTCAAATCAAAATTTGACATGTTAAATTAAGCTCCCTGTGATCAAAAAATACCATGTACTCAGCATACATTAGTCAACACAGCAAGAGATGTGGTAAATGAGAGTTGTTAAGCAATGCAGGAGATCCACCCCCACCCCCCCCCCTTATTGGAGGTTTTGCTTTCCATGGTTTCAGTTACTGATAGTCAATGGTGGTCTGCAGCAGATGATCCTCCTTCTGACAAACTGTCAGAAGGTCAATAGTAGCCTAAGGCTACTTGTCATGCCTACATCATTCACCTCACTTCGTCTCATCACATAGGCATTTTATCATTTCACATCATCACATGAAGAAGGGTGAATACAGCACAGTGAGATATTCTAAGAAAGACCACAGGGCAGCCTGGGTGGCTCAGCGGTTTAGCACTGCCTTCAGCCCAGAGCCTGATCCTGGAGACCTGGGATCCAGTCCCATGTCGGGCTCCCTGCATGGAGCCTGCTTCTCCCTCTGCCTGTGTCTCTGCCTCTCTCTCTCTCTCTCTCTCTCTCCCTCTCTGTTTCTCATGAATAAATAAATAAATAAATAAATAAATAAATAAATAAATAAATAAATAAATCTTTAAAAACAAAAAGAAAGACCACATTCTCCACATAACTTATTATAGAATATTGTTCTAACTTATTAGTAGTTATTGTGTTAATTTCTTACTGTGCCTAACTTATACACTAAATTTATCATAGTTACATATATGTATATAGTATAAACAAGGCTCAGTACCATTCAGTTTCAGCCATCCACTGAAGGCGTCAGAATGTAACCTTAGTCGATAAGCAGGGGACTACTGTAGTAATGATATTTCAAGGGGCTGATATAACATTCTCTATCAGTACATCATTACCCAGAGGGTGATTCCACATGGTCAAATACAATTGGAATATTCCTCTTTCTGTCATTCTTGGCTAGGTCCTCACATCTCCTAAAGGTGCAGTGGTTGGGAATGGCCAACTAATCCATGGTTTTCCCATGGTTTTTTCTTCCTTTCCTTCAATATCCTATATACCTCCTTTAGCCCTTACCGAAGAACCCATTACTGCTGATGCATGATCACTGAAGAACAAGACCAGACTTCTGGGCTGTGACAGAAATCTTGGAATATTAATGCAAGATATAAAGCCCCTCCATGAGACAACATCAGAAATTTCCCTATCCCCCTGTTACATGGATTGCAATGGAATTGGGGGAAAGATAATTTGGGGTGAACATAATCTTGGGAAGACTAGACAAAATAGTACATTGCAATTTATAAAATATGAGAGATTTATGGTCTGGCATAGACACTGACCTATATATGCCTTTCCACTTTAAACACAAAGAAATGCTAAGCAAATCTGGTGATAATTTAAATATGTATATATCCAAATAGCCAAGCTCAAAAGAAAAGGAAAAGACAAATATAAAAAGATAATGAATGTAAATTTTCTAGAGTGAGACATGAATCCTCCTGAAAAAAGTACACTAAGACCTCAGAAGATAAATAAAAGCAAATCCACAGGTGGATACATCAGAAAGAAACCACAAAACACCAAAGATAGAAAGTCTTAAAGTCAACCAGAGAGAAAAAACAGACTCCTTGCAAAACAACTTGTCATCAGCAAAAATAAAAGCAAGACAGCAATGGAATAACATGTTCAAAGTACTAAGGGGAAGAAAAAAAAAGTTCAGCAAATAATGCTACAGCCATGCTAAACCAATTATCATTCAAGAATGACAGAGAAACAAGGACATTTTTCAGTGCGGGGGGGGGGGGGGGGGAGGATTGTTTCCTGATCACAGAAGTTTACTTTTGCTAAAAGAGATACTAAAAGACATATTTGTTTTTTTTGTTTTTGTTTTTTTTTTTTAATTTTTATTTTATTTTATTTATGATAGGCACACAGTGAGAGAGAGAGAGAGAGGCAGAGACACAGGCAGAGGGAGAAGCAGGCTCCATGCACCGGGAGCCCGACGTGGGATTCGATCCCGGGTCTCCGAGATCGCGCCCTGGGCCAAAGGCAGGCGCTAAACCACTGCGCCACCCAGGGATCCCTAAAAGACATATTTGAATAAAAAGGAATTGACCCCAGGTAGAAGAGATGAGGAGCTAAAAGCAATGAGAAATAAAGACATTAGCAAGCATGATGATAAATCTAGTAAATTTAATAATAAATAATAAGTATTGAATAATAATTACTAAGCCTTGGTTCTAAATTCCAATAACAACTACGACCATTTTTAGGGTTTGCAAATAAGGTGAAATGAGTTGTTGGCTGCAATTATATGGAATAAGGGAGGGGAATGAATTACTTAGAAGGAAGAGATAGATACTGATTAAATTATTAAAGAGCATCATCGCTAGAATGCCAAGAAATACTGAAAACAACCCAAATATCTATCAAGAGTACAATGAATACATACATTTTTACAGTCTTACAATGGGATATTACACAGCTTTGAGAAATCAATGAAAAAGTCACACCCATAACATCTATGCCTCTCAAAATTATATAAAACAAAGACCAAATCACAGAAGACTATGTATATATTATTTCATATATACGACATGTTCAAAAGGCAAAAATATATACTATCTTGTTTTGGAATATAACATATAAGTGGCAAAAACTATAAAGAAAAGCAAGGATATGACTTACATGGAATTCAGACAACATTTAGCTTGAAGGCAAGGAAGGAGATGTAATGAGAAGCATTGGGGAAGATTCTAGAATATATGTAATGTTCTATTTCTTGGCCAGGGAAGAGGAATCTAAAATGTTCAGTTTATTATATATTGTATTATAATATAAAACAATACAATAACTATAAATAACTGTAGATAAACACCTCCAAGAATTATCTTATATGTATGGTCTATTTCACAATTTTAAAACATTTAAGAGTAATCACCAAAAGAAAAAAAAATGTCCAAACCAACTGAGGGAACAAAATAAAGAACAGAAAACTCAGTCGATTCTCTGTAGAAGACTAGAATGGAAGCAAAGGAAAGCACAGGCAGTAGAAAATACAAAAGAAAATACTTAAAGTAAGTTCAAATATATCACAAATCATAGTAAATGGATTAAAACATCTGTTAAAACATATTTTTAAATGGATTTTTTTTAACATTGCTACATAATGTTTAGAAGAAATATTTAAAACATAAAGGGAGTTTGAATGGGAAAGTATAGAAGACTATACACTAAGCAAACAGAAACCAAAAGTAAGCTGGTGGAAATACTAGTAGGCAAGTAGCAGTGATAGAATAGATACTTGCATCAGCTGCCTACTACTACATAACAAAATACCCAAGATTTAATGACTGAAGTTTAGTAATTTATTGTTTCTATGGAACAGGAATTCTGACAGAGGATGGTGAGCCAGTGCTTCTATATGCCACAATGCCCGAGGCCTCAGCTGAAAACCTTGGAAGCTGGGCTCTGGAATCATCTGAAAGCTCATTCCCTCAAATGTTTGCCAGTTGTTACTGAAGGTTAGCTGAGACCTTAACTGGGGCTATTAGCCAAAACACCTATATGTGGCTTCTCCACGTCTCACAATGTGGTGCTGGATTCCCAAGGCAACAGTTCCCAAATAAGGAGCCAGGCAGAAGCTGTATTCTTCATGGCCTAGGCTTGGAAATCATATTAATACCACTTAGACGGCATTCCATTGGTCAGGGCAGTCACAAACCCTCATCGAGACTCAAGGAAGAACAAAGAGAACAAAGGGTCCTTCTCTTGGCAGGAGGAGTGTTAGTCAGTGTTCAGTAAGATGAGCACATGGACTGGATAAATATGTTGGTGTAACCACCTGTGGAAAAAACAATCTGCCACAGCATTCTTTACAAGTGCATATGGAACTAAAGGAACAAGTGAACACATATTGGGCCACAAGGGTTGTCTCAACAAATACCACAAAACAGATATCAAACAAAGTTCTCTGATCACAGTATGTTAAGGTTAGAGATCAATTATGAAAAGAGATTTTAAACCTATGTTTGCATATTACCATCTTTAGGACAATTTTCCTTTCTGAGTTGGGGTTGGACAAGACCATTGAGTGAATCCCATTGGGTTCACATCAGGAGCCCAGATCACCACTTTGGTTGTGGATATAATGCATGTGAGGTGCCTGAGAGAGCTGAAAGAAATGTCCAGGTCAGAGGTCAGGAGATGGATATGTGTATCTATAGGTCAGACAGGAGGTTTGGGAGCGGTGAGTCTTCTGTGCCTAGAAAGTAACTGCAGATGTGAGTATGGACACGGCTGTCCAGGGAGATGCCACCAAGTAGGAAGGGAAAATCTGATTCTTGAGGAAGTTAAACAGTCAACAGTTTGTTGAGGATGATCCCCATATAGCAGAGAGAATAGTTGCCAGAGAAGTGAAACAAAATACCTTAAGTATCACAGAAAGGTCAAGTAATATAAGTACTAAAAATACCCAATGTGGGGTGCCTGAGTGGCTCAGTCCATTAAGCATCTGACTCTTGATTTCGGTGCAGGTCATCATCTCAGGCTCAAGAGATCGAGCCCTGCATTGGAACCCATGGTGAGCGAGGAGTCTGCTGGAGATTCTCTCTCTCCCTCTCCCCCTCGCCCTGCATCTGCTCCCTCTTTCTCTTTCTCTCTCTCAAATGAATAAATAAATCTTTAAAAATACAAAAAAAAAAAAAAAAGAAAGAAATTTAAATGCCCAATGTGAAGATCACTGAAGAACTCAATGAGAACTTGGGACTGGTGGAGACAGAATTCAGTTTGGAGTCGGCTAAGAAATAAGTGGAAATCATTAAAAAAGAAGATGGGTAAGGGCAATCCTAGATATTTGGGCATGAAGGGGGAAAGAGTGAGAACAGTAAACAGGAGGAAGATTAAGGACAGAAAGAATGTTTTCTTCTGAGGTTGTAAACAGAAAAAAACCTGAGCATGTGTCAAGGTGATAAGAAGATCCAGTTGAGACTAAGAAGCTAAGAGCAAAAGAGCAAGAATGGGTGGCCAGGACTGCAAGTTCTCAGAATGTCATAGGGATAGGTGGCAGGATTGATCTTAAAACAGAACTTTGGGCTCATCTTGATCACATAATGCCTTATGACTGGCATACATGGTATTGACTTAAATTATTACTTCCTCCTGTGCATATGTTTTATCACCTTGATTAATGTCTAAACCCTTGGGATCCCTGGGTGGCGCAGCGGTTTAGCGCCTGCCTTTGGCCCAGGGCGCGATCCTGGAGACCCGGGATCGAATCCCACATCGGGCTCCCTGCATGGAGCCTGCTTCTCCCTCTGCCTATGTCTCTGCCTCTCTCTCTCTCTCTCTGTGACTATCATGAATAAATAAATAAAATCTTTAAAAAAAAAAAATGTCTAAACCCTTTAAGACCTATGGCCTTTATTGTTCAAACCAGCCACACCAGCCGGTGCATTGTGAGTCCTGCAGTAAACACTGAAATTTAGTAATTTGTTGAGTAGACAAGTAACATGGATTCTATAGTCTCGGTGCACATCTCTGGTGCCCGAGCATTTTCCACATAGGTGTGCTACGCATCCAAAATAGGAGCAGGTTAGAATAAAAAAACTTTGGTTTCAATGCCCAAAGAACATATCTCTAGACAAAAGTCAGAAACAGCCACTCAAACTAGTCTTCTCTTTCCCATGTCTGCCTTGACCAAAAAGCCAAGGCACTAAATTTCTATAGGCCATGAATACATTTTCACCTGCAGCAATAAGGCAGTACACCACCTCCCAGTCCCCTCAGGCCTAGATCATCCTCATTTTGCTCTGGAGCACACAGACTCTGTAACCTTCATATGACCTCCTGCAAGACAGATTAGATTTAAATCAATCCAAATAGATTTGGGCTTCAGCTGCTCCTAAAAGATATAAACACGGAGGTAGAGCAGAATTGGCCAATAACACACTGATTTACCTTGGTGGTTGTTCAGAGATAGCCACCTAGAAAATCTTGACCAACCCCAAGCCCTTCACTCCATTATCCAGCCCCCAACACCCTTTAAAACCAGTCTGAATGTAAACAAGCATTGTTGTCAAATATGGAAAGTTCCTTTGCCATTCATCTTCTCCCAATTGAAACCCATCTCTGGGAACCAACTGCCCCTGACTTACTGCAACACTGCCTGGAACTGAGGGGTTTCCCTCCACTGTTGCATTCTACAGCCCTCACCAGACCTGACTGCCACATTAAGGGATTGGTTATTGACCTTTAAGTCTTTAACAATTATCCACATATCTGGGAAAGAAGTCTGTTGGCTCAGGAATGAGGACAAGACACAAGAATGAAGACACTGAATAAATTCGGCCCTCGTCTTCCTTCTTATGCTACGTTCAGTGAGCTGTTACTGCCGACAAATTGTTGCAACATCCTTTCAAATGATAGCCAATTTTCAACTAAGAGAAGATTCTTAAACCTTTTTCTACGTATCAGTGAAAACCAGGCAGCTGGAAAACATAGCCCTGGTTAAACGACCTGATGATAAATGAATATTTTAAACACATGGAATTATTTGCAAATCTGCATACTGATTTAAATGCTCATAAGAAACAGCAGCAAAGATATCTGAAACTTGACATTTCTCAGATATATTCCTAGAAGTTTTATTTCAATTTATATGTATGTATTTCTAATAGAAATTCTAATTCAGATTTTGTGAAACTCTGATATATTTAGAGTTCAGAGAGGTGACCAGAATAATTCTCAGTTTTGTTATTCACCTAGAAAGCTGATCAATATTGTCAAAGTATGTGTAGAAAATCTTTCCACTAGACCCCTAAGATCAACAGAGACATAGACAACATCTATCATGTTCTGCATTGAATCCACATCCTCTAGAACAGTATCTGACACATAACATACACTCAATAATATTTGCTTTATAATAGAATATTGTAAGTTTGCTTTACTATTAACATTGAAAATTCTTTTTCTTTTTAAGATCTTATTTTTAAGTAATCTCTGCACTCAGCATGGGCCTTGAACTCACAACCCTGAGATCAGGAGTCATACACTCCACCAACTGAGCCAGCCAGGCACCCCTAAAATTGAAAATTCTTAAACTAGGGCTAGTTTTGTTTATTTTTTTCCTTTTCTTCATTTGTATTCTAGGGCTTTCATAAGTTGAAAAGCTCTCTCTCTATGGAAGCCTACACTTGTATAGACACACATACACACACACACACCCCCCACACCACTGCCACACCTGTTCAATGCTGTCATATTTGCCAGACACCGGAAAAGCAAATTTGCCAAGAGTATGAGCCCTGTGGAAAATCATTAGGTGACGTCTAAGGAGCTGCATACCAATCAGCCAATAATTAGCATGTTAAAATTCAGAGAACTAGTGACAAATCAAATTCCATGAAATCTCAGGGAGCATGACCCTGGCCGGGTTAGTGCCCTGGCCATGGGGAAGCAGTGGCTTTGTCTGACCAGTCAGAAGGACTGGGAAGTACCATGGCCAGTCTAATCCCAGGGGGAGACACTTTGACAATGTGACATTTGCACAGGGATGCCCTAATGTGGCCCTGCTATGTTTCCTCAAAATGGGATGACATTTCAAGTCAAACAGCTCTGCTCCCAAGAAGAAAAACCCTCCCCAAACTCGAATATAACCTGATTTTGAGAAAAATAGGGTCATCTGAGAAAGAAACTGAGGTTGTACAGAAGCAACGTTAAAATAATCAATTTTTAAGGAAGGTCAAACTAGATATTCAGTGTTTAACCTCATTTGTTATCATTCCATCATGACATAGACCTCAGAAAGCCTTAGTCTAAAAAACGGTTTTCATTTGAGCAAAATCTTGTTCCTGGAGCATCCACCTTGGCTACTTTTTAATGAATGCCGAAACCAGTTACAAAATTGCGCTACCAAAAAGGTGTGGAGAGTGTCTGTCAGTGCACTGTGCTTCACCACCCCCCTGCTGTCTGGAACTGCTGTCCACATGCGAGTCTGTCCAAGGATGTATGGCCACTGCTGTTTCTGCTGCTTCCAGACTATCTAAGGTCACCTTCCTTAAGAGGAAGGTGAAGAACACCACCTCCCTATTTGGTTTGGTGCCCATATGCATTGGGAAACACACTCTTAAAAGGAGTCCAGGAGGAAGGGCCCATCCTTTAACCAGATTGACCCAGCTCTCAGGGTAAATGCTCTGCCTCCACCACATGCCTGCCTGTGCCCGGTTTGAATACATTCCCAGCCCAAGCCAAGGGTGACCATTCTGCTGGGCCTCCACTCTACTACAGGGTCAGGCAGCAGCCTGTACTCCTCCTGGCTCGTGGCCCGATGCTCTGATGGCCCAGCTACGTCACTGCGGAGAGGGAGTCTGGTTGTGCCCTCCTCTGAACTCTCCATCTGGAAGATTCTCTGGCCTCCTTCCCTCTCATTTTTAATCCGACAGACACTGCTGGACAGGGAAACTCAGAGCACACCAAAGTTCATCTTCCCTTCCCTGCTTCTCAGCTGGCTTAATCACAGGGGCAGAACGAGGTTGGCAGGGACTGGGATGCCAGGAATTAAAGGAGGGTCCCTGGCCACTGGATCACATGAGTCCTGCCTTCCAAAGTCTTAATTAGACTTCCTCTGCCTGGCACACCCACTTCGGAAGGTGGAAACCAGGAAGGTGGCAGAGTAAGATGCCAGGCTCACAGCAAGTATTCCACAAAACATTGGTTGAGAATGGTGGTCGCAGATGCCTGCTGGCTCATGGCTCTGCAACAACAGTCAGCTTTGAGGTCTGGGCCCCAGTGGCGAGATTTCTGCTCCCCTTTCTAATGCAAACAGTTATGCAGCGTTACTGGGAGTGATATTCAGCCACCAGCTCAATTTGGAAGCAAAATGATCTTAACAAGCAGTGGCAGACTTACAGATAGGCTGTGGAGTCTGGGGACCAAAATAAAGGACAAAAAAGAAGACCAAAAAAGAAAAAAGAGAGAAGGACTGATGGCGAATAGAAGAGAGGAAAATGAACAGAGCAAAGAGAAATGAGGAGGATTATGGGACTAGATACCTCAGTTCTACGACTCCAAAATGAGCTGTGAATGCAACAAGGGACTCAGGGGTGGAAGCAGTGTGGGGGAAAGCACAGAAAGGAGACAGAGCAGCAAATGTGGGGATTTTGATGCTCGGACAGATTCGAGGCTAGCAATGGCACAGATTCAACAGTAAGTAACATTTGAGAGGTCTCAAAAGACAATGAGTCTTAATTCTGTCCCGTTGTGCACCCTTTGAATTAAAGTGACACACCAAAATTTGCTATTTTTCTAAGAGGACATTGACAGATACAATGGGAACTCTGAATACATTTTTTCCCTCTGCATTCATTATCTCTGGCCCTTATCCACAGGCCTATTGCAGACTAAATTGGATTTTGGATCACTGGTACTGAGGCGCTGCAATTAATTAACAATAAAAACATAATATTTATATCCAGGCCTAACAACATCTGACACTTAAACCATTCTGCCAGTCGGGCAAATTCCATCCGACAAATTTTCATTTTAATGAACATGACAGGCCATGGTTTACATGATAGGCCAAGGAGCAGAATAGAGTTGATCTCTTGGCATGTGCTCTCAAGGCCGGGCCATGCTGCAGGAGAAACAAGCTGGGGAACTGTCAGAGAAAGAAAGACCAGACCCCAGGTCCACCCAGACAGACCAAGAACACATGTCCCACAACCAAGATCCTAGAATGCAACTGTCCTTGTTTCTGTGCAAGCTCAAAGTTAAATACCTACTGCCCTTTATGACCCACTGGATGATTTTTCTATCTTTGGGCTGCTGACATTTTCTTTGGGGTACGAAAATCCCTTAGTCCTTCCTAATTAAAAAGTGATAAACGTTTTGCAAGGCATCCAATAATGTGCAAAGTACACAAGTTGGAACTGATGCAGCTTTGTCAGTTGGCACAAGACTGGCCTTCCGTGTTCTGCCAGATGGTGTATCTCAGTAAGTCCCCAATCCCTGACTCAAGTGAGGGGCATTGTCAATATGATGCTGAAGCTGAAGCAGAGACTATCTTTAAATGCTATCTTATTTTGCATTATACTAATGCCAAAGGCCTAACATTTTTTCTTGCTGGAACTTTCACAGCTGAAGAAGTTTTCTTTTTTCTGTGACGCATTATTCAAGCCAACAGAGGATAGTACAGATGAGGAAAAAATTTCATCCCCATAAGAACCATGTAAATTTGCTGGAAACTAATGTTAGAGAACACATTTCCCAGCCTGACCTACTGTCGCTCCTCTATGGGTTATAGGTCAAAGGATATCGGGTGAGATAGTGTAGATTTCTCCAAATCTATCTCCACTACCCCAAAAATGTGGACGTAAAGGACAGCATTAAGGACAAAAAATGCAAAGAGAGCAAGGCAATTACAGAAGCTTAACAGATGTGGGAAGGAGCCAGTGAAAAATTAGCAACAAATTGTCAGTAGGAGCCCTTCTTATTGGAAAGGCCATATATTTCTAGCTCACTTATCTAAAACACTCTTTATCCTAGCTTTTACGTCAATTCAAAGGAAATGAAATAAGGTCCCAATTTAAAAGTAAGACTTCTTTGGAATATGGATTTGGTTCTTGAGTTCCAATCTCAGCAACTGAAAGAGCCACCTTCATGGTGACTTATCTTCACACTGTGGCTCTGAATAGATCCAAAATGGTAACCATGTTTCATGTTACTTCTATATATAGCCATGACATCAGAATATTAAATCCTGAAAGGATAACAGCATTCCTGCTATTATAACCCAAATTTGAATCAGCATGGGGTTTTAGTTAAAGTGACAACCCATATGTAGAGTGTAGACACACATACCTGCACACATACACACACATACAAGTTACTTGAATAATCATACGTTTGAGGACTTTATATGCATTCCCCCACATATAACACTATGAGATAAGTACTATTAAGAACTGTATTGCACACTGAGGAAAAGTCAATTAGAGATCACAGACCTCCTGAAAAGGTGAAGTCCAATGTCACAGGCAGGTGAAACAGCAGAATTGGGGTACAAATTCAAGCCCGAGCCTGAGTTCTACACAACACAGCAGCATATGATGGCATCCGTAAGGGAGACAGCATGAAGGAATTGATTCCTTTTGGCAATAGTCAAAATATCTTTTAAATATCAGGTATAAAACATTTTCAGCCCACCAGATTCTTATTTAATTTTGAAAAATCAATTTTTATGGAGCTGTGATGTTTGTTAATGCCTGGTTGTGTTTTTGAAAAGGAAGGCCTAACAGAGAAAAGATGCATTTCTTAAAGTTGGGAAGAAACGCAAGACCGTAACTGGATTGAATTGAAAATATTGGACATTACACAAATGAATAGAATCTACAACTTTAACGTGCCTTTGTGGGAGGCATGGACTAAAATGGTCATATCAAATTCAGAACACAAAAGACTTAACATGCTTATTGTCGTAAACAAAGGTATTTGGTTAAATGAAAGTTCCATCAAAGCTTAATAACCAAATTCAAGTGAACACAAAGTAAAGGGTTATATACTTTCTGCGGTTTCAGTAATAGCTAATCTAATAATAGTAAATGGAGGGTTATTGTTGATTCCTTTGCCTCTGTTTCATAAATTAGATAAAGCAACCTGGCAGTTACAGTACTTTGAAGTTTTATTCGACTAAGTGATTTTAAAGCTATCTCGAAATATAACAAAGTCATGACTCGAATGACTGCTGAGCTGTACCTTGCTTCCCATCACCACGTTGGTACTTTTGACCAATGTTAAGTGGAAAGCTTCCTGTGAACTAAACCTATTCTGTAAAGCTCTGGTTACATCTGCAGAACTGACCATTTAGAAGGCAAAGTGTCACTGACATGGTGTTATCTGATACTCTGTTTCACCAGGGCCAAGCCGGTAAAATATAAACTGTAAGAGCAGTCAAGTGTTATTTATTTCTTCTGATGCAAAACTTGGGAACAGTAGAATTTCTCTGGTTAATGATTTTTTCATAGCGCATTTCCAATTTTCCACTACAGTTTATTGATCTGGAATACTAAAGCAGTTTTCTTCCTTAGCTAACGAACATGCCAAGCCCATGCCTGGGGTCCCACGAGAGATGTACCTCCAAAGGCAGCAGTGGTGGTAGCTCAGCAGGGTGCTAAGGAGCGGTACCATGAACCAAGGCATTTTCCTTACTGAAAGAATGTACTGGTCGAATCCTAGGCCTTTTGATCACAGGGAACACTTCCGTAGCCTCTGCACTCGGAGATGAGACTCTACCCCACAGTACTGAGAGCCAATGGGTTGCCCTTCCCAAAAGCAGTCTATTTTCCTGCATTTTCCCTCTGGTCCCCCGATATGGTTACTTTCAATTACCTTGATAGCCTAGGAAGAAAAATATCCCTCTCTTCATATTTCATTCACATAATAAGAATCTGCAAGCTGTTCTGTATGACAGATGAGAACTGTGAGCTGAAGCAACTTGTTCCGCCTGTCAGCCTCCAAGAACCCACAGCAATGAGATACAATCGTGATGACATTACTAGAGAAGAAGTGGGTCAAATACATGGTCACTTTAAAACAGAATGTCAACTGTTCTTTCCACTTCAGTAATTTGATGCAGTTGTGCCCCTCTCCCTGCCCCCCAAAGAAAAACAGAAAGAAAACAGCACTCACTGCTATTAGCATGTACATGTATACATACACACACACACACACACACACACACACACACACAAATGCAACTATTATTAAAAGTATTGCTCCCAAAAGCCCTTTTTCAGCTTCTGACCAATCAGTCAACAAAAGTTTATTAAGTATTTACTAGGAGTCAGACACTAACTGAGGCAGAGTATTGAAAAGAGACACAGCCCCTGCCTCACAGAGTTTACAGTCTAGGGTAAAGGACAAACACTAAGAGATTGAAATAGATGTAATGAAGTACAAGGTACCGAAGGGGCTTATAAAATAACTAAGTCTTATGGATTAGAATGAGTTTCCCGGTGGAAGAGGGAAGCTGCCAAGTAGAATTAGTAGCCAAGTAAGAGGTGAGAAGGAAGAGCTCCAAGCAGAGGGCCTTTGTCTTCAAAAGGTTTCCTTGCCAAGAATCTAAGTCCTCAAGATGCAGGAGAAAGTATAATGGAATATAGGAAGCCATGAATCCACCACTAGGAGTAAGTCATCCTTTCCTTGTTTTAACCCCTAGTTCAAAAATTAATTAAAAGAAACATTTTTAGGGGGATCCCTGGGTGGCGCAGTGGTCTGGCGCCTGCCTTTGGCCCAGGGCGCGATCCTGGAGACCTGGGATCGAATCCCACGTCGGGCTCCCAGTGCATGGAGCCTGCTTCTCCCTCTGCCTATGTCTCTGCCTCTCTCTCTCTCTCTCTCTCTGTGTGACTATCATAAATAAATAAAAATTAAAATGTTTTAAAAAAAAAAGAAACATTTTTAAAAACACTAGTATACCTCAGTCCTATCTTGCCACATAAAGGTAAAAATTATCATAACCACATCTTCTTGCCGATCTAAATATTAAGGTAGATTTTAACTTTTAAAAAAATCTAATTGATCTTGACTGTACTGGTTAAAACCCATGGGCCATTTTTAAAAACATGTTTTGACAGCAGTGAAACATGCAGCACATACAACACCAAGAGCATAAATTTGTTCAGGGTACAAGAACATGAAAATTAACACAAGCAGTGGTAAATGTGATTTACAAAAAGACGCTACCAATGACTTGCCCCAAAGGTGGAAATTAAGAAAGAAAAGTTTCTCTTCTCAAATATTTGGTCATGAAGGTCCTGATTTGTTCTTGCAAAAAGCTGCTCATCCTTCTTATAGCACACAACTTTTTTTCCATGGGTTTAACAAATTGGAATGAGGAAGGAAACTGGATTTATTCATGAGTGTGCTTGCCCTTTCCACTAAACCCCAAAGTGTGACGTTTAGATTATTTTCTTTCCAATCTCATAATGCATCCCCAAAATCCAAAATCAATCAAAACTGCATTTACACTAAGGACTGAATTTGGCCCTAAAAACTCAATGACTGAGTGGGGTTACTAGTATATGGAGTTTGTTGTTGCTGTTGTTTTATGTCTTTATCTAGTAATTATCAGCAATGAATTTAGCAGTTACTCTAAAATGAACACAAGCCAGGGCTACTTTTATTTGTTTGTTTGATATTAGTTTCAGATATACAATATAATGATTCAATAATTCTACTCTTTTCTCAGTGCTCATCAAGGTAAGTGTACTCTTAATCCTCTTCAACTATTTCACCCATCCTCCCATCTACCTCCCCTCTGGTAACCATCTATTCTCTATAGTTAAGAGTCTGTTTCCAGTTTCTCTCTTTTTTCTTTGTTCGCTTGTTTAATTTCTTAAATTCCACATATGAGTGAGATCGTATGATATTTGTCTTTCTCTGACTGACTTATTTCACTTAGCATTATATCCTCTAGATCCACCTATGTTGTTGCAAATAGAAAGAATTCAATCTTTTATGCCTGAATAATATAATATTCCATTATATATATACAATATATATATTGTATATATATTCCAGTCTGTATATAATATTTTATATATATATATATATATATATATATATATATATATATATCACATCTTCTTTATCTATTTATCTATCAATGGACAGTTGGGTTGCTTCCGTAATTTAACATAATATAATGCTTCAATAAATATATATCTTTTCAAATTAGTGTTTTTATATTCGTTGGGTAGATACCCAGTAGTGGAATTACTGGATCATATGGTAATTCTATTCTTAATTTTTTTTAGCAACTTCCATACAGCTTTTCTACATTGGCTGCACCAGTTTGTTTTCCCACCAACAGTGCATGACTGTTCCTTTTTCTCTACATCCTCACAACTAGGGCTACATTTTTTAAAATACCGTATGCTATTAAAAAAGATATACTGTATGCAAACCATGAGAATCCTGTTGCTTAGTTTGTATCTAGAGTTCAAGGCATATTTTAGGGGAAGTACTGGTCAAGTTAGAAAGTACCTACAAGAGGGCAACTAGATTTGGCGGAGGGTTCTGAACTTCACACAAGGAACAACTGAAGTACCTGAGGAGATTCAACCCAGAGAAAAGTAATAAGAGACACAAAAACCTACCTCCATATAGTCAGTGGATCACTATTGATAAAGGCATTCCATTTGAGCACTTCCTCTGCATAAGGCACTGGACAAGACAATGAAGACGCAGCACTGAGCAAGAAAGCCCCAGTCCTTTTATCATGTCGAAGAGAAGATAGAGTTTTTCTGTGGCATTTCCCAGGTTATAGTGTAGCAGAGCAGAGCACAGATTCTGGAATCAGAGTACTAAAATCAAAGCCTGAGGTGGGCCAAATGGTGGCCCCAAAGAGACATGTCTGTGTCAGACAGAAGAGGAAAAAGAGACAGCCATGTGAAAGAAATATGGCCACTTGGGGATCCCTGGGTGGCTCGGCAGTTTAGGGCCTGCCTTTGGCCCAGGGTGTGATCCTGGAGTCCCGGGATCGAGTCCCACGTCAGGCTCCCTGCATGGAGCCTGTTTCTCCCTCTGCCTGTGTCTCTGCCTCTCTCTCTCTGTCTCTCTCTCTCTCTCTCGAATAAATAAATGTTTTATAAAAAGAAAATTTTAATTAAAAAAAAGAAAAAAATATAGCCACAAGCCAAAGAATGCCTAGAGCCACCAGAAGCTGGAAGAAGCAAGGAAGAATTCTTCCCTAAAGCCTTCTGAGGGAGGACACAACAGGCCTATACTGTGACATTAAATTCCTTAAAAAAGGGGCACCTGGGTGGCTCAGCTGGTTGAATTCCTTAAAAAAGTACGCAGGAGCTACCCTATGACCCAGCAATTGCACTAGCAGGTATTCACCCCAAAGATACAAATGTAGTGATCCGAAGGGGCACCAGCACCCCTGTTTATAGCAGCAATGTCCACAATAGCCAGACAAGGGAAAGAGCCCAGATGTCCATCAACAGATGAATGGATAAAGAGGATATGGTGTGTGTGTGGGGGGGGGGGGGAATAATACTCAGCCATCAAAAAATATGAAATCTTGCCATCTGCAACAACGTGAATGGAACTAGAGAGTATTTTGCTAAGCAAAATAAGTAATAAGTCAATCACAGAAAGACAACTGTCATATGATCTCACTCTTTTGTGGAATTTAAGAAACAAAGCAGAGGATCACAGGGGAAGAGAGGAAAAAAATAAAACAAGATGAAATCAGAGAAGGAGATAAACCATAAGAGACTTTTAATCATAGGAAACAAACTGAAGGTCACTGGAGGGGATGAGGTGGAGGGATAGGGTAACTGGGTAATGGAAAAAAAAAAAAAAAGAGTTGGGTTGATTAAAGAAAAAAGAAAAGAATGAAGTCTGAATCCTAAATCCTAATTCTCTCTATATTTCTAGCTCTGAGAATTTGAGCAAGTTACTTAACTTTTCTGGGTCTGTTTTCTTATCTGCAAAATGAAATTAATAGTAATTAGTCAATATTTTGTGTAAACATGAAAAGCTATTAATAAATGTTATATCCAGAACAATGCAGGAAAAAAAAAGTACACAGGACATAATTTCTAAGCCACCATCCCTTAGATAAGAATGGAGGGGTTGCTCTTTATGCAAACTAGAACACGACCTATCTCACAGGCAAAGCTTCTTTATCTTCAAAGAAAATAAACCTACCTTTATAATTCTCTCCCTTCTTGGATTCAGAATGTTTCAGACACTGCCAACTACACCCTGGGAGACGAAGTCAAAATGTCCAGCAGGCCAGGCAGTAGGTCTAGGAAATTAAGATATAGCTGCCTGCTCCTATTAGTGGTATTGCTGCAGGGCCAGAATATCACGGTTCATTTGGGCCTGGTTTGGCTGAAAAGATACACGTTTCAAATAAGGCTAGACAGGAGAATAGATAAATAAAACTATGGAGTATTCACATAATGGAACATTATACAGCAGTCAAACCAAATAAAGTAAAGTACAGAATAGTGTATATTGCATGTTACTTTTTTTGTAAAAAAAAAAAAAAAAAAGGAAGAAAAGTAATTTATATACATATTTTCCTATCTACATTAAAAGATACTAAAAAAATTCAAAAGAAACTAACCAAAGTGACTACCCCAAGGGAAATGGGGGCAGAGATAGGGGGATGGGGGCAGGAATAGCAAAACTGTATCTTTTTCTATGGTTTTGATTTTCGAACCAGATAAATACAGTACCTACTCAGAAAAAAATTTAAGTCAGCTGAAACTAAAAAAAAAAAACAAAATAATGTTATAACTCACATTGTGGGTAATAGTATAAAATGGTACATACAAAGAGGGCAATTTGATGATATATATCAAGGACTTTAAAACTGGACCTTGGACCTAGTGATTCCACTTCTGAAAGGAATTTAAGGAAATAATGAGAGATTTGTACACATGCACACACACACACACACACACACACACCACACATAGAGATGTTCATTATAGAATTGTCATAGTTAAAATTTTGAAAAATTCCACAGGTAAAATAATAGAGAATCAGTCAAAGACATTAGGAAACATTCAAACAATTGAGTGTTACGCAGCTGTTAAAAATTATATTCTAAAACAAATACTTGGCAATAAAGAAAAATATTCAAAGCATATATTTGAAATGATTCATTAATTTTTCAGTAAAATTTGTAAAGCATCTACCAGGTGCTAGGCGCTAAGATGGATGATGATTAAAAAGGCCAGTTACGAGGCAGTACATCAATGGGTAATCCCATGTTTCTGTGCACTTATGACTAAACTAGAAGGATAAACACCAAAATGAGAGCAGTGATTACCTCCTGGTGGCAAGATTATGGGTGAAATATATTTTCTATAATGATCATACATTACTTCTGCAATAAGAGGGGAAAAAGGCATCACTTTTTAAAATCAGGCTAACAACTCCTAGGATCAAGAATGTATCACTTCCATCTCTCTTCGCTCTGCCCTCTCTGATTCCCTGAACACATACATGACGTCTGCTTCAGCCACAGCCATCCTGTGACCAGTAAGAAAAAGCCAGGAACACTGTAGATATGTCCCTGACATCGCTGAGCTGCTGAACTAGAGCCACAGCCAACATCCCTCGCCCCCTCCCCCATACATCTAAGTTCTCTTCTTCTGGGGAAGAAATGATCCTCTGTTTATTTAAGCCATTATGAGTCACATTTTCTCTTACTTGCAGCTGGAAGCATTTTGCGCTAACAGAGTAACATACTAACTAATAAAGGGCCATGCGAAGGCTGGACCCAGCAGTCCAACATGTTTATTTTGATCACCAAGTAGAGCCTGAAGATTGACATTAATTACCCTGCCAGCTACTGGCTCCACAGTCTTCTCTGATGTCCTTGGGAAGCAGAAGCCAGGAGAAGCTATTAGTGGGGAGAAGCTGTTAGTGGGGAGTCTACATACACAGGGAGCAGCACCTGCAGTGAAGTGTAGCTTACTGCCACCACTTATAATATGATCCAGCATTTCCACTTCCAAGAAGGTAGCCTAAGAATCATGTATGTGATGATGCATTCACATAAATATTCTTCATTAATATATATCAGAAATAGCAGTGGGAAAAGACAAACGCCAAACAATTGGAATAGGATGAAAAATAATCACACGGCCCCAACAATGGAGTACTCTGCAGTCATTAATGGCATGGGAACACACACACAATACATTGATAAGTAAGAAACAGGTAACAAAGATACATGTGAAGTATGATCCCAATTTAGAAAACTAACAGAACCAACAAATATACACATGCAATAAAAAAGGATGGAAAAATTAACCTCTGAAATACTGACAGTACTAGCATGAGGGTGTGGAATGCCAATGTCATTTTTTATTTTTTGAACATTTCTGTCTTTTTTTTAATCTCCTAAAATAAATGTATTTTCTCATGCAGTTGGTAAGAAGTTTTTTTGTGTTTTTTAATAACCCCTTCTCATAGAATCATGTGAGTCCTCTGACCAAGATGTTGGTCTCATCAATGCCAACTTGGTCTAGTATCTCTGCCTGCAGATCCAACAGAATTAACAAGAAACAATTTACATTTGTGTTTTAAAAGCAGACTGATGCCAACAGCAGCAAGCTGAGATACAGAAAAAGATAGGGAAATTTTAGGTTTCCAAGTGAATTTGCATTACATAAATGCAGTATGTTTTCTTTAATTCCATAAATACAGTTTTGATGCTGCCAATTTGAGAAAAATATTGATGTTTCCTTAAATAAGTCTATTCTATATTGAAATTCATTCCCTTACATGAAATGGAATGATCTTGGAAACAATAAGAATGAATGCTGATGTGCTGTGTCATTGATAAAAAGCAAATCATTTACATCCTTGTCTTGATCCATTAGACTTCATTACACAGAAATAATAGCTATCATGCAGGTCTGACCTTTCCACCATCTGAGGACAGCAGCCAGCAGAGCTCAAGCTCCTGAATCATACAACCTGGGTTCACATTCCCAGCCCTACCTCTGGCCAGCTGGATGTCCGTAAGCACTTACTCAACCTCTCTGAGTTTCAGTTTTCTCATGTATAAACACAGATAGTGAGAGTATCTACCTCGTGGAGTTGCCCTGAGGATGAAATGAGAGAATCCACACAAAGGTCTGAGTTTCAAACCCAACCCACAGTAATCTGATAAAAAGTAAGTTCTCTTTGAACATGGTGTCAACCTATATGTGGAGATAGATCATGGACCTGGAACTTTTTGTTTTACTTTTAATAAAGTACTTTTTATTTATTAGAAGGTACAGTATATAACTGTTAAATGCTAATGCATAGCTTTGAAGGGAAAAAAAAGTCTCTTGCCTCATTTCTTCCTATTTTCCAGCTGTCATCCCCAGGGGTATCTGCATTCAAACATTTTGGTTATCCTCTCTTCTCACCATTTTACCATTTGAGATAAAGCTCTTTTCCAGATTTACTGAGAAATCACTGGACATACATCATTGTAGAAGTTTAAGATATATAGCATGATGGTTGGATTTACTACATATATTGTGAAATGATTACCCGAACAGGTTTAGTTAACAACCATCCTGTCATACACACACAAGAGAAAAGGGAAAAAAAAATTCTCCTTGTGATGAGAACTCTTAGGATCTAGTCTCTTTACAACCTGCCTGTGTAGCATTCAACAGTCATCACGTTGTATGTGTCGGCCCTAGGACTTAGTTTGTCTTATAACTAACTGGAAGCTTGTACTTTTTGACAACTTTCTTCCCATTCCTTCTCCCCTGCTCCCTTCACCCCCTGCCTCTGGTAACCACAAACCTGATTGTATTCTATGAGTTTAGTGTGGGGTTTTGGTTTCGTTTTTGTCTTTAGATCTCACAAATAAAAGTGAGCTCAAACAGTATTGTCTGTCTGTCTGATTTATTTCACTTAGCATGATACTGTCAAGGTCTATCCAGTCTCATTTTTATGGCTGAATAATACTCCAGTGTGTGTGTGTGTACGTGTGTGTGTATCATAACTTCCTTAATCATTCATCCATCAAGGGACACTTACATTGTTTCTGTATCTTGGCTACTATAAATAATTTTGCTGTGAGGGACACGTGGGTCTCAATAAGTTAACCATCTGCTTTGGGCTCAGGTCATGATCCCAGGGTCCTGGGATCCAGCCCACACCAGGCTCCCTACTTAGCTCCCTCTGCCTCTTCCCCTCCCCCATTTGTGCACACTCTCCCACTCTCTCTCTCAAATAAAAAAAGTAAAATCTTAAAAAAAATAATGTTGCTACGAATACAGAGGGGCAGATATCCTCTCCAGTTAGTGTTTTCACAGCCTTTGTATATATGGAACATTAGATTCTGAAGAGGCTCCCATATTCTAAGAACTCATTTTGGATAGAGATACTTGACTTTGAAGTACAGATTTGATATCATTTATTCCCTAGGTTAAATGAGATGCTTAGAGAAAACGGTGGATCTTGCAGACCACTGAAAATATGCTTCAGCATGTGTATTAGAGAAAGTAACCACTCCCATTTGCCTTGTCCTATCTTACTCTTTTTAAAAAGCACTACTTTATTCTAGGTATTATGACTAATAATAAAAATGAGAGCTAAAATCATCGCTAACATGTATTTGGTACTTACTGTATACCAGGAAGTATCCTACATATTTTCATGTATTATCTCAATCTCATAATTAACCAATGAAGTATGTTCTTATTGTTCCCATTTTTTAGATGAGAAAACCAAGACACAAAAAGACAGAAAAGTCCTGAGTCCAGATATAAACATAATATGTAACAATAACAAAATAATAACATAATGCAACAATAACAATGATACAGCACTGGATTTAGAAATGGCACCTCTTGTGCTTCAGACAACCTTATACTATTCCCAATGATAGATATGAGACTAAGAACTAAAGTAAATTAGCTAACGTGAGATACAGGTTTGTCTGACCCCAATACCAGCCACTCCAAGCAACTGTCCCCCTGCCGAATGAATGAGGAAGGGCAGATATTCTTGACACTGTCCACTGGGGTTATAAGATGCTAGAGAGGTGCAGGACTTCAGACTCATCAGATCCATGCCCCTCACTTTACAGGTATGGAAAGGGAGGCCCAGGGAGAGGACAAGACTTACATAAGGCAATGAGAGCCAGAACTAAAACCCAGGCCTCCTGACTCCCCGCACCTCATCTTTGTGATGACCCAGTGAGGCCTTCTCACATGGGGTTGGCCATATGAGACATTGTGAAAGCAGGAAGGGGAAAGCCTGACCGCTTCACAGTGATGCTGCCAGCCTGTTGTCTCTCCCACCGTTCCCAGCTGATTCTGGAGACTGCTGCATATGCTTCTGGCATTTACAACTCGGAAGAGTGAAGAAGCTGGGGAAGGAATCCACAGCCAACACAGAGAGCTCCCAGTGCCATTCCATGATCTACAAGAGCCAATTCCCAGTATGATTCTCCTAAAGTTGAACTGGAGGAAGAAAGTGGCTCTGGCAACATACAGGTCTCTGTTGTAGACACAAGACACAAACCAGCCCAAGTCTTTGAGAACATGATTGAAATGAGCAAGACCCCTGAATCTTTTCCAACTAAATGCATACCTTTCCTAGCTTTTGTGATGGATAAAAATAATTAAATTGTCCCACAGAGAAATTTTTTAAAAAATAGTGTTTTTGGAGGTGTTGAATTAAAATTCATTCAGTATTATGTAATCCTTCAAATACAACGGTTGTTTACTCTGCTTTGATTTCTAAGCTTCCCTTTGATGACAAATATTAATATTTATCATTTTTCTGATGTTGGACTAATGAGAATCTTAAGTGTTTATGAGAAGGCATTTAAATATTACAGTACGGTGAATGTGTTTGTTTTCTGATTCATATTCCTCTGTCTTAAACATCAACCAGCATTTATTTTTTTGTGCTGAATCCTGGGTGGCTGTTCATCAACATTTTCAGTAAGCTTTATATGGCCAGAACTGATGGCTTCTACATTTATTTGATGACCAAAGAGAACATGACAGTCCACCAAATAACACAGTACTATGGGAAAGATGTAGCTCTGATTTTCAAAGTGAAAATTGGCACCCATGTGTACAACTACCAGCCAGCAAAAGTAGACAGAGCTACCTTCCAGGTTTAATCAAGATAATATTTATTGAGTGCTAATCACATGTCAGGCACTGTGCAGGGGCATGCTTCACATCAACCCTCTCATTCGATTCTCACAACAACTAAGAGCTAAGTAGTATTATTGTCTTCATTTTACATAAAAGAAAAATGCAGACAGGCTGAGTACTTTGTTCAAGATTATACAGCTAATGAGAAGCACAGACAAGAGGAACACCTGTGTGGCTCGGTGGTTGAGTGTCTGCCTGTGGCTCAGGGTGTGATCCCGGGGTCCTGGGATTGAGTCCAGCATCAAGCTCCCTGGAGGGAGCCTGCTTCTCCCTCTGCCTGTGTCTCTGCTTCTGCCTCTCTCTCTCTGTGTGTCACATGAATAAAAAAATAAAATCTTAAGAAAGAAAGAAGGAAAGAACAAAAGAAGAAAGAAAGAAAGAAAGAAAGAAAGAAAGCAAGCAAGCAAGCAGGAATCAGTCCTCAGAGCCAGAAAGTAGGCTCTTATCTCTTAACTCCCAGCATTTGAAAATTCCTCTTATCTGTACAGCATAAATGGCCATCTGCATGAAGCAGCAGCCTTCAAGGCAACTCAGACTTTCAGATCTTGATGGCAATGATGAGACAGAACATCCTGTCCATCACAGGCCATGCGTTGCTTCACGTACAGAGACAGAGCAAGATCCACACCTTCAGGGAGCAAACTTCTAAAGAGGGAAAATAGACATTAACATAATAAACAAGGCACTCTCTCCAGTAAGGGGAGGAAATGGGAGGCTGTACAATTCAGGAAATAGTAAGAGGAGCTGAGGTCCAGGACTTTAACACATTTCACTTACCTCTGCCCTCTATGGAACCAAGACTTAGCTAACAGAGAAGTAATGGAGCAGAGCCCAGAAGTAGGAAGCACAGTGTGAAGTTCAACATCAAATTCTAAGTTAGGGACCAGGTGCTGAGCACGTGGCATCAGCAAAAGAGCCACCACTCCTGCCCTCACAGAGCTTACAGTCTGGAGGGAAGAGGGCACTGATCAAAAATAGAGGTTAAATAAAGGCTGGAAAAAAAGTATAAGAAGTCAAGGAAGCTAAAAACACAGGAACAATTAACCTACAGAGGACTAAGGGAAAAGGTCATCATTCTGCTGACTCCATCTGTGACCCAGAGCAAGTCATTTCCCCTCTCTAGAACTAAGTCTTCAAATTTGTAAATAGAAGGGACAAGACTAGGTGAATCCAACAAACTTCCTTCAAGCTTCCTTCCAGCCTATAAAAATTGTACCTTATCTCTTCTTCCACCCACCCACCCACCTACCAATAGACCCCAAACTGCTCTTACTTCCTAGTTCTCTTTTGTTCTCTGTTCATCTGCACCCTTCAAGCAAGGGCTCTGTTCTTGAATTTCATTGCCATGTGGCAGTTCAGGAGGCATATGGGTCTGACAGCCCATCAGAGGCAGAACTGGGTGCAGCAAACACTCTGCCCAGAACCCAAGTGAAGGCAATGAAAAGGGACTGAGTTAAACACATGGAATGCAGTGTCCAGAGAGCATGTTAACAGATAAAAAAGAAGACTTTTAATGGCAGGCACTAGGGAGGCATCAGCCAGGACCATAGCTGATGTTTTGACAAGAGGGAAGGAGAAAAGTGGAAGCAGGTGCTCAGAGACGTGGGTCAACAGAAGGAAGACCTGGGCAGAGCAAGCCTCCAACCACAGTACTGAGGATCAGGAAGAGGGCCATCACCCAAAGAATACAGTCCAGACTCCATCCTTTGATCTTTAGGCCCTGTGCAGCCAGACCAACCTCACCCAGTGCCAGCCCCTCTTCAATCTCTATGGTCTACCACAGATGCTTCTCTCATCCCTTTGAGCATGTCAAGCTCTTTCCCCATGTAAGCCCTGGGCACGACCTGGAATGCCACTTCACCAGCTCTTCATACAGCTCCTTCTTGCTCATCCTTTACTTAGGTCTCAGCTCAAATATCATCTCCTCCTCCCTGGCTACCCTACCTAAATAGGTTACCCATCCCCTTTTTGCTATCACAGTACCTTAAACTCTTCCTTCCCAGTACTTGGCATCTTATAATTACATCTGTTTGCCCAAGTATTGTCCATGTCCCCCACTGGACTCCTCAGGGCAGGGAATGTCCCCACCTTGTTCACTGATGTAGAACCACAGCCAGCACAGTGCCTAACATATAACAGGCCTCGGTAAATGGTTACCAAGTGAATAAATCAATGATGAACAAGGGAATGACTCACACACCCAATAAGAACTGGCAAGAATATAGTTGGAGATTAGGTACAGAAAGTGGGATACCAGGCCGATCAGAGATTGTCCAGACAGGAACCCAGGGAGATCCACAGTCAGAGCAAGCAGCAGCATCAAGTCGGATTTGCTACTGCACCTGTTAGCAGGCTATCATCCCATGTTCCACCTGCCTGCTTACCTTAACTTCCAGATATTACTTCCAGATCCTGAACCCACTCTCTGCTTACCTGCCACTAGTGTGAGCAGCCCCTTCATACCAAGAGAGTCTCACGGAAACCTGGCCAACCCGAAGTAACAGAAGCTGCTATGCAGACCTCTCATATCCAGTGATTAGTATTCATAATCATGAGAATAACTAATACATGCCAAGGGCGTTAGACATACAGCCTTAGTCAGCTACCACTATAACCCCCAATTTAAAGGTGAAGAAACAGACTTAGTCTAGAAACCTACCAATGGTCGCACATCTGGTAAATGGTAAAGCCACATGCCTTAGGTTTAAAGATCTGGATTTCTGAGCTCAAAAATAATAAAAATGTAAAATAAAATAACAATAATAAAAATAAAAGCTAATGTTTACTAAGAAATTCCTATATGAGAGATGTTGTGCTAAAATTTTATATGAATTATCCCATTTTATTCATATCTACCTATGAGGTACATACTACTATGCCTATTCTAGAGAAGAAAATAAAATTCTGCAAAGCAGAACAACTTGCCTAAGATCACCGTCAGCCTACAGCAGAGCAACACACGTATTTGTGAACTCTAAACAATGCTATTCATTACATTAAAACAGAATGGTAACAGAGTAGGAGCCATAAAGAACCAGAACCTTGCCTTCCAAGTGCCTTCCATGGACCAGTAGCATCTGCAACACCTGGGAGGAGCTTGTAAGAAATGCAGAAGCTTCTGGCCTCATCAGGACCTTTGCATACAGTTTCAGCCAGTCCTCAACCCAGGAGTTGGACACAGCTGTTTCGTCTGTGCTAGGAAGCCAAACACAGTTAATTCCTCTAGGCCAGGGAAGTGTTGGCTAGTTGCCTCTTGGAAGTTCAAGAGCTGAGAGAAAGCCATAGCTTCGAAGAAGCTTTCTGCCCTGGTCAGAGGGGCCAAGAAACAGCCTCAGCTGCAAATTTATCTGTGGCCACTGGCTGCCTTGCTCTTACCCACTCAATCAGCAGATCCTAGCAACTGGGATTTCAAAGTGCAGTGGCCACCTGCTATTTATATAGCCCAGTATCACTTCCCCTTTTATGAAGGTACCAGCACCTCCCATTACTCAGGGTCTCTGTGTTACACCCATGCAGGCTGTGCACTGCACAACTCCAGAGGGAACCATTCACATACATATTTGTAAAAACAAAAAACTACCCAGAGCACCTGGGTGGCTCAGTGATTGAGCATCTCCTTTGGTGCTTGATCCTTTGGTCCTGAGATCAAGTCCCACGTCAGGTTCTCTGTGGGGAGCCTGCTTCTCCCTCTGCCTATGTCTCTGCCTCTCTCTGTGTCTCTCATGAATAAATAAAATCCTAAAAAAAAAAAAAAAAAAAAATTTCCATCCCCCTCCACCTATCTTTTTGGTTGTTAAAGGTCTTCATAGGCTCTGCATTTATTTCTACCTTTCTGTTGCTTTTTCCTGCCCTCTTTAGGATCACTACCTCTCCATCTACCAGCTTCATTCCTGGGAGAATCTGAACAGGAATTGCCCGTGTTCCAGGGTTGAGAGAAACAACCTTACTCCAGCAGGTCCTAGCCCTGTCCTCTGTCTGTCCTCGGGACTCCACGCACATACACAAACTCCTGCTTCTGGGCATCATTTAAACATCTCCTGGCACAACCAAGCCAACCAAGCAGGTACAGTCCTGCTTTATTTAATGTGGAGACGTTTTGGGTTTTTTTTTCTTCCAAAAATGAAGACACGGGAAGAAGACTTGAAGTCTTGCAGAAAATGAAAATTTTGTTCTTACCATATAGCACACACTTCAGTGATTAAATGGCTGCAGACCATACTCTCCTCCAAACTGCCCAACTAAAATATGCGTGCATTAAACCTCATGAGGGAGTACTGATACTTCCACATTATCTATGATGGGTTTTAACTCCAATAGCTGTGAGTCTGAGAAACTGCAAAATACACTGCATTTTAATGGAAATCTTACTATCAATAAAAAGAGGTAAATCCATAACAAGGAACACTAATAAACATATAAATAGACCCAGAAAGAGTCTTTAAGTTCCAGTATACTGTCAAACGTGTGCCTTCTGCAAAACTCTTAGCAAGTTTCTCATTTTTCTCTTCTATTCCCACTTATACATCATTAAAAGAAAACCTTGGCCTACGTACAAAATAATCCCTAAAATATGTAATTTTTAACTGTATTTTAAACCCTCCAAGAAAAACACTTTTAAAAATTTTTTCTATTAAGTCAACACAGTAGAAAAATAAAACTACTACATTGTGAAATGACCTCCTAGTGAGTAAAAAAGCTCAGGAAAGGCTGAAAAACGAAATTATGGTTCGGGGTAATAGAAATTCAGGCCAAGAATGCTCCCAGATGCTGGATATAAGATTTTAAATGTAAATATTCAGATGCAAACAAACCTAAGGATATACATTTTCTGTAAGGAAAAAAAAAAAAAAAACGTTTAAGAGGAAAGGACCCCCATATATTATGGAACACCCAGCAAATTAAAGATATTTCATCGAACTCACCTAATTATTCTGCCCTGAAATGGAGGGTGAGGGTAACTATTAAAAAAATTAAAAAGGAAAGTAATCTTTATAACAGGTAGCCTCGCTGGAAGCCTTCATTTCAGGCTACTGAATTAGAATTTACAAATGTTACTGGTTAAGCCTCACGTTAGGCCTGGAACCTACTTAATTTTTTTTTTAATAAAAATTTAAAGAATGTTACTGGTTAAAATGGGTTGTAGTTTATCTGAACAACAGTTTAAACCTTTACAATAATGCAGCCACAGCTCATGAAAGCACGTAACTCAGTTTCTTTCTTTGGAACGTAGTTGTAATGGTTAATAATTTTTTTCCAGCTATGAAGAATAAAACAAACTAAATATCAGGGAGAGAAACAAAGCCTGAACAAAATTGAAAATCCTGATTCAAGTGAGCACACATAGAGATACAAGGGCAGGGTGTGGGGAGGCCTTGGGTTTCACTTCAAGGAAAACCCAGGACACAACCTATAGTTAGTTCATCAGATTCCAGGAGAGCTTTGTGTCAAGGCTTATCATCTCTTTCACACCCAAAGTCTTAAAAACGCTCCTTTCTAGATATTTCCTTCCCCACAAAGGCCTTTCACCTATTAGATTGTACCTGATTCATTTCAAGATGTTCTGTTGTTAGAATCTATGCTTCTCATCCTAAATGCACTTCAGAATCACCTGGGAAACTTAAAAGGGAAGCTACCAATGCCTACCTCCCGTCCACACTCTTATTCGATTGCTCTGGATGGGACCAGCGCCAGGTGACTTGAACTTGTACCGAGGGCTGAGAACCACGAGTTGAAAAGCACTCCAAACAGGTTAAAATTATGTAAAGAAGGAGGCACTATAATTGGGCTTAAATAAATTTACATGAGGAGGCAAAGTGCCTCAAATTCCCACCTTAATCAGTTATAAGATGGTACTTTAAGAATCCCAGGGTAGGTTGTTTTTTTTTTTTTTCCATCAAATTGAGACAGTCTCTTATGGGAGAAATGTATCTAGTTGCCCATAATACTCAAGTTTTTACCAAGGATCAAAGAATTTCCTCACTTCACATGTGAGACAGAAACAAAAACAGCACAATTAGAAGTGATCCATTTCAGGGGTGCCTGGGTGGCTCAGTCAGTAAAACAACTGACTCTTGATTTCAGCTCAGGTCATGATCTCAGGGTCATGAGATGGAGCCCTGCTTCAGACTCCACACCGGACATAGAGCCTATTTAAAATTCTCTCTCTCCCTCTCCCTCTGCCCACCTCTCACAATAAAAATAAAAAATAAAAAAAATTTTTAAAAAGTGATCTATTCCATGTAATAATTTAGTATTCAAAATATGATTTTACGAGATGCCTGGGTGGCTCAGTGGTTAAGCATCTGCCTTTGGCTCAGGGTGTGATCCTGGAGTCCTGGGATTGAGTCCCACATCGGGCTCCCTGCATGGAGCCTGCTTCTCCCTCTGCCTGTGTCTCTGCCTCTCTCTCTCTGTGTGTGTCTCTCGAATAAATACATAAAATCTTTTAAAAATATATGATTTTAAAAACATGGAACAGGGTGCATGAAGTTGTCGTTTTTGTTAATAACAATAAGAGTAGGGATCCCTGGGTGGCGCAGCGGTTTAGCGCCTGCCTTTGGCTCAGGGCGTGATCCTGGAGACCCGGGATCGAATCCCACATCGGGCTCCTGGTGCATGGAGCCTGCTTCTCCCTCTGCCTGTGTCTCTGCCTCTCTCTCTCTCTCTCTCTCTCTCTCTCTCTGTGTGACTATCATAAATAAATAAAAATTAAAAAAAAAAAAAACAATAAGAGTATATTCAAAGCTACCATTTGAGTGCCCAGTTATGTAAATATTCAGATACAAACAAACCTAAGGACATACATTTTCTGTAAAACAAAAACAAAAACAAAAAAACGTGGGACACCTGGGTGGCTCAGCAGCTGAGTGGCTGCCTTTGACTTGGCATGATGGGGGGGTGGGGTCTGGGCTCCTGCAGAGAGCCTGCTTCTCCCTCTGCGTGTGTCTCTGTCTCTGTCTCTCTCTGTGGGTCTCTCATGAATAAATAAAATCTTCAAAAAAAAATAAAATAAAGAAAATAAAAGTTTAAAAAGAAAGGACCTCAATATATTGTTAAAATTAAGTTAAAATTTAAAATACCACCCCACAATAGGAATTATTACCTCTGTTTCACAGATAATAAGGAAACTGAGGCTCGGCAAGACTAGGACACTTTCCCCAGAGCCACCCTGCAAGTGACTGGTAGAATCAAGACTAGCATCCAGGTCTTTGGCTCCCTAGGGTCCATTCTCTTAACCACTACCATCTCTCATCTACACCTCTCAAGACTCTCCTCAGTACTTGCTCCACAAAGTTACAGCCCACGGACCAGCAGTATCAGCCCGTTAGAAGTCCTGAATCTCTGGCCCATTCCAGATGTACTAAAGCAGAACCTGCAGCTTCAGATCAACAGGAGATTGATATGCATATTAAAGTCAAAAAACACAGGCCTACATGGACAAGTCTCTCTCACAAACTCATCGTCTTTACTGCATCCATACTTTTAAAGAAGAAATCCTATCATTTCATTTCCCAGTGGTTTCCCAAATGCCCTTGGAATAAAGTCCAAAATGCTTTCACAATACAGGTAACTGGACTCTGTGGAAGATTGCTGGTGCCTCCCTATCCTCTCATGTTCCCTCATCCAGTGATTTTTATATCCCAGACAGAAATCTTTCTGCTCCTCAAATCCCAGGATCTCCCTCTTCCTTTCCTATCTGCTCCTCAAATCCCAGGATCTCCCTCTTCCTTTCCTATCTTCCTCCCTCCCTTCCCTCCTTCCTGCCTTCCTTCCTTCCTCCAAGCCCTTCCCCGCCTAAAACTGATCACCACCCACCACCGCGACCAATTCCATGTTGGCCACATTCACCACTGCATCTCCTGCGTGTAATCGTGCCCCACCAACACAGAGCTAGGAGCAGGGTAAATGTGCTGAATACATCCGTGCTTAGGCTACTGAGGGCTTCTGATGTTCCCTTTGTCCATTTGCTCTTTGCTCTTTCCTGTTTCTCCTTCCCTGTGCCCTACACCTCTCTTCTCTCACTGAACCTCATCAGTAACCTCGTGGCTGTTGGAGTTGTCAGCTTTCGAGAGACACACTACCATGTCCACATGTCCATTGCCCTAGGGTTATTCACCAGCAGGGTGATGACTGTTTCATTTTAACCCAGAGACAACTGGAATAGGCCCAGCCCTTTCCAGAAGTAGACAGAAGGCTCCACTGACAGGGGCAGGCCACTTTTCAATCTGAGATTTAATATATAGATGGAACCATAGATCAAGGACCTCTCAGCAGGCAATGTAAAGTCAAAAGCTTCACTATTTCTCTACCCACACAAAGAGTATCACTGTGCTGACAAGATCGATTATCAAAGTTGTGGGTAACTTCATACTTTAAATATGATGGCCAACCTTGCTATTCTAAGAAACCAAATGGCAAATCTTTTCATAAAGCAGATACCTGCCTCAAGTTGAAATTGTGGATAAACCTGATACATTTTCATATATTGTTTTCATTAATAACAAAAATAAGAGCTACTATTCATCTATTGAATACGAACTGTTGAGTGCATGATAACATGCTCAAAGTTTCAAAAACATTCTCTTATTTAATCTTTATCATCACTTTATGAGGTAGAAATGCTTATTATCCATATTTTACAGAGGAAACCAATAGCTAAGTAACCTGCCTCTTAGGGCAGGGCTGGGATTTAAATCATAGGCCTCCAGACTACCACTCTCTATGGCTTCTTTGCTATGTTTTGCTATTTGGATCACTTTCTCGTCTGAGAAATCATAGACATGGACATTCCCAAAGAAACAGCCCCTTGGAAGATGACCTCAAAGGCTGAGATTTTTCTTCGCAGTGTAGACATTGAAAGGAAAGCAACCTGCTACATCTTCTATTTCAAAGTATTTCTATCTTAAAAGAGATTCAAGAAAAAGATGTGGGAACAGAGCTCAGGGGTGCTTATGAACACAATTTCACAAATATTTTTTCAGCATCTACCAGTGGTCAGCCATGTGCTAGAAGCTGAATGATCAGACTGTTAGCTAGGAGAGCGCTGGGCAGGGCAGGGGGTACAGAAAGCAATGGGGAAAATATTTCCCATAAATACTGTTTCAGAAATGTTTAGCCAATAATTTATAAAAATGTTAGTTTATTATCTAATTATGTAGAAAGCTTCTTTCACGCACAGAAGGTGAGATACCTGCTTTATTATCTGTGACTATGTAATTGAAAGGGACAATGTGTCTTCTAAACAGAAGTTTTACATAATTCTAGTAACTCATGTGTTCCCATATTAGAGGGTTAGACTATAACTTGTATAAATGCAAACAGTGTCAGATTTTGTTCTCAAGGACCTGAAAGAACGAAAGAGAAAAAAACCACTGGGAGCCAAAATGAGACATTCCCAAAATAGAAAGGAAGCACTTTGAAGCTGCATGTATATACAAATAAAGAGAGGAGAAATATTTCCGAAAGTATTTCATCAAGTATTTACAGAGATATGGATAGGATGAGAACACCAAGTAAAAGAAATCATGAGCCTGAAAGGTCACATACAGTACTATGAGGCCTCCAGGAACCTGGCTCCTTGCAGAAACAACATGCCTTTGACACAAGGCCATGACATAAAGACCATGGATCTCTCTCCTCATTTACAAAATGAAGGACTTAGAATAGGTGGTTTTTAAGTTCCTTCTAGCCCTACTTTAGCACTTTAATCCATGTGGCCCTTGCACATAGAGATGAGCATATAAAGATTCTCAAAAAACATTTGTTGAATTAATGAAACATTACAACCTTACTACTAATAAGAAAAGAGACTTTACAACAATTGGTCCTGGCCTGTGGCCTACAAAGAATAAATTAGGAGAGCAACCATTTCCTAAACAGCTTCACATCTGGTGCTCCTTCTAGCTGACTGCTGATAGAATGAAAATAACCCTGGACTTGGAAATAAGACACTTGGGTCTAGTCTCATCCCTGACACAAACCAACTGTGTGACCTTGGGCAAATGGCTTTACCACCTGGGCCAGTTTCCTCATCTCTAAAATAAAGGTATTATAAAGCTATATATAGCTAACATTTGTGGAACCTTTACTATATGCCAGGAACTGTTCCAAGATCTTTGCCTTAAATTTAAATAATCTCAAAGGTTTTTTTGCAGCTCTAACATTTAGTCTGACTACAGAGAAAAAACATGGTATAATGGAAGGATTCCAAACTCTGTACTCAGAAACGTCAGGCTCCCTCTCACTGTTGGGTGGCGTCTTTTTTTAAGCAGTGACTGTTGGAAGACTGGGTTGCAATCTAAGGACTTCTTGTCCCTAGATGAGTTAATTTGGACAGGTTGCTTAACTAAAACTTTGTTTTCTAATATGTGAAAAGCATGTAAAATGGTTATGTCTCTCATGTAGCTTTTGAGTTATAGTTATAAAAGTTATAATAGTAACTATATTATAGTAACTATATAATAGTAACTATATTATAGTAACTATATAATAACTATATTATAGTAACTATATAATAGTAACTATATAATAGTAACTATAATACTAGCTATATAATAGTAACTACATAATAGTAACTATATAATAGTAATATATATATTATTATAGTATTATATATTATATAATATATATTATAGTAATTATATATATTATATGTTATAATTATATATATTATATATTATAGTAATATACATATTATTAGAGTAACTATATAACAGTAACTATATAATAGTAACTATGTAATAGTAACTATATTATAGTAACTAATAGTAATTATACAATAATATAACTGATATATTAGTTATATATAGTTATATATAATATATAATATAGCTATAAAAATTAATATAATTTTTATTATAATTTATATTAATTTATACTATAAATAGTATAGTAATAGTAATTTATATTAATAAATACATATTTATTTTATTACTGGGTGTGTGACCGTGGACAAATCACCTTCTAAAGGTTTTTCCTTATCTACTGATGGGAGAGGTAGTGTTATGAAAAGAAGTAATGTAAACATTCTGTAAATTGAAAAAAAAACAACAAACAAAAAAACATTCTGTAATTTGTCGAGTGTTAGCTGTGTTTGAAAACATGCATATTCCCTAATACTTGGAAAAGCGTATACAATACTCTCCTAAGGCTTGTAACAGCATACACAATCAATGACAACGACGACAACAATAATAAAAGACATCTTTACAAGACACATCTCTCCAGTCCCCCAACAACAAAGGACAGCTTTCCTAAGCATCTCTCTAATCCCCGCTCGCCGCAGGTGGACACAGCGGCTGGCCCTCAAGAACGCAAGGCCACATGGAAGTTGTAGTTCCGAATCACACAGCGGACCCCCAGAACGGCTGGAAGTGAGACTTCATCTCCCAGGAGACACCTCGCCGCACCAAATGGCACGCTGGGAGATGTTGCTCCAACCTGCCGGGAAACAAGCAGCGGGACTCCAACTCCCACAAGCCTCCGCTCCTCAGGCCGCGGGCGGTAAGATGGAGCCGGAGAGGGAGGTTACAGGTACACCACCTGCCTAACAGGTGCGAGTAGGGGCCTTTCTCAGTAGCCCCAGGCCCAGCACGGGCAGCGCCTTTCTACAACCACCACTGGGATGGATCATTCTCTGCCGGCCCCCAGCCCATTTCTTGAGAGATCCGGAAAAATAAAGTAGCAAGCTTGCAAAGGGGCCGACTTTCACAAACGGAAACGGGACCTCCTTTCGCTTTCGGCTCCAGCTAGCATCCTTGGGCCACTTGGGCAGAGACCTTTAAGCTCTTTTTTTTTTTTTTTTCCCCAAGATAAAACACCATGAGTGGCTGGTCCGAGGTCCAACACAAGGAGGAGCATTTCGATCCTGGGGAGGAGCCTCCAACTTCGGTCCCCCTCCCTCCCCCCTCCCCCGGCCCCACACGGATAGACCTTTAAAAATCCCCGCATATTTTTATACAAAAACTATATTCATCCATAAATAGTCCAAACGGGTGGTCATGGAGTTCCCCCACCGTAAAGAATCCAGTGCGGTGGCCAACTACACCGCCAGCCAGGTACGGCTGCTGGGGCGTCCCTGGAACCCCGCTGGCATGACCGCGTGCCTCAGTTTACCCTCTTACGCAGCACATGAGGGGCGGGCTAGGGTTAGGGCTGGTGGTCAGAATGGGTCCTCGGGACAGACGCCCCCACCCCCTGCACACACACACCCTCACCCTCTAGGAGCTGTGCGAGCCAGTCCCCGCCCCATGGGACCACGGTGGGGCGGGGGTGGGGGGGTGTAAGGACCAGACGCGCCTGGAAACCAAGACCCGCACCCCAGAAACACTCTTCGACTGGGGCTTGCCCCTGCCCCTACCTTCCAAGATCTTGGCAGCTGGGAAGTGAAAGGCAGAGGGAGGGAGCGCGGGGCAGGAGCGGCGCCTGGGCGTGTGCCCACTGGGGTGGCCACCTGAGGGACCCGGGAACTGGAGGGCAAAAAGTCCCACGACGGGACGGAGCGGAAGGCGGACTACAATTCCCAGGTGGCGCCGCGGTGGCGAGGGGGCGGGACCTAGGATGGCCGCGGGCTTGAGGACAGAAGCGAGGGCCAATAGGCATAAAGTATGCGCCTAAGCCGGGCCAATCAGAAGCTATAATGACAGTGACGCTAAATAAGGGGTGCAAAACATTGTTTCCCCAAGGGAAGCAGCTGGGGTGTGAACATCCTTGCAAAGGGGTTTTTGTCATGAACTTCACAATCTCGTTTTTTCGAAATGGCAAAAGAAATAAGATTCTTCAGGCTATGCTGATTTTTTTTTTTTTCCCTCCTTATTTCCTCCCAAACGTGTTGAGCTTCCCCCGCCCCACTACTCCTCACTGGCTGGATTTTCTTGCACTTCCTCTACTCAATCTGGACCATTCTTGAATCCTAAAGCCTTCTTTTCTTTATGCTTCTCTTATAACACGGGCTCGCAGTCTTTTACTTGAACCACTCTACGACTACACTCGGCCTTCCCTGGAATCCTAACTAAAATTGCACCGCAAACACCCTCGTCCCCTTCTTTTCTTTCTTTTTTTTTTTTTTTTTTTTGGTGCTATTTTTCTACTCAGCACTTTTCCTTACCAAACACTGTGTGTAATTCATTTAACTTTTTTTTTTTTATCGTCTTGTCCTCCAGAATGAAAGATCTATGCAGATGAAGATTTTTTTTGTTCTGCTCGCTGCAATATGTCTAGCACCTAGAAGCATACAATATATATAGTAGGCACTCAGTAAATATACTTTGAATAATGGAATGAAATCTACAGAGTAGCCTTTGCTTTCTGTTCTCCCTTTTTTCGATGCAGATCAATTAAATCCATCCCTGACAACCGTGGAGGGGGGTGGTCCTGTGCTTGCTCCCTTTTCAAATTCAAAATCATTCTCGAAATAGTGCCTAGGATGCTGGAGCCATCACTGAGTCAGATGCGGTTCTTAACTTCAAGATGCTCCTGGCCTAGAGGAGTATGAGAAGCAAACCTAATTTTGCAATAAATAAAATTGCAAATTGCAGAACAGCTACATTGCACAAGGTCATGCAGCTCATGAGCAGGGATTAGAATCCTGGCCTTCAGACTCTTGGTACTACACACCATGCTCCTTATAGCAATCTCCCTTCAGGATTGCCTGCTTCCCTTCTCTATCCTACCAATCCTAGTGCCAAGGAAGAAGATATATTTGTCAGTCATCTTTTACATTTAAGGAGAAACAAAGAGCAATTACACTTGAACAAACACTGAGATATGTCCCTACTTTCCCTGACACCGTATCCTTTTTTCTTTTACTTTTTTTTTTTTTTTTTTTTAATGAAAGAGAGAGTAAGAGTGAGCATGGAGCAGCAGAGGGAGAGGAGAGTAAGAATCTTTAGCAGGCTCCACACTCAGCATGTTGCCCAACACAGGGCTTATCTCACAGCCCTGAGATCATGACCTGAGCCAAAATCAAGAGTCAGATGCTCAACTGACTGAGCCACTCAGGTATCCCAATTTCCATTACTTTTTTCATCATTTTTTTCTTTGGCCTGCTTCATTACATGCAGGTGATTACACCAAGTCTTAGATCTCTCATCCTTTCTGACTTTTTTTTTTTAATTTATTTTTTATTGGTGTTCAATTTACTAACATACAGAATAACCCCCAGTGGTTTCTGACTTTTGAACCCCACAGAGAGTAGCGAAGTGTCCTACAAAATGTCCTGGTGTGAAATACTGATGTCCCAGGAAGCTTGGCTCTTAGAGAATGTCACTGTGGATTATGGTCAATTTACAGGTCATCACACAGACACTCTGGCCACATAGAATACTAGAGAATTGTGAATAACCAGGTGAAATTGAAAACAATCACAGATGAAACAGAAATGTGATCAATATGTATACAGACTAATTTTGTGCATAGAAATTAAGACCCCTGTTCAGGCTTCCTAGCCTAATCTTTTGTCAATTTGGGGTTGTTTCCTATAACACTACAGTTCTTTCTAGCTTTCATGAGCACAGACTCAGCTCATCAGTACCAGCTTTTCTCAGGCTGAGTGGCATGAGAGATTTCAACATACGTGTCAGCAGCCAGACTAAATGTGGAAGGAATCATTTGAACCATATGAAAATGGAAAGTTCAACAACTAGACTCTTCTGAGACAGTATCAACTTATAGTCACTACATCTTCTACTTAGCAATCAAAAGGAAAATGTCATGAATATACTCAGGATCTAAACAGTGGTATCTAATGATTATTAGATCACTGTTAGGCAGCCTAGTTTGAACATACATGTATAACTTCAGTTGTGCGTGATGCTGTTTGCTGGGCTCAAGGTCAGCCATGACCTTCAGCAATACACATATACATACGTAAGAAGCATCAACACGTGACACTCGCCTTGGACACGGGATATCCAAGTGCCAAGACAATCAGTGGGGGATGGCTGTCCGATCTGCAACTTGATTAATAATCACCAGGAGATGGTATCTTTGAGTTTTCCCAGGAGTATATCCTGAGATAGGTATTCAAGTGCAAGCCAGTAATTGCAGGAAACACTAGTAGAATAGGAAAGTGAAATAGGGAAGGGAAGACAGATAAAAAAGCATGTTACTACAAGAGGTGATTGAGCTTAATCCTCCTGAGGAACTCTAGGAAACAATGTAGAACACAAGCCATAGACTGAGCTATCCCACCAAAGGGACAAAAGAATTCGGCTATTTAAATACTAATTCCCATTAGTCAGTAATTGGGGCCATTTTCAGCAGCAGTTAAATACCTGGCTCTTTAGGCCTGCTGTATGAAAAGGCAAAGTTATCTCAGTGTCCAAAGAAAGCCAGAGATACAGGTGCTGCCACTGGAAGTCAGACTGGTATATCCTGAAATGATAAGCAAGAGTGTCTGCTCCAGGTGGCTTTGGGTCACCATAAGCTCATAGTGCTGAGACTCACAGAATAAGAATAATTCAAAACTTAAAACACCAAAACAAAACAAAACAAAAAAGCAATTTACTACCTTGTCTACTTCATCATGTGAATAATTAAGATAGATAGTACTTTCTAAATTCTCACTAACACACACAAACAAAGCAAAATCTACAGCAACAAAAGCCTCTCACACTGGGAACTCTGGACACTTCAGGAGAGGCTCCGGTGGCACTGGGGTTTAGTAGAGAGGGGAGGAGAGACATCAAGAAAAAGAGAAAATGGAATGTAAAGAAATATTGCTGAAGACAAGATGTTACTCGTTTTTACAATATCGAAGAAACACAACTAAAGGGCTTCAGATCTTGGAGAAATTATCACTCAGTGCACATACTGGTCTTTAGACCTAAAAGACAGTTTTGTGAAAGACATTTATGGGTCATGCCATTAGAGCATAGTAAGTAGCTTTACTTGATGTTAGTTACCATTTGTGTGTCTTTCTCTCTATCATCTATCTCCTCCAAATAAAATGTAACCTCCACGAAGGCAAGAACTTCATTTATGCCTACTCAATTGTAGACAATAAATACAAAGCAAATAGGGTAAATAGTAGAAGGGTCTGACATTATACTACTCATTACATTCAGCTAAGCCATGAAGTAAAGAGACAAAAGTGACCCTGCAAAAACCTCCCATGATCACATAGCTTAAGATTATCCTAAAGTGTGGAAAGCCTGATGGTCACATACTCTTCTACTTAAATTAAACATTCTCAATAGCATCCTCTCCAAGCACACAGGACCTCCAGGAAAATCTTTACCATGGAAATAGAATTGCAAAAATGGAAAGGCATTTGAGGTCAAAGAGTTCAACTCCCTGCATAATTCATCTCAGCCGCTTATTACAGGTCATAATCTAGAAATTGGGGATATTTATTTAACTGGAAAAATCATCTCTAACAGGAAAACATTGTATTGGAAAAAATGATGCATTATATCTGTAATACAAAGCATAAAAAGGTTGGGAAACTCAGCTGTACCCAGATGCTCACGTCTCATTAACAAATTTCTCAGCCCATAATCATTCAGCTTTTTGGCTGTTATTGGAGAAATCTGGTTATTAATAAGAACCATCTTGTGATATGCTGAAAATTCTCTAAATTTTTCCCTATCTTTTTTTACTCTCTGCTCTTACTTATCCCTTTGTTGTTCTGTGTTAAATATATTCCTTGGGTGGATTTGTTCATCAGATATTTAGAGATCGGTCTATTCCCTATAGTTAGTGAACATATGCATGCTGTCTCCTTTTAACTATGCCTCATAAATAATCACACTTAATCCTTCTTACTGCCATCTTTTGCAATCATCTTCCAGTTACCTAGAACATACGGTGCATGAAACTAAGCTCAGTGTCCAAGCTGTGATCTCACTAGGGTGGCTCAAAGATAAGCTATGATTTTTCATCACTCTCTTTCAAGAAATTATGCCTCTACACACATTACCCTGGTTTCACTGCAGCTTTAAAGACATTTCATCATTCTCGGGGAAAAAATCCTTTAAAAAACATTTCCTAAAAATTAAAAAGTATATTTCTTTAGTAAAAGACTTAGTGCAGAATAGGATGCAACTTGACTTCAGATCAGTTTTTCATTTATTTAAGGTTACTCAGGGGCCAGCCACCATGCACTGGGCTGGGATGCACTGATGAATCAGATAAAATCCCTGAGACTGTACAGTAATAGAAATCATAAACCAGTAAACAGGTGAAGAAATCTATGTGATGCTTTAGAAGTTGATACCATAATGAGTCAATTCTGCTACCTACAGTGGAGGAAAAAGGGAGTTCTAGGGAGAAGCAACAGCACGTGACAAGTGCCAGCACTCAGAGAGGGTAGATTCATCCATCCCCAATCTACAGTAGAAGTAGGGCAGTGTCCTAAGGGCCAGCTCAGGATGGTTTCACAAGCACACTTCTTAGTTTGCTAAAGGGCAATTGAGAGCTTTGTAACTATTAAATGAATTGCTCGATTTTGAGGCAAACAGAAAATGCATTTAAAAATTATTTGTTGAGCACCTACTGTATGCCAGGCATTGTTCTAGGTTCTAGAGATGCAATAGTAACTAAGTCATAAAAATTCCCTACCCTGGGGTTACCTGAGTGGCTTAGCTGGTTATGTGCCCAACCCTTGGTTTTGCACAAGTCATGATCTCATGGTCAGGAAATCAAGCCCTACCTTGGGCTTCCAATCAGTGGGGAGTCTGCTTGTGATTCTCTCTCACTGCCCCCCCCCACACTCATACACATACTCTCTCTCTCTCTCTCAAATAAATAAATAAATAAACCTTTAAAAAAATTTCCTGCCCTCATGGAACTTCTAGTAGAGAAGAAAGATCATACCCTAATATACAAATTTATAATATATATAAATATATTATATATATAAATATATATAATTTATAATATATAATATATGGGGAAATTATATATAAATATATATAATTTATAATATATCATAGGATGATATAATATATCATTTATTATAATAAATGCTGTGAAAAAAATGCAGTGAGGGGCCAGAAGATGGCCAAGTAAGGCCTCTTTGAAGAAGTATCATCTGAATGAAGATTTCAGTGAGGTGAGGGGGCCTCAATGAAGTGAGGAAATCCATGGAAGAGTGTTCCAGACTGAGGGAACAGTATGTGCAAAGTCCTTTAAACAAGAACAGGCTGGGCATGGTGGAAGAGTAGCAAGAAAGATATGTGATAGGGGAGAGCAAATTAAGGAAAAGCCATGCAAAATGAGGTCAAAGGCAACCAGAGGCCAGAGCATGTAGGCCACAGTAAATCTTATGGGAATATGTTAAACTATTCCATAAATGTACTTGCCAGATGCTCTGTGTAGTCTGATCTATTTGGGTAATCATTAAAGGATTGTGTTACACATACAATTATCAAGGTCCGTAACCACTCATCCAAAACTTTTGGGACAGGTGTACTTTGGAAATTAATCTTACTGTTTTTAAAAAAGGTAATAAATTCCTATACCATCTAGTGAGTAACATTCCTAGAGCAGTCTTGGGACAGCACCCTGTCACAAATATTGATATTTCTTCATTAAAACATATATGGGATAAACAAACACTATAAATAGCCCCTATCAGGCCAGACTTTTGGTTTTCAAACCTTTTTGGATTTCTGCATTGCAAATAAGAGATTGTGAACCTACATTTTCCTCTGTGGTAGAAAACTGCGAGCATCAAAATGGTTGTAAATGATGGTTGGGGAAATAAGATGGGATGGGCAGCAGGAATATCTTTTATTCTACTTTATGCAATTCTGAACCTCTGAACATTATTTTTTTAAGACTTATTTATTTATTTATTCATGAGAGACAGAGAGAGAGAGAGGCAGAGACACAGGCAGAGGGAGAAGCAGGTTCCATGCAGGGAGCCCGATGCAGGACCCTATCCTGGGTCTCCAGGATCAGGCCCTGGCCAAAGGTGGCACTAAACCGCCAAGCCACCTGGGCTGCCCCTGAACATTATTATTTTTTTTTTTTACCATGTATTAGATATGTCTAGTTTAAATTAAAAAATAAAATAAATGTGGATTCTAATGCTTTTATTCTTGTAGTCTTTGGGCATTCAACAATATGGATAAAATAGGAAAATATTTTAATGTAGTGAGGGGTAATAGGAAATAGAGTAATAGGAGTAATAAAGTAATAGGAATAGAGTAATAGGAAATATTGTTATTATGAATTATAAAATTGCTTCTGAATTTGAGTGTTTTAGCCATGACATTCAACTTTTGCTGTGTCCTCTGTATGCTTTTCAGATAATTGTTTTTCAAATATGTTTGTGGATTAGAGAGAGTCATAGTACCAAGATGACTTTGTAAGGAATGGGAAAATTCATTTCTAAAATTCAGTATAAAATGCATTTTTAAAATTTATGGTAAATCCTCTTGCCTAATGTTATAAAAAGTTTCTTCTGTTTCCTTATAAAACAGGGTCCATTCTCTGGACTTGTGGTTGTTTTTGTTTTGTTTCATTTTGTTTTTAAGGCGAATCTATGGGGTTTTTGTCTGTTTTGATAACAGGATGTCATGCTTGTGATAAATACTTGCCTGAAAGAGATTTATAATGCACAAGCCCCTAAAATATTTAGACATTCTAAAATTATAATTTGCAACCTCCCTATTTCCTACCACTCTCCCCCAACAAAAATTCAGAGAGATGTATTTAACAGATGCCGTGTTCTGTGGTGAATATTATTGGCTATGTGGCTGAAAACTGTAATTAGCCATGCCTCACTGATTCATACATGAATCGTTTTGAGGTTTATTATTCCACCAGAATGTTAATGAACATGAATACAAAATACTCTGAGAGACTTTCTTTTTATCGTGGTAAAATATATATGAGAAGGGAAAAATAGTCATTTAAAATAATTAATGATAAAAATACTTTGTATATAACTAGACCTTTGATTTTTTGAATAGTAAATAAGACTGTATAATTTGTTGGAGTCTCTTCTCTATGAAACACACAGCAACTTTATACACATCAATTAATAAAGCTTCCAGACCCTTACCAGGTAAATTTTAATAAAACCCATGAAGCCAAACTTTTCTGACCTTTGCTCTGGTTTCCAGCTAAGAATCTAGCTGACAAAGATGCTTACACATCTTTGAAAACAGAGTGGGCATGAAACCAGTGTTCACAGTTCAGGTGTCATTTATGAGTAGTGTTCTCCCATGAATCTAGTTGGAAATAAAAGTAATTTAGGGGAAATGGTATTTCAGCACTGCCTTAATCTAGCAGGGATTTTCTTCGTGAGAAAATTAAACCAAACACAAACTGGAAGTATGACTTAACTGGGCTGGCTTCTGCATTTAGGGTCACCAAAGCATACTGTAAATGGAAATCAGATTGCTTTAGAATCCAAGAACAAACTCTACTTTTGACCTTTAGAAAGCTCATGATGTATATGCCCACAAAATAAACAAAATAATTTCAAAGTAAATTCGTTGAGTGCACCTGACCTTTGAAACAGAGCAGATGATGTTAATCAGATTTGTACAACTTTAATCTAGCTCAGCTTCCATCTCTCCATGTAGTTTTTAAATATCATAAAGAAGAGTCTCACAACAGGGAATCTTTCAAATCAGAATAGATTTAGAAATGGAACAGAATGTATGACCTTGCCTCAAACAATGAAGTAGAACTCGGACATGTAAGCAAGTGAGCATTATGACTATAACCCAATATACTGTGCTTCTGAGGAAAGTGACTTTTTCAAAATATTAACTTAAGCACATTGTAGGCAGCTTTTCAATATTACGGTAAAATATGGTTTGAGTTCTGATACTGTGTAAGGCACCTCGGGGAAAACTTTGAGTTGGAAATGACCTACATATTACAAAAAGGTGTTCCATCTGACCACTGCATATGTTTTTGGCCAGTCATTACATTTTTGCATTTCGGACTTTGAATGTCTCAGCCACAGCCTTTTTAGAATAACCTATTAAGTAACTTGGTATACATATGCTTATTTTCCCAGCATCACCTCTTTGGGTAGCCAACCTTGACCCCATTCCACAGTAATTCTTCTCAATCTGAGTAGCTCAGATGGAGCTGATCATATTTGTTTCTTCCACCAAGGTAGGGTGAAGGGCCTGCGGGTGGTGGGAGGGGCCAGAGGGGGACTGGGCAGAGGGTGGTTCACAGAAAATAAGCTGGATCAAAGCACTCCAATGTACTTGGCCAGGGATGGGCACATGACCCAAGCTAAGCCATTCTCATCAGGTGTTCTTTGAGAGAGACCAAAGGAGATAGTCCCTCCTTTTCTCTGATAACAAGCTATAATGTGGGGCTGCTGGCTACTCTGCCCACTGAGGAATTAAGTCAAACAGGGGCAAGCAGAGCTGAGAGATGAAAAGATGAAAAGTCCCAGCTGGCATTGCATCACAGAATCCAATTTTGCCTAAAGCCACCCCTTAGATTTGCCAGTTGAATGAGCCTTTTCTTACTTAAGTTCATTTGAATTAGGGTTTTGTTACTTGCAGCCAAAGGAGTCATGGCTAATTCATAAAGTTCAGCTAACAGATACACTCTTAAACTATCCAGAATAAGAAAGTTAAATGAAAGGGATAATAGTCTTCCATTTACTTGTAACTTGGGAATTCTCAGAACCAGAGCCACACCAGCCTCTGCTCTACCCACATCAAAACTGTGCATGAAGCACACTCCGGTCATTTGAGGACTTGGAGATGCTTAGCTTGGAAAAGAGAAGACAAGATATTCCTGCTGGACTCAACCATGGGAAGGACTATTTTCTGAAAAAGAGTTTGGATTCATTCTGTAGAGTTAAAACTCAGACCAACCAGTGCTTGTCACTCAGAGAAATTTTCTATACAGTGTGATGGATAACTTTCTTAACAATGAGAGCCATCCTAGCAGACATAATGTGAGAGGTTACACGAAATGACATCTGAGATGCCATCCAGTTCTATAATTCCTTGATTCAATCAAAGTACGGTCATGATGATGATATTTGCAATTTATCATGAATCATCTCAACCTTTCAACAAATCACAAATCAATACAAATCAATCATATAAAAGGAGACCCAAAGGATGGGAAGTGTCAGAAAAGATTTCCTAGAGGGGTTAATACCTGTACCGTTTTAAATACAAATGCGACTTGATTTATATAACACCATGTTGAACAACACTGTATTCAACTCTCATTCTTTAAAAAGGAAAACTATTTTCCCTATGATATCTTTAATTAATGTCTTTAGAAATATGTAAATACATTTGTAATGACAATACAATAAAGTGTACTATAAGCAACTAACATTTTCTCATGTCTGGGATGTTTAGGTAGGCAAACAGCTAGCAAGCATTGACACAGCAGCATATGCCAATCTTGGCCAATGAATGTGAGTCCTCCATTATTGCACACAATCATTCACCTCTGAGTTGAGAGTGTTCTATAAAATGGTTGATCCTTGAACAATGCAGGGGTTAAGGGTACCAACTCCTTGTGTAATAAAAAATCTGAATAAATTTGACTCCCCAGAAACTCAACTACTAATAGCCTGCGGTTGACTGGAAGCCTTACCAATAACAAAACAGTTAACACATGTTTTATATGTTCTATGTTTCATATAGTGTATTCCTACAACAAACTAAGCTAGACAAAAGGTAATGTTATTAGGAAAATCATAAGGAAGAGAAAATACATTTATAGTAATGTACTGCATTTATTGAGGAAAAAGATCTGTGTGTAAATGGACCCAAACAGTTCAAATTTACGTTGTTCAAGGGTCAACTGTACATGTTTTCACTTCTCTTTCTGCCATTATTTTGAGTACTGGCAATTTATTTTGTGTCCTCAAAAGCATTTTTGACACTCAATGCTTAACAATGCATAACAAAGTGACAGCACCATGTTAGATACTAAATTGCAAGTTTTACAGAAGTTCAGGGTGCCTTCAAGAAGTGTTTAAGAAGACAGAATCAGGCAAATTGGAACTGAAATATATCTTTTGACATTATGAAGGGCAGCATTATGCAGCCAGGGAGAATCAACAAAAATTATATGGAAGCTACTTGGAAGAAATTATTGTCAGAAGCCACATCATGATAAAAGAGTTTTACAGAGAGCAGAGTGTAGTTACCATGTGAAGGACTGGAACACATCTCCATGGGGACAGTGGTAAGAAGACCCAGTATAGTGCCACTCACAGTAAAACTCATTTTTAGGAATGGAACACCCCATCCATCTCCTGCCTTCTCTCTAAACAGGCTTTACGAGTGCTGCCAACCAAGAGGGAAAGGCATTCAAGACAGAACACAAATGAAAAGGAAAAGAATTATAAAACAAGGCATTTTAGAGAACTGTAAACAGTTTCACATTACTGGAGAGGAGAAAGGGAGGAGGGTTAAAAAACGAGACTAGAAATGTAGGCAAAAGCCATATTAAGAAAGTGCCAATAAAAAAACAAAACAAAACCAAACAAAAAAAAATCAAAAAAAGAAAATGCCAATAAAACATTCTTTTACATGTAGGACTTGACCTGTTCAGCAACAGGGAGCAAATGATTGGCATTAGCAAGCAAGTGATACAATGAAATTTGAATTTTAGAGAATAATCTCTCTAGAAACACTGTGGAGGCTTGATTGGAGCTGAATATAACTCCAAGAAGGAGATCAATGAGGAGGTCACTGTTAACAACTAGATAATTTTTTTTGGCCTGTCAAATTACCAAATTAAAGTAGTAGTAGCAGTAGTAGTAATAATAAACATCCCCATGGTATAATAAATGGGTAAATTTCCCCAAAGCTATTCGCAATATGTAAATCAAGTAAGAGCTTTTGAAAGTTCAATACAAGGAGTTCATGTCCTTTGACCTAGTTATCCTATTTCTAGGAATCTACAGCAAGAGAATAGAGATGTAGACAAGTATTTGCTTAGTGATATTCCTTCCTACAGCCTTATTTCTGAAAATTAGAATTTTAATGTTCAACAAAAAATAATGGTTAAATATGTGAAATGTGTACTGCCATTTAAAATGTTTCTAAAAATATTCAATGACACGGAAAATTGCCCAAGGAATAATGTTAAATGAAAAAGCACAACACAAAATCAAACATAGAGTATGAGCTTAGTCTTCATATACATTTAAAAATTGGGAAATATATAAAAATGTAATTGCTGTCTATCCCTAAGTGGTGGAAATGTTAGTGATTTTTATTTTCATCTTTCCATATTTTTGATTTACTATCATGACCATGTATTACTCTTGCTAAAAAGTATTAGGTTGAATCATCTGAAACTGCTTGCTATGGGCTGAATCTTTTCATCAAAATTCATCTGTTAAAGCCCTAACACTCAATGTAATGATATTTAGAAACCAGACCTTTGAGAGATAATTAAATTTAGATGAAATCATGAAGGTGGGGCTCTCCTGATGGTATTAGTACCCTTACAAGAAAAGGAATAAACACCAGAACTCTCTCTATCTCACTCACTCTCTCACTGTCTCTCTCTGCATGTGCCCAAAGAAGGGGTTATGTGAGCTCAGTGAAATAGTGGCCATCTATAAGCCAGGAAGATATCCTTATCAGAATCTGACCATTCTAGCACTCTGATCATGGACTTCTTGTTACCAGAACCATGAGAAAATAAATCTCTGTGGTTTAAGCCACCCAGTGTGTGGTATTTTTGTTATGGTACCCCAAGCTGACAAATACACTGCCAAAATTGACTCCAAAAATAACAGTTCCATACAATTCAACCTACTTAAAAGAGAAATAAAACAAGAGACAATCATTGAAAATGCCTTTGCAATGGATGCTAAGGGCGAGAATTAAAGCAATAATAAGGATGAAAGATGCAAAAGATATTAAAATAGTAGGTTCTGTACCTCACGATTGATGGGATTGATAAGATACTATTAGTAAATAAGAGAGAGCATCTAGATATTGAGTCCAAAGTGTTTACACTAAGAAACTGGGTGGTGGCAATGATATTATCCAAGAGAAAACATATTTAGGGGCACCTGGGTGGCTCAGTCGGTTGAGTGCCTGCTTTCGCTCAGGTCATGATCCCAGGGTCCTGGGATTGAGCCCCACATCGGGCTCCCTGCTCACCGGGGAGTCTGCTTCTCCCTCTCCCTATGCTCCTCCCCATTCTGGTGCTCTCTCTCTCTCTCTCTCTCTCTCTGTTTCTCCATATCTCACTCACTCTCTCTCTCAAATAAGTTAAATCTTTTTAAAAAGAGAGAAAATATACATTTAGAAAAACACCTTCAGAAGCTAGCTTCTTAGATGGTCCCCAACAATCCCTACTTCCAACTATCCAGTCTTGAAGACTGCCTTTCCTCACATGTAGGTTGGTCAGGAATCTACCTCACGTATAATACAGCAGAAATGATGGTACATCACATCAAGATGGTTACTCTGGAAGAAGCCAGCTGCCATGTTGTGAGGGCACTCAGACAGCCTATGGAGAGGTCCATGTATTGAGGGACTGAGGCAACCCATCCAATAACCAACAACGAACTGAGGTCTGACAATGGCCACACAAGAGAGATTACAGGCAGATCCTCCAGCCCCATTCAAGCCTTCAGTTAGTTAACTGGATCCCCAGCAGACACTTGACTATAACCTCATGAGGCACTCTGAGCTGAACCACCCTGCTAGGCTGTGCCTGGACTCCTAACCCACAAAAAAGTGAGATAAAAAATGCTTATTATTTTAAGCTGCTAAATTTTGAAGCAATTTGCTACAAAACAACAGATAACTAATGTAACCAGAGTTGATTAATTTGCTCATCTAAAGAGCTGAATATTCCTTGAGGACAGCAGTCGTGTCTTAATATTTAAAGCCTCTTGTTGCAGATAGCTTATAGTTGACATTCAATAAATAATATTGCAAGCTAGAAAGTTTCTACCTTTCTCTTTCCAGGAGACTGGAAAAGCTGGCAAAGTAGTTTGGACACCTCCTGGTGGGGACCTACTAAAAGGTCATAAGATAGAACCATTCAAGACAAGGATTTGTTTGAGAAGAAGTGTGGTGAATGACTTTAGTGCTTGATACTTCTTTAAGGACTTGTCTTGCTTATAAGTGTACTTTAATAACCTTATGTGCTTTAGAAGCCCATAAATTCCAAATGACTCAAAATTGTAGCATTCTAAACCTGTAACTTATTCTCTCTTATAGAACAAACTTTGGAAAGTGTGGGCCTAAAATTTTTTAACTATAGAAATGTTTAGCATGATATTTTTCTCCAAAATCGTTTCAGTACTTTGAGTAATTTGAAGCCAGCAATTTTCTGCCAGCTTTCCTTTTTACTTTGGACTATTGCTGACCTTGATTTAAAGCCCAGTGTTAGTGAAATTCAAATTTTTATAGGTTATTTCACAAATTATATGATGCAATAGTTGGTTCAAGTAAACTATCTTTTGCACGGGGTCCATAACTGTTCTTTATTGTTCTATAAACAATTGATTGGTCCCATTAATGCTTGGACACATGTTAGAACCAAGGAGAAACAGAATGAAATGGACTAGATGTTTGTGTTTCTCCCAAAATTCACATGTTGAAATCCTAACTCCCAATGTTATTCAGAAGTGGAGCTGTCTGGAAGTAATTAGGTCATAAGGGTGGAGTCTTCATGGATGCAATTAGTGCCCTCATATAAAGGACTCTAAAGACCTCTCTAGCCTTCTCTTTCTGTCACATGAGGATATAAGAAGTTGGCAGTCTGCACCCCATAAGAAAGCCTCACTAGAACCCAAACAAGTTAGCACCCTGATCTTGGACTTCTAGGCTCCAGAACTATGTAATATAAATTTCTTTTATTTCTAAGCCACCGCATTTATGGTACTTTGTTATAGCAGCCTGAGCTAAGATGTAATAAAGAAAGTCAGTCTCTTTTAACTGAGCATACAGACAATGATATCTGGTATCTATTCAGATATCTGTTACTGAGATAATTCCATAAACAGGTTTTACAAAGCCAACTCATATTCTTTTCATCCCAGGGCTCAGTGAAAAATAGAGGGAATTTGTGAATCTCTGAAATACACTGTACACCTGGTGAGAATGACATGGAAAAGTCTGGGAGTACTCTTCCACAATCCCCTTATTGAAAACTAAGGAATGAAAATCTTGCATTCTAGCCAAATGTAAGCAAAAGTTCACACGAAACATTGATGTCTCTGGATAGAACCACAAAAACTGAGAAAGAAGAGGTAGGAAAGCCAAGGAATAAATCCCCTGCTCATCTGAGGGAATGGATCTTGCAACCCTTTCTCATTTTTATTGCAGTCTAGTTCCATTTGACATCCCTTCAACCACCCAACTCTCTTAGCTCTTGCTTCAAAGACTACTTAATTAGGTACAGCAAATAAGAATTTCCCTTCCAGAACATAACTGGTTTTTTCTTTATTTTATATCATTTCATAATTCACTTTGATATTCCTTGTACTACTTCCATATAATTTGCAACTTTCAAACATTGGAAGATAGCATTACCATGTAGATTTCACTTAACTAAATCATAGGTAGTTTTTACCACCTTTAAAAAGAAATAGCGAGAACATCTTTAACCTTGTGTCTTACTGCAATTAAGATATCATCTTCAATGTTTTCCTCTTGCCAATCAATAAATAAAATATGAATTGATACAAATTCATTCATACTGAAAAGCAATAACAGCATTTTCCTCATCATCCTGTTGCACGCAAACAGCACTTCTACCTGTGTGCCCTTTAGAAAAGCATTTGACCTTTCTAGGCCTCTGCTCCCTAATCTGTACTAGGATAATAGTTCTTACCTTTAGGATTGTTGTGAGAACTAACTGAGATTATGTGGCTCTCTCCCAACAACATAGGTAGTATTACGTATAATATCTCCCAGGCATGAATAGAATTCTTGGGGTTTCCTTTTTCAAAAAGAATACATACTATTTTCATTTGTGCTTCATCATCTACAAACAAGCATTATAAGAAGGTTTTGTTGATTTTTAGATTTTGGATTGTAAGCAGCTACTGAGTTACAGCAACCCAAGATGCAATGGGCAACACTGAGAGAGGAAGTACGTAGGAAGTACGTAGGAATGTACATGTATGCACACATATGTAACTCTCTCTCTATATATATATATTTCACCTTTGCATATATGCAAAACACCAACCACACCATGTGGTAAGAAAAGGTAGAGATATTTATATTGAGGCAATTACTTGTATATTTACATATTTTGCTGTTCTGGTTGGAAGAAGGCATGGTTATTCACATGTACAACAATGGCTAAGAAAAAAATAGTGCATATAAGCTGTCCTTTCCCTGCCAAAGTGACTATTACAGACAGTTCGTTCCTTTGCCCCTTCTCTTGATGGGTTTACTCCCCATTTCTCCAAGAGAAAGCTTGAGCTGAATTCAGGTGAGACAGAAGAATAAAATAAAAGGATTCAGGCCCTAAAGACTCTTTGATTTGCCTTTAAGTCCCACCCCTGCTCTGTTTAGTTCTGAAGCCTTGGCTAGTTATTGAACTTCTCTGAGCTCAGTTGACTCCTCAGCAAAAAGGGAATAATGAGACTAGCCACCTCCATACAATTGTAACAACGATCAAATGAGATAACATGAACAGCACTGTGCATACTACAGAGTAAGCAGTCAACAAAATGGTAGTGGTAGTGCTTCTTTTTTTTTTTTTTAAGATTTTAAAATTTTTATTTATTCATGAAAGACATAAAGAGAGAGGCAGAGACATAGAGGGAGAAGCAGGTCCCCTGCAGGGAGTATGATGTGGAACTCGATCCCAGGATGACCTGAGCCAAAGGCAGACTCTCAACCACTGAGCTACCCAGGTGCCCTGTGGTGGTGCTTTTTGCATGAGACAGGATATATGCTCTAGCTGCTGCAGTGAATAACAAAGATCGAAATATAACAAAGGTGTAAACAAGACAGAATTACATTTCCCTTCACTCAGAACCAATATGACAGCTCTATAGTGTCAGGGACCCAGGCTCCTTTCATCTCATTATTTTGCTGTAATCAAGTGGTAGCTTCTATCTCTGAGTCCGCATGGTTCTTCCAACGTCTCCCATCTTAACCTCAAAGGAAAAGTGGAAAGAGATTGGGTAGTTATTTGTTCATTTGTTTTTCTGGCTGTGTATTTTTGTGTAATAAACCAAAAAAAAAAAAAAGTGACATAAAACAGCAATTAATTGTCTCTCATGGTTTCTGTGTCTCAGGAACTCAGAAATGGCACAGTGAGAACGGCTTGTCTCTTCAGGGGCCTCATCTTGGAAGATTCAAAGGTTGGGGGTTACTCGATGACTGAGCACTGAAGCTACTCTAAGGCTTCCTGACCCACATGTCTTGACAGTTGATGCTGGTTATATCTGGACTCTCAGTTGAGGTTGTCAGCCAAAACACCTAGCTGTGTATTCTCTGTATGATTATTTGAGCTTTCTAACTATACCACACTGGGGTTCTGAGAGTGACCCAAAGAAAACTAGGTGGAAGCTTCATCACCTTTTTATGACCTAGTCAAAGGTCACATAGCATCACTTCCACAGCAATTGCAATCCTGTCCAGATTTCAAGAGGCGGGGGAAGCATAAACCCTACCACTCAATGGGAGGAGTTTCAAAGTCACGGTGTAAAGAGATCATATGGGGAGATAAAACCTGACAGTAGCAGCCTGTGATTGATAGAGCAACTTTATCATAGTAATTATTTGTTCATTCATATTTTTAATAGATATTTTTTTCAGTGTCCACGATATTTGAAGCACCATTCTAGGTAGCAGGGATTCAGTGGAACAAAACCAAGTCCCTGCCTTCATGGTAATTACATTCTAGCTGGGGAGACAGACAATAAACAAACACAGGTACTCTCCGCTTTGCAAAAGTTCACAGTACACCGCTTGGCTCTTACCAAAGACTCATTTTAGTACCTGTTTTCACCAACCAAAAGAAATCTGAAGAGGATTTTCACTTTAACAAAAAAAGACAAAAAACAAAACTAGTGTTCAGCATTTGTATTACAGGGAGAATGAGAGCTATTATAGAAACAGCGCACACCCTCACATTGAGAGTGACCCACCAAGCTCCCTCCCTGGGAAGTACACGCAGCATCTCAGGGTCAAATCGCCAAGAGCTTGGAACTGTGTCTATGAGCATCTGTGCTTTACCTCCATATGTACTGTGCATCCAATAGCAAGATGTGTCTTAAGATATTAGAAAAACCTGACAGAAGCTATTTTTGGGTGTGAGAACAGACCTCAAATTTTTCCATACAAATTAATGGTGATTGCTTCTCCACTTTACACCATTGAGGCTTAGGAAAGGTTTCAAAGAATGCTCCATTTTCGGGCAGTGGGAGAAAACTGCATGTAATATATCCTTCAGTAGCGATGAACACTGAAGGAATTAAAGCAGAGCAAGGGCACAGCACGTCAATCTTATTTAGATAGTGTGGTGTTTTTTATTAAAGGACTAGCTGAAAAGGTGATGTCAACACAGATCTCAGTGGTAGGATGGACCAGCCATACAAGCTGAGAAAGAGCATTCTAGGCAGAGGGGGATTGCCCACATAAAGATCTGAGGTATGGGCAACCCCAGGTGGCTGCAGCCCAGGGCCTGATCCTGGAGACCCGGGATTGAGTCCCACGTCAGGCTCCCTGCATGAAGCCTGCTTCTCCCTCTGCCTGTGTCTCTGCCTCTCTCTCTCTCTCTTCTCTGTGTCGCTCATGAATAAATAAATAAAATTAAAAAAAAAAAAAGATATGAGGTAGAATGTGCTTGGCTTGTTCTCAGCACAGGAATAATTACTTGAGACTAGGTTATTAAGGTGCTGTAGGCAGGAGTCAGAGTCTACACACAAGTACTTCAGGTCAACAGAAGTCCAGATGAGTCTGGACTTTATTCAAGGTGTTTTTAAAGCAATTAGATTAATGAAACCAACAGATAGATGATAGAGATAGATAGATAAATAGATGATAGATAGATAGATAGATAGATAGATAGATAGATAGACGATAGATAATTTATCTGGTTTTGTAAAGGTCACTCTGGCCACTATGTAAGAGGGTAAGAGTGAAAGCAGAGGTTATTCTAGCAGTCCAGGCAAAAGGTAGGAGGACAACCCTGGCAATAGAAATAGTCAGATATGGAATCTGTTTGGAAGGGCAACAAGACCCACTGCTGGTCTGATATGGGGCATGAAGGAAAGAGGGACACAGAGGATGATTGCTGGATTTGAAGCTCTGGTTTCCATTGGAACTCTCCCTGGCATCCCAAAGCTAAAGGAAGTACCATGCAGTGGTTCACAGGCCCTGACAGAGACTCGGGGTCAGAGTGTAAAGACCTCCTGCAATGACCTCAAGTTCCTCTCATTCCCACCATGGGAGAACAGAACCAGCCCCACACCCTGAGGTGTAGCTGGCAGGGGGAATTACACTTCTCAGATGAGGAAAGCAGGAAGCAGGGAGTGGACCAGGAGTGGAGAAGGTTATTTTTGCAAGTAGCTGTGACACAAAAGAATCAGGAGCTCCCAGAGCAAAGCACTGTGGAGCACAGTGGAAATCAGGCCTGGTAATTCTCTAGGAATCGTGGCCTTTGCTTCATTCATGCCAGGCACCCAGTGGGCATTCCCTAAACACCACTGACCACAAAAATGATGTTGACTGGACAGCTCTGCCACTCACTGGACCAATTATTTATGATCGTTCAGCTGATTTCCCACTCTGGAAATAGTATTCAATTTTACTGCAAACACAATTAAGGCACACTAATGCAAATGCTTTAGCACCACAAAAATAGATCTTACCTCCCACTGGATGCCTTTATGCACTAAATTTGTGGCTAAGAGACCCATTATCAAAGTCCCAGGCAGGGTTCCCCTACGTGCAGATGAAGGCAGTATAGGAAAAGTCAATAGGCCCAGGTCAGTCCTACTGGTGTAGAGTCCACATTTTCCTTCCTAGCAGTCTTAGTCTACTTGTTTCTTCCTTAGCATCTTATTACAACTTCTTAATATATATATTTTTTTCATTTCGAAAACTAAATCTCAATTGATCCAGAATGGCAATCTTTCTATTTTTACTTGCTCTCTTATGCACTCACTCTCTCCCTTATGTTTCACACTCAAGTCAAACTGAGAAGAAAAAGTTTAAAATTACATGCCTTTTCAAAGTCATACAATTGAACCATTTTTCTTTAGAATATCTATTTTTTTTCCTTTCTAGATTTTCCCCTAGTGTTTATTTATTCAATGATTATGGAATGTTCCTTTTGTTGTTGTTGTTGTTAAAATTTTATCTATTTATCTATTTAATGAGAGACAGAGAGAGAGAGGCAGAGACAGGCAGAAGGAGAAGCAGGCTCCCTGTGGGGAGTCCAATGTGCTACTCATCCCGCCACCCCAGGATCACACCCTTAGCCTAAGGTAGACACTTAACCACTGAGCCCCAGGAGTCCCCGGAATGTTGTTTATTGATGTCAAAACATTTTGCAACTTAGATCCTATACATATCATCACTATCCTTCTCCACCAATCCCAATTTATGGAAAACAGAATGAGACAAGTGCAAATCTGAAGTGAATAGTAAGGACAGACTGGCTTCCTTTTGTGTTACATTGTACCTTCCAACCTCCACTCCAATTCCCTTAATTAACACATAACCAGAGAAAGCAATCTCCTGATAATGATCCCAGAACATGAGTCAAACAGAAAAAGAATTGTGGATTCTCTGAATCATAATATCCAGGGCTAAATGGAAAAACAGTGGGAATAATCCAAATATCCTCAATTAGCACAGTTAATCAATATTTGATTTATATTTCTTTTTTGCTTTTTTAAGATTTTATTTATGTATTTGACAGAGATTGAGCACAAGTAAGGGGAGTGGCAGGCGGAGGGAGAGAGACAAGCAGTCTCCCTGCCCAGCAAGGAGCCTGATACAGGGTTCCATCCCAGGACCCTGGGATTATGAGCGGAGCTGAAGGCAGATGCTTAACCAACTGAGCCACCCAGCAGCCCCTGATTTCTATTTCTTTGAGACATTTAAACTATGGATTTTCTTCCCTACCTTAGTGATCTCTCAAATACAACTTTGCAAAGCCACTCTATGTGTGACAGATAATCTCATCTTTCTCCTGGATAAGATGGTTTAAGCCTTTTTTTCCCCTCAGGGCTTCCCTTGTCCTCATTTAACTGTTTTAATTTTATTTTTAGATCAACAATAAAGGCATATCTTGTCTCATTAAATTTTACTTATTAAATATTTGTATGTAAATAAATAACTTATTGATTCTCTAATCGTAGACACTGAAGACTCAGTTGTTTTTCCAAATTGAAACTCTAGCCCTTACCATCTTCTTACTTCCTGCTATTAAAGAAGTAACTCTATTCAGCTCTCCTAAACACTCATTGCCCTCTAAACCCTATCACTTCATTTATTAGGCTCATGAGACAATAACAGTAAACTGAAAGAGGGGAAAAAAAGCATCAAATTATACTTTCCATAGACTGTTACAGTTTTAAAATTTGTCCACAATGTTTTGATATTCCTCCTTAGAGTATGAGCTGAATTTAGTGACTGACTTCCAACAAGTGAGATATGCAGAAGTACTTGTGTGTGACTTTCAGGATTAGGGCTTAAAAGTCATTGCAGCGCCCATCTTGCTCTATCTGGATCCCTTCGACCACAGGAACCTAGCTGCCATGTCATAAAAACACTCAAGCAGCCCTTCAGAGAGGTCCAAATGACAAACAAGGCCTTCTGTAAATAACCCATCTTAGAGGTGAATCTTCCAGCTACAGTTAAGCTTTCAAATGACTACAGCCCTGACTGACATCTTCATTAAAATGTCATGAGAGGAGTGTTATACTATATGTTGACAAATCAAACTCCAATAAAAAAATTTACAAAAAAAAAAAAAATGTCATGAGAGACCCTGAGCCAGAGCCACCCAGTAAAGTTGCTCACTAATCTCCAGCCCACAGATACTGGGAGATAATAAATGTTAGTTGTTTTAAGCTGATACATTTTGAAATAATTTGTTATACAGCAATAGATGGCTAATATACTGATTATTTCACAGATGTATTACCCTCTTCTCTATTGAACTTACAGTACTTACTCATCCTACACTTACACCTCTGGAAGCACTTCTAATCATGGCAGTTGATTATTGCCTAGAATAGCTGCATATTTAATTGTCTGAAAAATATATGGCAGGGAGGCCTGGTTGGCTCAGTCGAAAGAGCATGCGACATGCTCTTCCACCCAAAAGAATAACCCAATGAACATGTGAACTTTGACCCTAAACATGTATCTTATCAAAATATCTCACAATCCTCTAATAACATAGTAATCAAGAACCTAAATTGTTATATTATCATCTTCATCCATTTAGGTTATTTCTGCATCCTTGTTAGCACGTTAGAGTATATCAAACTGATGTGAAAACCATTCATCTCAGCTGTGCCCCAAATTTTCCTCCTGTGGTGAAATTCTTTTACATTATAATGACTTTACTGGTACCATTGCTTACCAATCTCATTCTCTATTACTCTCACATAGGCTATAAAAATCTTAGTAAGTTGTTGGGAAAAATTAATTCAAACATCTATATCATTAAAGGTAAAATAATGTTCTATTAAAAAAATCTGTCTCAATTTCTGAAATAAGCTATGTGAAAATGCACTCAATCTTAGCCTCAATAGATTTTTTTCACCAGTAAAGTGATCTTTCAGATAATTAGGTCAAAACAATGCAATAAAACTTGAGATTATTGTTAAAATTTTTTTTCTCAAGCTACTATAACTGTTTTTCATATCAAGACTGGTTTCCTATATCTACAGGTGAATGATTTCTCTAATTTCTAACAGTGATCCAAAATGAATTATTTCCGGAGAGTTTTTATTATTTGTTTCTCTAACTTCACGGTTCATAATTCAGTTAAAGACTAAAGGGATTTTAAAATTTCTCAACAATGGGGGATCCCTGAGTGGCTCAGTGGTTTAGCACCTGCCTTTGGCCCAGGGCATGATCCTGGACTTCCAGGATCCAGTCCCACATTGGGATCCCTGCATGGAGCCTGCTTCTCTCTCTGCCTCTCTTTTTCTCTGTGTCTCTCGTGAATAAATAAATAAAATCTTTAAAAAAAATTCTCAACAATGGGTCTCATTGTTTTATATTATTATTGATATGATTCTTCATAGTAACATATTTTTACCTTTCACATTTTCCTTTTGACACTCGAGACTGTTCAATTTGTTGAAAGACAGAAGGCTTAAGAAACACATTAATCTGTTTTTCTAAAAATGTGGAATTCCTATAGTCTCCTCTTAAAATATGCATAATAAAAGTACATCTGTAGCATTTCTGGAAAATAACAATTTTTTCCAACTTAGCTATTAGGCAATTTCCTCTACTGTTTTCATTACTAAAGAACTTAAGATCAAACCAAGAATTATTATATAGTAAATCCCTCTACCTTTTTATTTGCAATTGGTTGTTGAAGGACACTCATCATCTTATATCTTGCCACGGAATTACTTATGCAAATGCCTTATTTTCTTCTCCAGTACATTATAATCTGTGTATAACTAGAGCTGTTCTTTCAAATGTTTGGATCTTTTTTCAGGTCCTAACTGAACCTCTCAAATTAACTACCTCTCAAATTAAGATCTTTTATGGGGCTTTTAGCCATATAGGATTTCAGAAACAATGTTAACAAAGAAATAATGGCTTTGGTCTTGATATAAAGCTTTTGAAATTTTCCACTTATTCATCCATTCTTCAAAGGTATCTATGAGAGATTAAATTATTGGTCCCAATTCTTCACTCTCCTGTGATATAATTATGTGCATAATTTTACATCTCTCTCCCATTTTGAATAAAACATATTTCTCTGCCTTGGTGATATCACACTTGGTCATTGACAGACTTGCTTTGGCCAAGGAAATGTGAATGGAGGCCACAAATGTGTTTACATGGGTTGGCTTGCCTCTTACGTTCTTGTTTTCTGTTACGAGAGCAACATTCTAGAGCTACCAGCTGGTTCAAATTGGGGGGAAATGAGAGAAATGAGGAGTAAATCTGGACTCAACATGTAGATTGTAAAAAGGTCAGATGATGCTAGACAAGCATAGCAGAATCATAGCCAACTGTAGAGCCATAAGCAAAACAAGATTAAATGCTTGTTGTTGTAAGGAATTGAGATTTATTTAAGGTGGTTTGTTACCGGGCATCATTGTAGTGATAGCTATCTATTACAATGTCCTCCCATTGGTCCTCCTGTCTTTGTTGAAAAAATTAAATGAGTTAATATACTTCAAGCACTCAGTAAATATTGGTTGTTGTAATCCTGTCTAATTCAGCAAATGGATATAAACTATGTAATTGGACATTGAACAACACAGGTTTGAACTGCATGAGTCCACTTACATGTAGATTTTTTTTCGATATATACAGTACAATACAATAGATATTTTCTCTTCTTATGATTTTCTTAATAACATTTTCTTATCTTGAGCTTACTTTATTATAATACAGGATATAATACATATAACATACAAAATATGTTAGTCAACTGTCCGTGTTATTGGTAAGGATTCCAGTCAATAGTAAGCTATTAATAGTTAAGTTATTGGGGAATCAAAAGTTGTATGTGGATTTTGACCTACGTGGGCATTTCACACCCCTAACCCCCATGTTGGCCAAGGATCAACTGTAAATTGAGAGATACAAGCCCCTAGATGTGCAAAAAATATATTTCCAACTGTTCTGCCATAGTAATATCATTCATTCATACTTACCATATGATGTAAGTACATGGTACAGTTGATTTCAGAGACATTAATTTCATTACAGGAAAATTAAAACATAGTACAGAAAAAAATCTAAGTTCAACTTCTGCTGAGAAGTAACTTTCTTGAAATCACAGGCAAATACATTTGTAGGGGAAATGAGAGGGTTAAAATGTGAGGCATTGATATGACTCATTTAATTATTAATTCAGCTTGGAAAACTATTTACCAGAAAGACAATGTTAATTTCTATCCTAATTGTCCACAACGATTTTTCTCTATAGTTAGCATTATTTTAGTAGCAAAAATGTTGGAAACAACATAAATGTATAACAATAGGAAGAATTAGATAAACTGTGATACAAACATTCAGTGGGATAGTATGAAGTCATATAACTTTCCTGTTGTAAGAAAAATGTTGCATAATATGAAAGCATGCCCATTATATATTGCTTAATTGAAAGAGTTATAAAATGGTATTTGTGGTTTAACTTCATAGTTTTAAAACTTATACTTAAAATGTGAAAAAGTACTTATGCTTATGCATTTATTAGAAGTATAAATAAAAACTACATTGAGAACCATTTTTATGTATTAGATTGCCAAAGACTCAAAGTTCAATAACACATTATATGGTGAGGGGTTATGGGAGAAGGTATGCTCATCCATTGCTCAGGAGAGTTGTCAGTTAGTGCAACTTTTATGAAGAGAAGTGGGACAAGGTCTATAAAAACCACAAATGCACATAACCTTTTATTCAGCTAATCAAATTCTAGAAATTTATCCCCAAATATACTTTATTATGAGTAAAATGACATATAAACAGATGTTATGGGTCCAACTGTGTTCTCCTCAAAATTCATATGGTAAAGCCCTAAACCCCAGGACCTCAGATTGTGATCTTATTTAGAGATGGAGTCTTTACAAGGTAATCAAGTCATAATGAGATCATTAGGGTGGGCTCTAATTCAAGATGACGGGTGTCCATATATAAAGGGAAAATTTGAACACAGAGGCACACACATAGAAGGCAGACGAAGCTAAGAGGTATAGAGAAAAGATGGGCATCAACAAGCCATGAAGAGAGGACTGGAACAGATTCTTTCTCATAGCCCTCAGAAGGAACCAATGCTGTTGACGCTTCAATTTTAGATTTCTAGCCTTAGAACTGTAAGACAAGGCATAGAACAGTCTGAATATTAAGCTGCCATTTGGATGGGGTAAAAAGGAAAAAACATGCAGATAACTATTTGAATCTACTTAAAATATCTCTGCCAGAAGAAAGAATAGAGAAGAGTGGGAGCCTCTATAAAAGGGAACTGGCCAGCTGAAGTGCAAAGGAGGAAGATTTTGTTTTGTTTTATCACCATTTTATTTTTTGAATTTTGAACTATGAGGCTGCGTTACTTATTCAGATATAATACATAAGTATGTGTGTGAATGTATATCCATACCTTAGAGAAATTAATTGAAAGGATATAAACATATAACCTTTGGGCAATGAGATAAGAAGTTATTATTTCTATTCTTGTCTCCTTTTTGCTTCAATTATTACCCTTGCAATTAGAAAAATCACTATGTTTTCAAAATATTAGATCATTCTTAAAATAGGACTGTTTAATTTTGCTTTGGTTTTTAACCAACATGGTAGAAGGAAGTACATTAATGGGACTTTAGGAAGAATTTGCCAGCCGTATTTTGGCCCGAGGAACAGAAAAAAATGCAATATTAAGTAATTTTTATAGTTATTATAAATTAACTTCTACTTCTACCAAGTCAAGAGTTATTTTTCTTTCAACAGGTACAAATGCAACAACAGAATTTAATATAAATAAATATAAATATAATATAAAACCCATCATTCATTAGGATGCCATTAAAACAAAATCCTCTTGTGTCTGCTCTGAGATTTAGTCTGCTTAGAACCAGTAACAGTCCACCACTATAATTTTGAAGAAGCAGGTACTATAGCATCATATGTTGAATAGCATTAACAAACTGTATCATATCTGAAAGACTGTCTCTCAGAGGAGAGAAATGAAATTGAGGGCAGATAGTCGAGCCCTTTATCAGTTTATTAATGAAGTAGCAACCTCTTCTGTATAATAGATAACACCACAGGGCCAACCAGGCTAAAGCCAGCAGTGATACTATTGTACATGAAGTAAAACTGCTCCTATAGGCTTGCTGTAAGATAAACCATGAAAAAGAAAGCCCTGAATAATGTGAATTTTAATGTTGACTTTGAAAAGATTTCATTTTTCTATAGGATAATCTAGGTCAGCAATAGACCTTTACAGATTTGCTAGTATTAAAGGTCTATAGAAGGAAATTGCTTATAAAAAAAGACTGCACAATCTGTATTCTCTTGATTTTACAAAGCAGACAACATATCATTCATGGCCTCATATTTATCTTTAATATGTGACTATTCAAGAACAAGGTAGTTCAAATGGGTTTTCATTTTCTAGGTTAAAAATAAAATCTTGTCAAACTCAGGGGAGAATTTACAGAGCGCTAGGTAAGATTGGTTTTGCATTACAGGTGGATTTAACATCCCAATTTCTTGAGTCGGATCCAAATGCTTTTCAGTTCTTGTCCTCCTACGGCAGTTGGGATAAAATTTTTGGCTCTGCTTCAGAAGGGAAATGATACATTGCTGTTTGATGCTGGGCCTAAACAAAGAACATTAGGGCAAAATCATGTCTCCATAACTCCCAGTATTGTGAAGAATGCTAAAGTTTCTGGATAGAAGATACTCCAAAAATTACCTTGAGCAACAAGAGGAAGATATTTCCACATGCCCTTTGGAGACACTTTGCAATGGTTTAAAGCATGTGTACAACTTTTTCCTACTCCTCCCTTGAGAGAGAGGGGTTTTTGTCCCCTCTCTCTGAATCTGGACTGATCTCAGTGACTTGTAAGCACAGAACGCAGTGAAAGGGAGGCTACATAGTTCTGAAGTTAGGTCAGAAAAAGCCATATAGCTTCTGCTTTTTTCTCTTGGGATGCTCAAAGCCAAGCGCTATGTAAAAGATCTGACCCCTGAGACCACCATACTGAAGATGCCATATACAGGCAGATAGTTAACATAACTGCAGCCATGTGAGCAAGCCATTTTGGATGTCCTGCTCACATATCTACAGCTCAGCCCACACCTGACTGTAACCTCATAAGATAGCCCAAGTAAGAACTGTGCAAATCAGTCCTCCATTTCCTGACCTACTTGGTCGGGAGTCAAATTAAGTGGGTATTTTAAGCTACTCAATTTCGGGAGAGTTTGTTACAATGTAATAAAAATCAGAGAACTCCTTTACACAAATTATAAAAAACAAGGGATCCCTGGGTGGCGCAGCGGTTTAGCACCTGCCTTTGGCCCAGGGCGCGATCCTGGAGACCCGGGATCGAGTTCCACGTCGGGCTCCCGGTGCATGGAGCCTGCTTCTCCCTCTGCCTATGTCTCTGCCTCTCTCTCTCTCTCTCTTTGTGACTGTCATAAATAAATAAAAATTAAAAAAAAAAAGAAAAGAAAACAGTATCTTTAAAAAAAAAATAGATGATGCTTCAGCTTTTTAATGTCTATAAAATCCAGAATCAGCAACCAGTCTTTATTCCTTATAAAGCAAGTGGTATTTTTCCAACCTGCTTGAATTTTTCTGGGCTCTTAATATTCCACCGATACTCAAATCTAGAATGTAGACTTGGCTAGAAGAGATTGGGCTGAGATGCCAATAACTTCAAGAACAATTGTTTGTCTCATTTACTAGCCAATACAACTGATTATTCATGAAAGCAGAATAAATGCTACTTTAGTGAGAATCAGCCCAGAGGAAGCCATTGTTCATGCTATGCTCAAGGGTCTAAGAATATTGACCATGCTGAAATACCTCACTTGAGCATAGACATTATGCTCATGTCTTTTTTTAACCCCTAAACATTTTCATTCTCTATATTGTTCAAGGTCAGAATAAAGTTTGGGATGTGTTTTTGTTTCTGTTTTTGTATTGGTCCTAGAGCACAATAACCTCAAAGCCTAATAACACAGGGCACATCTAGAGATGTCAGGATTTATGATAAAACTTAGTTAATGGCCCATGGTTCATCCACACAACTGATTGTTGCAGGACATTTAAAGCCCCAAACCTAAATTTATCCTGCATAAAGGTGGGATGGTTAGATAGATTCAGTGAACTTCAGTTCTCACTTGATTTGCTAATGAAGCTAAGAACTTCCTTAGATGCGTGAGCATTTTCAAGTGATAAATGACAAAGTACCTTGACCACATCCATTTAGATAACCTCCACCTGGGTTAGGATGAACTCAGGCAAAACAGACTGACTGGATTTCACAGTTCTGGGTCCAGTTGACTCATGACACTTGTCTCATCATAATGATAAATTCTCAAGCAGATAAGTAGGAGAGCTGTACCTGTACCTCAGCTAAGAAGGGATTTTAAGACTTTCTCTGAATTGTAATATTCTATATGAATAATGCACTGCTTCAAAGATGTTCTGTTGCAAAGAAAATTTAAATTTCTTCCTTACAGACATTTTAATGATTTTCAATCACCTAACCTCTTCCTTGATCACTTTCTCTATATATTAAGTGAAATTCAAGTCACTGGTTAAAGAGGTTATTCAAAATTATTCAAAAGAAGAGGTTAATCAAAATGATAAATCAGTTTGGGTAGTTGGAGATTTTCAGATAAAGAGCCCTAGATGATATCAGTTTCATGCTCATTATCCCTAATAAAATAAATCATTTACTGCGTATGTATTCCATGTCCATGATGGTTGATGCTAGATGGATGTAAACTGTGTTTTCCTGACTAGCATCCACTTCCTCTTATTCTGGCAACAGGGCCCTTATTTTCATTCAGGAAAATTACTCTTTCTTCATTCATAGGCCCTACATTTTGTGTGAGGCAGATCCCACTCCCTTTCCAAGTGTGGGGACATGATCCAGGTCTTGCCAAACAGAACATTTTATTTTATTTTTATTTTATTTTTTTCAAACAGAACATTTTAAGAAGGAGGTGAGAGAATCACAAGCCATGGGTAATTAAGAAATAGTTCATTCAAAGGACTCAACACTGTTGAACAGAAGATGAATTCCATGGAGTATGGAATTCAGAGGAGGAAGTGGGAAAAGGTGCAGGATAAGGGTCTTGGATGCTTGTTGAGGACTTTGGAATTTTTCCTGGGAGTCATTTGAGGACTAAAGGCAGGGAAGATACGAGATCATATTCATGTTTTTATAAAGTATTCCAGTCTGCATTGTAGAGAATGAATTTTGAGGCCCAGGTTGAAATCAGGGAGATAGTTGGGGAGATTGCAATATGAATCTTAGCATATAATAATTGTTTCCTGAACAAAGGCTGTGATAACATGGAGGGATAGAAGAAATGCTAAGGAGATAAAAGCTGATTTCTGATTGACTGGTGTTAGCTACTATTATTCATATAGTATACTCTCAATAAATATTATAATAAGCAATTGGCACTCCCCCCAGACACATGTTCCAGGGGCAAGTAAGATGTCTTTTGACATAATTTATCTTGGCTATCTGTTCCTTGGTGTTGAAATCAAGAAAAGTTACAAGCTGCTTTCTGTTCTAAAAAAACATTATAATAATATTTTAACAAGAAGAAAAACCTGACAGAATAAAAAATAACTGTTAACAGGCCAGAGTCAAATTGGGAAAAGCAGGATGCCAGAAGGCAAAAACTGAAGCACATGCTATTTAATATCGTTATTAATGATCTGAAGCGCAAAATAAATTGCATATTACTCTTATTTGCAGAAAATCATAAACAGTGAAAAGATAGATCCACAGCACAGAATAATCTAGAGACCTTGGAGAGGCACACGAGTTTAAGTGTGATGAGTTCAATTTACAAGAACATAAAACAATGCACTTTGGGAAAAATACTATGAAGCACAAACATAAACTGAGAATTCTTCTAAAGAGTGAAAGGCTTAAGAGGATTTGGAAGTGAGAGTTGATAACAAATTCACAAGAGTTTACAATGTGCTGGTAGTAGCAAAAGAAAAAAAAGAAAAAGAAAGAAAGAAAGAGGCAGGGAGCAGGGAGGTAAATGTTCTAGAAGAGGAGCAATACGAAATTACTGGTACCGAGTGAGCAAAATAATACCTATGATAATCTAAATTATTCCAAGTCACCCTGTGAATTTCCAATTTCTGCTTTAGGAAAGTACCTAGCAATATATATCTCACTATGAAAATGTACCTCTTCATCTCTATACTTCTAAAATAGTAAGGAAACATAAATAAATAGGACTCTTTTCATGGTGAAAATAGGGCTCCCAAATACAAATTGCCCTTTAGCTTAAGGAATTGGGTGAACAATAATACAGCACTGTTAGAAGCTAGTTAACTTTTAAGAAGATAATAGTTACTATAGTTGTCAAGTTTCGCCATAGTTATCTGGAAGGGAACATCAAAGAAAAACACATTGTGTTCATTCATTTACTGATACAGCAAAATTGATTGAGAAATAATATAAATAATAATTAAACCGGGTATTGTCAATGCCTAGAGATACAAAAAAAATGAATGAGATATAATTCTGCTGCAGGAAACAAGCCCTTAAGCTGATCATTGTAATCCCATGTGTAAAACCCAGTGATAGGGGATCCCTGGGTGGCGCAGCGGTTTGGCGCCTGCCTTTGGCCCAGGGCGCGATCCTGGAGACCTGGGATCGAATCCCACGTCGGGCTTCCGGTGCATGGAGCCTGCTTCTCCCTCTGCCTATGTCTCTGCCCCTCTCTCTTTCTCTCTCTGTGACTATCATAAATAAATAAAAAATTAAAAAAAAAAAAAAAAAAAAAAAAAAAACCCAGTGATAGATGGACATGGGGACAGGAACCCAGAGGATGGAAAGAGCAGGGCAGTGCTAAGCTGGAGAAGCATTAAATAGTTGGTGAGGCTGGAGCATTAGGTCCAAGCTGAGAGAGGTAAGAAGTGACACCAGAAAATAACAGGATCCTCAAGGAGTCGCTGCAGTGTTAAACCAGGAAGGAAAATAGCCAGTTGGAGAGAATTACTCTGGCAGCCAGTATGGAGGCTGAATTTGAGAGAAACAAATTTGGAGAAAAATGACTTCTAAGGGTCCAAATGTGAGGTGCTGTAAGTAATATAAATTCCCCTGGATTTCCCTTAGGGAAGACCCATTCCCATTGCCTTTAGGCTTGGTGGGAAGATATGGGTTGCAGACTCAAGCTAGGCTAATTCATCCTTTGTCTCTCCCTGGAATTTGAATTTTGAGCCAAGGGACAAAGGGATTGAAGACAGATGGAGCATCTTTATCCCTATGACAGTGTTCTCAGGGGATCACACTCTTCCCTGCATCCCCTAAACCTCACTATTGTCCTTCAACACCCCTGTTGGCCCCTCCTGAGGCCTCAGTTTTTCCCCTGGGTTGTCAGACCCTCCCTCTCCTTTTTGGGGGACTTAAGTTAGCCAAATACCCATTCTGGTACTTTTAACTGAAAAAATCAATCTAATTAATAAAGGTCTGAGAAATAGTTAAAATAAACAGGGTACAGTTTCTAGAATGTTACGTTTGTTTAAGTAGGCTCCATACCCCATGTGGACTCTTAAGCAACTGAGCCACCCAGACACCCCTCATTTCTAGGTTTCAAACAACTTTTTGATTAATCAGCATTGGCTCAGAATATAACCATATTCATATATATACAAATACGTGCAATGTTTCTAAAAGAGTATGTACCAAGTTCCAAATTTTAAGAAGTCTTAAAACTAGCAAAATTAAATTAGCAAAGATTTATAAGTACTTCAAATGAATCGTTCCAAAAAGTTTATTTATGGAATTCCTGTTTTCAAGGCACAATTTAACTTTCATAGATACTGGGTTTTCCTAACTAGCATTCACAGAGACTTAAAGCTCTACTCTAAATCCCTTAAACACACATTGAAGAGGTATGTGAAATCAAGTCATGACATCATAAGAACCACTGAAAGGTGGGCGCCCCAGGCATTTTCCCTCAGGGAAAATGGGTAGAGTGCTTAAAATGATTTTTTTCCATTAGGTATGGCAATGAATCAATTTGAAATTATTGAGTAGCCGACATTGTAGCACAGAGGAATAATGTCCTGGAAGTCTTACTTAAATTACTGACATCAGATATTTGAAAATGAATGACTATGAAATCTGCCTACAGGTAAGACACTGTGTATGCAATTATTCTTTCAATTTCAACTAGAGAGACATGCTTTTAAAAAGCTTAAAAATGAAAGTTTTTAAAAAAAAATTCCATTACCCATTGTATGCATAATTATACAATCATGGACACAGGGCTTTCTCTTTCTCTTATAATTGAAGATTGTAAAGGGAGGACCACCCCTACCCAGGAGTTAAGTACCAGCAAGATGCATACCATCGGGACACATTCCTGCTCAAAAATCTTTAAGAATTCTCCAATCCCAGAATGAGTCCACACTCCACATGCTGCTTTCAGGGATATCTGTCATCAAATCACAAGGTCTTCCAGATTTCAAGCTGTAGCACTGAACAAAATGCGCTCATTCTATTGCACTCTCTTGCCCTTGAATCCCTTCCTTGTGTATTTTTCCCCCACTACCACCATTTCTGTCTATCTGCCTGTCCATATTCAGTGCCTAAAGATCTCCTCAAAGCTTATCTCCTCTACAAGGGTCATTGCAGTCACCCAGAACATCCTGGTTTATTTCTCTCTCAAGCTCCCTCTACCAGTGACTGGCATTGATCAAACATCATTTTGTGTCCTTACTTTCTGGTTACATCTTTGCCTACTAGATCCATGAGTAGGGCATTCATTCATTCATCAAATAGTCCCTGAATTCCTACTGTATACAGACATACACCTCTAAGAAGGAATCCAACAGTGAGCTAATCAGACATAGACAACAGGCTAGTTGGCGAAGGAGGTAGAAACTGATTTTTTTATTAATCAAACAATCATGCAATTGAGAATGAAATTATTGTGTCCATTAAGATAGCTACAGTTTCGAGTAGCAGAAAAGTCTCCACCTCAAATTGGCAAAAACAATATGGATGTGTGCCACTTCTCATGAGAAGGTTGACAATAAGGTGACTCCACTTGTTTGCAGATGTCTCAGTGCTACTCACCTCTCTCTCTGGTCTGTATCGTTAGGTTGGAAGCAGATAACAAGCTGTTCCAGGCAACCCATCCTGGTCAGCAGAGGCCAAAAACAGAGTACTTTCTTCTAAATCCTCTTTTTAACAACAACAACAACAAATACTATCTCCCCAGCCAGCCTGGCACACATTCTATTTCATGTCCTGTCCCAAACTTGGTTATGGGCCAACCCCTTAACCAATCATTAGAAAGAGATTTACTAAGAGATCAAAATACAGACATCTTCTACTAAGTTACACAGGGAGGGACAGATACCTGAGCGAAATTTAAGTTTTATTACTAAGGAAAAAGGTGGAAACGAATGAGTAGGCAGCTAGCTGAGCCTGAAACAGCCATTTACTAACTACCGACTAGGTTTTATGAAAGGAAGAAACAGGATTCCATGAGACAAACAAGGGAACAGAGCATAGACTTGGTACAGTGAAGAGCAATGGTTGGATTTGCAAGACAGATAGGAGGTGAAATTGGCAAGTCTTGATGAACTGGCCAGCATAGTTAGGAGGATGGTAGCATCAGCAATTGCCTCCAGTTTTCTGGATTGCCTCTGCCTTGAATAAGTCAGATAGATGTTGGGGTCATTTCCCAATATAGCAAACATTGGAAGGAGAGTATATTTGAAAGGAAATCAAATCATAATCCTGGTTTAGTACACATGCTTTTTTTATCCTTTGAAACATCCAAGAATCAATGTCCATGAAGCAGTGGGTACATGGGTTTGGAGTTGGAGGAGTAATTTGAGTTGAAAATGTAACTTTGTGAAACATCTGTTTATGAAAGGTCATTTCAGCCAGGGTCATGAATGAGCTTTTTTTGACAGAGGAAGTAAAGACAGAAAAGGAGATGGATGAGTCAGGACTGAGTCTTGATGAATGCCAACATTTAATGACCACAGATAAAGATAACTGAAAGGGTTGTAGAGAAAGAAATGCCAGAGTTAGTAGCACATGCCCTACACATTTTAAGTGTATATCATATCACATCATATTTCCTATTTCTTGATTGGCTACAATTTCTTTCTTTCTTTCTTTCTTTCTTTCTTTCTTTCTTTCTTTCTTTCTTTCTTGTAGGCTCTATGCCCAATGTGGGACTTGAACTCATGACCCTGAGGTTGAGAATCACATGCTCTACCAACTGAGCCAGCAAGGCACCCCTACAATTACTCTTTCCATTTAATCCCATTAATTAATGATTATCACAAGAAGTACCTTTAAATAATACCATTTTTATCAGGTTATCTCCAATATACAACTTAGCACTTCATTTTACCCATGTATATTACCACTCTATAGAATTGCACTTGAACTACATACTTCTGTTTATTTCCCCAGCCAGATAGTATGCTCTCCATTGACAATGATGAGCTCTTGTATTTTATTTCCTTTGTTCTCAAGATCATAGCACAATATTCTTCCCACAGTAGTTATTCAGCAGATAATTTAATTGATTCTGACACTTCCTATACATTTATAATGTCCTTAATTCCAGGGCATGGAATAGGGTTATTGTTCTTGTATTGAGTTTAGAGTTAGGCGCATCTTATGGTAAAAAAAAAGAACTCAGATGAGGAATCAACCAGTCTATTTCTAATCTGCACCCATTATCACATTCCCGAGGTCAAAATTATCCAAAGGCATTTTTTTACTAACTATGGCTTTACTATTTAATCTGCAGCTCCTCATTATTTTTCTAATAGAATGCTCAATAATTTACAAAGTACGAAAATGAAGATTGTGACTTAGAAGAAACATGCGCCCTCCCTTTTTCAACTAAGAAGGAATTGCTAATAACATTAGACTGCTGTCAATCAAGCCACACCATTCTAATTTTATGCTCCTAAAATGTATTAGAATTCATTTATTCTCTGTCCCTTTAATGGCCAACATTTCAAATTAATTTTAGAAACTTAATGAATAATGACCAAAAGCTCTGCCACTTCTAAGGAGCTGGGTCTTAAACACAATCTGTGGTCACCTGGTGAACATCTGTCCCCTTTGGCATCTCCAGTAGAGACATAACAAAAGCAGTTGTCTTATGAGCCTGTAGAATCTTTTTAAGTAAAGAGGCAAATAAATGACTATCCAAATGGGCAACATAAAAATATCTCTGCCTGACTTTGAGGAGGGAAATGTTTTTACATCAGCCATTTGGAAAACAATGGCATGGTATGGTCAGCGAGGAAGAAAAGAATTGGTAACCACCCATAGTAAATCTTATAATGAAAACAGCCAGACCAGAAATTCCAGAATAGTTCTCTCCAAGTCTGTTGGAATTTTATGGCAGTATCTCTGATATTTTCAGTAGGAAAAACACTTGGCCCACACTTTCATCATTTGTGAGGATTCAAAAACAAAAGAGCTGGATGTGTTATAAGTTGTTTTACACCAACCTGGACAATTTACCTGCTTTGTATCCTAAAGCTCTATGTCCAACAGGCCATCAGCTAGGCTGTCAATCAATCCATAAACCCATATTGAGAGCCTTCTGTAAGTCCATGTGGAGAGGAAGCCAGGCTGTAGAAGCAAGCTTTCCAATCTGGCAGCTCTCATTAAATTCTAAAGTCACTTGTCTTTGTCTCTGTATTAAAAGAAATGATTTCATGTCCAGTTTCTCTTTTAAAAAGTGACAGAACTCAACCATGCAATATTCATTAGTTCTTTTTGGCAACTCCATTTAGCTAATGGAAATTCAGGTACATTCATGTGCAATTATTAGATATTGAAAAATTATGAAATGTCCAACTTTTCTTTTTATGACAAACACATACTCACAGGTTTTACTCTAAGGTTGTGAAATAAACACATGCAGCTGTGACATGTCAATAAACTCATGTAACTGGCAAGTTTTCAGTTTGCTGTATCCACATATAATGTGGTAAGCAGCCAGTTACATCTTTTTTTTTTTTTTTTAAGATTTCATTTATTTATTTGACAGAGAGGGAGAGCACAATCAGGCAGGAACAGCAGGCAGACAGAGAGGGAGAAGCAGACTCCTTACCTGAGCAGAGAGCCCAATGCAGGGCTTGATCCCAGGACCCCAGGATCATGACCTAAGCTGAAGGCAGATGCTTAACTGACTGAGCCACCCAGATGCTTCCAGTTACATCTTTCTCAGCTTAACTCTACTGTACTTTTTCCAATAAAGCTGTGCAGCTACAAACCACAATTTACCTAAAATAGGAGAAGGTTTAGGAAGGTGGCCTGAAGTGGAAGACCGTGCATCATTTCTACACTTCCTTGACATTGTCGCCAAAAGGGCAGTGATTGGGAAAGAGGTCTGCACTGGAGGCTGATAGTGCTCTCTCTGGAGTCATTGGGTTGCCAATGACTTACAGCAGTCTGTTTTGTGTGGCTGAGCCTTGGCTTCTTCATCTGGAAGATGGAGATAATATTAGTACCAAGGCTAGGAGCACTAGTTTCCAGAACAAAATTTAAGAGGGCACTGAAAACTCAATAGTCAGATAAATCATATTTTAATGCAATATTGTAAGAAATCAGATTGGCAATCTACAGCCACTTATTTTTGTAAATACAGTTTCATTAGAACCAGTGACAGCATTAGAGTGAATCAAGTAAGGTAGGATTATGCAAGTGTGGGATCAATTCTGTCTTTTTAAAAAATCTTAATATTTTAGGGGCGCCTGGGTGTCTCAGTTGGTTAAGTATCTGACTCTTGGTTTCGGCTCAGGTCATGATCTCAGGGTAATAGCATTGAGCCCAGGTTGGGCTCACAATGGGAGTGGAACCTGCTCAAGATTCTCTCTCTCTCTCCCTTTGCCCCTCCCTCTACTGTTTGTGGATGCTCTCTTCTCTCCCCCCACCCAATAAATAAATAAATAAAATAAAATGTTGCTATTTTTCATTAGCATGCTTTTTTGCATTAATTTTGAGTTTTTAAACTCTTGCACTAAAGTATGATTTATCTTGATTACTGTGTTTTTTTGGCACTCACTTGCTTTTCCCTAGTACCAACTCTCATGGCATTATTGAGAAAGTTAAATGAGGCAATGTGTCTTGATATTGGCCATTGGCTGCTCTGGGATCCCTCACTCTGAATCCTCTTGGTCCACCCCAACTGCAGTGCATGGTCTCCATATATACTGACAGCTTCCTATCTCATGTGTCCAACTTGTGTCTTCTGCTTGGGAGTTTTCTCCCATATCAGAGGAGCCTAAGTAGTTCTTGAGCAAGGCATTCAGAAATGCCAGGAATTTAGGGGGTTCCTGGGTGGCTCCATTGGTTAAGTAGCCACTCTTAGTTCCAGCTAGGGTCATGATCTTGAGGTCATGGGATCGAGCCCTGTGTTGGACTCTGCGCATAGTACAGAATCTGCTTCAGATTCTCTCTCCCTCTCCCTCTAGCCCACATGTTCTCTTTGTCTCTCAAATAAATAAATAAATAAAATATTTCAAAATAATAAAAGAGGGCAGCCCGGGTGGCTCAGCGGTTTAGTGCCTGCCTTCGGCCCAGGGCGTGATCCTGGACACCTGGGATTGAGTCCCACATCAGGGTCCCTGCATGGAGCTTGCTTCTCTCTCTGCCTCTGTCTCTGTGTGTGTGTCTCTCTCTCTCTCTGTGTGTCTCTCATGAATAAATAAATAAAATCTTTTAAAATAATAATAATAATAAAAGAAAGAAATGCCAGGAAGTTAGTACCTCCAGTGGAGAGATCTTAACCAATGAGGACAGTAGTTGGTAAATAGATACCTCCATTCACCATATGGAGCTTTCTTCCCAAAGGTAGTTGACAAGGAGAGATATAGATATAGCAAGACTAAAGGGAGGTAAGTGAAGTGCTCATCTTAGGAGCAATATTTAAGGGAGTGCCCAATACTCAGTATCAAGATAGAGCTTTCTTTTTTTTTTTTTTTAATTGAAGTGCAATGTACATATAACATTATATTAGTTTCAGGTATACAACATACTGATTTGGTATATATATACATTGCAAAATGATCACCCAATAAGTCTAGTTATCCATCACCACACAGTTACAAAACTCCTTTTCTTGTGATGAATTCAAAATGTGAATTCAAAAATGTGAAGCAAATAAAAGGTTTCTATGTGTTTTAATTAGTTTCTCCAATTTAACCTAGTTTTTAAAGAGAAGCCAAATAGAGTCTGTCAAGAGCACATATCATATGCCTACTTCAGTGTCTGTTGGAAGGGCTGACTCTTTTCCTGTTTACACTCATCTCTTTACAACTTGGGAAACCTAAACATGAGATTTTTCTCTCCATAATCCTTCACAGTGGCACAAGATTTGAATATCTCACTTGTCTTTGCCAGTTTTACCTTACTCCTTTATTGAGCCAAACCCTTAGGAAAATCAGTGTTTTTGCTGCCAAGAGGGATTGGAGAAGCTATCTGGAACAGAGATGCATGGGAAGTGTAGTTTGTTTTGTATTTAGCTTCAAGGCTTCCATAAAAAGCATGTTATCCTAAAATAAATAATCCTGGAGAGCTGGGAATGTAAAACATGTATCTTTACTCTGTCAGAAGTGCAGCATCTTTTGTTCCATCTTGATCGGATTTCTATTTTTAAGGAAATCCTATATTCACTTGAGTAGTTCCTCACTGGGTTGTTTCTGTTCAACCTAAGACATAATCTTCTTCGCTCCCCAACTGCGTTTCACCACGGCTGCCTCCGTGATTGTAACATACATCAGCCAGCATTTCTTCCAACTCTACACATAAGCCACCAGTCAAGCAGATATTAGCTTCATCCCATTTGCATCTAAAATCGGAAGATCCATTCCTAGGAGAGCCCATGCAGAAAATACTGATGAAAGTCAATAATAAGTAAGAGTAGTCATGTTGGCACACTAAATTCAGCAATACTCCGGTAAACTTCCCCAAAATAAAAGCAGGCTATAAGGGAGTGTTTTTGCCAATAAATTTCAAAGTATTTTATTGAAACTCCATGCACAGCTCAGGAGGAAATTAAAAGATAGGCACGATTTCCTTTTTTTTTTTCCAGCAAATATCATAGCCTATTAAGCTACATTAACTTAATGCACAATGAATCCCATTTTAATATGTTAGATATCAAAAATACATAATGCTTTAAGCAGCTAAGAAATATGTTAATCAAAGTGCTAACCACACCATATGAAACCTAAGTAAGTGGGTGTTGGATTGTCGAGATGTGTAAAAGTTCAACAAACTTACCCAATCACAAATGTTGCCTCTGAAGAAAATATTAAACCTACCTTGAAATGTAAGCCATTCCAATATAGTTTAAATCATCGTGCAGAAAGCCAGTTGGAAAATTAGTTTTAAAAGCAAGTGATAAATTAATGTTATTAGAGTAAAATCTGAAATGGAAGAAATTGGTCAGATTTTTAGAAGATAGACTAAACAGGGCCATATTGAAAAATGTGTTTGTTGCTTAGCTTTTGTGATTTCAAAATTAGAATTTCCTTTAAACATTCTCAAAGTCTCTCCTGAATATTCTTCAAAATATATTAAGGGATGGATTAATCAGATTGCTTCAGGAATGACACATTCTGGTTAATCTAATTAACCAGAAAATCTTTTTCTCCAACCCATATCATTGAAATTCTTACTAGGATGCCTTATGAAGGAAAGTGTACTGAACTTCATCTTCCCTTGAGACTCTGTCATCTTGGATGATCAAGCATCACACAGAGCTCTGAAAGTGAAGCAAAGGTTCGGTTGCATGGATACAGATATATGGCCATATTTGTGGTGTGTGGAACATAAGCCATACTCATGCCCTATCTCTTCCCTTCTCTCTAACATACAAAAAGCCTGCCTAGTTGGAATCAGACTTAAAAATAGATAGAGGTGGAGGTGGGTTCTCCACAGAACCAATAAGATGTATACAGAGAAATTTATTCTAGGAAATTAGCTCCTATGATTTGGGGGAATGGCAAGTCAAAAATCTGCAGGGGAGATAGGCAGGGCAGACAAGCTGGAAACCCAGGGAAGGGGTAATGTTGCAGCATGAGTCTAGTTTAGAGGCAGAATTCCCTCAGAGGAGGTCAGTCTTTTTTTCTCTCAAGATATTCAACTGATTGGGTGAGACCCACTCACATTGGGGAGGGTAATCTGCTTTATTGAATGTCTACTGATTTAAATGTTAATCTCATCTACAAAATAACTTCACAGCAACATCTAGATTAGCTTTTGATCACCTACTTGGATACTGTGGCTTAGCCAAGTTGACACAAAAAACTAACCATCACAAGTAGTGTAGAAGAAGTCACAAAATATTCACCAGGATAATAAAAAATACATGGAAGAGAGTTAGAGGGCAAGCTTGTCTACTTCACCTTCATATGTCAGGGCAAGAGAAGGAAAGGGCAGAAAGGCTAATATCATGCACATTAACCAAGGTCTTTTTTCTTTTAATCAGCTGGTTTAAATATCTCCTTAAGAGCCCCAAAGTATCCAGTCCATGTTGAATATTCTAGGATTCCATAGCTTTGCTCTGAGAACCTTGTGAAATGTCCAAGAGGCAATATAAAGACATCCTAATGGATAATAATGATTGAGTACTCATTTTCCATGCACTACCTGATTTCGCCCTCCTGGCAACCCTTTGAAGTAGACAGGAATACACTGTCATTTCACAGATCAGGAAGCTGAGGACCAGAGAGGTACGATGACCAGCCTAAGATCACCCACCAAGAAAGGGGCAGAATAATTACTCATAATAAGGTCCCTTGAATCCCAAAACTTACCTTCTTATACACTGTAGTAGACTGCATCCCTGTTTTCCTTCATTAATCATCAAACATACTAATTGTGTGCTACAAATAAACTATGTGCCAGTTAGGCTACAAATAAATAAAAAAAGGATAAGCTAAGGATTATTGCTGGTTTGTTCCTTACCTCTTCCTCTTCTGAATTCCCACTTAAAAAACTGAGCCAAGCCATCTACTGCATGCCAATTGTGTTAAGTCACTTCCTTATATATTTCCTTGAGCAGTTACTGAAAAGTAAAATGAAATCATCAGTCAGGCATAGAAAGGCAATTTAGGTATAAACAGCCAAAACAGGCAATATTGATCAAGGGAGCTAAATGTAACATGTATGACCTGGTATACTGTACATGAAAACGTATAAAAATTGCAATCACCTGAATTCTAAACTTGGAAACAAATGCTAATCGCTCTCCTCCTGAAGTGTTCATATAAGAGCAAATATGCTCTCAAGAAGCTCAAACCTTAAAAAATAAAAATTAAAAAATAAAAATTAAAAAAAAGAAGCTCAAACTTTCATTGGAGAAACAAAACTCTGCTGGATGAACCAGAAAGGGGCAAAAAGTCATTCAAACATAATTTAGCACAAGCAATCAGTATTTCAGTGGCCTCTAGGTGAGAAATAAGACGTTGGTTAAGAATTAGCCTCTTCTAGATCCTCCAAGAAAACTCTAGGAAAAGCTAGACTCCTGTCAAGAGGTAGGGAAAATCAGTCAGTGACACCATTTAAAAGTGGCATTCCTCAGCCCTGATAACAACCTTTTGTGACTTTCCAAATGGTTGTCCTCATGAGCTTTGCTTCCAAAGGTGTGTCCAAGGGAAAAAAAAAAAAAAAGCAACCATGAATTTCATCAATGTTAAGTAATAATATGGCCAAGTTGGCAGTGGCAGCCGGCTCTGGTCTCCAGCACCTGTGGGATTTGGACCCAGCCCAGGGTGTCCCTGCTATTGTGCTTCTAGATGGTCTATGACTACAGGATCTGTGCCTAGTTCACTCCAGTGCCCCCAGTACCCAATGCATTGCCTGGCATAGAGTGGGCACTCAGGAAATCAAGCAAATGAATTAAACTACTCAATGTGATGGAAAATTGCAGGGCAATCTGGCGATGGTATTCACTTCTGTAGGTTCTTCCTATATTTTTATGATTCTCATTTCAGAGAACTAGACTTTGGGCTTCCTTGTCTCAGGGGAGGTCTGAAGTCAGCAGTAATTCCTGTCTTATGTGGAAACCCAGTCACTGAACTGATTATTAATGGGTTTTCTGGAGCTAGTGGAGAGAGAAAAGTACCTTTAAAGGTTGTAGGAGGGGATCCCTGGGTGGCTCAGAGGTTTAGTGCCTGCCTTCGGCCCAGGACGTAATCCCGGGGTCACGGGATCGAGTCCCACATCAGGTTCCTGTGTGGAGCCTGCTTCTCCCTCTGCCTGTGTCTCTCCCTCTCTCCCTCTCTCATGAATAAGTAAAGGTTGTAGGAAGAGGGAGGGAGGTATTTTCAGGGAAGATGGGGAAGAGGACAAATGCTGAGGATCTTCTAAGGAGCTGGCCCAACCATGTCAGAACTCTGGAGTCACCAAGATCTCAGGGGGAATTACTCTGGAGTGCTTAAACAGGCTGAAATCTAGGCTCCCAATTTCCACCTCTGCCCTGATTCCAGTGCCCCAAACCTAAGCAAGTCATGCAGCAGCAGAGAATGATATCTCATGCTTTCTTTGTGGCCATGTGAGACCCACACTTGGTGGAGGGTAGTGGGGAGGGAACACGGGGTAGAAAAGTGTCCCAATAACGGTCAAGGTTAAAATTAGACTCACTCTGCAGGATGAGAAGGCTTAGGGCAGCCCAGGTGGCTCAGTGGTTTAACACCACCTTCAACCCCGGCCTGATCCTGGAGACCCAGGATCAAGTCCCACGTCAGGCTCCCTCCATAGAGCCTGCTTCTCCCCCTGCCTGTGTCTGTGCCTCTCTCTCTTTGTGTGTGTGTGTGTCTCATGAGTAAATAAAATCATTTTTTTAAAAGAAAAGAAAGCTTAAGCAAAGATTTAAGAAAATTAAGAAATGCAATCATTCATTCCACCTGTGGGATTGTAGATGGAACGTCATGCTGGCTATAGCAGCTTGGTTTACCAATTGCAAACAAGTGTAAAGTACTCAAGTGGTGATACATCTATCATCCAGTAAAGCCAGGTAAGTTGGTAAATATCACTTAGCAGGAAGCGCAGCCATGCAGAGCTGTGCAAGAACAGGGAGGTGCCAACATGCACCCTGCCTTGGTACAGCCTGACAGAGGGACCTGACTTCCATCACATGGGGTTCTTGTTTGGAGCTTCAGGGAAGGATACTCCATAGGTGGACACATCCAGCAGTTTCTTCAGCCCTTTCTTGCCTGGTAACTCAAACTATATGTCGGCTCCCCAGGATTTAGATGTTCCCTTCAGTGCTAGGATTTATGGTTCACCTTTGAAGCCCTACCACTGCCTAGTGAATGACATCTAATTGGTGCTAATAATAATAAAAATGACAATAATAACAGAAGTAACAACAAAACAACAGTGATACTACTACAGAGTTCTTACTCCATACCAGGGAATACATCCATCTCTTTACATGGATCAGTGAGGTAAACAAATGAAAAACAAAAAAATTCTATGTTACCATTTTTTATAGCTGAGAGGACTAGGATTATTTCCATTTTACAGATGAGGAAATGGAGAATTAGAATAATTTTAAACTTGCCCAAGTTCCCAAGACTAGCTGGTGGCAAAGGCAGAGTTGTGATCTAGACAATCTGACTCCAGAGCCTATGCTTTTAAGATATTACAGAAGGTTGCCTTCATATGCAGTTATTAACAAATAAGTAACTGCTAAGCATTCAAAGGTAGTCCCAGTTTCAGCGCAATGTATTCTCCAAACCACAAAGATCCAGACAGGCTAAATCCTGCCATGTCCCCCTGAAGTCCCCATTTTCCATGAAATACTTGAGAGAAGGTGATGGCAATGTGTGCTATGCATGATAGTTTATCACATCCTCTGTGCAGTGCAAGTAGATTTCCAGAAAGGGCATTTCAGCACTGCTTCATGGAAAATGCTTCTTTTTAATGGAGAAATGAGGACAGTAAATCGGGAGCTCTCCCACTGGCAGGCTTGCATTCAAAAGAGAACCCAGTCCATACAATTAATATTTACATCTTTTCTTCAAAACTCCTTAAATATTGACTCATATTTTAAAACATGACATCCAGACCAATTCAATGTGAATGAAATTAAACCACAGGGACAACTTCATCATGTTGTTATGGCAACTTCTCATACAACTGTCCTTTTAGTCATTGAACAATTGCTAATTTCTTTGCTTTGCAAGAAGCCCCAAGTTGCTTCCTTAAAGGCTCATTCTGCTATCAAAGGAAATTGCGTATGATGGTGATAGAAATGTTCACAATGGTAACTTTTGGAAGAATACTATTTTATTATTAGTCACGCTTTGCATTTCAATTTCTTTTCCTCCTCAGCATGCCATTTGTGGTATCCCTGGCTTCCAACAGTTCAGCAGACTTTAGCAATAAAGGGGCTGGTTGCAACTTTGCTTTCCTTCTAAAACTTAGGCTGGCACAAAACACCAAAATCATTTGTTCCTGACAAGGGACTTTACATGCATCTGTGATTAGAAACTGAGTTTCTTAAAGGCTGAGAATGAAGTTATCTCTTCTCTGTGTCCTTCAGTTTAGCTAACTTGTTTACTGAGCAAACAACTTCAACAACATTGAAGCTCTAAGGTGTATTTTTAAATTATTTCCATCTTTTCCAAAATACATAAGAATTACTTTATTTTATTTTTTTAAAGATTTTATTTAGAGAGAGAGGGAGAGAGTGAAAGAGAGTGAGCAGAAGGCAGAGGGAGAGAGAATCTGAAGCAGACTCCACACTGAGCATAGAGCTCCACTCGGGGCTCGATTCCATGACCTCAAGATCATGACCTGAGCTGAAACCAAAGGGTCAACCATTTAACCAACTGAGCCATCCAGAGCCCCCATAAGAATTATTTTAATATTTTACCTTAGCAGGCCTCCATGGAATAATTCATGAAACAAATCAGGAATATGATGAGTAGTTATACCCAGAACCACATGCTTGGAATTAGAAGGCAAAATAAAGACGTTTATAACAGAGATGTTGATTCATGAAATACTAAAAAAGTCTGAGGAACCGTTCTAGATTAGAGAAAGTAGAGAGTAGAGACATGGTAACTGAATAAAACATGGGATCCTCAATTGAATCCTGGACTGGAGGAAAAAATAAAAGCAATTATAAAGGACATTATTGGGACACTTGGAGATATTTGAATATGGGCAGAATATTAGACAATGATCTTAAATTAAGGTTAAATGTCCTATGTATAATCACTGTATTACATATAACATGCACACATACACATGCATGCACATTTATGCACATATGTATATATAGAGAGATTTTTAAAAGCAAATGTGGTGAAATGTTAACAGTTGATGGATCTAGATGGAGTGTATAAAGTTGGTCGTTATGCTACTCTCAAACTTTTCTGTTCAAAATAAAAAAGAAGGGCTAGGAAGTCCTTGTGATGAACAGCTTCAAAATCTTCAGGGAGAAAAGTGGCAAAAAAATAAAGATGCAGTAATTGGGTAACAAAAGAATATGATAATCTGACAGTGTATGAAATTGTACAGAAATTCTTTGGGGACCAAAAGCATAAGTCTCCATAGAGATTAGAGACATTCATTACAGGAATTTTATTAATTAATTACAGATTTTATTGCACTTAAGAAAATACCTGTTGAATATCAGAACACAAATAAAATGATCCAAGATAGCTTTAAAAAGTGCCAGAAATGGGCATTAAAGCAAGTCAAGAGAGAAGACTAGATATCTTGGACCTGTCTACTTAAATGATGAGTCCATAGACAGATGAGATGCAGAGCTGGAAACCCAGGCTTTCAGCTGCTCCCAGAAGCACTGGCATCAATTGTGTGACCTCTCACCAAAATGTCTAATAGCCTCCAATGGCTGAACTCAAGTTTATAAGCTTTCCAAACAGCAGAAAGATCCAATAAACCAATATTGCTTCTCAAATTCATCTTAATAATGGATGCAAATCTGACAAATATTCCTTCTACTCATGTTTATTGTTCTTGTAAGTTGTTTTCAGATTTTAAAAAATTGATCAGTCTATTTCTTTTTTCAGTTACATTCTTCAGGAATCATTAAGACACAATATAATGGACCGGTAAAGGGTGTGTGCTCTGAAATCGCACTACCAACAGATTGAAACTTACTATCTGATCTTTCAACCTGAGCCCTAGCATCCTCATTTGTAAAATGGGGGAAATAAATACTTTGACTCTCACAGACTTTCTGTGCTTATTAAATTAGGTGATGCTTTGGGATAAGATGAGGCACACTTTAGACACGTAATAAACATCAGCTAATACTATTTATAACTCATTTCAATATATCTACATTACTTATTTCCTAAAACAATAGAGTAATATCTAAAAGCTATACACAGCAGATATACATTGCCTGTAGTTAAAAAAAGACTAATAAAAATAACAACTCATAACCATCTAGGATGTCTGGGTGCCACACAGAGTGGGAGAACATAAATAGGCTATAGAGTTTTAGAAATCTGAGTTTAAGTCTCTAATTTCTTTCTTCAGCTATGTGCTTTTTGGCAACTACCTAAGATCCTTCTGATTCCATGTCCTCATACGGAAAATGGGAAAAATATCACTTTTCCTAAACTGAGATGACAAACTGTAGGTACAATGCCTGTCACACAGCAGGCACTCAGGAGATTGTAGCCATGGTGATTCTCATTCTGCCAGCCTACTGAACAGGTGTGTCCAAAAACAAATCTATGTGAGTATAAATCAAATTTTTAAAATAATATTTCAGATAGCTTCAGATACAGTACACACTAATACAAGTATTTATTTCAGCTTTTGCTAACTGCCTTTGTAAACCCATCCATTGTTTTGTTTTACTTTTTAATTGAGGTTTAATATGCAGTAAAGTCTGTTAATTTTAAGTGCTCTAGCCACAAGTGTACAAGCTGATAAACTCTTACATACATACATATGCACACATCTGTGGACTCATTAGCCACATCAAGACACAGATCACTTCCAGCATCCTCAGGCCCATTTCAGCCAATACTATTGTGACTTCTATCCACCACACTTCAGCTGGGCCTATACTAGAAACTCACATAAATACAGTGGTACAGAGTGTGCCTTTTTTTTTAAATTGTGGTAAACAGTATGTGCACTTTTGAAGACATATTTTAAAATGTTAACATTTCCAGTGTGTTTCTTATAAGGTATATTCCTGAACTTGCCCCCCCCCCTTTTTTTTTGTACTTATAATTGGAAATCCCTTGTCTTAGTTTCACATTTTCACTCACTGTTTGTTTCAGATCAATTTTCTGGACATGCTCCGAAATTAATGGACTACATCCAACCATCTTTCAGAAACTAAATGATTGCTACTTGTGTAGATCCATTGAAATGAAAAACATGGGTGTGGGCATTCAAGTACATCCTCTAGAAAAAGAACACACAAGTGGCTGGTGGGTGCTATTATGTAACCAACAAGCATATTCTGATAGAGGAGGCTTACAGCATAAATGTTTCCTTTTGGAAGAAAAAAAGCAAAAATCCAATTGTATGTAGAGTTCAGGGGAAAGAACACCCAGTATGAAGAAAATATAACTCCAGGAGAAGGCTGAAAAACAGAATGAGAGAAGCAAAAAAAGCAAGAAAATATGTCAAAGCCTCTTAAAAATACAATGGGATGTTATGCCCAAGAAAATAAAGGCTACTTTTGCTAAACCAGGAGTGAGAACATATTATAAAAGATGCAAAGACGAGTGAATATGGAACCACTATTTTGTCTCTGCCTTTAACACGAGAATGGAGGAAGCAGGAGCTCCATAAGATAAATATTAATGAGTCTCTGGGAATATCAAGAAACAGAATTAATAAGAGGCAGGTAAAAGAATACTTATACAATTTAAATATTTATAAATCAGCAGAGCTGGATGAGATTCATTTGAACATATTCAACGAACCGGCTAAGGCAGGACGTACTTCCAATACTAGTGTTTGTCGTGGAGACTTATGTAGCAGAAAAATTTAAGCAGGCTGATTTAGTGTTGGAGATAAAGCAGCCAAAAGCAGATCCGGGAAAAGGTGGGCTAGTTAGCGTATCCAAACTACCAGTCAAAACCTTAAATGAAATCATAAATCAGTCCATGAGCACCTTGAGGAAAATAACATAGTAAGTAATAGCCAAAGAGGTTCATAAAAAATAGAGCTTGTCAAAGCAACTTAATCCATTTTTGGATATGCTAAGAAATTTGGGGAAGGTAATGGATGTTATAGACATAGTTTAGGGAGGCCCTGCAGATATCACCAGACAATTCATTTTGGACCTATCTTGTTGATGCAATGGCTATTGTTCTCATCCTTTCCAACAGTGAAGGGCAATTTCACCTGCACACTTAATATATGGGGATAGGACTCTCTATTCCCCATGACACCCCAGCATGGAATTTAGTCATTGGGTAAATGTAGTCCACCCAGAAGTACAAACTAAATGTTACCCAAATGACAAGGAGAAACACTGATAATACTGAAGCAAATCAGATTGACATCTTTTGGAGAAACAAGGGGTATGTGTGTGTGTATGGTGTGTGTGGATCTGCAATTATCACCATAATTCAGGAAAAAATGAATGTTTTTGCTCAATCTACTCATTTAATTATAGAAAATATAAAAGGATATGGAAACAGAGGCCTTTTAAAAAATATGCAGATCCAATCACACCACCAGGTTTTGCTGAAACTGTGCAAAAGCTTCCTGTTGCTCTTAGACCAGAATGGTTAGCCTGCTCTGAAAGCCTGACTAGTCTAGCTTGGGCTCACCTCTCCAGCCTCACTGATACCACACTCCTCCCCATTCTGGACAAGCCAGCTTCCCAAGCCTTCTTTCAGTTTTTCTAAAGCATCATGTTTTTCTTGCCACTGGATCTTTGCACATGCTGTCCTGCCTTTCACTTTCTTACTCATTCTAGTAAGCAGAGTTTCTACTCAAATCCCACTTATGGGGGGAAACCTTCTTTAACATCCCAGACCATATGCTTTCCATTGTAGTTTGGTCTAATAAAATAACATTTCTTTCCCAGAAGTGTTTATTTCAGAATGTAATTTGATGCTCATTTTAAATAATTAATATAGTCCATCCCTACCAAACTATAAGCTCCACAACTAAATATGGTTTTTGTGAAGATTGTATCCAAGACCTTGGAGTACCAAGCACAATACATATTTGTGATCAGGGAAAAAATAATGAAAACAGATGGGTTCTCTTCATAAAGGGTTAACTGAAAGAACATCTTTCCATTCTGAGTATTATAATATTCTCTTCAGTTTTCTTCTCAAGTAAGATAATGGGAAAAAGCCTTTAATGAGCGTCCTGTTGACAGAGGTATAAAAAACATGAGGCAGCTAAAACTTGAATTGTTGAATTCTATATTTGCACATTATACTTACCTCTGATGTGTTCCGAAATTTCATTTCATGGTGATAATGAATCTGTGGGAAATTAGCATTTTATCACTCTTCACATGAGAGTGTTAGTGAAGGTTTTCTAAGCCATGTACTGTGCAGAAAACAAAATGTTTTTCTGATAACTAACTTTGTGACATACCCTTACTGCTTCAACAGTGTTCATCTTTACACCTCAGAGCAGTCTAAACCTAGACTGAGGGAGAGCCAGTTAGAGAACAATATTCTATTCCCAGGTCAGTCACTGATGGGAAATTTTCTCCTTTTCCAATAATACTTCGATATTGAGACTTTTTAAAACACAGATTTGTAAGTTCCTAAGAACCCAGACCCCAGAATGCAAGGTTTTGATATATTCAAGGTCACACAGGAAGGAGTGACCCAAGGGGGGCTAGAACTCAGGTTTCTGGTTTCAGGGCATCGTTATTTCATTAGTTCATTCATTCAGGAAATGAGACCTCAACATATCCCACAAGCCTGGCACTGCTGGGAACCCTGGAAACAAAGATAGAGAAATTATCCTTGCCTTGATGAAGTTTGTTAATTTGTGTGAGGAACCAAGCAGAAGGGAATGACGACAGCACCTCTGTGGTGAGTGCTATCTGGAGAAGTTGCTGGTGGAGCCCCAGGCCCAAGGCCATCAGCCATTCTCTGACACCAGTGCTACTGTGGTGGGCAGCTCCAAGCCTGCTAACAACATCCCTCTGCAGGGGTTTAGCTCAGAAGGTTGGGTGTGACCACCTTGAAGACTGACCCTCAATCCGAGGGGGAGAGAAGTTGGTGGATAAATGTCCCACCCATGCATCCTTCAGAAGGACAGCTCTGAGGGGCATTCCACATGGTTTCTCAGAAAGTCCCCTAGAGATTTGGCTCCAATGTCAACAGTAATAACCAGTCAATACTGTATCTTTACTGGTTTTTTTGTCCTTCCCAGCTCACTCTCCCCATTCCTCACTCCTGCTTCCTAAGATTACCTCCCAAATAAACTCCTTGCACCCAAGCCCTTGTTTCAGGCTATTGGGAGAATTAACAGCACCTCACAATATCAGTGAATGAGATAGATGGATGGATGAATGAATGAATGAATGAATGAGGAGAAGACACTAGGGACAAGGTTGCAAACTAGATGGAGCATCTCTCTTTGTCTGTCCATAAGGTCACTATCTATAGGGCATGTTCTTAACTCTCTTGAAGAATATGTTGTTAAGTGCCAGTTGTGAGGATGCAAGATTGGTGCATCCATGTCAGAGCTGAAGTGCTTTCCTAAAGGAATGAAGATGTATGTGTGACAGGAAGGGAAAGACCCGGGAGCACAAAAATGCTGGGCTGGCACACCTGTGACCAAGAAAAGAAAAAAAAGAAAAGAAAAGAAAAGAAAGGAAAAGAAAAGAAAAGAAAAGAAAAGAAAAGAAAAGAAAAGAGAAAAGAAAAGAAAAGAAAAGAAAAGAAAGGAAAACAATGAGCAGAGAAGGGTGTGGAAAAACTCTGAGTATTGAGGATTGCTTTTAGAGAAATAATTGTTAGGTGATGTGATTAAAATATCCCCTGAGCCTTTCCCAGGCATACACAGGCCCTTGTGCCTTCCAAGTGGCTGGGATTGTTCACACAGGACCATGTTTTCAGGGTCACTTTGACTCCAATGTGAGCTCCTGGGAACTGCTGTCATTCACAAAGATCCCTATCAAACAAAGGACAGTAAATGAGAAGTCAAATAGCAAAGGTGGAATAAAATGTCTGGCTAGAGCTAGCATTCCTTAGGCTTTTCTATGAAAACCACTGTTTCCTTACATGTCATGCCTTATAAGGGAGGAATAAAGATTCAGAGTGAGGGCAATACTGCTAATCAACATAAGCTGGATCTGGTCACTCCCCTATGATGTTTCCCATTGTATTGGGATGATGTCTGTGTTGGAGCCCAGGCATACAGTATAGTGCCTGGCACACAGTGGTACTCAATACACAATTATGAAAGAAAATCAGGAGAAAAAGGAGGAAGGGAGAGAATTAGATAATTTGATAATCAACCAGTGCATCATTAATCAAAAGATCCTGATGTATACTCAGGATCAATGCACATAGCCCATTCAATTAAATCTTTATAAGGATGAAAATATTAACATAATTCAGGATATCCTTGGATCTTTTGGTGGATAGGGGGACTGGGAAGTGGGTGAAGAAAATATTATGTTCCCATCGAAGAAGAAAAAGTGTTGTTTTTTTTTTCCTTCAGAAAACATCAGTGGCTAAGATGATGCTCTTATTGGTAATGAGATATGGGCTTTCTTCCAGAGAGTGACAGAGATCCTTCAAGCAAATCTCATGGCCTTTGATGTGAGCACTGCTGAGAAAATACTTTCAGCTGAACAAGTATGGGAGAGAAATTTGAAGAAGGCATTTCATGTTCTCCTCTGTTGCATCTTTGATGTACACAAAGGATTTAGTCCTAGAAGATGAAGACTTTATCTGTTTTCCTTCTTCCTAAGGAGAACTTTGTTTCACATTTCCCTGTTGGGGCATGATCCTGGTGAGTAGGTGACAGATAATTACAGGGTTTTCTCATTACCCAACCAACAGGTTGCACAGAAAAGTATAACCCAAAAATATTTACCAAAGAACTTACCATTTATAATATCTATAATAATTTGATTTAAGTATTTCTTATCAATTGCAAATACCCATACTAAACTGTGAATTCAAAACAAATCAACTATTAGGGTACCTGGCTGGCTCAGTCAGCAAAGAATGCAACTATTGATCTTGGGGTTGTGAGTTCAAGTCCCATATTGTGAGTAGAACTTACTAAAAAAAAAAAAAAAAAAAAGCAAATCAATAGCAAAGACAAATTGAAAGTCTCCTAAAGGATGCAAAGTTTCTTGAGGTCAATAAAAGTGATCTAGGAGAAGTGCTCCAAGTGTAAGCAAAGTCTCTGGCAAATGATAAATCAGCCTAGTTAAAACTAGTTAAGAGCTGAAAAAAATATGCAAAGTGGGTCAGAAGGCAAAAACTTCCACTTATAAAATAAGTAAGTCATTGGGATGTAATATACAACATGGTGGCTATAGTCAATAACACTATATTGCATATTTGAAAGTTGATAAGAGAGTAGATCTCAAACTCTCATCACAAGAAAAAAATGTATAACTATGTATAATAAACATGCTAACTAGATTTATCGTGGTGATCATTTTGCAGTATATACAAACATGGAGTCATTTGTTGAACACCTGAAACTAAAATAATGTTTTTTGTCAGTTATTTTTCAATGTTTAAAACCATAAGGGGATGACATAATAGCACTACAAAAAAGAAAATGATCTGAATATGAAAATAAGATACCCGTGGGAAAATTGACAAAAACCAAATATTTCCCTGAAAATGTTATTTATTATGAACTTGCTGCAAAACTTAAAATGAAGTGAAAGATGTCACTTTGTCAATTTGTGTTGAAAATTATGCCTTCTAAAATCATGACATGCTAAAAATTAAAAAAAAAAGGGATCCCTGGGTGGCGCAGCGGTTTGGCGCCTGCCTTTGGCCCAGGGCACGATCCTGGAGACCCGGGATCGAATCCCACATCGAGCTCCCGGTGCATGGGGCCTGCTTCTCCCTCTGCCTGTGTCTCTGCCTCTCTCTCTCTCTCTCTCTCTCTCTCTGTGACTATCATAAATAAATAAAAATTTTTTAAAAAATTAAAAAAAATAAAATCATGACATGCTTTTTTATCTTAAAGATTAGTTCATAATTATGATAAATAATTATGTTATATTAAAATGGAGATTTAAAAACAATTTTAGTTAAACTTTTCAAGTTAGAGTTTTCATCTTTTGCTCTCACTATTTACTTAAAAAATTGATCCCTGCATTAGATGGCTTTACTTTCAGGGACCTCTTCCAGCTATCAGTTCTCCTTGAATGAAGAAGACCCCCTCTCTTCTTGAAATCTCTCCTTCTCCCACCTACAGCCACTTCCTTACTCCAGATCCCCAGTATTTCTCACTTAGGTGATTACACTACCTCCTATTGCCCTGCGTCTCGGCTCACCCCTCCACTTCTTCCTTCCCACTGCAGGCAGACAGAAACTCATAAAATACAAGCATGGCTCTCTCCCTTCCTCATGATCCTTTTATGGGTCCCATTGCCCTGTGTGCATACAAGCTTTTCATGATTGAACCCCTTTCTTCTACCTTCTCACCTCACCCATCTCTGACATCCTCAGCCCTCACTCCTATACAGCTGTGCTCTTCCTTCTAGCTTCTCACCAACCTCCAATGTGCTATCATGCCCGAAGCTCTGGTCCTTGCAACAGCCTAATGTCAATACAGCTGTCAATTCTCAACTAAGAGATCACTTCCTCCAGGGAGCCTTCCCAGATCACCTGCATTTGGTATCCCTCCCTTATGGTCAGTATCCTGCACTAACTGACAATAATAAAGCACTTATGACACAACACTGTAATTATCCACTAGGGATGAGAGCACCAGGACCAACACTTCAGAAGTCTCCAGCACCTTGCTCAGGACCTGGCCCAGAAAAGGGACCTAGTACATGTTTAATAAAGGAATGAATTAATGAAATGACTAAGCTAACCAAAGCAAAATTAAAGGAGCAAAGCTATGCAATTAAGCTGAGACATTTTCAGGTGTGGTGGATCAAGAGTATAAAAGTTAAGACATCAACACTGCTCCCAATGGTTGTTTTTGGGGAGTGGGTTTTTTTAACTTTATACACCTAACAATTATTTGATATTTAGTAAGAATGCACTATCATTATAACAAAAAAATTTAAAAATAATAAATATCCATAATCAAATGTTCACTCAGTTTTCAAACACTCTCTAATCTCCTTCTTAATTTGAATACTTCTACTTGTTCATTTGTTTCTAAGCTGTTAGAAAAACTTTAAAATAAAAGCTGTCGGGGATCCCTGGGTGGCACAGTGGTTTAGCAACTGCCTTTGGCCCAGGGCGCGATCCTGGAGACCCAGGATCGAATCCCATGTCGGGCTCCCGGTGCATGGAGCCTGCATCTCCCTCTGCCTATGTCTCTGCCTCTCTCTCTCTCTCTCTCTCTCTCTCTCTCTCTGTGTGACTATCATAAATAAATAAAAATTAAAAAAAAATAAAAATAAAAAAAATAAAATAAAAGCTGTCTTAAAGGGACATGTTCTGGACATTTTTAGCTTGCCTGTTATGTGATGTTTACATAGGATCTCAAGGATTTTCATCTTTTATGGAATCTTATAATGTTCTTAATAATCACATGTTCTGATAATTTAATGCTGTTGTTTCAGAAGAGTGAGATCGATGGGGAGTTGGCAGGGACGACAGGGAGAATAGGATACGTTCAGAGGGAAGGGATTTCTAGTTTTCACAATATACCTTTCTGTGCTTTTCAAAAATGTTACAAGAAGCTCATCTTACTTTTGTAATAAAATAAAAGGTGATTAAAAATTCAAAAGCAAATATTGGCAAGCATTTTATGAGGCTTTTAAAAAATACATTAATGCCCCTGGCAACTCTGCAAGGTAGATATTATCATCATTTTAAAGATGAAGAAACTGAGACCCCAAGAAGTTCTATGACTTGTCCAAGGTCAAAAAGGTAATAGTCACACATGGAGGATTCAAACACGAGTCTGGTTTTAAGGTCAAGGTATTTTAAAAGTACTCTTTAAAAATGTAATATACCATATTTTCTTGTTTTATTAAACAAGCAGATAGTTGTTTGCTTTGGCGGATAAGTGTGTTACTTTAGGGATGGAGAGAGATTTATTTTCTTAGTTTAGGGCAGTAATAAAGCTTGGGGATTCAAAATAAATGCTTTCCTGGACTGAGGTACCAAAACAAGGAATCACACTAAGTGTCAAATTTAAAGCAAATTTCCTTCTAACGTTATTATTAGTATCTTAAACGTTATCGTATTTCCTAACTACTTGCTCAGCTTTGGCAACAATAAAGCTTTCATCATAGAGCCTCGACTGTAGGAGGTAAACAGTATTTTCTTCACATTTGTTAAAGAATGAATGTGGGGGGCAGTCCAGGTGGCTCAGCAGTTTAGCACCACCTTCACCCCAGGGTGTGATCCTGGAGACCTGGGAGTTCCACATTGGGCTCCCTCCATGGAGCCTGCTTCTCCCTCTGCCTGTGTCTCTGCTGCTTCTTTCTCTCTTTCTCTCTCTCTCTCTCATGAATAAATAAATAAAATCTTTAAAGAAAAAAAGAATGAATGTGGGTATATATGTATAAACATAAAATATATGTATTTGTGTATATTTTCATGAGTGTGTATTGTATATTATAGAGAAAATATGTACCAAATTTGCATCAGAGTTATGAAATTATAACTACATTTTAATTTCTCTGGAGTTTTCTGTACTTTTTCAATTTTCTAATTTCATAAGAAGAGAAAGAGTGGGTATAATTCTACAACATAGAGATTTATTATAAAATCATAGTAACCATGTGTATTGGCTCAGGAATAGACAAACTGACCAATGGAACAGAATAGAGAGCCCAGAAATACATATGGAAATTTGATATATGAGAAAGAGAATATGGCAGAGTCAGGGGAGAGGTTAGGGGCGGGGGAGAGATAATTCAATAAATTAAGCTGGCAGAAACCAGTTGCCCATAATAGAAAAATATGATTTTAGGTCCCTATCTCTAATCATACTCAAAAGTCAATTACAGATAAAGCAAAGACTTAAATGCCAGAAGGAAATAGAGAGGATTGAAATTATTAAGATACAAAGAACACTAATCATTAAAAAAAAAAAGGCTGATAAATTCAACCCCATTAAAACTAAGAACTTATGCTAAGAACACCTTAAAGTAAGTGAAAAGGCAAGTCATAAGCAGGGAGAAAATATTTGCAATGATATAACCACTGTATTAGTCAAGGTTCTCCAATAGGAAAGAGATTATATCTGTATGAGATTTATTAGAGTAATTGGCTCACATGATCATGGAGGCTGAGAAGCACCACAATTTGCCCTCTGCTGGCTGGAGACTCAGAGAAGCAGGTGACATAATTCAGTCTGAGCCTGAGGTGTGAGAACCAGGAGCACAGGTGTTTGAGGGCAAGAAAAGACAGATGCTCCAACTCAAACAGAGCAAATTCACCCTTTCTCCACCTTTTGTTCTCTTCAGGTCCCCAAAGGATTGGATGATGCCCACTCACCCTACTTTATAGACATATCCATTACAGACATAACACCGTTATAGGCATATCCAGAAATAATATTTTACCAGCAACCCAGGCATTATTTTGCCCAGTCACATTGATACGTAAAATTAACTATTGCAACAGGCAACAGATTAGTATGGAAAAAATATCAAGAACTTCTACAAATCAATAAAAGAAAGCAAACAATGAAACAGAAAAGACAGGAACAGAGAATTCACAGAAATGGAGACACTTATGGCCTTAAATTAATATAAAAAGAGATGATCAACCTTATTAGTAATCAGAGAAAACTAGATCAAGGCCAAAATAGCATTTTATACCTGTTAGCTTAAGAAAAATAAGAATACCAAGTAAAAGGGAGGATGTGGTTCAACAAGGAAGGCTGACATGTTCTAGTGGGAGTATAAATTACTATAGCCACTTCAAGAAATAATTTCCTATTATCTGGTAAAATTGAACATGCACATACCTTCAGCCCAGCAGTTCTACTCCTGGGTGTGAACTCCCAAGGAGAATGTCCTGTTCATATGCCCATGAAGACATGTTCACGAAGGCCCATGAAAGCATTCTTCATAATACCAACAAAATGGAAATGACCGAAATGTCTATTGATAAGAAATCAGATGAGGGTATCTAAGAGAATGCCTTGTATATAGTAAACACTCAATAAACAGCTATTATCTTCAGCCCTGAGTATCCATGTCTTCATGCATAATATGGTAATAACAGTACCTGGTTTCCAGGAATGTGTAAAGAATTAAATGATAAGCATATGTAAGCTCTTGTCACATAGAAGGCATTTGATGAATGCTTCTGTCTCCTTACAGATCTGTGTGAGGGCTGGGCATGAACCATCTGGTTGGTAATGGAGGTCTGTACATAGGCTGCCAGTCAAAGCTTATTTACTCTCAGCAGGCTTCCAAGGCTAGTGGTTTTTGTTTTGAGTCAACATTTTAATGCTTACTTTATGCCAGGAAAGCACTATCTGAGGTCATACTACTGTTATCCCCAAATTTTACACATTTGGAAATCGAGTTCTGGAGAGCTGAGATGACTTGCCCCAGGTCACCCAGTTCGGAAGGATCCAAAAGATCTGGATTTGAACTAAGGTTGTTTGATCCACTCTCAAACCACCACTCTCTACCACTTTCCAAATGCTGCCAGAGCTGGACATAGACTTGATTAGGAAGTCAAGCAAAATCTCAACTGGCAGGGATTCCACAATCATCCTTCTATTACCTGTCCTGAGCTGAGGGCTTCTCTGTGTGTGTGTGTGTGGTGTTGGAGGAAGAAGACAAGTCTCCACAACTTGACAACCAATGGGAAACCTTAGAGCAAATGTCAATTTGGAGGAGCAGAAGCCACAAATGGTTAACAGCATAATTCCCTGAAGGGCATCAGAAAGTCAAGTAAGCAATTCTTGACCTTTTTGAAGCTATTATGAGGAAAACATAAAGAAACAATTCTGTGAGCTTAATGAAGGAACGCTGTGAAAAGTGTAATGGGCTATTTGTGCACATCTCAAAAGCATCATATAATTTGGCACAATTGGCAGTCTATTCTCCAGCATGACCAAGCAGAGTGTTGCTACTAAGGCCCAAAGTGCCTTGGCAAAGCCAGGTCCCCACCTCCATCCCTTCTCTAAAACCCAGGGCATCTATGATTTAATTCTAAGACTTAAAGAGCAGTGGCTGAAATGAAATGTGGCTAGGCTCATTCATTTTCCCCAAGTGCAAAAGTATGTTTTATGTTCCAAAACACAAACCCTATTTTGGTTTTGTTTTTTTCCTGCTACACATACAGAGTTCTTTTCTTTCTTTTCTTTTCTTTTTTTAATTACATTTTCAGGCAATTAGTTCATTACATTGACTCAGCTCTTGTGATTTTGGTGGGGGCTGATGGAAGAGTGAGGTGGTAAAGTACTTCATTATTTTTAAAAATGGTTATTGGCCATGTTCAGTTCCCATATTTCATTCCCAATCTCATAAGGGCATTTAGTATGCAGAGTCTCCATATAGGATCATCAGCTGCTACATTAGCACAATGGCTCTTCTGGAACCGTAACAGTCTACCACGGAAATGATCCATGGATTATACAAGTTTATAAGGTCTGATACATTTACAAACAAAGATTTTTTTCACCCTTTTCCATTATTTATTCCTCATTAGGCTTCTCCCTCCCTTTTTCTTTCTGCTTTTTAAAATGCAAAAATAATACACAAAGCCAGGAAGAAACATTCCCCAGTAGGTTTAACTAAAGCTAAGAGAATTCTAGAGAAATGATCCCACAAAAGCAATGGTTTCCAGTCAGCCCTGGGCTACACCTACATCATGTCCCTATAGAGTGTCTGTTTGTGGCACATATTGTCTTCCAAGTAAAGGAAGTATGTAGCTTTGGGGGCTAGAGTCTGCTAGCTTTTTGTGGTAGTTCCCAGTCTGGAGGACAGTTATGTTACTTCCATACAGTGTTGCTACGTTGCCTGTGAATGATTGGGGTCTATTCCAGGTCTATTCCAGGTTCTCAATCGTTCTAAAACTGAGTGGTAGAAGCAGGAAGCAAAACTGGTAACCCATGCTTTTGGAAAACGTGGGCATTTTTAATCAACTGACTTAAAAGAAAGGAAACTTTGTCTTAGGCTGGCAGAGATCAGAAGGCAGAGAGCAAACTGAAATATCTTCAGTGGCCTGAGAGATGCCGGAATTAGAGCCCATGTTTGTGAAACCCATAAACAAAAATTCACTTCAGCGAAGTGAATTTAATGATAACAGAATCTTGCCCTGGACAACTGTCACTGCTCATATTTGATTTAGATAATTCTTTACAAGCAACATAGTCTTGCCCTTCACTTCTGACACCAGAGAATAGATTGTTTTCTTAGAAATGGAATATTTGAGTACTGGGTATTTTTAGACATCTGTAGAAATGCATCCACTGGAATCAGAGGGTTGACCATAAGCATTCATCATCTCTCCCTGCCAAGACCCAATAGATGATAGTAAAAGAATGAACCCATAACAAAGACAAGCACTGAAGGGGGGTGGCTATCAATGAATAAGGCACTGGGACAACTGATCGATGAGTAGAGGATGGAAGCCTATTGGTGGATGAAGGAGAAGGAGCAGGGAAGTAGCTGCAGGGTGTGTAGGAGGAGACTCCATAGGAGGAAGGAGAAAAGAAGCTTAGAAACTATAGTCAAGATAGCCAGGATCAGCAGAGGCTAGGAATGAAAGAGAGGTTGACTGAAATCATCTTTGGGGAGACTATTTCCATTAGGTCCCTCTCTCATCCTCCCCTTCCCAACCCTGCTGCCGTGGTACAGCACTTGGTTGACAGAGCAACCATGGCTCCCACACTTCCCTTCCAGTTCCTCCATCCTCAAGCAAACAAAGCTATATCTCACCCAACTGCCATTACCCTCCAACCCCAGTATTTTACCTCCAGGCTGAGAAACCAGAGGACTCTTATCTGAAGAAGCTGACCTAAGGCCTAGGGAGGAAGGAATGCTAGCATGGATGCAGGCTGACCCACAGCACAAACCTCCACCTCCTGGCACTTGGAAGCCCCAGTTTAGAATCCAGCTCCCTGCCTCCTGAATTCATTCCCTCTCTGAAGTGAAATCAGGTAAGTAGTACTCCTTACCCTCACACTCAGAGTGCCCAGGCAGTCTGTCCATTCTAAGGCTGTCAGTACAGAGACCTACTGAGCCATAGACAAGAGCCATCATTGTGGTCATCATCAGTGTTGTTGCTGCCATCACCATCATTATCACTATCAGCACTATCATCATCATCATCCTCATTACCATCATCAGACACTTACTGAGCACTATCTGATATCATTTCTCAGATCTCTCAAAGGCATTGCAAACTCTTGCCTCAAACTGGGCTGACCACTTCCTTCCCCAACGTCCTCTCTAAACTCTTCCTCTTTCAATATTCTCTATCAGAAAATGGACCCACCAGATATCATAATTTACATTTATAAACCACATGCCCTATGCCAGGCACTGTTCTGAGCACATGACATATAATAACTCATTCAAACCTCACAACAGCCCTTGGTGAGAAGGGGAGCCAGGCTCAAACCAACAAGGACCCCCTGTAAGCATTTTGGATGACCTGGTCAAAGAGGTCTCAGAAGAAAGAAAATTAAATCTCTAAGATTCTGGTCATTTGTTGTGATTCTTTTCTCTGATTTTAAATAAAGTTCATACCAAATTTTACTTTTGTGTGTGTGTGTGTCTAGGTTTATAGTCCTTTTACCTACAAATGTTAGGCTCTCATTTCTGGGATTCAGCTCTGGACTATCTACATAAAACAAGAATCAGACTCATATGAGAGTTCTCATGGGAAACACTGGTACCTGACAAGTATATGGTGGAGCCAATGTGTACAGACTGTGCTTAAAATGAACAGGCACTTGTCTGTAGTGCTTTATGTATATTAACTCAGGACCTATCCCCCACATTTCACAAAGGAGGAAACAGAGGCACAGAATATTTCAGTGATTTACCTAAGGTCCCAGGTAGCCAGGTTTGACAACTCAGCTGTTAACCACTACAGTACTGTGTCTTGAATAACTGAAAGAGAAGCTTCTGCCATTAAAAAATTATTGTTAAAAATCTTAGCTGTGCAATAGAACTGGTGGTATTTTTTTAAATTGTGTGCTCCCTCAAAAATTGAACATAGAATCACCATAAGATCCAGCAATTCCACTTCTAGATATGCACCCAAAAGAATTTAATGCAGCGACTCGAAAAGATACCCCTATACCCATATTCATAGCAGCATTACTCACAATAGCCAAAAGGTGGAAGCAATCCAGTGATCATCAAAGGATGAATGGACAAATAAAATGCAGTATAAACACACAATGAAATGTTATTCAGCCTTCAAAAGGAAGGAAATTCTGATGCATGCTATACTAGCTGAAACTCAAAGAAATGTTAAGTAAAGTAAGCCAATCACAATGAACAAATATTGTATGATTCCACTTATATGAAATATCTAGAGGAGTCAAAATTCACACAGACAAAAAAGTGGAACAGTGTTTGCCAGGGGCTGAGGATTAGAGAATGCTGAGTTATTGTTTAACAGGTACAGAGTTTCAGGTTGTAGAGATGAAGAAATTCTAGAGATGGACAGTGGTTGCATAACAATATGAATGTATTTAATGCCACTGAATTATACACTTAAAAATGGTTAAAATGGTAAAAATTTATGTTATTTTGTCACAATAAAAAAGCAAACACCAAATCAACAAACCCACCAAAAATATAAGTATAATCATAATTTTTAATTTATTTTTATTTTTAAAAAGATTTTATTATTTATATTCATATTTATATAAATATTATATATTATATATATTATATTTATTTCTATTATTTATTCATAAGAGACACAGTGAGAGAGGCAGAGACGTAGGCAGAGGGAAGAGCAGGCTCCATGCAGGGAGCCCGATGTGAGACTTGATCCCAGGACCACAGGATCATGCCCTGAGCCAAAGGCAGATGCTCAACCGCTGAGCCACCCAGGTGTCCCTAATCATAATTTTTTAAATGTGTGCTTGTCTGTTGGAAAAAAGATCTAAAGTATTAATAGATAAAAGAATATGCTGTCTGAGGTTTACTTTAAAATAATCTGGTGAGGAGAGTTGAGGGAAATAGGAGAATTGTAGTTAGGTTAGAGATGAACAAAGATTATTCAAATGTAAATAATTGTTAACACTGGGTTATGGTATATATAGGTGCATGATATGAATCTCTGTACTCTGGGTATGCTTGACAGTTTCCATTAAAGAAAAGAAAGTTTAAAGAATCTTATTCCAGTAGATAATGGGACAGCAGCTGCCATCACATTTATTAACCCTTCAAATAGAGACAGAGCCCAGGAGAGAAGCTGCCCACTTGGCCCATTCCACAGGCTCTTGAGAAGACCTCCATCTTCCACATACCCAACCACCTACCAGTAGGGTCACCCTCAGTGACCCTTAGAGAATTCTCAGAACCCTCGCTGTCAGTAGCTGCCCATCCATGGTGATCTCATTCTGCAAAATAAAAGAAAATGCCAGAGAAGACCCACATCATCAAGAATCTTACCTACAAGCTACATCTGCATCATGTCATGGAATTTACCAACTTTCCAACAAAACATGTATACATGTATTTTAAATTATAAAATTAAGGAATCTATTTTCTCTAGGGCATTATGAATATTTTTTTCTGAAGTTTCACATAGATGACATCACCACCACAACTACCACCATGCACGCATGTGCACACACAGACACACACACACACATCCCTGGATCAAGCAAACACAATAAATTACTGGCCACCATAAGCAAATGGTGATTTTTTGGAAATTCAACAAATCCAGAAATAATTATTTTAAAGCTTCCCCTCTCTAAACTTCTGGGATCATATGAGGCTGCCATAAATCTCCTCTTTGAGGTACCTTCACTCCCAGAGACAAAACTGAGGGTGAAACTGCCATAACTTGCCTCTTGGGGATGTTGTTACTAGCCAGAAAAAAAGGGAGAGGAATACTTACACCTGCAAAAACAAACATTACTACAAACTTTCCAACCTTCCATTTTGTTATCCCATTTGTTTTTCCTAAAGAAATTCATTTGTTCTTTCCATAAAAGCCTTTTCTCCCCACTCCCTTTTCCCTTATGAAGTGGGTGTATGAGCCTTTGGCTATTTTGTGAGTCACATTTTTCTGTTAACTCCCCCGTCCATAAATGAATAAAAATATGTCTTTTCTCATGCTAAGCTTTGGCAGTTTAATTCACGGCCCTCAAACACTGAATTTAAGAGGATAGAGAAAAAGTTTTTCCTCCCTGATAGTGACAAACACAGAAAAATTCTTGCTCTATTGGAAACCACATTCTACCAAGGAAATATATAGAAAGAGCAAATACATAAATGAGTATTTACAGATTGTAGTATTGCTGTGAATCAAATAGGCAGGTCAGTAAGAACTGGTATTCACCTGGTTAGCACTAGTACAAGGAAACTATTTGTTAATACTGGAGTCTGTTCTGAGTAGTTGGTACCTATGTGTAAGGATGGTTAAATGTGTAGACCGTCACACTTGGTGGTTTAGGAAGGCTTCCCCAAAGAGATGACAAAAGCATGAGAGAGAACCAGCATTGGGAGAACTGCAAGCAGAAGGAGGAATACACACAAATGGCCCCTGCCCCACTGAACTATAAAAGAAGATTTCAAAACGGATCAAGCAAGCCTGGTTAAGAGAGTCTTTCTGAAAACAGGGTCAGGGGGCCACAAGGGAGGAGAAATTTATGTCTTTCCTCATTAGAAGAACCATGAACTTTTTGCCAGCTGCAAGCCCTCAGCCTGTACTTAACCCCCTACTTACCATAACACCTGAGTCGTTGGCAATCTTTTTTTTTTTTTTTTTTTTTTTAAGGACATTTTACTTATTTATTCATGAGAGACGAGACAGAGACAGAGGCAGAGGCACAGGCATGGGGAGAAGCAGGCTCCATGCAGGGAGCCCGACTCGGACCCATCCCAGGACCCCGCCCTGAGCCAAAGGCAGACACTAAACCACGGAGCCACCCAGGCATCCCAGTCATTGGCAATCTTCATTTGTGAAAGAGCCAATGCAATCTGACAAAGTTTCCGTTCTTCATTTGCATATTGACTCAACCAGTTCCAGTTAACCGATTCTTATTCCTGTTTTGCTAACGGACCTGATTGAGAACTATATTCTAGAACCTTTTGCCTTTATAGCCCTGACCCCTCTTTGTCTTCCTGGGAACACAGATAGGGTTTCTCCTTGAATCTCTGTCTCCCAAATTGAAATGCCAAATAAATGCCTGTTCGATTAAATTTTTAGTGAATTCTCTCCTGGTCACCAAAACATAAAATGTCAAAGGTAAGTAGACGACAGGATAGGTGATAGGTTAGCAAGACCACATCACACAAAGACATGGCAATGCTTCTGTTTGTATGGGACTTCAGAATTTGGGAGGGTCACTACTGAAATCATCACTCTCCATGGTGGCAGTGGGGGAAGAAACTAGTGCTTATAGACAAGTAAAGGGAGATATCAAGGAAAAAGAGATAGGTCACATCTAAAGTCAGGAGATTAATAAAGTACTGGACGGCCAATTTAAGAGCTAAGACCTGGTGGGAGCTACAGACATCAGTTAGAAAGTTGAAGCTATCTGACCGTCAGAAACTATGGTTGTTGGGGGTAGGAAGAAGTCCTGATAATTGTTTTGTCCACTTCATCCCAGGGCCTCTATCACATGGTAGGCTTGAATACTGGAGAGGGTGTCAGTGAAGCTGAATTCAGAGGCAGAAATATAAAGACCAAGTGTTTTTATCAACCCATATAATATGGTTCCCAAACATCTGACCTGCCAATGTGTTTTGATTTTCTTTTATAGGAAATGTATAGAAAGGAAGGGTCATGCAATGATTTCTGGACTCAAAAGAAAAAAACATTAAAAAGGGCTCTTTAGCCCTCATCAAGTAAAAGGAGTCTGATCCCCTAGAGACAGGCTGTAACACCCAGGGCCTCCTAGAAGGTAGGCAAGTCTGTTGAAAGCACTATTTTTATGCAACAACAAAGGTCAGAGCTTCCAAAATTACATGACTCCAATATTCCTAGAATTCTGTCTGTAGTCATTTATTAAAGACTTGGATTTATTTTCTCTAAAGGAGAGTGAATTTTATGTCATCCTGGAGGAAATGCAGTATTTAAAGTTAACCTTATTACAGGAAGGATTCCTGGAAAGATATAATAAAATCCAACAGTTGGTGGATTGAAGCTGGAGGTCACTCTAATTAAGAAACTAAAGAGTAAATGGAATGCAAACAATCCTATTTCACACTAAACAATTTAATGTTGGGGAATCATTTTAACATAATGACTCAAGGGCAGAATTACATTCTCCCATGCATAGGCACAGCCCCCATTGACTACCACCAGAGATGCTGCTGATGCATATCTACAAACAGTTTGGGGCCTAGAGGCTGGTGAAATAAATTGTGTGAATCAATTTAAAATGCAGCCAGATGTTTTTGACTGAGAAAGCTGGGGCAGGGGGGAGTGGGGACACATAGATAGCCCACACGACAGAAGACTGAGGCACAAGCTGCTCTCCCAAGTCAGCCGTAAATTGGCTAACTTGACCTCTTTTCCTATTTTGCTATCTCTTGTTTCATTAAGGAAGAATTTAGATCAAGAAATTATTTCATTTGATAAGCATTCCTCCTCATTTTGAAGAACTCTGAGGAAAACAAAGATGGATTAACCTGAATGTTGATCTCAGGAAGCTTGGTTAATAGGAGGAACGATATGTGCATGTACAAGTTTAAATAAGGAAGACATTCAGAAAATAATCACCGATGTGTGAAAAAGTCACCTGCAGGGATTTCATGGAAGCATTATTGCAGTGAAAAAAAATGTTTTAAATAGGGAGTGGAAATGATACTTTGCTTTTTTAAAAAAGTGCCTATTAATGATGGAATAGTAGTCTATAGCCATTATAAAAGGTGTCAGAGAAAATATTTAAGAACTTAGAAAACTGTTGATAAAATATTAAGTAAAAAAAAAGAGCAGCTAAGTTAATGTTATCTACAGTGTGACTCTGTTTTTTAAAGAGAAAATATAAATATAAATAAATATTTTTATATTGATTTGTTTGTACAATGGAGGAAAAAAAGATTTACTGAAATATGAACAATGTTTATCTTCTGGTGGTATGAGTGGTTGTGTGCTTTCTTTTAACTTTTTTGGGTGTCTATATTTTCCACAGGAAGTGTATACAATTTTTTGACAACTGAAAAAGAAAAAAATATTAAAAGAAGGGTTTAAAAAGAAGACAGAAATGGAACACAAAAAAATTTGGAAGAGGCAGAAAATGTCTGCCTACCAGGCATCATCCATTTATTATTACAACATTTCTTACTGAGCGTCTCACAGAGAAAGTCGGTCTATGAGTAACTGGGAAAAGCAACAAAATACCCCCATTTTCAGGGCTTAATTTAGAGCATGTCTAAATACAGAAAGGGTCTGCTAGATAAGGATTCCTTCTAAATGCTTTTATGTGTGCTTGGATCATGACTTTCCCACGAAATGTTACTTTTTAAAAAAAGAATTAAAAAGGAAGAAAGGGAAGGGGGAGGAAAAGAGATTGTCAAATAGATTTAAGGCTCTTGTTTTACTACACATTTAACCGTTTGAGAATAAAACAAGCAGTCTCAGAACCAACTCACAGCTTTATTTTACAGCTTCATTGTTAAAAAGGGTTTGCTCACTAGTTTGCACGCTTTTTGTCTGGTTGTTTCCTTTCCCTTTCTCTCTGTGGCTTTCATGAGTTACCTTCAGAAGATAATTCAAATACTTGCTTCAGTTTTTTTGGTTCTTCTTGGTCCTCCATGCTTTGGCAGGTCTTACCTTACGTGGGTATAAGTGCTCATGCTACATCTCCTCTGCACCCACTATTTCATGAATCAAATGTTAACTAACTTTGTAGCAAAACAAATCCATCTGGAAATTGGCATTTCTACGATGTGTTCTTAAAACTGCTGTTCATCATTCCCGACGTGTGAGCATGTGTGAAAACTCCGAATACATTTAAAGCAAGAAGCACTGGAAAGGCAAGACATGCATCTAGAAGCCGGAATGCATGCCACAAAGGGAGGGCATACTCTGAGGGTCCTGGAGGCTAAGATCAAGGCATACTAAATATTTGACCATTTTGATTGAGTGCCATTATTCTGAACATGTTCCACTTTCTCTATTTACCCAAAGATTATTTCCCAATTGCAAAAAGGATTACAGTTATAACAAGTTAAAATACATAGCCCTTTTTCTTCATTAGTTAATTTATTTATACCCGGCCTTGCGTGCGGCAAGAGGATTTGAGGTAGCTCAAACAGGACTTGATGAACTGAATTATCCGGGGATGCATTCTTTTCCTATGTCGATTGCCACTTCCAAATGGATAATAGTAGTAAAATTAACAGCGAAGTAATGATTCAGCATCACTAACATCTTTGTACTGCCTACCAAGCTCCAGACTCTTTGCCAAATACTGTGCAAACATTTTTTCATGTAACCCTCACAACAACCCTATGAGTAGACAGTATTTTTGTCATTTCATTAAAAAGTAAAATGGGGTTTCTTTCTTTTTTTTAAAGATTTTATTTACTTTTTTGAGAGAGACCAGGTATGCACATGAGGCAGGATGCCAAGGGAGCAGAGGGAGAGGGACAAGCAGATTCCCTGCTGAGCAGGGAGCCTGACTCTGGGCTCAATCCCAAGACCCCAAGATGATGACCTGAACCAAAGGCAGAAGGCAGATGCTTAACCAACTGAGCCACCCAGGTTTCCCTAAAATGAGGTTTAGAGAAATGGAATACACAACAGCATTTAATTAGTAAGGGGTGAAATTGAGGTTAAAATCCAAGCCTTTGCAGCACCTGAATCGCTCAGTTGCTGAGTGTCTGACTTCAGCTCAGGTCGTGATCCCAGGGTCCTAGGATCAAGTCCCGCATCAAGGCTACCTGCGGAGAGCCTGCTTCTCCCTCTGCCTATGTCTCTGCCTCTCTCTGTGTGTCTCTCATGAATAAATAAATAAAATATTAAAAAGAAAAGAAAAATCTAAGCCTTTTCCAGAAAGTTATCTCCCTACCAACCCTTACAACTATATTCCTGGTGGGAGGTATCAGGCTGGAAGAAAAGTTTCTAATCAGTCACTTGAGTCCAGAAGCACCTTAATGACACACTAGACATAGATGATTAAGGCTGGAGGTTCAAAGACAAAATGTGTGATTATCTAGAGATGCTCAGAGTGATGGGGAAACATGATATAATGAGTTCCTATATGCTGTGGTGCCTGAGACATTCCCCTGGACTTGAGGGCAGTGACCACGTCTCATCCTGACCAATCTATCCCCAGTCCTAAACACACTGGTGTTCAGGGAATATTTGTTGAATGAATGCATGTAACATTGGGTTCATCAAATCAGAAAAGGAGCCTTCTTACGACGTGAGAATGTCCGAAGAGCTATGATCTTCAGGAATTAAAGAATGGGGCAGAGAGATAAGTCAATTTCCCTCAACAATTCTACTTCCTGATAATCACATTCTGTATAATCCTTCTCATGATTATAGACCAGACTTACTGGTCTGCTTTTAGTAAATAAAATACAAGAGAAGTGATGGGATGCCACTTCCAAGACTAGGTGAGAAAAAGGCTGTCTTCTGAGTTTGTCTCTTTCTGGTACTCTCTCAGATGACCACTCTCACAGGTGAATAATCAGGCAGCCTATGGAAAGGTCTAGATGGAGAAAAACTGGGGCCCCTAAAAAGGGAACTTAGAAATAGATCTTTAGAAGTTTACTGTCAGGGGTGCCTAAGTGGCTTAGTTGGTTCAGCATCTGCCTTCAGCTCAGGTCATGATCCGAGGGTCCTAGAACTGAGCCTTGCAGTGGGTTTCCTGTTCAGTAAGGAATCTGCTTGCTTGTGTTCTCACCCTCCTCTTGCTTGTGTTCTCTTTCTCTCTCTGTCAAATAAATAAAATATTTTTTTAAAAAAGAAGCTTACTATCAGCCATATAAGTGAACATGAAAGTGGATTCTTGAGACCCCCCATGAGCCTTGAAATGACTGCAGCTCCAGCCACATGAGGACTACACCCTCATGAGAGAATTGAACCAGAAGCACCCCGCCATCCATGCCTGTATTCGCAACCCAGAGAAACTATGAAATAATAAACAATTATTATTTTAAACTGCTCATTTTCAGGGTAATTTGTTAAAACAAACACATTAATTTGTATTCAATTAATGCAAAATACAATAAATAATACATTCCCTAGTAACTTTCAATGAAATGAGGACCATTAACATGCCTTGAAGGTATGAAAGTGGTATTACACCACTGATAACTGCCCCATTTATTACTTCCTGGCTGGTTTCCCCATAGTGATTAACTACAAACATCCTTACAAAAGAGAAGGACCATGTGCTCATTTGCAAGGGCAGCAAAGGAGTGGGGCAGGCTGAGGACTCTTGGTTCCATCCCACAACCAGTCCTAGGGAGAGAGAACCCTCAAAAAGATGTACTTGTCTCAGCATAGGGAATATAGTTGATGGTATTGTAATAGCATTGTATAGTGACAGATGGTAGCTACATTTGTGAGCATAGAATAAGATCTAGAGTTGTCAAATCACGTATCACGATGTTGTACATCTGAAACTAATGTAACATTGTATGTTAGCTATACTTTAATTAAAAAAAAAAATGAACATGTTGTCATAGCTTTGAAAAGGGAAGACACCCAGGCATGGAGAATGTGTCTAGGAGTAAAAAAATGAAGTCCATGGAAAATTCATCTTGGTTCCTCTACATTCATAACACTTAAAAGTTGGGTGATGTATCAATTAGAATTAGGTTCAGCTATACAAAACAGAAAACCCTCAAGTAATACAGCCTTAAAGGAAAACAAGCTTATTTCTCTGTCGTGTAGAAACTCCCCCATAGGAGGAAGTCATTTGAGGACTAGTCTGACATCTCTAAGAAGTCATCCAGGTCCAGGCTCCTCTTATTCAGCCTCGAGGAGATACCTAGAAATCAGCCCCACCCTCCAAGTGTGACAGAGCAGATCCTGCTCCTAGATCCTCACTCCAGCAGCAGCAAGCAGGAAAGTGCAAGCAAGAGCACACTCACCACTTTAAATAGAGTTCCAAGAGTGTCATGAGACCCTTTTGTTTATATCTCACTGACCAGAACTTACATGGGCATCCCTAGCTGCAAATGATGCTACAAAACTTGCCCAGCTCAACGTCAAGGTCCTGTTACCAAAAGGAAGGGGAGAACAGACATAGGGAAGGCAAGCAGTACCCTCCACTACAGGTAATCAGACTGAGAGAGCACCAGTGGTTTATCATTCTAAGATTTCCACGATCTGACTCATCTCATATTTTTAACTTTCTTGTTCTTAAATTCCATTGAGCAGGACTAGACACCACTTTTTGTGCCTTTTCATCTTCATAACTTTGCCAACACCGGCTCTGTTGCTAGAGTCCCAGCCCCCACGTCACTATGCATCCAGCTCCACTGATGCCACCTCCTCTGCTGTTCTTTTCTTACTCTTCACCTTCCTCTGAAAGCTCATAGCACTGATTTGTGCCTTTGTCTAATTTAATAGAAAAAATCATGTAGCTGCTAGACATTGCATTAGGAATGCAAATATGAATTTAAAAAGAACAAAAAATGTACCCTCAAAAAATGTATCATAATCAATTGATAAATGTTTGTTAAATAATGAATGACTAATCTGCTTTGAAGTCTCACATCAAGTTTTGATTACATATGGTTTTTAAAATCACGTGCATAACAAAGGATGGAACGTGACACAATTCAATACAACTTCTTTCTTCTCCTAGGTGCTTGGCATCATGTTTTCCCATGATCCTGTCAGCCTTCATTCACACATTTATTTAATATCTACTAAATGAAAAAAAAAATCTACTAAATGCCCAACATTGTGCAAGGCACTGGACATAAATAAAAAAATAAAAGACCTGATCCCTTCCTCTGGGGACTTATCTCCTACTGTGAGATAATAGAGAATATATTCCCGGCACAGAGGTCCCAAACACTTGTCATTTCCTGGATGATGGAGCATCTTTTGTTTTAATGATGTGACTCAAATGGGGCTTCTGGATGGGAGCTAGTGACCAGAAAGACCAAGTGATGATTAGAAGCTTAGAATTTTCAAGCCCAACCCCCCATTTTCCAGAGAAAGAATCCTAAAAATCCAAATAGCATGGGGTTCAGAGAACTTCCATGTACATGAACATATCCATGTACAAGGAGGGTGATGCATCCAACTCCAAGGGACAGAAGTATGTAGTATGTCAACCTTACTGATACCTTGATGATTAAACTTCTAAACTCCTGGAATGTGCAAAAATAAATTTTTGTTGTTTCAGCCACCCAGTTTGTGGTTATTCATTACAGCAGCTCTAGAAAACGAATTCAAGATTTAAAGAAACGTTAAGGAAACCACATCAACAGGACTGACTGAGTAAGCATGAAGGAAGATTTCGTGGTTTCTGGTTAGGCCAAGTAGGCAAATGATGGTGCTTTCATTGAAACATTGAACACACAAGGAAGGCAGAGTGGGAGGGAAAAAAACCAGGTTCAGTGTAGACAGGTTCTTCGGAGGTGTCTAAGGGCCATGGAGGTGACAGGTCTGGGAAGGGAATTAGACATAGCAGCACTTGAAACAACTAGAGTGGATCTTGCCCCTCAAATTGAAACTTTAACATATGAGGTGATTCAGGAATATTCCAAGACAGTATGTACTAATCTGCTAAAATGTGGAGCAAAACTATTTCAAGAAACTTGAATTCAGGGAAATTAATGTAGAAAAAATGGTCCATGTTTCTAATAGTAATGAGCAGGGTTGTTTCATTTTTATTATTAATTGGCACAGACCTGCATTAGCCTCTGACCAAGCAGGCTGTACCAACTCCAAGACTGGTTTCCATCACACACATGGATGCTCACAGAATGTTAGACCCAACCTCCCCTCCTAACAGATGGAAGAGCAGAGATTTTGAGGGAGAATGATTTGCCCATGGTCAGTAAGGTGACCAGGTGAGATTCCAGCACAGGCTCAGCCTCCACCCTGAAACTCACAGAATAAAAAGAATCTTGAAAAACCTCATCTGAAGGAAAACAAGGTGTAGTTAGATCTATAAAAGTTGAATGATGAGGGAAATGAATAGATGAAAATATTGTCAAGCTCCAGAGCCAGAAAAGCCTGGTTTCAAATCCAAATGCCATCCAGTATGATTTAAGATTTTTAAAAAATCTCAACAATAAGAAAATTATTGGTCGGCATAATTGGAAAAGTCCAGCGACAGGGAGGGGTTTGAATGTGGTTGGAGCAGGGCTCCAATTTTGTTTCCACTGCCTTCTAGGTTCTCCTCTGCTTTGTGCAGCTTCATCCTCAGACTGGTTTCCTGCAGCAGCTTAATGCGGGTCCATCTCACACCCAGAGCACACAGCATCTGTACGTTGGTGTACAAAGAGCAGGGAGCAAGGGAGGTCTACCACGGTGCGGACCATAGGGGGCATGTTATCTGCAGAGAATTTTAAAATGACAATAAAAGCAACAAAAATGGATCTATTATTATCATCACAAAGCAGTGGCAATTTGAAACCAGGTCAGCGATAAAGTGCTTCTTCTAGCTGGACCTACTGCAACCACACCCAATGCTTAGCATATCAGTACATCTTGCTCCAGAATCTCCAACAAACGTCCTGACAGCCACACGGATTGGACTGGATTAAGTCAAATACCTGCACTTAGACTAATCATGGCCAATAGGAGCTTGGAACGTGCTGATTGGCTTAATTTAAGTCATTGGCTGATTCCCAAGGCAGAATCAGCTTTCCCCCATCTACTGGAGCTTTCCAGTTGAAATCTGGAATGGATGAGACGAGGAAAGGTGCATCACACCTGTGACCTCAGGCAAGTTTCTTGATACAAATCTCAGATACATGCTAGATACTGTCCTAGAAGCTCTACCTATATGTAAATTCCAATAGCAGGAGGTAGCTAATCTGATTATCCCTGCATATCAAGCAGGAGCCTAACAGAAAACAAATAGCATAGTCAGGTTAAAGCCCCTGGAGGAAGGCTTATTTGCAAAAAGGCTATCTTTAAAGTTGTAGGTTGGGTGTAGGGAACCACTAGGGAGCTTGCAGAGACCTAAGAATAGGAGTATTTTGTCACTACCTACAAGGACGAGGGGAGGGATGAATTGCCCCAAGCTGGAAGAGAGAGTGAGTTGTATAGGAGTGGTCTCAGCAACCTGTGAGAGGCCAGGACATGTGGCTAAAAGCACAGTTAACCAAGACAAATTCACAGCACCAGAACCAGGAAATAAATACCCCACCCTCATTCTCCTTCTCTCAGCTATGCAGGGCCTCCTGTTGGCCAACCTGAACAGAAAGCATAGGGTGCCACAGCCTGCAGATGGCATTCATACAGCTAGCCTCTTAGAGCAGAAATTAGGGTAGAAAGGGTGGAGAGCAAATTTGGAGGGACAGAGAGAAGATATACAACACACTCCATTTTACAGATGAGGAAACTAAGATTTGGAGAGGTTAAGTCACTTGTCTGGTCCAGAGCACATCCTCTTTTTATTCCTTTTTCTTTTCTCCTCCCAGCTTTATTGAGGTACAATTGCCAAGTCAGAGTATACACTTTTATACTATTCAATCTCTCAGAGCAAGTAAAGCGTAAGGTGGAGTGCCGGACACATAATATTTGCTTCACAGATGTTATTTTTCTACTTCATTTTAGTCTCCACTGGCTAAGAGAAACCACTGATAAAATCAGAGTGTCCAGATCCTTCCCAGGCAGAAGCTCCCCCAGCAAATGAACTAAGGCTCCCTCCCAGGGAGTCAGCCCACAACTCACAATCCACACTGTGCCGAAGCACCCTGGAGACCACAATATAAATGTAAAAGACATGCTGCTTTTCCTCTCTGCATTTCTAAACGAACTGGAATTGCTGGCTATACCACGAAAATAAATCAAAATGTGAGAGTCTGTGAACAGTATCCATTCAAGGCGCAATTGATTTGTTACACAATGCACACCATAACCAGAGCCACACAGACTAAGTAAACAGGACGTCTGACGATATGCACACACTCTCACAAGCAGTGCCTGCATGCCCCCTCTTTCCAAGAAAATCAAAGCGTTTGACTGGCTTCCTCTTAATCCAATTCACACTCACCTCACTCTTGTCAGAAAGGTGGGTGGCAGATATTATTTATCATTCCAGTGTCACTGGTGGGCTCAGAAGGGTGACATGATTTACCTATTGTCAAACGAGTTTTCATAACAGCCTAACTCCATTTGACACATTCCTTTCAGCAAACCAAATATGCTGTCGGTCCATACCTTGAATGTGTCAAAATAATTTGCAAGCGACACCCACATCCCCATCCCATTTGATAGAGTTGGGTTAGTCATTTGGAAGAGTTGCTAAGGAGATTATTCAGAAAAGAAAAGAGGAATGCCAGAAAATCAGAGCTGCGGGGGCTTTGCCTCACTTGGACGAGGTTGATAATTAATTATAATACTGTGTACAAGAGATGATTGTGGGCAAGGGGTGGCTGCTAAGCCCCATGTTCCCATACCTTATTAAATGCTGACTGCATTTAAGCACCCAGTGAGGGGGTACTTCTGTCTCTACTATTTTACAGAGGAGGAATTTGAATCTAGGGAAATTAAGTACTTACCTGGAGGCAGGGTCAGTTTCTTGAGCATACAACTTTAGAAAGGACTTGCTTGGTTCAATGCTCTACTGTTGCCATCTTGGAATTCTTATTAACTTTTGAACAAAGGGACCTCCATTTGCATCTTGCACTGGGCCCTGCAAATAATGGAGCCAGCCCTGCCTGCAGGCATTCATCCTACAAATGTATGTACCAGGCACTGGACTAGATAGAGGGAGGTCAACAAGATATTCAAGTCCCTGTTCTCACGGAGCTGCCATTCCACTAAGGGAGAAAAATGACAATGAAGGGAACAGCAAGGTAACTATAGATTATGATGAATGCTATGAAGAAAGTAAATTGAGTGATGGGATAAAGTGCATGGGGCTAGGTAGGGTGCTATCTGATACAGGTAATCACCTCTAAACAGGTATACTTAATGAGGCTGAGGAAGAGCCAGTCTGGCAGGAACGAGGAGAAAGGCTGGAGCCAAGAGAGTGCAAACAAGAGAAAAGGCCCAATGGAGGCAGGAGTCAGACATGCTGAAGAACCAGGAAGCAACCTCAGTTCCTCTGCTGCGTGACAGGGGCTGAAGCACAGGGAAAGGACAAATAAAAAGTACAACTGAGAATCAGACAGAGCCCAGATCTCACAGGCCTTTTTGGCCAAGGGCGGGAGCTTGGATTTGATGCCTCTGCCAAGGACACATACTAAGTGAGGGCCAAGAAGTGCTGATGCCTATTTTAAGATTACTCATGGGACACCTGGGTGGCTCCGTGGTTGAGCATCTGCCTTTGGCTCAGGGCATGATCCTGGGGTTCTGGGATTGAGTCCTACTTCAGGGTCTCCGCAGGGAGCCTCCTCCCTCTGGCTCTGTCTCTGCCTCTCTCTCTGTGTCTCTCATGAATAGGCAAATAAAATCTTAAAAAAAAAAAAAAAAAAAAAAAAAAAGATTACCAGGCTATTATGTGGAATATAGGCTAGAGGAGGGCAAGGAGTACAGGAGCAAATCCTAACTCCAGCACCCACTACCCCTCACAGCTTCCAATAAGACCAACTGGCCAGAATGTGAGGATTCCATGAAGGCCTCAGGATAATCTACACATATACAAATATATTTATAGATATATATGTACATCTGTACAGTATTATGTGTGTATAAATATACAGATATATTTTAAGTAAAATATAAAAAACAATACACACACAAATATATCATTATTTCAAATTTACATCCAATGTATTAATTTGTGTTGGATTAATGCATTTTTATATGAAAACATGAGATTTAAAATTCCTTTGACATCTTTGCTTATTTGAAGAGTCTCCTGGGATTGCATGACGAGATGATTAACAACACCATCACCATTTTAAAACCATTATTAGGCACTTCCTAAAACTGCACAATCAGATCAAAATAAATAGAATGCTGGGAGCAATAGAAAACTGTGACTATTACCCAAAATCCACAATTTCACTTTTGTTGTTTCCCCGCTTGTCCCTGGCTATCTTTAAAGAACATAAGATGCTAATATATTTTTTTAAGATTTTATTTATTTATTCATGAGAGACAGAGAGAGAGAGAGAGAGAGGCAGAGACACAGGCAGAGGGAGAAGCAGGCTCCATGCAGGGAGCCTGACGTGGGACTCAATCCCAGGTTTTCAGGATCACGCTCTGGGCTGAAAGGAGGCGCTCAACCGCTGAGCTACCCGGGCTACCCAAGATGCTAATATTTAAAGACATACTTGTGTTTTGTACTCTTAAAGATTGATTTGTCTATTTCATATTAATTCAGCAAATGATAATAAAACGAATACTGGCAAATAAGACAGGTTCCTTGTCCTAAAGCTTCACACATATTTACTCATGAAACCTGACAACAGTAGAAAAACTCTATTATTACCCCCTTCACAGGTGATACAACTGAGTTCCAGAGGACTTAATAACTCCTCCTGTTAATAATTTCATAACTAGTCATACAATTAATAAGTGTCAGTGCTAGGGTAAACAGTCAGGCAGTCTAGCTGCAGGGCCATGCTCTAAACTAGAGGCTGGCAGATTGGGTTGATAAACTACAGCCTGCCCATGAGCCAAATCTGGTCCTTTTCCTGTTTTTATAAATAAAGTTTTATTGGAACAGTCACACCCATTCATTTACATGTTGTCTACCCCTACTTTTGTGACAACAGCAGAGATGAGTATTGTGGCAGAGATTACACGGCCTACAAAGACTAAAATACTTACTTGGTGGTCCTTTCTAGAAAATATTTGCTGACCCCTACTTTAAATCACATACAATATGATATTGCCTATGTGGCAGCCCCTGTTCTAGGCACTTGGAATAGAGTGCACACAGAATTAATGAGGCTCCTGCTCTTACGGTGCTTATAATTATATGGTGGATTTTGCAAGATTTTGTTTATGTGTGTGTGTGCAGAGGGACCATGTTCTGATGCTAACATTTTTTTTTTGATGCTAAAATTTTTGACTGTCCAAATATAGATGATCCCTTACATCCCATTCCTTTGTTTAAAAAAAAAAATTGGTAGCACCAGAGCCTTGGGTGTCTTAAAATTACTTTGGGAGGAAAAGCAATTGATTTGATTCTAGAACTTCCATCACAGGCAAGTTACAAAGAGTGTGGCTCTGACCCAGCAGGGTAATTCTCATGTATAAAATACACCTGCCTATTAGAATTGTACAGCTGGCTTGTTCTTGACAAGTATGCCAATAGAAAGATAATTAATAGAAACAAAGATTGCTAAAATTGATAAACGTTTATATAACCAAATCTGAGCTTGCAACTGAAAAGGAAACCTGGCAAATACTGCAGGAATTAAAATATTTCTGAATCAAAACTCTACCTGCAATATTTATTTTTCCCCTCACACCCTCAGTAGTCCCTATTAAGAATTTGTGATTGTCAACGTTACCATGGCAACCTGTTTGAAGGGGCTGCCAATTGAGGCACCTCAGGCTTCCCTACAGCTGACACTCACCAATGATGCTCATCTTTGACTAAAGGGGTGGGGCACAAACTCTTGATGTAACCAGCATCCTATACCAAAGGACTTTTTTTTTCCACGTTATCAGATAATTAAGAATTCATTGAATTCCTAATATGAGCTGAATCCTGGTAAGATTTCACATTTATAATCAAAATGTGGTGAAAATCCATCAATAGAAACAGTTTGCTGATCATATTATCATAATTGTTGATTGAGTGATAGATGACATTAACAGTCTAAACACAGATTTTCTTCTCTTTTTAAAAATTCACTCTTAATTCTAACTTGTGGCCTTCCTTCATGAATTTTGAAGCCACTAATTTGGGATTTGTGATTCAAATTCAATCAAAATGTATTGAATTCCTACCAGGTGCCTTCACATGCATCTTTCATTTAATTCTCTTAGCTACACAACTATTCTTGGAAGTAGATATTATCACATCTATTTTGTAGATGAGTAAACAGAAGCTCAGAGAGGTTAAGTAACTTGCCCAAGCTCACCCAGTGAGAAAAGGGAAGAGATGACAGTCAAATATTAGTCTGCTTACAATATTGCCAGGTCCAAGCTAATGTCTGTCATTGCTTAGCAATATTTTCTTCATAGACTCTTGATGATATATTAGGGGGGGGAAGGGTAAATAGTAAATAAATGAGGCAATTATTTTCTCATTGATCAAACTCTCTAACATCTCTATTCAAATCCCTAACATGTTTGATAATGACAAATAACTCCCTTTCTTATCAGAGTAGTTTAGAGAATTTTCCAGTAAATACTTGGCTTATGGTTGAAATTATTGAATAACCTTGAAAGAAACAAATATTCACCATTTGTTCCTCTAGACATCATCATTGTCTGCCCTATTCTATGCTCTGGAAGGCCTTTAAGGACGAAGTCTTCCTTTCCCTCTGGCTTCCTTCTGGGCTCAGTAAATGGGCAGCACCATGGAGGATCAGAGGACAGAAAGAAAGCAAGGTATTTATTCCTTTTCCACAAGTTGACATTGGCTGTGTTTCTCTAGCAAATGCCAAGCGCCTTCTAGGGCACCTTATCCTAAAGCTGTAGTTCTCACCAGGTTTCTGCAGAAACACCCTCTTCTTATGTCTTCAGGAATAAAGGGTGGTAGAGCCTCTTCCCACTGTTATACTTGGGATGCTCCACCTTACCTTGATATTTTCCTTTTAACCCTGCCCTGCCCTTTACCAGCCATCCCTTTACTGAGTGCTCTTCAATCTAGGCTCTTGAAATGAGAGCTTATAGGTTTGAGACCATCCTCTTTCCTAATACAAGCATTACTGCTATAAATTTTCCTCTCAGCACTGCTTTTCCTATGTTCCATAAATTTGATATGAAGTCTTTTATTCAGTGCAATGCTGTTTTTTTTTTTTTTAATTTCCTTCCTGATTTCCCTTTTGGCCCAAGGATTACTTAGAAGTGTGTTGTTTAGTTTCCAAGTGTTGGGAGATTTTTAATGTTATCCTTCTGATATTGGTTTCTAGTCTGATTCCTTTGTGGTCAAAGAACATACTCTGTATGGTTCCAGTTCTTCTAAATCTGTTGAAGTTTGTTTTATGGCTCAACATATGGCTTACCTTGGCATATGTACCATGAACACTCACAAAGTATGCATATTCTACTCTTATTGGGTGGTGTGTTTTATGAATGTCAGTTCAATTCTGGTGGTTGGTGGTTTTGTTGAGTTCTTCTACATCCATGCTGATTTTCTGTCTAGCTATTCCATCAACTAAATTTTCAGGTGTAATTGTGGGTTTGTCCACTCCATCGTTCAGCTCTATCATTTTTCATTTCATGCATTTTGGAGTTCTGTGTGTGGCACCTCAGTTACAGCCTGGTGAGGATAGGGCTTGGCTTCTCATACCATCTGTGCAGACAGGGATAAGGATGGGCAACAACTTCTTCTTTATACCCATTGTTTTCTAAAACTTTTCTATTTTGCTAATCTGCCCTTTTCCTGCTTCTTTGGTTAAATAAAGCATGCTTTCACTGGGGCTCATTTGATCTGCATCGATGGTTTGGAACTGCCAGTTTCTTCAGCAGCCTTCTGGGATATATGAGAGAAAAAAGAAAATGCAAAGGGACTTACTGCCATGTTGTTATTTGGGTCCTAAGGTCCCTAGCCAGTCTGCTTTCTCTTTCATAGTCTTCCTATATTTGTTTTATATTTGTAATAGAATATGCTATAACATAATAATTATACATACTATATAATTTATGTTTATTATATCAAATAATTACTATAATATCTCTACTATCTTTAGTAGTATAAATAGTAGAGATAGTATCTCTACTATCTTTATCTCCAGAGTTTTTTACTTAGAGAAGAAATAGGATGAAATATGTTATTCCATCTTCCCAGAAGCAGAAGCCTTCATGTCAGATAGTTTGGGGGGAAAAATTAATACAGAGAACTAGTTACAAAAGGTTAGATGACCTGAAAAGCTAAACAGAGAATAGTAAAGCCACCTCAAGATTTGCAGTAGCAGAAAGTGGCTACTACTCTAGGACAGATGGCACAAAGAGAGTACATGGTGTTACCAGAGCCCCAAAGCTGGAGCTGCTCAATGGGACTTTGAACCAAAAAAGGAAGGGGTATCCCACAAACAGCATGAACTATGAAGGAAATACAGCCAGTGATGGAGTGTCATCTCCATCTCAAATAGAAAAAGAAAGAGAAAAATACATTGGCTTATCCCCTCCTCCATCCCTCCAGTCTCCTTCCAGTGCCTTCCAGTGGCCAAACTCAGCCAGAAGCCACTTGTCAGGGGAGCTGGGGAAATGTCATTTGCAGGGGTCAGCAATATGGATACTGAACAGAGCAGGAGGAGTCAGGGAGCAGGTCTCAAGGGGAGCAGATAAATGGCACAAGGATGAATAGTTATTTCAGAAGTGCTTTGGATTTGGAGTTCAGAATCTCTAACAGAAGTATAGGATAATGGCAAGAACACAGTAACTATGTCAGAGGCCACAGGAAAATAACATTATTAGGTGGCTCAGTGTGTGCTGAAAGAGGAAGACAACTGGGCTGGCCTACCCAAAACATCTAGTTAACTTCCTAAAAAATCCATCCTTTTTCCTCTGGCTATAACCACCTAGCCTGAAAGATAACAAACACCAAATATTTATTCTTGTGACTATGCTATATTTAGACTCCAGTGTTCTGATGGGGGGGGGGATGAATAACTCTAGAGGCATTAGGTGTGTCTCCTTCACTGATCCTTTTTAATGATGTGTTTTCTTTTCATTCATTAGTGAAAGCAACTGCGTGCACAGTAGTTTTCAGGCACCTAGGTGATCTGAGTAGAAGTTGGCTATGCTACCACTTTCAGATGGGTATAGAAAATTATAAAGAACATTAAAAATGCTCTGTTTGAACAGGGAAAAGTCAACATTGCTACAAATAGATGTTCTATATCTAGAAGTCTCATGGGTAGATCTATCCGCAGAGAAAATCAACAAGCTTCAGATGGACGACTACCATTGCACCAATGATATTAATTCGGTGGCAACTCATGCGCAATTTCTTGGAAAGGATCTAGGATAAATTTAATTCAGCAGAATTTGTGACGTTAATAAGAGAGAATGATGAATGGAAGAACTCCAGCCAAGTATTTTAAAGAATGCTTTCAAAGAACCCATTTTAATGAACAGCTACTGTATTCATCAAAATTCTTATCCTTTTATTACATTTGGAAAATATATTCTGGAAATGTATTTCTAAACCTAGGAGATTAAATCAACATTTTTATAAAAATATTTTATAACTCAAATTTATTAGTATACTTCTCTCAGGGGTCTGGGGGGGTTAGTTAGATACTATATGAAGGAATCTATGTACAGGACAAATAAGCTATATCTGTTCTCATAAGTGAGTAACTGCTTTGATTGATGGTTTTTTCCTAATTAGTACAGCAAACTATAGCCATACTGGTGTTGGAAGACCAGTGCAATAAATTATCCTTCAATTGTCATTCAAAGCAAAGTTCAAGAGAGAACTAAACATTAGGCTAGGGGAGGAAAAACCATAGTACGCATGGTTTATTAATAATGTACAAGAATGGCTAGCATAGTACTTGAATGAGATGGAGGTGATGAAAGTCAATTAAAATCTTGAGACAGTTTTTGAGATTTGGAATATTAATTAGAAAAAGCAACTGCAGAATACTGGCATAACCAGACACACATTTGAAATCTTGTTTGTAGTTCAAGAAGCCCATTTTGTAAAGCACACTTGAGAGACTGAGAAGATGCACCTAGAAAAAAGCAATTAAAATAATTCAGAGCTGGAAGACGTTAGGTCAACTCGGCACACATAGTATAAAAGGATACGATGGCCATCAGGATATACCAGGAAAACCACTAACACAGCTACTTCTGTGGGACTCTTTAGTGGCTTTTTTTGTAGGTTTGGATTTTTTGTTGTTGTTGTTTTTTGTTTCTTTTTGGCAAAGGCCACTTTAAAAACACAAATACAAGAAAGTCAGTTATAAGCAGATAGTGTTGCAAACTATTATGAATTGCCTCATTCAAGCATATGTGAAAGAAAAGCCATTTCTGCTCTGGTTAAGCAAATCATATCTGTCTACAATAGAATTAGAGATGCCACAGACTGGGTAGCTTGGCTTTATTTCTGTGACAGGATGTCTACTCTGCAAAAATAAAAATAACTAACATCTTTGAGAACCTTCTTGTGTACCAAGCCCTGCAGTAAGCTTCTCAATGCTTTAGGCTCTCCAGAATATAAGCTATAGGAAGGCAGGGAAACTTGTTTGTGCTGTTTTGTCCCATCTCTGGCACATCTTAGGCACTCAATAAATACATTGTTGATGCATAATGTAACATACACTGGGTAGCATTTTTTTAAAACAGTTTATTTACTTTAGAGAGAGTATGCAAACAAATAGGTTGGGAGGGGGAACAGAGGAGGAGGTAAAAGGACATAGAATCTAAAGTAGACACTATGCTCAACATGGGGCCTGATATAGGGCTCTATCCTACAACCTTGAGATCATGCCCTGAGCTGAAACCAAAAGTCAGACGCTTAATCAACTGAGACACTCAGGTGCCCCTCAATGGGTAAATTTTACTTACTTTTACTTTTTAGTTACTACATGACTTGGTTTCTAGCTCTACTACTTGCCTTCTAGCTCTCTCACTTACTCTTTCTGATGGAAGTTGGCTGCCATATTGTGAGCTGCACTCTGAAGGGGCTCAGAACTGAGGAACTGAGTGAGAAACTGAGGCCCTTAGTCCAGTGTCCCATAAGCTATTGGCTCTTGAGACCAAATATATGAGTGAGGCTGAAAGTAGATTCTCCAGCCTTAGTTAACTTCAAGATGACTGTGGTCAGCCTTAGCCATGTATTCTTGTGAGAAATCCTGAATTACTTACCCACCCAATCCATACCTGGATTCCTGACATACAGAAACTATGAGATAAAAGTATTTGTCCTTTTGAGCTAGGTTTGTGTAATTTATACACAGCTATAGATAGTTAATACATAAAACTACAGAAAAGTAGTCTTTTTTTAAAGTTGAATTTTAGGTGTTTTTAAAAAATATTTATTTATTTATTTGAGAGAGAACAGGAAGAGGAACAGAGGGAGAGGGACAAGAAGACTCTGTGCTGAGCTTAGAGCCCAATGCAGGGCCTGATCCCAGGACCCTGAAATCGTGACCTGAGCCAAAATCAAGAGTCAGATGCCTAACTGACTGAGTCACTCAGGCACTCCTGAGTGTTTGGTTTTTTTTTTTATTCTAACATAATTTTCTACTTTTACCTCTTTATGGAATGAATTATTGTTTCTCAAAAATTGACTTTGCTTTGGCAATGTGCTAACAGGTGCTCCTTCCAATGACCAAAAGATGGAGGCAGTATTATAATTGAAAATTTAATTTTCCCATTTTATATGCTGCCCTAGCTTATTGACAAAGGGGGCTTTATAAACCATTTGTAGAAAATTATAATTGAGTCCAAGTTCTAAAAATACTTTAAAATTCATTAGGTTTATTCAACACAACATTGTACATATCATAATGATACAAAGTGCGAAAATTGATCTTCAGACACCTTCCTATTGAAGTGAAAATGGGCTCTGTCGGGTATAATGACATCCATCTGTTTTCTTCCTTATAGGCAGACAACAGCTGTACAAATGAGTCCGAAGGATTCACACCATTTCACCATTCCATTCTAAATACAGTAGTCCCCCCCCCCCCCATCTGTGGGGAATACATTCTAAGACCCTCAGTGAATGCCTGAAACTGTGGATAATACCAAACCCTCTATAGAGTTGACCCTTCAAAAACACAGGTTTTGAACTACACAAATCCACTTATATGCAGGGTTTTTTTTAAAATACAGTACAGTATTGTAAGTATATTTTCTCTCCCATATGATTTTCTTAATACTTTTCTCTAGCTTCCTTTATTATAAGAATACAATATGTAATACATATAACATACAAAATATGTGTTAATCAATGTTTATGTTATCAGTTGAGGCTTCTAGTCTAACAGTAGGCTATTAGTTTAGTTTTTTTTTTTTTTTAAAGGATTGTATGTCTGTCTGTATGTATTTATTTATTTGAGAGAGAGAGAGGGCAAGGGGATGAGAGGGAGAGGAAGAGGGAAAAGCAGACTCCTCACCGAGCATAGAGCCCAACATGGGGCTCGAACTTACAAACCCAAGAACATGACCTGAGCCAAAATCCAGAGTCAGATGTTTAACAATCTGAGCCACCCAGGCACCCCACTATTAGTTAAGTTTTGGGGGAGTCAAAAGTTTAGGCAGATTTCGACTGTGCAGGGGGTGGTGCTCCTAACCCCATGATGTTCAAGGGTCAACTGTATACTGGTTTTTTCTCTGTACATACATATGTGCCTATGATACAGGTTTAATTTATAAATTAGGCATAGTAGATAATAAAAATAAAATAGAGCAATTATAACAACATCCTATAATAAAAGTTATGTGAATGCGGTCTCCCTCTCTCTCTGAAAATATTTTATTGGAATGTACTCACCCTTCTTGTGATGATGTGAAATGATAAAATGACAACATGATGAGATAAAGTGGGGTGAATGATGCAGGCATTGTGACCTAGCATTAGTCTACTACTCACCATCTGACAATAAGTCAGAAAGACGATTACCTGCTCCTGGATGGTAGTTGACTGCAGGTAATTAAAACCATAGAAAGCAAAACCACAGAGAAGGGAGGATTACTCTATGGAGAACTCCCTGTTTTCTGGCCCCCAAGTTCCAATGATACCTATATAGTAGAGCTTACTTTTGTACCACCAATGTTATAAACAATTTTATAAGATAAATTTAATACTTTAATGGAACCAAATAAATTTAATCTTTGAAATTGGAAGAGTCTGGGAATACTAACCACACTAACTCCATCTTTGACCCTCCATTTTGTTCATGCCAGGCAATGACCTTGGTCAGAGCACAATGCTCCAGACCTCAGTGGAGGTTAATGTATATCCTCACCGGAATGTGGAAGGCTTGTTTGGATCTTTCCTAAAATGGCACACAGAGGGCTCACTTTAGATAACTAACAGAGATCCTCTGGCACTCAGATGGTGCCACTTTAGATAACTACCCTGTGACCTCATCACCACGCCCCTCACTCCACAAAAGCTGGGAATTAAGGTCTGGACTGGGCAGAGAATGACGGTAGAGAATAGCTGTGTACCACCTGGATCATCTGTCAGCCTGATCCCCTCTGTAAGTAAGTATATTTTTTTTTTAAGATTTTATTTATTAGAGAGAGGTAGGGATATAGGGGCAGATGGCAAGGGAAACCCAAGAAGACCCCACAATGAGCACTGAGCCCAACATGAGGCTCAATCTCACAATCTCAATCACAATCTAAGCCAAACCAAGAGTTGGATGCTTAACTGACTGAGCCACCCAGACCCCCTGTCAGGAGGTTATCCTAAATAAAACTCTGTGTAAATGACATGGAGTGACTTGCTTCGTTTTTCTGTCTCAAAATGCCTACTCAGAAGGTTACTTTAGTGGCCCTCCTCTACCTCCTAACACAAGGGTCTTAGAGTTACCATTATGAATAGCAAGTATTATTCTACTTAATTAAAATAAGCCTCTTATCATGTAGCTTCACCAAAGCCCTTTTACTTGTCTCCTCAGACTAGAGGCATTCTGTTTTATCACTGTGAAGTATCTGGCATATGGTAGAAACTCAGAACTTTATGCCTAACGAATCAATACATGAACTCCACCTTCCTTTATTCATTCAAAGATGCTTCAACATAGTCCTAGTCCTCAAGGACTGGTGGGAAAAGGCAGGGAATATACAAATAATCATGATGTAAGATAGTAATAATAATTGCTTTGAGAAGTGTTCAAATTATATTGAGGATTTATTAAAAATACACAAATCTCTGGACTCCAGCCTTCATTTTAATGTTTAATTTAGAATGTAAGAGGTGTTGCAGTCAAACTTTTTCTGTAAAGGGCCAGATAGTAAATGCTTTTGGTTTTCCCAGCCATACAACTTCTGTTGCAACTACCCAACTCCACAATTACACTGCTAAAGCAGCTGTAGACAACACATAAATGAACGGATGTGGCCATGTTCCATTAATACATTATATATGAACATTTAAATTTGAACTTTATATCATTTCTCATGGTATGAAATATTGTTATTTTAATTTTTTCAACCATTTAAAAATATAATAACCATTCTTAGCTCATGGACTGTACAAAAACAGAGCTGGTCAGATTCAGCCTGAGGGCTATACTTTGCCAACTTTTGGCACAGATGAAAGAGCACAGACTCTGGAATTATCCTGACCTAAGTTTATTCAGCTTTACTCTTTACAACTTGTGACCTGAGCAAACTACTTGCCCATGTGAACATGCTCCTTCACCTGAGTGATGAAAGACTTCAGTATTACCTACTTCATCCTTGAGATGGCAGGAAACTTGAAAGAGAAAGAGAGAGAGAGAGAGGCTAAAAGGCCTGCATGCTAAAACAATGACTGTGCTACTTGAACTATCATAGTAAACATGTTTTCTTTTTACATGCCAATCAGGGAACTAATTTGGACATGGGATTTAATTAAATGCTGTTGGCTGCATCACTAATATACTCCTTTTTCTTCATCTTATTCTTTTACACAGTAGTCATTTCTTTTTGGCATTTGTTATTGTAATGTGATGAGACCTCAACATAACGTGTCATGGAGTGCACCAGGCAGCATCTTTTATTTTTATATGACTAGGTTTTAATGGGTTTTTACAATTTAGCTCTAGGACGTCTAGCCTGCCAAATCATTCAGCAAATGCTAAGGAAATTGTCTTAACTAGCACACTGCAAGTAAATGGTTCAATTTAATACATCATAAAAATAATAAAAAGAGGAAAATAAAATGGGTAGGGAAAAATCATTTTGGAGAAAAATCCTAGATTTCTCTTCAATTAAGATTTGAAGAAACAAAATTTACCTTTTATTTTTTCCATGTGAAGAGGGACAGGCATTATAGCTACTCTGATCATGATTCCTCCTCCCTCCCCTCAAAAAGACACATTTCTCATTTGATCACATTTACTTTACACTGTGCCTGACAAGTGGTCAATCCTCCAGTTTCATTTCAACAATCTGTCCCTGATAAAGGGGCGTCTTAAAGGAATAATGTCTTAGCTGGAGATAATGAATATTCTAATAACAGAATATTATGCATTACACTAGAGGCAAGTGGATAGTGGTGGGAGTGGTAAGGCAGTAGAGTTATAGAGAGAAAACAAGCCCTTCCCTGTGATATGTGGGATCCAGGGAAGAAAGTACAAATAGAAACCATGTTGAAATATTTAGAAGCAGGACGCCTGGGTGGCTCAGCAGTTGAGCATCTGCCTTCAGCTCAGGGTGTGATCCCAGGGCCCTGGGATCGAGTCCCACATTGGGCTCTCTGCATGGAGCCTGCTTCTCCCTCTGCCTATGTCTCTGCCTCTCTCTATATATGTCTCTCATGAGTAAATAAGTAAAATCTTTTTTTTTTAAAGAAATATTTAGAAGCTATAAGTCAAACTAGCTCCTTGCCAGCAACTCACCCATAGCTCTGCAGCCCAATGTCCAGGAATAACCCTCCAGCCTGAATGTTAAAAGCCTGTTGGACCTAAAACTACAACACTGCAGTAGCATGGGTATACTGGGCAGGGCAGGGTGAAAGGTAGACCTCAACTCACACCCAACTCTTCTGAGTGGTGATTGGACTGAAAAACTATTAGAACTCATGATCAAGTTCAGCAAGGTTGCAGAATAGAAGATCAATGTACAAAAAGCTATGGTATTTCTTTTCTTTTTTTTTTAAAGCTATGGTATTTCAAGACATTAACAATGAGCAATCTAAAACCAAAATTATGAAAACAATTCCATTCACAGTAGCATCAAAAAGAATACAAATACTTAGGCATAATTTTTTAATTTAAATTCAATTAGCCAACATATAGTAGTAGTACATTAGTTTCAGATTTATAGAGTTCAGTAATTCATCAGTTGCGTATAACACCCAGTGCTCATCATATCACATGCCATCCTTAATGCCTGTTACCCAATTACCCCATCCTCCCACCCATCTCCCCTCCATCAACCCCATATTTGTTAAGAGTCTCCCATAGTTTGTCTCCCTCTCTGATTTCTTCCCATTCAATTCCCCCTCCTTCCCCTATAATCCTCTGTGATATTTCTTATGCTCCACATATGAGTGAAGCCATATGATAATTGTCTTTCTCTCACTTATTTCACTCAGCATAATACCCTCCAGTTCCATCCATATCGATGTTAAGATTTCATCCTTTTTGATGGCTGTATAGAATTCCTGTGTGTGTGTGTGTGTGTGTGTGTGAGAGAGAGAGAGAGAGAGAGAGAGAGAGAGAGAGATCTTCTTTATCTATTCATTTGTTGATGGACATCTGGGCTACCTCCACAGTTTGGCCATTGTGGGCATTGCTGCTTTAAACATTGGAGGGCAGGTGCCCCTTTGGATTACTACATTTATATCTTTGGGGTAAATACCTAGTAGTGCAGTTGTTGATCATAAGGTAGCTCTATTTTCGACTTCTCAAGGAACCTCCTTACTGTTTTCCAGAATGGCTGTACCAGCTTGCATTCCCACCAATAGTATAAGAAGGTTCCCCTTTTTCCACATCCTCATCATTTGTTGTTTCCCAACTTGTTAATTTTAGCCATTCTGACTGGTGTGAGGTGGTTTCTCATTGTGGTTATGCTTTGTAATTTCCCTGATGCTGAGTGATGTTGAGCATTTTTTCATGTGTCTGTTGGCCATTTGTATTTCTTCTTTGGAAAAGTGTCTGTTTGTGTCCTCTGCCCATTTCTGACTGGATTATTTGTTCTTTGGGTGTTGAGTTCGGTAAGTTCTTTATAGATTTTGGATACTAGCTCTTTAAATGATAAGATATTTTCAAATATCTTCTCCCATTCCATAGGTTGCCTTTTAGTTTTGTTGACTATTTCCCTTGCTGTGCAAAAGCTTTTTATCTTGATGAAGTCGCAGTAGTTCATTTTTGCTTTTGTTTCCCCTACCTTTGCAGATGTGTCTAGTAAGAAATTGCTTCAGCCGAGGTCAAAGAGGTTGCTGCCTGTGTTCTCCTCTAGGACTTTGATGGATTTCTGTCTCACATTTAGGTCTTTTATCCATTTTGAATTTATCTTTGCATATATTGTAAGAGAATGGTCCAGTTTCATTCTTCTACATGTGGCTGTCCAATTGTCCCAACATAATTTTTTGAAGAGATTTTTTCCATTGGACATTCTTTCTTGCTTTGTCAAAGATTAGTTGACCATAGAATTGAGGGTCCATTTCTGTGTTCTTTATTCTGTTCCATTGATCTATGTGTCTATTTTTTTGTGTGTGTGTCAGTACCATAGTGTCTTCATAATTACAGCTTTGTAATATAGATTGAAGTCCAGAATTGTAATGCTACCAGCTTTGGTTATCTTTTTCAACATTCCTTTGGCTATTCAGGGTCTTTTCTTGTTCTATACAAATTTTAGGATTATTTGTTCCAGCTCTGTGAAAAATGTCAATAGTATTTTGATAGGGATTGCATTGAATGTATGGATTGCTCTGGGTAACATAGACATTTTAACAATATTTGTTCTTCCAATCCATGAGCATGAAATGTTTTTCCATTTCTTTGTCTTTTCGTCAATTTCTTTCATAAGTGTTCTGTAGTTTTTAGAGTACAGATCCTTCACTTCTTTGGTTAGGCTTATTCCTTGGTATTTTATGGTTTTTGGTGCAATTTTAAATGGTATGGATTCCTCAATTTCTCTTTCTTCTGTCTCATTGTTAGTTTATAGAAATGCGACTGATTTCTGTGCATTGATTTTATATCCTGCGACTTTGCTGAATTCCTACATGAGTTTCTAGCAATTTTGGGGTGGTGCCTTTTGGGTTTTACACATAAAGTATCATGTCATCTGCAAAGAGTGACAGTTTGACTTCTTTGCCACTTCTTTTATTTCTTTTGGTTGTAGATTGCTGAGGCTAGGACTTCTAGTACTATGTTGAGTAACAGTGGTGAGAGTGGACATCCCTATCATGTTCCTGATGTTAGAAGAAAGGCTCTCAGTTTTTCCCCTTTGAGAATGATATTCACTGTGGGCTTTTCATATATCATTTTTATGATATTGAAGTATGTTCCCTCTATCCCTATACTGTGGAGAGTTTTAATCAAGAAAGAATCCTGTATTTTGTCAAATGCTTGTTCTGCATCGATTGTGTGGATCATACAGCTCTTGTCCTTTTATTAATGTGATGTATCATGTTGATTGATTTGCAGATGTTGAACCACCCTTGAAGCCCAGGGAAAAAAATCCCACTTGGTTGTGGTGAATAATCCTTTTAATGTACTGTTGGATCCTATTGGCTAGTATCTTGGTGAGAATTTTGGCATCTGTGTTCATCAGGGGTATTGGTCTGTAATTCTCCTTTGTAGTGGGGTCTTTGGTTTTGAGAGCAAGGTATTGCTGGACTCATAGAACAAGTTTGGGAGTTTTCCTTTCATTTTTATTTTTGAAACAGCTTCAGAAGAATAGGTATTAATCCTTCTTTAAATATTTGGGAGAATTCCTCTGGGAATCCATCTGGCCCTTAATTCTTGTTTGTTATGAAATTTTTGATTACTGCTCCAATTTCATTGCTGGTTATGGGTCTGTTCAGGTTTTCTATTTTTTCCTGTTTCACTTTGGTAGTTTGCATGTTTCTAGGAATGCATCTGTTTCTTCCAGATTGCCTAATTTATTGGCATTTAGTTGCTCGTAATGCATTCCTATAATTGTTTGTATTTCCTTGGTGTTGTTCATGATCTCTCCTCATGATTTTATTAATTTGGGTCCTTTTTCTTTTCTTTTTGATAAGTCTGGCTACCGGGTTATTGATCTTACTCTTTCAAAGAACCAGCTCCTAGTTTTGTTGATCTGTTCTACTATTCTTTGGTTTCTATTTCATTGATTTGTGTTCTAATCTTTATTAATCCTCTTATGCTAGGTTTAGGCTTTATTTGCTGTTCTTTCTCCAGCTGCTTTAGGTGTATGGTTGTGTATTTGAGACTTTTCTTGTTTCTTGAGAAAGGCTTGTATTGCTATGTACTTCCCTCCTAGGGTCACCTTTGCTGCAACCCAAAGGTTTTGAACAGTTGTGTTTTCATTTTTTTCCATGAATTTTAAAAATTATTCTTTAATTTCCCACTTAACCTATTCATTCTTTAGTAGGGTGCTCTTTAACCTCCACATATTTGAGTTCCTTCCAAATTTCCTCTTGTGATTGAGTTCAAGTTTCAAAGCAATGTGATCCAAAAATATGCAGGGAAAAATCCCAATGTTTTGGTACCCATTGAGACCTGATTTGTGACCCAGTATGTGATCTATTCTTGAGAATGTTCTATGCACACTTGAGAAGAATGTATATGCTGTTGCTTTAGGATGGAATGCTCTGAATATCTGTGAAGTCCATCTGGTCTAGTTTATCACTCAAAGCCTTAGGAACAACTTTAAAAAATGTACACTCTGAAAACTATGAAAATATTTTTTATTAAAAAAAACCTAAATAAGTGGAAGGACATTCCATGTTCAGAAGACTTAATATTGTTAAGATGGCAATATTTCCCAAATCAATCAACAGATTCAACGCAATCAATGTCAAAATTTCAGCTAGCTATTTAAAATAAATTGACAAACTAATCCTACAATTCACAGAGTAATGCAAGAGACTCAGAATAGCCAAAAAATCTTGAAAAAAGAAGAGCCAAGTTGGAAGAGTCCTTCTTCCTAATTAAACAAAAAAACCCTGAAAAGCTAGAGTAATCACTAATCAAGGTAATGTGGTATATATCTATAAGGGTAGATGGATAGATCAATGAAATAGAATTAAAAATATAGAAACATAATCTCACATTTATGGTCAATTGATTTTCCACAGAAGTGCCAAGACAATGTAATGAGGGAAATAGTATTTTTTTCAACAAATGGTGGGGTGGTGGCATATCCACAAACAAAAGACGGGGTTTGATCTCTGCCATATAGAAAATGTGACTCAGTGTGAATTATAGACCTCAACATAAGAGGTGCAAGTAAAAACTTCTTAAAATGTAGGAGATAAATAGTAACAATCTTTGGTTAGGCAAAGCCTTAGATACAATACCAAAAGCACAAATAACAAAGTAAAAATAGATAAATAAGACTTCATAACAAATTAAGACCTTTTGTGCATCAAAGGATAACTTCATCAAAATGAAAAAACAACTGACAGAATGGGAGAAAATATTTGCGGATCATATATCTGATAAGAGACTTGTATCCAGACTATACAAAGAACTCTCACAATTCAATTGTGAAAAAAGACAACCCAATTTTAAAATGGGCGAAGTATTAGAACAAACATTTCTCCAAAGAAGTTATACAAATAGCCAATAAATATATGGACAAATGCTCAACATCATAACTCATTAGGGAAATGAAAATCAAAGTCATAATGAGATAACACCTTTCATCCATTAAAAAGGCTATAACCAAAAAGACATGACAAAAGTGTGTGTTGGCAAGGAGGAGAAAAAATCAAAAAATTTTTTCAATGTTCAGCTTCCTTTAATGACCTCCATCTCCCTGAAGGGCAGGTACAGGTAGCTAGGTGATGGCAAGAGATGTTTACTTGAAGATCTTGCCCTGATTAAGGGTTTTCCCCACATGCTGGAAGGCCCCCTCCCAGGAAAAGTACTCTCGAACCAGCATCTGGGTCTCCTCACTGCCAGGATCCAGTTTCCACCATGTATAGGACTCGTAGTTCACCTGCCAATCTGGACTCAGCGGAAAGCCTTGGAAGACCCAGACTCCAGAAATGGAGCTGCTGTTGTTGGTTCCAAAGAGGATGACACTGGCAAAGGCATTCTTCCTCAGCTTGTACAACCGTTGGAACATTCCAGTGATGAGGTTACTACTCATAAAGGTCTGGGTGAGCTCCTCAGGGAAGCGGTACTCAGCGTACCACAGGGACCAGCCATCCTTATCAAAGTTCTCCTAGAAATACAGCAGCGCCACAGAGTGTCCTCATTGGAGTACTTGTGCTTAAATTCGTCCAACACAAAGGTACTCTTGGGCAGGTGAGCAAAGGGGTCTTTGGCCTTTGGCTCAGCAGCCAGTGCTTGCTCACATTCATCCATTTCCTCCTCAGGAGCAGGTGCAACAGCCGCCTTTTCCTCTTTCCGCTCAGCCTGGGGCTTCTGCTTCTCTTCCCAAGAACCCTTCTCTTTCTGTGGGGTGTCCTTTTTAGGTTGGCTCTCTGCAAACTTTTTAGCATCAAACTGGGCCATCTTCTCACAGTTTCACATCCCCTAAGACAGCCCGGAACTGGGGCTGGTTAATGCAGGTAAGGAACCAGCAGTTGGTACTGGGGAAGGCCTTGTGGAAAGAAGGTTCCAGGACCTGTTTATAGAGCCACAACAGGGTGCAGACAACTGTGACATCAGCCAGTGTCACACGTCCGCCCACCAGGAAAGTCCTCATCTTCAAATGAGTATCCAGGAGCCCCAGAATTCGCCTCACTTCCTCCTTTGCATTCTCCGTGTCCTGCTTGTTGTGGTGCATGATGCCCAAGGTAGGAAACACCCAGGTACTGGCTGGGGGCACTATGTCGCTATCAGCAAAGCTCACCCACTGCACCACCTGGGCTGCTGCCTCTGGAGTACTTCCCCACAGCTCCTCATTGCTCACATAGTAGGCAATGGCATTGCTCTCAAACACACAGAATCCATCGTCACCCTCAAATGCTGGAACCTTGCCAGCAGGAAATTTACGGAGAAATTCAGGGGTGTGATTGGTTTGGCCAAAGTGGAAGTAGGGTGGTGCAGAGAGCACGCAGACCTGAGCCCTGCTATACTGAGCAGCAATGAGAGCCTTGAAGGCCCTCCGGTTTTCAGGATATGTGTACAGGGTCCAGGCCGCCATGGTGATTCCGCAGAGAAAGGGGAGGGTTTGTTTTAATGTATTTTAACTTAAATCCTAAGGTAACCTAAATGGTCTTGGATGGCAACTGACAAACTTTTTCTTCAAGGGACAGATATTCAGTATTTCAGGCTTGTTGGCTATATACTTATCTAGTCTATGGTTGCTTTCAAGCAACAACACAATTTAGACAAATGGGTATGGCTATGTTTCAATAAAACTTTGTTTATAAAATCAAGCAAGGGACCCACAAGCCTAGTTTGCCAATCCCTGGTCTATGGAAGCCCTGTACTATCTTAAAACCAAGACTTCTGGTGTGACAGAGTGCACAGTTGAGAAATAATCTGTCTCAAACTTTCATGGTATTTTTCTCCTCACCTCCCTAAAGTGAAGCCAAGGCTTTATATCCCAGCTTCCTTTGCCCCAGGGGAGAGTTAAATACTTTGTTTTTAATAACCTTCCAATCACAGAGCAATATAATGATAATTATAATAATAGCTGACATTTACTGAAGGTTTAGTAAGTACCAGACATGGTACAAAGCATGCTTTATGACAATTAAATTATTTCATCATCACCATAACCCTATGCAGTGGAATTGTTATCATTCCTATTAGCTAGGAAACTGAAGTTTAGAGAACTCCAACACATAGGTAGTTCTAGAAAGAGTAATGATTTCAACCTGGGCAGAGCCCATGATTTTTAACTGCTACATGTATAAGAGTACACAAATTTGTGGCACAAATAGAAGTTTTTAAAAACTGAAAGGAAGTTAAATAGTCTCACCCCTTAGAAAGCTGGGGCCTCTAAAGCCAGAGAAATGGAAAAGCTCAATGAAGGTGAGGACCTGTGCCCCATTCCCACGCAGAATGTATAGGATGACAAGAGCTTTGGTGGGACAAGTATATGGGTCTCTGTGGGACTGAGCAGCAAGCTTAATGGTGTTGAAGGATGGTATGAAGACTTGGTAGCCAGGGAAGAGGAGTGCCTTCAGAATTCCCCTCCCTCAAATGAACTCACAGGAGGAAGAATCTGAACAGTCACCATTAACTGGTTTTCCTGGACACTCTTGAGTCCCTAGAACCATTTTCTAGCACTGAGAGGAAGATTGGCCAAAATAATGCTGAGTAGACATCATGCCAACTACATTGCTGAAGTCTAAGTTAGATGTAGTTTAATTTGGCAAACTAAAAAAGTACTTGTCTCCTTGAAACCAAGAATCATAGAACAAATTCATAGTACAAAGTTGGCTGAGGCATGGAGAGGGATGATGAAGAGATGCTATCTGGTGACAGAAGAAAAAATAACTTTATGTTTCTTGTTTGAAGGAGTAGGGGAGTAAAGGTCATTGGAGGAACTAGTTCTGAGGAATGGGCAGGGTTGTGTGTGATGTAAACAACCTAATCAATCTTCATATATCATAGCAGGAAGTTACTTGATACCTAAGAACTCAGACCAAACTCACTTTCTGTTTCTGTACTAAGCAATACTGGGACAAAACTATAAATAACTTAGTTCCTTGCTCCAGGGAATACCTGCTGCTGGTAGATAAGACCAAACTACCTAGATAGCTTACTTATCAAGTCTAAGTCTGCTCATCAACATTTGCTTCAAAGTATCATCTCGTGCCCACCAATCTAAAATTAGTATCCCCCTAACTCAGCCCAATTCCTATCAGTTTCTGCCTTGCAAGACTTGCCTTAAATCACCCAAAACTTTATACATATCTTTCTCTGTTTTACCCTTCCTGAGAATCTAGTAAGATTCTGGGAAAGTGACCTTATTAATGCAGTAAATCTAATAAACCTAAATTTTCTTGATAAACAAGGCTTTCTAGTAGTCTTGAAAGGACTAAGGAGTTGGCAGTCGACAATCCAGGGTGGATAAATTAAAAAGTAGTAGGAAAAACATTTAGAGATACTAAAGGAATTTCCTGAAAACAGAAATGGTTAAAAAAAAAAAAAAAAGAAAGAAATGGTTAAAAGAGTCTCCCTCTAGTGGTGGGGAGAGATAGAGCACGGGACAATTGTATTTCCTGTTAAGTCTTTCTGTACCAATAGCTTTTTAAACCATGTATAAATATTACTATGGTAAAATTTATTTAAAAGTTTTAAATACTAGTAATAGGAACACAGTGGCTTTCAGGCCATTCCCCCAAACCTTTGTTTATACCAAGAGAGCAGATATTCCTCTTTCTGGATTCAGCCCTGAAAACATAATGTAATACTGAGCTAACAAAGAAGCACTGCAAGTTATATCCATTCTTGTGCCACTATAAAGTCACAGCTAATAGACATATTTTACAAGCACGGAAATGAGGCCAAAAGAATCTAAAATATTTCCAGAGTCCATAATGCACCCTTCAACTGCTGCTGTACAACTTCTTAGGTTATCATGATATGTGTGAATTGATCTTATTTGGGATTGGGTCCTCGACCTGCCCCTGCTCTCACCACGCGCCTTCCCAGCCAATTCCTACTCTTAACTCACCTTCAACAAGAAAATATCGCAAGGGAAGAAGTCATTTTTCTTATGGGACAGACCTTTTCTCGCAGCTCCAATTATTTTTTAATCTCAAACCTTGGAGAGGAAATTACCTTTTCAGATTAGAAACCCCTCATTTGTGCCTAGCTCCAGCCTGAGTTTTACATATTGAGTACCTTGCTATGAGGGCACTGTATTTGAGAAGTATTAGGAAGATCTATGGTGAGGGGGGACACCTGAGTGGCCCAGCAGTTGAGCTTCTCCCTTTGGCTTAGGTGTGATCCCAGAGTTCTGGGATCGAATCCCACATCGGGCTCCCCTTTGGGGAGCTTGCTTCTCCCTCTGCCTATATCTCTGCCTCTCTTTGTGTATGTCTAATGAATAAATAAATAAATAAATAAATAAATCCTTAAAACACAAACAAACAAATAGGAAGGCCAATGGGGGAACAAGTGAGGGTTATGGAAGTCCATTGAAAGGTCTCAGCAGACCAAATACAAATACACTTCAGTTCAAAAAATAGTTGTGTCTGTGAAAAACATCTTTGAAAGTACATTTTTGGATAAAAACACACACATACATACACAAATGGCATGTGCAAAGAGCCTCTTTCCACAGTCAAAGACCATAAAATAAGTTGAATCTGGATCTCAGAATGTCCCCTTCCTTAAACTCCACAAAGACCATAAAATAAGTTAAATCTGGATCTCAGAATGTCCTCTTCCTTAAACCTTGAAATAAAAAGAAGCTATCCAGAGTCAAGTTCCCCTCACTTCAGAATCCAATCCCAGAATTGACTAAGAGACACATTCATGATAGTGATGTAGCTTATTTTTTAAAATACTTCAACTCCTTGTTGGGGTGAAAGCTATAGAAATACTAGTAAGTGTGCACTGAATAATCATTCATTCAACAATATCTATCAGGTGTCTCCACATGGCAGGCACAACTCCAGACACTAGGGATGAAGGTGAACAAGACCAGAGTCCCTGACCACAAAAAGTCCCAAACTAGTCATCTGTACCCAGTAGGCACATCATAAATGTCAGGGGATCAAATGAATCAGTAAGTTTAAAAATTAAGTCAAAAGACAATAAAATCACTCGAGTGTTAGACTTTTCTGATTCTCTTATAACACATTTTAAAATGCTAATAGGGATCCCTGGGTGGCGCAGGGGTTTGGCACCTGCCTTTGGCCCAGGGCGCGATCCTGGAGACCCGGGATCGAATCCCACGTCAGGCTCCCGGTGCATGGAGCCTGCTTCTCCCTCTGCCTGTGTCTCTGCCTCTCTCTCTCTCTCTGTGTATCTCTCATGAATAAATAAATAAAATCTTTAAAAAATAAATAAATAAATAAATAAATAAATAAATAAATAAAATGCTAAGAAAAAGTAAGTAATGTGGAAAAGCATTCAATGATGGGAAATATATACGACACTACCTTACAGAAAAAGGACAATACAAATTCTATACATAGTTTTGTTTGTCAACAAGAAATACATAGGAGGGGGAAAAAATCTGAAATGCAACAATCCAAAATGTTAACTGTGATTTTCTTTAAGATTAGAAATTACTTGTTATCATATTTTTACTTTTTCCTTTTGTTCAATTTTTCTACACCAAGCACACATTGTGTGTATAAGGAGGGAAAATTGGTTTTATAAGAGAAAAACATCGCTATAGTCATTCTGCACTTAGCAATGGAACGAAGAGATCCTCAGAAAACAGACCATTGACAGGCTAACCAGTTTCCATCAGCTTTGACCTCCGTATCACAAGACAACTTTATTTTCCTGTCTCAAATCTCATCTCTGTGTGGCATGATGGAGTTGCTAATGTTTAGAAAAGGAAACAACTCTGGGTCCAGGAGAAAGCCCCGCAGCACAGAATGCAGGAAACAATCAGGAACTTGTTTCAGGCAGGGAACACTTGGCACAGGGGAGCTCTTAAAATCACACATGGCTGAAAATGTTGTCAAATGATCTCTTGGTTTTTTTTTATTTCTTCAGTTCCCTAACCCATGAAACTGTAACAGTGTATTTCATATTTACTTTCTATTAAAAAAAAAAACCTTTCCTTAAAACATAAATCGTAGGTCTTGTGGAACAAATAGACACTGACAACTACAATAATAGCTAATGTTCCTGCATACTTGCTGTGTGCCAGGCACTGTGCTATACTTTGTACATGCATTATTTTATTTAATTGTCAGGCCCATGAAATAGGACTATCATCCAACACACTTAAAGATGAGGAAACAGAGAGATGGAAGGAACTTGCCCAAGATCCCATTACTAATGGTAGCAGAGGTGGCCTCAAACCCAGGCCTGGCTGCATCTCAGACTCCTAATAACTAAGATCCTTAATTATTTACTATGATTTTTCTCTGCCTGTAACAACAAGAAATTTTCAGGATGCGATATTAGATACTTTTTCCCAAAGCTGGGAAGAAAAATGCAAGGCTTAAGCTTTAGCCATCTCTATCTACCCTTTTATCCATCTCATTTTTTTCCAGAAAGTGAAGCTTTGGAGAAGTAAACGTGCTAAAATAATTTTTTAAGACTAAAAGAACTAACATATATTATGTGATCATTTCCACATCACTTTTTGTCTTGTATCTTGTACTGAAAAAACACATGCCATACCATTATTGGATATTTCTGCCAGTCTCCAGGGGTCCAATATAGAAAACTGTGTAGGCAGGATAATATTCTTGCTGATGAATTTATTGCTTCAACTTAACATTTAGGATGTAGTAAAAAGAATCAATAAGCATATACTCTTCTTGGGACTCATAAACATTTATTTAAATAAACTCAAAGTACCTTTTGTGTATATTCAACACATAAGCCATTTGAAATTAGAAATTGGATCTATTCCCTTAAAAATCTCAGATGAAATTATAGTATATGGGAAAGGGACTGTATGAGACAACAATGACATGTACACACTCAAGGAGCATTATCCTTTTCTATTTGATAATTATGTAAACTGGAGAGGTCAGATGTCCCATTTCTATTCATGGTCAGTAGAGCAAAGAGGAGTGGTTCTCAAATTTAGGGCTCTTAAGAAAAATTGAGACTCACAAGTTCCCATTTCAGATTCTGCTGGCTCTGGACATCTGGGGATCACTACTTGACAAGTGTCCCCTGGGATCTCATGCAGGTGGCACATGGCTCAAGCCATGAGCCATTAATGAGCCATTATGTTGCCATGAACAACAGTGAATAAGAGCATGGGCTCAAGAGCCCACCACACCTGTTTGCATTATGGCCCCACCATGTATGAACAAGGTGTCCTTCATCAAGTAACTTAATCTAGAGTCTCTAAGCCTCAGTTTCTTCATTTGTGAAATGGAAAGATAGCAAAAGTGTCTTTCAGAGTTACGAGAATTTTAAAAAATAGATTTTATATGTATATAAATATATTTTATTGTTTAAATTTTTAATTTTTAAAAATTTAAAATATATATAATACAGAAATACATATATAGAGAGAGAGTGAGAGAGCATTACACAAAGTAAATGCTCAAACACTCTTGCTTGCTGATATTAAATTATTTTAAAAGATGAAGCCCCAAAGCTCTAAAACCTCCTGCTGTCATGTTCTTTTTATTTCTCAGCCTTCTCTCAGGGATACTGACTTGCCTTCATATTTTCTCTTTGTTAAATCTTCCATGAATATTAATCTTAACTTGCTTTGATCATGAGGTCCCCAAATTTTGTAAATGCAGTATTAGGCATTCAAACAGTTCTCTCTACACTTCAAAATATTAGAACATTAGGAGAATCTGTTGCCTAATTTGGCCTTCGTTGGTATAATAATTGTAACTGGTCTCCCTGGATCCGTTTAGGTGGTGAATAAAATAAATCCCAAAGCACAGAAGATCAATTAATTAGTTATCAAAGTACTGTGCAGATGTTTTCTACTAACAGCATTCTGCATATCTATTTGATTTTTTAAAGGTTATATACATGCATCCAAGAATTGATACTACAGTTTCTATGATTTTTGAATAACAGTTGGATTTTTCCATTTCTAAACATTATAGAATCTTTGCCTAAAACATTATGCTATAGTTTGTATTACAAAGCATGGTAAAATGTTTTAATATTGAAATTCAGGTTTATAGGGGATTTGTGTTTTTTACTTTTTATTGATTTTTAATATTCATACAGCTAAGTACACAAATCTTAAGGACATTGCTCGATGAATTTTGACCAAGTGAGCACATTCCTCTAACCACCAGTGAAACTGAAATTTAGAATACCACCAGCACCACAGAATGCTCCCTCTTGCCTCCTCAGTCACTACCGCTCCCACAGGTAACCACTACTCTGACCTCCATCACCCTGATTAATTTCATCTACTTCTGAACTTTAAATAAATGGAATCATGAAATATGGATTTCCTTCAGTATTAAGTCTGTGAGATTCAACTATATTTTTGTTTGTAATGGTAGTTCATATTTCTTGCACACACATATATCATATTCCATTGTATGTATGTATTACAAATTATTTATTGATCTATGGACATTTCTATTTGAGGCTATTATGAATACAGTGACTCTGAACATTCTTGCCCATGTTTTTTAGCACATGTGTGCACATAGAGCAGAATTGCTGGGTGGTAGGGTAGGCATTTGTTTAGTTTTAGTTAACATTGAAAAAAAAATTTTTATCAGGGTACCTGGGTGGCTTAGTCAATTAAGCGTCTGACTTCAGCTCAGGTCACGATCTCAGGGTCCTGGGATCAAGCCCCACATGGGGCTCCCCACTCAGCAGGATAGACAGGAAATCTATTTGTCTCCCTCTGTCCCTACCTTCCACTTGTGCTTGCTTTCTCTCTCTCAAATAAATAAATAAACAAACAAACAAATAAGTAAAATCTTTTTAAAAAAATTTATCAATTTATATTTCCACCATCAGTGTATAGAGCTCCAGTCTTCAACATCCTCACCAATTTGGGTATTTTCTGTCTTTTCGTTTTAGTCATGTTGGAGGTTATATAGTGATAATGCATTGAGGTTTTCATTTGCATTCTTCTCATGACTGATTAAACTGACCATCTTTTCTTGTCTGCCTTGGACATTTGCATATCAGTTTTTTAAATTCCTCAGGTTTTGCCAATTTTTGTTTCGAGTTATCCATTTTTGGTTTTTATTTTTAATAAATTTGGGGGGATAATTTTAGATTTTCAGAAAAGTTGTAAAGATAATACAAGGACTTCCTATGTATCACTCACCTACCTTCACCTGGTGTTAACATTTGAAATTACCATGGTGCACTTGTGTTAAAGCTTAGAAATCGACAATGGTACTTTTTTTTTTTTTTTTGGTATATTTTTATTAACTAAATTTCAAGCTTTATTTGAATGTCTCCATTTTTTTCCACTATATTGTTCTTTTTCTTTTCCCTAATCCAGACCAGGCTAGCCATTGTATTTAATCATTATGTCTTATTAATCTCCTCTGCTCTACAATTTCTTAGTCTTTTCTTGTCTTTCATGACCTTGACATTTTTGAGAGATATCAGTCAGGTACTTTGTAGAAGTTCCTCAGTTTGAATTTGCCTAATGGTTTTCTTATTATTAAATAGAGATTGTGGGTTTTGGAAAGAATAATCTGACATTTGCAAACACTTGCTTTATGACCCAGAGTGGTTTATTTTAATAAACATACCATGGGCACGTGAAAAAGAATGTATATATTTTGCATTTGTCAAGTGTAGTGTTATACAACATGCACAAGTTTGTTAACTGATCAAATATTCTATATCTCAACTAAATTTTTTTTTTGAGACAAGTATTAAAACCTCTCACTATGAGGGAGAGGGAGAGACACAGGCAGAAGGTGGGCCCCATGCAGGGAGCCTGGCGTGGGACTCTATCCTGGGACTCCAGGACCATACCCTGAGTGGAAGGCAGGGTCCAATCCACTGAGCCACCCAGGGATCCCCTCTTTTGTTTGGTCTTACACATCGTATCGGTTTCCATCTTTGTATTACATCTTTTCTTTGCCTTCATTTGGAAATATGTAATGGAAAATAAATTCGTTTTTAATTTTAAAAAAAACCTCTCATTATGATAATTATGGATTTGTCTATTTCTCCTGTTATTTATAACTGATTTGTTTTTATATGTTGGAGTCTATGTCATTAGGTGCATACAAATTTAAGATTGTTATATCTTCCTGAATAGTCCATTAATCATAAAATGATTCTTTTTATCTCTAGTAATAGTTCTTGCATCAAAATTTGTCTACTAAAAAAAAAAAATTTGTCTACTACTGGTACAGGTAAACCACCTTTCTATGGTTAGAATTTACATGCTATATCTTTTTCTTTCTTTTTCATTTCAATTTTTCTGTCTATATGTTTAAGGCATATTTCTTACAAGCAATATATAGTTAAGGGTTTTTTAAAATCCAGTCTGACAATCCTTGCTTTTAATTGAAATGTTTTACCCATTCACATTTAATATAATTACAGATCTTCTTCAAACTTATGATGGCATTACATCCTGATAAACCACTGTAAGTTGAAAATATCCTAAGCTGAAAATGCATTTGATGCACCTAACCCATCAAACATTGTAGTTTAGCCTAACCTACCTTAAATGTGTACAGAATATTTACACTGACCTACAGTTGGACAAAATCATCTAACACAAAGGGCAGCCCAGGTGGCTCAGCAGTTTAGCATCACCTTCAGCCCAGGGCGTGATCCTGGAGAGCCGGCATCCAGTCCCACGCCGGGCTCTCTGCATGGAGCCTGCTTCTCCCTCTGCCTGTATCTCTGCCTCTATTTCTCTCTGTGTCTCTCATAAATAAATTAATTAATTAATAAAATCTTTTAAAAAATCATCTAATACAAAGCCTAGTCTGTAATAAAATGTTGAATATCTCATGTAATTTGCTGAATACTGTTCTGAAACTGAAAAACAAGATGGTCATCTGGGTACAGAATGGTTGTAAAAAATGAATTGTCTGCTTACTTTCATGATCCTGTGGCTGAGTGCCAGCAACATTAGAGAGCATCAGGCTACATATCATTAGCTTGGGAAAACATCAAAATTCACAATTTGAGGTATGATTTCTACAGAATGCATATTGCCTTCACAGCATCACAAAGTCAAAAAGGCCTAAGTCGGGCAGCCCGGGTGGCCCAGCGGTTTAGTGCCACCTTCAGCCCAGGGCATGATCCTGGAGACCAGGATCATGTCAGGCTCCCTGCATGGAGCCTGTTCCTCCCTCTTCCTGTGTCTCTGCCTCTCTCTCTCTCTCTGTTTCTCATGAATAAATAAAATCTTAAAAAAAAAAAAAAGGCCTAAGTCAAATCATCATAAATCAGATATTATCTGTACTAATATATTTGAATTTAAATCTATGACATCACTATTTGTTTTCCATTTATCTGATCTTGTGTTCCTTTTTCTCTCCTTTCTTGTATTCTGTTTGATTAAATCAATTATTTTACCTTTTTATTAGTCATAGATTTTTGGTTCATTTAATATTTACTTTTGATATTGCAACATACATCCAGAACTTAATAATCTACCTTCAATTAGTAATTGTGCCACTTCCCAGCTAGTGCAAGAATCTCATACTTTAACTCCAATGACTCTTTCCCTGCCTTTTGTGCTATTGTTGTCATATATTTTAATTCTGTAGATTATTTTTTAAAATATTTATTTATTTTAGGGGGAGAGGCAAAGGGAGAGAGAGTTTCTGAGGGATGAGGCAAGCTCAGGGTCCCCCTACTACTCTGCCATATTAACTCACACTCTGGGAGGCGAGTGAGTCTTAAGCAGACTCCACACTGAGCATGGAGTCCCACATGAGGCTTGATCCCACAACCCTGAGATTATGACCTGAGCTGAAACTAAGAGTCCAACCCTTAACCACCTTAACCAACTCAGGCACCTCAGTTCTACATATTGTTTAAACCCACTTGACCTAATTATTATTGTCTTAAACAATAATATTTATTTGGAGTTATCGATATATTTATCTTTTCTCCTGCTCTTCATTCCTTCCTGCATTTCCATGCTCCCAACTAAGATCACTAACTTTCTATGAAGAATTTCCCTTAGTGCCTACCTTAGCATGGATTTTCTAGCAATGATTTTGCTCCATTTTTATTTGAATGAAAGTGTCTTTAAAAAAAAAAAAAGTGTCTTTATTTCATCTTCATTTTTGAAAGATTTTTACCAGGCATAGAATTCTTCTTTGGCAGTTATTTTCTTTCAGGTGTTTATATTATCATTGGCTATCTGCTAGCTTTCATCATTTCTTTTGAAAGGTTAACTGTCAGTTTATTGCTGCTCCTTTAAAGGACATTCACCTTTTGTTTCTTGGAATATGATTTATATTTTTTCTTTATTGGTGTCACCATTTTTTGCAGTGATATTTTGTATTTATTCTTTTTGGGGTTTATAGGGCTTCATGAATCTGCAGTTCGATATTTTTCATTAGTTTTGGAAATTATTTGGCCTGTGTTTTTTCAATATTTCTTCTGCTCTATTTTCCTTCTCTTATCTTTCTGGAATTTTAGTTAAACATTATTAGATATTATTACAAAGTATTATATTGTCTCTACTCTCTTATTTTTATTTTCTATTTTTCCTCTGCACTTGAAGCAATATTTTCTGTTTACCTACTTTTGGCTCATTAATTCTCTATTCTGCTATGTCTAATCTACAGTCAAATTCATCTTTTGACTTCTTAATTCTTTTTGCTCTAGAAATTCTATTTAGTTATACTTTTAGATTCCAATTTTATGGTGACATTCTTTATTATTTTCCTTGCTTTATGCAACATGTTAACCATGTTATTTTAAATAATATCTCTGTTGACCCCAATATTGTATTGCTTACAGACCTATTGTCAAGTTTTTTGTCTTAGCTTTTTGTCATTTGGTCCTGTTTCCTGGCATAGCTGGCAATTTTGGATTGAATGTTGACATTATGCATGAATGATTGTAGAGACAATAGATGATATTATAGTTCTCCAGAGAATATTTTATTTTATTTGCCTGAGAGGCAGGAAATTTTGATCCAATTAAAAACTGAAATAATTGGAGGCTAGTTTTAAGACTTTGTCAGGGCTGGGATGCCTGGGTGGCTCAGTCAGTTAAGAATCTGACTTTTTTTTTTATATATAGTTATTTATCTTAGCATCTGACTTTTGATCTCAGCTCAGGTCTTGATCTCAGGGTCATGAGTTCAAGCCTCACATTGGGTTCCATGCTGGGTGTAGAGCCTACTCAATTAAAAAAAAAATTTTTTTTTTAAACACTTTGTGAGGGCCGATCTATTACTGACTTATCCCTATCACCAGCCATGACACTTCAGAGGTCTATTTTTAAAATCTGGGAAATTTACTGAGATCTCTTCTCCTTGGCAGGTTCTAAATTATAATTTTTGTCTCTCCTTAGCACTGTGAGGCTGCCAAATGCTCTGATTAGCTTTTTAACTGCTTAGCAACTACTTTTTTCTGGGTTTCTCAGGCTCTCATTCCACTCATGCTCAGCTTAGGAATTAGCCTTATGTCTGATTTTAGGTTATAATAGATAATTCAGTGCAAACTTTGATTTGCTTTACCTTTCCCTTCATTTGAGGGGAAATTGTATGGTGAATTCCAGATCACTTCTCTGAAATTCCTGTTTCTTCAGGATCTTGGCTCCATAAGTCTTGGCTACATTAATAGCTCTGAAGTTAAATTTGTGGTTCCCCATCCCCAGTGAATATTGCTGCAAGCTCTAGGTTTCTGCTTTCTCTTCAGTCTCTATGCCCCACGAGGGTAATTAACAAATGTTCCAGAGCAAAAGCATCAGTAAATGTAGGACTCACCTTTTGCTTTCCTCCATCTTCTTGAGATGCTGGCCCTTCAAGTTTTGGACACCTTAATTATTATCTGATGGCTTCAAACAGCTATTATTTTGAATTTTACCGAGATGTTAAAGTTTTTCTCAGAGGGGAGGTTAATTTAATACTAGAGAACTTGGGGGAAGCCCGGGTGGCTCAGCGGTTTAGCGCTGTCTTCAGCCCAGGGCATAATCCTGGAGACCCAGGATTGAGTCCCGCATTGGGCTCCCTGCATGGAGCCTGCTTCTCCCTCTGCCTGTATCTCAGCCTGTCTCTCTCTCTCTTTCTGTGTCTCTCATGAATAAATAAATAACATCTTTAAAAAAATACTAGAGAACTTGGTTTTAATTTACCTTACTACTGGCTCAACCACTAACAAAGTTGAAATCAACCTTTAAGTAGAGCAATACTGTATCATAGTTAGTATCTGGGATGCATCTGATTTACATTCTTATTCTGGAATAACAATCACTAGTACCCTCTTTCACTCTCAAAAGTGTATGCAATAAATGATTATTCTACCTCTAAAGTTATTTTGTCTTTCTTCTGGCCTCCATTAAGATAATCATTAATTACTTATAGAAGAATGCTAAATGATAAAAAACAATAAAAGAGAGAGAGAAATTTTGCTTTTTTGCAGTTATTGTGGCATGAGGCACCATGAGCAGCAAAGTCTCCTGTGACACCCTCTATGAGGCAGGGCATGAAGTCCTACACAGGAACCAGTTGAAGCACTAGAAGTTTCTGGAGACCATGGAGCTGCAGATCAACTTGAACTATGACCCTCAGAAGAACAAATGCTTCCTAGGCACCATTAGGCTTAAGTCCACTCCCTACCCCAAGTTTTCTGTGTGTGTTGTGGGGGACCAGCAATACTACAATTAGGCCACAGCTGCAGATATCTCCCATGTGGACATTGAAACTCAACAAGAATAAGACATTCATCAAGAAGCTGGCCAAAAAGTATGATGCTTTTTTGGCTTTGGAATATCTGAGCAGTCAGATCCCATGAATCCTGGGCTGAGGCCTGAATAAGCCTGGCAAGTTCCCTTCTTTACAGACCCACAGTGAGAACAGGTGGCCAAAGTTAAGAAGTGAAGTCCATAATCAAATTCCAGATGAAGAAGGTGTTGTGTCCAGCAGTGGCCATTGGCCACAATAGATGATAGATTATGGACTCTTGTACATTCACTTAGCTGTTTCTTGATGTCATTGTTCAAGAAGAATTGACAGAATGTCTGGGCTTCATAGATTAAGAGCACCATGGGCAAGCCCCAGGGCTTATACTAAGTTGGCACAGGCTAGTAAACCTTACTACCACCACTAACACACCACACACACACACACACACACATTTCATATATATTACTTGTGCATGTCTTAGAATTGTTTCTTCTATTTATTTGAATATCTGACACATCATTGTGGAACCAAAAAAGAAGATCTATTTTTAAATCAAGATCTCTATTTTTAAATCAAGGAGATTTCCACAGGTTCAAGTGGATAATCAATTTCAATGTCTAAAAAGTTATAATATGTGTGAAAACTTAAAGATGTTTATGAATACAATGTGTTCATTTATAAAGGTTAACTGTTTTTCTATATGTTTAATTCTCACAGTCTCTCAGGACTAGAAGAAACCTTAAAATGATTGAACTCAGCCATATATTCCTTTTACAGATAAAGACATTGAGGTTCCAAAAGTTAATTTAGGGTGACCTGATTTAACCAACATCACAGATAGATCTTGTACTCTTCTGACTCATAGTCCAATACAATTCCATCTCTACAAACTACCCCATCCAGTGTTTTCCTATTAGCAAGCTCTTCCTGTTCCTACAACAACAAACACTTCCCACTCCTATGTCTAGTACACAAAGATAAAAGGTTTGGGGATCCTTCCATATTGGGTTATGTAGAGGCAAGATTTATAAATTATAAAAAAGGGCAAGATTTAGGCCTTTCATACTAGGCTATAAAGGGCAAAAGATCTTCCGTGAATTTCATAAAGTAATCATGAATATTTCTATTCACTAAACGTTTGCCAGAATACCTACTGGGTAGTCCCCAAGGATTTTGAGATGCAGATGGTTCATTAGGATTCTTTGTTTATTTCAAATGGAAGAATTTACAGAGTACATGATTTATTAGGTAACTGCAGCAGACACATCTGGTGCCCTGAGTCGCATCCACCTAGTCTTACATCTGATTTTAACCAGATTGGAATAGATAATTCCATGCAAACTTGGTTTTGCTTCACCTGATAGCATCTCACCCATAGTCCACAGAGAATCTCTAGCTTCTTCCCCATGGTTCTCTTGGATACTAGCGGGATTTTTCTTGGCCCTTATATCTGTGCAGGGAAAGAGCAAACTTGACCAATGAACATGAGTTAATGGACAAACATTCATACTTCCTAATCATTGCATAGACAATTCTGGGAAGTATTCTGTGTATTCCTTAGGATGTTTCAGTAGAATGAAGCTCTGCTATCCACAATGGCAGTCTTGAAACATACCCTTAAGTTTCTCTTTTCTCTCATTTCTAACCTCTTTCTTCGTGCTCCTTCATTCCTGCCCCAATATCACCTCTCAAATAAACATGCACACAAGTCTTTGTCTCGGGGTATGCTTTTGGAGGAACTCTAACCACATAATGCTCAAACACTAAATCCTTCCCATATAAGATGTACCTGTTTCAAACCTCTCAACTTCAGTTTCATGTATGAAGGTTCCTCCATAGCTTCTATTTCTATGGCATGTTTTGCTAGACAGTAAAGGATAATAACTATAATGAATGTGTTCTATTATGATGCCATCTAGTGGCAAGGATGAATCAAAATTCATGGCATCCAAGTGACCATGTTGTAAATATTAAATATAAACCCTGGCAATTTCACATCACATGAGATAGATAGATGCATTCAAGAGCAGGCAATCTTACCACGATTCCATTGAAGGTCAAAAAGATAAATGTTTGTGACAGAATATTAAAAGGTTGGGATAATTTTATGATATGTAGGTAACACAAGCTAAGACAATGATAAAGATAATCAAATCTCACGCATGAAAAGGCAAAAGCTAATCGCCTACAAGGTCAGGTAGAGCTTTACCTCTATGTTTTGATTTAGCTGAGCATAAAGCCATATTAAGCACATCAAGTTGGTGCACACAGTATAGAAATCTGCCCCAATAGCCAGTACCAAAGAGATCTCAGGGTAGAAATAAACAGTAACATGAAATAATAATAATAATTATTATTATTATTAATAGCAGCTATCATTTAACGAGTACTTCTTATGTTACAGGCCCTGTGCTAAATATTTTATCCATGTGATGTCATTTAATTTTTAAAACAACCCTAGAAGGTAGGTACTACTAATATCCTCATTTGCAGATGAAGAGGCTTAGAAAAATTAGTAAAGTTCTCAAGGTCATACACCCAGTGAAGAGCAGGGGGAAGTTGAAACCCAAGTCTGTGTGGCTGGCTGCAAAGTCTGTTCTCTCACCCAGTTCTCATTTCATGCTGCATCCGAAATCATGACTAATTTTATACCAAGTACATTGTTAGTGATTGTTATCAATAATGACCTCCCTTTTTACAGATAGAGTGATAAAACAGTCACTGTTAAATATCTTGCCTCCGGTCACCTAGAAATCAGTGGCCTGCCTGAATTAAGACTCTTTGGTCACTAGACTCCAGTCAAAACTTATACTCTTTCTCTTGACTGACTTCTGCCAGCAATTAATTTATAACCTTAAGCAAAAGATCTGATTGCCTTATCTTAGATTATGTAACTGCAAATGCTATTATCAGATAAGATATTCTACAGAACTATGAAAAAAATCTATCCCAGAGAGTTTAATTCTGTGACATCTTCTGACAGTGAGTTTCATAGTTCAATCAGGTTTGGCGTGAACCAGAACTCAATGGTCAGCATATATTTTCCTACTAGTTCATTCTAACACAAGAATCAGGGAAGAAATGGATTTATCATCAAAGGGCATATGGAGTTTGATCATGATAAAAAATAGAATCTCCCCAGTTACAGGCATATCCTCTTAAAAGAGAAGAAAAAAGCTTCCAGATTCTGTTCAACAACCATTAGTGCAGCTTTGGGTGAAATATTTAAACTTTCTAGACCTTAGTGTTTCATCTTTGAATAAGAAAAATGAAATCAATGCCATGTAGTGGTGATGCAGATTCATCTACATAAATAACCAGAATAGCACATGATATGTGGTAGGACCTTAAATGATTTTTATTTTCTTTTATACCCTTCCTTTGTTTCATTAAGAATTGTTAAGTTGCTTATGAAAAAAAGTCTCCAAAAAATATTATCTCTCTTCTTCCTTCTTCTAGTCCAAAGAAGAAAAGTTCTTGCAGCAAGTTGAACACCATATAGGACTTGAGAAATTAATACACTTGGAATATTTGGGCTTCCCAGTAGAGGACAATTTAGCAATATCTAACACCTTACAAATGTAAATACCATTTGATCTACCAATTCCACCTGTATGAATTTTTCCTGCAGATAAATGATTGATGTATAAAAATATTCACTACAGCATTAATTTTAACATCAAAATATTTTTAAAAATCTAAATGCCCATCAGTAGAAGATTGGTTATATAAATTATGGTACATCTATAAACAAGAATAATACACAACTAGAAAAATTTCAGAATGTATTTTTTAAGTGAGAAAACAAGGCATGTAGAACATTATGCATCATATGCTATTATATTACAAGAAAGGAAGATAAATATATGTTAATATTTGCTTGTATGTGCATAAAAAAAACTCTAGAAAGGTACCTGAAAAATTGTGGTTTCTGGTGAGCAGGTTGGGAAGAAACTGAATCCATGTGTGAAAGGGGTGAAAAGGAGATTTTCACTGTATTTCACTTTTTCTAACCACTGGCAAAGATTTAATAAACTAGTTAAAATTTTTAAATATTTTATTTTAACTTTTTTAAAAGATTTTATTCATTTATTCACAAGAGACACAGAGAAAGGCAGAGACACAGGCAGAGGGAGGAGAAGCAGGCTCCATGCAGAGAGCCTGATAAATATACTCAATCCCAGGACTTCGGGACCACTCTCCAAGCCAAAGGCAGATGCTCAACCACTGAGCCACCCAGGCGTCCCAATTTTAAAATATTTTAATTGGACTTGTACCCACTTCCAAAAGATAATAGGATATTGAAGTTTGCTATCTTATCTCACATATCTTCAAATAGACAAATGAATTAAGTGGGCCATAATCTACTAGATTTTTCCATATAAAGACCGTCATCTTATCCTAGAGGCAGAGAATTATCACTGTTTCTATTTTGGTCACTATTTTATTTTTCTGATGCTGTTCCAGTAATAGAATCATACAGTAGCCATTTGTAGGTGAAGCACAATTTCAGGACTGACGTTTAACATAACTGGCAACACATGCCACATACCCTTAATTTCCACTCCAAGCAAACCTATGACATTTAATTGGACAGTGAATCACATTACTCATTTTTTTTTAAATGTCAAACTCTTGCACTTAAAATCAGAAGTCAGAGGACCACATGATGAACTCTCATTTGATGGTGTTCTATTTAGTGAGCATTTCTTTTTTTGAACTCTTATTTTCCCACTTCATATGTGTACTCTAGCATGAAAACATTAGAACAATAATTTTTTTTTATGATGCCAAAGAGTCATCCCATTACATTCATGATACACACTCAACAATATAACTTAAACGTTCAGACCTAACTTCTTGACTTCCTATATTAAAAATGTTACTACCCTCACACTCCCCACCACAGCTCACCACACTACCAATTCACCTAGATGCTTAGGTCACAATCATTAGAGTCAACCTTGATTGCCTCTTTTTCTCATGCCCCACATCCAGTCTATCAGCAAACTGTGCCAGCTCTACAAGAAAATATGAAGAGCAAAGACTTGTAAACTAAAGAATATAATTCTAAGTAAATTGTTATTAAATGTTATTCCAAAGCAAAGAGAAGGAAGATAATAATAATTACAAGACAAGAAATTAATGACATAGGGAACACAAAATAATATAAAAAATTAACCAAAAAAGAAAAGTTGGCTCTTTGAAGAGATGATCAAATTTATAAACCTCGAGCTAGACTAAACCCAGAAATTATGACTATCAGGAACAAAAGAAAGATATCACAACAGATTCGATAGACATTAAGAGGATAATGAGGACTAACAATTTTATATCCATAATATTGACAAGTTATAGGAAATGAAAAATTGTTTTTAAAACACAACTTACCAAAACATATAGAGAAAAAAAATATAAAAATTGGAACAGGGCAGCCCGGGTGGCTCAAGCGGTTTAGCGCCGCCTTCGGCCCAGGGCCTGATCCTGGAGACCTGGGATCGAGTCCCACGTTGGGCTCCTTGTATGGTGCCTGCTTCTCCCTCTGCCTGTGTCTCTGCTTCTCTCTCTCCTCTCTGTGTATTCTCAGAAATAAATAAATAAAATCTTAAAAAAAAAAATTTGAACAGCTCAATAAGTAAGCGCAAATGTAAAGCACTAAAGTAAAATAATATTTATCCAAAATGACTTAACTTTCTACATAGAAAATCAAAAGCAATCTATTATTCTAAAACTAGAATTAATAAGTGAATTTAGTGAGATTATAGGATACACAATCAAAATACGAAAATCAGTTGTATTTCCCTATATTAGCAGCAATTAGAAAATTAAAACTTAAAATACCATTTTTAATAGAATAAAAAACACTTAGGAATGAGTTTAAGTGGGAAAATAGTACAACTTGTATGCTGAAAACAACACAACATTGCCAAGAAAAAATAGAGAAGTCATAAATAAATGAAGAGGCATACCATGATTAGAACACTCAATATTATGAAAATGTCAGTTCTCTTCAAATAGATCTGTAGATTCAACAATCCAAAACAAAATTTCCTTGGGATTTTTTCTTGTAGAAATTGACAGAAGTAATTCTAAAATTTATTTGGAAATTCAAAGAGGATAGGATAGCCAAAACAATCAAAAACAGAAAAGTTAAATTGAAAGACTCCTATGATTTGATTTCAAGATTTACTATAAACCTACTGTAATTAAGACAATAGTTGCATGATTATTCAATGGGGAAGGAACATGTTTTTTCAACAAATGATGCTGAATTAAATATATATTGTATGAAGAAAGATGAAATTTAACCTCTGTGGCACATTATAAGGAAAGTTTACTTGAAATGAAACACAGATCTAAACATAAAACCAAATTTGATACTTCTAGAAAAAAATATGTATAACACCTTCACAAGGTTTTTGAGGTAGGCAAAGATTTCTTAGATTTAAAAAGCATTATTCATAAGGGAGTTTTTCCAAAATTCTAATTTTTTGCTTGAAAACTCAAGTTTTATCATTGGTAACAAATCTGTCGGTTGTTTTGAAAAGACAGGCTCACATTATTCATTCTTGAGAAAAATTTTGACAAAATGTCTGCCAAACACCTAGGTCTAAATAAACCATAGTTTGTTCTATGAGAAAAACAGCTACTCCAGCTTACAACTCAAACTATCACCCAAATGCTCCCCAGCCTAGACACAGACATTGAACTTTGTTATACAGCATAAATAAGTAGTTTATGCAAATTTCCCCCATTTTGTCATACAGAATATTAAAAAGACTTGAATTCAGGAGTGCAGATTTAATAAAAACAAATCATTTATTCTTTTCCAAAAAAGACATCCTTAAGCAAAGCTTTTTTTTTTTTCTTTAACTGTAATTACATGGCTGTGAGGAATACAATTTCAAGGACAGTTTGGTGCGCTGCCTTGACTCATGCTAAGGCACCAACAGTTTTATCCACCCTTGCTTTAGCACCATTAGAGCAAATGTCAATACAGTGAAGTCAGCAAATAGCATTTTAGTATTATAATGAAAATTCTTTTGACCTATGAATTGCCAGGGGTCTGCAGATTTTCTGAGCTACTGTTCTAGGAGACAGAAATACATGTAAAGGCCTGAAGGAGACAGATTAACGAAAGCCATAAAATCGGCTGCAACTTACATTCATTCATTCATTCAGTTAAGTAATTAGTAAGTGCTATGTTCCAGGCACTGCTGGCACTGGGCATATAATGATGAACAAAATAAGTCCTCTCTTTTCTCAAGGAGATTTCATGTAAGCAGGGGATTAGGTGGGTTGAAGGGTAGGAGTAGAGAAGAAAATACTTATGAATTAGTCCATTGTGTGAATATACTACAGTTTGTTTATCCATTTACCTATTAAGGGACATTTGGGTTGTTTACATTCTTGTTGTTATTAGGAATAAACATGATGCGAACTTTTGTGCACTAGCCTCTCTTTTTTTTCACGTAATCTTGACACCCACGGTGAGACTTGAACTCATAGCTCTGAGATCAAGAGTTGCATGCTCTACTGACTGAACCAGCCAGGCACCCTCACTAGTCTCTTTTTGGACATATGTTTTCATTTCTCTTGAGTAGATAACTAGTTGTGCAATGGCTGGGTCATATCATAGATAAATGGTTCTCAGCTGGGAGCAATATTGGCAGTGTCTGGAGACATTTTTGTCATGACTGAGGATATCCTTCTAGTGGATGGAAGCCAGGGATACAGCTAAACATCCTACAACACACAAGACAGCATCCACAGCAAAGAACCAACTGGCCCAAACTGTCAAAGTGTTGAGGTTGAGAAAACTTGGGTCAGATATATGTTTACATTTTAAGGAAACTTCTAAACTGTTTTCCAATGGAATTGTGGAATTTTGCACTCCCAGCAGCAAGGTATGAGAGTACCAGTTGCAGAGAGAGTGCCAGTTTCCAAAACTTTTTTTTTATCATCCCAATAATTTTTGTATCCATTAAATAGTAACTCCCCATCCCCACTGCCCTCCAGTTCCTGGTAACCTCTGTTCTTCCTTCCGTCTCTGTAAACTTTCCTATCCTAGGTACCCCATAGAGGTAGAATCACACAGCATTTGTCCTTTTTTGTGTTTGGCTTATTCACTCAGCATAAGGTTTTTAAGGTTCATCTGTGTTGTAGCAGGTATCAGAATTCATGCCTTTTTAAGACTAATATTCCATTGGTGTATATACCACATCTTGTTTATCCATTCATCTGTCAATGGATGATTTTCTGTAAATAATATTGCCATGAATGTTGTACAGTACCAGAGGCAATACTCTCAATATCTTTGAGCATATACTTGGAAGTAGAATTTCTGGATCATATAGAATTCTATGTTTTACTTTTTGAATAATCCTCAATAACTTTCAAGAGTTATAAAAGAATTGGAAGCAAAAAAGTTTGAGAACTGCTGTCCCAGAACATCCCAGCTTTGTCTGGATAGCTCCTGCTTGTTATTCAAGGTAAAGATAGGCATCCTTTCTTAAGAAGATGTCAAGTCCAAGCCCTAGGTTGCATTATGAGGCCCTCCTCTGCATGGCCCATGCGTACCTACCTCTTGACTCTTAGTATACTGTATTTTATCATCAACTGTTAACATCACCTTCCCTTCTCTAAACTATAAGTTATTTGAGAGTGACATTCAGATCTCTTCATACACTTGTGTGTATGCTTGATGTCTGGAATATAATAGTGCACAAGAAATATTGTGACTTGTATTTGAAGGAAATTAAAAATGATTATTTGAAATGATCCATAGAAGCACTGACAAAGAATTTCACTCATATATCGCCTTTAATTACTTGACAATGGCTTCTTGGAAGACTGTGTTGAGAAGGATTCTGTGGGCATCTAGAGGCTCAGCAGTAAGAAAACAGGGACTAATTAGCAATGCAAGCAGGCTATAGAAAGATCTATACTTAGACTGAATGCTAAGTCTCTTTCAGTGCTAACATTCCATGAAGGAAAATGTCATTATTTTTGTCTTCAAATCTCATCCTTATTAGTTTAGCATAAAAATCTGATACATCTTTTATTAGTAAATTAAATGTGACTATGTTGCAAAATCCACTGGATAAAAAACACAAATATTCCATCTTCAGTCTGCATCTCTACCTCTGGATCCTACCAAGATCAAAAGTTCCTTACAGAATTCTTCATGGATTTTTACAAATACATCAATGCAATTTTATGATAATATGAGGCTGTTAGACTTGAAATGACTCACACTGCTTTCATCTGGGGACACATTCCTTACCCGAGTAGCATTCAGACACAAATATATACAGCCTACATTTTCCGTTTATTTCTAGTTTCATGTCTTTGGTTTTATTTACAAAAAGCTATACATGGCTAGAGAATGAAAAACATTTGAATACGTATTATTTCTCCAATCTCTCCTGTTACAAATGGATATTTATTGGACTTAAAGAAATTATTGGCTAGGCTAAAAAAAAATTAATGATGTCTTAGAAGAAAGACTAACAGGACAATTTAAATGGGGAGTCTGAAATCTTTATGGCCTCCATTTCAGGAAAAAAAGGAAGACATCTATAAATTAAGTGTGGGTATGTTATTACCCATGTGGGTGACATAATATGCTGGTATATCACAGTATTAATTTATCAACAGATTGATCCATAGATGTTCAAATTGGACTGGAGATGTTACTCCCAGAGAGATCCTTTCATTTGTGCTGTTTAGATGTGTTCTAAGATTACTAGACCTCAGAGAATGAGCTATGTGCTTATCTTAAACTCACCCTGGGCAGTGCGGAAACAATAAATGAGGAATTGAGAATTTCATGAAAATCTAAGTGATACTATCTTCATAAAGGAATAGAAAAACATCTTCTAATTTCTTGAGGATAAAAGACAAAGAACAGGGATGCTTTTTTTACATGTATATATGTAGGGAACAGCTGATAAACAAGGGATGGGATGCCAAATGACCTTACAACCAAGGTACAAAAAATACTGCCCTGAACTATAGTTTAGCACTTTTTGCTAAAACACGCTCAGATTCATTATTTCATTTTATCCTCCCAAGAAACCTGTGAGGTAGGTAAGGCAGGTTTCATTATTTCCAAGATTTATCTAACACTCTTGCCACTATTTTGTGATGAGACTCATGGATCCAGAGAGAAGTATTCCTTGCATTATGACCATATCTGGTGACTCACAAGAGCTGGAAAAAAGAATTAACGAGTATGTATTATGAGGGATAGGAACATGCCCTCTTCACTTGGGAGTCTGCTTTCCCTTAAAAATATTCTACCAACAAAATTAACAATAAACATATTTGTTCTGCTGTATTGAAGTGGGGATTTCCAGACAAACAACTTTTGACTTGCCAGCACTGGGGATAACCATAAAAGGTGACCCCAATGACTACGTGCAAAAAAATACTGGCTCTTAATTTCATATCCCCTTCTTAACTCTCTCTCTTATTTAACCCTTTCCCTGACCTGTAGAAGATCAAAAATTGATAAGGGGAATAGGAACATTTTACATGAGACAATGCAAAGACTATAAATTGCCCTGTGTAGACAAAGCCCATATTTCTATTTAATTTAAAACTAATATATGTATTAATTATTCCATACCTTATTAGAAATATAAATGGGGGCAGCCCCGGTGGCTCAGCGGTTTGGCACCACCTTCCGCCAGGGCCTGATCCTGGATACCCAGGATCGAGTCCTACGTCAGGCTCCCTGCATGGAGCCTGCTTCTCCCTCTGCCTGTTTCTCTCTCTCTCTCAATCTCTCTCTCTCTCTCTCAATCTCCTCTCTCTCTCTGTGTGTGTCTAATAAATAAATAAATAATCTTAAAAAAAAGAAATACAAATGGATAGCATTTATTAAATCTGAATAATATACCAAGCAGAGTAAAGAAACTTAAATATTTCTTTTAAAAATTCTTATGTAAAAATGTTGCTTATGAAAACACTAGGTCCATCTCCAAATGTACTCTTCTGTTACAGTGAACTGAAGCATTTCTTTAGCAGCAGGCGGGGAAGAGTAGTGGGTTAGCTGTGTTTATCAGGATAGCTTGCTCACTTGTTTATGGTAGACATTCTTCTGACACATGACTGGTGCCTGTTAGACATTTCACATACCATGCGTGACATAAACATTTGCTATTTTGTTCTTCCTTTTATATATGCTTGAAATTACACATGTGCATACATATATATATATGTGGATATATATTATCATATGTGTATTTATATGCATACATATATAACATGTATATTACACGTTTTTAAAAGAAAAACAGATATCTTTAAAGCATTTCATCTTGGCTTGTAAAGTTGAAGGCACCACTGCATGAGGGGGTCCCAGCTCCAGTGCCCACTAGGTTCTGGTCTCTAGACCCCTACTAACCAAGTTCACATTAGACAAAAATGGCTTTGAGTCCGTCCTCTACACTAGGTCTTAGAACCAAACTCAATTGTTCTGCAGATGCCTTCCATTTGTGGAGGTAATAAGAATGTTACATAGTATCATATAGTAAGACACATATTTTAATTTGACAATATTTCAGAAAGCCTATACTGACTCTTGTTTCACCTATAGTCGAACAAATATGGCCAAAAGGTTTCCTTGCTCCTCGTTATCTCCATCAATTCAGCCTGGTTGGGTAATACTGTTTAAGGGGACATAGTGCAGCTAGAGTTGGTCCTAGCTATCAACAATTCACTCTAAATAGATGAGAGGGGAATATCATTTCCTTTCCCTTATATACTAGTGGGTAGAGCCTAAGTTCTGGAGTCACATGAGCCAGGATTAATATTCCAGCACTTCTCCTTTTTAACTGAGTGACCTTAGAAAAAAACTACCTATGCGGGCCTTAGTTTCCTGATTCATAAAATGAAGACACTGAAAGGCCCCACGTCAGAGAGTGGTTGAGAGAATTAAATGCTTCGGACATAGGAAGGCATATGTACATAGCTATAAAACATGGATCCTGATCTTGACAGCAAACAATGTTATGAAAGAGTACTCCAGTCTAAAAGTCTTATATCCTGACATCTTTTCAGTTAGACCCCAAGGTGGGTACATACATATAATGACTTCTAAAGCCATGCTGAAGTTTAATGTTGTCTTTTTATACCTTTTGCAATTAATTATTGAAATTAATAATTGAATTTCCTGGGTCTATTTTGCCATTGAACTCAGTTGACTACTTAAGTTTTCTCAAAACTTCCTCTTTCTGAGATGTTGCTCTCGACTAATTCTTCTCCTGCCCACTAATTTCCTCTTCTCCTTCTCTCCCCAACCACAAACATCCATCTTCCCAATGGGCAACAGAATAAAAGAAAGAAGTAGTTCTGTGTTGATATAGACAGATTTCCCAAACATCTGGTAAAATGAAACAAAATTATTTTCACTAATAATTTACTTTCTTTATTTTTCTTATTTTTAAGTATCCTAAATATGGAAATATGTATTAGTTTCCAAGGGCTGCTATAACAAAGCACTACAAACTAGATGGGTTAAACCCTAGAAATTTATTCTCTCATAGTTTTGGAGGCTAAAAGCCCAAGATCAATGTGTCAGGAGGGTTGGTTCCTTTTTGGAGACTCTAAGGAAGGAACTTTTCTTTGCCTTCTTCCTAGCTTCCAGCCCTGGCTGGAAATCCTTGGAATTCTTTGGCCTGTTGACTCATTGCTCCAATCTCTGCCCTGTTGTCACATGGCATTTCCCTGTGTTTCTCTGTCCTCATGCAGCATTCCCTTCTCCATGTGTCTGTGTCCAAGTTTTCCTTATTTTATGAAGTCATCAGTCACTGACTTAGTATGTGCCCTTCCTAAACCTGTATTACCCTGTTAATACTTAAAAATAATTAAAATCAAGGGTGCCTGAGTGGCTCAGTCAGTTGAGCATCCAACTCTTGCTTTGGGTTCATTGATCATAGGGTCCTGGGATCAAGCCCCACATCAGGCTCCATGCTCAGCAAGGAGTCTGCTTAAGGATTCTCTCCCTCTCCTTTTGCCCTTCCCCTACTTGTACCCATACATTCTCTCTGAAATAAAATAAATCTTGAAAAAATAATTAAAAGCAAAGCATATAGTTATGGGTTAAACTGTGTCCCTCAGAAAGATATTTCAAAGCCCTAACCTCCAGAATCTGAGAATGTGACCTTATCTGGAAATACATTTGCAGATGTAATCAAGTTAAGATAAGGTTACACATATATACAGATATAAATTTACATATTATATAATAATTAGTGCCCTGTACATTTCTATTCTGGTTCTTCCTTCTCTATTCCCATCCTGTCCAGAGACAATCAAGCAGGATGTCCTCCTTTGAGGGCTCCTTTTCACCACCTGGCTGATTCTGCTCATTAATATCTCTCAATTCAAGCCCTCCTTCCAGCCTACTTGGGCTATGCTTGAGTCCAAGCACTCATTATCTCTTACCTGCACCATTGCAATCACTTACTAATTAGTCCCCCGGCATCCAATCTTGACCCCTGAAATCCATCACTTCCAGGGTAGCTACAGTTATTTATATAAAATGCAAATGAGATAAGTTGCCCTGCTACGTTGCTTCCCTTCCTTCAAGTTCTTCAATCCATACATCCAACCCTCATTACTTTCCTTAATCATCCCTTCATCCAGATAAGGCTGTCTCTCCTTCAACTAAACTACTAACATCAATGGATTGCAGATCATACTTCTTTTCCTCTGCTGTGCTAGTCTCTACTAGGAATGTCCTGCCTCAGCCTAATTTTTACAAACTTTAGGATGTATTCCAGACAGGCCATGTCCTCCATGAAGCCTCTCTATCCCAGGCAAGGCAAAGTGTTTTTTTCATATGTGTGACCAGAGAATTTTGAGTACATGCTCTCTTAAACTTTCCCATGTACATTAAATAGCAAATTCTGTCTTTGTCTGTAAGCACTTCAATGATGAATGTCATGTATTTTACACCATGTATTTGAAGCATTTACCCCAGTCCCTGGCACAAAGTAGGTGCTAAAGAAATGTTAGTTGAGTGTTCAGGAAGATACACTTTATTATTCAAGAATTTCCAAAAACTGTTAATTAAAAAAAAGACCATTTATTTTTATTTTTATAATATCACAAAACATTTATTTTATATAGACCAAAGTTTCTCAACCGTGGTACTATTTACACTTGTGCCAGATAATTCTTGTTGCAGGAGCTGTCCTGAGCATTATAGGATGTGTAGAAGTATCACTGGCCTCTACCTATAAATTCCAATAGCTCCTAGTCTCTGTGACAACCAAAATATCTACAAACATTGTCAAATATCCCAGGGAGGGAAGGGAAGACAAAACTGGCACCCATTTAGACTCACAGATATAGACTGAAGTTCAATATAGATTCTGAATTTCATAACACCTGTAAAGGCAGGAATTCCCATAACATTTCATTTAGTCCCTTGGGATATTAATTATCCTTTGTATAAGCAAATCTGCATAGTTTATCATATTTTTAAAGGCATTTAAGGGGCACTTGGGTGGCTCAGTTGGTTGAGCAACTCTTGATTTTGGCTTGGGTCATGATCTCAGGGTCATGGGATGGAGCCCTGAGTCAGCTTCTGTGCTCTGTTGGAAGTCTGCTTCTCATCTACTCCTTCTGCCCCTCCCCCTGCTCTCTCTCTCTCTGTCTCTCTCTAAAATAGATGGATGAATCTTTAAATACACACACACACATAAAGGCATTTAAATCAGCTGCATGTAAAACTTTTAAGAGTTTTTCTAATATAATTACCTTATAAAAAGATGAGATCATGTCATTTATTGTTCTATAAAAATACAGGTCTGTTTTTTAAATATAATATAAAACAGGGGATTCCTGGGTGGCTCAGCGGTTTAACGCCTGTCTTTGGCCCAGGGCGTGATCCTGGACACACAGACATAATCTCTATTCTCTGAAAGTTTATGGTCTAGTAAGTGGAGATAAAAAATAATGAAATAGTCACACTGATGGGAATATAATTACAAACTGAATAAATACATGCTATGAAGTAAAGTGATTAAGGAACATGATCTAAACTTGAGAAAGTGACACTTGAGTTGAGACCTGAAGAAGAAATCTAAGAAATTAACTAAAAGAGAGATAAAAAGAGGAGCTGAAGGTGGAGGGGATGGCATGAGTAGAGGCCCTTAGCTGGATGGAGCATATTGGGGACTGAGTGAAGAGAAGAGTAGAGCCTAATGGAGCTGAGGGAAGGCTAGGGCAGCCAGGCAGGGCCTGTTGGGCTGTGTTGAGGACAGAAAGAAGGGTCATCAACTGTTGTAGGTGGAAGAAGTCACTCTGGTTGTGGTGTGGAGAATGGATGGGTAAAATATGCAGGGGGACCAGCATCTTACCAACATCAACATCCTTATCATTCCTTAAAGCTCAGGCCAAAGATTCTCTGTTCTATAACATGGATGAACCTTGAAAACATACTAAGTGAAAGAAGCCAGTCACAAAGGGCCACATACTGCATGATTCCATGTATAGGGAAAAATCAAGATAGGCAAATCCATCAAATAGACAGTAGATAAGCGATGCCAAGGGACATGGTAAGAAGGGATGGGTGACTGCTAATGGGTACTGGGTTTCTTTATGGGGAGATTAAAACGCTTTTGAATTAGATAGTGGTGATGGCTGCACAACTGTGTGAATTGCTGAAAGTCAATGAATTGAACGCTTTATAAGGGTAGATTTTATGGCATGTGAATTATATCTCAATAAAGCTATTACCAAAAAAAAAGCCCAAAAAGCTTTATTATGTCTTGGGAGAAACGGGGTTCTAAATTCCTAAGTAAAAACAAGGTTAAGAGCTAACTTTTAAATTCTAAATTTTAAAGTCATGTTCTTTAAAATGCTCCTTGCATTCTAAAATTCAATTAGCTGAAATGTAAGAATTATATTGAAATAGAGGGATTTAAACAAGAGCAGCTGATCAATGATTTAAAAAGAGCCCCATAATTCCCAAATCATAGTTTTTGTTAAGAAAAATTGTAAAAGTACCAGCCACTGGGAATTAGATCAATTGGAATTTTACTATTTTGTCAATTCAGTCAAATAGTGGATTTTAAATTTCTGCACGATTTTCATTTTCTACCCAGACAGCCACTTAGCAGATATGTGATATCAATCTTGATTTCCAGCCTCAGCTTTCTCTATGAATTTAATGGGGGAAGTAATTGTGCAAGAATGTGTTTTAAAACACAAATCTCAACCACCCTATTATTACATTTACAGCTGATTACCATGTGAATTGCTTTTATGCTATGCAGAATATCACTAACACTGTTCTTTCAAGGGGTACAGTATAAAGTATAGGATATAAGGAACAGCCTTATTAATAGTGATACCAGCTAATATTTATTTTTAAATTCATATTTGAATTAAAATTATTACCTAGAAAAAAGAACTAATGTGAGAGGTCACTTTCTACATCAGGACTTTTTTTGGCATGACAGAAAATCCAACTCAAAACAATGTAAGTGAAAATATAATTTAATGGCTTTCTTAACTGCAAAGTTCAAAGGTGGTGCTACCTTCAGGCATAGCTGGATTGGTTTTCTGCAAATTGGGAATTACAAATTTTCTGCAAATTTTCCCATTCACCAAACTCAACCAGAAGTCAGAAGGTGCAAGAACTTTTATACTTGCCCATTCAAGTCAGCCTTTGGAACAGACTCCAAATTGGTTTCATTTTTGTACTCCAGGTTGTCTTGTTATTTGCAAATTGGTTTTATTTTCATGCTTAAGGTGTCTCTCATGATGGCAAGATGGGAGCAGCAGCTCTTTCTTTCTCTTTGCCTGCATTCTTAGCAAAAGACTCATTGTGTCTCTCAGGTTTAAACCACGCCATGTGTTCAGTTTTGGACCAACCACCAGAGCCAACAGGACTGGCCATGTTGGTTAACTCAGGCCTGGGCCATATGCTCAGCCTTGCAGGACAGAATCCCATTTCAACTCATATGGGCTTATAATAGGGGAGGGATAGGTACGGATACAGACATTGTTGCTAGAAAAAAGAACAATGGTGGCTGGCAGGGAAAAATAACAAATGTCTGCCAAAGCTTCCAGCTAAAAGATGGGCCAAGATACAGGGGAGTGGGTGGGCAAATTGACAATAACCTAGGAAATTGAGTGGATCCCTCCTGGAGTATCTTCCTAGCTGACCACCCTTCTCTGTAAATCTCTCCATTTGCCTCACAGGTTGAGCCAAAACCTTCCACTTGACCCTCTGTATCCACTCTGCACCCTTCTAATCATGCTTTCTGTCCCAAAGGCTGATTTGAATGGATAAGAGTAACAGTCCCTATACCTTTTGACCTCTAATGAGTTTGGTGAGTGGGGAGCACCCACAGTAGATCTAAGGGAAAAAGGAAGGGTTTCCTGCAGATTCGTTACAACCCTCAGTCAGCTATTACAGTCCCTGCTTACTTCCCCAGCTTTGTTGAGACACAACTGACATATGATAGTGTGTAAGTCTATGTTGTATAACATGATAATTTGACACACATATATATTGCAAAATAATGACCACGAGAAGGATAGTTAATATATCCTTCACCTCACATAAATACTTTAGTTGTGGCGGTGATCAGAATATTTAAGATTTACTCTCTTGGCAACTTTCAAGTATAAAATACAGTGTTGGGACACCTGGGTGGCTCAGTCGGTTAAGTGTCTGCCTTCAGCTCAGGTCATTGTCCCACGTTCCTGGGATCAAGCCCCAAGTTGGGCTTCCTGCTCAATGGGGAGTCTCCTTCTCTCTCTTCACCCTGCTCATGCTCCCTCTGTCTCTCATTCTCTCTCAAATAAATAAGTAAAATCTTTATTAAAAAAATATAGTGTTGTTAAATATTGTCATCACAATGTAGATTAGGTCCCCCTTTATGACCACCTTCTCTTCTCAAACTTTCCTTCCTGGCACTGGTAATCCCTCACTGACTTGCCCTTTTAAGTGTAAAGATGGTAAGGGTTCCTGGGGTACAACACTTTTCTTTGTGGGGTTTCCTAAACCCTGCCAATAGTTTTGGAAATAGTCCCATAATTAAGCCCTCCTTGAATGATCATAATTTGAGTACACCATCTGTTCCCTTCTGAGACCCTGACAGATATATGTATTGAATGTGGCAGACATGCATTTACTGTATGACCTCATTTTATGTATTGTTCCAAATATTCACATTTATTCTATGAAATAGGTATTTTTTTAAAGATTGATTGATTGATTGATTTGACAGAGTGAGGGAGAGAGCACAAGCAGGGGAGTGGCAGAAGTAGACTCCCTGCTGAGCAGGGAGGCCAATGTGGGGCTCCATCCCAGGATCCCAGGATCAAGACCTGAGCCAAAGGTAGACACTTAGCTGACTGAGCCACCCAGGCACCCCTGAAATAGGTATTCTTAATCCTTGTCTGATAGATGAGGGAAGTTAAGCTCAGAAAGGTTAAATAAATTGACAAGGATCCCACAGGTAGTATGGGAACCAGATGACACCAGTCTAATTATTCACTCTGTATGTCCAAATTGCATTATCTCTGGCCTGGACTGTGACTTTCATTCTTGCCTTCTTATACTTTTTCTCCATACAGCAGCCAGACATCCTCTGTTTCATAGATTTGCCAAGCTTTTTAGGAGGAATCAAAGAAATAGCAAACAATACACATAGTAAAGAGCCTTACAAATGTAGCATATTAAGAGTACATTTCTCTTGATGAACATTAAGTAATGTTTAGAATTGTTGAATCACTATATTGTACACCTGAAAGTAATATAGCATTGTATGTTATACTGGAATTAAAATTTAATATATATAAATAATAATAATAAAATATAACATATATATACACACACACACACCATATATATATATATACACACACCATAACATATATATGTATCACTGAATATATGTAGATCCTCTGGTCACCCTCACAATTAGATTCCTTGAAGCTGGAGGATCTGAGGGAGATATCAGAGGAATTGAATTTGGCATCCAATGCGTCTGCACTCAGCTCATCTATTACCTTCTTCAGGAAGAGTTTGCTGATGCTCTGGGATGGAGAGGTGCCCACTCTGTGCTCCATAGTATTTATCCAACCATAGCACTTATTCCATGTAGTGTCACTATTATTTTCTGTACCCCACATTCTACATCATGATAATCATCCATTTACTTCTCTGTCTCTTTCTATATTACAAGTTTCCAGAAGGCAAGGTCATAGCCTAGAATATAGGATATATTCAATGTGCTGAATGGGAAACATCTGCAGCCTAGAATATCCACAAAGCTAAAATTCAGAATAGAAGGAGAGATAAAGAGTTTCCCAAACAAACACTAAAGGAGTTCGTGACCACTAAACCAAAACTGCAAGAAATACTAATGGGGACCCTGTGAGTGGAAGGGAAAGACCAAAAGTGATGAGAACAAGAAAGGAACAGAGAAAATCTCCAGAAACAGCCACAAACAAGTAATAAAATGGCACTAAACACATATCTATCAATAATTACTCTGAATGTAAATGGACTAAACTCTCCAATCAAAAGACATAGGGTGTCAGAACATATTTAAAAAACAAGATTCTTTTATATGCTGCTGACAAGACACTCATTTTAGACCTTAAAAAGATGCAGATTGAAAGTCAAGGGAATAGAAAACATTTATCATGCAAATAGGCATTGAAAGAAAGCTAGAGGGGTGCCTGGGTGCCTCAGTCCATTAAACATCTGACTTTAGCTCAGGTCTACAATCCCAGGTTCTGGGATCGGGCCCTGCATTAGGCTCCCAGCTCAGCAGTAAGCCTGCTTCTCCCTCTCCACCCTCCACATACTTTCTCTCTCTCTTGCTAACGATCTCTTTCTCTCAAATAAACAAAAATAAAATCTTTTTTAAAAGAAAGCTAGAGCAGCAATATTTACATTGGATAAACTGGACTTTTAGCCAAAGACTGTAACAAGAGATGAAGAAGGGCACTATATCATAATAAAGGGGACAATCCACCAAGAAGATCTAACAATTGTAAATATTTATGTCCCTGACATGGGAGCACTCAAATGTATAAAACAATTAGTAACAAACATAAAGGAACTAAGTGGTAATAATACAATAATAGTAGGGGATTTTAACACCTCACTTATTATCAATGGACATATAATGAAGCAGAAAACCAGTAAGGAAACAATGGCTTTGAATGACACACGGGACCAGATGAACTTAATAGATATATACAGAAGACTGCATTCTAAAGCAGCAAAATACACATTGTTTTCAAGTGTACATGGGACATTATCCAGAATAGATCACATACTAGGTCACAAAACAGGCCTCAACAAATAGAAAAAGATTGTGATTATACCATGCTTATTTTCTGACTGCAATGCTATGAAACTTGAAGTTAATTACAAGAAAAAGTGTGGAAAGACCACAAATACTAAACAATGAATGGGCCAACCAGGAAATCAAGGAAGAAATAAAAAATACATGGAAACACATGAAAATGAAAACACAGTGGCCCAAAACCTTTCAGACACAGCAAAAGTGGTGTTAAGAGGGAAGTATGTGGCAATAGAGGCCTACCTTAAGAAGCAAGAAAAATTCTCAAATAAACCACCTAACCTCACATCCAAAGGAACTAGAAAAAGAACAACGAATGAAACCTGAAGCCAACAGAAGAAGGGAAATAATAAAGATTAGAGTGGAAATAAATGACATAGAAACTAAAAAAACCAATAGAAGAGATCAATGAAACCAGATGTCGGTTCTATGAAAAAATTAATAAAATTGATAAACCCCTAGCCATAATTATCAAAAAAAAAGAGGAAGGACCCAAATAAATAAAATCACAAATAAGAGAGGGAAATAACACTCAACACCATAGGAAAATGATGAGAGAATATTATGAAAAACTATATGCCAACAAATTGGACAATCTGGAAGAAATGGATAAATTCCTAGAAACATATAAACTACCAAAACTGAAACACCAAGAAATAGAAAACTTGAGCAGACCAATAACCAGCGAAGAAATTGATTCAGTCGGCAGCCCCGGTGGCGCAGCGGTTTAGCACCGCCTGCAGCCCAGGGCGTGATCCTGGAGACCCGGGATCGAGTCCCACGTCAGGCTCTCTGTGTGGTGCCTGCTTCTCCCTCTACCTGTGTCTCTGCCTCATTCTCTCTCTCTCTATGAATAAATAAAATAAAATCTTAAAAAAAATTTAAAAAAATTGAATCAGTCATCAAAAATCTTCCAGGTCCAGCTTCATATGTGAATTCTATCTAACATTTAAAGAAGAGTTAATTAATACCTATTCTTCTCACACTATTCCAAAAATAGATATGGGAGGAAAACTTCGAAATTCATTCTGAGGACAGCATTACCCTGATACCAAAACCAGATAAAGACTCCACTAAAAAGGAACAATATCCCTCATGAATATGGATGCAAAAACTCTCAATAAAATACTAGTAAGTTGAATCCAACAGTACATTAAAAGAATCATTCACCCTGATCAAGTGGGATTTATTCCTAGGTTGCAAAGGTGGTTCAATATTCATAAGTCAATCATGTGATACACCACATAAATAAAAGGATAAGAACCATATGATCCCCTCAACAGATGCAGAAAAAGCATTTAACAAAGTTCAACATCCATTCATGTGAAAACCTTCAACAAAGTAGGGTTAGAGGGAACATACATCAACATAATAAAGGCCATATATGAAAAACCCATAGCCAATATCATTGTTAATGGGGAAAAACAGAGCTTCCTTTCTATGGTCAAGGACAAGATAGGGGGGACGCCTGGGTGGCTCAGCAGTTGAGCTTCTGCCTTTGGCTCAGAATGTGATCCTGGAGTCCTGGGATCGAGTCCCACATCGGGCTTCCTGCATGAAGCCTGCTTCTCCCTCTGCCTATGTCTCTGCCTTTCTCTCTGTGTGTCTCTCATAAAGAAATAAAGTCCTTAAAAAAAAAAAAAAGAACAAGATAGGGATGTCCACTCTCACTACTGTTCTTTAACATAGTACTAGAAGTCCTAGCCACAGCAATCAGACAACAAAAATAAATAAAAAGCCTCCAAATTGGCAAGGAAGAAGCAAAACTTTCACTATTTGCAGACAACATGATACTCTACATAGAGAACCCAAAAGATTTCATCAAAAAATTGCTAGAACTAATATATGAATTCAATAAAGTCACAGGATACAAAATCAACGTACAGAAATCTGCTGCATTTCTATACATCAATACTGAAGTAGCAGAAAGAGAAGTTGAGGAATCAATCCCATTTAAAATTGCACCAAAACCATAAGATATCTAGGAATAAACCTAACCAAATAGGTAAAAGATCTGTACTTTGAAAGCAATAAAACACTGATAAAAGAAATTGATGACGATACAGAGAAATGGAAAGACATTTCATGCTCACAGGTCAGAAGAACAAATATTGTTAAAATGTCTATATTACCCAAAGCAGTCTATATATTTAATGTGATCCCTATCAAAATGCCGAAAGTATTTTTCACAGAGCTAGAACAAACAATCCTAAAATATGTATGGAATCTCAAAAGAACCCAAATAGCCAAAACAATCTTGAAAAAGCTTGAGACACCACAATTTCAGACTTCAAGTTATATTACAAAGCTGTAGTGATCAAGACAGTATAGTACTGGCACAAAAATAGACACCTTGATCAATGGAATAGAACAGAACCCAGAAATGAACCGCAAATTATAAGGTCGATTAATCTTCAACAAAGCAGAAAAGACAGTCTCTTCAACAAATGGTGTCGGGAAAACTGGATAGCAACATACAAAGAGTGAAACTGGACCACTTTCTTACACCATACACAAAAATAAATTCAAAATGGATTAAAGACCTAAATGTGAGATAGGAAAGCATTAAAATCCTAGAGGAGGACGCAGGTATTAACCTCTCTGACATCACCAATAGCAACATTTCTAGATATGTCTCCTGAGGCAAGGGAAACAGCAAAGATAAACTATTGGGACTTCATCAAGATAAAAAAAACTTCTGTACAGCGAAGGAAACAATCAACAAAACTAAGAGGTAACCTATAGAATAGGAGAAGATATTTGCAAATGACATATCTGATAAAGGGTTAGTATCCAAAATCTATAAAGAACTTAAACTCAAAACCCAGAAAACAAATAATCCAGTCAAAAAATGAGAAGACATGGATAGACATTCTTCCAAAGAAGACATACAGATGGCCAACAGACATATGAAAAGATGCTCAACATCACTCATTGCCAGGGAAATACAAGTCAAAACTACAATGAGATATCACTTCACACTAGTCAGAATGGCTAAAATTAACCACACAAGAAACAACAGGTGTTAGCAGGGTTGTGGAGAAAGGGGAATCCTCTTACACTGTTGGTGGGTATGCAAACTGGTGCAGCCACTCTGGAAAACAGTTGGAGTTTCCTCAAAAAGTTAAAAGTGGAACTACTCTATGATCCAGCAATTGCACTACTACATATTTACCCAAAGAATACAAAAATACTGATTTGGAGGGATACATGCACCCCAATGTTTATAGCAGCACTATCAACAATAGTCAAATTATGGAAAGAGCCCAAATATCCATCAACTGATGAATAACAAAGGTGTGGTACACACACACATATTTATACACACATTACTCAGCCATTAAAAAAGGAACAAAATCTTGCCATTTGCAATGATGTGGATTGCACCACAGAGTATTATGCTAAGTGAAATAAGTCAGTCAGAGAAAGACAAATACTATATGATTTCACTCATCTGCGGAATGTAAGAAACAAAACAAATCATCGTAGCAGGGGAAAAAAGAGGCAAACCAAGAAACAGACTCTCAACTATAGAGAACAAACTGATGGTTACCAGAGGGGATGGGTTAAATAAGTGATGGGGATGGAGGAGTGCACTTTTGAGGAGCACCACGTATTATATGTAGGTGTTGGATCACTAAATTGTACACCTGAAACTAATACTACACTGTATGTTAACTACCTGGAATTTAAATTAAAACTTTTAGGGTAGCCCTGGTGGTGCAGCGGTTTAGCAACGCCTGCAGCCTGGGGTGTGATCCTGGAGACCCTGGATCGAGTCCCACGTCGGGCTCCCTGCATGGAGCCTGCTTCTCCCTCTGCCTGTGTCTCTGCCTTTTTCTCTCTCTCTGAATAAGTAAATAAATCTTTTTTAAAAAAAAAAACTTTTAAAAACCTTACCTTAAGTAGTTTCTACTAACATGGATCAAATAATTAAATATATTGTAAATAACAAGACACAGGTTATTCACTGTTGGACACAAGGCTTTGGTGGAAGAATGAATGGATGGAATTCAAATAAGGTCTTTACTGTAGTTAATGCTGTCAGAGCAGTGTTAATTCCCTGGTTTGGATTGTTGCGTTGTGCTTATGTAAGATATTAACATTAGAAGAAGCTGAGTGAGGGATAATGAAACTTTCTGGACTATTTTAAAAACGTTTCTGTAATCTAAAATTGGTTCAAAATGCCACTGTTTTGTGGCACAGTCTTTTAAAGCCATACTCCTGGAATCTAAATAGGTGATAAAATTTTACCAAGAAGTTCACAGAGTGTAACATATTAATAGCTCACTGTGTTATTCAGAATCACAGACTTCACAGTTGGGATATGAGCTTGGCAGTCACAGTCCATCATTCTACTCTTGAGGAATCCCCTTGGTATTGTCCCTGACAGCTAAAACCTTTGCTGGGACATCTCCAGGGACTGCAGTGTACCAGTGCTCCCCATAAATGAATTGTGGAAGAAGAACTTGAATTGCTAGAAATGTCTTCCTCTTTCTAACTACCAAGCTGAAATCGATCTCTTCTTGGTTCTCTGAACCCACATGGCGACACTTCAGATACATAAAGAATCATCATCATTCCTCCTGTGGTTTTTCTTCTTTGAACAAAACATCCTCAATCCCTCACCCTTTCCAGATGGCATAATGATGTTTTAGCAAGGGGCTCTGATGCTTTGACACAGCCATCTCCGAATTTTTTCTTCAAACACAGAACTCTTCCTCAAAGAAATTCTTATGGAAGCTAGTATGTAAAATAGATGTAAGTAAAATTCCTTTGCCAAAAGTCATGAGTGAGAGGCCTGAGGACTATCCAATTCCAGCACCCCCCTTTCCCTAGTGGCCCTTGAAGTATATACTTAGAACTTTAAAACTTCCAGAATATGTCATAAACTCCGCCTTAAACCAAAAACAAACCTTTTCTTAAAACAAAGATTTGAAAGGACATGGAAATCCCAGACCTTCCAAGGCAGGTTTGTGGGGGAGAGGTTTTTGGATACATGCTTTCTACCACCCCCAAATTATACCACGTGGACAATTCCTGACTGTAGGGTGACACATGGTGGTGATCATAACAACAACTAAGGCTTTATATGTATTAATTCAAGAACCAACTGATGTGGGTATTAGGATCATCCCACTTTATAGATGAGAAAACAGAAGCATGAAGGCAAACCAACTTATTCAAGGTCAACAGAAGTGATAGAACTAGGTTTTTAACCTAGATCTCTCTAACCCTAAACCCTGCCCTTCACCGCTGTACTCTCCTGCCCCTCTGGAACAGAAATCTAGAGGGATTATGAGACTCCAGCCCTCTCATCTCTTGTACACTAGTTACTTTACAGTTTGGAAGTTGTCCTGGAGTGGATTCAATAGGGAATCCATCATAAACACTGGGTCTCTGACATCAAGGCTCTACAATATAACCCACATCTCTTCCCCTGGATATACCTAAGTTTAAACAGCATTATCTGGCAATGTACTTGCTCTGAGGTCCTGAGGATTAAGGACTCTTAGTGTGGCTGGTCCATACATGAGGAAGGGTGATCTATAGACATACTCAGGTGAATGCCTAGCAAGGCAGTGGTTCACCCAAGAGCCACTTGTGGTCTTGACCTGTGGCTGTTCTATCCTTTCATTCAGGACAGATGCTTCATGAGCCTTAGTCAGCAGCCTCCCTTCCCCAAGCGAGGGCTGGGAAAGCGGTGATCTGTTGTCACCACCTTTCTGGCATCCATGCTCCCTTTGCTGCTGGTAACACGTTTCCTTTTGATAGAAATCTTCCACTCCCACCCTTCAGTATCTGGGGTTTGGGTCACCAGACCTCACTTCCTCAGCTCTGCCACAGAGCATATACCTGGCTGAGCCTGGATAATCAGCAGATTCCCACTTCCATTTGATCCAAGCTAAATCAACGAGATCCAATATTGGGACAACTGTCGGAACCACTAGAGAAGACATCTCCCTTTTCTCTAGGGCTTCTCTGTAGAGAGGTTGTAAATCGAGCAGCCATCTTGTCACCAGGAGACAAGCTGGATATCGAAACCAAGGAGGGGGGAAAAAGTCAACAGATGAAAACAAACAGATTTTCAGAAATCTTCCCAGACCCAGGATCCTGCTGTGCCTAGGGAAAGCGTATTACACTTACGTGAACTTATTTTTTTCCTCAGCACTAATCTAACACACTATATATATTACTTATTTGTCTTATTTATTTTCTCTCTCCCCAGTAGGAAGGTAAACTCCATAAAGACAGAGATTTTGTGTATTTGTTCATAGCTCTATCTGGAACATAGTTGGTGCTCGATAAATATACATGGAATGAATGAATGAATGAAAGAATGTCAAGTGAAATAATTTTAAATGCTTTTTGACCATTATAAAAAGAGTCTTTCTAGGGAGAATCAGGATGGAAACATTCCTTGTGACCTGAGACAATTTCTCAATTTCAAATATCTATTCAATAAACATTTGTTGAGCATTTACTTATGGCAGTTTCTCTGCCAAACACAAAGATAAATAAAAACGCAGTTGGTGCTCTCCAAGAGCTCTGAGTCTGGTCTTCCCCAACAGCAAGTAAACACAGTGGGAGAACAACCAGCTTTGAAGTAGGAACATAACATCCATCCACAGGAAGACAGGGTGCCAATCTCTGTGTGTCTCCATCTGTCTCTCTGTCTCTCTCCCTATTTACAGACTGACCTGCAAACTCAGAATGAGGAGTCATAAATACCAGAGTCTGGAAATTGGCTACACAAGTTAGAAAGACAAAGATAGAGTTTAATTAAGGAGAGAATAGGAGAAATAATAACTTAAAAAAAAAACACAACTCAATAAAAACTAAACTTGAATTTATGTGGCAATGGTGAAGCTGACTCAATACTTGGCCTCCACTCCCTTTAGGTAGCAGGGAAGCTATTGCTACTAATTTGAGAAGATTGTGGGGATACATGTGGCAGTGAGGGAGACAGGAGTCTCAGAAAGAACAGTAGATCTAACTGTCTGTCCCCATGGGGGGCAAATTGTGGCTCCATCAGGATCCAAGGTGCTTAGCCATCTGGTTATCTCATGGTCTCCTCAGTGGGAGCCTGCAGAGGTCCTCTCCTAGAGGCTGCTGTAAGCATGACAGCCACCCCCGGTTTGCTTCTCGACTTCCTTTTTCCTTTCTTCCTTTTTCCCTTCTGCCCTCTCCCAACTCCCTCCCTACTTCCTTTCCCTCCTTCTTTCCTTACTTAGCTTCGTTATTTATAATTGACATATTTAAAATTCATAGTATAAGATTGGATATATGTTTACTCCGATGAATCCACTACGATCAAAAACGTAAACGTATTTGTCACCCCCAAAATTTCTTAAACTCCTTTCTAATCCTCTCCCTATCCCTCCCCATTCCCATTCCCACTCCCAATCCCCAGCAATTGTTGATATGCTATCTGTCACTATAGATTAGGTCATATTTTGTAGAATTTTTAATAAAAGGGATCATACTGTATGTACTCCTCTTCTTTGGTCTCTTTTGCTCAGCATGTTGATTTTGAGACTTATCAATGACATTGTGTGTACCAAAAATCCATTCCTTTAAAAAATTTATTTATTTGAGAGAGAAAGAAAGAGAGCAAGCATCTGCAAGCACCAGTGGGGAAAGGGCAGAGGAAGAGTATCTCAAGCAGACTCCCCACTGAGTGTGAAGCCCAACAGAGGGCTTGATCTCATGACTCTGAGATCATGGCCTGAACAGAAATCAAGAGCCAGATGCTCAACTGACTGAGCCAGCCAGGTGCCCCAACAGTCCATTTCTTTTTATTGCTAAGCTGTATTCCACTATATATACCACAATTTGTTTATCCATTTACCTGTTAATGGATATTTGGATTTTTTTAGTTTTTAGCTATTATGAATAAAGCTGATGTGAACATTTGTATATATGTTTTTGTATAGACACATTTTCATTGTGACTGGGTAAAAAAGCTAGGAGTAGCATGGATGGTCTTACAGTAAGTACAAATTTAAGGTTGTTTAAAATGCCAAACTTTTTTCCAAAGTTGTGTGCCATTTGACATCCCTACAATTGTGTGTGAGAGTTCCAGCTGTCCCTTGATAGTATATCCATTTTTTTAACTTCAGCCATTCTAATAGATATGATGGTATATACTTCTGGCTTTAATGTGCTTTTTTTTATGAATAATAATATCCAGCATCTTTTCATGTGCTTAATTTACCATCCATACATCTTAGGTAAAATGTCTGTTCAAATCTTTGCCCACTTTTTTAATTAGATTGTTTGTTTTTCTTATTGTGCTTTGAGAATTCTTTATATATTCTAGATACAAATTTTTCCTAGTATTTATGATTTGCAAATATTTGCTCGCAGTTGGTGGTTTATTTTCTCATTCTCTTAATTGCATTTTTTTAAAAGCAGAAAATTTTCATTTTTTTGAAATATTTTATTTATCTGAGAGAGCACGAACAGGGGAGGGAGGGCAGAAGGAAAGGGAGAAGCAGACTCCTGCTGAGCAGGGAGTCAGACACAGGGCTCAATCCCAGGACGCTGATATCATGACCTGAGCCAAAGGCACATGCTTAACTGACGGAGCCACACAGGAAACCAAGAAAATTTTGATTTTGATACGTCCAATTTATTAACTTTATTATGGTTTGTGTTTTTGATGTTGTCTCTAAAACATTTGCCTAACTCAAGGTCACAAATATTTCCTCCTTTTTTCTTACAGAAGTTTTATGGTTTGGGGGTTTACATTTAAATCTACATATCATTTTGAGTCAATTTGGGTCTGTAGTGTGACGTATGGATTGAGGTTCATTTTCTTGTATACAGATATACAAATCATTCCAGCACAATTTGTTGGGAACACTATCATTTTTCCATTGAATTGTTTTTGGAATGGCCTTTGTCAAAAAAATCTTGATTGGGGCACCTGGTTGGCACAGTTGTTAAAGCATCTGACTCTCAGTTTCTGCTCAGGATGTGATCTCAGGGTTGTGAGATCAAGCCCCATGTGAGGCTCCACACTTAGCGTGGAGTCTGCTTGAGTTTCTTTGGCCCTGAGCCAAAGGCAGATGCTCAGGATGCCTGGGTGGCTCAGTGGTTGAGTGTCTGCCTTTGGCTCAGGGCCTGATCCCAGAGTCCTGGATTGAGTTCTACATTGGGCTCCCCACTGGGAGCCTACTTCTCCCTCTGTCTATGTCTCTGCCTCTCTCATGAATAAATAAAATCTTTTTAAAAAGAGGGGGGGCATATGCTCAAACACTGAGTCACCCAGGTGTCCCCTGGAACATCTGTTGACAAATTTATGCCTAAGCATTCATTTTTTCTGATGCTGTCATAAATAGCATTGTTTTTGTAATTTTACTTTCCAATTGTTTGTTGCTAATGGAGTTCCTTCTGTTTCATTTTTATTTAGAGAAGATCTCATAAAGCCAGGCCATCTTACAAAGCACCATCCTGAGTTGCTGTCTTAGATGAGCAATCAGCTCGGTCTAATCAGCTGTAGCCAAGAGTCCAGAATCATTTGGTAGAGAGCAAGCCCCATGCCCACCTCGAGGATTAGCCTATGGTCACTGACCCCCAGCAAGGATAGCCATTGATTAACCCATTCCATCCACAGGATGAAATTATCACTAGCAAGCCAGTGAAATGATTTGAACCAAATGTAAACACAAAGCTTTGAAATTTTGCCTAGGAAACCTCTCTATGGCTGTGGGAAGGGCCAGCAAAAGAGAATCTTGCAGTAGAAGTTAATATTTATTTCTTCTGGCATCTCTAAATACAACCATCTGGTCCTAGAGACCAGAGTGTTACAAATTCTACCTACTGCAAGATCTAAATTCCTAGGAAACCATATATCTAATGATATATCCCAGACCTTTAACTTACACTCTGGTCTGTCAACAACTCTGCTTTTAACTGGTCTGCTAAGCATAGAAGACAAGACAGTCCACTGAGGGGAGGTTCAGAGTAAAGATAGGTGAACTCCTATCTTTGAGGGGACTTAGAACTTTGTAACTAAGCCACCACCCACCAAAAACGGGACAGCTGAATTTTAAAGGAAGACATTTCTAAGCCCAGCTTATTGGTGAATTATGAGGTCTTTCAGCACAACTCCTATGCCTTGGTTTTGTCTTTTTTTTTTTTCATTCATTAATTTATTTTTTTTCATCAGCAGATATCCATGAAGAATGACATTGGGACTCCATGCTAGGGTGGCAGTAGGGAGGCAGGAAATACCAAGATGTATATAATACAGGATTCCTGCTCATAAGGAGGGGAAACCCACACACCACTACCATACGAATAAAGATACAAGGTGGAGTATTTGGAACTGTGACTTGTCAAATATAAGGCACTGTTCTGATGTTCAGTATTTTATATTTCAGAAGAGGAGATAATGCTATGGAAAGCTAAGGAAAGACCTCACAGAGGATGCAGGAGGGTGCAGTCTGGCCTTACAGTAAACAGGGATTATTTCACCAGGAGAGAGGACACAGAAGGAGTCTTGGTTTTTGCCTATCCACTTCACTGAAGAGCTTAGTGCGTTATGTTGGAGGGAACCTAGAGAAGAGAATGTGGTAGAAGGGATGTGGTCAATTGTTTTTCCAAAGATGGCATATTTCTCACCAAGAGAAAGAGTCTAATTCCCTGCCCTGGAATGTGACATGGTTTCTGTGACTATTTCAACCAAGAGAATACGACAGATGCAATGCTAATTGCAAGAGTAGGTCACAAATTTTCATTTCTGCCCTTTTCACCAAAACACTCCATCTAGAGCCCTGAGCTGCCATGTACCCACTCCCACTGCCTCCCCCCCCCACCCACCCCCACTCCCCACCCCACCCCCCCCACCCCCCCGCCCCGGGATTGCCATGTGGCGAGGAAGCCCAACCTAGCCACTGCTAGGACTGTATAGAGAGAGTCCTGAGACAATATAAAGAGAGAGAAATGGCTGGCTGGCCCACGACTGCTCCAGCTCCAGTCACCTCTGATTGCATGAGACACCCCCAGCTAGAACTGTCCAGTCATGCCCTTCTCAAATTACGGACCCAAAGAACGAATGAAAGGTAAGGAAATTACTACTGTTGATTCAAGTCACTGCGTTTCTTTCTTTCTTTTTCTTTTTTTTTTAATTTTACTTATTTATTCATGAGAGACACACAGAGAGAGGCAGAGGCACAGGCAGAGGAAGAAGCAGGCTCCATGCAGGGAGCCCGAGGTGGGACTCGATCCTGGGTCTCCAGGATCACACCCTGGGCCAAAGGCAGATGCTCAACTGCTGAGCCACCCACGTATCCCAAGTCACTAAGTTTCAAGGTGATTTGCTACACAGCAATAGATAACCAGAAAAATGAGATAAGAACTGCCTCAGCTATTTTCTTTTTATTCATTTCATGTCAGATTTGGATTTGGTAGAATCAGCCAGACAGGGGCTGATTGGGACATAGAGACAAGACTGAATTCTCCAGTGCAAAGGACAGAGATTAAACCCAAGAGTAGGAGTAGAATCCAGATAATTGGTTAGAGACACTGTAGACCAGGCCCTACTAAGCTTGGAGGAAAGACAGAATAACCATGAAAGCAAGGTTGCTGCTAAACTTCTAAACAAAACAAGGACTCGTGCAGAGGGCAAAGACAGGGACCTCACTACTCAAACCACTGGCAAAGTCACATGAAAATAAATAATAATTGAAGTTTCAAGATGAACAAGAAGTGGGACTTGACACTGAGTTGCAAAACTTTGGCCATAGTGTTTCTCCCAACTAGGAAAGCTAATCTGTCCTGAGCTTTTAGCGGTGTGGGGCCTGTGATCCCACCTGTGCGGTTTAGGTGGCGGCAGGATCAGGAGCTGGGTGCCAGTCAGATTATTTTGTTCCCAGCCAGCCCTGATAACTACTTCCCTCCACCAACACCCCCTCCCAGAGACCTCTAAAGAAGACTGAAAGAAAATAAAGTCAAAGGAGAAAGTGGAGGGGACTATAGGTGGTAACCTGGAATAGTCTACACCCATTGAAAAATCAATTTGGGCACACACCACTGAATTGGCAACATGTATCAAAATATGCCTGGAAGAGATTTTGAAAAAGACAAAACACCATGCAAACATATAAGTAACCTAATGATTGCTTTGACAGTGTTCACAGTAGCTACATCCAAACCTAAAAGGGGAACATTAACAATCATATTTTCCAATAATTAGGTGAATTACCAAACACTATGGAGGCTGCTTTTTAAAATGATATTTGATAGCACAAATAAATATTCTTATGATATTGCTTAGTTTTCAAAAATTTCCTTGAGAGCAGGTTCTTGGTCTCTGTATTTTTATTTAGTCATTGGGAAGGGAGGAGCAGAGAGATTGGGAGAGAGAGAACCTTAAGTAGGCTCCACCCTCCGGGCAGAGATCTACTCAGGGCTTGATCTCACAATCCTCAGATAATGACCTGAGCAGAAATCAAGAGTCAGAGGCATAACTGACTGAGCCACCCAGGTGCTCCACTCTCTATATCTCTAAACATTCCTGTAACAACTCTCTACACCAGCAGGTCCTCAAGAAATGTTGGTACAATGAATGAATCCTTAGTTAATTTTTGGTGAGGACCTACTATGCACCAGCATGGTTTTAAGTTCCCTGCACATGTGAAATTATTCCACCTCCACATAACCCTAGGAGGTAGATACTATTATCATCCCTGTTTTGAACAAGTGAAAATAGGAGCAGAGGGATTAAGAAATTTGCCCAGTAAGTGGTAGCACAGCCAGGTAGGGACAGGTAACCTGGCTCCCTGACATTGTATTGTCTCTTGAGCTGGATGAGTCTTAAAGCAGTGATCTGAAGAGAGGTCAAAAAATTACAATTCAGTTTGTCTTTGCCAAGACCAGACACCTAAATCATCAAGAAAAAATACCATTTACTAGATCTCATGATGACTGGTAACAGTAGCAAAGATTCCAGAATTAAAAAGGAGTGGGAGGGATCCTAGGATAGTCTTTATTTATATTTTTAATTTCTTCTCACCGGCTAGGGAAAATGGAGAAGGCAGACAGGGAAAAAAGGAAAACAAACTTGTTACTGGGTAACTTGGAATCACTACATAGGAAAGAAAGACTCCAGTAAAAATATTTTAAATGCATTATTCTGGAGTCCTCTACTTCTGGATCCATGCTATTTCCCTACTTCTCTGTACGCGTTTGTTTCAGCACCTATAACACGAGCATAATTTCTCGTAAATTAATTTAGGTCTGTTCAGGCGATTAAAAAAAAAGCTTACCATCAAGAATTAAGACAAAATGAAACTAGAGAAATAGGCAATCAACTCCTCAGGAGATTCTCATGCTGTTTCTCGGCTGCTTCCAGCCTCAGCTTAAGACAGTCCCCCCTCCCCCAACTCTGAACCAGGACTGATGCTGCATGCACACTGGCCACTTGAGGTGGCGAGGGCACCTGCACCTCGTTCTTCCCCTCCCACCCTTCTCCATTTCTCTGCCAGCATTGGGAATTTGGACCTGAAGAGTCAGTGGCGGTAAAGTAGATGTGAACCCAAATCCTCCTCCTCTCTACCTTCTGCAGGTGCAACGCAGAACATTCCAAAGCTGTGGGCTCCCTACACCCGCCAAAGTGAGAGGGCATATGGAGCTTCTCCTTGTGTTTCCATCCATTTCTCCCTTCTCTCTGCACTCAGAAGGAAATGGGTAAGGTTAAATAAAATTGCTACTTAATAAGGGGTTACTGAGTGTGTAATTGCTCCCAGAGTGTCTTTAGAATGATAGTCCGCTGGTAGGAGCCAAGCTTCCTTCAAAGAATCTCGCTGAACTGCCCAAAGACTGCAATTCCGTTCATTTGTGGTTATTTGAGTAACACACTAAAGATTAAGGAGCATCATTTATTAAAAGCTTTCTCCTCTCACCTCGTCTCAAACAGGTCAGCAAATTCAGAAGTTCCAGGCTTTAATCCTCCAGTTGTGGCGCGAACGGGTCCTGAAGTTAGTGCAGAAGTGACTCCAGAACCTTCTGTGGAGCATCAGAATTTCCTATAGCAAGTAGATGTGATCTTTGACAGGGTTGTAGGCAGATCACTGCACCATATAACCTTTTAGAGCTTCAGAGAACTTAAGGATCACGATGAAGCTCACCTGCCTTATTTCACAAAGTAGGTCACCCGGCTGGGAGGGGCAGTTAGTGCTGCTGAGCGCTAAGCCACCAGTTGCTCTCTTCCCTCCAGGCACACAGGCCTGGCATGACCACAACGAAGTGCCTGGTGGTCCAAGAGGGGTGGGCACAGTCTGCCGCGGCAGGCCCTGGCTCCAGTTGACACCACTCTGTCGTGTTATTAGCACTTCTCTTGAGGAAAAGATGGTCCCCCTCCCCTACCCCCCCCCCACTTATTGTTTTCAAGGCTTTCCCCTCAAGGCCCGAGGGTGCCAGTGGGACAGTGCAGGCCTCCGCACGTTCACAGGGATGCTCACCGTGTTGCTGTAGGCCCCCATTCCAATTCCCGGGCTGCGGGGCGCATGGTGGGGGGGGGTCACTCCGTTTGGACTCCTGATTTGCCTCGGGTCATGATGGCAGGGTCCTGCGATGGATCCCAGGGGCAGGCTCATGCTCCCGCTATAGGTGCGGAGCCGGCTTGAGCATCTCCCGCTCTCCCGCTGCTCCTCCCCCTCTTGCGCAGGTGCAGGGAAGCGCAGGTGCAGGGGGCGGGGCCTGGAAGCGCAGGTGCGGGGGAAGCAGATGCACCTGCTGGCGTGTGCGCCCAAAATCATCATCATCATCATCATCATCATCATCATCATCATCATCATCATCCTGAACTCTGCGCTCTTCTCTATGGTGAAATTACCTGAACCCACTTCACCATATCCACTGGAGGAGTCCCCCCACCCCGCCCCAGGTAGGGATGCGGTCGGACTTCCAAGTTGCTCCCTCCTCACATCTAGTCGTGGGACTTGGCACTTCTTACAGGAGGCAGCCCGGCCAGTCACATCGGAATTCAGCTGTTTTCCCAGCGCTTTTTCCAAAGTGCCTTAGTCGGGAGAGCAACAAAAGCAAGGTGACCTTTCAGGAGTGTCTGTGTCCCCAGATTGGGGGTATCCAGAAGTCTCAGACTTCGTGCGCTCAGCTTCTGGGGAGCCAAACAGGATTAGGGGTTAGACACCCCCATACACACACTTCCATCTTTCCATTCTCTCTGGAATCTTGGAGGGTTTTTTCTTGTTGGTGGGTTTTTGTTTCATTTTTTGTTTGTTTTTGCTTTGGCTTTTGTTCTGCGCCCTTCTGGAGCCACTATTCTGGGGGTTTTGTTAGCTTCCGTTAAAGCTGTTCTAGGGGATCCCTGGGTGGCTCAGTGGTTTAGTGCCTGCCTTTAGCCCAGGGTGTGATCCTTGAGCCCTGGGATCAAGTCCCACATCGGGCTCCCTGCATAGACCTGTGTCTCTGCCTCTCTCTCTGTGTTTCTCATAAATAAATAAAATATTAATAAAAATAAAGCTGCTCTGTTCAGTTGCTATAGGCAAATTACTTTTGTTCTTTTTTGCTATAATTTATTCCTCAGGTCTTGGGGAACAGATTGGCTGCAGGTTAGCTCTCAGGAAGGCATCTTCACTGGGGCACAATTCACAAGGGAAATAATACCATCATGTGCTATCACTTGTTTTCTTGTATCCATGCTGTGAATTATCCACATACAATTTTAATCTTTCTCTGTTACTCAGGGTGACTCTAGGCTGCCACTCATGGGAGAGCTCACTGAAGGCAGGGACCTCCTGTTCCCCTCACCTTTCTAGGATTATGGACAATGTCTGAAAAAAGCAGGCAGTCAACAAGTGTTTGTTGAATGAATAATGGTGAAATGTTCCGAGGATACAAATTCAGAGGATTGTTTTTTAATCTTACAAAAAGAGCTATGAAATTTAATGGGGTGCCTGGCTGGCTCAGTGGGTAGAGTATGTAACTCCATTTCATGTTTGTGAGTTCAAGCCCCAAGTTGGGTGTAGAGATTATTTTAAAAGCAAAAACAACAAAGAGCTATGAAATTTGAGAGGAGGGGGAGGTGACCTAGTGATTTGGCTTACACATTTCACCATTTACCATTACTAATAGGGATGATTAACCACTGTCTGTGGTATCCTGCTTATGCCTCTGCCTCTCTCTGTGTCTCTCATGAACAAATATATAAAATCTTAAAAAAAAAAAAAAAAAAAGAAGAAGGAAATCTACTCAAAATAAGAAACAAACTGAGAGGGGATCCCTGGGTGGCTCAGCGGTTTAGCACCTGCCTTTGGCCCAGGGCACGATCCTGGAGTCCGGGGATCGAGTCCCGGGTCAGGCTCCCAGCATGGAGCCTGCTTCTCCCTCCTCCTGTCTCTGCCTCTCCCTCTCCCTCTCTCTCTCTCTCTCTCTGTCTATCATGAATAAATAAATAAATCTTTTTAAAAAATCTTAAAAAAAAACAAACAGAGTTTCAGGAGGTGAGGGGTTGGGAGGATGGGGTAACTGGGTGATGGGCATTAAGGAGAGCATGAGATATAATGAGTACTGGGTGTTATATGCAACGGATGAATAACTGAACTCTGCATTAGAAACTAATGATACACTATATGTTAGCTAATTGAATTTAAGAAACATAATCAAAGTAGCTCAAATGAAAATGGGAGGTGGGGGTTCATTGTAATACTATAGCAACCTCACAAAATTCAAGAAGAGGAAACAAAGTTTAGCTGGGCATTATGCAAACCAGAGCCTAAAGAAGATGACCAAGATTCATAAGAGACTCAGAAAGAGAGGCAGAGACATAGGCAGAGGGAAAAGCAGGCTCTCCGTGGGGAGCCCAATGCAGGACTAGATCGCAGGACCTTGGGACCTCGGGATCATGACCTGAACCACTGAGCCACCCAAGTCCCCCAGTACACTTTTAATTATAGAGAACAATCAAATGGTTACTAGATGGGAAGAGGGTGGGATGGAGGAGTAAATTAGGTGATGGGGATTAAGGAGTACAGTTGCATGATGAGCACCAGGTGATGTATGAAAGTGTTGAATTACTATATAGTACATTGAAACTAATACAACACTGTATGTTAACTACACTGGAATTTAAATTAAAACTCAAGGGGTCCCTGGGTGGCTCACACAGTTAAGCATCTGACTCTTGGTTTTGGCTCAGGTCATGATCTCAGGGTCCTGGGATGGAGCCCCACATCAGGCTCCATACTCAGAGGAGAGCCTGATTAAGGATTTTCTCTCTCCTTCACCCTCTGCCCCTCCCCTGGTCTCTGGCTCTCAAAAATAAAATAAATAATTTTTTTAAAAAAACAAAAGTAACACTTAAAGAAAAAGATGTTGCTTTATTCTTCTTTGTACACTTGGTACCTAGAATAGAGGCTAATACATAGTAAATATTCAGCAATTATCTAATGAATGACTGAATGGTGCCTGGCTGAGAATGAATGTCCATTAAAGAATATCTATCATCAAGAAGACACACAATAAAAAGTGTTGACAAGGATGTGGAGAAACTGGAACTCTCATAGATTGATAGAAGATAAAATGGTGCAGCCCCTTTGGAAAACAGTTTGGAAGCTTTTTAAAATGTTAATTATAAATTTGCTGTGCAACACAGCAAAATCACTCCTAGGTATCTAACCAGAAGAACTGAAAATATATATCCACATTATGGCGTGCACACAAATGTTCATAATGGCGTTATTCATGATAGCTAAAAAGTGGAATATATCTATCAATTGGCAAGTGGATAAACAAAATGTGGTGTGTTCATACAATAGAATATTATAAAAATTAATTATTAATAAATGCTAAAATGTAGACAGACCCAAAAAATATTAGACTGAGTGAAAAAAAAAACAAATGCAAAAGACCACATATTGTATGATTCTACATATATGAAATGTTCAAAAAAAGGCAAATCTGTAAAACAGAAGTAGATTACTGGTTGCCTGAGAGTAGGTTTGGAAACAAGAAATTACTGCTAGACGAGTATTTCTTTTGGGAGTGATAAAAACGTTCAAAATTTAGATTGTTGTGATGATCACACAACTGTAAATTAAAAATCATTGAATTATACATTTTAAATGGTGGATTTTGTGATTAGTGAATTATACCTCAATAACAATGTTTTAAAAATCTATGAGACTAAAAATGTCTTATATAGGTTAGATTAGATAACCAAACCCTTTGGCTGGTTTTTAATTGTATCATTTTGCACTGAATCCACTGTTAGTTTTACATCCTCCTGGCAATCAAGCTTGTATAAAAATTATCTGAGCAGCATCAGAGCTAAAACTAAGATGATATTGGTTGGAGTAGCCTCTTCTTCATCTTCATGGCCTGGATGACCAGTAAACCATTCCTCACAACTTAGGCAGTTTACTCATCTGAAGAATTATTATACATTGCTATTTTATGGGCTGTTTGTTTGGTCCAGAATACAGAGCCAGCTGGTCGTTCTAGATACCCATAAAAACTAAAGTAACTGTCTAATACAGAATGCAACATCACTGTATGGAGAGGGATGAACATTACATTCTTCAATAATACATACTGTGATGCTGCTTCTATAATCTCTTAAACATGATCTTGCCATGTAGAAGAGATTAGGGTTGGAAATGGCATAAGGATATAGGAATAATCAAATATTTCTCAGCCACCAGCACCCTCCTCTCTCCTAAGTGGTAATGGAGGCCTGGTGTTGAGTAAATAGCAATTCTAATAATAACAATATCATAGCTAGATGTTGTGTGCTTTTATAATTCAATTTAAAAAACTAATTTTATAGATGCAGGTGACTCTAACTCCATCTTTGCCATTAACATGATGCTTGAATACATGAATTGAAGTAAGCAATCACCCAACTGGTCTACCGTTTTCCAAAAAATACTTGTGCTCTAAAAAAAAAAAAAAAAAAAAAAAATGTATGCTTTGCTCGGTATTCTGTATGGGTCATAAATAATGTGAAGTATGATTCAAAGAAAACTGACTTCCAGGGCGCCTTAGTGGCTCAGCAGTTGGGCGTCTGCCTTTGGCTTAGGGTGTGATCCTGGAGTCCCGGGATCCAGTCCCACATCAGGCTCCCTGCATGGAGCCTGCTTCTCCTTCTAAGTCTCTGCTTCTCTCTATCTGTGTCTCTCATGAATAAATAAATAAAATCTTTTAAAAACAAAGAAAACTGACTTCCTTATTTTTTAAATAAAGAATTGAATCACATAGACAAGCTGATCGATTAGTTAAAAGTTCTTAATGCATGTATAAATATGCATTAAATATGTATACATAAATGTTTGTATTTTTTTCCACAATTGCTCCAGTGGATTTGATATAGGTACCTTCTTTGATGATCAAATTGAGCCAATAAGTGTTTGATTAATCTCTGTGGTGAACCTCTAGCACTGTATAGTCATAGACAAGACAGTGATAGGAAATGCTAGTCAAGGAGATTTTTCAAGGCAATAGAGCAGGGCCTTCAGTCGGGTAGAAAAGAAAAAGAATTAGCACCAAAAAAGTGAAGAAACAAAAGTACTGGCCATAGTCTCTAGAAACACACAGGGGAAAAAAAACAAAAAACAAAAACGGGTTAAAGATTCTCAAATGCAAAATCAAATGATAAAATGTTTCCTAATTAACCAAAGCACCTTGTAGGTATTGATTATGACTTAGAAAAATAATAAACTTGTGCATCATAAATCAAGCAGAACATATTCCTTAAGGCATGATGGATGGAAAACAATGGGTTGAAACTTATTAAAAGCTCATTGCAAAAATAGAACATTTTTGATAGTAAGCTGTTGATACTTCCTATTTATCAAATGATCTTCCTAAATGAAATAGATCTTGAAACACATTTTTCAAGATACTGATCTTTCTGCATTAATAGGGAAAAAGGGGGGAAAAAACATCAGTCCAAAACATTACATGACTCAATGTCTTAGGGACATAATGGGATTATAAGTAATGAGAGTTTGATACTGATTTTGGGGGGCTATAAACAAAATAAACTGTGGAATTGAGGTGTCTGTCTTTATATGCAAGATATTTATCTTTATTTTGATCCATTTAAAAGATACCTGAGCTTAAAATGGAAGACCTGGAAATAATACCATTTTTGGAACTCTAAAGTAAGAAAACCATGTTTAAACAGCGTGAGAAATGGAAGAATGAGTATTCAAGAGTGTATGTATGTACTGGCACTAATTTGGATTAATGAGGATAAGGCCAGTCTAAATTAGTAAAATATAAACTGGAAAGTATCTGAAAATGAAATGAATGTTGTTTTTCTAGTATATGCCCCTGAAATGGAGGGAAAAAAATGGCTAACGAAGTGCTGGACCTGATGTTAGGATCAGTTTTAATTGGTAAATGAGACTCATTTGTAATGTGCATTAATTGCTTCTTTTCACCTATATTAATCAACAAGTATTTACTGAGCTCCTTACCACATGCCCACCCATGTGCAAAATGCTGGGGAGGACACCAAAGGGACACAAGAGGACTAACATAAATCTGGCTGTCTTAGAGATCAATTAATTTATAAAGTAGCCTACCCAATTAGAAGCCAAATATTTCTAAACAGTCAGGGATCCCTCAACATAATAAAAGAACATATTTCATAAAGAGTCCTTTTTATGGGCATTCATCGTTGGCCTGTACTATCATTCAATGATGCCTTGGGACTGTCCAGGAGCAAACAGTTCTGGAATATTTTCATTCATTTTTACTTAGCATCTTCTCCAACTGCTGCTGGTCTGCCTTCGGTAACAACCATCTCACTTCTAATTTCCTGCTTATCCTCTCTACCCTTCTCTCATGGGAAACAGGTTGTTTCCCATTTTATTTTTGTTTTAATGATTTTCATCATTTTAATCAAATCATGATTTCACAATTTCATTTTAATTTATTTTCATTTTAATCATTTTCAGGGTAATCATTACAACAACAATAAACACTTCTGTATGTCAGCCTCTAGAGTAACCTGCTCAGGTAGACATCTACTCTTTGCCTATTTCTTTTAGAAATAGCATCCAGATTTTACTTTGAAGAACTCCTTCCACTTTTCATACGTAAATACACACAGTTCATTTGGTTTAGGGAAGTGGACATGTGATCTTTCCTGGCCTCTCAAAGTATTCCATCTCCCTGACTATAGTCATTGGTCAAGCTTGGCCCAAGTTGATCCAATAAGAATTAGTTGCACTTTTGCTGGAACTATTAGGAAGGAGATTATCTCTTTCTTCTGTGGTGATTAACTATAAAGATAATAATATAAAACTGGAGAGGCCTCTTAGTAACAATACCAACACAGAAGAAAGTAAAACCTAGGAGATGGGAAAAGGAGCTGAATCCTGATGATATGAAATTTCCTAGATTCAACTATACCTGAAATCCACTTCTAGATTTTTTTGGTTATCTGGGTCAGTATAGTCTCTTTTTTGCCTTATGGCTTTTTTAAAAAATATTTTTATTTTATGTATTCATGAGAGATACAGAGAGGCAGAGACAGGCAGAGGGAGAAGCAGGCTCCCTACAGGGAGCCTGACGTAGGACTTCCAGCATTCCAGGGTCATGACTCAATCAGAAGGCAGACACACAACCATGGAGCCACCCAGGCGTCCCGCCCTGACATTTTTTATTCAGTTTCTAATCCTTGCAAGTAGAAATACCTGCTTAATAAACATACTGTTACATTTGATTTCTCTAACTATTCTCTGGGGAAGATATTATAATTCTGTACATTTTATCCATCAGAAATCTGAGACTCACTGAAATTAAGAATTTTGCCTAGTGACCCAACTATTAAGTGACAGAGCCAGGACTCAAATCCATGTCCATCTAACATCTATGGCTATGCTTTCTAACCCTTGAGGTCATCTTCCATCACGCCTCTTTTCACTCTGTGTCTCCAGTACTTAACACAGCTCTGACACATATTTGGTATTCTGTTAATGTTTTATGATGGACTTGCATTAGAAGACAGAGGAACAAGCTTCCTGCCTAATGGTCAAAGACATATAATAAAATAACATGGAACTAAATAAACTGGGGATTAGGGATTGTAGGGGGTGGGAGAGAAGAATGAGGCAGATTTAGACTAGAAAAAAAGAATTGGGGAGAATTCCTGGCAACTGGTCCAGTTAAATCATTTAAAAACAGTTGATTCTCAAAAGTGGGTTAAACATTATCTAAACTATCTTATTTATCTCATTCATTTACATTATAACCCAATACTTCACAGATAGTACAAAGGTAGACTTCAAAATTGCTAAACTTGCCCAAATTCCTAATGAGTAAAGGCAAATCAACATAATCTTCTCCATATTCAAGACAAGCTTTTACATTTTGCTATTATATCATGACATAGCTTTTTTTTTTTTTTTTTTAACTCACACTAGTTAATGATCTCAAAAGGCCTACTTTCTGCTCATGTTCTAAGGGCTGTGATGCTTATCTGAGGACAAACCTCTCACAGAGTTCAAAGGGAACTCTGCCCTCAGATATGCTCTGTGGAATTGTGTAGCAAGACAAGAAACAGCCTCCTAAACGGGCAAGAAGACACATCTGTCCTAATTAAGTAATACCCTCTGTCGCCTCTGGCTTAATCATACCCCAAATGTCATTAGTCCCAATGTACATACAGTCCTATGAGGACCAGCACTGCAGTGCTAGGCAAAAATGTGCACTATGAAAATGGCTGCTAAATTATATCCACATTGTGGATCTCTGCCAAGGATGGCTGACAAGCCTCACCTGGCTAGCTCGCTCATCCTTTGCAGGTCTGAGTCCATTAGGCAGATGATGGGGGAGTGAGGCTAAAGCAAACTGAAGATATTAAGACTCCATACATCCATGAAAATGGATGATCGCATAGAGATTTCATCCCAAGTGATAGCCCAGGAGGCAAAGAACTCATTGAGAAACTCCATAAACTGTACTGATTATTTAGCATATGTAAAATATGTGAAATCACACTAATAGCTTAGGCTCACAGAAGGCTTGCTGTAATCCAGACAGTTTGCTAAGTTTCCTGCACTTCTTGTCTCATCCTCATAACTACCCATGGGGTTGTTACTGTTCTTTACCACTCTGATTCCTTGGCTAGGGAGAATGAGGCTTAAATGAATTAAATAATTGGCTCAAGGTCACACAATTTGTGATGAGGCTGGGTTCAATCTTTTTTTTTTTAATGGGGTTCAGTCTTATGGCTGGCTGTCTTTGTCTGGAATGAGAGTACTTCACCACCACATTATACCATTGCTATAAAGGATTGAATAGAAAATTAAAGATGTCCACTGCAATGCAATTTGGTTCAACTGCATTTCTTTTCAATTTTTTTTGGTGATAAAATTAGCATAACATAATACTTACCATTATAACCATTTTTAGGTTTACAATTCAGGGGCATTAGGTGTATTCAGTGTCGTGCAACTATCACCACTATACAGCTCCAGAAACTTTTCAATCCTCCCAAACTGAAACTCTGTGCCTATTTAGCAATAATTTCCCATTATTCCTCCCACTAAGCCATGATAACCACCATACTACTTTCTGAATTTGATTATCCTATGTATCTCATATAAGTGCAAATAAACAATAATTGTCCTTTTGTATATAGATTGTTTAATTGACATAATGTCTTTAAGGCTCATTCATTTTGTAGCAAGTATCAGAATTTCTTTTTTAAGGCTGAATAATATTTAACTGTGTATATATACATTTTGTTTATCCATATATCTGTCAGTGGACATTCAGATTGTTTCTACCTATTGGCTATTATGAATAATGCTATAATATCTGAACATCAGCATACAAATATTTATCCAAATCCCTGCTTTCACTTTTTTTTTAATTTTTTTTTATTTATTTATGATAGTCACAGAGAGAGAGAGAGAGAGAGAGGCAGAGACACAGGCAGAGGGAGAAGCAGGCTCCATGCACTGGGAGCTTGATGTGGGATTCGATCCCGGGTCTCCAGGATCGCGCCCTGGGCCAAAGGCAGGCGCCAAACCACTGCGCCACCCAGGGATCCCCAAATCCCTGCTTTCAATTCTTTGGGGGATATGCCCAGATATGAAATGATGGATCATATGGTAATTCTATGTTACATTTTTTGAGGAACCATCTTTACTGTTTTCCACAGTGGCTGCACCATTTTTCATTCCCACCAGCAATCCCCAAAGCTTCCAATTTCTCCACATCCTCATCAACACTTGTTATTTTCTGGTTTGTTTTTTGGTTTTTGTTTTTTCAATAGCTATTCTAATATGTATGAAGTGGTATTTCATTGTGATTTTGATTTGCATTCACCTAATGATTAATTATGTTGAGCATCTTTTCATGTGCTTATTCACTATTTATATATCTTCTTTGGGAAAATATCTATTCAAATATTTTGTCCATTTTTTAATTGGGTTGTTTGATTTGTTTTTGAGCTGTAGGAGCTCTTTATATATTCTGGATACTAATCTCTCATCAGATAGATTATTTGTAAATATTTTTTCCCATTCTGTGGGTTGCTTTTTTACTTCGGTCATAGTATCTTTTGATGCACAAAGGTTTTTAAGTTTAATTGCATTTTAATGAAAAAGCATTTATCTCCTAGGCACACAGCATTATAGTCAGAAAGTGAAGCTAAGTTGGGTGACTAAAATATTCTGCATCAGGGAGTGAGGCACACAAAATGCATTATATAATTAAAGCCATACAGGGACATTAAAAACTTGTGGAGAGCAAGGTACAAAGGGAATGATGACTTATATCAACAAGAGGGACCTGGAAATCCTTGTAAGAGTCATCTCAAGTGGGAATTGTTGCCCAAGAAGTAAAGTTGGAGAAGATAGAGATCCTTGATGACTATCTGCATATTCCCTGAGGGAGAAAGAATAGGTCCGGCCAGGGAGACTGAGAAGTTAGATGAAAAGGAAGGGATCTGCTGATTGCTATAGGAGATCGGCATGTACTTTGGGCAAGAAGTCTTTGCATTGAAAGACTAGCATTCAAGTCTTAGCTTTCCCAGATATCAAGGATGTGGAACTGTTTGGAACAAGTCACCTAATAATTCTGAATGTCAGTTTCATTCTAAAGACAGGACAAGACCTGCCCTTTCTATATTCATGTTTGCTCTAAGGATTGGGTGAGATAAGATACTTGTCATAAACTGCAATGCGCTGTCCTTATAGAGTTATGAAAGCCAAGAAGAGATATCAAGCAAGAGGGCATGCTCAGTTCTTTAAAATTTGGCAAATTATTGAAAATTTTAAGACAAAGATACAGCAATCTGGAAATCCTCGGTGTCCAAAGAAGCCTCTTTAGTGGCAGAGGAGGAATGAAGAGGCCAGATTACCATTGGTTGAAAAGTAACTGGGAAGAGGAAGGAGTGAATTCTGTGGAGAATGCCCTCAAGGTGTTTGACAGTGATAATTTGAAAGAGAAAGGATGTGGGAAAGTCATGTGGATCTGATAGGGATGGCAAATTCATGGGATCCACAACTGCCACAGGAGTCCATGTCTACAAGACTTTTCCCTGGATGACTAATCAGAATATCTCACCCATTTATCACATGATAGCATATAAACCAAATCAATCCCTTCAGACAAGATTACAGTTGTAGGTACTGGAAGATGAGGCATTCTTTCCTCTGAGGTTACCAAATCGAAGTAGTAAGGTGAGAGTTCTCATTGATCTCACACCCATTCCACTTTCACTCACCTGGTCGTGTGGTAAAAGTCTATCCATAGTAGAAAAGAATGAGATCAACACTGAAAGAGGAACAGAACCACGTGAGGAAGAAACATGCACCCCAATACCAGTGCCTGACAGTGCTTTCTGGGTCTAGGACATAAAGTCATCAGACTAATATCCAAAGATCACATCCAGCCTTCCACCTGTTTTTATATGGCCTGTGAGCTTAGTGCAGCTTTTACATTTTTATATGGCCGGGGGAAAAAAATCAAAGTAAGAATATGTAGTGACATGTGAAAATTGTATGAAACTCATATATAGTGTCCACAAATAACGTTTTATTAGAAAACAGTCATGCTCATTTATTTACATCTTATCTATGGCTTTTGTGCTTCACCTCAGAATTGAGTTGTTGTGACAGAGATCATAAGGTGGATAAAGCTGAAAATATTTCCCGTTTGGCTATTTCAGAAAAAGTTCACAGATTCCTGCTCTAGAGTAAGGCCAGTGCCAACCCTGAACTGTGACATGAGTCCCCCGAAATTTAAGCTAATGGGAGCTGAACCTCTATCACTCACAACATAGTGATTCCTTAAAAACATCCTTTTGATTTTAAAGATGAGAGATGAAGTTTTGATGGAATAAGTGCCCGACGTGTTCACACAGTTAGTGACAGAAGTTTTCTAGCATCCTGTCTCTCAGTTTTGCCATATAGGCTGGCCTCAAGAATGTGCAACTGGAGCGAGTCCCTGGCCTCCTTCACCCCCAAATCCAGTTTAGAAGGATTCGGTACTTGGATTAATGCTATGTTACGACAATCTTGAATTTCTTAATACATTTTGAACAAGGGGCCCTGCACTTTCATTTTGCACTGGGCCCGTTAATTATGTAACCAGTCCTCATGCCACCTACCCAGCCTCCCCAACCCTGTAAACTGTAACATTTTCTAGTCACTTTCCACATCCACATTATAATTTTCTACCAGCCTAGCACATTAGTATTAGAGAAAATGCGATTGTAACAGCCATGATGTTGTAATTCCAACATAATTTATATATAGTTAAAAGCACACATTTTCCCACTTTTATAATAAAATTAAACTTCTCCAAGGTTCAAATAAAATAGCAATAGTTTTATTTTTCATGTGATTTCATCATTCTCTTCACCATAATTGTTTGGTATTTATTTTTGTATTTCACTTGTACTCCAGGAGGGATATGGTACAGGAAATAGATTCAGTAATTCTGCAAGTTTGTAAATTGTGAACAGAATTTCCAAAATGGTGCCTGTTATTGAAGCATGTGCTCATGATGATAATTCAAGTGAAAACATTTATGAAGTGTTTCGGTATCCCCACAGCAGAGCAATGTGTGGGTCAAAAAATTTATAGCACAGGGCAAACCACAAGACTTAGCTGCCTAGTCAAACTCCAATCTCTGCCCAAAGCAATTGGGTTCACAAAATGAACCTAAGAAATATAAGAGAAAGGAAGAGTTAAATCACATAGTATAATGTGACTCTCCACTTTTTCAAACATTAACCTATTCAAGCTATGTTGAGTTTTTATGTTTGCAAATTACCAAAGTAATACATGTTTACTATAGGATATTTTTTAAAGTAAAGGTAAGGAATAATAAGAATGGAAAACCATCATCATTTTACTACCCAAGATAGCCATGACTAACATTAATTTTGCCCATTACTAATATTTAGAATATGTCTTTTCTAATCAATTTTCTATGCATACATAAAACTTTCAAAAATGGAATCTTACTGTATTCCATGTTAGGAATTTGCTGGGGAGCATTTCCCCATGTCTTCATTATTCTTCCTCATTGCCATTTTAATGACTACACTCTATATCACTGGGATGATTAATTTTTTCTGTCATCTGGACTAGGTTGAGAGATGCCCAGATAGCTGGTAAAACATTATTTCTGGGTGTGTCTGTGAGGGTGTTTCCAGAAGAGATTAGCACTTGAATCCATAGACTGAGTGAAGATCCTCCCTCACCAATGTGGGGCAGCTGGGAGGGGGGGGGAGGGGGGGGCATCATCTAATCCTTTGCAGACCCAAAAAGAACAAAAAGGCAGAGGAAGGGCAAATTCTATTTCCCTCTCTCTCTCTCTCTTTTTAAATCTTTTTTTTTTTTTTTTTTATCATGATAAGTGCACTCCTAATCCCCATGCCTTATTTCTCCCATCCTCCCACCCACCTCCCCTCTGGCAACCTCAGTTTGTTCTCTATAGTTAAGTGTTTGTTTCTTAGTTTATCTCTTTTTTTTTTTTTCCTTTGCTCAAATTTCCTTTGCTTAAATTCCACATATGAGTAAGATCATATGGTATTTGTCTTTCTCTGACTGGCTTATTTCACTCGGCCTTCTCTCTCTCTCTATACCACCTCTTCTTTATCCACTTATCTTTTTTTTTAAGATTTATTTATTTATTAATTTATGATAGACATAGAGAGAGAGGCAGAGACACAGGAGGAGGGAGAAGCAGGCTCCATACCAGGAGCCCAACGTGGGACCCAATCCCGGGACCCCAGAGGATAGTGCCCTGGGCCAAAGGCAGGCGCCAAACCACTGAGCCACCCAGGGATCCCCCTTTATCCACTCACATATCAATAGACACTTGGGTTGCTTCTATAATTCAGCTATTAAAAATAACGCTGCAATAAACATAGGGGTGCACTTATCTCTTTGAATCAGTGTTTTGTATTTTGGAGGTAAATACTCAGTAATAAAATTTCTGGATCATAGAGTAGTTCTATTTTTAATTTTTTGAGAAACCTCCTTACAGTTTTCCACAATGGCTGCACCAGTTTGCATTCTCATCAAGAGTAGAAGAGGGCTCCTTTTTCTCCTCATTCTCACCATCCTTGCCTTGCTTTTTGTGTTTTTAATTTTTAACCATTCCAACAGGTGTGAGGTGATATCTGATTGTGGTTTCGATTTGCATTTCTCTAATGGTAAGTGATGATAAATATCTTTTCATGTGTCTGTTGGCCATCTGTTTGTCTTTGTTGTTGTTGTTGTTGTTGTTTTGAAAGAGAGAGTATGAGGGGGTGGACGGGGAGAGGGAGAGGGAGAATGAGAAGCAGACTCCCCACTGAGCAGGGAGCCAATGTGGGGCTTGATCCCAGAACCCTGGGATCATGCCCTGAGCTGAAGGCAGATGCTTAACCAAGTGAGCCACCCAGGCAACCCCATATCTGTGTATTCTTTGGAGGAATGTCTGTTCATTCTTCTGCCCATTTTTAAATTGGATTGTTTTTTGAGTATTGAGTTGCATCAGATCTTTATTTTTTATTTATTTTTTATTTTTTGCATCAGATCTTTATATATTCTGGGTACTAGTCCTTTATCAGATATGTCATTTGTAAATGTCTTCTCTTATTCAATAGGATGTCTTTTAGTTTTGGTGATTGTTTCCTTCACCATACAGAAACTTTTTATTTTGGCATAGTCCTAATAGTTTATTACTTTTATTTCCCTTGCCTCAGAAGACATATCTAGGAAAATGTTGCTGCAGCCAATGTTGGAGAGATTACTGCCTGTGGTATCTTCTAGGATTTTTATGATTTCAGGTCTCACATTTAGGTCTTTAATCCATTTTGAGTTTATTTTTGTGTATGGTATAAGAAAGTGGTCCAGTTTCATTCTTTTGCTTGTGGCTGTCCAGTTTTGTCAACATCATTTGTTGAAAAGACTATTTTTTCCATATTTTTCTTTGTATATTAATTCCTCCTTTGTCAAAGATTGACTATGTAATTGTGGGTTTATTTCTGGATTTTCTGTATTCTCTATTCTATTATATTGATCTATATATCTATTTTTATGCTGGCATACTATGTCAGTAGTTTAAATGACTACTGCTTTGTAGTAGTGCTTGAAATCAGGAATTATGATACCTCCAATTTTGTTTTTTTCTTCGAGATTGCTTTGGCTATTTGAAGTCTTTTATGTTTCCACACAAATTTTAGGATTGTTTGTTCTAGTTCTATGAAACATGCTATCAGCATTTTGATAGAGATTACATTAAATCTGCAGATTGGTTTTGGTAGTATAGACATGTTAACAATATTTGTTCTTCCAACCCATGAGTATGGAATGTCACTTTTCTTTTTTTTTTTTTTGTATTGTCCTTAATTTCTTTCATCGATGTTTAATAGTTTTCAGAGTACAGGTCTTTCATCTCTTCGGTTAAGTTTATTCCTAGAAATTTTATTGGTTTTGGTGCAACTGTAAATGTGATTGTTTTCTTAATTTCACTTTCTGCTGCTTGGTTTTAGTGTATAGAAATGCAGCAGATTTCTATACATAGATTTTGTATCCTGCAACTTTACTGAATTTGTTTATCAATTCTAGTAGTTTTTTGGTGGAGTCTTTAGGGATTTATTGTTGTTTTTTTTTTTTAAGATTGTATTTATTTGGGGATGCCTGGGTGGCTCAGTGGTTGAGCATCTGCCTTCCACTCAGGGCGTGATCCTGGGATCCTGGGATCAAGTCCTACATTGGGCTCCCTGCATGGAGCCTGCTTCTCCCTCTGCCTATGTCTCTGCCTCTGTGTGTGTGTGTCTCATGAAGAAATAAATAAAATCTTTAAAAAAATAATTCTCACTTTTTTTTTTTAATTCTCACTCTTAAAAAAAAAAAAAAGATTTTACTTATTTGTTTATTTGAGAGAAAGAAAGCACAATTAGGGGGGAGGAGCAGAGGGAGAGAGTAGGGCTCAGTCCTGAGATTATGACCTGATCTGAAGGCAGATGCTTAACTGACTGAGCCACCCAGGCACCCCTAGGGTTTTCTATATACAGTATCATGTCATGTGCAAATAGTGAGAGTTTTACTTCTTCCTTATCAATGTAGATGTCTTTTATTTCTTTCTGTTGTCTAATTGTTGTGACTTAGGACTTCACGATGTTGAATAAAAATGGTGAGAGTGGACATCCTTGACATGTTTCTGACGTAGGAGAAAAGTTCTCAGTTTTTCACCTTTTTTAAAAAAGGTTTTATTTATTTATTTGACAGAGAAAGAATGAACACAGCAGGGGGAGGAGCAGAGGGAGGATGAGAAGAAGGCTGTCTGCTTAGCAGGGAGCCCAATGTGGGGCTCAATCCCAGGACTCTGGGATCATGACCTGAGCTGAAGGCAGGTGCTTAACCAACTGAGCTACCCAGGAGCCCCAGTTTTCCACCTTTGAGATGATGTTAGTTATGAGTTTTTCATATAAGGTCTTTATTATGTGGAAATATGTTCTCTCTAGACCTACTTTGCAGAGGGTTTTTATCATGAATGAATGTTATACTTTGTCAAATGCTTTTTCTGCATCTATTGAAATGATCATATGGTTTTAATCCTTTCTTTTATTGATGTGACATATCATGTTTATTGTTTTGCAAATATTAAACTGCCCTAGCATCCCAAAAATAAATCCCATTTGATCGTGGTTTATGATTCTTTTAATATACTATTGGATTAGGTTTGCCAATATTTCGTTGAGGATTTTTGCATCTCTATTCATAAGAGCTATGGCCTGTGGTTCTCTTTTTTATAGTGTTTTTATTTGATTTTGGTATCAGAGTGATACTGGACTCATAGAATGAATGGAAGTTTTCCTTCCTCTTAAATTTTTTGGAATAGTTTAAGAAGAATGGGTATTAACTCTTCTTAAAAGGTTGGTGAAATTCAGCTGTGAGGCTGTCTGGTCTTGGTCTTTGGTTTTTTTTTTTTTGGAGGTTTTTGATTACTGATTTCATTGCTGGTGATTGGCCAGTTCAAATCTACTATCTCTTCCTGCTTTCTCTCTCTCTCTCTCTCTCTCTCTCTCTCTCTCTCTTTGTAAGTAAAGACATCTATCTTCTCTTCACCTCAGATATTATAGAGTTCTGATTCTCCAGCCTCCAGAGCTCCTGGTTCTGGGCCTTCAGCCTTAGATTGGAAGTTACACCATCAATTCTCCCATTTCTCAGATCCTCTGTCTTAGACTAAATTATACCCCGCCAGGTTTCCTGGTTCTCCAGTTTGCAGACAATATATAATGGGACTTCTCAGCTTCCATAATTGTGTGAACCAGTTCCTATATAAATATCCTCATGTATATCTATCTATACATATCCTATTGATTCTGTTTCTCTGGAATATTCTGCCTAATACAATTATTTATTTAACAAATTCCCTATTGTTGAATATTTGGATTATTTCCAATTTTCAACCATTCAAAACAACACTGCAAAGAACATCCTTATAAGTTCACCTGTGTTTCTTTCTTTTCTTCATTTTATATCGAAGTCTAAAAGAAGTAATCCTTAATCTCTGATTATACAACTTTCCATTTCCATAACACTATTGACAAGAGAGCTTAGTTGAAAAAAATATATATATATATACTTTCCAACAGTTGCATAGCACAGTGCCTACATATAGTATTTGCTCAACAAATGAAGGTTATTAATAGCTCCAAGAGAGCATAGCCTCCTTGACATCAAATTCAAAGAATGGTTTTCCTTAGCTGCCATTTATACACTTTGACATAGCCTTTTTAAAGGGATTTAAATGTTGGTGTTATACTATCCCTCAGGAAACAGGTTCCATTTGTTTCATACTCATGCAAAAAGTATATTTATATGTGTTTTTGCTCCATTTATAGTTTAGCAAACCCCTCATCTCAATATTTCAAGATTAGAAAAAACCATTCTTAAAAAATTCAAAGAACACATAAAACCTTTGCGCTTATAGGGATGTATCATATGCAAAACAGAGTTCACTATTATTCCTTTTAAAAATGGATTAAAATGGTTTTAGAAACAAATAAAGGGAGCTAAGGATTTTCACTTTTTATGTTACATTTAAAATACTTTATTGGGATCCCTGGGTGGCACAGCGGTTTAGCGCCTGCCTTTGGCCCAGGGTGCGGTCCTGGAGACCCAGGATCAAATCCCAAGTCGGGCTCCCGGTGCATGGAGCCTGCTTCTCCCTCTGCCTGTGTCTCTGCCTCTCTCTTTCTCTCTCTCTCTCTCTCTCTCTCTCTCTGTGACTATCATAAAAAAATAAAATAAAATAAAATACTTTATTAAAACTGGAAGCTATTTTTAATTTTTAAAAATAGATTAAACACTATTAGTAAGAAGGTGAAATTTCTTCCCCACTTGTTCCAATAACCAAATGAGCTACCCTCAGTTGAGCTATGGAGAACTTGGGTCTTATAGATTTTTAAGCAACCAGGCTTCCAATGTGGCAAATCTTCATTTAGATGTCAGCAGAGAACTTCTATATATTTCAGGTTTTTAATGAGTGTCTAAAATAATCATCCCTTTAGGCACATTAAGGATTACCTTAGATAATGTTATGGCTTAGAACTCAATTTAGAGCCTGGTATAATGCTAACAACTAAAATGTTATTAAATAAGCAAATTAGTCCATGTCATCAGATAATGCCTTTGACCATTACCATCCAAGATAACTTTTATTTCTTCCTTTTATTTATAATCACCATTGATTTATAACTTCTCTTGGTCCCCTCATCTGTAAAATGGGAACAGCAACGGTACTTTGTACAACTGTGAGCGTCCAATAACATCATATATGTAAAGCACCTAGCAGCAAGCATAGAACTTGATAAGCCCTCAACAAATATTAGCTGCTCCCATTAACAGCAGCATCATCATTAGCATCACTATCATCATCATCATCATTATCATTCTAGAATGGAAATGCCATCTGTCCCACTCTCTTTTTAAGCAATCATGAGCCTTATTTTCTCCTTCTGAAAAAGATCATTTTACTACAGTTGATTTTCCAATACATTCCCCACCAGAGGGTACAATGTGGAAGGGAGTCAGAGTGTGAGAGCTGAAGGAGAAAGGGAGCCTGTTAATTTGGAAAAAGCAACATGTTCCAGAAAACCTTGGCCTAGTATATGAGAAAAATGGACTTAGCAATTACAACTGTTATGAAACTTGTGTTTTATGAAGCCAGAGGCTGGAACTGTACAATAAAACAACTCAAAAATATCAAAAGACCACTTTGGGTGGCCTGCCAGTGGATTATAGACATGACTTTTATATTGAGAGGGATTGTCTGGCATTGAATCAGAGGAACTATACTGTTTGAGCAGCAGGATATCAGTAGCTAGTTTGGGCTTAAATAAAAAAATCAAAAGTGGCAAATCAGTACAGCATAAACAAAACCTAAGAGATTTGTTATATATAGTGTAAAGGAAGAGGGAGTTCTCTAAACATCCAACTCTGAAGAAAATGCTGGAATTTTTTTTTTTTTTCTTAAAACCCTGCCTCTCAGTGCACCACAACTTTTAAGGACTTAACTGATATTTAGGAGGACATTTAACATTGCAATCTGTATGGGAACATTCTTCAAGTTAATTTAAGAACAAATTTATTATAAAAGCTCATTTCTCTAATTATGAGGGGAGAGAAAAAAAGATTACAGGTTGGAAAGAAATGTGGCAGAGCCCAGAGGGGGGGAAAAAATCTCTCCAATTTCTTAACACAAAAGAAGAGAAATGCAGAAATTGTCCTTTGTTGAAAACCACACCTGCAAAAGCTAATGAGAGCAAGGCATACCTCTGTGTCTGTCAACTACTGATGGTTGATAAGCAGCTAGTCTTATAAATGTTACTAGTTTAAAATGGAAACAAAAACATGCATGAGTTTTAACTCATAATTGGTGGGAAAGACTACTACTGTTTCCAGAACTCAGCTGCTTGCTGCTCCCTCTTTCCTAGACAGATTACTGATACAGGTGCCATTCAAGCTTTAAATTCATTTCTGCAGCAACCATGGCCATTTCTCTCAACCACTAGAACGTAACATATACCAAATGTACAAGGTAGCAAAAGGGAGTTATGTTTTAGGATGCTTAGGAGCCTAGCCTTCTGTTAAAGCAGGTAAATTATGAAATAGAAGAGGATACCAGTGCTAAAACTGAACACAAATAATTCATCATTTCTACCTGGAAACTTTCAAAATGAGTTTGCCAATAAGTTACTCCATTCTAACAAAGAGGACATTTCTGGGCATTGTAAATAATGTTGCTACACCTGCAGAAAGCCATCTCCGAGAAATAGATTTTTATAATATTAATATATTTTAAATGTTTATGACTGGACTCTGGTTTACCTAGGGGGTTAAAGTTCTTTATGTGAGAATCTTGTATGCTTCAGTGCCCAGCAACAAAGCCCAGTTGAGTGGAGATCTGGCCATTGGCCTTCCAGTCTTTCTAGAGACAATTTCTGAATGCTTCCTTGATTACAACTAATTATCTCAGGTCCAACCAGTATATATATATACATACATATCTAGCCCAGACTTTGCTATCAATGTCGGGAAAATCAGAATTCTCTTTTTGAACGCTGTCACCCACCATACGTTGGTGGATCAAGCCTCCACAGTGCCATCAGAGACAACTTTCTAAAACATAAATCTCATATTGTCAGGGCCATGTTTTAGAAATATTCAACAGAAAACTGTTTTCCTACTGGATTAGGTCCAAAATCTTCATAGCAACCATTAGAAAAACCTATATGCTGAGCATTTTAAGCAATTCATTTAATAGCAAACAATTACAATATTTTATAAATTATTAAATAAAGATTTAAAATTTTTTTCTCGTCAAGAATGTGCCCTGTGGCTTTTTATCTATTGAGTAAATGGTTTCAATTTTTCCTGAGTAGAGCAGATACACAGTAGAGCAGTGGTCTCCAACTCAGGATGATTTGACCCCCAGGGGACATTTGGCAAAGGTCTAGAAATATTTTTGATCATCACAACTGGGAAGGGAAGTATCTAGTGGGTGGAGACCAAAGATGCAGCTCAATGTCCTACAATGCACAGGATGGCCCCCACAACAAAGGACTTATCCAGCCTAAAATGTGAATCATGCCAAGATTGGGAAACCCTGGGTTAAAACAATAAAATATATTGCTCACCTATGACCATGAAATTCAGGTTTGGAGTCTTGTCTACAAGAATGGACCTTAGAGGCTCATGGGTGGGCCCCTGTGAGAACTGACCTTCACTTCATTCAAGGTTACAGTGTACATTAAGGAAGGAATCAGGACTGTGTTGCACCAATATGTATGTGGCCCCCCTGGTGTGCCAGAACCTTCAGGTAAGGCAGGCAGGACAAAACAAATGAGCAAAGGGGAAAAAATAGCCAAATCAAGAAACAGACTCTTAACTATAGAGAACAAACTGATGGTTACTAGGGGGGTGGTAGGTGGGAGGGATGGGTGAAATAGGTGTTGGGGATTAAGGAGTGCAATTTGTTGTGATGAGCACCAGGTGATGCATGAAAGTGTTGAATCACTATATTGTACACATGAAAGTAATGAAACGCTAACGTTTAAAAACAAAAGGCAGGAAAAGAGGTTAGAAGAGTTTAGAAAGGCAGGAAAGGAAAACAGGTTAGAGGAGTTTTTAAAGATGAAATGGCAAAGGAGACTCTTCTCATACTTGGCAGAGACCTCACTCAGCACAGGTAATAATACTCATTGCTGTAGGTCCTTATGAAGAACTTCAGGGACCCAAGAAGCCCCCTCTGAGACCATGCAGTGACAAATTCCACCCCAGCTAACAATCTGTTTCTCTGTCTTTTGCCATTTAAGATTCTTACATCCTCCAACTTCATCTGCTGGCATTTCTATTAATCACCATCTCTTCAGGACAATGACACACCAGTGAAACAATGATTTTGGAAGCTAGACCGAACTGAGAAAGAAAAAGCAATTCCAAAATCTCCCTTGAACATATCAAAAGTCAAGCTTGGGGGAAAAAAAAAAAGTCAAGCTTGAAGGTCTGATTGTACATTTTTTTTACCACAAGCCAGAGGAACCTGGAAATGATATAAGGAAATTTCCCTGCTTCCCAGACAGGAAGCAGAGGGTATTTGCATGGTAAGGGAGTTCAAATAGGAATATGCAGGAAGCAGAAAGGAGGCCAGAGGTCAGGCACAAGGGTACTGATATCCATTCAAGGTGAAGAGCTTGGGTGGAAGGCAGTAAAAATGCTAGATAGCATGAGATGGGAGCTGAAAGCCTCCGGGATTTGAGACCTACTTTCTACTTGTGATTATGGAAGGAGCCTAGATCCCTCTAACAAATGTGTAACAATAGAGAAAAAGGAAATATGGCATGTTTTTGGCAGAAATGGCATGGGAGGAGTCTGACGCTTCCACATGCACCCAGTGAGAAATACAAGATGGGAGACAGCAGTGCAGTGCGAGGTGACTGCCGTAGCCACTCGGGGTGGGCGACCAGTGCGGGCTCAGAGGCAGGGTGCAGCCGAGATGCAGGACGTCTGCAGCAAGAATGCCCCCCAGCAGCGTGCGAAGGGGCGAAAGCACACCAAAGGAAAAGGAACCAAAAACATGAACGCTCTCCTTTCCCATCTCTGAACTTTAGTGGTAATTCCCAAGTGCGATCGAGGACATCTTCGTGAGGCCAGCAAACACCTGCAGGGACCAGCCTTGTGGACCACAGTCCGGAACCCAGGCCATGACAATACATGCGATTCATCTACGCAGGCACCAGCTTGGGAGAAAGAGGAAGAAAGGCAACTCTTTGAGAACAGCAGAACTGAAGATCTAGCCAAACGTCTACGCAAGGCTTAGGGAATGGGCACTTAAGATGTTTAGATAAGTTATTGAAATAAAGAAGCTATCGTTTTTGGCACATTGAAATTGTAGTATTTAAAATGTTGTTATGCATTTTAGTAGGAAACCCCTACTTACAAGGGATAATCATGAGGACTCTAAAGCACAAAAAGTAGTAAGTCTGCCCAGTTCACAGAGCCAGTAGGTGGGAGGACTCTGGCTTCCAAGATCACAATCTTTCCACCGTGTCTCCGTCATCGCCACATTCCAGCAGACCCTGGCACCCCGGCCCCCCTCAGCATGCCTTCCTCCCAGGCTCTGCGTCAGCCACAGGATTATTTCCTGAACGTGCCCTGCACTTTCCTCCTTCGTGCTCTTTAATTTTTCCTGTTGCCTCAATGCACACCCAGACCACCTTTTTCTCGTCTACCCAAATTACACCTTTGGGTAGACTGCAACCCTCTTTTGCTGGTGGCAAAAGGCAGGGAGAAACATCCTGAGAAACAAGCTGACAAGACTTCATTAGCCCAGCCAATTCCCAGAGAAAGAGAGCTACTGTCTCGCCCAGCCCGGCTTCCCCTGGCCAGAGGCTGCCAGGGCCCCGGCAAGGCAGCATTGGGTTTACAGTCGCCTCCTTGATCTTTGCTGGCTGCGACCATGTCCGCAGAGTCACACCAGGTCTGTAATAGCTGGTAAGCTCTCAGACTCGGAGGCTTGGGGCAACCATCCTGTCTACCACGGCCCCCCTGCCCCCTGACATTTTGTCCTTGCTCCTCGGGCACACAACCCTCTGCGATTTCTCCCCGACTTTCCTCCACAACGAAATTAGCCAGACCAGGTGCTATTTCAGTGTATCTCATTTGCATGTGGCTTTTCTCCTTATAATGTCATCAACGAGTTGAAAACCCCTCTGGCCAGACAATCCGAAGTGCCTTGGGCAAATACCTTCTCTATTTGGTTTATGGCCAACTGGTTTGCCTCATTCTCATGGTCAGGAGAATCTAAACACCCTGCAACCTCTTCTCTTACCGACCCTCACAGAGGTCTTCCTATATATAACTCCTCTGATTGATTCATGTTCCCTTAAATCCAATTAGGCTAGTAGAGCACTTTCCAGTAGAACTTTCTGCAGTGATGGAAGAGTCTACGTCTCTGCTGTCCACTATGGTACCCACGTAGCCACATGTGGCTATGGAGATTTGAAATGTAATTTGACTTTTAAGTGTTTTTATTTAATTATAATTAATGTAAATATAAATAGCCGTAGGTGATTGGCAACTACCACACTGGACAAACATGGGGATAGAACATTCTATTTCAACCGATGTGACACACCAGAATATTTCCCAGCATATATTTAAGACGTACATGCTATATTTACATACCCACTAACCAAATGTGCCTTCTATACTTAATATGCAATTTAAAATACTTTTCTTCCTCCAATACAGTGGATTTCTCTTTTCTTCAACTATAACTATCAGCTGCTATAATCAATTCCAAAACGACCCCCTCAGCAAAGCTTTCCCTGTCATCTCTATAGGAGCAGTTTCCACTCCTTTCTGAGGTTCACACATCATTATGTACAGGTATCTACCACAGAACCCATCATGGTGTATTAATTCATTGTCTCTATTTTCAGGTGCCCTCCCATCAGAATGTGCTCTCTGAAGGAGCAAAGAGACTTTCTTATTCATCTTCAGTTCTCCAACACCTAGAGCAAGAGTGGAGGTGGCAAGAATGAAATTGTTTGTTGAATGAATGAAAGAAAAAGGTCACTGAACAGAGACTGATAGAATGGTTGCAAATATTTTTTTTAATGAACATGGGAAAGATTAAACCTAGCTGGAACAGAAAGAATTAAAGTATCATCTGTTTTCTGTCTTTTTCTTTCATGTTTCTGTTTATGGAAGTCCCTGTGATCTACTGGAAAGATGCTATAGACTCCTACTTGCTAATGAGGCCTCTTCGGGGCCAGCATTAAGCAGTATTTGAGTTGTCAGTTACCAAATGTTGGTGATAGATGGGAGACAACATGCCTGGTGGAACAGTTCTCACCACAGTTGTCATCTGCTACACACACCAACCCAAGACATGTCTCTGCAGACTTTTGAGCACAATTAATACACTGGAGTGTTGCCATCACTCCAGCCCCTCCAATCCTTTTTCCAAACCACCGCTTCAGTTGTCTTTTTAAGCACAATTGGTGTTAGGTTCTTTGTTTGATTCAAATGCAAATCCATTGCCAACCAAACTCCTTAACGTGACCTGCAGGACCCTATGTGATCTGGCACATGACCAAGTCTCCAGATGCAATCCAGACCGCACTCCCCATTTTGTTGCTTCTGCTAAGGGGGCCTTTCCTTTGCTTGCCTCCAGCAAGTTCCTTCTGACCTTAGAGCATGTGCACTTTCAGTTTGTGCTCCCTGAAACTCCCTTCTCTTTTCTGCCTAGTTAATGCCAACCTCTCCATCAGCTCTCAGCTCCAGAATCACTTAGTGGGAGAAGACTTTCCTAATATGCAGACAGTGCCAGATCCCCTTTTAAAAACAATGCATACCTCTCCTTAATAGCACTCATCACAGATGGTTTTATATACAGGTGTGAGTATTTGATTCATGTCAAATATCACATGCTTAGTTCCACATGGACCTGAGTGCACTTTTAAAAAAAAATCATTTTAATATAATTTTTTAAGTAAACTCCAACACCAAATGTGGGTCACGAACCCACCACCCCCAGATCAAGAGTCGTGTGTTCCACTGACTGAGCCAGCCAGGCACCCTGTGAGTGCCTTTACTTTTGTTCATCATGTGACTGTCTGGCCTCTAGCACTGTCACTGGCACAAAGTGGACACTCAATAAATATTTGCTGGACAAACGAAAGAATGTATAAATGATCGGCACACACACAAAAATCTCCCTTAGGAGGAAGTCCAAAAATTAAATATTAATAAAGATCACAACTCAAATACCCAAGAATCTTAAGTACCTAAAGATCACAAAGATTGGTTTCCCTATAAAGAATCAACACATCAACCATGGTCTGACTTCTTTATAATTAAAAACAACAATAATGACTCCCAAACAAATAAGGTACTAAGATGACTTGACCAGTTCTATCTCCTTCTAGGAAGTGATCCATCTAGTGGTCACTAAATCAGGGTTGCACATCACCGTCTGTAGTGACCAGCCAGATGCTTCCAGGAATAACTGGAAGCATTGATGTTAAAACATCCAGAGATTATCATTGCAGAATTTACTTCAGAGGTCAAGGATATGGACTTTTTGCTTTAACTATTTCCTGATAAAACAAAGCAGAAAAAAAATGGTTTCACTTTTCACATTTTGCATCTGGTCTTATACAAAACTATACTATGTACTTTATAAATATACAAAAAAACCACATTGAATACATACTGATACTCACCCATTCATTCATTCAACAACTATTTCGTGACTCATTAATATTGCCCAGCAATGGTGGACAAACAACGATATCTGGCCTCAGGGAGCCCACGCTTCAATGGATGGTAACAGCTAATATTTATTGAGCGTCTACTTTTGTTCCAGACACTGTACTAAGAGTTTGATGTGCATCATCTCATTTTACTACTCACAATAATCATGTAAATTAATACAACAAATATTTTTTTGTTTGAGGACTGCTCCAAATCCATAATTCTTAATACCTACTGTTTCCCTCCAGAAAGTATTCTTCCCAGAGGATACTCTCCAGCTGGGACTTTTAGACAAAGGCTCAAGTGTCAGGTAACCCAGGTTTCTAGGCTAAGGAAGTGCTTCCTTCCTTGAATTTGAATACCAGGCAGAGAGAGAATGGGACTGAAAGGGACCACATTCAGACCAGACTCCTATGACAAGGAGACCACTCCAGGCGTTCTTCTCCATAACATGCACACTACCTTCAAATCTATGAGTCCCTGATACCCTGCTAATAAACTATTTTTGCTTCAGTTAGAGTTAGTTTGTGTTGCTTGCAACTCAAAAATATTGTCATTGAAAGGAAGACAACATGGGTTGAGAAATGTATCCAAAGTCAAATAGCTAGAAAATGGTAGAGTTGGATTAGAATCCATGCCTGCAGTCTGATTCTAGAGCTTTCTTCACTACTGAAAAAGAAGAGGTATCCACAGGTGCCATGGCTCATAGTGTAAAATTTAGCAGGTTCTGTGTTGTCCCACCTCAATGTAGGCTTTACTAATGTGCTACCATCAACCTAATGGGTCCATGTCTCACACTCTTTATCTGAGTTCAAAGAGCCTCCTAGAGCAGAAACGTGGAGGTTGGCTACAGCAATGGTGTGGTGAAGGTTTATAAGTAGAACCAACCACAGTCCCTAGGTCACCTACTACTATCACTTTAAAATGGTAACAGTGGCAGACAAACTGGCTACCTGCAGTAGTGGTTTCCCCTGGATAGCAGCCAAAATGACCTTGGAACTGAGTCAGCTTCCAGTTTGAATGGTACTTCCAAATACTCTCCCCTCTTCCCTAGCCAGGGACTTATCTAGTTCTGGGGAGTAGAAAAACTTACCCTGAAAACATGCATTTAAAATCTTAGGGCCAGAAGCCTCTTTCTCTGAGTATTAAAGTCTCTGTTGCAGCTTTCAAAGTGAATGACTCAAGCCTGGGGGAAGAAAAAGGCCCTCAGAGAACAAGTGAGAAAGCACAGGGGGAGGGAAATCCACAAGTTGGGGTTATAATTCTGCCCCATGACCTTGCTCCAAAGGAGGGCAATGATAAATGATCCCTGTAAACTACTGCAAGAATGAAATGTATGTAAATACATTGTTGGAGTCCAGTGAAGAGTCTAAGAGCGTTTCTTTGACTGTGTTGGTTGTGGATTTCTCACACATACAATAACAAGTTTCTGGCTTCCCTAGCACATATGCTTGAGCAATGTGTTGCTGTATCTCTGACAGTTGGTGACATTTCCTTTGCAGTCAGCAAGATTCGTACAGAGGCTGTGTGTCCAATGAAGAAACTAACATCCTAAGTCTCTATATTTTCTATTACTCATCATCTGTGCCTTCATCCAAACAACATTCATTGAATGCCTACTGTGTGCTCGGTCGCAGGGGACACAAAGATGAAACCAAAGCAGTGACCGCTCCTTGCCTCAAGAAGATGATATCTGTGCTTAAATAAGTATATTGCCCAGTGATATTGATTAGAACCAATTGCAAATAACATTTATTTGAGGACTTGCATTGTGACAGGAACTCTAAAATATTTTACATGCAGTATCTCTCTAATCCTCACAGCAGCTCTGTTATTATATGCATTTTAGAGATGAGAAGCATGGGAAAATTATATCATTTCATCATACTTACACTAGTGAAATAAGAATGCAGGTAAAGTACTTCTGGGTTCCAGAAGAGCCATGTTAGTGGTTTTAGGACCAGAAGCCTCTTTTTCCTGAGTATTAAACCAGGAAGGTTTTGTAGTGGAGACAGTGTGTGAGCTGGTGTAGTTACTCTACAGTCTATTAAGCTGGTGTTAAATGTGATCATATTTCTCTTGTAATTCTCACCCTTAAGTATCATTGTTAACACACATCCCTCGCCTGAGAATTGCTTATGAATCTGCAGGTACTGATAACAGACTTAACATGAAGACCTCAGGCTTATATTGATCTCTTTTCAAAGCTTGAAAAAGTTCCTTCTATTGGTCTGTTGTGTTTGAGATCTGAGAACTCGGTAAATCGGTTTAAAAATTGCTGCAGCGTTAAAAGATCAATCGAAGAAAGTGATATCTTGATGGATTTACCAATTGGCCAAAAGGCCATTAAACAATCAGAATTTTTCAACTGAGTAAGACTTTGGACACAAACTGATCTATCACTTTCAATTTAAAAATGAAAGGATGAAGACACACAGAGTATTAAAAAGGACTTGTCTAAGGGCACATACAGACCTGGTAGAGGAACCAGAGCTGGCACCCTTGCCTTCCAATCCCTAATCCAATGTTCCTTTTTATTAAAACAACAGCAACAACTTTACTGGGGTATAATTGAAGTATGCTCAATTGCATATGTTTAAAAAGTACAATTTGATCCATTTTGATATATGTATTCACCTGTCAAACCAACACTGCCATAAATACAAATATTTCTATCACCCTCAAAAGTTTCCTTATGCCTCTTTATTCCTTTCTATACTCCCATTCCCACGCAACCAAGGTTCTGCTTTCTATAAAGTTTGCATTTTTGGCAATTTTATATAAGTGGAACCATACAGTATAAAAGTATTCTTTGGGGCTGGCTTCTTTCACTCACATACTTATTTTGAGATTTATCCATAGTATATGTATCCATAGTTCACTTCTTTTTGTTGCTGAATAGTATTCCGTTGTATGGATACAACACAATTTGTTTAGCCATTTTTCTGTTAATGGACATTTGGGTTGTTTCCATTTTTGAGCTATTGTAAATAAATCCATCACAAACATTCCTGTACATGTATTTGTGTGGATATATGCTTTCATTTCTCCAGACTAGATACCTAGAAGAAGACTGGCTAGATCGTATGGTAGGTATATGTTTATCTTTCTAAGAAACCACCAAACTACTTTCCAGAGTTGTACCATTTTACATCCTACCAGCAATGTATGTGAATTCTAGTTACTCCACATCCTCTCCAGCATTTAATAGTGATTTTCTTTTCTTTTAACTGCTATTTTTATTAGCTAGTAACCATTCCCATCACATTCTTCGATACTGTACTGGTAGAGGAATGCCTTTCAATTGCCTGAGGCTCGAGGTGATTTTTGTACTCTCATAACCCTTTCCTCCCCCTCTTTACTCAGTTTTGGTAGGATACAGTCTTTGCTCAAACGGAGCAAAAGAATAGATATTCTGAGAGGAGAAGTAAATGTAGAATACGGAAAGGACTGACTTTTTTTAGAGGTGCTCCCTTTGGGGACTATGAAGGACGTGCCATTACCATCAGGCTGCAGGGGAGTAGCACTCAGAAGTTTGAGGAACAATATCAGGACCCTGAAGGATCCAATGAAAGGAAGGAAGGAGGGAAACCAATGAGAAGGCTTTCCTCTCTCATTCTGGTTGTTCCTTTAAGACTACAAGTGATCTTCTCTTTCTTTCCTTAGACCCTTTGAGAGTGGACACTTTCTATTGGCCATCCCTGCAGGAAATCTGCAAATACCTTGTATTCGTTATATAACTGTGACAGCTGCTATTAACCTAGCAGACACCTTGTGTCAGAAACTGTGCTAAGAATTTATATCTGTTTTCTCATTTAATTCTCAGAGCAGCCATGTGAGGTTGGTACTACTAGTTTTGTTTTATACATAGGAAACTGAAATATAGAGATGTTAAGTAATTTGTCCATGATCACCAAACTAGTAACTGGAAGAATAGGATTTGAACTCAGTTTTGTCTGATTTCAAAACCCAAACTCTTAGGCACTCTACTACCTTTCCAATGACTGAGTATGAATGTTGTGGATGTAAGTGAATAGTAAATGAATAGGAAACCCCTTCCAAGTCTAACCCTCAATGAGTCTATTCTGTAATATCATGAATTGATTGCAGGCATTGCATGCCAAATATTCTAGGAATTTCTGCAATCCTTAAATGTTCGCCAAAAGTAAGTCTTTCATGCTCCCTAGCAAATTCTGGAGGGAAGGGGGAATCCATATTTAGAATTTTGGTTACTGACTGTACCCATCTTTTCTGCCCATCCATTTGAGTTGATGTTACAGCAATCACTACTGTTTTTTCGGATGTGTGTACCTGCACGTACCCCTGCCCACAATGTCCAGTGGTTATCCACCTTTGGTGTACCTGGGGAGCTTGTTAAAAACAGAAATGGCAGGGCTTCACATTCTGACATTCTGATTCAGTAAGATTGGTTTTGAACCCAGCATCTATATTTTCAACAAGCATCCTAGGTAGAGAGACAATTACTACTTTGTAGCTGCCCCACCATCCATTCCGTGACCTAAAGTCAACCCATTTTTTTTCTTTGGGGGAATTACCTCTCCCCTGCTTGCTAGGCTTGATCCTGGTGGGTGAGTAGTTCCAGGCACTCGCCTCCACAGAAACCAAATCCCTTGCCCATCAACTGGTTTGGCCAAAGACTTAGCATATGAACAAAGCCTAACTAATCATATGCCTTTTCCTAAGACTGAGTTTTGAATGAAGGAACAAGTGGAGATGATGTCTTGTCTCAGCCATCAAGAAACTGCGCTTACTGCTTCTTGGCCACAGGGTTTCCTTAGTACCTACCTTGTCCCTTAATTCCATGAACCCGCATTCTACTTACCTAAATATCTTTTCAACAAACACCTTTTTGGTAGAGTTAGCTGGTCAGTTTCGAACCCTTGCAATCAAAGAGATTGATACCTTGATACCTCAGGCAATTTTAATGCATGACATCCAGAGGCCAGCCTTTGAGAAACATTGTCCTTAATTTTCAGTATTTCTCCACTTAACAAGTCTGGGAAAGGCTATGTTACCAGTACTAGCTATCTCCAGCCATCGTTCTCACATGAACAGCCTTGTCGAACCTTTTCAAAAGCATAAGGAGACCCTATTTTCACAATATTTTATTCTTCCTATTTTTCATACCATGCTTGTAGTCTCTGTTCATCATTAAGTTAGAGCTTTAGAATACTATTCTCAAGCTAGCAAACTCAGAATTACTAGCTCTTCTTTATTTGTACATCTTGAGGGACTCTGTTAGCTCAAAGTACAGGAAGAGTTGGTGGGCAAGTAGACATCTGACAAGTCACTAATTAGCTGTCTGGTAATGTGTTGATGAGGCCATGACCTCAGAGAACTGACTGCAATAGGAAGATCTATAGGAAAGCATGGAAAACCAAAAGAGCACCATTCTTAGCAACTCCTGATAAAATGATGACATTCCAATGATAACAATAGATGCTAATTGTCCCCTCAAAGTTTCTATGATAACAAGCCTTCGGTCACAGATTTCTGGCTAAAGAGCTAGTCATTGCAGAAGAAACTGTAGCAGAACAGAATAAGCGCTGTGACCCTCTTTTTCCAGCTAAGACAATCTTGTGGACTTCGGTGTTAACATGGTGTTATTAACAAACTAGTTTTAGGTGCTGGAGTTATCTTGATCTTTGGAAGGATGGATTTCTGGTGGGGGAGTAGACTTCTGAGGCTTTCCATTGAATAGCATCATTATTATTCCCCTTCTCTGAGGATGACAGCCCAGCATGCCTCTGGGAGACCATTTCTCCATCACCATCTGCATAGTTTCAGGGGGGCTGACACCACCTCCTCAGCTCCAGTGATGGCCACAGAACCTAGGCCTGGCCAGTCAGCACATCCACCCATTCTTCCTGGCTACAGTGATAGATCTGAGACGGACATATGACTCTAGCCAGATCAGTGAGATCAGATGTAGACTTTTGCTGGAGCCAATGAGAAGAAGGTGTTTTCTGCCAAGTTTGTTAAGGTAGTTAGATCCATGCCAATTTTGCCACTATCAAGGGAGAGCCAGTTTAAGAATTGAACCAACTCAGAGGAAAGTAGAGACAAGGAGGCCAATTCCTGGTGTCCCTGTGTGAGCCCCTGAATCCAGGCATGACTGAAGTGGCACTACTTATTGGGCTTTCAATTATACCAGCTTATAAAGTCCTGTTTCGTTTGGCTTACATTATTTTAGGATTGGGTTTCTGTCACTTGCACTTGAGTCATGCCTATGGGAAGCAATAGATTGACCCTCACAAAGGTCATTCCATGGGCTTGTTAATTCATTCATCTGAAACTTGATAAACTCCTCATTCTGGTCTAGGAGGGGAAGTGATCAGCATAAGGGAAGGACAGGAAGCTCTTATAATTGAATCCTCCTGCTACAAACACTTTCCCACACATTTCCCAAGCTATGCGGCAAAAATCTCGTTGCCTTGCCTTCCTTCTGCACAATGTTTTCAAATTCAGAACATATGCTGAAACATTCCAAATGAACTTGACTTCCACTGTTTCTCTTTCCTCAGGAAACCATTTCCCTTCTGTGGCCTCTCCTAACACCTTGATGATTTTCTTCCAGTTGTCATTTCTTTAGGAAGCAAGAACACCTTCCCATCCAGCCAAGGTCATTAGCCCTAGCACTGCCATCCCACACTTGGAGCAAGTTCTTCATCAGAATAAATCCCAGAGCGGAGACCCAGAGAAGGCAGGTCAGGGTTGCCTCCTCGAACTCATCCCATTGTGCACACTCTGCTTCTTAACGCCTTCACACCTCAGTGAGGGACTCGGGTCCATTAATATTTAACGGCCTTTCTGATGTGATTGGATGGAATTCCTGAGTATCCCAACATGCCTCACTTGTGTGAAGTTATAAAATCAATTCGCAGCTTATCACCATCCTTGACTCCTCACAAGTAATTTATTGCCCAACCCTGTGAACTCTGTCCTCAAGGAGTTTAAAAATAAAACTCAGATTGCTTAAAAGAAAACACACAGGGGTTTTCAATACCACTCCACCAGGGTGCAGGTAATCCAAAGATCCTCTGCTTTAGATCTATGACAAAAATTCAAGTCTAAAGCCTTGCAGAGCATGACTAGAGACAAAAGATTAAGGAAAAGTGAGGGGAAAAAATAGTAAAATCTAGCAAAAACTGGATGTGTGAATACAAAGAAAAAGACAAATTGGAAATCATGCTAGAGTTTCTTGCTCAGGAAGTTAGACACCAAATAGAAAACAGCCATGGATTAGAGCTAGAAAATTAAAAAGCATTACTTTTTTTTTTTTTTTTTACAAAACTAATACTGTGTATTATAGAAATAGGAATCACCTGTAATCACACTGCCCAAAGATAGACATGGTTAAGTTTAGTGTGTTCCTTTTCTGCCTAGATATATTCATTGATCTAGAGGGATGGGATTTTATTAGTATTATTTATCACAACCTGTTTGTTTAAATGCAATATTTTATGATCATTGCTCCACATGATTAAAATTCTAAACATGATTTAAAAATTTTGTTTAAGTTAATTATTCCATATTTCAGACATAGGAAGAGGTATAAGAATATCATAAACAACCTATATCTGCCACCCAGTTTAAGAAATAATCAGAAACACAGTTGACACTTTCTGTATATGCCTCTGGAGTAACTTTGTCCACCCCACTCCCCCTTTGATTTTTTTTTTCCTGGATGCATAATGTTCCCTCATAGAAATGTATCATAATCTAATTCTTGTTGTTAAGCATTTAGACTATTGCCAAATTTTCATTATTATAAATAACACTATAATGAACATCATCATATATACATTTTTACACACATATCTGTGATTACTTCCTTAAGACAAATTCCTCGAAGTAAAATTGCTGTTGCCAAGTTACCCTCCATAAAAGTTCCAACCAATTACGCCCAGCCTTTTTGGAAGAGCCTACAAATTAGCTGTATGTGGGGCTTCGGGGAATCTTCATAAAGAACTAGTTTCTAGTTCATCTTTTCAACTAGCTGCCAGGTGTTCGCTCCTGGGTGCAAGCTCTGTGCTAGGCACTGAGGGTACAGAGAAGAGTATAGCCCTGACCATTTAGCAGAGAAGAAAAGTGCTGGAACAGGAAGTGGAAGATGTGTGTGCTGGAGAGGCAGCCTAGCAACGTGGTTAGATCCCTGCTATGGGCGCCAGACTCCTGCCGTAAGCAAGTTATTTAACCTCTCTGCGCCCCAGTATCCTTATCTATAAAACAGAGGTAGTCAAATTTACCCAGCATAATCCGTAAATGAAAGGCCAAAAAGACATGAAGCACAGCGCCACTTGCTCAGAAGGCAGTGTTACTAATTCACCTACATGCAGAGTATCTGTTGGGAAAAGCAAAGGATAGAGGAGGACAGAGCTGCAAGTCAGAAGCTAGAAACAAATGGAGAGCATGGGCAGTAGGGAGAGCAACAAGGTTTATGCTCATGGACCAAAAATGCAATTATTCTCCTGAGGAAGAGGGCCTGGGAAATGCTCCATGCCTATGCTCCTTTGTTCACCCCCGAAACAGATGAACTAAATGCTTCCTGACTGTGATCCACTCCACCTGCCTGAGGCTACATCTGAGCCATTCTGAGGCAAGTTACTACAGGGGCAGGGGCTCCCGTGGAGAGGGGTGTGTTTTCTGCCACCAAGAAATAAAAGAAAACGCTGCCTTTTTATTTGCCATCACACTCATCACACTGTCAATATAATCTCAGTGTATTGATGTACCCTCTGTATCATCATGTAGAAAAAAAGCACACTACAGACAGTATGTTGCATATGATCCCATATATTTAACTATAACTGATTCATTCATATAATAATGGATTAAAAAGTTTTTTGAAAACAAAACAAAAACAGAAAAACAGAAACAGTCCCATAAATACAGAGAACAAACTGGAGGTTGTCAAAGGGAAAGGGAGTGAAGGGACAGGTGAAATGGGTGAAGGGGATTAAGATGTACAAATTTCCAGTTATAAAATAAATAATCCACAAGGATAAAAAGCACAGCACAGGGAAAACGGTTAATAATATTGTAATTGCTTTGTTTGGTGACAGACAGTGAACACACCTATCATGCCGAGCATTGCAATATATAGAAGTAAGAATCACCATGTTGTACACCTGAAACTAATATAACGTTGTGTGTAGAAAAAAGTGTTTATTGAGTTCTTACTATGTGCCTGGCTCTGTGCTACCAGCTGTGGGACATAATGAGGATGTGGTCATTACTGTAGGGGGGTTTCCATTCCAGCAGCAGACACTGACATTGATTATGCCATAAACTTATATATTGTTTGATTTCTATAAAAAAATCATGCTTAGGTACTACTGTATTAATACAAAAACAAAAACCCTAACTTTTTAATTTTTGGTTTCAGAATAATGACTGATCTGTAACAGCTGTAGGACAAAAAGCGAAGTAAATGAAAACACAACAAAGCACATAAAAAATGAACCAGGTCACCGGAAGCACAGAGAGCCATGGTCAAAAGGAAAAGCGCAGATGCTTCAGGAAGAGCAGCGGATTGAGATGACACTGCTATTCCTAAGAATCTCATTCAATCTGTTCCAGAGCAGGGGTCGGTAAACACTTTCTATAAAGGGCCCAATAGTAAATATTTTAGGCTTTTCGGGCCACATGGTCTCTGCCACAACTACTTGAGTCTGCCAACGCAGCGTGAAAGCAGCCAGCGACAGACAATACGTTGATGAATAGGCGTGGCTGTGTTCCAGAAAACTTTATTTATGGATACAAGAGTCGAACTCATATGATTTTCATGTGTCGTGCAATATTCTTTTCCTTTTAATTTTTTTAACCATTTAAATAAAAATCATTCTTAACTTATGAGGTAGATTTGGCCCACGCACCGCAGATCGCCAACCCCTGATTTAAACAGCTATGGGATAGTCCATTTCATGAATAGTCCAAAATACTTTTTGAGATTTTATTTATTTGAGAGAGAGAGAAGGAGGAAGAGGAGCAGAGGGAGAGGTACAAATAGACTCCACGCTGAGGGCAGAGCTGGGCGCTGGCATTCGATTTCATGACCCTGAGATCATGACCTGAGCCAAAATCAAGAGTCGAACACTTACTGAACTGACTAAGCCACCCAGGCGTCCCTGGATAGTCCAAAATATTTTTAACAAATCCCCAATTGGTGAAATTTAACTCATTTCCAGTTTTTCCTCATGACACCCAGTGCTATGATGAACATTGTACGTACGTCTTTGCATCCATGAGTGCATAAATGACTATTTTTTACCTGTCTCTGTATCCACGCCCATGCCCCCAGCACGAGCCCATTTGCAAAAACCGTATGAGAGAGATTCTTGAAATGGTCCTGCTGAGCTCCAAATGCAGAGGATAATATTGCCTTTTTTATTCACCAACCTAATAATTCTATTTATAAAGGGCTGTCAATTGCCTGCTATGAATTATTCCATATGAACCCTGCTGCTTATTTTCAGTGATGCCCTGTGCTCAGTTTTAGCAGAATTTCAAGATGGCCTTCGCAGATTCATCCAGGAGGCTGTCAGAAACACTCCACAGCCGTGTGCCAGGCCACCCTGAGTCACCGAGATACCCTTGCTCCCAATGTCCCTCACCAGCTTCTTTCCCTATCTTTGTTTTAGACATTCAGTCAGTTTGATATGAGATTTCCTTCCTACCTCCTCTGAAACTCAAATACTTGGATGGGGGTTTGGTACATTGGTAAGTTCTTTTCCCCAGGGATCCTCAACTTCTATTTATACATGGCTATCACCATCCTGTCTACGCAATTCCTATTTTTCCCCTTTGTTTGCATTGCTCTAAGTTTTTACAGAAAAGATTTATTTTAGTTTTTTGTTTGTTTGTTTTTTGGGTTTTTTTTTTTTTTTTTTTTGCAAAAGGACTTCAGGGTTGCTGTAAGAAAAACAAATAGAAGCTCATTAAACTCTCTAAAGTAGACATGAAAGTCTTCCCTAGTCTATGTTCCTGACCCCAGCAGCTCCCACCTTTAGAAGCAGCTATTATCTTCAGGCTCTTGGGACTCCAGCTGGAACTGTTTGTCTGGATGGCCTTAAACAAGTCACTTAACTTCTCTGAGTCTTAGGGTCTCTGTAAAATGGGAGAGAGGATTCCTGTCACCTCAGCTGGAAATCATGCTTACAAAGCATTTAACACTTAGCATAGTGCCCAACCATAATAAATACTCAAGAAACACTTGCCGTGTTAGTGTTATCATTAATAGTTTTGTGTTATCATTCCTCTGTGCAAATGCAGTCATAATTTTTTAACATAGATAACTGTTAACATAAATGGTATCTTTCTGTGGATAAACTTTTTAATTTTTTCAATCACTTAATTTATCTAGAACATTTATCTTATTCTCTTAAATTTATAGAATTCCAAGGCATGGGTATCCCATTATTTGTTGAATCGTTTCACTACTGATGGGTACTTAGATTTCGATACTGGAAAAATCCTTGAACATACAGGTTCGGGTGTCTACAAGAGTATTTTTCTTAGGATGAATTCCCAAAAATGGAATTGCCGTGTCAATAGGTATAGGCATTTTTTATATTAATAATTATGGCCCAGGGCAGACTCATCTGTTCAGCTCCCGGAATATTTCCAACTTTCTGCTTCTCAGAGCCTCCAAGGGTTGTACCTCCTGGTGCCCTTGCCAGTAGAAAGGCCATGTGACTTGGCCAATAAGTAATGAGCACAAGGGAGATCCGTCATCACCATTTTATTACCAGTTTTAAACCATTCGAAGCCTTCTTTATCTCCTGCCACAGTGACCAGCGATATTCCAGATAGTGACTTCTCCACCAGCCTGGGTCCTTTAGTGGGGACAATGTGGGACAGAGTCTCAGCTGACCCACCACAAACACACACACAAATGAGAATTAAACATTTGTTTTCTTAAGTCACCATTATTTGGGAATTGTTGGCTGTTACAATTAACCTGAATGACACACTGCCAAATTCCTCTCTCAAAAAGCCTTTACTAATTCATATGCCTACAAAGCGTAAGTGAAAGAGCCACTTTGCTATATCGCTTTTGCAACTTTTCTTAATTTTATAGATTTCTCCTTTCCATTAGTCTTATTAGAGATGATCGGGGGAAAAAAAGATGTGGAATGCCTCAGCTACTTACCAAGGCTTTCCTAATTTCACATGCCTCCTTATTTATTAGTAAATCTCTCTCTCTCTTTTTTCTTTCAGAAAAACCCCACAATGCTAACATATAACTAATGGCCCTGCTGATGTTCTTTAATTGCCTTTATCCCCTGAACATTATCTAATTCCCTGTTGCTGTCCGGATCTTATGTTCACTAGCTTTAACAAGTGTTCCATAATCCCACCCACGTTTCTCCCTACCATCTTGATTTCCACAAGAAACTTTTTTTCTCCTCATAGACTAAATGAGCAGCCACTATATTTCATGTGATTATATTGAATGGTCTTTTCAGAAAAAAAAATCACATTGACAACTATCTTACCTTTATTTTTAACAAGGAGGGGTAAATGTGGGTGTGGATCCCTAAACCTAGCCAGTCTTTAAGAACCAGCTCAAAAACCACATACTTCATGAAGCTATTCCTCATCATCCTCATCAAGGTAATGGCTCCCTCTTTCAAATACCATGTACATTTCCACATCTTGTTCACAACACTCACCTTGCGGAACTGCAATTAGAGGGATCTGCTTTGCCCTTCCAATTTCCCTTTTACAATCACATCATGCATTTATTTGCAACATAGTTTGCTATCACTGCATTACAAAGTTATTGATTGGGTAGCAGCTCTCACTGGGAGAGAGGAAACCATGTGACTTGGAAAAAACCTAGAAGTCTTAAAATCTGAATGCTCAAATTCACAAACCCCTGATGCATTCTTATATTTGTTTTTCTACAAATTAAATGATTCTTCTACTGAGGAAATCTAGGAAGAAAGGGAACAAAGGATGTATTTTATGATAACCATTGGCATCTGAGCAAACTCTCCATTGGGACGAATCTATCTATTGCTTGGAGGCATGTAGTAGAACAGCGTGAACTAACTCAGGCCAGTTTGGCTAAGTACAAACTACCTAGGATTTTTTGTAGACTTGGGTTCCCAGAGGGCAATTTAAGTTGTTCAGCAAGCAATTCTGACACACAAACATTTATGAGACTTATCAGCAAGCAAGCACAAGAATACTCAGATAACCTCCAAGCCCAGTGACATCCCACCTCTCTGCTTTATGTTCCCACTGTTCTTTGCATGACAAATTCCCTTGAAATAGACACAACAACTGGGTGTTATGCTATATGTTGGCAAATTGAACTCCAATAAAAAACATATATATATATAAAGAAATAGACACATTCTTTTTTTCTTTTTTTCTTTCTTTTTTTTTTTTTTATTCATGAGAGACACAGAAAGAGAGAGAGAGGCAGAGACACAGACAGAGGGAGAGGCAGGCTCCATGCAGGGAGCCTGACATGGGACTCAATCTCCGGGATCACAACCAGGGTCGAAGGCGGTGCTAAACCGCTGAGCCACCGGGGCTGCCCTAGACACAACATTCTTGAGACAGGGTTCAGTTAGCCTCCTAGCCAGTGTAAGGCAACCAAAATCATCCAATTTGTTGGATAGAGGTTAGAATCAAGCTACCATTCCAAAAGTTGGGGAGGGTAAAAAGCTCACTGGAATTTCGTGTCCTATTCATGTAAGATTGAGAAATAAGTGTCTCTATAATTTTTTAGTCATTCTATATATCTTGAACCCGAGCCATTTTACCAGTAAAAACCCCTGCTAACATTTAATTTTTTATTAACAAGACCTTTGGTATTGGTCAAGGATAAATATAGTTGAAGCACTTGTGGTTTAATTCATCTGGAGTGTAGTCTTATGAATAAATGCAAACTAGCCATTTCTCTAGTGTATCCCCAGTCAGAGAGCCTGCCCCTGGGGTGTAGCTTAACACTAATCAAGCATATATTTAGTTCATATTATCTCTGCTGGCATAATTTAAAATCAATTGTGAATATCAAAATACAAGAGGTCGCTCATGTGAGAGTTTAAAACATAAGAATTAGTATATTTAAGCCAGGCCTTGAAAGCTGGAGTGGAGGTGAACACTAGGCTCAGTAGGCACCTCTCTGTGTATCTCTCTGGTCATATTAACTTTTGTGGCAGTGTAATAAAAAGGAGAATTTGATTTAAGAAGATATATCTCCTGGTAGAGTAACTGTGGTTAGTGGGAACATCTGAAAGGTGAGCCTCAGCTGTCCAAATTTGTCAGGGAGATCCTACCCCATTTGCCTCTCCCCACTCTATCCAACAAGCATCCAACAAGTTCTAACTAAATGTTACAAATTCTAACACACAACTCTAAGATCAGGCATAAACAGTAGTAGATCCTTTGTTCCTTTTTTATTGTCTTCAAGAAGGATATAAAAGAGGCAAGAACTATTCTTGGCCCTTCATGCAACTGTTGCTTCTCACCCTCCACCATATCTCACTTCCCCGATACAGATGTGAAATTGACACAGATGTAGAGTTGAAAGAGGTGGGTCTGGACAATCCTTATTTCTCTCTCTCCTCCTCCCCATTGTCACTGCCCTCAATGAGGGATACGCTTTTTCTAGCCATAGTATTCTGTATAGTATCTCACTGTGTCCCTGTAATTCCTCCACTGAACCAGGGGGCAACATTTTAAGGTACAAATACTTGCATATGGCCTTTATCATTCCTTTAGTATTTACATAATGTCTTTTAAGTGTTTTTAAAATGTGTTTTAGGTCAGGATTAATGGATACAAAGTGTTGAATGATAAGGTTCTGAGTGTCTATCTAGATTTTTTAATACTAATTCTTATGGAAATAATTTCCCATTATAGGTCTTTGAGCCGTAAGTTGCATTTTTCCTGAGAGATGGCCTTGACATGTGGTAAGGACTGCCCTTGTTTACAGGCATGTTTATGTTCCCTGCTAGAGCACACCAAGCACAGGATCTACATCTCTTTCGTCTTCGTATGTCCAGCATCTAGCTCAGTGCAATGGAGCATAATAGGCCTTCAGTGTGAGTTTCATGAGTAAGTAGTTGGGTTCTTCCACCATTTGCCAACAATTAGTGGCTATTTGTGCTTAATTTAACTATAATCCTGGCTGCATGTAGACTTAACTTTGTTCTGAAATTATTTTTGCTACTCATTGTGTTTAACTGTATCCTAAGTGCACATAGAAGAAGTTTAGAATATAGTTCATTTTATTTTTTCCCTAGTACTATTTCTACATTTTTACAGAAGGATGGTAGGCATTGTACCAACCCTACAGAATTTTTGCATAAAATTATGTCAGTAGTTGCCATTTTTTTAAAAGACTCCAAATTGTGGGGATGATTGGTAGCTAAGCAATTGTATAACTGGAATAAACCTTGGAGATAATTTAACAACACTGGTGTACATTTTTTGTGTGCTTACTATGTGAAAGGCTTTGTGCTAAGTACCTTATAAACATGTTCTCATTCAACCTCTTTTCTTTTTTGCTTCAGACTCTAGTATGGCTTGGCACAGCACCATTACTGATTCTGTCTTCATTGAGAATGTTGATATTTTGATCATCATGAATTTTTTTGCATTAATTTTGACTTTAAAATATGATATTAAAACATTATTTATCTTGATTGCTGAGTTTTTTGGCATCCCCTTAAATTTTGCACCTTATTTCTGGCAACAGCTTTAAAAGATTAGGACTATTATTTTCCTCCCATTAGAGATGAGGACACTGGAAGTCAGAGTAATTACATTTGCCCAAGGCTTCTAAGCACCAGTAATGGAAGAACCAAAACTGGAATCCATATGACTTGACGTATCAGCCCTCAGCTTAGGCACATAATTTCACAGATGGGGAAATTGAGAAGCAGAGGGGTGTGAGGATGGTTGGAGTTGCTCAATAGCTTCACAGCAGAACCAAACTAGAACCCAGAATTCCCCACTTATCACTAAAATAGCACCATGAGCTTTTCATTGCAGATGCATTATACTTAATCTCGAGGCTGTATCAGGCTGCAGAATTCAATCTTTTAGTAAATGTTTATTAAGGATCTTCTGGGTGCTGCACACTATGTACATTGTATAATGATGGCTGACCTTCCTGCCATGGAGGCTGGGAGTAGGTAGTCTTGGAAGCCACTCATTCATTCATTCATTCATTCACTCTGCTAGGCTCTGGGATACACAGAAGGATGAGATTCCAAGAGGTCCCTAAAAAGAGAGGTACAGAGATATGCAACTAAAAATTTGGGATAAAGCATAATACACTCAACCAAGGAGGGACTCAAAAGGTATAGAGCATCTGTTCCATATTCTGAATGATGGGTAGCTTTGGTGTAGGGAGCACCTTCAGAATTTAAAATGTTATGTGATATGCTGGCAGAAGAGGATTCAGAGAAATATAAAATAAGCTTCCTGCCTTTCAGAAGTTCACAATCAACTTGAAGAAAAGGCCTACACACACAGAACATGTCCAGTATTTACCTGACTCCTTAATTTGATAGTTGACACTTTTTAAGATTCTCATAGCTTCTAGCCCTTCTCTGTCATGTAACCCTTCATTCATTCCTTCAATAATTAAGAATGTATTGTACCTACTATGTGCCAGGCATTTTTCTAGGTGCTAGAGATATAAACATACATTAAATGAACAGAGCCTCTGTTCTCAGGAAGCTATATAAACAAAGAAACTAACTTTGCATAGCAGTGAACACATAAAACAGGGTGATGGAACAGTTTGGTAAAGGAAGGCTTTTGAGCTGAGACCCAAATAATGAGAGGAATCCAGCAAGCAATGATGTGGAACAAGAACATAGGAAGCAGCAAATGTCAAGACTCTAAGTAGAAAGACCATGGCTGTGCTGGTAACAGCAGGGAGAATGGTTCAAGATAATGTAAGAGATATGCGAAAGGCCAAACCATGTGTTGCCTCACAGGCCAGGATAAAAAGTTAAGATTTTAATGAAAATTTATCCATCTTGGGGGTGCCAGGGTGCTTAGTTGGTTAAGCATCTGCCTTCATCTCAGGTCAAGATCCCAGAGTCCTATGATGGAATCCTGGGATGGCTTGGGGCTCTCTGCTCAGTGGAGAGTCTGCTTCTCCCTCTCCCTCTGCTCCTCCTCTCCCCCCAGTTTGTGCACTGCCCCCACCCTTGCATTCTCTCTCAAATAAATACATAATTAAAAAAAAAACTATCCATCTTGTAATTATTTAACATCTACCTTCCAAACTAGAAAATAAGATACTTGAGGACAGGGCTTTGTTCCTTTTGCATGGCGCAGTCTTGCCAACACATAGCATAACAAATGGTATAGTATTGGTGCTCAGTGAGTAATTTTGGAGTGACGAAGAATACACAGAAATAAGTCTTTTAGGAACTCTGTCATTCTGGTGGAATTTTGGATACATATTGTCTGCCTTAAAAGTTCATTTTGACATATTTATTTTTAATGTCTTTTTCTACTCCTCAACCCCCAATTGTACTTATCCATCTGTGTCTGCAAAAGCTATAAAAGATAGATGGTGGTAGGATAAGGGGTCCTTGCTGAAAACTGTGTCTTAGAATTTGACTTCAGTAAGAAAATGGATGGTCCTCTCCCAATCTCAGGATTTAAGAGTCTAATAAATATTCAGTCCTTGGGTTAATGTAATCTAGTGTAATAATGTCCCAGCTCTGGGGACTCAAGACAGATCTAGACACATATCCTGGCTCCACCATTTAGGCAAAGTTACATGACCCCTTTAACCCATAGTTTTTTCATATAAAAGTGAGGAGATGAACAGCATCCAGCATATAGAACTGTTGCTGTAATCAAATCCAATAACATATACCACAGTGAACATGGAGGGGGCCACCCACAGCCCAGTTCAGGGAAGAACTCACTGTGGAGCTGCAGGGAGTGCAGGCAGCAGGCATTCCAGCTGGCACTTCTCTCTCAGCTGCAGAGAGCCCCTCATTCAAGGTCATGCCCTTCCTGGAGTAGCCCGCACCTCGTGAGTGGATGAGGTTTAAGTATGTGACTTGGGTCTTTCAGCCTAATGCAGGATACCAGGATGGCTAATACTCACCCCAGAATTCCCCACCAGGTTGGCTGAGAATTTAAGGGGCCTTCTTCCTCTGCCCTGTCCTGCTTTCTCCTCCTTCCTTTCACACTGTTGATCCCCAATAAACATCCTACACCCCAAAATCCAGCTTAGCGTCTGTTTCTTGAGAACCCAAACTGAGACATGTGCTAACTGCTTATTGTTACCATTGTTATGATTATTGTTATAATTGTCCCTAATGAAGACAAGAGTAAAACTGCTTGCTTGTTCTCAATATGATATTCTACAATGGTACTGAGACTAAAACTTTTCAATGTCATTGCAGGGACTTTTTTTTTTTTTAAGATTTTTTTTTTTTATTCATGAGAGACACACAGAGAGAGAGACAGGGACATAGGCAGAGGGAGAAGCAGGCTCCTTGCAGGGAGCCTGATGTGGGACTCAATCTTAGGACCCTGAGAACATGCCCTGAGTCAAAGGCAGATGCTCAACCACTGAGCCACCCAGGTGCCCCACTGCTGGGACTTTTGGGCCTAATACTCTGTCTGTTGGTCTGTCTGTCTCTCTCTCCCTCTTGCATGTGGATTCATTCATTTATGCTAAATCATGAGTGACTGTGATGGGCAGGCTAAACACTGAGAATGAGGACAATATATCAGCATTACACAACCATTTGAATTGGCCTCAGCCAGGCACAAAAGGTAAGGGAGGGAACATACCACCCTCAGTAAGTGACCTTGCAAATGTATAGTTGTCTGTCCCTGGAGCAGGGAGTGCAATTAGGAATGGGAAGGAGGAGACAATCCAGAGGCTCCACAGACCATGGCAACAGCAAATTACTCTGTTGACAGAAAGGGAAAAGTTATAGTCAGCCAAGGTCGGTGTGTCTACTAGCCAGTCCGTCCATTTTCTCTCAGGCTTATCCATAGGTGACAGGGGAAACATGTGACTTCCTGAGTGCATGGAGATTCTGGCTCCAGCCATGGCCAAAGCCAATGAAGAGTAATGAGCAAATAGTCAAGAACATACAAACACAATCAGGAAACAGAAACACTTCTAAGGTCCTTTTATTCAATCATTTCCTGAGCTTGCTGGATCCAAAGCCCAGCGATGATGCTGGGGGTAAGAGACACAGAAATAAGTCTCTTATAATAAATAAGACAGTCTCTAGCTTCAAGAAACAAATCGCCTTTGAGTAGAGACGAAGACCTACACAGGCCAAATATATAGAAAGTAGAACATTCTTACGAGTGTGTGAGAACACCACAGATGTGTGAATATAAAGTCATTTTTATTTTCTCATTTATCCACCAGAAAGAAGAGATTTGCCTTATACCCAAGGCCTTACCATGTCTCTCATTACAGGACATGAGTTCAAATACCTTAATTTGAAGAATGAATTATTGAACCAAAACAGACTGCAACAGTGCTAGTTTGGGATAATTATGAGGGTCATCTAATACTGTTTTTTTTTGGGGGGGGGTTAAGGAGGGGGAAGAGAGACTCCCCACTGAGCACAGAACCAGACGTGGGGCTGAATCTCATGACCCCAGATCATGACCTGAGCTGAAATTGAGTCAGATGCCCAACTGGCTAAGCCACCCCCACTGCCCCAATATTGCTTTTAAAAATAGATTTTAAAAAAGATTTAAGACATATAGAGAAAGTCTTCCTGAATGTATGACCTCACATATCCACAAGTCATATTATTAGTAAACAAACTTTTGAAAGACCATTTTAGAAAGCAATCCAGGACTTTCATGTCAGCAGGGCAGACACTAGATAAACAACACCGCTGAATGAAACAAGTAAAAAGCTGGATTAAAAACATAAAAACGTCTGTTTTAGTGCTTTGCTGGGCTAGGTTGGAAAGAAGGATTCTCCAGAGGCCAGGAACAGAAAAAGCATGGTTCCTGGGAGACATTTTTTAGAGACTGGAGACCTTGAAATTTCACATTGACAGCTGCTCAGAGTGGGTGCCTGAGGGGTGGGGTTGGGGGTATGAGGGGCACTAATTTGGTGTTCTCACATAAAGTAGAAACCCAAACAGGTTATACCCTCAGTGCCAGGAGTAAGGAAAAATAAACTGTGTACTGAAAGCAACCAGAATAAAGCAGGTCTGAATGAAGGCAGGGAAAAAAAACTCCCCTGAGAATTTGTAACTACAAGCTAGCCTTTGCCTGGGTTTGCAATCCAAATTCTACTGTGTGATCACACAACACTCCCAAAATAAAATTTAAAATAAAGGAAGGAGCGCCTGGGTGGCTCAGGTGGTTACATGTCCAGTTCTTGATTTCTGCTCTGGTCATGGGGTAGAGTCCCTGCATTGGACTTCACACTGAGCATGTAGTCTGCTTCAGATTCCCTTTCTCCCTCTGCCACCTCCCCTTGCTTACTCCCTCTCTCTCAAATGGAAAAATAAATAAAATCTTTTAAAAAATAATAAAAATAAATAAAATTTAATATAAAAGAAGACAGGATAATTTAAGGCTGTGTCTTTTCATTCATAGAACTATAACAAAAACATTCATCTTACACAGATACACTTAATTATCATGTTTTAAAAAAACAGAAAATTTAAAAGTTATAAAAAGAACAGTTTTCAACAAACTCTATGTATTCTACTGAATGAATAAGAAATCATAGAAAGTTTTAAGGACAGCAACCACAGGTAGCTCTGAGAATAAAGGCTCACAAGAAGCATACTACAAAGAATGATTTGTTCTATTTGCCTAACTATTTTCTTTTTCCTTTTTTTCCTTCCCTTTCTGTGAGAAAAATGAGATACTAAGCTTTGGGAGACATTTTGTACAGAACAAAGTGATATGATACCCCTTGTTAATTTGCTCAAGAAATGACAGCCAGTAGCGTTCTTTGCTTATATCATTATTGAAACTTACCAGGAATGATATTAGACTTCCCCTGGTCTACATGGGACTTAGCCAAGAAGATCTCAAAAGCCTTTACAAGACAAATCGGAAAGAGGAAAAATGTTAGATATTGTTGATAAGTATTCATGTCACCAGGGAAAAGCAGTAGGAAGAGAATAATTATCTGACATACCTATGTTTTCCTCTGGTAATCAACTTCACTCTTCTGGATGTTTGAATTTGCTTTATTTGATCAGAGGAAACCAAAACTATTAAACATGATTTAAATAGTCAGCCTCCATATTTTATCCAAATTGATTCTTTTTCCTCTATTGTATCATTTCCCCACACCTCAACACTCCTTTTTGCAGACATCCCTATTATATATAATTCCAGGTAATTCAAACATCACCCTACATTTAGCTGTTGATAGACAATGAGATGAGGCTAATGTTCACCAATACCTAAATAATTAGTAGTAGCTCTATTATGAGAACAGGGCTTGGTACTCAAGTTGGAAATTTTTAAATTCCCAAATCAAGATGTTTCAGCATGACTCCCTTCAAACTATGAAGATCTGCAAAAAAAAAAAAAAAAAAAAAAAAAGGAAAAAAGAAAAGAAAATAGATCTGCATACAATTTGTTAAACATAAAGGTATTTCCTTAATAAATCAGAACTAATCTCATCTTTATGATAAATGTCTTCAATAGGAAAAGCTAGAGCCTATCCTCTTCATTTATTTCTAAGGAAGTCCATAGTAAATAGGTGGATGACTGTTCTCTCACTAAAGTCAGACATTTAGCTATACTCACCAAAAATTGGCGAAAAGATTATATTGCATTGCAATCTAGGGAGGAACATAAAAGTGGGCCATGAAATTAAAAAGTACATTTTGGAGAGAACCTTTGTTGGTTGTTGTCACCCCTGCATATCCTCTATGCCTTTTCCCTTTCTAATAGGACCTCAAACTTATCAGACACCAGGTTTGGCTGGAATTAAATTCTCCCAAGAGTCCAGGGATAGGCTCTGACTGATATATGTCAACCAGTGTTTCCTTATAGCCAGAGTGAGTGGCTTTTTGGAGAAATTCTGAGAAAGAATTCTCTTTTCTGAGGGAGCTACCAAAATAATTCTTTCTCCTGTCCACTAAAACAGAAAAGTGTCACCCCTATTCCTGATGCTAGTCTTTGGTGTCCATAAAAGATTCCAATCTTTAAATGAAACTGATGATGGAGAAGAAGTATGGAGAAACAAAAAGAAATAAGGCTCATAGTGACATGGTTGAGCCCCTAGATCAATCTATACCTGAAGCCTGCCATCCCACTGCACTTTTCAGTTAAATAAAATGGTAAATTCCCCTTATTATTTAAACTACTTTAAATGGATTATCTGTTACTTGTAACCAAATGTTTATAAATAAAAGATACCTGCAATCTAGTTAATTATGAATGGAGACTCGAATTAGATTAGAAGATAAATATCCTTTAAGCACCATACTTGAATAAAATTACCCAAATATCAGAGAGTCACAGCTTAGACAGGATAGGGCATCTTACTTGATAAGAAAATGTAGCCTGGTGTTTAGTAAAGTTGAATCCATTACAATGAAAAGATTTTAACATTAACATGTAGAGAAGTCTATTATTGCTGATAGAGTGGCAGATTTTGTTAAAACACTTCAGTTCAGTGAGAAAAAAGAGCTGAGGCTAATACCTCAGTCCATCCCTATGCATAAACTGTGAAGAAAAAAAAAGAGCCAGTGCATAATTTCCTCCATCGTCTCCATGGCAATTTGCAAAGTCTCCATCATGAAATGTTTAATCTAAGAACACTATTTTGTTTTGCTTTGTTTTGTGTTTTAGCAGAAATATGAGAATTCAGGGATATTCTTTGGACATCCCAGATAAAACAAAGACTGGGGGGTTTTGTTTCATTTTTGTTGTTTGGCTTTTTGGTTTTGTTTCTGGTTTGTCTTTTTTTCCCCCCATTTTTCTCCTTTCCAGTTAAACACTTCTAAGAAGAAGCACATTTAGGGGGGTTCCTTGGTGGACTGCATGCTCCTCAGTTTGTCTGGCCAGTGTCCACCACCTGTCCTCCTTTCCCCCATTCACGTGGTTACAACATTGGCTTCCTGATAGCCATGATTAGTTAATAGGTCCCTGCCTATTGGATTCAGTTTATTGATTAGGGATGTATGCCTATTCCATGAAGCTAAGGAATTTCTTCTCTAAAAATGTAGGTTTAGAACCAAGAGAGTGTCAAGTTAACTTGCTCCCTGACACAGAGATTGCGTGGCCAATCTTAACCATGTAGACTGGAAAAGTTAAGAAATCAAGTCTGCAGTGACATTATAATAATAAAGAGAATTCAAAAACAGTTACCGAGTGCTTACCAAGTAGCAGGCATTGTGATAAGACCTTCACACTCATTACTGCTTCATGCTCAGAACCACCCATGAGGAAGCTGTTGTTATTATAGTTATTTTACAGATGAGCACAATGAGTGGTTAAGTAAATTGTTCAGGAACAGAGGGCTTGCTTCAGAGCAAAGATTCAGACAATCTGTCCGACAATCTGTCTTCAGAGCATTGGCTCCGAACCTCCAAAACCCATCCCCGATGCCATTCAGCCCCTGAGGTCTTCCCTCTTGGAAACCTGTAAAACCGCACTCAGTATTTCTGTTTGTAAAGTTTCCCTTTTTTCTTAGTTTAACTTGGTTTCTGTTTCTTACAATCAAAAATGTCTTAAGGAGCACATTAGTGACAATAAGGAATCAACCTTTATAGCTCCCAGGAAGTCAATAAACAGTGAGTAAATGGAGAAATAAGCAAACGAATGTCTCATTACCACAAAGCTGTCTCTGCAGTGGGCTATTGGGCATCTTAATTCATGGACAACTTTAGACTCAGATTCTCTGTGCAATGCCTCTCATTTGTGCCCTGTACACAGCAGATGCTCCAACCGTGGACATTTTGGTAGTAGGTGGATAATTTCCTGGCAATGAAGCAAGTTCTTCATGTTCTTGAGAGGTAGCACAGACAATACCCTCCTCTGTAGTCTTGGCATTTGGAAGCCCAGATGTAGGACTCAATCAGTAGTTAGAATCCAGGGGGGAAATGATGACTTTAGGTTGAATTTTTTAGAAAATAAGCCATATCACTTATGACAAGATTAAGTCAAGGCTGAGAATTGAATTTTGGAGTCAAGCAAATCTGAATTTGACACCCCTACCACCTCCCTGCTGACTCTGCCTCTAGTGGCTTTCACACTAGGAAAATTTCTTAATGTTTCTAAGTTTTCTAAATTTTAAAATATTACTTTGGGGATTGAAAAAGTATCCCCATAGAAGTATGAACAAATAAATAACAATTAACAGTATTTTCCTCAGAATTAATTGCCATTGCAGCTTGGCTTATTTGCCTCTGCCTTCTGTGTTTGCTTGTAGGCTAATTGATTGGTTTAAGAAAAAAAAAATCACACAATGATGTTCCTAAAAATAATATATGTTCAATATAAAGAATCCAAACAATGCAGAAAATAAGAGGAAAGCTTGTTTTAATCACCCCAAATCCCACCTTCCAGAAATTCCTATTACATATATCAGATGAATATTATTGTGAACTTTTTCTAGGCATGTGCAGAGAAAAGGTTGTCTACATAGGTAGTCAAACTGCTTGATAAATAGATTAGATGGCTGGATGGATAGAAAAGCTTTAGTAAAATCAGATATTTTAAAAATCAGATCATTTTTTAAAAGATCAGATGGCTTTTAAATAAGATATTAAATTTAATTTTATTTGACTTTAATAGGAAAAAAATCTGAAGGGCATTATTCTTGAATTTTTTAAGTTCTAATTTTCTTACATTGAGATCCCCAAGTTCCAGCTGACGCTTATGCAAGCATCCCCAGCACCCCTCACATCCATGTACCCTAAATTTCAGAAGGTCATCCCATGCTTGTTTGTTTGTCTTAATTGGGGCAAAAAATATATATATATGTAATATATATATAGTAAAATTCACCATTTTAACCATTTTAAAGTTCACAGTTCAGTAGCATCTGGCACATTCACAATATTGTCCAAATACCACCTCTATATCGTTCCAAAACATTCTTATCACCTCAAAAGGAAATTAAGCATGTATTCTCTCCTCCATCCTTCCTCCAGTTCCTGACAATCACTAATCTGCTTTCCATCTCTATGAATTTGTTTATTATAGACGTTTCATATAAATTGGATTCTATAATATGTGGCCTTTTGTGTGTGGCTTCTTTCGTTTAGCACAGGTTCATCTGTGTTATAGCATGTATCAGCACTTCACTCCTTTTGATGGAGAATACTCTTCCCCTGCATGGCTATCCCACACTTCATTCATCCATTTACCACTTGATGAGCATTTGGGGTGTTTCCACATTTTGGCTATTGAAGTAATACTGATACGAATGTTCAAGTACAAATTGTGGGGACACCTGTTTTCAATTCTCTGGGGTTCATACCTAAGACTGGAATTGCCGGATCACATGGTAATTCTGTGTTTAACTTTTGGAAAAACCACCAAATTATTTTCTGTATCAGCTGCACCATTTTACAACCCCTGTTTTCATTTTCATCACTCACACCACATCTTCAAAAGCTTCCTTCTGAAAGAGGTTAAAAAACCCTAAGGCCAGTTCGAATATCTTCCCAACCAAACTCTGCCAGTTGCTCTCTCTTTTACCTGCATGATGCAGTCAATCATGCAAGCATGTAAATGCATAACTCTGTGTCAGGATTTCCAATCTAGAACCACTACCAATCAACCAAACAGGAAACAGAAATTAAACCTCTTGTCCTCCTTGCAATAGGCCTCTTCTCATCTCTTACTCACTTAGGCCATCTTGCTAACTTGGAGAGCCCTACTGGTTTCCCCGGTCTCTGATGGCTACTTGTTTTTAAGACCCAGATCAGACCCATTTTCCAAGATTATTCCAGTTCCTCTTCTGGGAACTCCCAGAGCCAATTTATTGTCTGCGCCCCATAGTTTGTGCTTATTTTGTACCACTTACTATTATCACTTTCGTTTATGTGCAGAGATATTCTCTCCGGGATAAAGGGTGATAAGCACACACATTCGAATGCACAGAAAGTGGGTCATAGAAGTCAGACAGAGCAGGTTTGAGTTCACACTGTATTTAGCTGTGAACTCCCAGGACTACCTCCATTTGCTCTCCTATGGAACGGGGCGGGTCAGTGGGGGGCGGGGGCATCTGACATTGTAGGCTGGGCATGATGATTAGAGATAATGCTTATAAAGCATATAGGAGGTCACTGGTAAATTGTAAAGATACAATCTACATTGTCATGGATATCTTGTATCTCCCATGTGTCGCTGACAAACAATGTACATAGTAGGAGCCCAGAAAATGTTAGCGGATTGTTGTTTTCATTCTGTCAGCTTTGAGTAAAGTGTAAGAACCAGGAAGTATCTCTTCCTTTTTTTGTTATTTGTTAGTATTCTGTGCATATTCATTTTCCTATCTGTTTACGCTCATCTCTTTCCAAAATGTTGATGAGACATACTCTCTTGTCTAGATAGTCTCTTCCCCCAAAAATCCTCTCAAAATAGTCATGGACACAGGAAAGTGCCAGAAGGCCTACTTTACAATCATATCTGTTAATAGATAATAATTCAATCAGGCAAATATAGTTCCCGTTTACTAAGTGGTCACTGTGTGCCAGGCTCTGACTCTCTGACTCTATTTCACATTGCTCCCCCAAACCCCCACCATAACTCTATCATTTGAGAGACACAATTAGCATTCTTCTCAGGTGAGGAAATCAAGGCACAGGACGGGCACATAGTTTCTCATCGAGTGGCAGAGGTGGAATTTGAACATGCCATCTGACTGATTCCAAGTCCATGCTCTTAACTCATACACTATACGCTCTCGCTCTAGCCCATTACTGACCTTTCCAGAAGGAGCAAGTTTTTAAATCACATGGAATTTCACTTTATCAAGCACTGACAAAAGTGAGTAAAAAGGCCTGAGAGAAATTGGTTTGAGTGTATTAACAAGGAAGAAGTGAAATGAAATGCCATCAACACTAATATACCCAACTCATGAGCTTCACTGGAAGTTAGGTGACACAGGTCAAATGGCATCATCCCCAAATAAATAAAAAGTAACAGCTTTCAGCCACAACACATTTCAACATGAATGAAACCTGCTGTGATCATGCAGTCTTTCAATCATGAAACCAATGTTCATGACACACTGTGCTGGGCACTGTGCTGATCACATGATACTTTTGAATGTTGAAAGAGAATTTATCCACATGTTTAACTGTTAGATATATTGTACTTTTCAGGAAGGACATTGAAGGTACTTTGTTCTTCTGGACGGAACTGGTAATTAGCTACGGGGAATGAGGTTAAAGAGGAACTTGAGTTTGTATTAAAATCTCGATCGGTTTCTCCATCAATATTACGATAATTTGAGTAATTCTTATCACTTTTTTAATGTGAAAATTACATGTCGACTAAGCCTAAGAATTTCAAGTGTTTAAAAAAAAAATCAAATCAAGATGGAACAATTCAAGCATGCTATCAGAATGAGACCACACATCCTGCAGGTGCTTATGCTCTGGCTATGGGAGGCAGAATAATGACACATCCCCTCCCCCAAAGATTTCAGCATCCTAATTTCTGGAACCTGGGAATAGGTCATGTGGCAAAGGAGACTCCACAGATGTGATTAAGTATCTTGAGATGGAGAGATCATCCTGGATTATTTGGGTGGGCCCAAAGTAATCACAAGTGTCTTCATTAAGAGGGAGGTAGGCAGGACAAAGAGGAGACGGTGAAAGAAACAGGTTGAGGTGACATACCCAAGGGTCAAGGATGTACGTGGTCTCTCCAAGCTGGAAAGGCAAAGAAATAGATTCTCCCTTCAGAATCTCCAGAAGGAATGCAGCTTGGATGTTAGCCCACTGATCATGAGTCTCCAAAACTGTAAGATAATAAGTTTGTATTGTTTTAGGCCCCTGAATTCATAGCAATTTTTAAAGAGTAGTAATAAACTTGCAGATAGACCTTTTTGAATCATAGGATGGTCAGACAGCAAATTACCTCTGAATATCAGATATGACATCATTTAAAAAGAGAATAGGAAGTGTCTTTTCATACTACTCTTTTAAAAACCTTGAGGAAACTCAGCATGTTCCATTTAGGGAAGGCAAAGGGAAGATAGAAGGCAGAATGGTATACTGTGCAATCTGACCTTGTGGAGAGGTCAGGGCGTCTTTTATAAACATGGGGAAAACAGCAAATTCAAAAGACTGTTATACACACAACCACTCACTATGCGGTCCAGTTTCAACACACAATTACAGTCAAAGAAACAACAACTGATAGAAAATCGTGAGTCAGAGAATCTCCATTCAAACTTTCAAGAAAATTATAAAGGGGAACATTCATTCGTAATAGACAATTTTTGGGGGCACCTGGGTGGTTCAGTCAGTTAAACATCCAACTCTTGATTTTTTTAAAAAGATGTTATTTTTTATTCATTTTTTTAAAAAGATGTTATTTTTTATTCATTAGAGACACAGAGAGAGAGAGAGGCAGAGACACAGAGAGAGAAGCAGGCTCCATGCAGGGAGCCCGATGCGGGACTTGACCCTAAGACCCTGGGATCACGACCTGAGCCAAAGGCAGACGCTCAACCACTGAGCCACCCATGTGTCCCTTGACTTTTGATTTTGACTCAGCTCATGATCTCAGGATCATGAGATTGCGCCCCTTATCGGGCTCTACTCTACTGGGCATGGAGCCTGCTGGGGATTCTCTCTCTCCCTCTCCTTCTGCCCCTCCCCTTCTCTCTAAAATAAAAAAGATAATTTCTCAAAATCCTTTTGGGGCTTCTCTCATTCTCTGTTTGTAGCAGTAGCTCCAAAAAACTCTCTCTCTCTCCTACCCAAAACTTTCTGCAATATTCAGCTCCGTCACCTCTCTAGCCTAGCTCCTTTCCCCAATCCAAGCCTCAACCTTGAACATATATATCTGTGACTCTCAAGCAGGAACTGCTAGACATCCTGCAATGCACATGCTAGCCCCCAAAACAAAGAACTATTTGGTACAAGTATCAAGGTGACAGATATGTAGGTGAACTGAGTCTCTCCATCTTGATCTTCATTTAGGAACACCTGTATCCTATACAACAAAGGTAGCTCCCTGACTAATGCATCAATCAGCAATACTCCTTGCTCTTTAGAAATGAGGATAGGAAAACACTTGCAATCTCTCATAATCCAATATATTGTTTTATCTCTGTCCCGTGAGGATGAAATAGGATAACATATACAGTGTCCAGCATGGCTGAAAAAACTATGGATGCTAATGGGTGCTCAAAAACATATTAGTTCCCATCTCTTTTCCCAGAAGGGAACAAAAAATCCAATTTATTCATAATATGGTATCCCCAAGATAATAGCATCTCTGCCTACTGAGTCCTCCCACTGCATAGCAGCCTCAGATTTTTGAATATTTAAATTATAGAAATTGTTCACCTGCTATAAGAGAGTAATACATTCCCCAGGAGAATTGGGTTTTAGAAATAAGAACATCAGAAAATAGCAAAGAGGATTATCAAAACCCAGTGTTCAACTGCAGAATATTGAAGGTTCCAATTAATGTTTCAGTGTTTAAAATAAACAAAGATTTTTGTCAAGTTGCATTCACAATGTGTAAGAAAGGAAATGACTTCTACCTGTTTTTCAAAACTACCTCATTTTTATTATGATGACCATGAAAGCCTTTGCACTGAAATACAGACTATATATATTGAATACATAGAATCAGAATATTGAAAATGGAATATATAAAATTTCCATTTGTCTGTATATGGGCTTTTTAAAAACTGTGGTAAAATACCCATCTCATAAAATTTACCATTTTAACCATTTTTAAGTGCACAGTTCAATGGCATCAAGTACGTGTACATTGCTGTGTAACCATCACCATTATCCATCTCCAAAGCTTTTTTCATCTTGCAAAACTAAAACTCTACCTAAGAAATTGTGACTCCTCCTTTCCCCTTCCCTCCAGCCCTGGCAACCACCATTCTACTTTCTGTAGAATTTGACTACTCTAGGGACCTCATATAAATAGCATCATATTTGTCCTTTTTTGACAGGCTTATTTCATTTAGCATCATATCCTCAAAGTTCACCCCTATTGTACCATGTGATAGGATTTCCTTCCTTTTTAAAACTAGACAATATTCTTTTGTACCTATATATAACATTTTGTTTGTCCATTCATCCATCAGTGGATATTTAGGTTGCTTCCACCTTTCGCCTATAAAAATAATGCTGCTGCTATGCACATGGGAATAACGTGTGTTTTTAATGCTTGACTCATGTGGATTAATATTTTTTATTTTTTTAAAGATTTATTTATTTATTTATGATAGACAGAGAGAGAGAGAGAGGCAGAGACACAGGAGGAGGGAGAAGCAGGCTCCATGCCGGGAGCCCGACGTGGGACTCGATCCCGGGACTCCAGGATCGCACCCTGGGCCAAAGGCAAGCGCTAAACCGCTGGGATCCCCAACTCATGTGGATTAAAGAATGCATCCAGGTACATGAGATTTGTACATGTTTAACATGGAACTCATTTTACTTCTACTGGCCTCTGAAAGCATTGCAGTAAGTTCATTTCTAAGGCAAAATTAAAGAAAACAATAACCAAAGATGACATAATTATAGTAAAGCCAAGATTATCTATACAGTTTGATGTGGTGCTTGGCACAAGCTACTCTGGGCAAATAACATTCTAATAATATTTTTTATCATTTGTTGAGTTCTTACTAAACACTGGATACTGAGATAAGCATTTCATACATATTAATTCATGATCATAATGATGCTATGAGAGGTATACCATTATAATTCCCATTTAGCAGATTAGTATCTAGCAGTTGAGCATATATACCAGAGCCACATTGCCTAGTTCCAAATCCTGGCTTCTCTACCTACCAACTATGGGACCTTGGTCAAATTATTTAACTGTGCATTAATGTTCTTGTGAAATAATAATAATACTATCCACTCCAGAGTACGGCTATCGAGATCCAGATGATGTATGTGAACTTTCATTTCAAGACTTTGCATGCAGTTAGTACTCAATAAATATTACATGTTAATATTTATATCTACTTTTTGTTCAAAACAATCCAGGTACGTTTGCTCTGCACTCTTGGGAGTCCAGAGTTAGGTCTGAAGAGTAAGTATAGAATTTGCAACTAATGTTAATATTAAGGTAAACATAATTAAGGAATGCTATGATTCTTGGGGCATGGGGGTAGCTCAGTGGGCTAAGCATCTGACTCTTTATTTTGGCTCAGGTTATGAACTCAGAATGCTGGGATCAAGCCCCACGTCGGGCTCCGTCCTCAGTGTGGAGTCCACTTAGGATTCTCTCTCTCTTTTTCCCTCTGTCCCTCCTCCCAATCGTACTTTCTCTCCATTTCTCTCTAAAATAAATAAATACGTTTTTTTTAAAAATGCTATGATTTTCAAAGTTGATATTTCTATCAAGTACTAATCATCAAAGCTGTCAACCCCATTTTTTGAGTAGCTTGTTACCTTCGAGTCCGACCTAACAAGACCCTGCTTACCTCAGTTCTCTCATCCTTATCCAACAGACAGGAAACATATGCCCAAGTGTGCAAGGCAAAATCTTTGCATTGAATTAAGTCTACCAAGTAAATTGTTCTTAAAAAGAAGTCTACTTCTTCCAATAATAAATCCCTAAGTGGCTCCTGTAAAGAGGTGACTTTTGGTCAAATGTATCGACTGCTTTCTATGTCTTCACCTTATGAATGAAACCACTGATATACTGAAGTTTTGCTGACTAGAAGGTCGTGCACAAAGTCCCCAACAGATGGGGCTGGGACTTTTCTGACTTTGTCATTTATAGGCTCTTACATGTGCTATTTCATCCACCTGGCATATCCTTCCTTCCCAATGGAACTATTATCCATCCTTCAAAGAAGCCCAGTTCAAATACCATGTTCCTCCATGAAATCTTCTAAAGTCTAGGCAATTGTAAGTTTCTTTCACCCTTCAGCTGCAAGTGCCAATTCATACATTTCTAATGATCCTTATCACATATTTCTTTGCTTTATTTGCATACATATGTCTCAGAACGTTATCTATCCTTTTCATGTCTGGAATCTTCATAGCACTTAATACGGCATGTTACGGATGCTCAACAAACACTGACTGGTTAGATGCTACCTATAGACTATATAGCAAGAATTTGTAGATGCTACCTGTGAGATTGAATCTGATCATTTAAACCACATACCTTATCTATGTACCCCACAACCACTCTCAGAGTAGAGAATGTTGGATCAATTTATTTGAACAGATTATTTGTTTTGCATTACCTTCACAATGTTTAAATATTTCAGGTCAGAAAATGTAAGAATGAGAAACCCAGGAAATCAAATAAGAGCATCTTTGTTTATTACAGAAGGAAAGAGCTACTGCTTATACTTATTTAGTGCTGCCTTAATGACCAAATGGAAAGAAAAACAGACTTTGGGATGACTTCAATAGTGTGCTATGGCATTTCCCAAAGATAAACAGTCAAACAACAATTTCAAAAGTCATTATGCGTAATCCCAAAGGACACTAAACTGGACCAAATCTTATTGCAAACAAACAATTTTGGGTAGGAAGAATGGTTGGAAATACACAAATATGGACCAATACCAATTTGCAACTTCTGTGAAGAGAAAGTGGATGGCCTTTTGGATTTATCAAAGCTATTTATTAAAGTCCACAGGGCTATGGATTAAGAATAAAGTATTAGAGAACTGGCAAGATATAAAATCCATTGGCTGATGTTACTTGTAACTAAGGAGTTCACCCTAAATATTGAAAGGGGTCCATCCATTTCACCTTGAAGAATTGAGTAATACATATTCAGAATCATCAGATCCAATATAAACAAAGATGGAAAATTGGCAAGCATTATTTTCCATGAATAATTAATGTGGGATTGGCTAAAGGCAGATTCCAGGTTATTTCTTGATATAAAACCAAACTCACTGAATTACCTCCAGGGAAGTTCCCCATGTGTTAAATGGAAACCAGAGTCCCAAGATGCTAGACCTTGCTCTTGGAAAGAGAAAAAGCTGGCTATGTTTCTGATGTTATCACCAGAAACTCCTGCCCACATGCTTAGTGATTCAAATGCCCCATCTTCCTTTTTTTTTTTTCTCCAATTAAAATCATATAAATGCAAAATTTTAAGCAGTTCAACACATTTTACTGAGTATATCTATGCTGTTTTAAGACAAAAGATGATTGGAGCAGTGTTAAGAAGAGGCCAGAACTGTTCCCTGACCCAGACTAACCAAAGCCCACCCTGTGGCTGCATCCTGGCATCCAGTGCCTACATCCCTGCCATTGCCCCCATGCCCAAGAGAAATGCTAAAGTGGATGCTACCAGTAATAAAGCCAAGGTGAATTTCTGCAGGGTTATCTGCTAAATCTGCTCTTCCAGAACCAGAGTCCAAGCCTAAAAAGGCCCCTGCAAGGAAGGGAGAGAAGGTACCCAAAGAGAAAAGGGGGAAAGCTGATGCTGTCAAGGATGAAATAACTCTGCAGAAAACAGAGATGCCAAAACACATCAGGCACAGACAGCTGAGGGTGCTGGAGAAGTGAAGCATGTGCATTCTTGATACCTGTGCACTTGTGCTGAACTGTACAGTTTGAAATACTATTTTTTATCAAGTCTTATAAAAATGCAGAATTTTGCTTTAACTTTTTTTAAGGTATGTTGTTAGCACACAGAACACTTCATTGTTATTTTGGGGGAAGGGCATATGTTACTAATAGAATATTTCTGAAACTAGATTGTAGATCAACTTGGAATGAATTGACCTTAACATTTAGTTTTATAACCCATGAATATGGTGTGTGTGTATAATAAAATGTGTATATATATATATATATATATATATATATATATATAATGTGTGTATAGATATATACATGTGTATACACATGTGTATATATATACACATTTATTTGGGTCTTCTTTAAAATCTCGTCAATATTTTCAATGTAAAAGTCCTGGTTATCATTGGTAGATTTCTAAGTGTTTTGTGTTTGGGAGCAGTACTGTACACGGAAATTAATTTTATTTTCTCATTTGCAGCTAACATATAAAAATACATTTCACATGTGTTATAAATATATTTTACATATTGTATATTATAAATACATATTTTAATTTTTCTGTTATACTTTGTTGATAATGGTAGATTATATTGATTAATTTTCAGATATTGAATCAGCCTTGCATACTGGAATAAATCTAATAGTCATGGCATATAATTTTTTCCATATACATTGGTGGATTTGGTTTGATAACATTTTGTTGAGGATTTTTACATGTAAGTTCATGAGAGAGATTGATTTGTGGTTTTCTTTTTGTACTATTTTTATCCATTTTTGGTATCAGGGTGATATTGGCCTCATACAATGAATTGGAAAATGTTTGCTCTTCTACTTTCTGAAAAAGAATGTATAAAATTAAGATTAACTCTTCTTCAAATGTTTCAGAGAGTTTTGCATAGAGCTATCTGGGCCTGGAGATTTCTTTTTCAGGAGCTTTTAAACTATCAACTTAATTGCTTTAATACAGGGTTATTCCGATTGTCTATTTGTTGAGTTTGGTAGTTTGTGGTTTTTAAGGAATTGCTCCATTTCTTCTAAATTGTCAAATTTACGAAGATAAAGGTGTTCATGATATTCTTATTATCTTTTTAATGGCTATGGGATCTGTAGTGATATCCCCTTTTTCCTTCCTAATATAGGGGATTTCTTACATATATATATATATATATTTAAGATTTATTTATTTATTTGAGAGAGAGAGAGAGAGCATGCACATGCCCACACAGTGGGAGAGGGGCAGAGAGAGAGAGAGTCTCAAGCAGACTCCCAACAGAGGACAGAGCCTAATATGGGGCTCTATCTCACAACCTAGAGATCACAACCTGAGCCAAAACCAAAAGCTGGATGCTTAACCTACTGGCACCACCCAGGTGCCCCATATATATATTTTTTAAGATATTATTTTTGAAGTAATCTCCACACCCAATATGGGGTTTGAACTCACAACCCTGAGATCAATAGCTGCATGCTCCACAAACTGAGCCAGCCAGATGCCCCTCTTTCTTGTATATTTTTATTTTTGTCCATTTTACCAAATGCTTGTCCATTTTATTGATCTTTTAAAAGGTTGAGCTTTTTTCCCCATTGATTTTCACTATTGTTTTTCTACTTTCAATTTCACTGATGTCAACTCCTTTCTTATTTCCTTCCATCCACTTACTCTGAGTTTATTTTGCTCTCCTTTTTCTAATTGCTTGAGGTAGGAATGTAGTTTATTGATTTCAGATCTTTCTTCATTTCTAGTATAAATATTAGTGCTATAAATTTCCCTCTCAGCATTGCTTTAGCTTCATTCCATACACTCTACTTTGTTGCTTTTATTCTCATTGAGTTAGGGGGTTTTTTTTGAGACTCTTTTTTTTGAGTCATAAATTATTTGCACTCTATATGATTTCAACTCTTTTATTTTTTTTTAATTTTTATTTATTTATGATAGTCACAGAGAGAGAGAGAGAGAGAGAGAGGCAGAGACACAGGCAGAGGGAGAAGCAGGCTCCATGCACCGGGAGCCCGACGGGACTTGATACCAGGACTCCAGGATCGCGCCTTGGGCCAAAGGCAGGCGCCAAACCGCTGCGCCACCCAGGGATCCCTGATTTCAACTCTTTTAAATGTGTTGAGGTTTTTTGTGTTTTTATTTTTGTTTTAAGGCCAGGATATGGTCTCTCTTGGTGAATGTTCCATAGGCTCTTCTGCTGTTTCGGGATAGAGTATTCCATTTACAGCACTAACATTCTATTGTTTGATTATGTTGAAATAACATGTGTGGGGCACATGAGTGGCTCAGTCTGTTAAGTGTCCAACTCTTGATTTCAGCTCAGGTCATGATCTCAGGGTTGTGCGATTGAGCTGGGCATGGAGCCTGCTTTTTTTTTTTTTTTTTTTTTTTTTTTTTATGGAGCCTGCTTTAAATTCTCCTTCTCCTTCTTGCTCTTCCTCTGCCACTCCCCACTCTCTCTCTCTAAAAAAAAAAAAAAAGAAAGAAAGAAAGAAAGAGGAAGGAAGGGAGGGAGGAAGGAAGGAAGGAAGGAAGGGAGGGAGAAAGAAAAAGAAAGAAAGAAAGAAAGAAAGAAAGAGAGAGAGAGAGAGAGAAAGAAAGAAAGAAAGAAAGAAAGAAAGAAAGAAAGAAAGAAAGAAAGAAAGAAACAGAGAGAGAGAGAGAGAGAGAGAGAGAGAAAGAAAGAAAGAAAGAAAGAAAGAAAAAAGAAAGAAAGAAAGAAAGAAAGAAAGAAAGAAAGAAAGAAAGAAAGAAAGAAGAAAGAAAGAAAGAAAGAAAGAAGAAAGAAAAGAAACAGTATGTAGCATGTGCCAAGAGGGGATATAATAGTGGGTTTGTCTATTTCTCCTTTCAACTCTATCAGTTTTTATCCCACATAGTCTGAGCCTCTATTGTTTGGTGCATACACACTGAGGATCATTACATCTTCTTGGTGGATTCATTCATTTATCATTATGTAATACCTTCTTTGTTTCTAGCAATTTTCTTTCTCTGAAAACTACCTTATCATGTAATGTAGACACTCCTACCACTGTTGATTGTTTGCATGATATAGCTTTTATCTTCCTTTTACTTTCATCCTGAAGTGAGTCTCTTATAGTTGGGTCTTATACAGTCTACGAATCTGTCTTTGTATTGGTGTATTTAGACCATTTACATTTAAGGTAATTATGTGATCACAAAAGTCTGTCTTTTTCATTACTTCTTTATGTTTCCTTAAATCTCATTTCTGTGTTTCTCTTGTTTTGATTTCGTGTTCATTACTTGAACATTTTTTTAGGATTCAATCCTGCCTTATTTATATTATTTTTAAATTCATACCTTTTATAGTTTTCACAATGGTTACTCTGGGAATTGTAATATACACATGTAACATATAACATTGATATCAACATTTTACCCTTTTGAGTGTAGAAATCTTAATTCATTTAGAACCTTCTATTTCCCTTTCTTTTAAATATTATTGATTTGAACATGAAGTCGTATAATAATTTTTTTCAATAATCAAATATTACTTATTAAACTCATGAGGAAAAGGATAATTTATTGTATGTAACCATATTCCCATATGCTTTGTCCATTCACCCTTCTTCCTTCTTGGTACTCCAAGATTCTTTTATCATGTCCTTCCCATTTGAATTCCTTGGCTAGTCTCTAAGGGTAGATCTTCAAGTCACAAATTTGTTTTGTTTTCCTTTGATTGAGAATATTTTTATTGTCCCATTAATCATGAATGATAGCTTCACCAGATCTAGAATTCATGGTTGACAGTTGTTTTCTTTCAGCATCTCAAAAATAATGTGGTACTTCCTCCTGGCCCTCATGGTTTCAGAAATCTGCTTTCAAGATTCAAGTCATAAATTTGTTTTATTTTCCTTTGACTGAGAATATTTTTATTTCCCTATTAATCATAAATGATAGCTTCACCAGATCTAGAATTCATGGTTGACAGTTGTTTTCTTTCAGCATCTCAAAAATAATGTGATACTTCTTTGTGGCCTCCATGGTTTCAGAAATCTGCTTTCAAGATTTCTTTCCAATATCTTCAGTTTTCAAAGTTTAATCCTATGTGTCTTGGAATGGATTTCTTCAGGTTTATCATATTTGGTATTGCTCAGCTTCTTGGATCTGTATATTTATATCTTTTACAAAATTTGAGAAAATTTTCATGATTGTTTCTTCAAATACTTTTTTTGTCTTCTATTTGCTTTCTCCTTCTGAGCCTCTGATGATACAAATGCTAGATTTGTCATCATTCAGTGAATCCTATTGTTCTGTCCTCAAGTTCACCAATTCTATTCTCTCATTTCTGCTCCACTCTTGAAGCTATCCAGCACATTTTTAAAATTTCTGGTACTGTATTTCTTAGTTCTGTGATTCCCATTTTGGTTGTTTTATAGTTTCTACTTTTTATTTGAGAATTCCTTTTTTTTAAATTTTCACTTGTTTCAAGAGAATTTGTAATTGATGGTTGAAATCTTTTTTATACTGGATGCTTTAAAATCTGATTTATCTCAATAGTGTTAGTGTCAGTTGATTATACTTTCTTAGTCATTGTGATATTCTTGGTTCTGGTATGTCAGGTGACTTTCAATTGTATTCTGTACATTTTGTCTATTTTATTAGGAGACTATGGGTCCTATGTAAATTTTATTTTGGCAGTCAGTCACTTTAACTAGGTTTAATGTGTGGGTCTTGGATGACATTTGTGGGCTATGTTCTCAATGGCAGTTTAATTTTTAGAGAATTTCTGGTGTTATTTTGATTTGCTTGGTTTATCTGGTATGTCTGGTGCTGTCTGCTAGGACAGAAGAGGTTTCCCCAGGGTAGGCTACCAGATGTTTCCTGCTGAGGGAAGGATAAGGTAGGATCACCCCAATAGGGAGATCTTAGCTGCCTTGGTGTCTTTGAGGAAGAGGGAAGAATTTTGAGCCCCTGGGAGACAAAGAAGTCTCCTGAACTAGACCAGTGATATATTTGAGGCTCTCCTGCAAGCTTGTACCTGTCTGCCTTGGTATCTCTTGGCAGAAATGGAGAGTATCAGGTGTGGCAAAAAAAAAAAAAAAAAAAAAAAAGAAAGAAAGAAAGAAAGAAAGAAAGAAAGAAAGAAAGAAAGAAAGAAAGAAAGAAAAAGAGACATCAATCGAGTTTTAATGTTAAACCTACCTTGCATGCCTGGAATAAATGCTACTTATGATATCTCATCCTTTTTATATTGTTGCATCTGATTTGCTCATTTCTTGCTAAGGATTTTTGTATCAATGCCTCTGAGTTTTGTGCATCTAAGTTTGGGTGTTAGGGTTATGCTGGTCTCATAAAATGAATGAGGAAGTATTCTCTCCTCCGTTTCTTTTTTTTTTTTTTAAGATTTTATCTATTTATTCATTAGAGACACAGAGAGAGAGAGAGAGAGAGAGAGAGAGACAGGCAGAGGGAGAAGCAGGCTCCATGCAGGGAGCCGGATGCGGGACTCCATCCTGGGACTCCAGGATCATACCCTGGGCCAAAGGCAGGCGCCAAACCGCTGAGCCACCCAGGGATCCCCCTCTCCTCTGTTTCTTAATAAATATTGTATAGTGGTGGTTTGATATCCTCCTTGAGTGTTGGTAAATTTCATCAGTGAAACCATCTGTGCCTGGAGGACATTTTATTTGTGGGAAGATTTTTGACAATGTATTTAATTTCTAATTGATATAGAGCTATCAAAGTTTTTTGTTTCATCTTGTGTTGGTTTAGGTAAGTTGTATATTTAAAGAAATTCATCCAGCTTGTTAAATGTTGACATAAAGTTTATAACATTAAATTGTCCTTTTAATACCAATAGGACCTATAACAAAAACACCTATTTAACCATTGGTGATTTGTGTTTTGTTTTTCCTTTGATCATTCCTAGCTAGAGGTTTGTAAATTTTGGTGATTTGTGTTTTGTTTTTTCTTTGATCATTCCTAGCTAGAGGTTTGTAAATTTTGTTGATCATTTCAAAGAACCAACTTTTTGATTGGTTAATTTATTTTATTGTTTACCTTGTTGACCTGCTCTTATTCTTATTTTTTTCTTAGTATTTGAGCTTACTTTGCTCTTATTCTAGCTTCTTGTAAATATACAATGTTTAGTCATTAATATAAGTATTAAAGTTTCATCTTTCTTTCTGAATGCTGTTTTTGCTTCATCCCACCAATTCTGACAGGTTATATGTTCTTTATCATATGGTTCAAAATATTTTCTAATTTTCCCTGTGATTCCTTTGATTCATGAATTATTTAGAAGTAGTTGTTTAATTTCTAAGTATTGAAGGGTTTTCTAAATATTGCATTTTTATTAATTTTTAATTTAATTCCTCTGCAGTCAGAAAATAAACTTTGTATGATCGAATTCCCTTTAAATTTATTGAGACAGGGATCCCTGGGTGGCGCAGCAGTTTAGCTCCTGCCTTTGGCCCAGGGAGCGATCCTGGAGACCCGGGATGGAATCCCACTTCCGGCTCCCAGTGCATGGAGCCTGCTTCTCCCTCTGCCTGTGTCTCTGCCTCTCTCTCTCTCTCTGTGACAATCATAAATAAATAAAAATTTAAAAATAAATAAATAAATTTATTGAGACTTATTTTATGACCTTGTTTATATAAGGTTTATTTTTATAAATGTATCATGAGCCCTAGAAAAAAATATGTATTCTGTAGTTCCTGCTATAGTAACATAAATATCAGTCAAGTCAGGGTGGTTGATTGTGCTGCTCAAGTTTGCCACATCTTTACTAATTTTTTGGTCTAGTTTTTCTATAATTTCTTGTGATGGAATATTAAAATCCAGCACTATAATTGTGGAATTAATTGCCTTTCTCCCTTTAATTCTGTCAATTTTTCCCCAGTATTTTGAAGCTGAGAAGTGAGAAACAGCAGGATATAGACAAGAAGCCTACATTCAAAGATATGTAAGACTGGGCATGAAGTAATGTAGGGGCTATTAATTTTCATCTTTATTAAATAATAATTGTGTGGGTAGTAATAACAGCATTATCATGCTGTTCCCAGCATATACTGTAAGACTTTATTACAATAAAAATAGTGTTATCAGGAGAATCTGCAGGCATTTCCAGAACAAAATATCATTAGATGGAGTTTAAATGAGATCCTTTATAGAAAATTATCTTAAAATGTATAAACATAAGTAGGAGTGATCATAATCATCATCATTATAAAATCATAAATAGAGTCTTCTTCTACCCAATTCCGTGCTAGAGAAGGCTGTGTTCTATCAAGTCATTAGTACCCCTAAAGTTTATTGGAACTGTTTTAAAGACTCTTTAAAGAGTCATTAAACTGGTAGTCAACAGGAACTATTTTCTATGGGAAAAAAGGGAAGTGGAGAGATGAAAATATTTTGAAAATTGCAAAAGGTACATTACATGGAATACAACATGACAAAAATTAAATAAATCTATGCACAAGCATATGGAAAGTTGACTAGAATACATGCTTAAATGAAAAAAAGTTGGAGAAAAATATGTAGTATGGTTTTTTTAAAATGCACAAATCTACAGCTGCATTTGTTTATTTGTATCGGCCCGCACCCAGAATGAAACTGTTAACCACGGACAACTCTGGGAAGGGTTATTTCAGGATAGGAAATGAAATTGTTAACTGTGGACAGCTCTGAGGAAGGGTATTTCAGGACAGAGCAGAACCTTTAAGTGAAACAAAGAAGAACTCCTCAGTGAATTTGCCTCAATAATGCAAGGCTGGGTAAGATTACTGGAGTAGTTTTTTCATAAGTGCATGAAAATAATCTTCCCTGAGATTAATGATAATTATACATTGTAACTTGTTTGTTTTATTGGATTTTTAATCAAACTTAAAAAAAACTAAGCAAATATAAAGCTACCTCCAGAGCACTGCAACACAATAGCAGCCTTCTTCTGTGCTGTCCCTTATGAGATTAATTAAATTAGATTGCCTCTTAAGGGATCAGGAATTCTCCAAAAGCCTAAAGAAAAAGACACATAGGGCTCCCTAGCCACAACAACATTGAATCAACTCAGTTTGATGGGATGGTCAGTGAGACACACAAGGATTTGCTAGCTGCCTGTAGCATCTTTAAACAAATTCATTTTGTCCTAACAAGATTGCCAGCCTGCTCAAGCATGGTCATTTAGGATGTAAAGATATATGTATGTAACAGAAGTGATAGTACCATTGTGTCTGAAAGCAGATACTTTTCGTTGGCAACTTAACAGCGACTTTCCTACCCTAACTTCTTGCCACCAGAGCCTCCCTCATGTTCCAAAGGGAAGCTGAAAGTCCTGATAACTCAATTTCTGAGCCTCCTTGAAGTTAGGGTGTGGCTATGTGACCCAGTCCTGTCCAATGGGACTTGAAGGGGAAATTTCTTGGGATAAAGAAAGAAATGAATAAGAGAAATCTCTTTCTCCCTTCCTGCTTTTGGACATCATTGCTTTTTGCTACTGCAACAGCCATCTTGTAAATTTGAGGAAATAGAAGTCACTGATACACTTGTGGATCAAAGAGCAGAAAGATGGAAAAAGTCTAGGCCCATCAATCAGCTGGGAACTCCACCTTGGAGTCACTACTTCTGTACTTCTGTTTCTTTGCTTTTGGATATAGAGGGTTCTGCTCATGAGTGGAACAGAAGATGTGGGCAAAGAAGAGGTGAAGAGTTAATACATATCTTTGGCATAGCTAAAAGGATGGCCAGAGTGTTACAGCAGAGGTTTTAGGCTTGTGAACAAGGAGACATTGTAACAAAACACTGTGAGATTGGCATAAAGATATGTGTGTATATATATATATATATATATATATATATGTATGATATCTATATATCTATTTATCTATATATATCAATGGAATTGAACAGAATCCAGAAATAAACCCATACATCTATAATCAATTGATTTTTGTTAAGTAGGCCAAGACCATTCAATGAAGAAAGAACAGTCTTATCAACAAATAGTTCTGGGACTTGTTATCCACATGCAAAAGAATGAAATTGGACCTTTTGTTCATATCATATACAAAAATTAAGTGAAAAATCAGGTGTCTGACTGCCTCAGTTAGAAAAATGTACAACTCTTGATCTCAGGGTCACAAGTTTGAGACCCGGGATGCCTGGGTGGCTCAGTGGTGAAGCACCTGCCTTCGGCCCAGGGCGGGATCCTGGAGACCCGGGATCGAGTCCCACGTCGGGCTCCCTGCGTGGAGCCTGCTCCTCCCTCTGCCCCGTGTCTCTGCCTCCCTCTCTGTGTCTCTCATGAATGAATAAATAAAATCTTAAAAAAAAAAAAACAAGTTTGAGTCCCGTGTTGAGCATAGAGTTTATGTTTTTAAAAAGTTAACTCAAAATGGATCAAAGACCAAAAGACTAAAACTATAAAACTTAGAAGAAAACATAGAAGTAAATTTTCATGACCTTGGATTTGGAAGTGATTTCTTAAATATGACACAAAAAGTACAAGCAACAAAAGATAAAAATAGGTAAATTAGACTTTATCAAGAAAGTGAGAAGACAAAGCACAGAATGGGAGAAAATATCTGCAGATTGAATCTAATTAAAGGTTATTTAATACCCATAATATATAAGGAATACCTATAACACAATGAAAAGACAAATGACTCAATTTTTAAAAATGGGCCAAAGGACTTGAATAGACATTTCTCCAAAGATCTACAAAAAAAAAAGATCTACAAATGACCAAAAAGCATATGAAAAGATGTTCAAAGTCACTAGGAAATGCAAATCATTAAAAAAGTTGTTCAATGTTATAAGGAAATGCAAATCAAAACCACAATGAGATCACACCCACTAGGTTGGCCATGGCAACAACAACAACAAAAACAAAAATGGAAAGTCAGTGTTGACAGGGAGATAGAGGAATTAGAACGTTTGTATGTTGCAATTAGGAATGCAAAATCATGTAGCCACTATGGACACCAGTTTGGTGCTTCATTAAAATGTTACACATAAATTTACTGTATGACCCAGCAATTTCACTCGTAGGTATATACCCAAAAGAACTAAAAACAGGTATTCAAATACTTCTATAAAAATGGTCATATATCACTGTTCACAGTAGCCAAAACTTGGAAATGACTCAAATGGCCATCAATGGTTAAATGGACAAACCACATGTGATATATCCATACAGTGGAATGTTATTCGGCCATAAAAAGAAAGAAGTACTGATACGTGCTACAACATGGATGAGCCTTAAAGACACTATGCTAAGTGAAAGAATCCAGACATAAGACGCCACAGACTATATGATTCCATATATGTGAAACATCCAAAATAAGCGAACCCATAAAGCAGAGAACAGATATTATGGTTGCCAGAATTCAGAGTATGGCAGAGTGAGGAATAACGGCTTAGTGGGTACAGAGTTCCTTTTGGGGTGATGGGGGGTTTTAGATACATGGGGTGATGATTGCAAAACATTTGAATGTACTAAATGTCACTAAATTGTACACTTTGAAATAGCCAATGGTTAACTTTATGTTTTGTGAATTTGACCTCAGTTTTAGTTAATGTCCAACAGGATCATAAAATATACCTTTATAATTATTCCACCAGCTGGAATGTAATGTCATCTGGCTAAGCCCTATCAGACAAAAACCTGCAAGTTAACCTCTGCCTCTCATGAGTCATAAAATGGCCTTGACAATAGAACATTGACCCAATACTGCATTGAAGAACACCCAGCAAGCGCTTCCTTATTTTTAAGTTTTGGATATTTTTTTCTGACATCACATAGCATCTGAATAACCAGTTCAGACTTCACTCTTATTGAAGAGCAAAACCATCTTTGAAGAGGGCTTCCTTTTCCTTTCTTTCTTTCTTTCTTTCTTTCTTTCTTTCTTTCTTTCTTTCTTTTTAGGAAGCAGACCTTCATCATCAGGGCCTTACTAGTCCATTAGAAATGCTGCATTAAACTAGAAAATAAAAGTATTGGGATTTTGATGTCTTTCCTCCCTGGAGATTTCTTAACCCTTGTTCAAATTTGCCAAATCATTCCCAGCGGTCAACAAGCCATCTGTATGTGGGTCTATCTATCTATCTATCTATCTATCTACTTACTCATAGTATATATTTTATCTATGTCACCAATGGGTAAGGAAGAAGAATAGTGTCATTCTCTCTGCTTGTAGAGTTGGATTTTCAGCCCTTGCAAGTAAAGCAAACAGAAAACCCTTTTGCTAAAAGATTAGAGAGAGGCAGAGATAGAGACAGAATTTTTCTTTTTTTTTTAAATTTTTTATTTATTTATGATAGTCACAGAGAGAGAGAGAGAGGCAGAGACATAGGCAGAGGGAGAAGCAGGCTCCATGCACCGGGAGCCCGATGTGGGATTCGATCCCGGGTCTCCAGAATCGCGCCCTGGGCCAAAGGCAGGCGCCAAACCGCTGCGTCACCCAGGGATCCCCGACAGAATTTTACTGTAACACTTCAAATTATACTACTATACTTTTGTATAGTGTATTAGTGTATTATAGTACACTACTATACTTTTGGGAGGTTTAGGGGGCAAGAATTTCCTGTTTCTTTTTTTTTTTTTTTTAAGATTTTATTTATTTATTCACAAGAGACACACAGAGAGAGAGAGAGGCAGAGACATAGGCAGAGAAGCAGGCTCCCTGCAGGGAGCCTAATGTGGGACTCCATCCCACAACCACCCCAGATTACGACCTGAGCCAAAGGCAGAGGCTGAACCACTGAGCCACTTAGGTGCCCCTTTCCTGTTCCTTTCATAATCCTTCCTGCTGGACTAAGAAGCAAATTGACATGAGACAGATTAACAGGAGAAAATCAAATTTAATAGTGTCTGTACAGTGAATCCACACAAACATGGAAACTCCAAAGACAGGCATAATGAGGTATATATGTCATTCTGAACTAAGGAAGGGGGTATTGGGATCTGAGACTTCAAAGGGAAGGAATGCAATTCACAGGAAGATGAAAAAGAGTAAATGTTTGGTAAATAAATGTTTGCTGGGCCACTCAGAAACAATGGGACATAGAGGACTTTGATCAAACAGGCTTTGCTAGGTTTCTCCCCGCTTCCCACACCTGCTTTCTATCATAATGCAGTTATCCACAGCGGTAGCTCTCTTCCTGCAGCCGTTTCTCTATCTAAATTCTTTTGTGGTGGTTGGGGTAGGTAAAGAGCTTTTTCTCAATCTACTGGTTTTCAATCGCTTTTTAACTCAAAATAATCTTCATGCCAAAGTGCCCTTCTTGGGGCAACCTGCCCTTGTCCACCAGAGGTGACGGAACTCGAAAATTCAAAGAAAATTGAGGATTTTTTTTGAGGGGGGGGGTGCGGAGAGGCAGGAAAACACACATAGATACATAAACCCAAAACACCGCAGACAATTTCTAAATTTTAGGTGGTTTTGTACTCCCAGAAAGGTTTCTAGCAAAAGTATTCCTACTCTGGTTACCCCAAACCATCAGAAGGGGCCAAAGTAAACCATTGTAAAATGCTCTGTGTGATCTAGCTAACCCATCTGTGTACAAAGCCTCCAGTCTGCAGCTTTCATCTTTTTGCAAAGATCCACAGAATATATGAAATTGCTTCCTTTATTTGTAGGTTCCTGAAATGAGGAAATAAAATTGTGAATAGGAGGAAAAAAAAAGCATCAAAGAGGAAAATGTCTTCATAGGCTTGCTTTTTTGAGTTGTTTGCTATTTTAACTAATTAGCCTACTACTGTTAAAAGATATTTATTTTGAAAAACTTCCTTATTTTGCTCTACCACATTTATTTGCTCAGTGTCACTCTTGTGTATATTAGTGGTCAGTAGAGTCTAGCACAGCCTTATTCAGCATGCATTTCTGTTTTAGGCTGAAAATGACATGCGCTCTCTACATCAACTTCTAACTAAAATTCATCTTCCTCACTTTCTTCTCAGCTTGAGTACTTTTTATAGGCCTTGTTGCATCTCTTATTCACAAACTCATTTTTTTCACCTGCTAATTTACTTTTTAAATTACTTATTTTTACCATGCTATACAATTGTATTCAGTGATTCTTGACTTAGTAAACCTTGGCCTATTTCAGAAAAAAAACTTTCAGAATGGTATATTTTCTTTTTGAATCTAGAGTTAAAAATAAGATTTACTTTGCATGCATCATTAAAGGTGATAAATCTCCCAGCTTCAGTTAAGAACATAACAGCATCAAATGTCATAGAAGCTCCTTCTTTATGCCACTTATTTCATTATGAAAGTTAAGGTAGAATTTAAGGTCTTTTTAAAAATGTCATCGAGTTGATGAACAATGCTTCTGGAAATTTGAGGAATGAGCTATAAAACCAGGGCTGCTAATCAGTTGCCATGCACCAGCACCCACTATGGCTTTTTACAGCAAGTATCCCTGCTCATTGGACCAGTGTCCATCATAACTGATCCAGCATCCCTCTTTGAATGGGCTTCCCCAGTTTCAGCACTGGAAGTCCAGCCTCCTGGAAACCTTTTCAGTTCTGGGGACAGTGAGACAGCTGGTCACCCTAATAAACCCTCCCAGGAAAACCAAACATTATTCATTTAAAATCACCTCAAGTCCACATTTTGTAAACAATTCATCCTCTTCAGGTTGTAACACACCCCAGAGATTTCTTTAATATTCAACTTAAAACATATTTAAGACCAGAATGGAAATTACATGGGTATCATGTTAGAGAAGCCTGGTAGCAGAAAGACTAATTTGCATTGGCATTTATAATGGAGAGAATTTACATATTACTTGCGAAATTAAAAATAAAGATTTTTAAAATGAGACAGATTTGGAAATATGCCTAAAATATGTTAATCTGAGAAGAGTATAGAATAGAATTTCTTCTGCCGCTGAGATTTGTTATTGTTTTTAAATTTGAATTTCATTGATTGGAATAGGTATGAATTTACATAGTACAAAAGTTCAAAAGGAACAAAAAGTGTATGTACAATGAAGCATCCCACCCCTGTCTCCCAGCTCTTCCATTGCCCAAACAATTGCTATTGATTTTTAATATATTGTTCAGAGATCTTCTGTGCAAATACAAAGAAATTTAACTTTTAGACAATAAAATGGTAATTTCTGAAGACAAGATCAGAGGGGTGCAGAGAAGCTGAGTTTGGAGTTGAAGGGAAGGACTTAGCAAGCCAAAAAGACAAGGAAGAACAAAGGAACAGCAATGGGTAAAGGCACAGAGTATGGAGCAGCTTAGAGCATGTGTGGAAAGGCAAACAGTTCAGGTCAGAGCTAAGGAGGGAGGCATGAAGGGGGGGAGGGGCGAGGGGAGTGAGAGGTTAATCTAGAGAAACAGGCAGACCCAGCACAATTTTTTTCAGTATGAAAGCACAATTTTTATTTTAAATGAATGTGAGCCAAAGAGAAGCAGATTAAGTCTCCCCAGGGGTGGGATTTGGTGGAGCCGGGAGACAAATCAAAGGTCTCAATAGGCAGTTCTCTTAGTGCCAAACCCTGTTCGAACCAACCCCTGGATAATGTTTTAGGTGACATAGTTTGGAGGGGAAAAGATGTGTACATTTAAGACCAAACTGAATTTCTTTCAAAACCAATGTCCATCTGTAGCAATTGAATCACAAGCAAAGCTTTGACAAAAGGTAGACATGAGAGGGAACAATTTCAGCAAGGGCCCTACATCCACCTAGACTGCCTTGAGAAGCTCTGTGTGTCTGTAGATCATTGGAAAGTGCTGCTTTAAACAGCTCTCATCAATCCCACCTCCCACCATCTTAGCTCAACAGATGTCACAGCTGCGATCTTCGAAGACACGGTGTTCTCTGTGACTGAAACTCTCTACTGAAGGAGCCTAAGGAACACTGTCCTCACTTGTGCATTCCTTCTGCATGTCAATAAACTTCTGGCAACTGTAAACATGTTCCCAGTTACTGAGCCAATAAATAGAAACACCCGTCCTAGAGAGGATAACTTGCACCATCACATAGAAATTTCTAAGAAAGAAAAGAGACACAATGCAAGATAGGAGATCCCTAACCTGGCTTTTAAGAATTAAAAAAAAAAAAAAAAAAGGATTCAAGACATCAACCTTGACTTAGTAGGTCAGAGTGTGGGAGAAATGATAAAAGACTCTAGCTTTGGGATGCCTGGGTGGCTCAGCAGTTTAGCGCCTGCCTTTGGCCCAGGGTGTGATCCTGGAGACCGGGGATAGAGTCCCACATGAGGCTCCCTGCATGGAGCCTGCTTCTCCCTCTGCCTGTGTCTCTGCCTCTCTCTCTGTGTCTCTCATAAATAAATAAATAAAATCTTTTTTTAAAAAAGGCTCTTTTTAAAAAAAGCACCACAGGTGTTATTATGATCAATAAGGTTTGGGAAATTCCATCTGCTAAGCCAAAATGGGATAGAGCCCTCAATCTTTTGTAATTATAGACTCATTTCAGATGAAACTAATTGCACTGTGAATGTTTGTTTGTTAAGATTTTCATTATTTATTTGAGAGAGAGCGCATAAGCAGAAGGGAGGGGCAGAGGGAGAGGGAGAAGCAGACTCCCTGCTGAGCTGGGAGCCCCGATGCAGAACTCTCTCCCAGGACCCCGGGATCATGACCTGAGCCAAAGGCACACACTTAACCGACCGAGTCACCCACGCACCCCTGTACTGTGAGTGTTAAAAAGTTTCTAATCACTTCAGTTGGGAGACTCAAACTCCCTGGCGGTTTGTTAGTCTCCAAGCAAAGGAAATGGCCAGTGGAGAAGAAAGTCCTTATTGAAAGCCATTGTCAATGGGTCATTTAACTGTATTGGTGTACCTGAATGCAGTAGATGTGTTCCAGAAAAGAGTGAATAAATCAAATTTTTATAAATGGAATTTTTTTTAGTGTACTAGGAGACCCAGAGGGATCTTGTGGGGCATTTTTCAAGTCAGTATTTTATTTTAAATATAATGCATGCTTCATAGTTTAAAACAAATTCATACATAGCAGAGAGGAAAATAATATGAAAGGTAAAATCACTCCTTTTTCTCCTCACTTCACCCAAATAATCACTTTCAACTATTTCTTGTCTCCCAGCCATTTTTGCTACATCTTGCAGCATGATTTTATAGAATGCTTGCCCCTTCTTTTTCTCTTTTCATTACACAATGAACTCTACTCCATGTTACAAGATGGAGAATCCTCTTCATTCCAGCAATTACTGGATGGATGTACCAGGCATCAATGATCTACATAATTATTCCCCTACTTATAGAAATTTAGGTGATGTCTTCTCTCTCTCTCTCTCTCACACACACACACACACACACAATACTGCTCCAATGAACATCTTTGTACATATAAACAAGTATGTCTACAGGGTAATTTCTAAGTGAAATTGCTGGGTGAAAGTATGTACATACCATGTATGTTAACTAACTTGAATTTAAAAGCTTAAAAAAAAGGAAGAGGGTGTGTGCATTTTAATTTTGGTAGACATCTCAAAAAATATTCCCTAAAAAATTACACCAGCTTCCATCCCCAACAGCAGTGTGAGATAGTCTCTTCATTCCCACAACCTCATCTCTTCATCCTCTCAAACTGCTTCATCTAGGTCCGTCTCAGTGACAAAAAAAAAAAAAAAAATTGCACCTCATTCTTGCTAACTAGCATTTATTTTATTACAAGGGAGACTGGTAGATCTTCCTGTGTTTATTGATGACTTGGATTGTTTTTTCCTGTCTACTGAAATTTTTTCTGCAGAGGATCCCTTCTCGTAGTGATCCTTCAGCTGCCACAATTTATCCCTTTCTGAATTTGGGTCATCAGAAATCAGCCTGAAGAGGTCATAACCATACACAATTCACTCTTATTTTGAATAAGGTATTACTTGATCCTGCTTGCATCCCATTTCTCTCCTGTGCTTTACTGCCAAGAGATGGTCTCTTATTTCTTTTTCATCCATGCGTTTCTCAGTCCTGGAGATCTGGCGTCTGTTTCCACCACCCTAATGAACATGCTCTCCAGAAGTTTAATGAAGGCCTCCCATGACTAAACCCGCAAGATCTGCTCTAATAATCATTTCCCTCAATTTGTGGGGGTGCTTAGATGCTCTTACACCCCTTCACTGCTAGGCATCTCAGACTCCATGGGTGATACTAATAAGAATACTCTGTCTTGGGTTTGTTGGTAGGTTTTTTGTCGTTGTTGTTTTTAGATTTTTAAAAGATTTTTTTAAAAAATCTTTTTTTAAGATTTCATTTATTTATTCATGAGAGACACATTGAGAGAGGCAGAGACAGAAGCAGGCTCTCTATGGGGAGCCCGACATGGGACTCAATTTTAGGACCCCAGGATCACGCCCTGAGCCGAAGGCAGATGCTCAACCACTGAGCCACCCAGGTGCCCCTGTTGGGAGGCTTAAATGAAAACATATGAGTGTGCTTTGTAAGCTATAAAATACTATCTACATAGGAATCATTACTGTTGTTCACCTGGGCCCCCACAGTTCCAAGCACAGGCTTACTGCTTAAGAGATCCCTCATTCTTAGTGGCCGACTGTTGTACTGCCTCCTTTAGTTCTTTCTCTCTGTCTTCTTTCATCCTAAGAGATTGACTTATATTAAGCACCTACTATGTGCCGAGCAGCATTCAGCGTGTTGGGGAAACAGCAGTAGCCACTTTGGGGAAAACATTAAGTGTTGATGAAGTACCCACATGGTGCTTAGAAGCCTGCAGGGATAATGATGTTTAATCCTCCTATCGATTCTCAGAGGCAAGTATTATTTTTACTTTGTTTTAAAGGTAGGAATCTGAAACCTAGAGAGCTTAAGTAATTTCTCCAAAGCTACACAGCTAGTTAGTGGGAAGGTCAGGATTTGAATCTAGATCCCTATAGTTGCTCCATAGAATGCTCATTACACTACATCCCTGTGTTATTCTGCTATTGGAAGAGTTAGGTGAGATCCCTTAGGTGCTTCAGGAGATTGATGTAGGAGGGGATGAGATAAGAAAGTGCTTAATAAAGGCAGACTCTTCTAGCTGCACGACCAAGAATGTTAACATAGTTAACTCCAGGAAGAGCAGATACTAGACAGGACTGACACCTGCAGCGCACATGCCTCAGGGCGCTTAGATTTTCCAGGTGAGCACAACAGCAGCCCCGCATGGTGATCAGCCTTGCCACAACCCATTACCTATTTCCTCTTTTGCCACAGGGGTCCATAACAACCTTGTCTTATCTACTCATTTATTGGCCTCTTGCTGTAGGGAATGACAAGGGATCAGGTGTCATGCTACAGCCTTGAGTCCCAAGAAACACTTTTTTTTTTTTTTTAAGATTTTATTTATTTGAGAGAGAGAGATAGCAAAGGAGAGCATAAGAGAGGAGAAGGAGAAGCAGACTTCCTGCTGAGCAGGGAGCCTGTTGTGGGACTTGATCTCAGGACCCTAGGACATGACCTGAGCCAAAGGCAGATGCTTAACCGACTGAGCCACCCAGGTGCCCCCCTTAAGAAAGACTTTTGAGCCAGGTCCCTGCAGGCAGAGAACAGTGTCCTTCTTTGGGAGAGAAACTTCAGCACTTCAGTGTGTGGATAGTATTCCCTTTAAGCAGGCACCTACAGATAGGGATCCTGGGTCATTTTGCAGATTCACTTAATAGATGAGAGACAGACAAAGTTCATTGGCCAAAAAGTTTTTAAAAATGATCTACACAGGGACACCTGGGTGGCTCAGTGGTTGAGCATCTGCCTTTGGCTCAGGTCATAACCCCAGGGTCCTGGGATCGAGTCCTGCTTCTCCCTCTGCCTATGTCTCTGCCTCTCACTCTGTGTCTCTCATGATTAAATAAATACAATCTTTAAAAATATATAAAATAAAATAAATGACCTACACATCGCTAAATGGTTTCATCAGAGAATACACATGGTCCCATGGGACATAATCCAAGGACTATGATAACAGTGATGGCTGCTGCCATTTTCCATCCAACCTAAAGCAACATCAATTGTAGAACATGCCACTTTTTAATGTGCAGTTAAGAAAAAAGCACTGCCAGTTAAATTGTGACATGCCAGTAGCTGTAAGCAAATCCTCATTTCTGAGGAGGTTAAAAATGTGGGAAAAAAATCATGTGCATCTAAGGATTGATAAACTTGGTCATGGTAAAAGCAACTAAATTGTAGGTTTTTTTCTCCATTACCTAAGCAGTCTTCCAGGTGCTTTGCATATTGTTGTATTACTCAATCTTCAGAACCTTGTGAAGGAGGCTCTGCTCCCCCTTATTCACAGGTGATCTGTGCTCTGTGAGGTTTGGAGACTTCCCTGCCACACACACAAGATCACAGAAGCGCCGCTGGAGCCCAGGTCTGTCGAGGCTCAAGTGCGATTTCTGTTGCCACCCTCCACCAGCTCAGAAAAGGTCAGTGTGTCCTTTGCAATGCCCAGCAGGCAATGTGGAGTCTCTGAGACCAAGCTCCAGAATGAGTGGTGGTGGGAACAGTGCCCAGAGCTGCCACCTGCCAAATGAGCCTGAGATGTGAACTGCAGAAGACAAGTGTGGTTCCCCAAATAGTTTCACCAAGGTCATCTAACATCAGAGAACAGAGAAAAGTTCAACACGGAGTCCGGCATGTAGTTTACCTACAGGCCATTATTCATCTCAAGCAATGAGCTGATGTAGTGAGGGTGACAGTGACCACAGTGGGTGGGACTCACTCAACTCATCCTAACTTCACTTGAGGTAGCTTACTTTTGGAATTCTAGGAGCATCCACAGACAAGAATGGCTGGCCAAATCGAAGCAGAAGCAAGTTCTCCTTCTGAACATACTCTCTGAGAAACTACCAATGAATGTTCAAAAAGCACTTGTTGCACTATGAACACTTTTATTATTAAACACCTGCTCTCAGCTCAACCTCTCCACACCCTTGTATGGAGCCACCTTATCCTCATTTTCACAGCTGAGAAAATACACAAGAAGGAGGTCATCCAAGTAGGGGTCAGAGTGAAATAAAAGTCAGCCCCCTGGCTGCCCAATCCCATTAAAACCAGTTTGTATCAGGAGAAGAAAACAGTCGGATATTTTTACAATGGAAATCAGTGCTGTGATTAACAAAGGATAGCAACGTGGCCCTGCAGGCAGCACTCCCAAACTGACCCAGTCTTGGGACTCCCATGGGGATTCTCATTTAAAATTCTGATGCCAGCACCCTCTCCTTCCAGACAGCCTAAATCAGATTATCTAAGAATAGATCTAAAATCTGTGTTTTAAAAAGTGACATAAGTGCAAGATAGTTTGGAAAACCCTGCCCTGAGAGCAGATCTAATTTCAATGCCTGGGGAGCCACTGGAATAGGTATTACATGCATGAATGAATTGCTGGACTCCATAGGACCCCTTGAGACAAATGGGTAAGTGAAAGGTTATTGGTTCTTACCTATCACTTTCTCTAAAAAAACACCTTTCAGGCAATTGCCTGGACATTGATGAGGGGTGGCTACAGAATAAGAAGGAAATTCAAGACTCCAAATTGAGGGGGTATTTTAATGGCTCTTGTGCCTCTTTGTAGCCCTGTAAGTATTCCCACTTTATAGTTGAGGATTCCAAAAGCCCAAATAGATTGGTGGTTTGGTGAAGAGTCAGGTATGAATGAGACAAATGGGAGCTGGAGAGATAGCAAGGTATATAAGGGTGAGCTTGGCATTTAAGGAAATCCAATCTCAATTTGGAAAAAATCTCAGGTCTTCTAAAAATCATTAGGCTTTGAGTTCAGAGGAGTAAATCCCACTCTAAAGGAAATTAGGTTCCAACTTCTTCTGCCATTCAAACTCAACTGAAAAGGGTTATCGAAGTCCAAATACATCCAAGTATTCCAAATATTCTACAGATGTCACAGGATGAGGTTTTTAAAAAATTGGTTCACAGTCTTATTATCTTTATTAATAGGGTGGAAAAAAGATTCATTGCAATTCAGCTGCACTCGTTTGTGTTTTTAACTGCAAAGTGGCAAACTTACGAGAAAGAACTTTAACTTCTACATAAATCCAAACAAAATTACTGTCCTTATGAGTGTCGTTAAAACAGTCCCCTAGTTCTATTGATCAAAATTCAATATGAGAAGAAATTCTTGTGCAGCTTGTTAAAAATGCAGATTCCTGGCTCCAGCTCTTGAGATTTTTAATTCAATAGGTTAGGTCTGGAGTGAGGCCAGAAATGTGCATTTTCAATAAACTGCCCAGTTGAATCTTGTCCTGGGGACCCATTGATAAGATTCTGTAACAGTAAAATTTATTTGTAGCTGCTCTGCACTCTTACTATTTCCTTTCACTCCAAAGGAGCCTGTTTTTTTAATTCAATTCAGAATTGTCAGAGGTGGCTGAAAGAGCTCTGAGTTTCAACAAAAACAGGTGAATTACCAGCAGAGTGATTTATGAAGTGAAATAACTCACTCATTTAGGCAAATCGGCTCCCCCTTGTGGAATGTGTTCTATGGCAGGTACAGACCTCATAAATGAACCAGAGGTCTCGGGGCTGTTGAGCTTGTCGACACAACTCAACCAAGACTATTATTGTGGTTCTCGACACTGAATTCTGGGAAAGCCATTTGGTTCCCTGAGTCCTTCTTCACTTGATTTCTTGCATCTGATATGATGCTCGGAGTTTCTGTCTCACCGATGGCATGAATAGAAATTAATTGAATTAGCCATCTCCAATTTTCATTTTCACAAACCCACTTAGAATTTAATTCTGCAATGTCTGCTTTCCTGAAAGCCCTCTCTTTTTAGAGGTAAAATCCATAGATAAACAAACCACCAATGAAATTTTTTTCCCTTGGCTATTTCCAAAGATAGATAAGCTAAATGAATTTTGTATAATAGGTTCCATCATCATTTCTAAAACCAATATTTTTTTCAAAATCTCTTAATTCTATGATAATCTCTTGTAATGTGTGTTTGCTGTATTATTTAAGATTATTCACTTCTGCGATGGAAAATAAGAGAAGCAAATAGGGAAAGGAGATGAAACTAAATAAAGAAGCAAGTAGCTTATGAGTCACATGAGACATAGATAAGCTGAGTAGAGGAATACATGTGCCAACATAGACAGGAAGGGATGGACAAACCAAGAGGCACCAAATATTTCTGCTATATGCATTAAGAACAAGATTTTGTAAAAAGATATTGTGTAGGGGGAAAAAAAGCTGTTGTGTAAGGAAATTACATTAACACCATGGTTGCTTCCAAGTACATGAATAGTGATATTTGATCTATGAGGTCTTAAATTGGCTCCTATTGTTGACACTCATCCTGATAGCAGGGTTTCTGCCCAAGAAGCAATCATGGCTATTTATCTGGCTTTTTGGCAAATTATAGATATTAACCAGGGGTGCTTGCTGGTGTGTCTCCAATAGAGCAAGTGTGTTTTATGATTGCAGGTAACTTACGTCTGTTGGGTACATTGCTCATATCTCACTTTTCATCCTTGTAAACACACCATCACTGGGAAGAATGATGTGGCAGAGAAAGAGAGAATATGCAAATGTGTCCAGAATTCAGATACTGTGGGCCTTTTGCCCCATTGGTACCCTATGTTAAATATGTTAATCTATCCCATTTCTTCTTCCTTGCTTTGCAATGTGTGTGTTTTTTTTTTAAGGTTTATCTATTTATTTGAGAAAGAGAGAAAGTGTGAATGTGGCGGGGGGGGGGTGCAGAAGGAGAGAGAGAATCTCAAGCAGACTCCCTGCTGAGTGTGGAGCCTGACTTGGGGCTCGATTTCGTGACCCTGAGATCATGACCTGAGCCAAAATCGACAGTCAGTCACTTAACTGACTGAGCTACCCAGGTGCCCCTGCAATGGGTATTTTAAATTACTTCAATAGAACATATGATTTGAACATCTTATGTTTGGTTTGTGAGCCTTTCAGTTAAGTCACCTCTGAGATACCTTGCCTGGTAGTTCATATGGAGACTATCACTGATTGCATCAGGGTGTTTTCTCACACACCTCTTATTTTTATATTGTCTATAGGTTGTTTCAAAATGTGTCAACAGAGACACAGTAGAGTGAAAGGCTATGGACCCAGGTGTGGGGGCAGCTCTTGGAGGGAAGAGAAATTTTGAGTAATAGACTCAGAGGTCAGGAAGGAAGTCCCATGGACACAGGGCACAAGAGATACCTTCCCACATGGACAAGGAAGCAGAAAAAGTGTTGTGAGTATAGGGAGCATAGATGGATGACATTGTAATAGCACTGTATGCTGACAGATGGTAGATACATTTGCGGTGAGCACAGCATAAGGTATAGACTTGCGGAATCACTATGTTGTACGTCTGAAACTAATGTAACATTGTGTGTCAACTATATTTAAATAGAAAAAAAAAAAGAAAACAAAAACCCATACATAATGAGATGAAGCACCTTTGCCTGAAACACAGAATGAATACTACAAACATATATTCCTTAAAAAGAAAGAAAAAGAAAGAAGAAAGAAAGAAAGAAAGAAAGAAAGAAAGAAAGAAAGAAAGGAAAGAAAGAAAGAGAAGAGAAAAAAGAAACACTGAGAAAACCCCCAGATACCTATTCCTTCTTGAAAGACTCAATAGCTGTTCCTGGCTTCTGTCTCTATTTTTCCTGAGACCTGCTTGGCACATACACACACACACACACAGGCCATTCTTCGATGTCTTCATTGATAATCAAGTCTTGGCCGTGTAGACTATCGGAGAGAAACTTCCCTACTTTCACCAACAGCCCAAGACCAGCAGGAAAACTCACAGTGTTCTGGATATCATACTGTGCCATATGGTTTCCTTTCTCATCTAAGAATATGTCGTCCCTAGCATTGTTTGCAAATTGGATTTCCTCAGAAGTGGATGAAGCTAGAAATAAGACATAATTTAGAAATGAGGAATGCATTCAGATTGGTGGTGGCAGGTCCATATTTACCAAACAATCCTTCTTTTTCCACCCCATTACCTTTTTTTCCCCTTGGTAGGTACTCAATTTTGTGTGCCCACTATCTCACAGACTCAGTGAGGCCAACTCTCTCCTAATAGGAACAATGGGGGAGTAACCTAATGGGATCAGTAAATTTCTATCATGTTGCCAGGAGGGTGGCTCAGACTTGGGTTCTGATGCAAATCTAAAAAATAAGGTCTTGGCAACAACAACAAAAAAAACCATTTCTTACACTATACAAAAAGTAATAACAAGTAACAAAAATGCTTAAAGATTTGAATGTAAGACCTAGAAACCATAAAACTCCTAGAAGAAAAGATAGGTGGAAAGCTCCTTGAAATAGGTATTGATGATGATTTTTCAAATCTGACAACAAAAGCAAAAAAACAAACAAGTGGGACCACATCAAATTAACAAGCTTCTGCACAGCAAAGGAAATTATCAACAAATTCAAAAGGCAAACTGCAGAATGGAAGGAAATATTTGCAAATCAGATGGATCTAAAAAGGGACTAATATGCAAAATATATAAAGAAGTCATAAAACACACTAGCAAAAAAAAAAAAAGCAATCTGTTTTAAAGATGGACAGAAAATCTGAACAGACATTTTTCCAAAAACGTACAGATGATCAACAGGTGCACGAAAAGACACCCTGCATCATTAGTCACCAGGGAAATGCAGGTCAAAACCACAATGAGACATCGCCGCACCCCTGTTAGAATAGCTATTAGTCAAAAAGACAAGAAATAACAACTGCTGGCAAGGATGTGGAGAAAAGGGAACCCTTATGCACTGTTGGTGGGAATGTAAATTGGTGAAACCACTTGGAAAACAGTATGGAATTTCCTCAAAAATTAAAAATGCAACTATCACATGAGCCGGCAAGTCCACTTCTTGATATATATCCAAAGAGAACAAAAACATTAACTTGAAAAGATATCTGCGCTCCCACATTCATTGCAGCATTATCTACAGCAACCAAGCTATGGAAACCACGTAAGTGTCCATCAGTGGATGAATGGATAAAGAGATTGTGGTGTATATATCTGATATATAAACACCATAGGTGTATGGTGGGGGTGGGAGGGTGGGAGGATGAGAGGAATGGGTGAACTTTCTTTTTCTTTTTAGTTTAATAAATTGAATTTAAAAAGATGTAACACAGAGGATGAACTTTGCAGTAAAACAAATGTCATTTCAAATCCTGAGTCTAACAATAGTTATGTGAGTTACTTTTAAAAAAACCTAACATGCATTAGGTATGTGCACGACCATCTAGGTGTGGCAGATTAGCAGTTAAAATGTCCTAGTCAAGAATCTACACTCAGTTAGCATGTAAAGGATCCTAACCAGGAAATCAACACACCACAGAAACCCCTTCCCCAAGAGCTTCAAATATCTCTATCTGAAACTGCACCAGAAGTTTTATTAATTAGCATAAAAGATGTTAAAAATAAGTTTCCATGTGTGAAATGATGTGAAGTTGGCAGGAAATTTTGTGCAGGCATCTTCATTCTGGCATGGATGAGGTATAATTATCTGGTGAGCCCAGAAGCCTACCGCCTCCTGAGTGACACCTAAAGTTGACAATTCAGTTCTGTGTCATCTCGACTTACTAGAGGATTCTTTCACCTGATTCAACTAGAAGGTTAGTAGATCCTACCATTGCAACATGGCCACATTTGCCTTGAAAGGAACCTTTTCCACACAACGCTATAAAAGAGCCTAAAATGACAAAGACGAGGACTCTACGGAGCTCACGAGATTAGATACGTGATTGTTTTGTGTCTGCTTGTTTGCATAGCAGAATTATATATGACACTTGACATTGTTTTTTCATTCAGTAATAGTTTCAGGAAGAACTTGAACTCTCACCTACCCTGATTATTGGAGGTTATCAATATCGAATGAAAATAGCATACAAATTGTAAACAGCTAAATTTACTTATATTAATTTGAAGCATATATTAGTTTTCTACTGCTGTATAAAATTTAGTGGCTTAAGAAGATAAGCATATATTATTTTACAGTCTCCATGAGTCAGGAATTCAGGAGTGGCTTAACTGGGTGGTTCTGGCTCAGGTTATCTTATGAGGCATTCACTACCAAGTTGTCAGGGTGCACATGGTCTCAGTATATCCAGAACTTCAGATTTCTTAAGAGAAGGTGGGACATAGGTACATGGGTGTACAATTTCCAAAACAAAACACTACAAGGATAAAAAAGAGTCAGTGAGCCTCCTTCAATCAACGTTTGCCATTTTATAATGTCTAAACTTTTCTAAAAAAGCAAATCCTGCTGATTTCAAGATGATATGAGCAAAAGTAAGGCAGTAATAAGCAAGGTCTAATTAATAAAGTAATACTTTAAGGGTTGAAAGATGAGACCTTCACATATATATATATATATATATCACATAGACAAAACTATTCACAGAAAGTGAATATCTACTATTATCTTAGTGTTCCTGATGAACTCGAATACTAACAGATGCCTTTTGTAGAATGACGTTCGTAATTTTTTAAGGCTTAAAACAAAGATCTTTGAGAAATAGGATGGGGAAAAAAGGTATAGTGGAGGAAATTGGAACTGGCAGCATTTAAAGAAAATGGACTTATAATCAAGTATGAAATATACTGGATAACTTTTTCCCCTTTCCTCTTTCTGAAAATAAAGCAATTTTGGTGTTTAAAAAAATAGTTAGATAGGTAGGTAGGTAGGTACGTAGATAGGTAGATAGAAATAAAAATAAAGGTATTGAGATACAGATATGCCCTAAATTCAGCTTGTTGCTTTTGATGATTTAAAAATAAATGCTATCACAAGGTGCCTGGGTGATTCATTCAGTTAAGCCTTCGACTCTTGGTTTCAGCTCAGGTCACAATCTCAGGGTTGTGAGATCTTGCACTGCTTCAGCTTTCTGCTCAGTGGGGAGCCTGCTTTTCTCTTTCTCTCCTTCTCCTTCTGCCCCTCCTCCTGCTCATTCTCTTTCTCAAATAAATAAATAAATAAATCTTAAACAAATAAAATAAAAAAAATAATTAAAATAAAATAAAAATAAGTGGTGTCAGGGCTCCTAGCTGACTCAACCACAAAGCAGGCAACTTTGCCTTGATTTTGGGGTTGAGTTCAAACCCCACGTTGGGTATAGAGTTTACTTAAAAATAAATAAATACAAATAAGAGCTATCAGTTCTCTTATTTTATCAAGGCCCGTGTCATTCATTTTACCCCCAAAGTATTTATTCTGTTCTAAGGTACAGATTACAACTGAGAAATAGAAATAATGTTGTAGGGCATCTGGGTGGCTCAGTCGGTTAAGCATCTGCCTTTGGCTCAGGTCATGATCCCAGGGTCCTGGGGTGGAGCTCTGCATCAGGCTCCCTCCTCAGAGGAGGGGGGGTCTTCTTCTCCCTTTCCCTCTGCTCTTGTGTGCTCTCTCTCGCTTGCTCCCTCTCTCAAATAAATAAAAACTTAAAAAAAAAAAAAGAGATAGTGATGTAGTGTGCTTGCCTTAATAATGTGAACTTTAAAGTCAGTAAAACTTGGGACACCTGGGTGGTTCAGTGGTTGAGCATCTGCCTTTGGTTCAGGTGATGATCCCAGGGTCCTGGGATGGAGTCCCACATCAGGCTCCCTGCATGGAGCCTGCTTTTCCCTCTGCCTGTATCTCTGCCTCTCTGTGCTCTCATGAATAAATAAATAAAATCTTTAAAAAAAAAATAAAATCAGTAAAACTTAACCTACCATGCTTTCAAATTTAAATAAGAAATCATGACTTACATTTTGGAACTGAGGCAGAGTAGATGTCGATAGGTGATTTGTGAAGGTGAATGACTACTGTAGATATAATCACAGGTTAACATCAGGAGGGTATTGGTTAGAACTTGAGTTTTTAGCTTCACATTCTTGGTTTAAATTTTCAGCTTAAACAAGTTATTACATGTCTCTAAAGTTTTTATTTTTTGATTTGTAAAATGGAGATAATAAGATACACACTTCAACATGTCAAATAATGAGATCATACAAGTAGCCCTATACATGTTGTCAGTGCTCAAGAAATGTCAGCCACTTGCCTTCCATATGGCTGCCTCCTGGTAGAGAAGTTGACCCACCTCATATAGATCTTCCTCACCCTAAAATCCTCAGGGTTCCTTGTAGGTCTCAATTTGGGCCAACAGATGCTTTTTTCAAAGATAGTTTAACATCACACGTGGGTATTTGTTAAGTCCTTGAAAAACTGCTGGAATGGTCATGGTGTACAGGTTTAAATCCTGGAATTCTGGCCATGACCTCCTCTTAAAAAAGGTAAATCACTTAAACTCTCAGCTTGTTTGCCTGGAGAAAAGAATAAAAAGTCACTTCCCCAACTGTGATATTAATTAGTAGAAGTAAAGTGTTTTGTAAATGCAGAATATGGTTAATTTTTAAAGGGTAAAATATAAATGTTAAGTGCAAGGAATTTTATCACGCTGTGGAAGAAATGTAACTGTTCCAATGCTTTTTTTGCAGAAAAACATTACATGGTGATGATAATGCTTAGCTTTCAGAGACCTGAGTTCATTTTGAGCAGAGCTAAGAAGAGCCTTAGGAGATGAGAAAAGTTTTTGAAATTGGAGGAAAAACAAAAAGCACTAGGAATTTTATAGGACCGCTTTCTCCGTGAGATCCCTTTAGTAAAAATGAATTTGTTTCCAGTTTCCAAAGATTTCCACTACTGACTATCTCTAGCTTTAATACAGGCGTAATAGCACTCAAATTTTCTCTTTGTCACGAAGGGGCTCTCTGTTGAGTATTAAATTGCTCATTTCACTTGTGGAAGTGAGGGTCCTTGAGTCACTAAATCAATGTAATGGATTTTACGAGCTGGTTTAGATCAGTGAGGTGTTCTAGAATAACGACTTGCTTAAAGAACTATTTAGCTTTTCAAAATGGAGGTATTATCCATTTGACCAATAAAGTGCACATAGAAATCCCAAACGGGGGAATAGTTGTCATGGCCCACCTTGGAAATAAGTGTTGCTCATGAGCAAGGAAATTGATTTATTTTTTGGTGTTCTAAGGGTGCTGATTTTATTTTTATTATAGTCTTTAAAAAATCCTCTGTGGGAGGAGTGCCTGGCCGGCTCAGTTGGTGGAGCATGCGATTCTTGATCTCAGGGTTAGAAGTTCGAGCCCCATATTGGGTATAGAGATTCCTTAAAAAGAAAATCTTAAAATAAATAAAAATAAAAATCCTCTGTAAGGTAGAAGATTAACATTGTCCCTCATTGACCGGAAGAAATTGGGGCAGTTGGATTTGGTGATTTTTTTCTAAGCTTGTGACTTACACTAATGAAAGCCAAGATTAGAATCGCTAACTTCCTGCACCCTCTCCTTGCTCCACTGGACCCACTCCATCCCAGGCAAAAGCACTTCACTTCACTGTTTGCAGCCCCTCCCTATTCTTTTTTCCTTTGTCTGACCTTCCAAAGACAGGCATGTTAATAAAGTCCTCTCTCAAAATGGCCTGCCTGGCACTTGCCATTTTCAGACTTACCATAAAGAACAGGCTGGTGACACGCCAGCACTCTGTGAATTCCTTTGAGGGGGACAGCATGCCTCTGAAAAGAGGCTAACCGTGGTGGTAAGAGCCTGGGAACGGGTCCTATAAGACGCGGATGGAATTAGATGACAATAGGGAAACAAAATTGGAAGAAGGCCTGGAAGAGGAAGCATTAAGGGAAAAAGACAAATGGTAACTGATGTGCTGCAGTGATTGAGAACAAGAGCTGGAAATCAAAAGACGTAAACTGCAGGAAGGAAGTTAAATGAGGAGGAAATTTCTGTCTCCTGGCTCTGTACAGAGATGTGGGTAACTTGATGACGGTGGTGATGATGTACTTAGAGGATCTGAGTACAATGCTGTCCAGAGCAGGGAAATGGACTGCTGAGTTTGTTGGGCCTCTTTGAGCCACAGGGTTTCAGCCAGTGCAAAAAACTCAAGAAATGACTCCAGGCAGGCAGGGGCTGAAGGATTTTGGTCAAAAGCACATTCGGGTTGAGTCCTAGATGGAACTCAAGTCTATATAGATATAGATATAGATTAAAAATACACACACACACACACACATATATTTTAAAGACTATTTCATGTCTACCTATCTTTTTTTAAAAAAAGATTGATTCATTTCAGAGAGAGTGAGCATGTAAGCAGGGAGGACCAGTGGGGCAGGGAGAGAGAATCTCAAGCAAACCCACACTGAGTATGGAGCACGAAGTGGGCTTGTCATGAGGCTCAATCACACCATGGTGAGATCATGACCTGAGGCAAAACCAAAAGTTGGTGACTCAACTGGCTGAGCCGCCCAGGCGTCCCTCAAGTCTACATTCCTTTCTTTTTCTTTTTTTTTTTTTTTTTTTTAGATTTTATTTATTCATGAGAAACACAGAGAGGCAGAGACATAGGCAGATAGGCAGAGGGAGAAGCAGGCTCCCCGCAGGTAGCCTAATGTGGGACTCAATCCCAGAACCCCAGGATCACTCCTCAGGGGGAAGGCAGATGCTCAACCGCTGAGCCACCCAGGCGTCCCTCAAGTCTACATTTCTAACAAGCTCCCAGAAAACACTGTTGCTGCTGGTCAGTCAGTGGACTACATTTTGAGTAGCAAAGCCCTAGGGCTAGGCTGTTAAATAGAAATATTAGAAATATAACATGAGTCACAAATGTAATTTAAAGCCATCTAGTAGCCATCTTACAAAAAAAGAAAGAGAAATTAATTTTAATAGATTTTATTGAACCCCATATATCTAAAATATTATTTTACCATATAATCAATATAAAAAGTCTTCATGAGATATTTTACTTTTTTTTCCCTATACTAAGTCTTTGAAATCTGGTATGTGTTTTACACTCTACAGAACAAGTCCTTTCTATGTTGGGCAGTGCAGGTGTAGACAACCCCAGCAAAAACTTACGTGGACCCAAATGCTATTGGCAAGCTGAGAAGTTTTAGTACCAGAACTCACTTGGGTGAGAAGCAACAAAGCTCTGGGACATAATAAATTCCCTGCTATAGAGCAAGAGACCTCAAGGTTTAGTTATTTACCAGGATCCCCTGTAGACAGGGTTGAAAATGCAGATTCTTGGGCTTCACCCCTAAAGATGAAAAAAAAAACCCACGTTTTGTTATTTAAAAAAACGTGAACATTTGTTCCCCAAAATAGACAAATTGAGTATTAGATGTCTCCTCCTTTTAAAATGCTTTTGCTGTGCTTATTAGAGAAACTGGGTTGTCACTTCTTGATTTGGCTTATTGCTTCCCCATGGCATTATTTCCCTTGTTCTTCTGTTCCTTGTATTTCTTGCAAACTGGCATTTAGTACTCTAGAGTTGATGAGATTCAAGTCCGAGAGATTTTAGTTGGAGCGGGAGATTTCCACCCTGCCTCCACATGGGAAACACCTGAGAGCTTTAACAATTACAGAGGCCAGGCTCCCTGCCCCAGAGCTTCTGGTATGGTGTATGGCCTGCACATCAGGAGTTTTAAAAGCTTCTGAAGGGAAAAGCACCAGATCAAACTCAGGCTTGAAGAAAGGCAAGTGCTTAACCTCCTTATCACTCTGCCCTAAACAGCCTTGCAAAGGAGCTTCAGCAAACAGCACCGGGCTAAGATTTAGAGTATCCAGAGGAGCTGAAAATACTATCAGTATCGAACTTTCCCCCCAGAGAATCTGATGTAATTAATCTGGGTAGGTCTTGGTATCTTTGGTGTGTGTGTGTGTGTGTGTGTGTGTGTTGTTGTTGTTGTTGTTGTTTTTAAGATTTTATTTATTTATTCATGAGAGAGACAGAGACAGAGACAGAGTCAGAGGGAGAAGCAGGCTCCCTGCAGGGAGCCCAATGCAGGACTCTATCCCAGGACCCTGGGATCACAACCTGAGCCAAAGGCAAACACTCAACCACTGAGCCACCCAGGCACCCCAATATCTTTGGTTTTAAAGTCTCCCCCTGGTTATTCGAATGTATGGCAAGGATTGAGAAAGCAAAGGCTGATGGTGCTTCTCACATTTTCAAGAGCATATAAATCGTCTGAGGATTTTATTAAAATGCAGGTTCTGATTCTGAATGTCTGAATCGAGTCTCAAGTCCATCATCCCTATTGAACCCCCAAATAACACTGCTGCTGCTGGAACCACCATTTGAGCAGCAGGAGTGTTAGATGGACAATATGCCTATGGAGCCAGAAAGAACTGCCTCCAGATTATCTTTTTTGTGACTAAGAAGGCATGTGGTTTTCAGCAAGTCACTTCACCTCTCTGAGCCTTTGTCCTCACCCACAAATTTGGGCTAATAAGCCTATCTGTAACCCATCCCATGCCAGTGCTCAGTAAATGGGGCCTCATTACTGGCTGATGTGAATAGCACAGGGGATTGAGGTGGATGTTGAGTTTCTTTAGAGACCTTAGGTTCTTTTCCCATTGGACACTGGATCGTTTCCGGAGATGTTTGGCCATCCTTTGTTAAAAACTGACAGATCGGGCCATTTAAATAAGTATTCTGAGGCCAGCATCCGTAGTCCCCTATTTGGTGCCAGACTTTTTGCTTGGCAAAGCAGAATTTGAGGTTATCCATGACCTGTCTCCTCACTTCTAGCCTTCATTACCTCTGATCGTTTCCCTCCCACTTTGCTTCCCCCAGTGCTCCGGATTAATTGTCTTTATGTCGTCGTAAATCACAGCCAGCACCACGTGTTTCTGTGACTCTGTTGAAATGAAAACTCTCTTTTCTCACCATCTGCCTGGCTCGCCCCTACGTCTGAACCTCAGCGGGTTCTCCCTGCCGACTTTCAGCACTCAGAGCACAGGCCAAGAAGAACTGAGTCTATCCTGAGGTTGAGAAAAGAAACTCTCCTGTTAACATAACTTATGAACTACAAGTTCAGATCCTCTATTTTTAGCCATATGGAACAATTTGGAAGTCCATAAATCACGTGACTCTGTAAACTAAACCAAAACCACCTCTTTTTTGCATTTTTTTAAAAAAACTTCTATTCATCCTGTTTTCCAAAGTTGGCAGACAAAACAAGAACAAACTTCCCCCACCCCACCAAAAACAAAAAATCAACCTGTATGCTGTGGCTTCCTGACTTAACAAATGGGCCTTCCAGGGGCTGAGTGTTAACAGCACACAGTGGAAACCCATTAACAGGGGGTCCCTGGGTGGCTCAGTGGTTTGGTGCTTGCCTTCAGCCCAGGGTGTGATCCTGGCACCCTGGGATCCAGTCCCACATCGGGCTCCCTGCATGGAGCCTGCTTCTCCCTCTGCCTGTGTCTCTGTCTCTCATAAATAAATAAAATCTTTAAAAAAACAACAACACATGATTAACAGCATTAGTACTTTTCCAGCTCAACAGCCCTCTCCTATCTGAATTCTTTTCAATATTTGTCTGTTTCTTTCTCTGTACTCCTCATTCAAGCACCCGGCTTCCTCTCAATTTCAAGTTCCTGTTATGTCTTTTGAGGGATCAAATAAATTAGAAGACTTTTTATTTGTTTCCCAGTAGAGATGTTCTTATATTCAGTAAAGTGACTGAAAATGCATTTTCTATTCAAATTAAAGGGGGATAAAAGATACTCTCCGTATCGGTATTTTAAAAGCAACTATTTATTCACTGATTCAGTAAGCAATTATTGAGTGTTGGCTGTATTAAAAACATCATGCTGAGTGCTAGGGAGGGCACCTACAGAGATGAAAATAATGAAAACATAAAGTCTCTGTCTTGAAGGACCTAAAAATCTAGAAAGGGAGAGAAATCTACATATAGGAGCACCTATTATATGAGCACAAAGTGAAAGATATTTTTTCAAAGCCTTCCCAGGTCCTTGTACCTGGGCTCACAATGCAAATATTATCCATTGTCTTATTTTAATTAGTTGCCTACTGTCTGTCTCCTTGGCAGGGCTCAATGGTCTCTGGGTCTAAGCAGGGTCTGGTACACAGAAGGTGCTTGATGAATGAGTGAAAGAGAAGAGGAGGGAGAGAGAGACACACTGACCGACAGGGAGGGAGAATTAACTTGGGAATGACCTCAAGAGGAAGAAATGATGCTTGTGCCGCAGACACTCAGAGCCTGTAGAGCGAGGTGACATTTAAGTCAGATCTTCAAGCCTGGTAAGAATAACTCTGGGTAAAAATGAGGCGGAAGAATGGATCTAGAGGATGTAATGCTAAGTAGAATAAATCAGTCAGAGAAAGACAAATATAATATGATTTCACTTGTATATGGAATTTAAGAAACAAAACAAAATGAACAAAGAAAAGAAGAGACACACATAAAAAAAAAAAGACTCTTCACTTTAGAGGAGAAACTGGTGGTTACCAGGGGGTAGAGGAGGATAGGGAAGAGGGAATGGGGATAAGGAGTTCATTTACTGTGATGAGCACTGAAGTAACGTAGAGAATTGCTGAATCACTCTATTATACCCCTGAAACTAATATAACACTGTATGTTAATTATACTGGAATTTAAAAAATGAGGCAGAAGACATTTAGACTTCAGAAATGATATGAGGAAAGGGGTGGAGGCAGGAAAGGTAGGGCCAATCTGAGGAATAATTCTTGACTTTGCTGCTCCTACTAAGTCCAAGATAGGGATTCTGAGAAATTTTAATAAGAGGGAGAATAAGTAGTAGAAACCCTCAGTAGTGGAACTGCCAATGACAGCTGGTAAAAGGCCTGGTGTCAAAGCCATCCCTCCTTTGTTCATTAACCCGACATGTTCGATTATATGTATTGAGCTCTACTTACGTCTGCATTCTAGTCCATGTTCTCGGGACCCAGCAGTGAGAAATGCAGGTAGGTGAGCTTGTTGTCTGTAAGAGGCTTATACTCCAATGGAGGGAGGGGAAGGTGATGAGTGAATAAAACAACTGGACCATGTGCATATGGGATGTGATAATTTACCATAAAGGGGATAGAGTGCCATGAGAGGAAGTGACCAGTCAGGGTGGTCAGGGAAAGCCTCCCTGAAGCTGAGTTCAGGGTGATGAAAATAGTATGGCCACACCAATAATTGAAAAAAGTAACTCCAGCAGAGCAGTGATCTTAACCAGGGGTGATTTTGCTCCTAGCCAGCGGGTAATGGCAATGTCTGGAGACATTTTTGGTGTTCTCATCTAGGGGGATAGAAGAGCGCTACTGGCATCCATTGGGTAGAGGCTACTGATGCTGTTAAACATCCTAAAATGCACAAGCCAGCCCTCACAGCAAAGAATTATCAGCACCCAAATGCCAATAGAGCCCGTGTTAAGAAACCTGAGCTGGAGGGATGGGCAACTGTAAAGACCATGAAGTGGAAATTCACTGTGAAGCCTCCAAAACACACAAAAGGCTGTGGATGAGGGGCATCTCGGTGGTGCAGTGAAGCCTCTAACTCTTGGTTTTGGCTCCAGTCATAATCTCAGGGTCATGGGATTGAGCCCCAAATTGGGCTCCACCACTCAGTGGGGAGTCTGCTTGAGATTCTTCTCTCCCTCTCTCTTTGCCCCTCTCCCCACTTGCTCTATTTCTTTCTCAAATAAATAAATAAATCTTAAAAAAAACAAAAAAAAAGTAGCGTGGATGGGACATTCTGAGGCCTGGGAGAATAGAAGGTGTCAAGGGAGCTATGTGGAGCTGGGTTGGCTTTGGCAATGAGCACACTGAAATTGTAGTGCTTCAGAACAATTAACCCGGACCCCGCAGCTGCTCCAAATTATGATTTTTAGGTAAACAAAGTATTTCATTTAATAACTTCAAAATAAACCAGTCATTGTTTTGGGCTGCTTTCTCCAGCTCACTGCTATTCCAATAACAGAGCAAAAAATGATTTCAGTACAATTTTCTTCCGAGAGTGTAAAGAAAAAACCTCCAAACAATTGGCCCCTTCATTCTGTAGATCAACAAAATTCCTGCAGCCAAAAGGGACCCAGAAAAATGGAATCTTGTTTAACCTTGCTTAATCCAATCCAGTCTTCTGTCATACATCTTTACGGCTCTTTTGCCCACCCAAATTGCTAATGTGGAAAGAAAGACACCTTCATTACTGAGAACTCAGACATGATGGATGATGATGTAATGATTGATTTGCCATTGTTGGAAAACTGAGCTGTACGTGTTAAGACCTCAGCAGAGAGAAGCAAGATTGAACAGAAAAATGGCTATTAATGTGGTTGCGGAGAAACATGAAATAATGTGCCTTTAGAGGCTTTTGATGTATATACAAATGTATCGTTTTATAAGCATACTCATACATACTTAGTTATCACTTATTTTATCATTCATGCACGCTACAAATACTATTGATCACCTACTATGTGGGGAAAAATGTATTTGCTGTTAGAAATGAAAATAGGGGCAGTCTTTGCAAAGAATTTATGGTTTCGAGATAAAATACCATGTAGTCAACAGAGTACAATTCAGAAATAAAGACATACCAGGTAGAAGCCAGAGACATCCATTGTTTCTGCCTGTCTGGCATATATTCTTTTTATTCTAGTAACAGTGACTTGATTTTTCTTGGAGCAACAACATCTCCCACATTCTCAGTCCCTGTCAGTTTTATCCTCAGGTAGGGTGGGGCATATGTATGACCCAGGCCTAGCAATTAGCTATTCCATTTCTCTGGCTGTGATGGATGGCATCCAAAATGCCAGGATGGACACATGACCCAAGGTGGTGCAATGAGTCAGTCCTATCAATGTAAAGGCCAGGCTTGAAATTAATCTAGCCTAGTGTAAAAAACACTGAACTGGAGAGATACTAATACTTGCTGACGTTGTTTAAGCCCCTGAATTTAACTATTCCTGAAGTCAATGTTATGTGAACCAGCATTTTATTTTATTTTTTTTCTTTTTTTTTTTTGAACCAGCATTTTAAAATTGTTTTTAAAATTTACACATAATAGAGACACCTGAGGGGCTCAGTCAGTTAAGCACCTAACTCTTGGTTTTGGCTCAGGTCATAATCTCAGGGGTGTGGAATCAAGCCCCATATTTGGCTCTGCATTCAGCACAGAGTCTGCTTCAGATTCTCCCTCCTTCCCCCTTCTGTGTGTTCTGTCTCTCTCAAAAAAATAAATAAAATCTTTTAAAAAATAAAATAAAATTTACATACAGTAAAATAGACTTATTTTTTGGTGCATAGTTCTGTGAGTTTTAACACATGCACATGAATATGTATAACTACCATCAAAATCAGGATACAAACAATTCCATCACCTCAAAAACTCTCTCCCTCATGCTGCCCCTTTATAGTCAAATCTTTTCTACATTCCTCACCCCTGGCAATTACTATCTGTTCTCTATCCTTATAGTTTTATCATTTCCAGAATGTTACATAAATGGAACCATACAAATGTAAATTTTGAGACTGGCTGCCTATATTTGGGATAATGCCTTTGAAATTCGTCCAAATGGTAGCATGTATTAATAGTTCAAACCTTTATATTGATGAGTAATATTCTATTGTTTAGATGCCCCACAATTTTGCTTATTCATTCTCCCATCGAAGGCACTTGGGTTGTTTCCAGGTTCTGGTGATTATGAATACAGCCTCTGTAAACATTTGTTCATAGAGTTTTGTGCAAACATAAGTTGCATTTCACTTGGGTAAATACCTAAAGTGGAATTTTAGGTCTTATGGTAAGCATACGTTAAACTTTATAATATTTTCCATAGTGGTTGTACCATTTCTTATCCCCACCAACAATGAATAAGAGTTCCATTTGCCTTGTATCCTACCTAGCACATGGTACATTAGACTTTTTTTAAAAAGGGGATTCTAGTGACTCCTGGGTGGCTCAGCAATTGAGTGTCTGCCTTTGGCCCAGGGTGTGATCCTAGAGTCCCAGGGGCGAGTCCCACATTGGGGTACCTACAATGGAGACTGCCTCCTCTCTGACTGTCTCTGCCTCTCTCTCTCTCTGTCTCTCATGAATAAATAAATAAAATCTCAAAAAAAAATAAAAAGGCATTCTAATATGTACGTAGTGATATCTTATTATGATTTAATATTCATTTTCATAATACATTATTATGTTGAACAGCTTTTCATGTATTTGTCACCCATATATCTTCTTTGGTGAAGTGTCCATTTATATCTTTTGCCCATTTTTGCTTGTTTTCTTATTGTTGAATTTTGAGTTCTTTAAAGTCATTTGTTGGATATGTGATTTGCAAATATTTTCTCTGAATCTGTAGCTTGTCTTTTCAGTCTCTTAACTGTGTTTTGTAGAACAAAATTATTTATGTTGCTGAAGTAATATTGATTTTTTCTTTTACGAATTGTGCTTTTGATATATTATTGAAAAATTTGTCTAACCCAAGATCACAAAGATTTTCACTAAGACTTCTAAATTTTTTAATTGTTTTATGTTTTAAATTTAGATTTATGATCCATTTTGAGTTAATTTTTGTGTAAGGTATGTGGCATAGGCTAAGGATTGGGGTTTTTTGCAATGAATGTCCAACTGTCCAATATCATTCATTGAGAGAAATCCTTATAAATTGCCTTTGTACTTTTGTAAAAATGAATTGGCCATATTTGTGGATCTATTACTGAATTCTTTTTTTCTATTTCCTTGTATTATGTGTCTAAACCTCCGCCAACACCATATTGAGTTGATTAATATGGCTTTATAGTATGTCTTACAATCATGTAATATGTGAGGCTTCCAACTTTATTCTTTGTTTTTTTGTAATTGATTGTCTATTTTAGTGCCTTTTCTTTTCCATACATTTAGAATCATCTTGTCTGTATCTAGATAAGGGTCCTCCTAGGATTTTGACTAGAAATGCATTAAATCTATAGATTTATTGAAAGTTTACATTTTAACTATAATGAATGTCCCAATCCATGAACATGGTATATCTTTCCTATATTTAGCTTTACTTTGATTTCTTTAATCAGTATTTTGTAGTTTTCAGTATAATGATCTTACATATGTTTTGCTAGACTTATACCCAAGCATTTCATTTTTTTGGATGTATTGGAAATTAGTTTTTTGGTTTTCAGTTTCCTATTATTTACTGTCTATATATAGACATATGAGTTATTTTTGTAGGTCAACCTTGTATCCTAGAACGTTGCTAAACTCACTTATTAGTATTCAGAATTTTATAGGGATTGCATTCAATCTATAGCTGGTTTTAGATAGGATAGATATTTTAACAATATGAATTCTTCTGACCCATGAATATGGGATGTCTTTCCATTTATTTATATCTTCTTCAATTTCTTTCATCTAAGTCTTATAGTTTTCAGTGTACAGATCTTTCATCTCCTTGGTTAAGTTCATTCCTAAGTAATTTATTTTTTTAAATGCTATTGTGAGATTGTTTTATTCCTTTTTAAGATATTTCATTATTAGTGTATAAAAATGCAATTAATTTCTATATGTTAATTTTGAATTCTGCAACTTTACTGAACTGATTGATTAGTTCCAATAGTTTTAGGGTGCAGTGTTTAGAATTTTCTATATATAAGATCATATCATCTGCAAACAAAGACAATTTTACTCTTTCATTACTATTTTGGATGCCTTTTATTTCTTTTTCTTTTAAATTCCAGCATACTTAAGTTATATATTAGTTTCAGGTGTACAATAGAGATTCAACAATTCAATATGTCACCTAGTGCTCATCATGACCAGTTCATTCTTAATCCCCATCACCTATTTCACCCACTCCTTTATTCCCATCCCTTTCAATAACCATTAGTTTGTTCTCTATAGTTAAGTATCTGTTTCTTGGTCTTTCTCTCCTTTTTTCTTTGCTCATTTGTTTTTTTTCTTAAATGCCACATATAAGTGAAATCATGTGGTATTTGTCTTTCATTTATTTCTTTTTCATGCCTGATTGCTTTGGCCAGGACTTTCAGATATCCTATGTTGAATAGAAGTGGCGAGAATGTGAACTCTTATCTTATTCCTGCTCTTAGAAGAAAAACTTGCAGTCTTTCATTGTTGAATATGGTGTAAGGTGTGAGCTTATCATGTATGGCCTTTTATATTGAGGTTTATTCTTTCTATGCCAAATTTGTTGAGTGTTTTCACATGAAAGGATGTTATATTTTGTCAAATGCTTTTTCTTGCATCTATGAAGATGATCATATGATTTTTATCTTTCATTCTATTAATGTGGAGTATCACATGTATTGATTTGTATATATTGATCATCCTCGTATCCCAGGGATAAACCTCATTTGATCATGCAATATAATCCTTCTTATGTGTTTGCTATTATTTTATTGAGAGTTTTTGAATTTGTATTCAATGGGGATACTGGCCTATAGTTTTCTTTTCTTCCAGTATCCTTATCTGACTTTGGTATCAGGGTAATGCTGGCTTTGTAAAATAAGTTTGGGAGTGTTCCCTCCTCTTCATTTTTTGGAAAGTGTTTGAGAATGATTGGTGTTAATGCCTATTCAAATACTTGATAGAAATCACAAAGGAAACCATCGGGCCCTGGATTTTTCTTTGTTTGGGAGGTTTTGATTTTGATTTCTTTTTTGGGAGGTTTTTGAATCTCCTTACTTGTTATCATTCTGTTCGTATTTTCTATTTCTTCATGATTCAGTCCTGGTAGGTTGTATGTTTCTAGGAATTTATCCATTTCATCCAAGTTATTCAATTTTTTGTTGTACTATTCTTCATTATATCCTCTTTTGATTCTTTATGTATCTTTAGTGTCAGTTGTATGTCTCTTTCATGTCTGATTTTATTTATTTGAGTCTTCCCTCTATTTTTCTTAGTCTAAGAGTTTATCAAATTGGTTTGCCTTTTCAAAAAAAACCCCAGCTTTTTTCATCGATTGTTTCTATTATTTTTCTGGTTTCTATTTCATTTATTTCTGCTCTAATCTTCATTTTCTTCCTTCTACTAACTTTGGGCTTAGTTTGTTCATCTTTTTCTAGTTCCTTGAGTTGTAAAGTTATATTGTTTATTTGAGATATTTCTTTTAAAAAATGTTTTTACAACCTATCACTGTGAACTTCCCTCTTGGTACTATTTTTGCAGCATCCTATAGGTTTTGGCATGTTATGTTTCCCTTTTTTTTCCAAGATATTTTAATATTTAATTTTCTTTTATTTCTTATTAGGCACATTGGTTGTTCAGAAGTACTTTGTTTAATTTTAACATATTTGTGAATTTTCCAGTTTTCCTCCTATTACTAACTTCTAGTTTCATATCACTATGGTCACAAAAGATATTTGGTATGTTTTTTTTTTTTTTAAGATTTTATTCATTTATTCATGAGAGACACAGAGAGAGGCAGAGACCCAGGCAGAGGGAGAAGAAGGCTCCATGCAGGGACCCCGATGTGGGACTTGATCCCAGGACTGCAGGATCATGCCCTGGGTGGAAGGGAGGTGCTAAACCACTGAGCCTCCAGGCGTCCCTATTTGGTGTGATTTTAATCTTACATTTGCAAAGACTTGTTTTGTGACCATTATATAGTCTATCTTGAAGAATGATCAAGGTACACTTGAGAATAATGTGTATTCTGCTGCTGTTTGATGGAGTATTCTGCATGTCTGCTAGTTCACTCGGTTATTAAAATATGGTTCAAATCCAATATTTGCTTGATTTTCTGTGTACATGATTTATCCATTGTGAAAAGTAGGGTATTTAAGCCTCCTTCTATTCTTCATGTTTGTGGGTTTGATTATTGGAAGATTATTGTGATCCTCATGTTTCTTTGTTTTTTCATGTTCTTTGAAGTTTTGCGTGCTGTTTGTGCATTTTAAAGTAGCAGTCTCCTTCTCTGGTCTATGCTAAATAACCATTCTAATGTGTCCAAACATATAAATGTATATATAAGTTTTATATATACATATATATAAATTAAACTAAAAAATTAGAAAAAAATTTTCTCCAGTGTTGTACTGGAACTTCTCCTCCAGAAACCTGGACATCCACAGAGGCTCTCTCGTCTGTAAGTGATAGTCTAAGACACTGTTTTTCATGGGCTTTCAGACTGTGGCCAAGAGGAGCTAGAGCCAGTTTGCAGGTCACTGCAGGGTACACAGTTGATACTGAGATCTGTCGGCCTATTTTCTGATACATGGGTGGGCAACTCCTTCTGGGCTACTTCATGAATGGTGCTGGATCCCCTAGCTTCCTCAAGTACATTTTTGTGGATGAATGTCAAGTTTTGTTGTTACGACAAAAACAAGAGACATCTTACGCCACCATGATGTTGATGTCACTATTATAAATGTTTGTTTTTTTTAGAGGGGGTGTGGGACAGAGGGAGAGGGACAGAGTCCAGCACAGAGCCCAACTAAGGGCTCAATTTCACAACCTTGATGTTATGACCTGAGCCAAAATCCAGAATTGGACACTCAACTGACTGAGCCACCCAAGTGCCCGTCTCTGTTTTTTGTTTTTTTAAAATAAGTTTATTTTAAAAAGTTTAAAGGTATCAGAAATATAAAGAAGAAAATAAAAATTACTGGTAGTTTTACCATCCTAAGGTAATCATTTAAAATATTTTAGTGTATTTTCTTCCAGTAACATACATATATTTATTTTTTATAGAGTTAAGCTAAAACTATGAATCTGTGTTTCCATTTTTACCTTACAAAGCAAAGTAAGCATTTTTCCCATGTTCTCATAAATATAACTTAAATCCTATGTAATAATCTATTATATCAATGATAGGTGTTTCAGTTGTTTTTTTTTTTTGTTTCAGTTGTTTTTATGTATAATTTCCTGTTATAAATATTATTGCAAGGAACACCTTTATAACCATTTTTGAAAGATTTTTATTTCTGATCCTCCTCTTTTTTTTTAACTAACATTTATTTTCCCCCAATGATCGACAATACTTTCCCATAATCCTTTATGAATATGTCTCTATTATTTTACTTTTATTTATTTATTTTTAGATGAGCAAAGCTCATCTTTTCATTAAAGATTTTATTTATTTATTCATGAGAGATACAGAGAGAGAGAGAGAGAGGCAGAGACACAGACAGAGACACAGGCAGAGGGAGACGCAGGCTCCATGCAGGGAACCTGATGTGGGACTCGATCCTGGGACTCTAGGATCAGGCCCTGGGCTAAGGCAGGCGCTAAACCCGCTGAGCCACTCAGGGATCCCTCTATTATTTTATTTATTATTTATTTAGGTACTGTATTTTATTTATTCTTTTTATTATTTTAAAAAGGATTTATTTATTTATTCATGAGAGACTCAGAGTGAGAGAGAGAGAGAGGCAGAAACACAGGGAGAAGGGGACGCCTGGTGGCTCAGTGGTTGAGCATCTGCCTTTGGCTCAGGGTGTGATCTTGGAGTCCCAGGATGGAGGCCCACATTGGGTTCCCTGCAGGGAGCCTGCTTCTCCCTCTGCCTGTGTCTCTGCCTCTCTCTCTGTGTGTCTTTCGTGAATAAAAAAACAAAACAAACAAACAAACAAACAAACAAACAAAAAACCACAACACACAGGCAGAGGGAGAAGCAGGCTCTCTACAGGGAGCCCAATGCGAGACTCGATTCCGGATCCCAGGATCATGCCCTGAGCTGAAGGCAGATCCTCAACTGCTGGGCCACCCTATTCTTTTTTAAAATTTAAGTATAGTTGACACCTATTATCTGTTTTAAAAGTTTATTTATTTATTTTTTAGTAATCTCTACACCCAAGATGGGGCTCTAATTTACCATGCCAAGATCAAGAGTCACATGTTCTTCCAACTGAGTCATCCAGGTGCCCCTATTATCTCTGTTTTAAGAGAGTACTAAAAGTTAAATTCCTGGGCTAAAAGATATAAATATTTTCAAGTTTCATTGTATATATTGACTAATATTTTTTCAGGACATTTACCAAATCATATGCCACTAGTACTATACAAGTACCCAGTTCACTGCATTTTTACCAGCATTTAGCATTATCAAGGAATATTCTGCATGAGAATTTTCTCTCCCTTTCTCCTTTTCTTTTCTTTTCTTTTCTTTTCTTTTTTCTTTTCTTTTCTCTCTTCTCTTCTCCTTCCTTCCTTCCTTCCTTTTTTATTGTTTTTTTTTTTTTTTTTTTTTTTTTTTTTAGGGGGTTAGGTTGCTGAGATATTGTATATGTGAAAAAAAACCCTGCCTCTTTGGAAAAATTTGGGAGCTTCCTTCATTAACAGAAATCCTAAACAGAAAACTTAAATCCATTGGTTCCATATATTTCATATTTATTTCAAATCCCTTTATTTTCTGCAATTGTGGAAAATATTATGTCTGTGAAAACTATTTTAGGTTTTAACACATTCAATTTCGAAAGCAATTACAATTTCATTTAAATAGCAGCCTAATATTCCACTAGATAAATAGAACTATTTAATTGATCTGCTATAGTTGAAAATGTACTTTTTTCCAATTTTTAGCTGGAGATAGTGGGATGAAGATTCTTGTTCATGAATTGTTACCACCATCTCTGATTGCTTTGGACCCACCATGTTTGTGAATCATGTTACTGTGATTTTGGCTTTGACTTTAGCATTTAGGTCTGGTAGCTAGGCTTTAAGACTTATCTTCTGAACCTCGTGTATTCCAGTGACTGAGCCTCTACCTTACCTCGCATTCCTTGGTAGCGGTACTTCCAATGACCCCAGTGTCTGATGCCTTATTTTTTACTTGTTTAAAATAAAAATAATGGGGGGAGGTGTTCCTGGGTGGCTCAGTTGGTTGAGCCTCTCTTTGAGGCTCAGGTCCTGATCCCAGGGTCCTAGGACCTAGCTGGCACCAGGACTCAAGGTCAGTGGAGAGCCTCTTTAAAATAGGAATAATAATAGTTCCCACCACAGAAGACTGTTGTCAAGGCTTAAATGAGATTATAGCTACTTTTTTTGCTGCCTATATTTCTCCTGTTCCATATTCTTCTAGTGTGCTGAAAATCAAAGTACGCCTTGTATCTATTACGTTTTGTCAAGTCTGTTACCTTAGTCCAGGCAGAAGTATAGAGCCCAAGCAAGGTCAATCAAAACACATTTTGGGGAGTCAGTATGGAATTGGGATACATCTCCATTTGAGAACAGGTATCACTCAGAGCCAGAAAAGAAAGTCAAAGGAAAGGTAAGCAGAACCATCAGAGCTCAAGAGGGAATTTGGAGTCATCATTGAAGACCCTGGATACAGTTTACCTAAAGCTTTAAACTTCCCACCAGTGATAGAAATCATTAACTTCCTTTCTTTGCCCCAACTAGTCCATTTGGTGTGTGTGTGTTTTAATAGATTTTATTTATTTTTTCATGAGAGTCACAGAAAGAGGCAGAGACATAGACAGAGGGAGAAGCAGACTCCCTGCAGGGAGCCCGACGTAGGACTCGATCCCAGGATGCCGGGATCATGACCTGAGCCCAAGGCAGAGAGACTCTGGACCACTGAGCCACCCACGTGCCCCAGTGCTTCCGTTACTTGTAACCAAAATGGCTTTATCAATCATTTTTGCTGACAGTATTTAATCCTACTTTTAAATAGTGTATTAAAATAGTGCCACTACTTGTTCATTCTCTTTAGGCCACTGAATATAGGGCATTATATAATGACAAGAATCATTATTAGAGGTCTTTGAAGTTTCTCTTTTTTATAATTTTTCAGAATAAACATATTTTGTTGTCTTTATTTATTTTAGCCTAAAATAAACATTGCCTCTGGTTTTGAAGTCAGAATGACTAGGCTTTCTGTTGTCATTGTTTTTTTTTGCAAAGATTTACTTGTGAATTTGAAAACATAGTCACAAGTGTGGTTTGTCTATACGTGAAAACCATTTAAGGGGAAAAGGTTAATGGCCTCTCTGCAGTGTCCTAGCGCCGCTCTAACAAAGTACTATAAACTGGGTAGCTTAAAACAGCAGGAATTTATTGGTGCACAGTTCTGGATGCTAGAAGTCCAAAATCAAAGTGTTGCCTGGGCCAGGCTCCTTCTGAAGCATGTAGGGAAAGTCTTTCTTGCTTCTTCCCAGCTTCCAGTGTTTGCTATCAATCCTAGGTATTCCTTGGCTTATAAATGTGTCACCTCAGTCACATGGCCATCTATTTCCCATGTTTGCACATTGCCTTCCCTCTGTACTTGTCTGCATCTGTGTCCATATTTCTTCTTTTTGTAAGGACATTGATTATATTGGATTAGCATACTCTAATGACCTCGTTTTAACTTCCCTCTGTAGAGACCCTGTTTCCAAATAATGTCATATTCTGAGGTACTAAGGGTTAGGACTTCAGCATTTCTTTTTTTTAGGGAGACACTATTTAACTTACAGGCATCATTTAGTTTTAACAGATTAGATTTTTGCAAAGGCCACCATTCCTCTCATCCTCATTTTCATACCCCATTTGCAAGGAGAGTTTGCTGCTTCTTCCCATAAGAATTAGAGTCTATTTCTCCCTCTTCCTAAACTGGGGGTTTTAGATTTGCTTTGACCAATAAATTGCAATGGAAGTGATGTGATGTCTCTGGTGAGTCTAGATTTCAAGATACTTTGTAGCCTCCACTCTCATTCCTACTAGCCCAAGACCATTTTGTGAGTAAGTCTGAGACTGGCTGCTGGAATTGTCAGTGGATGAGAATTGAGGTGTCCTAGCCAACAGCACTAATTGCCAGGCATGTGAGTGAGGCCATCTTGGACCAGGCAGACCTAGTTGAGGCTCTGGCAGCTGGTGCTAGAGCTGCATGAGTGACCTCGGACATGACCAGCAGAAGTACTGCCTAACTGAGCACAAATTGCTGGCCTACAAAATCAACATTTAAAAAAAAAAAAAAAAAGGGATGCCTGGGTGGCTCAGTGGTTGTCTGCCTTGGGCTCAGGGCGTGATCCTGGAGTCCTGGGATGGAGTCCTGCGTCGGGCTCCCTGTGTGGAGCCTGCTTCTCTCTCTGCCTGTGTCTCTGCCTCTCTCTGTGTGTGTATCTCATGAATAAATAAATAAAATCTAAAAAAAAAAGTGTTTCAAGTTACTACATATTGGAGTGATTTGTTACACAACAATAAATGATTGATACAGTAGATCTGAGTCTTTTGTTTACTATCTCAATCACCTTGGCTAAATCACTTACTTCTAAGAGCTCCTGCTTCTTTCTTTGTAAAGTGTGGATATTTTACTGATCTTTTGCAATCAGTTCTAGGTTTCAAGATTTTAGTTTCAATTTAATAAAAACTCAACTCAAAAGGGCAAAAGGAATAAAAGGAACTTATCAGCTCAAGTAACTGAGAAGTCCAGGGGTCTGGTCTGGCTTCCAGTAGGACTTACTTTAAGGACTCAAGTGATTAAGTTAGAGGTTTGTTGGCTTCCCTCTCTCCACTTTGTTTTTCCACTGAGTATCAGCTTCATTCTCAATCAGGCACCTCCCAAGTGGAGCCCTCCTTTCTTGCTGAGGCTTAAAGTCATCAGTCATCCAACTTGACAAACCTAGGAGGAAGTCTGACTTTCACTGGACCCAGTGGAAACTTGTGGCTGTTACTAACCCCATCAGGCCAGAAGGTTGAGATGCTCCAAATGGTCAAGGCTGGGACATATGTCCATGCTGAACCAGTGAGGTAGAAAGGTAGAGGATAGCACTGGAGGAAGAAGGACCAAGACCATCCAGTGATTGGTACAAAGGAAAACTGGGGTGCTGTTACTGGAAGAAAAGACATGGAAGTTAAACAGGTAGAAAGTAACATGTTCACCCCTTGTTGCATAGGCTTGTTGAGCAGATAACAGTAATAGCTTACATTTATTAAATGCTTATTAGGTACTCTACACTGCTCTAAGTACTTCACTCTTATTTTTTATTTTTTTGAAGATTTTATTTATTTATTCATGAGAGACACGCAGAGAGAGGCAGAGACATAGGCAGAGGGGTGAAGCAGGCTCCAGGCAGGGAGCCCAACATGGGACTTGATCCCGGGACTCCAGGATCACAAACAGAGCCAAAGGCAGATGCTCAACTGCTGAGCCACCCAGGCCTCCCAGTACTTTACTCTTTTTTTTTTTTTTTTTTTTTTACTTCACTCTTTTTTAACTCATTTTAATCTTCTCAATTTAGAAGTAGGGGCAGTTATTACTCTCTCTTTATAAGTGAGGAAACAGGCATGAAGTAGTTAAGTCACCCATGTTCAAACAGGTATAAGTCACATCAGAAGTCAACTAAACTGGCTTGAGAGTGATCACGTGTAACTGTCAGTCTATATTCAAAATGGATCACCAACACTATGGTAGGCAGAACCCCAAGATGGTCCCCCAAATTCTACCTCATGGTGTATAATCCCCTCTTCCAAGAGTAGGTTAGGCCTATGAATGTGATCGGATAGTTACTCCATTAGGTTATATCTTACGCCAAAAGTGATGGGATGGTCACTCCCAAAACTCCTACATAGCTGTCTGTAGGGAGATTCTTTGTTGGCAGGGGCGAGCGGCCATTATGTGAGAGGCCCGCGTGGCTTGGACGGGAAGACCATCACTAGCTGAGATCTCTCTCCAGCCAACAACCAGAAAGAAAATAGGAATCTCTCTGTCCTACAACTACAAAGAATTGAATTCTGTCAATAATCTGAATGAGCTGTTTGGAGGACCCTGAGCTGCAGTTGAGGATGCCCGGTAGACACCTTGATTTCATCCTTGGGGAGAGCCTGAGCAGAAGACCCAGTTAGGCTGCACACCAGCTTTGGACCTACAGAGCTGTGAGATAATAAATATGTACTGTTGAAGCTGCTAAGTTTGGGGGTAATTTATTACCAATACTAGCCCTCTCTCTTTGTCGCCTTATCAGGGTATGTTTTCCCTCCTTTGGCACTCCCAGGGCCCCTCACACCAACTCTCCTGGGGTGCTCACCATATTGTGCAGTTCCCACATTTCCTGGGAGGTGGGTTGTAATCATCACATGGGCTCATTGTCAGGTTCAATGCCTGGTCATTCTGTGCTGTCAACACTTGATACAGTGTCTGGTATGTATGAGCTGTTCTGTAATTGGTCGTAGAATGAATGAAAAGGCATCCTGTGTGGCATTCATTCAAATTTCTGTTTTATTATGGGACGTGGTGAGGCCTGGGTTGTGGGTGGGTGCTCTCAAAAGTAGTATGCAAAACATCGACCTAGTGCCCCAGGACAGTCACCAGCCTGGATCTAATTCAACATTAATTTTTAGGGTGGGGCATCCTATACCTAAGGGTGGTGGCAATTTACTCTCCAAACCCATGTGAGCTTTCCCCCACTCCTAAGCCACTTCTCTCACCCACATTTCAATGTCTTCTCAAACCATCAGTTTCTTTGCGTTTGCAAATCTCTGGAGGCAGACAGGCCTCAGAATCCTAGCTCTACTACTCACTAGCTGGGGAATCCATTATTTTACTCTTCTGAGCATGCTTCTTTGTCAATAAAATAAAATAATCCCTCCTGCTGGCAGAACCCTTGTAGCCATTCCAGGGGAGAATGTATCCTGCACTTGGGAAGTTAAGCTGCATAAAGGTCACAGGTCTTGCCCTTTTGCTACCCGGGAGTGTAGTGTTCCTACTATGCCCTGCACAGTAAGCGCTCAATGAATTTGTTGAATGGACACTTGGTGGAAAGAATTCGGCAACAGTGCCTGGAATGGCAGCAGGCATTCCACAAATGGCAGCTTTTATTATGTACATGTTGCAAAGCAGGAAACTCACCTGGGGATATCTACCCAGGTGTGTTCTGTTCTGATTCAAATTACACGGGATTTTACCATTCACTCTTTAGTAAGGTAGCCAGACAAGCAGGGTCCATTTTAACCCCTCTCACGGCTCCTGCTGACAAAGGGACATCCCTTAAAGACAACACTCCCGAGAAAACTGAGCCTCAAGCATTTATGGGGGGGAGTCAGGATTCCAACAAAACCAGGAAGGAGCAAATTCCAAAGCAAACAAACTCATTACCCACACTGAGGGTGGGTGTTCACCCCTGTTCGGCTAAAGATAGAGCACTGGGCCCTCCCCGGGAACTTCCTGGCTTTTATTAGTTTGTAACCCCAAACGTAACTTTTCAAAGGTTTTTCTTTTGGAAGTGTGGGTGTGAAACTGCTTCCCTCATCACATCTTGCAGGAGGATCTCCGAACATCTGTACATTATTTGAAAACCTAGCATCCGGTTGGGATGTTTGGGTGGGTGGGTGGGTGGGGGGCCCCGTGTGATGGGATCAAACAGCAGGGGCGCGTTAAAAACATTTGTCAGAAAGCCTTTCTAAACAGAGGCGGAAAAATTAGGCAAAAATTACAAATGGCAAATTACCTTGGCTCGCTTACAGCGTTTCATCAGAAGCCGGCCTCCCCCACTCTCGGCACCCGCGGAAGGGGAGAAAATAGGGCGCTTAGAAGTCTGAGCGATAAGGATCTTCTCACCGAGAGCCCAGGGACAAAACTCATTACAGATAAGCCCAGTCCTCCCGTTTCCACCGGACGCCTCTCCTCTCCCGGGTTGCTAACGAGGCAGCCGCTCCCCGGGCAGCCGCCAGGAAGCCGGGCCAGCCCCGCGGCGCTGCTTTCCCCCAGCCCGGGGCGAGGGGCGCACTTCCCGCGCTCTCCGCACCGCCCGGCCCGAGCGCGGGAACCTTCCCTGCTCCCGCCGAGCTGCGAGTTGGGAAAACTCCGCCGCCGAGGCGTCGCGGCGAGAGGGGGGAGAGGGTGTGCGACCGCAAGGGCTGCGTTTTGCAAGCCTGGGATCGATATCTTCCCCTCCCCCCACCCCCAGCCGCGGACTCGGCCAATGGAAGCCTGAAAGGAGGGAAAAAAAAAAAGAAAGAAAGAAAGAAAAAAAAAAAAAATCCCGACGCAGCCCGAGTGCACAGGCCTCTCTCGGCTTTGTTTCCAGGCGGGGGGCTGTGCCGGGCTGGGGGCGCGAGCGGGGACTGGGCAGGGCGCGCCCCGCGGCGGCGCTGCTGGAGCCGAGCTGGGAAGCCCTCCGCCCTGCCCTAAGGAGGAAGGCAGCCGCCCGACCCCCGTCCTCTCCTCCGACCCCAATGCAGCCCCTCTCTCCAAAGGCCCGGGATCTGCGAGCAACGCGCACGGAGAGGCGCCCTCTCGCCAAGCCCGCGCAACGCTCGGCGTCTTTAAGAGCTCGCAGAACTGGAATCTGGCAAAGACTCGCCAGCTCAACCAGGCAGCCGCCCTCCTCCGTGTCTCGGGGACCCGGCCAGAGCTGTCCCCAGCTCCCCCCCGCCAAACTGGCTGAGCCGAGCCCGCAGCCCCGCACCCGGGTGGAGGGCGGTGGGGGGGGGGGGCGCGAAAGCGCGCGCGCGCGCGCGGGGAGAACCCGGCGGCGGGACCCCCTCCAACGCGCGAGCCGAGAGCGGCTGCTTTAAGAGCGCGGTGAGCGCGCGCCCGCCGCCCGCGGCCCCGGCCCGCGCGCCCCCGCGCCCCCGCGCCCCCGCGCCCCCGCGCCCCCGCGCCCCCGCGCCCGCCGCCGCGCGCTCCCCCCTCCCCGGCCCGCGCGCCCCCGCGCCCGCCGCCGCGCGCCCCCTGCTCGCTCGCTCGCCGGCTTTAAAGTCTCTGCCAGGATCCATGCTCACATGTTACTTCCTGTATGGAGGCATGGCCAGTTTCCAGCCCCGCGCTCCTCGTTCCTCCCCAGCCTGCGCTGGAGCCACAACTTTCAGGAGCATGGACTGAAGGCGCCCTCGCCCCTGCGCCCCTCTGAGATCCTTTGTGTTTTCCTCCGTTTCCTCCGGCCGTTTCTATTTCGGGGGGCTCCTCGCTCCCCCCGCCTCTCCCCTCCCCTTCCCCGCGCGCAAACATGCCTCCTTCCTTCCCCGGGCCCTGGAAGGAGCTGCCTGCCTGAAGCCGGGAGACGCCGCGCCGCGCCGCGCTCAGCCCCGCCGCCGCCCGCCGGCTCCCGGGCTGCGCCGCGCCGCCGACTCAAGTTGGGGATCTCCGGCTGCTCGCCGCTGCCGCCTGCGGTCCTGCGCGCCCCGGGCCCCGGGCATCGTCGCCGGCCGCCGACCGCTCGCCCTGCTCGCCCGGCTCGCTCTTGTTTCTGAACGGGAAGCAGCCCTTCTCCGCCGAGGATCGTCCCCAGCGTGGCTCCGCGTTCCCGGTCACTTTTTGAGATTTTTTTTTTTTTTTTCCCGGGGGGCGCTCGGCGGCTTCCCGGATTCCGGGGGGGACTCGGGCCGCCGAGCGCAGGGGGGCCCCGTGGAGCGGGCGAGCCGGGGAAGAGCCGGGGCTTCGCGGAGGCTCACTCGGAGGCGAGAACTTATTCAACAAGTTTACCCCCCCTCCCCCTGCCTTCCTCTTTTCGATGTGCGTTTTCGGACATGCGGAGGTTACTGGAACCGTGTTGGTGGATTTTGTTCCTGAAAATCACCAGTTCCGTGCTCCATTATGTCGTGTGCTTCCCCGGTGAGTGCCGGCCGCGGAGCGGACCCGGCCCTGGCCGGCGCGCGCGGGGGATGCGGAGTTGTCGCCGCGGCACCGGAGCTCGGGCGCCCGTCCCGGGGACCCCAGCGAGGGTGCAGGGGGGCCGGGCACGCAGAGAGGAGAGAGGCATCCGCTCCGCTGGTTCTGGCGGCGTTTAGGGAGGCTGGTGGTTGGTGAGGGTGGGAGCAGGAGCTGCCCGGGAAGGGGGACCGGGGCGGTAGGGGTCTGCTCTTGCTTGGGTTCGTGGCGGGGGTGGGGAGGGGGGGGGGATGTCTCGGAGAGCCCGAGTGGGGAAGATAATAATAATAATAAAAAAGATCGCTTTGCTGATCCGCCAGCGTTCGGGAGAGCGAGAGCTCTGGGGGCGGTCGAGGAGCCTAGGGCCAGGGAGAGGATGCCTCTGTGGTTTGGGGGGGGGGGGGCCCAAGGTGCGCCCCTCGCCCCCGAGAGGATCGAAGGAGCTCCGGAGGAGGGGGACTTTGCTTTGCTGCCTCCTGACCCTTTTTGGAGAGGCTGGGGTTAGGAGGACGGAAGCTGGAGGCTGACGGTGGAGGATCGGGGATGTTGGCAGCAGCCTGCATTCTCGTGCCCGGGGCGAGGGGCGACCCCCGCTCGGGGCTGGGGCGCCGCGGGGCTGCGCTCTGGTGCTGGAGTGAGGCAGCCCTCCCGGGCGCGGGGGCCCGGGGCTGGGAGCGGGCGGTTTAGGGAGATCGTGGCTCTCCCCCGGCCCCGGCCCGCGGCGGCCCCTGCACCCTGCACCCTGCAACTCTGCTCGGCGGGGCTGCTCCAGTGGGGGCGCAGGGGGGCGGGGGTGGTCGGCGGCTGGGTGGCTGTTCGCGCCGGGGCGGATTTTCTTCCTGTCTCGCGCGCCCTGCCTACCTTCATCTTTGCCCTTTTGCAGGCTGTTCCCGGCTGGCCGACCTAGACTAGACTCGCTTCTTTCTGGCCGGCTTAAGACGGGAACAGTATTGGCCACGGGTGACGGTGATAAATGAGCACACGCAGCGGTGTGCGGCTCGGCGACCCTCCACTTCCAGCCCTCCGCTGGCCGAGCCTCCCGCAGGGCAGAGGCCAGCCGCCTCCCTCGCCCCTCGTGCAGACACCCCCACCCCTGTTCTCCCCAGTGCAGCCCCCCACCCCCCACCGGCTACACCTACACCCCGGTGCTCCTCGGAGTCTGTCCGGCCCCCTCCCCGGGGGTGGAGGCCACGTCCTCTGCCCTAGTCGGGGAACGGGTGGGAAGGAGGGGGCGATTCGCTTTTTGATCTCGCTGTTCTGAGGATAGGGAACCCCTCCTTTTTTTCTGCCCTCTCATCCAGTAGCTCTTGGCTACCCAGAGGTAGGTAGGGGGTTATCTGAGCGAAGGAAGACAGGAACGTGCCCTGATGTTTCTGCCCTCCCTGCTCACGGCCGCCTGTCCCCGAGCGGCCTGAGCGCAGGGTTTTGGTGCAGCGGGTCCCCCAGCTACATCGTGCGCCCTGCAACAGGGCGCGGGCGCTCTCGCTGCCCTCGGGGACCCGCTCGGGGAGCGGCAGCGAGTGTCCCTTGTGCAGGCACACGGGTGGCTTCGAGGAGCAGAGAGGCAAAGCCCCCCTTGCCCCTCTGCACATCCTCCATCCCCTCGGGACCCGCAGGGAGCTCCTGCCACTGCCAGAAACCCAGCTCGGATGGCTCGCGAGGACGTGCGTCCACACTAACCCTGAGGCCTGCGGTTGGCCTACCAGGGTCCTGCCTCCACGGGGCTGGGGATGGTGTGGACATTTCCCCTTAAAAAAAAAAAAAAAAAAAAGAAAAAAAAAAAAAAGCCTTCTCTCCCTTAAAAGACTTGCTCAGTATTTGTGGTCCCCCCCGCCCCCATCTGCTCCTTCTAGACTTTCTGTGCCTTGGACTTGCCAGCCCGAGGGGGCTCAGGTGCACGGTGGGGTCGAGCTTTGTAAGGGTCGCGCTTTAAAGGGGGCAGTGGGCGGCAGCCTTGCGAAATAAGGAATTTTAATTCCACTTCTGGCCTTCTCCTTAGCTGGGGGACGGCAGCCAGTGGGTTGGCCGTGGTTTTCTTTTTCCTGGTGTCTGAGGAAGCTTGAAATCCAAAATGGGACCTCCAGCGATGCCGCCTTCGTGGGGCTTGGACAGTTTTCATCTTCCACGTCTCCTTTCCGTGCCCACGCCGCGAGGTGAAATAGCACGCTTCCTCGCCCCTCAGAGCCTAAGGGAGAGGGAAGAAGGGGCAGGGGTTTGGACAAGTGCCTCTGGAGAGGGTGCCGCCAGCAGCCCCTGGAACCGGGCAAAGTTAAAATGTCAGAGCCGTGGGAGACGCCGGCTTTCCGTTTTTCGAGGGTGCCGCGACGCCTCTGGACCTCAGGGGGCGCCCCCGAGCCACTGGTGGGGCTGCCACCGCCTCCTCGGGTCCGGCTCGGCCTTGTGGGTGCGGCGAGGGGGCGCGCGCGCCCGGGGCGCGAGGCTCTGGGGCTGCGGGTGCGCCCCGGGCGCAGGGAGCCAGCTGGGCTCCGCTGGGCCTTGCTGCTCCTGGGCCGCTCGGAACCCGGGGGGGGGGGGGGGGGGGCCGCGTTCTCTTTGGGACCCCCCCTCCTCCCTTCTCGCCTTGCATCACCTCGCAAGCGTTTATCTGCTTGGCACGACGGATAAAGATGCTTCTGTGTTGGATCAGGGTCCTCTTTTGCGAGGTCTGAACCCCAAATCCCTTGTTATTTTGTTTCCTTTCAGAACGACCAACTTTCCAGTTGCATTTGTTCGCAGCTCTTGTTCAGGAGGACAGGGGAGCTGTAATTGGGGAGGGTTTGGGAGGTAGCCCTGCCGCGCATCTTTTCCCCAGCTGGTGGGAAACAGTGGCTTTTAGTCTCCTGACAACAGTATGGTATATGGCAAGTGTGGGAACTCGCATCTCGGTAGCGTTTCAAGTGGAGTTTCCACTTCTCGGAGCAGAAGTGTTATCAAACATGTTTTAGTGGCTAGTACATTCTTTTCCTACATCTTATGAAAAATACTCTGTTATGGGAAGATTTGTGAAACCAGGAAAATAAGAGGGACCCTATGGATCCATGAAAACAGGAAAATAAGATGGACTCTATGGATCCATGAAAACAGGAAAATAAGATGGACCCTATGGATCCCTCTACCCAGTTATAGTAATTTTGAACTTGGTCTTTTCTGTAACCTGCCACCTTCCCTAACACCTCAGTATTTTAAAGCAAATCTTATACTTAATTCATTTCAGCCTTTGGCATACCTATCTAATCGTTGGGAGTTTAAATGCCTGCAACAGGATATAAAATGCGGTACTTGAGAGGGTTAACATTTTATGTATTTTACATTTGTAAGCTATTCAGCAGAAACGTAAAAAAAAATTTTTTTTTATTGATTTCTTCTCTCTTTCCGCCCTCAGAGTGAAACCGTTCTCTTTGATTCTGATATGTTTGTACCATAATTACATTACATCTAGGAGGCTGACGTTGGAAACACTTCAGATGGATAAGCTCTGCTGTGTACTTTGGATGTGTCAGAATCAGAGTATCCGTGATTGATGTCCAGTGAATCTCCTTCTCCGCTGTCTCTTGGTGCATTTGCATGTACACGCTTATTCCTGATGGACATCCTGTATGGCCTTCTCAGAAAAATGCAAAAATAAATTCAAAAGTCAGCAATTTTACTCTTTCGGGATAGAGTGAGAAATCATGCAGGTCTCCTTCCTCCCCCCACCCCCCAACCCCCACTTGAGATGTCCTGTTTGAACACGAAGATTTGTCCAGTCTTGAAACTTGGTTCTTCTGCCACAATTGTGGAATACAGTCTTTGATGTTTCCGTCTAAAGCTGTTTCTTCTTCCAGAGTTGATGAAGTTAGAACATTAATACAAGCAGTCTTATCAGGACTTTTTAGAAATGGGAAGTTGCTGTTGCTGGAGACAGAAAGGTTAAGGAAAGGTTGGCTGAAATGAGAAAAAGAACTATTCAGTAGTGAAGCATCTCCCCTTAATTATAGACTTAATTGCATGGAGTAGAAGATTATATTGTTTACATGAAGCAGTGCAAGGACAACAAAACCAAACCAGACCCCTTTTGCATACATACATCTTTGTATTCTGAAAAATTCCCAACTTAACATAATCAGTTAAATGTTGGTGCACCGGTTGAAATGGACTTCCTTACCCTTCATGTAAGATCATCAAAAGTGCCACAAAATAGCAGTTGTTACTACGGACTCTCTTTCTACCATCTTACCCCTCCGTTGTTTTTCTGGAGACTTCTTGACCAGACGGGCAATCCGGAACACTTATATTAACCTTACCTAGGTGAAGACAGCAAATTAAATGTAGCTAGTGCTTTGTTGCTTTACCTCTTTACTTTTATGCTGTGAAAGGTGTTTTTTTTTTCTTTTTTAAATCTGAATTTCAGCATTTTGTCTAGTATGTAGAACCATGCGATGGTATTTCTAAGGTAAAGATTGTAAGATGGATGTGCATTCTGAATTGCAAGATTAAAAAAAAATATGATTAACGTTTTCATCCTGGGGCACATCTTCCATGTGCCCCATGGAAGCATAAAGCACAACTTCCAAAGTTATCTGAAGTTTTCTCAACAATTCTTGATTCTCTCTACCCCCTTCCCTCCCCATTAAGCCCTTGATGTGCTTTGGTACAGGTTGACCACTATCAGGTGATGAGTGGTAAGCACTAAAACTATGTTTTTGAATGTGTGGAAAATAAAAGGCCTGTGTGTCTAATAATATAAAGGAGGCCAAGGAAGTGTGCCCAGCTCCCACTAGAGCTTGATGTAGGCAAAGCTTGTGAGTACTGAGCAGAGGCTTTGGGAAAGAAGGAAATGTTGCCTTGAGAAGAGCCTTGTGGCAGTGGGAGTTGCTTGTGGTATTTGTCCCAGAATGAGGTTGCTTTGATACACATAAGGTCCTCAATATTTGCAGATATTGGGGACCAGGTACTTGGGGTTCTCTGCCTGAGAAATGGGAGGAGAGACTGTTTTCCTTGTAAAGAAGTAAACCCAGGACTGTAGTAATGTTCTATGCACTGAAAAGATCCGAGGCACATTTGTAAGGTAAAGGGTTATCTGTTACTTTGTTTTGATTTTTTTTTGGGGGGGGGAGGGCAAGGGGGTGGAGTTGTGTTTACTAGGAATCGTAACCAAAAAAAAATCACTTCAAAAATGACATGTGTTGAGGTCCCTGGTTTAAGCGTCAGCCTTCGGCTCACGTCATGATCCCAGAGTCGTGGGATCGAGCCCCACGTTGGGTTCCTTCCTCAGCCAGGAGCCTGCCTCTCCCTCTCCCTCTGTCTGCCACTCCCCCTGTTTGAACTCTTTCTCTGTCAAATAAATAAAATCTTTAAAAAACAAACCAAGGGATCCCTGGGTGGCGCAGCGGTTTGGCGCCTGCCTTTGGCCCAGGGCGTGATCCTGGAGACCCGGGATCGAATCCCACATCGGGCTCCCGGTGCATGGAGCCTGCTTCTCCCTCTGCCTGTGTCTCTGCCTCTCTCTCTCTCTGTATCTGTCATAAATAAATAAAATATAAAAAAAAAAAAAATAAATAAAAAATAAAAAACAAACCAAAACCAAAAATGACATGTGTTTTAAAAAACCTTGTTTAAAAAAAATAAAATAAAATAAAAAACCTTGTTTACTTTTCCCTGCGATTCTTGGTCTCCGTGTTCCAAGACCGAGGAATTATTAAAATCTCTTTAAAAAAATAAATCTGAAAGTAAAGTAGGTAAATTTCATTTTCGGGAAAGTCTGATGATTGAAATATATGAGATGAATTTGTGGTTTGCTCCTATTCTGAAAAGGATGAGGAGGTTTATAAGAGATGGCTGTGCAAGATTGCTTGAAGTAGCTAGAGGGCTCCATGTGCCATTGTCTGTTCCTTTAGGGACACCTGTGATTGGAGGGGCCCTTTCACTGGGTATCATTTGTAGCAAAATCTTTGGTGTTCTGACAGAAAAAAATATATAATCCATGTGAGTTGGTTTGCCAGGCATATGCAGGTTCAGAGGTTTTAGGAGTATAGTGCTCGATATGCTTATTTTTAAAAACATTGTAAAAAGTGCTTTTAGGGCTACGTGGAGGAATGACAGCTGATCAGGTTGGAGATATGTGTGGTTTCTCTTTTCGAAGCCCCTCTAAATGAATTGGGAGGTGTTACTGCTGGACTGGGAGTGGGTGGTGCTTTTCATATTCAAAGAGAACTTTGGTTCTCCTGAGGCTCACTGTGCTGGTGTGTTGGCATATGGCAAGGAGAAGTCTTGTAGAAGCCTAGAACTTGTTAATAATTTTTTTTGTTTGTTCTTAAGCCAGGTAGCTATGGAGAATTGTACTGAATATATATATATATATGTATGTGTATGTATGTATATATTTATAAATGTTTTATTTATTTATTCAGGAGAGACACAGAGAGAGGCAAGGACTCAGGCAGAGGGAGAAGCAGGTTCCCTGCAAGGAGCCCGATGTGGGACTCGATCCCGGATCCCGGGATCACTCCCTGAGCCGAAGGAGGGCGCTCAACCGCTGAGCCACCCAGGCGTCCCTGTACTGAATATATTGAAGTATATAAGAGTATGGTCTCTGCAGCCCCTTGCCTCTCCCATGACTAGCTGTACTGCCTTAGGCAAGTTATTTAACCTCTCTGTGCCTTTTTTTTCTCTTTCTCTGTGGAGTGGCATAGCGACAGTACCGACTCCTAAGGTCTTTGTGCAGCTTGAGCAAGAATGCGTGCTAAAGGACTGAGAACTTTGCATGGTAAACAGTAAGTGCCCAGTACATTAGCCATTTTTATTTGATGTGTATTAAAGAGATTTGGGTAGGAGTATATGGGAAGAGGAGACTGGTCCTGAAAAGGACAACTGTATGTAAAAGCAAAACCATTTTAAAGGTATTTACATAAACTTGCACAGAGGGTTTTGTACTTGGCTTTGCTGTTGCAGGTGAGGAATTATAAGGACTGGCGTGAGGGCATCCATGTAAAATTCGTGAAATGGCTAGTTTTTGAGGTTTAAAGAGAGGAGAAAGCCTCAACGTGGTCTGAGAGACCTCCTTGCTCACATTACAAAGGAGGGTCTCCACGTTCCCAACTTTAAATGGGAAAACTGTTTTCCACAGGCTTAAAAGTGCCATGTGGGTACCTGGGAGGCTCAGTGGGTTAAGTGTCTGCCTTCAGCTCAGGTCATGATCCCAGGGTGAGGGATCTGAGCCCTGCATTGGGATCTCTGCTTAGCAGGGATTCTGCTTCTTTCTCCTTCCCCCGTCCTGGTGCATATTCTCTGTCTCTCTCTCTCACTTGCTCGCTTGCTCTCAAATAAATAAATAAATAAAATCCTAAAAAAAAGGTGCCACATGAATCTCCAAGAGCCTCGTGTGGTGTTATCCTTTGTAGAAACCTGCTTGGCCCTGCACTCTGGGATGTCCATTCTTCTAAGGCCTTCTGGACTGTTGTAACCAAGGAGGATGGGTTTGCCTGTTACTGTCATTTCTGGGTTTTGATTTTATGTTGCTAATGGGAAGCAAACTGTACTATTTGGGTTTTGCTCTTACTTTGTGCTTGTATGGCACTTGGACACAGTTGCGTCCCTGTCTCCACATCTTCACGGATTCAGACCTGCAGAGCATGCAGGAGAGAGCCACAAACCACACCGTGCGTAGCTTCTGCCCTCGAATCAATTTTTTTTTTGCAAACTGAAATCAGCATGATGGTTTTCTGGCCAAACAACAAAATGCGATTTTCAACCACTCGACTTAGCTATTTTGGGGCTGTGGCAAAGTGACACAGTTGGCTGCTAAAATCTAGCAACTAAAAAAGAAGAAATGAAAGCATAGTTCATGGAATATGTAACACTTCCATGTAAGAAAATAGGACAACTGGTCTTATTTTTGGGTCTGTGATAGTACTTTTCTAACAAGGAGAGTGAAACAGGTTTGTCGATTGATAGTGCAGTGGGTATACTTTTGAGGAATTCACACTGGTTGTATGAATCCAAGAGGTATTCGAATTCTCACACCACTGCAGCCTTGTAAACTCCATAGTACACTTAAATCAGATAAATGCATCAATTTGGAATAGTTTGGATAGAAAACACAGCCATAAACAATTTACCAAATATGAAAGCATAGGCCAGATTAGTGAGGAAATGTCATTGACTTTTCGCAAGAGTGAAGTTAGTCACGCATTGTCAAAAGGATTTATTTACAAAGTGATTGTTATTTATAAATGGTTTCTCTTTTTTTTTGTTTTTTAAATCACTTTTCCTGAAATGTTTCTGTTCAGCAAGTGTGGAAGCTAAGAGCAAGCTGTGCTCATGGCTGTGGCACCAGGTATCTGGGCTGCCTTGGGTGAATTACCCAACATCTTATGGAAGTGGAGTGGAGCTGTATTGGGGGTCTGGGAGGCCCAGATACACACGTAGCTCTTCTTTAGGAACCACTCTAGGACCCCCGAGCCCCAGGTTGAAATTGTTTTATTACAGTAGTGTTACCTTGTGCAAATGGGTCTCAGTTTTTTAATCCATAAAATGGGAACAATAGTTCTACTAACTCAGACTCACCAAGTGCTTGCCATTATCTAGGCGTTGTGCCTAAACTTTTTATGTACCTTTGATCTACCTGAAAGTAGAAACCGTGAATATCTCTACTTTAGGATGAAGTAACTAAAGCTAAAGGGAGTTGTCGCTTGTCCAAAGTGTCACTCTAGTAAGTGAGGATAGCTAGAATGTGTCTCTCCGGTCATCTCTCAGGACAGTTGTGAATTTGTTGCTATTTGTTTGGAAACCGTTTTTTCTAATTACATAGGAAGGCCAGTTAAGAGACAGACCCAGCCTTGTGTATTTTGCCCTACTACTTTTCCCATATAAGCGAGGACCATAAACACTGGTTGAAGTAAAGGTATCTTCCTGCATTTGCCACAAATAAATAAGGAAATAATGCAATTAGTATAGGACTTCATTTGGTTGCATTGAAGGGATGACCTTTCAGCAAATTACCTTAGCTTCTCAGTAAGGTGATAATAGCTATGGACAGAGTGAGTTTGTTGGTGGTAGGTTTTTTTTGACTCCTCTTCAGAATGATCTAATGTAGTCTGGAATTTGAGAAGTTTTGTTTGGGGCATCAAATATAGTTATAATACTGTGGTCTTTTTTTTTTTTTTTTTTACTTTTTTTTTTACTGTGGTCTTATTATTCTCCCATATATCATTTAAGTGTGGGCCACAGGTTCTGGAGCTCAGCTTTCGTGGTTGTGCCCTTTTTTGACTGCAGGAAAATGTCCGAGGGAGTTGAACCTGGTGGCGAGAGATGGTTTAGGTTCTGGATTTTTCCTCTGCAGTTTACTTATTTAAAAAAATTTTTTTAAAAAATATTTTATTTATTTATTCATGAGAGACAGAGTCAGGGACTCCAGCAGAAGGAGAAGCAGACTCCCTGTGGGGAGCCTGATGTAGGACTCGATCCTAGGACCCTGGGATCACACCCTGAGCCAAAAGCAGACGCTCAACCACTGAGCCACCCAGGCTTCCCTCCTCTGCAGTTTAGAACTAGCCATGGAAGCCAGCCAAGGCAGCTATGGAATATAGCCAAGACCCTCCATTTCTTTGTTTTTTCGTCCCCCCCCCCCTTAACTAAATGGCTTCTGAGATTGGTCTGGAATTTTAGGGATCATTGATACCAGGCTGGGCACTTTGGGAAGTTGTGGCCTTGCTGCAGTATGCAAGTCAAATGCTCACTGCATATTATTGTGATTTCTGAGGTGTACTTCTTGTTAACTTTCCTCTGAGAGCTTGCTTCCTAAGGCTCTGTCCATGAACTCTTTGATTATGTTGCTAACCTTGAGACAGACTATCCCGAGGGAGTAGCAAACAAGGTGGTGAGTGGATCTTGGTTAATGGAATGCCTGTGAGCAATTTTTTTTTTTTGTTTTTAAACATTAAACCTTATTTCTCCAGGAGTCCAGATAAAAAATGGAGGCTTGTTCATATCAGTGAAGTTATGTATAGCCTTTAAAGCTAACGTGATTTGTGATTGGAGTAGAGGACAGGATTCTTTGTCTAAAAAGAGAATGCAAAGCTAGTTCTGGCTCTTACTGTGGAAAAGAGACAAGAAGATAGGACAGTCATTTGGGTTATCTGGAATTTCGCAGGGAGCATCTGGTCATACTATTTTGGCCATACTGTGTTGAAAAGAAAAAAATGAAATGACAAATTGGGGCATTTTGCATTCATGCTATGAACAAGTATATCCTGAGAAGTTACAGTGTGCCAGGCACTGTACTAGGTACTGAGTGGTGGAGGGGGGAGTGGCGGGGGCCAGTGGTGACAAAACTCCTATCCTCCTGGTGGCTCCCCATAGAAGTCTGGGTTAACTCCTGAAAAATGGGAAGGTATTGCAACCTAGGTCTGTGCCCTTGCTTGGCAACAGCAGTAAGGCTGCATTCAATAGTGGCTGCCCCCTGAGATGGGGCACTCACCTGGCCCGCAGAGGTTATTTACAGTACTCCTCTGGTCCCTGGAGCTGTTTGCCATCTGTGTGTAGGTTTCTAAGTTTCTGCCTGAGGGAAAGACTTTTTTTTTTTTTTTTGCTACTGCTTGTTTGAGGTATTATCTGGACTGGTTGTGTGTATATGTGTATGCGTATGTGCTACTGCAAGGACGACCATCACTGGCTGACACAGTGACTTCATTCCTATCAGTCTGGCCCATGAAAGCTGGAGCTGGTTGTCTCCTTGTTTGCTCTGTAAATGGCCTGCTGCTTGGATATTTCACAGGAACGTGGTGCCTTCTATTGCTGATCTAAATTGCTGTTGACTTGTTCAATTAAAAAAAAAAAGTTGTTTTAAAAAATGTTGCTTGATTTAAGAACTAGCTCTCTCAATCACTTTCTTGTTACCAAACAATCCAGGAAGGGGATGATGGTGGCGGAGGGTGAGGCTGGTAAAAGAGGATAGTGACCAATATAGAAGGATCTGAGTACATTAATACTGCAGATGTCATTTTAGTGGGTCCCTTGCCAGATATTTTAATCTTTTTCACATAACATCCCTGAGCCATTAATTTTCCTATGATACCCATGCGTGGATTAATGTATGATAGAAATATCCTATCTTAATTTTTCCAACAATAACCTATGAGAGAACTTGAACTTTGAATTAAGTAGAGTGGACAGCTTTTGGCATAGACAAATGGAGGATTTGCGGAGTGATTCCTTCACCTTCATTCCAGCACACGTTCTTCAAGCAGCAATTATAATATAATATACGGTATATTCACATGCATTCCTCATGTATGATTTAGAGCCAGAGTAGATTGTTTACTCTTTGAGGCCAAGATGTCATTCCTTCTTTCGTCTGCTGTCTTCAATATCTAGGTGGTGGTAGTCCTATTTGAGGACTGATAAAATACATGCTCCCTAAAACATTTAAAAAAAGCACATTTTACAAGTCATTGATACCATTCTATGTCGTTTCCAGAAGTCTCACATTTGTATATTGTATTCTCATTGGAGTTATGAACTCCAAGGTTAACATCTTCCTTAAGAGAATTCAGAGTGAAAAAAAAAAAAAAAAGAGAATTCAGAGTGTATATGTTGTCAAGGTGTTTGAAGTCCATCTTTTAAAGAGAGAGAAGCTAAATTTGTACTTTCTGTTACTGGTCACCAAGATATCTTTCTAGAAACAAAATCTATTCTAATTGAGTCAAATGTCTTAAGGGGTAGCAGGGTTATGTTTTGATGATCACAAACTTTTCCTTTTTTCCTCTCTGTGGAATAATAGGCTATATTCTGTGAACTGCTGTTCATTTACATCATTAGTACCCTTGGATTTAGGGTTGATTCAGAAGGAAATAGGCATCCTCATTGCTGCTGTGGTAGTGACATGATGTATCTAGAGGGCAGCAGAGCTTGCTGGAGCTGACCAAAGAGCCTGAAGATAAATGTTGATCTATTGCCTCGTAATGGCTTTGGCCAGGCTGGTCCAGGAAAAGGCCTTGCCTGAACTGATGCTTTTTGCTTGTGTGACAACCAATGTTGACCACCGTGTCGAGTGACCTTGATGAGATAGATATTCGTTGGTACAGCATGGTGATTCCAAATGTGCTTAGACAGAAGCTAAGTTTTATAGAACATATTGCTAGTCGATGCCCACCCTATTTTATTCTTCTTCCATCCGTTTGTTTTCTCTTCCATGTGTGCAAAGGCCATGTGGAGGGTGAGGACAATCACTTGACAGTTTGAGGCATCAGCCCCTCACATTCTCAACTGATCAGCTTGTACAGAAGCTGCTGAAATTATTTCATGTGATAGAGGGTGGATGAACTCTGGCATTAGAGTTCTTTCTGAAGACTTTTTAGGATGTGTTTTTAAAAAGAGAAGGCTTCTCAGTAACTGAGGTAAAGGGGACTGCTGGTTCTTGAGGTTTCCGCCTGTACTCAGATGCCAAGTGGAAAAAAAAATTGATTTCTGGAGAATGTGGGGCGGAGGGGGATTGTAAGCACTGTGACCAGAGAAACGAAGGAGTCTACGGAAATAATTATTTTATTTTATTTATTTATTCATGAGAGACACAGAGAGAGGCAGAGACACTGGCAGAGCAAGAAGCAGGCTCCATGCAGGGAGCCTGACTTGGGACTCCATCCTGGGGTTCCAGGATCACACCTTGGCCAAAGGCAGGTGCTAAACCGCTGAGCCACCCAGGGATTCCTGGAAATAATTCTTTTTTTTTTTTTTTTTTTAAGATTTTATTTATTCATGAGAGACACAGAGAAAGAGGCAGAGACACAGGCAGAGGGAGAAGCAGGCTCCCCCGACATGGGACTCGATCCTTGGTCTCCAGGATCACGCTCTGGGCTGAAGGCGGCGCTAAACCGCTGAGCCACCCGGGCTGCCCCTGGTAATAATTCTTAATGCGCCTGGGGACCTATAACAATTTTGAGGAAATGAGACAGGTGGATTCTGGTGAAACAGGCCACTGGCGAGTGCGTGGTTTTCAAATTGCGCAGGTCTGTCCATCAACTTATGTAACTGGCCCAGCTTAGCAAATCCTAGCTTTGTGTTTTACTTACTTGGTCCAGTGACTTAAATTAGTTTCCTCATCTATAAAATAAATGAGAGTGTGGCCATCAGGAACATTTTCTATTGACAGAGATTTACCAAAGATGGCTATTAGGTTTCAATTTGCCCTGTATGCCTCCGGCTTGACAGAGCAGGTTTGCAGTTACCCTGGGTATCTCATTACTGAAATGATCTGTGTGAGGAGGAGGTGCATATATCTGTTACTGGGGGGCCCGTTCTTGTGCACCTTGGGTGACTCCGTGAAAGTCAATAGGATGTATGTGTTCATGTGTATTTATCTCCTTCTTGCCCCTGTGTTATTCTGCAGTTTTTCTCTACGGGGATTGGAAATTGGCTTTTGAGGTGAAGGTCCTCATGGCCTTAGCCTTGACAGACATTGCTAAGTGATCACAGACCTCTTTCCTGCTAACACCTGAACTGGGTCTTGAAATTTTTGCCAAGAGTTGGCCCGGGAGAGGACTTTTGTGCCTTCGCTCTGCTATTCTGAGACATTTAGTGGCCTTAGAAAATAGCATAAGGAGAGATGCCTGGGTGGCTCAGGTGGTTTAGTGTCTGCCTTTGGCTCAGGGCGTGATCTTGGGGTCTTGGGATTGAGTCCTGCATCAGGCTCCCCGCAGGGAGCCTGCTTCTCCCTCTGCCTATGTCTCTGCCTCTCTCTCTCTCTATGTCTCTCATGAGTAAATAAATAAAATCTTAAAAAAAGAAAAGAAAGAAAATAGCATAAGGAAAAGCATTTCCAAGGGGCCTTTATATTCTTGCTGCCATAAGGTCAATTTTTAGGCCATGGAGCTATTTTGAAATTGACCTGAAAGAGCAGGTATCAATAGCAAGCCTCATGTGCAAAGGTTTCCTGATCCATGACATTGATTTTGGCTCATATTTGACACATTCATTTCATTTATTCAGGGGGAAAAAAAAAATCCAACCTCTTGATGATGGTTACATCATATTCTAATTGGTGAGCTTTACTGATGAAGGTTTAGGGACCTAAAATTAGTTGCTTATTTTTCCTTTCTTCAAAGCCCAGAGGTTTTGCATCAGATTAGGACTCCTGTAGGACTGTTTGTATTCCAAAGTGACACCTTTCTGAATTCTTAGCTATTTAAGTAAGTGTTAAGTATGGGCTTGGTGACAGCAGTCTTTAAAACTGTGACTGACTAAACGGATTTTTCCCCATGTTGTTTATATCTGGTAAAGTGTCTTGTGTTTACTCTGAATAAATTCATTGTTACCTTTAGGTAGCTTGTTTCTCAAAATTTGAGTGGTCCCCTGATCAGTGTTATTTTTGCTACCAAAATTGGAGAGCAGAGATAAAAGGTGAAAGGAATTCTTCTGTGAAGCTGACGTGAGATAACTTTTTTGGTAATACACCAAATACCTGGATGATGTCAAGCAATCCCACATTTGTTCCTTGGATATGAATTTTTCCCTCTCCAGGTCTCCTCTGTTTGATATAGTAGCCACTAGCCACACATTACATTTTAAGTGTAAAATGCACACTGAGTTTCAAAGACATATGGAAGAAGTATGTGAAAGAGCTCATTAAAATTTTACATTGATTGTCGATTGAAATGATAATATTTTCAATATATTGGGTTAAGTGGAATATATTATTAAAATTTATATCGCCTGTTTCTTTTTACTGTTTCACGTGATGTGACTACCATAAAACTTAAAATTACATATGTGGCTCACATTCCTGGCTTGTATTGTAGTTTTATCTGGTAGTATTGTTTGAGAATGCTCTTTCCTGCCTTATCTCGCCCCCATCTGGGGCCCCCTGTGTGACAACGATCACCTCTCTTCCAATTCTGTACCTCTTTAACACGTAGGGCCAGGAGACTCCTGTCATTGGTGGAAGGGCTTGCCTCCTGGAAGATGCTGTTGCTAGCAGACACTAGTCTGGGTATCAGGATAGAGAGTTGAGGTCATTTAGTTGTGTGGGCTTCTCTGCCCACCTGTGAAATGGGGTAACAATCACTGCTCAGTGAGGTTGTTGAAGAATTAAATGAGAAAAGCCGTGTAAGGCAGTTGACACAGACCTGACAAAGGAAGCACTTGAAAATAATAACCATTATTGTTATTTTTACTAGCTCCTGAGTGGGCATTTGGCAGAGTTCTTGATCTCTCCTTCTTCTGGTTCCAGTTGGTGTGATGTATTGTGAGATCTGTAGAGGGTGGCAGGCCAGGCTGCATGCTTTTGAACTGCCAGCCTCTGCTACGTTGGACGTCCTGGACAGTGTAGAAGACCGGGAGCATTCTGACTGAGCTCGGGCTCAGCAATTTGAAAGGCAGAAGGGATCTTAGAGATCTTGAGACATTGTAAGTTGCTCGTGGAAGCTTGCTACCAAGAGTCCGAATCCATCCCAGTGCCCGTCCCCTCCTGCCTTGTGGGAGGAGGCTGCAGAACCTCTCTTCATGTAGCACCTTAGGCCCTTGCATTTGTTCTCCTGTCTTTTTGGTTTTACTTTGGGCCAAGTTCTCATTTCTAGTTAATAGCCAAGTTCATACCAGATCCAAGCCCTTGGACTTCGGGTTATGACCAGTGGTCCAGGCATTAACAACAGCTGTGGATTTGGTGCGAATTTAGAGCTGTCCGTAACCCTGTGAAGATGTTTGGTTGCTTTCTCTAACAGAATTTGAAACTAGGAATCTCTTCCAAGCAGAGTAAATATTCTGGACTCGCCAACTTGCTGCTTAATTATGAAGTGGAAGATGGGGAAAATGGGAGAGACGAACACATTTTTTGTTGGATGGCCCGGGTCCACCTAGAAGGGTTTCCAGCCTTGGGTCCTCTGTGTCAGTGCACATCAGCAGGTCAAGAACTTGGGCAGGGGTGACGATGCTGGAAGGAAATGGCTAGTTGGGCTAGGAAGACCCATCCCTCCCTATTTAATTGTTTTCAGGTTCTGGATGGGAATACTTCCTTCTCAGGGAATGTTTGGCAGAATGGACACATGCCCTTTGTTTGGTGCAGGTGATAAGAATCTGGGTTTCAGTTGTAAGTTCCTTTACGAGGGATAAACAAGGATGTTGAAGTCTTCAAGTTAGGGTGTCGAAGGAGCACTAGGGGGTCCTCAGGCCTCACCTTGAGTCTCTGGTGGGAACCCACAGAAGGGGTGGTGTGAGCAACCGTGCACGCCCACGTGGGAAGGGGGAGAAATGGAGTTCTCTGAGGACTTCCCTGTTCTCTTTGGCATAGCCAGATTTCAGAGTGGTTCGTAAAGGAAAGTTGCCCTCCAGACCTTTCTGTCTGCATAGGGTTCCAGTGTTTCTGTTGCCAGATTATCAGGGCACCTCCCTTTTCAGGTTTCGTGTGATCACCTGTGTCTGTGGCTGCTGCCAGCTGCCTCCCTCCTGGCCCTTGACTAGGTCTGGGAGTTTTATAATCTTGAGTAATGTTTTCTGCTTTAAGCCCTGATTTCTAGGAAGAAGACCTCCCTCCCGAGCCATTCTTGCAGGGGAAGGTGAGGGTATCCAGAAATTTGGCTAGTACTCCTTCTCTATGCTAGGGGCCAGACACACACCCTATTTGAAATCTGTGTATTTCCCAGGTGTGCAAATAGAAATTTTGCTTAGTTAAGAAACTTGCCCAGCATCTGATATATTTGAAAGTAGGGATCTACTTAGGTCTACCCTGTCTCTGACTTCAGAGCCAGAAATCCTTCTCTTAACAACACGGTGCTGCTATTAATAGATAATTGGCTTTGCACGTCTTGTAAATTGCACTCGCTGGTGTGAACTCCGGGTTCATTCTGAAAAGGCAGAAGGCCAGGTGAGCAAGGACTGCAGGCTAACTTGCATAGATGTCTTAATTCTTTCGCACTTGGCCAACGTCAGGCTTACATGGAAGAGGGTCGAGTCTCTGTGTGTATTCTGACTTCTAACTAATGGTGATGAAATGCTAGAATGCATTTTAAACCAATAAATGATATGTATGTTAATAAAAATAAGGAAAAAAGCCTCACTGGGTAAGTGTGTTTTATTCCCGTGGCCAAGAATAAAGTCAAAGGACTTAAAGATTATTATTTTCTTTTGGCTATAGAAACCTTTCAGGAGCTCTTGGTAAATTACCTTGGATAACAGGGTATAATTATACCTTTCATCCACAGAAGGCATGTTTGCAAGGTACTGTGTGATTTGTACAGGTTTCCGGAGGTTTCCAAGTAGCTCCAGAGAAGTAATGTCTTTGATGGAGGGAAAATATTTCTGTTTCCTTTTTTGCTATCTTAGTCTCACAGCATAGCCAGGACACGTTCTCGCTCTGACTTTTCTAAGGCTCTGGGGCTCAATCCACTCAGGTATTTTTAACAATATTTTAGGCATCATCCGCAGTCAAGAAAGCAACCAGGTTATTGGGGAAGCATTTTTAACTTTCTTGATGGTGGATACTTCTAAAGGCAGAATTGGTAGACACTCTTTGAATAATGAACCCACCTCACTGAGTTCTGTTAGTTCTTTCCTGGAGGAGCTGTTGTAAATCTAAAGCCATCAATTCCCTGGGAGAAAGTTGCCAAGGTTTGTTTTCTTCTTTCTTTCTTGCCACACCTGTTAATTAGTTCCAGACACTAGCTAATCAGATGGCAAGCTCAAAAGCTCAAGGGTGAGAATCAAGGTCAAATCAGTTGTCTTTTCTCCCTACAACTGAAGCCCTGCTTTTAACAGAAAGGGTTTGCAAGAATATTTTCCCTCTGTCTCCAAACTGTGTTTGAGTCATTTATGAGTATAGCCTGCACATAGCTGTGGGGCTCTTTGTCTCCTGTGATATTAAATTTGTGCTCACTGATTTGAAAGTCTGGGGCTACAAGAATGTAGAGGGACAAAGAGTAAGTGAGAGAACCTAGAGTGGCTGCTTCATCTTGGCAGTTGCTATATCCTTAAGTCTTTTGGCCAGAAATGCTAAATATGTGAATAAATATGTAGAGATATATTTATATAGCATATAAATGATACAAATTACAAGGATAGCAACATCAGTGGCCAAAGTGGTAAGTTGTTTTCAATACATTATTTCTCTCTTGGCATGACTCTTGAGATAGATATTGCTTCCTTAGGGGCTTATGGAGTTGATGAGAAATTGAACAGGTTAGCCAGGGTAGTGAAGGCAGCTAGAAGGTAGTGTAATTTGAACCCAGGGAGCCTTTGCCTGTGTTTGACAAGAGTGGGATCATTGTTGAATTTAAGCATACACTCTTGTGTCTTTTGGGATGCTGGGAAGGGCAGGCTGGCCAGGTTCACTGTGGGGTGAAGCTGTTGACTTCTGGACTTTATAGAAATGAATGCCTGAACGGTCCAGTGGGATGTCATGTTTTGTACCTATGAAGGGAGGGCACCTTCTCTTTTCCTTGCATTATTGCAAGGAAAGTAATTGATTCAAATAAAATAATAGTGGAAACTCCTTGTGTGTAGCACTTTGTTTTGTGGTGGGGGTGTTCTAAAGTGTGCAAATTGGGGAAGTAAGGTAAAGACCCATAGAAAAGTTTGCCTAGCTGTTTGGGGCTGAGGATATGATAAAATGGTAAAATCCTGATTCAGTCTCTAAGTGTTCAGGAGCAAGAGAGATGAGAAAGATAACCTTCCTGGGAAGAGGTGCCCTATAAGCCTGTGAAAGCCTGGCTGATACTTTATATGTGCACATGAAGTAGGGGGAGCCAGTGAACAGAGCAGTGATGATCCTATTAAGGTGGGTTGACTAGTGGGTAAATGGATGTATTCCAAGAGCAGAGTCAAGCCATTCTAGGATGTGGACCCATGTCTACCTTTACCTTACCTGCTTCCTCATGGCATAAAGCCGTTAGTCACTGTCTGCTTGCGGATAGATACTGCAGAGGTGTGAGAAGCATGGGAGCCAATGTTGGATGCATTGACTGGCCCCTGAATGCCAGGTTGAGGCATTTAGACTTGATCGTGGAGACTGTACAATTGCATATGGGGAGACTTTCTCACAGTGGTCTTGTAAACTTGAGACTGTAGTGTGTTCTTGTTTTGTCATGGGCTAGATTTGTGTCTCTTCCCCAGTTTACTCATCCATAAGATGGGATAATGGTTAAAATCACATAAAGTTAGAATTTAGTGAGAATGTAAATAAGGCACTGTCCCCTGCAAGACAGCTATGGTAATTATTATTATAGCACTCTGGATTTTTGCCTGCCCACCATCCACCCCCTTACGCTTTTTTACTATTAGCATCCTGGCTACTCTTGGGGTATTGATCCATCTAGGACCTTTTGCTGATCAGGGGGCTCCATCAATCTCTCTTTGAGGGTGGCACAAAACCCAGGTGAAGCTGGTCATGGTCTGACCTTTTCTCCCTGGATGTGGAGGATTAAGTCAAGTGACACATGAATACTGACATCTCTCCTCATTCCTGCTGTCTCAATCCCCAGAGCTCCTCTGACCCTTGCCCTTTCAGAAGCTGGATTGTTTGGCTGTTGATTGGATTCTTTGAGATGTCCCCAATCCTTTCAATACATTCTTTTTCTGCCTATGTTAACCAAAAGTTGATTTCGGCCATTTTCAAAGGGCACCAGTATCAGCTGGAAATACATAAAACGGTTGGTCACCAGGTGTATTGAGAATGGCAGGAACGGGCTCCCCTGCCTGCCTGCAATGGTTCTTTAATATAACAGTTTCATTCCTCCGTTTGGTTTTTCGAGTTCATTCATTTTGAGCTTTTTATCTCCAGGAATGCGAAGAGTTTTATTTTGGTGCTAGGGACAGCTTCTCTTGAGGAGACATGCTGATAACACTTAGCCGTAACTGCTTTTCTTGATTTTATTTGTAAATGAGAATCCTAAGGATCTGTAAGGAAACGAGCAAAACTTAATTGAACAACATTTAGAGACGGAATTAAAAAAAATAATAAAAAGAGTCCATAATGGTAAGAGGCCCTGGAGGATGAGATTAATGCAGAGCTGTGAGTCTGGGTGTGTGTTTTGCCCACATCTCACCCTGTCTATCATGTTTTAACTGCTGCTTAGACCAGAGGTCAGCAGAGTGTCTGATGGCCTCCAGAGCCCTCTCTTATCATATCTTGTCCCTGCTAACAGTTTTCTGTGCTGGCATTATTGGACAGCAAATGTTCCAACCTAAATTAAAATCAATAAGACGCAATTTCATTTTGTTTTTAACTACGGAGACCAGCGCTTCCAGCAGAGCACCGTACTTTCAAGTAAAGTTCAGTTTTGTTTTGTTTTGTTTTCTTCTTTCTGGCTGGGGCCCCAAACTCATTAATTTTTCAGCGTAAGACATTAATTTTTCAGCGTAAGACATTGCCGATGTTACCCTGCTTTGATACAGGTCTTGTCATCATCCTCTGTTTTACAACTGGGATCGTTGGCATCTGAGTTGCATTTGTGTTTTGTCGGTAGGTCCTTGGCAGTGAAAGAGCTGTTGGGTTTGTCCAGCTGTCACAGGAGAGGTAGTTAGAAATGCAGGACCTCAGCGCTGCCCCAGACTGATGGAGCTCCAATTTACTCTCCAGCAACCAACATCCCCCCCCCCCCGCCCCCCCACCTCTGCTCAATGATTTCCAGCACCTTTGGAGTTTGAAGACTGGTCTCTGAGTCTGAATGGGAATGTTACTTTAATCTCCTTGGTTTTTGTAATGTTTCCTATTGAAGTGTAACAGATGTTCATTGTTGAAAATAGGGGAATTCATAAAAGCACACAGAGGAGAATATACCCATCTGTAACCCCAACACCCAGTCATAACTGATGACTGACCATTAAGTCATTGGCCTGTGCCCTTTTGGTGGGTTGTTGAAGCATTAAGAAAAAAAGCAATATTAGAATCATATCGTGAAAGATACTAAAACCTCTTTTCTTCAGTGTAAAGCTTAATTCTTGGAAGAGGAAAGATGATCCAAGATCTCCTTCCGTAAGTGACAGAAGACTCTTAGAGACCTTCTTTTCTCCCAACCCTGTGTCATTTGTTAGGGACCTACTATGTGCCAGGTACTGCTCCCTGCCTGTAGGACCCTTAAATCATAACCACAGAACATGAAAATTGAGACCCTCACTGGGCTTTTGCATTTTCTGGGTGCATTTTCAGCATGCATTTTCTGGGTGGTTGAGACAAAGGAAAATAATTTGCCTTGCTTTTTATGGAATTTCCTTCCTATTTATTTATTATTTATTTTTCCTTTGCTTTGCTAATACGGATTTGGAATTAATTGCTCCTTTAATTGCTTCCATTAGGTGGTAGATTCCTCTGATTGAGCAGACCTTTCTGTCTGAAAATATCTCAGATTTGAAACTTAAGGTCGGGGAGGACAACTTCATTGGTGGGGGAAGAAAAGGTGGTTGTCTTGGCAGCAGAAGCTTGCTAATTACCCTGCCAGTTGTAATATCTATTTATGATGGAGGCACTGGGGACCCAATTAGCAGGTCATTTTCATGTAAGGGTTTTGGGATCGGACTGTGGTGTGTGAAGATGATACGGCAATCAGCAAGCACCTTCTCAATGCAGGGGCATCGGGGATGGGTTTAGGTCTTGTCGCCTGCTATTGCCACAGCTCATGGATAGGAAACTAAAACTCTGCTGTTCTCTCCATTCATTGGAATCAGCAGTTTCTAACTTCTTGTCTGCAGGGCCAACAGCATTAAAAAGTTGCTACTCTTAAGAGAGGCTAGCTTCCCAGGAAGGAACTGGCCATGGTGATGAGGCCAGGAGGGTGGTAAGAATCAGCGACCTAGGAACACAGGGATGGGAGGAGAGGTTGTGGGATCATCTCTGTGGTCTGGATTTGCCATTTCTTTTTTTTTGGGGGGGGGGGCGTGGGGAGGGCGGTAGAGGGCATGGAGAGGTATCTTCTTTTCCTGGACAGGATCTACTTGGATTCTTTCACTAGTGTTGATATGAAAAGACAGGGCATCAAGAGACACACTAGACAACCTTTTTATACCCCTGTTTATTCCTTATCATTTATAGGGCTAAGTATCACCTTGCTAGGTCTTCATCCAGGTATGTCTTCCTGCTTCTATTCCTGTGATACTTGGTATGTGCCAAGAGCAGAGAGGTTGCTTGTGAGCAGGCCACTAAGAGGGTCACTGCTAGGGGGGCTGGGGAGTATTTTGCTTCTTTTTTCCTTCACCCAGGGCAGAAATTCAGGTCCTATGGTAACATCAGAAACCATCTTGATATTATATAAGCATAAGACAATCATTAACAGCAGAAAATTAACACAGAGACGGTTCTATTATCTAATCTATTGACCTCATTCAAATTCAGTCCATTATCCTACTAATGACCTTTATAGGCAAACAACACATTTTAAGTTTATTTTTTTAACTTTTTCCCAGTTCAGGATCTATATGGTTGTCCTGTTTCTGTAGCCTTCTTAAATCTGAAACTTTCTTTGTGTTTCATGAGCTTGCCCGTTGAAGAGTATAGGCCACTTATTTTGTAAAATCTCTCTTACACTGCTTTTGTGTGATGTTTACTCATAACTAGATTCCTGTTGTTATTTGTTCTCTATTGCAGCTGGCTACCTGGTTTTCGAGAAGAAACATGTGGAACTTGCCTCAGCTCCTCTCTCCATCCCCCGACCCATCCCTCGTCCCAGCTTCATGCCTCAACTCTTTTTGATTTGATACCCTTACTAGGGCAGAAAGTTTTGAACATATACTCCTAATATACATATTTCTCTAAATTATAGGTTATATTAGCCTGGGCTGCTTTAACAAAATATCACAGAATATGTGGCATAAACAACAGAAAATTATTTCTCATAGTTTTGGAAGCTAGGAAGTCCAAGCTAGGAAGAGGTGCTGGCTGATGTGGTTCTTGAGTAGGATTCTCTTCCTGGCTAGCAGACGGTCATCTTCTTGCTGTGTGAACATGGCAGAGAGAAAGCACACACGTGAGAGAGCTTTCTTTTTTTTTTTTTTAAGATAATTTATTTATTTGAGAAAGAGAGAGAGAGAGAAAGCAAGAGGGAGGCAGAGGGAGAGGGAGAAGCAGGCTCCCGCTGAGCAGAGAGCCTGATGTGGGACTCCATCTCAAGACCCTGAAATCACGACTTGACCCGAAGGCAGATGACTGAGCTACCCAGGTGCCCCGAGAGAGCTGTCTTTTGTTTCTTCTAATAGGGGCACTAATCCATCACAGATGTTCCACCTCCACGACCTAATTACCTACCAAAATGCCCCACCTCCAAATACTATTACATTGCAGGTTCGACCTTCAACATATGAATTTTGGAGAACAGAATTCATTCCGTAGCATAGATGTACTATTACACTGACGTTATGTATCATAAAACGTTCCCAAAATACAAATTCTGAGGGATAAATGAATATATATGTATTTATATATATACACACATATATATTCTCATACATACACATGTATATGAATGCACAGATATTCTCTTGTTTTCCTTCAAGTAGCCCAGTGTTGGAGATTCCTGCAAACAGCAGCTAGGGTCAGCTCTCTCAATAGGGAGGAAAAATTAGTTGCATGATAGGTTGGGATTTCTTGGTCTCTCTAGGTTGTAGGATTTCCTCTGACACAGTGGTCAGCACACCATATAGCAAGGGACCAAATCTGACCCTACTGTCTGTCTCTGTACAGCCGGTGAATGTAAGAATGTTTTACATTATGGGGCCCTTGGGTGGCTCAGTCGGTCAGGTGTCCCACTTTTGATATCAGCTCATGTCATGATCTCAGGTCATGAGATTGAGCCCTGTATTGGATTCTGTGCTGGGTGAGGAGCCTGCTTGAGATTCTCTCTCTCTCTCTCTCTCTCCCTCCCCCCCCATCTCTCCCCCTGCTCATGCTTTGTCTCTCCTTCTCTTAAATAAATAAATAGGATATTTTAAGAAAAAAGATTGTTTTACATTATTAAATTGTTGAAAAGATTTAAAAAAATAGTTACTGAAGTTAGGTGAAAGTCCTGTCTTTCGAATTTAAGCTCCACAAATACAAAGTTTTTTTTTTTTTTTTAAAGATTTTATTTATTTATTCACTATAGACACACACACACAGAGAGGCAGAGATACAGGCAGAGGGAGAAGCAGACTCCATGCCAGGAGCCCAACGTGGGACTCGATCCCAGGACTCCAGGATCACGCCCTGGATCCTGCCAAAGGCAGGCGCCAAACCACTGGGCCACTCAGGGATCCCCCCACAAATACAAAGTTTTTTTTTTTTTTCAAATACAAAGTTTTATTGGAACACAGCTACACTCCGTTTTTTACAAGCAGCAGAGCACTGTATGACCTACATGCCCAAGCTACTTATTATATGGCCTGTTAAAGAAAAAGTTTGCCACCTTCTCCACTCTGACATGTTATTAACGAAACTACCACTTGCTAACTGATATGTGCCAAGTCTTGAACTTAGAGCCATGCATGTATTAAGCTTTATCACAGTCCCGTGAAGTAGGAATCTGCTAATATATCTTTCTAAAATACTGTCTCCATCCTCAAATGAGAAACTTCGATGCTCCCAGGGAGAAAAATGTGCCCCACATTACATACCTGGTAAGTGAAGGGGCTGGAATTTTGAAAGCAGCTCTTCTGCATCTTGGCTTTTGATAGTTCAGGGTCATTCTGGACTTGAGAAGTCAGGTGGTTGCTGGGGTGGTTGGGGGGTCAGTGTGGGCAGCCCAGCCATTAGATGGGTATGTATGATTAGGTGAGCCTGCCCATTGCTGTGTGTTTGGCATACTGGGCATCTGGTGACTGCTTAGTAAAGGGTTGAAGGATGGATAGATAGATGAATAGACGATGCTTAAACCCAGCCTGGAAAATGAAAGTGGAATATAGGAGGTGTGGTCAGGTCAATCCATTAGGCCAGATTTATTGAAAATGGCCCCTTCAAGCTGGGTTAGAGCAAGAGTCCAGTGGCCTTAGGAAATCTAGGCAAGACACTCAGGAGAGTTGGGAATAAGAGATGAGGCTAAAAGCCATGAAAGTGTCAGACCGGAGGTGTCCCAAGTACCTGGTGAGGGTCCCTTTGGGTGGCACAGGGCTTTGGGAATGCTTAGACTTTGTCTCTGTGTCCCATGGACGTGTGCCTTCTTAGGAGGATATCTCTATTTCTGATAGAGATGATGGGCCTGAAGCAAGGTGTCACCTACTATTGAGGTAGACATCCCTGGCATTAGTTTTTTCTTCAATTAAATTGCATATCATAGATGCCTATATTTTTTTTCATAGAACATTTCAGCTAAAGCTTAAATCTGTTGGCTACTCCTCATTCTGCCTCCCCAGAGTGTGAAGCTATTTTCATAGATTTACATATATATTTATACAAATACATAGATTATTTTAACACAAACAATATACTGTATCATCTACTGCCTTTTTTCATCACCATAGTCCTTTTACTTGCCATGTAGCGTTCCATCTTTAAGACTCTGCTGCGGAGGGTGGTAGCTTTTCCAGCTGATGATCATTAGTTGCTTCACAGAGAATAAACCTTTATATGCACCTCCTGGTGCACATTTGCCAGTATTTGTTTAGGTCAATACAGACAATTAGAGCTGTTAGGTCATAGCTAAGATCTGTGCTCCCTCTGGCCCTGGACACCTGAGGGTATGGGTCACTGAGCCTTGATACTTACATATATTCTTCCTTTCCCTTTCCCTTTCCCTTTCCCTTTCCCTTTCCCTTTCCCTTTCCCTTTCCCTTTCCCTTTCCCTTTCCCTTTCCCTTTCCCTTTTCTTTCTTCTCTCTTTGAGGTTGAGAGGGTAGGGGGATGAGCTTGCTGTGACATTTGCAGGACAGGTGTCCACGAATTCAAGGATGTCCCACGTATTTGTCACAGGCCCCACAGGGGGTTTTCTCCCCTTGGTTTGTTGTGGAGTGACAGAAAGGGTGTGTCAGATTTTCCAGGGCATCCTCGCCTTATTGCTAAACTGTCTGAGAAGGGGCCCAGAGGTATGTGAAACCTATCTGGTGACAGGGCAGGAGGAAGCTGTGAGCAGTACAGGGGGATCTAGGGAGAACCCCTGATGATGGTATTATACTTGGCAGTGAGCTTGTGATATGCTCCTACTTTGAAATATTCACTGAAGCACCATCATCGAGGTGGTGGGGGAGATAGCCTTTGGAACTGGGTATATGGATTTGGTTTGAGTCTTGTTTCTAGGCCTACCCAGCAAGTTAGCTGCTCTGAACCTGGGTTTCTGTGAGGATCTTTCAGAATCATTCCTCAAAGATGAGATTCTCAAAGACAGTGGATTTGAAGGGCCGCACGCAGTGCCTGACCCCTTACTAGGTGCTACTTTGTCCCAATTAACTGAATTTGGTGCCAGAACTAGAAAGGATAACTAAGACATGGTCTAGCCTTCAGAGTACTCACAGGCTAGAAACTGACATTTAAATAAATGAGCAAAAGGAAAATGTTTGATGAGCCCAAAAAAGACAGGAGAAACTGCTTGGAGTTTCCTAGTAAGAGACATTTAAAAAATCTAACTGAGACATTAAAAAATATAACTGAAAAAAAAAAGCCTGTTGATTTAATATTTCCTTTCTCTGGAGCTTAAGCTGTGTTAGAGCCAGTGGATAATGCAGCATACCAGTTTTGCTTTCATATAAAGCTTATACCCGAGGTGCCTGGATGGGCTCTGTCAGTTAAGCATCCGACTCTTGGTTTAGGCTCAGGTGATCACGGGGTCGTGAGATCGAGCGCCAAGTCAGGCTCTGTACTCAGTGTGCAGTCGGCTTGGGACCCTCTATCCCTCTGCCCGCCCCCCTGCCCCCCATTCACTGTCTTTCAAATAAAATAAATCTTTAAAAAAATGAAGTAAAGTTTATATCTAACCAAAATAACTTCAAGTTAGTTTCTTTTTTAAGTAATTCTAAGAAATACCCATTTTTCTGGTAGGGGGGAAGGGGTGGATTTGCCCATCTGTGAACTTGACACAGTGCTTTAAAAATAATCTTCTTTTTGTTAGCTATACCCCAATAAAGCTGGGAGGGGAGGGGAATCATCCTCCACCTCTCTGAAGTCTGGTTGGTTCTCTTCAGTCCCACACTGGATGCTGGGCACGCAAACCCAACACAGGTTCTGAACGGACCTATGGCATTTGTTCTGGGATATTATATATCTTACTATTCCAAGTGTCATCCTCTGACCAGCAGCATCAGTATCACCTGGGAACTTGTTAGAAATGTGGAATCTTAGAATCTCAGACCTCACTCTGGATCTATTTTTTTTTTTTTAAGATTTTACTTATTTATTCATGAGAGAGAATGAGAGAGAGAGAGAGAGAAGCAGAGACACAGGCAGAGGGAGAAGCAGGCTCCATGAAGGGAGCCCGACGTGGGACTCGATCCCGGGTCTCCAGGATCAGGCTCTGGGCTGAAGGTGGTGCTAAACTGCTGAGCCATCCAGGCTGCCCTGGATCTATTCTAGTGAGATTCCCCAAGTGACTCCCATGCACATTAATATATGAGAAACTACGGGCGGGGCACCTTGTGGCCAAGTCCGGCACCTTGGCCATATCCATGCATACCCTCTTGGCTAGCTTTTCCACACATACACAGCAGGCATTTCTGTTCTCCATCAGAGCAAATACCTTCAGAACCCTAAAAGTGAGTCAAGAAGGGTCCCACTGTGGTGAATTGCTTTTTGGGAGCCCTCTATTTTCCCTTTAGCCCAGGAATCAGCATTTCCTTTGTTAACTAAGTAAAAATAATGAGATTAAGAAAAGAAGAAGGTGATCTAGATTTTGCTCACAGTCAAGACAGCTGTGGTGGTACAGGTGGGAATTACTGCATAAGGTTTAAAGTCTTTTCCTTAAAGTAAGCTGTTGTATACAGTTCTCCTTTTCTTAGCTAAACAAAATGAACTGGGTTTTGAAAATTGGAGATGGATGAATGAGGTTTTTATAATAATCACTTGCATTTACTCATCAGCTCTTGTTCTCTTCATTTCCTTTCAGATCAAGGCATTTTTAATGAGGGAAGGCATTAGAAAAGGGGCCAGGGAAACCAAAACACAGAAGGAAAAATTCTGCTGAGCTCTGTAGCTGATCTCCGTTCTTTAAAGTGCTTGAAAAGTAATATTTTGTTGCTACTAAATCTAATTAATAGCTAGCTGGTACTCATCAAGACCTCATTTCTTTCAACCTTGAAGGCAATTGGAAAGATACACAGATCTGTGTATTATCACAGCAAACAAATTCTCTTTTTCCCCCCTTAATCATTTAGAGCTTTATGAGCAATGTAGGCAGTGGATGGACAGCTGTGTTTAAAAAAAATGAAACGCATCTCAGGGTGTTCATTGTGGCATGTAATAAATGTGTATTGATTGATAAAATTACTTTAAAAAAATGTAATTTTGCAACCAGAGTCTAAACTATGTACTAGGCATGGTTCTTAACTGAGTATCCAGCCTGCTTCTGAGTACTAGGTTGGAATCAACAAGTCTTCAGAAGCCTGCCCTGTGTTCAGCATGGGCTAATCAGCATGCCATGGACCAAAATGGATTTAAACACAAAGAGAGGATGAAAATGCTCATCCGGGAGGAGGGTACTGGGGGATTACAGCATAGAGCCCTGCATCTCTGCCCATGCAGAGTGCAGCTGTGGGCTGTTAGTTACGTGGGCATTTCTTCCATCCTGAGCGGACCAAGTATGAATTGACTTGGTGGCTGACGTGCTGATAGGCTCAAGTAAACTAGGTCAAGCCTTAATTGTGGCTATCAGGCATTGGGAGTCCAAGCAGAATAGAGGCAGCGATTGCAAATGCAGTTTAGTTGGAGGACAAGACCGCTTCTGAGGGCTGTGCGTGTGCCCCTCACCCTCTCTGCCTTCCAAATCAATTATTCCTGTTGAAGCACACCCAAGACATGATGATGTTTTGTGTTAGGTAGAGTGTTACTCAGTTTGGCAAATATTTATTAACTACTTTGTGCCAGGTCCTTGGTACAGCAGTGTAAGCTTCAAATCTACCATTTGGTTGGTGGTGCCCTTGGAGCCAACATCCAAAAGCACTTTGCATGTCCGTAACTTACACTATGCTAATAATCTGGCAGCCCTGCTTTTAAGCCTGACTCTTATCAATAAAGCATGACAGAAAAATCTGCACAGTGTGTTTGGGGAAATAGCTTACAGGAAGAAACACGATGTTACAACAAAATTGGCCTGATCTAAGCATAGCTAAGGTCTGAATCGGCAAGGGATTGTTACAATTAGTGCATTTCCCCCCCCTTTTAACCATTCTTAATCTGTTGTGGGAGAATGAAGGCGTTTTTCTTAATCCAGATGAAAAGCGAGAAAGCCTGTCTGTTTGTTTACAGATGTTTGTCATTTAGTCAAAACACAGATGACAGTGGATGGTTTTTGGTTTCCATCTGGTCATGCGGCATGTGTCTGTGTACACAGAGCAGTGATAATCTCCTGTCCCCCTGGACAGAACCCAGCAAGACATGGGGTATTTCCTTTGTACCCTGGATGTAGGAGCTTTGCCATCTGTGCTTGCTGATGAGTGATTCATTTCCAACCTAGGTGAATCGTAGGATCTGCACAGTCATATTCACATTTTATTTATTTATTTATTTATTTATTTTTTTAAATTTTTAAATTTTTTTTTTTTATTTATTTATGAGAGAGAGAGAGAGAGAGAGAGGCAGAGACACAGGCAGAGGGAGAAGCAAGCTCCATGCACCGGGAGCCTGATGTGGGATTCGATCCCGGGTCTCCAGAATCGCGCCCTGGGCCAAAGGCAGGCGCCAAACCGCTGCGCCACCCAGGGATCCCCATATTCACATTTTAATAAGTTTATTAATTGTACTTCTATCGTTGGCAGGCGGGGAGGAAAGTCTGTATAGTGTTACTTAGTTGCTCCAAGAAGTCGCCTGAAGTAAAACTGAAGAAACTCCAGGATGTCCTTTCTTAGAGCTGGGAATGCGTCCTCCCAGTTTGGGCGCTCTGCAAGATGTGTCAGTGGTGTTGCAGTTGTAGCAAAAGAATTAGATGTCAGAGCTTGGGTAAAGGGGTATTATTCCTTATGCCCATGTGAGGGGAGGTGTCAGGGAATTTCATTTATAGCTTGATAGTTTGGCCCTAGGCCTTCACTCGTCTACTAAATGAAATAATTAATGTCATGTTGATGAGGGAGTGGGTGGCGTACCATTTATATACACACAGCAGCAGGTTCCCTAGGTGGAACCGTGTCTCAGATTTCTCTCCGTGACTGGATCTGGGTCTTAGACTTTATCAGTTTTACAGGTGTGGGTAGTTGGTTTACATAAAAGGCGAGAAATCTAGCTAATGTTCGTATGAGGTAAAAGATTAGAAAGTTTATGTTTTATTTCTTTTTATACTTTTGTTTCTTTCAGTAAACAAAATTTAAGGAAGCTACAGACTGTGAAATGTTAGTATCATTGTATTCCATAGCAAAACCTGAAAAATTGAAAATATTTTTGAAAGGGAAGCTATTTTTCCCCACTTAATTTATACGTAGGTCACTTTTTTTGTTTTTAAAGAATTTATTTATTTGAGAGAGGGAGTGCGAGAGGGGTGGGGAGGAGCAGAGGGAGAGGGATAAGCAGACCCTGTGCTGAGCGAGGAACCCCAGGTGGGGCTCGATCCCAGGAGCCCGAGATCCCGACCTGAACCGAAACCAAGAGTCGGATGCTTAATCCACTGAGCCACCCATTCGCGCGTCCCACGCCCACCCCCCCCAGCTCACTTTTATGGCAAAACCTATTTAGGCATGAGGACAATTAATTTGGAAAAAAATTGAGCATCTCACTTTCTATTTGGTTTCAGCAGGTATGGAAAATGTATGCCTTTTAGATCACTTTTTGGTAACATTGGTCAAAAGCTATCCTCAGAGAGGTCCACTTGGGTGGCTTAGTCAGCTGAGCATTGGACTCTTGCTTTCAGTTTAGGTCATGATCTCAGGGTTGTGAGATTGAGCCCATTTTCAGTACTTGCTGAGTTTGAAGCCTGCTTAAAATTCTCTCTTCCCCTTCATCTACTCCCCACCACCCTCCCTCCTAAAAAAGAGATATTTTCAGACAGAATTATTCTTCAGAAGTTGCTTATTTCGAAATGCTTAGGTTAAGGCAAAAATTTATCTGTGATTACCTTTTTATTCTTAAACCTTTTATTTTTTTAAAAGATTTTATTTATTTATTCACTATAAACATAGAGAGAGAAAGAGAGACAGAGACACACTGGCAGAGGGAGAAGCAGGCTCCATGCTGGGAGCCCGACCCGGGACTCGATCCTGGGTCTCCAAGACCATCCCCTGGGCCAAAGGCAGGCGCCAAACCGCTGCGCCACCCAGGGATCCCTATTTTTTTTAATTCTTGAACCTTTTAAAGTTCTTTTCAGCATTGTTCTTTGTATGTAAAAACACTGGATACTTACACTTCGCTTAGGACTAAGTGGAATTTTACTTTAAGTGCACATTACTTGTGTGTGTGAAACAACATACATAATTAATTCATTTCTACAATTAACAGGATTACTTTTTGGAGAAAAACCACCCCAAAACAAAAAGCAAACCAAAAGACCAAATTTCACCAATGGTTTTTCAGATTTTGTGTTTAAGCATAGAATCTGTTATTCCAATCTGATTTTTCTTGTTGAAGCACATAATGTGAAACACAAAGAATGCCTTATTTATTTGACAAATAATTGAGGGGTGGTACACAACACTTTTCTAGCCACCATAGGTTTTAGAATGAGGTATTTGTTTTTGATGGAGTTCAAACAGCTATCATTCCTGATGAATACTGAGGTCTGGGGAGTCAGACCCCTTCAGGGCCACAGGGGATTAGTAGTGGAATGGTTTAAAGTTCATGTCTCTGGATTGCTAGTTCCTGATCGTTTTCTTCTTTGAAAGAATGATGAGCAAACATAATTGTACACATGTGAATTTAGAGGCTCAACTGCTTTTCAGGATCAAATAATTTACTCAAGGTTTTTATGCTATTTAACCAAACTTTTAGTAACTGTATATGGGATTGAAAAAAAAAAAGATGGTATGAAACATGTAATGTCAAATTTCACTTTCCCGATCTGTTAGGTGTAGGATACTGCCAACTGACCACATTGTCTAAGGCTGGTAAGTCATTCAAGGGTCTGATTTCATCTTTTTAGCATGTTGAGTTTGGTGTTAAGTCCCTGTCCTAACTTTAATAAATTTGTTTTAACAGCCTGTGTATTATTTGCATCTAGCATGTTTAATCAGTTAAAATGGATAGATTTGCAAAGACATTGAAGATCCTGTATTTCTTTGACAGATTTCATGAGTCATTTAATCATTTTATTTTGCCACGTATTGATATTTATGTGAAAATGGAGACAGAATGGTCTGTGTTAGTTGTAATTAAAGTCATTTTACTAATATGAAATTTATCCCCTTAAAGCATTTGGAACCATTATCTTGGAGTATAAAACAAAACAAAACATTATCCTAGCATGAAAAATCCACTTAAAGGCCACAGTTGTTGCTACAGTTTGCTTTTCTTTACCAACTAAGATAGGGCTTTGAAACCAAGGGGCATTGGCCATGGGAAGGAGCTATTGGCATGGAATGAATAGAAATTTTGCACAGGCTTGTTTTGAAACTCGGATACTTCTGTTCAGGGTTGACTGGTCTCAGTGGTAACAAGCTTAAAATGAAATAATGCCTTTTTGCCAACACCATCTTGATTCTTCTTGTATGGACTGCTTGAGCCAATGTAACACATAATGTAGAGCAAAACAAGGAATCGATAAAGCCATTAAGTAGCTCACTGTCTGGCTAGGAATGTTGATGAATGGCCCCGCATTTCCCCTTGGGTGTTTTTATTCACCAAGGGAAGAAAAGGAGTGGGCCAACAAAGTAGAGAAATTGAGAAGAACAGTTTTTCATGCCTGAGTGAGGCAGTTTAGCTAGTGTCTCTCTTTACTTTGAAGACTTCTTATCTGTGAACCAGGACCTGCAAATGGTCATCCTGTGCTGCCCCCTTCCCGTCTCTTATTTTTGGGGTTTATTATTAGTTGATGATTGAGTGGAGAGATATCAGACATATTCATGAAACTCAGGCTTCAGTTAAATTCTAACACCACTTAGAGTCATGAGATCAGTGCCCAAGAGCATGGGTACAGTGGTGTACACTGGGGCCATAGAAGAAAATGTGCACTTGTATTTCGGATTAGTTTGCTAGGGCTGCCGGCACAAGGTACTACAGTCTGGGTCGCTTAAACAGCAGAAATGTATATTCTCACAATTCTGGAGGCTACAAGTCTAAGATCAAGATGGACAAGATTGGTTCCTTCTGAGGGCTGTGAGGGAGAACCTCTTCCAGGCCTCTCTTCTAGCTGCTGGTGGTTTGCTGGGCAGTCTTTGGTGTTCCTTGGCTTGTAGAAGCATCACTCTGATCTCTGCTGTTAGGTTCATGTGGTTTTTCCCTGTGTGGATGTCCGGGAGCAATTTTCCCCCTTTTTATAAGGACATTAGATGTAGTGGATGAAGGTTCACCCTAATGACTGCATCTTAACTCATTACTTCTGTGATTACCCTATTTCTAACTAAAGTCTTATTACAGGGTACTGGGAGTTACGTACCGGGGTCTGGATTTATATGATTAAGAGGGGCAGAATGTAATTCATAACACATGCATTTTATGGCTGATTTTGTGTGTTTCTAAAATTTTAGGAGTGGTTTCAAGTCAGCAAACCCACAGATTCAAAATTAGTAAACACCAACTGTACTTTACAGTTCTTTTTTTTTTTTTTTTTTCTGGGTGCTTTCACCTATCTTGTGTTCCTTACCACAGCAAACAATTATATTCATGTTTGTGAAGGTCGGAGGTTTTATAATAGATTAAAATAGAGCAGACTGTAGATGAGCAAGAACACCTCAGAATCTTATACCCATCTTCTGTTTTCTTCTGGGTATAGAAAAACATAATAAATCCCAGTCACCTTCATGAAGACTTTAATTTACTTGAATCAAGCTCAGTGGGTGGCAGCTGTTGGGATTATGCAATACGTGTATTGTATCCTGATAGAGAACATACATTGTACCTTTTGAGTGATGCAAGCCATTTGTCAAAGGTAATTTTGACTCTTGTTAAAATCTTGTACGCTGGCTTTTGTACTTAGCCTCCTCACCAACCCAGATGGTAGTCTTCCATTAGATGAATGTTTGGTCAGATAGGTTTTTTGCTTTGGCAAAAGAAAAAAGTGTCTTAAAATGAAGTTTTTTTTTTTTTAAGATTTTATATATCTATTTATTTGAGAGACAGAGTGCGCATGCGCTGTGGGAGGAGCAGAGGGAGAGAGAGAACCTCAAGCAGACTGTGCTGAGCATGGAGCCTGAGGTGTGGGGATTGATCCCTTGACTTCTGAGATCATGATCCCAGCCAAAATCAAGAGTCAGTTGCTCAACCTACTGAGCCACCCAGGTGCCCCTGATGAAGTTGTTTCCAAGTCTACTTTCAGCAGTGGAAGTTATTTTGCTAAGAATATGTTGCTTGATGACGATTTTTAAGATTTACTTTCTTAGCAATCTTCAGGTACACAATACAGTATTATTAACTATAGTTGCCATGCTGTACATTACTACATCCCTGTGACTTATTTATTTTATACGAGAAGTTTGTATCTTGACCACCCTCCCTTCACCTTATTTGGTCCTCTCCCTCGGCCTTATCTCTGGCAACCACTAATCTGTTCTCTATATCTGTTAGCTTTTTGGGTTTTCTTGTTGTTTTATTTTTTTATTATTATTTTTTAAAGATTTTATTTTATTTATTCATGAGAGACAGAGAGAGAGAGAGGCAGAGACACAGACAGAGGGAGAAGCAGGCTCCATGTAAGGAGCCCAATGTGGGACTTGATCCCGGTTCTCCAGGATCAGGCCCTGGACTGAAGGTGGCGCTAAACTGCTGAGCCACCTGGGCTGCCCATGTTGTTGTTTAAAAAAATTTTTTTTTAAAGAAGATTTTATTTTTAAGTAATCTTTGTACCCACTGTGAGGCTTGAACTTAGAACCCCGAGATCAAGAGTTGCATGCTCCACTGACTGATCCAGGCAGGTGCCCCATTTTACTACCTATTTTAAATAGACCTATTGTAAAAAGCTGACATTGAGTAAAGTTAAGCATGTGGTATCTGGGATGAAGGGGACAACCTGCTCTCTTGCATAATCTCATTTGAGCCCAACAGTAACTCTGTAAGAGCACGTACTGTTAGGATCAGCATTAAGCCAAGGCTAAAGTTGTCCAGGGTCAAGGACCTAGGAAATAGGGATAGAATTCCAGCCTTTTGATGCAGCATGTAGCTGCCTAATAGGATAGATGTCTTTCTGTGATTTGTTAATAGAAATCTTCTTAGGCTTCTTTTTCAGGCCCTCCTAGCTTTTTGCCAGTCTGCGTGTGCTGGAAGGGCTGTGGCTGTCTCTGTCTTGCTCACTTGGGTCTCCAGAGTGCTTAGCTCATAGCTGTTGCTCATTATACATGTGTCAGTTGAATAAGAAGGATAAAATAGGGCTCCTGCCCCCTTGTAGAAAGAGGGTCAGACACCCAAGGCTGTGGCTGGTAACACAGTTCCAAGGGGAATAAGACCAGCTTCCTCAGGGTGGTACCAGCTAAGCATCCAGCTTTGGGTTGGAATATGTGGAGCACACTGCGGCTGGGGCTCCCGTCCATGGGATTCTAATTTTCTCTGTGGGTCACACTAAATAGTCTATTGTTCATCAAGGAGAGGGGAAATTGATTTCAAATTACTCCTGTATTGGTTAAAAACCAAACTGCCACAAATGCTTTATGGGATCAGGGAGACGATAGGCCCCAGGTTTTAGCTGCCCTAGAACGTGTTTAATTAACCGAACACTGTCTATTACCATCAGATAGCAAGTGTGACCCCACTTTTGCAGAGGGGCTCGCTTTCGATGGCCACATTCCCAGGGCCAGGAGTAGTTTAGACCTGGAAGAGTGGCGGATTTATGCTCTGTGTGCTTCTCTTCTCCTACATGCAACGTTTCCTAGGGTCAGGGAGCTGTTTGTGCAGGCCTGTGAGAATGAATGGATTGTTACATTCCCAGGAATTTTGTGAGCTGGTTATTAAATTATGCATAATCTTTTTAAGCATAAAATTATGTAAACTTACAATGAAATTATATTTAGAAGTAATAAGTACCCCAACCTCCTCACTTCCTAATTATGTTAATACATCGTACTGTTATCTGTGGTGTTGAGCTTATGTCTGTGGTATCTGTATGGTAGAAACGATGCACGATGGTGTAATGTGGTCATCGCTTTGCTACATCGCATTTAGTGGTAGCTCATTGGTAGTTTGAAATTAGCTGTGCTGGCAATATTTAAACCATGGAAATCAGCAAATGATACAGACCAATCCCCTGTCCCAGAGCAGGGTGGCAAAATATTTACAAATACAGCACTGATTGGAGCCATCTTCCATATTAATTTGCTAGGGCTGCCATAACAAAGTACTGCAAACTAGATGGTGTAAAACAGCAGAAAATTATTGCCTCATAGTTCTGGAGAATAGAAATCTAAGGTCATGGTGTCAGCTAGGTTGGTTTCTTTTGGAGGCTCTCAGGGAGATTCTTCCTTGCCACTTCCTAGTCTCTGGGCCTTGCTGGCAGTCCTTGGCATTCCTTGGCTTGTAGGTGCATCGCTCTGCTCTCTGCCTTCATCTTCATTCATTCACATGGCCTTCTCCGTGTGACTGTGTGTGTCTTCACAAGGCCATCTTCCTTCTGGGCCTCTTGTCCTTTATTATAAGGACACCAGTCATTTTGGATTAACGGCTCATCCTATTCTAGTATGGCCTCATCTCTAATTACATAGACAGTGACCCTATTTCCAAATAAGGTCACACTTTGAAGCACTGGGGGTTGGGACTTTAACACATATTTTTCTGGGGATGCAATTCAACAGCCTGGACCCCCTAACAGCCTCCAGTGGCCTTACATTTCCTATTGGGACACTTGCATTTGCCAGCTCAAGTAATAAAAATAAACATAAGAGCCCACATGTCCAATAATTTGGTGACATACTACATACTAAGATTTTTTTCTCCACATGTATTCTCATTGGACCCTCTCTGCCGCCCTGTAATGTAAGTGTGATTATTCCCATTGAACAGGTTAGGAATTTGGTTCTGGGCAAATTGGGACAATTGTCCTAGATATTAGGACATATTAGATATTTGAATCCAATTCGTATCCAAATATTGCTGCCTTTAGTCAACTTACTTGCCATGAGTCTTACTCCCCACAGCCCTGTTAGCTGTACCAAATCCACATGGAGGGCTAATTGTGGCATAGTAGGAGAGAAGGAAGAGCTTATGTTTTATAAACTCTTTGCAGAATCAGGCACCAAGCCTGGTGCCTTCATCTGTGAATTACCTAATTTAATCCTGATGTCAAATCTTTGAGTTGTTATAATCTGTGTAGATGAGAAAATGGAAGTATAGGGTGGGATAAAATGAATTCTGTTTACTGGCTGGGAGACAGAGGTGATAGAGGAGATGGCTGAGATAGGAGCCCAGTCTCTCTGGACCAGAGACCATTCTTGTTGGGTTTTACTGTGTTGTCTTTCATGAAGCCCACATCTGATACATGGTCACATGCCATTCCTAATCCTTCTTGTTGGTTGAGGTGTTAGATGTGTGTGTATTTATTTTCTCATTGAGTAAGTACTAAGAGAGCCCTAATAATATGCCAAGGACAATGCTAAGGTGTGGGTTATGACTTGTAAATAGATACTAACAGCTCAACTCTCAACTAGAAGGCTTTAGATTCCTCCATGGCCAAGCTTCTTTAAAAGGTCACAAGGTCCTCTATCTCACCCATTTTAATCTGGTATATTTTGTTTTCTGTTGTGGTGTAATAAATCACCACAAACTCAGTGACTTCAAACAACACACACTTAACTATCTCACAGTAACCATGGAACATGAGTCAGGGAATTAGTTGGGTCCTCTGCTCAGGCTGAAATCAAGGATGTGGGCCAGGGTTGTGGTCTTATTTGAGGGTCAGGATCCTCTTCCAAGCTTGCAGAAAGTTGGCAGGTTTGCAGTTCTTCGTGGTTGTAAGACTGAGGCCTCATCTTCTAAAAGCTGCCTGCCTTTGCCTGCTCTGCGGCCATCTCCACATCATGGGTGTTTGCCTCCTCAAGGCCAATAGGAGAGTGACCCTGCTGCTGCTAGGCTCTCAGAAACTCACATGATTAGGTCAGACCCACACAGGTAAGTTCCCACTTTATTAAACTGAAGTCAGCTGATTGGACATTAATCACATCTACAGAATCCCTTTTCTGTTCAATGGCTAGAAGAAAACCATAGTTTTCACTCCTATTCAAAGGAAGGGGATTATGCAGCTCCCAACACAAGGGTGTTAGTCACAGGCCATCTTGGAATTCTTTTACTAGATACAGTAAAAGACTCTTCCACCCTTTTGGGTTTGGACTCATGTTATTCCCACACGTTCCCTCCTTTACCTGAGCTAAGTATATCCACAGAGTTCATGAACAAGTCACTGAGTTCAGTGAGTGTTCAAACTGTGTGACTGGCATTGTATGATTAGCATCTGCTTTACCAATCCTTGTGATTAGTATGACGCTAAGAAGATTCTTTATAGAGTCCTAGTTCTCTGGCTTCATCTCCAATACCTCTGTTCTCTATTACTAAACTATTCTTAATTTCAAAAAATTGCATTTTTCAGTTGGAAGAAAATCACAAAGTAGCTTAAGGAGATAGAAATTACTAGTGCCATAGTACAAGAGTGTTATTAGTGGTGGGTTCAGGCATGGCTGGATCCAGGTTTTCAAACCATGTTATCAGCGCCCCCTCCCATTTTTAAAAATATTTAGTTAATTTATTTATTCATGAGAGGCACAGAGAGAAGCAGAGGAAGAAACAGGCTCCCTATGGCGAGCCAGATATGAGACTTCAATCCCAGAACCCCAGGATCATGCCCTGAGTCCAAGGCCGACCCTCAACCACTGAGCCATCCAGGTGTCCCTCCCCCTACCCTTTTTAAGAGCCTCTTCTGGTAGCTCTTGTGATGTTGATAGATAGCCACCCTCACTCCTCTAACACTTGGCAGATTTAGATGATATAATCTCATTTCTGAGGAAAAAAACTTATTCTGAGTCTAGACATCATGTCTTACTCTTAACTATCAAGACTTGGGTCACATTTGGCTAGATCAGTAACTGGACAGGCTCAGATCATGTACCCACATCACTGTGACTGGAGTAGGGATAAAAGCCCCACAGTAGGCTCTTGCAATGGCTTTCTCTTAGGAAAGAGGGGTCTTTGCCAAGGGAAGAGAGAGGGAGCATTGTCAGGTGAAAAATAACAAATACCCAGTTTGGAACTTGGAGAGATAGATACAGCCTAATGGATTATCCTTAGTATGATGTCAGGGATCATCTTTGGTATGATTGGTATTCCTTAACCCTCCTTCCTCAGCACCATAGCTGGTGAAACAGAAGTGGTGTGGACAGCCATCTGTGAAGTAATAAAAGCTTTGGGTAAGTGGCAGTCCCCGGTAGGTTTTCATTTTAGTGTAAATCCTCTGTCTTCTTGACACAGGTCTCCTTTAAAGACTTATGAATATTGTCCTGAGAAAATGTCACATGAATTCAAGAAGTCGGATCAAACTATGTTCTTTGGGATTCATTAAAACTGAAATGCCTGGGGCCAAATGCTAGCCAGATGCATCAAACGCACTAAAACTGAGACAGCACTGAGCTCGATCACTCTGATGCTCTCATTTTATAGGATTTTTCTCTACCACAAAAAGGCAGCTTCACAAAATCTTTTCAATCCTATATGACTTTTTTTGGGGCGGGGAGGGGGAATCTGATAACATCCCTCTGCTGCTCCTTAGAACTGAATTCTCTGTGAAGAGGCCTAGAGGTAGGTATTCCTCTTGCTGGGTTTTATCAGTTTGAGGGCTCACTTCCTCTTGTTGGGTTTCTGGGAGGGCTGATGTTGTGGTTGCAAACTCAAATTAATGCTCTCTGAGCTCAAGAAGCTAAAGTAAAGGAGTGAGGAGAGCCAGAGGGAGAGGTGGGTCTCTGGAGAAGTGGACACAACTCGCCTCTTTTCCAGGGACAGCTCTATTCACTTTGATTGTTGCCCCGAGGGAACTGGAGCCAGGGTTAGAACATTCCAATATTTCAGGAGAAACTAGAGATCTTAAATCTCACTGAATTACTTCTGATTTAAAATTTTTCTAACGACTTTAGTTTTTATTACACCGCTAAGGCTGAAGTAATTATCTTCTGGCTAGGCTTGTTCTCTGGGTGGCCAATTTTGGTCTCTGGTGTGCGTCTTGCCCAAGGCCTGCCATGGTTGCTGTTTGATGCCTTACAGGATCCACTTCCTTCCTCCTCACAGAACCTCAGTTTTGGACAGCCCCCACCCTCTGTGGACCCTTGTAGCTGGGGGAAGGGGGTTGGGTTTATTTGATTTCCATCCCTTACTAGTGAGTGGTTCAGGATTGGCCACGTGATCTGATTCTGTCCAGTGGAATGGGAGGATGTGTCTGCTGGGCCCTCCCATGGAAAGCTGCTTCTGTGCTTAAAAGCCAGGGAAGCTATGGTCTCTTCTTGTCTTGGGTGCTGTCAGGATGTACCACCCACAGCTGCTGCAGCTATCTTGCTGTCAGCCTGGGGGTGAAGTCAAAGTTGAGGACGGACCTGGATGGCAAGGGAAGAACCTGGACGGCAAGGGAAGAGCCTGGATTCTTGTTGACATCCTAGAAGGGCTGAATCAACCAGCCCTGAAGCCTGCCCTTCCACTAGATTTCCTGTTCTTTGAGATAATAAATTCTTTCTTGGTTAAGGCAGCGTGAGTTGGCCTGAGATACAGACTGGGAGAGAGACTCCAGTCCATTTGTAGACCCCATGAACTATTGGTGATAAAGAATGCCTTTCCTGATGCCAGGCTTAGGCAGTCACTGCTTCCCTGCTGGATGATAGAAGGATTTGTTCTTAAGCTTTTACTTTGATCCCTTGCTATTGCTCCTTTGCTGTTGCTCCCTTGGAATATTATCTGGAATAATACTCCATCTTTCTGTTGAGAAGGATGGTCTCCATGGGGAAGAGAAATCTCATCAGTTACATCTGCCATGGGCTCCCAGAGTGGTGGGCAGACCATGAGTTTACTGTCAGTGCTTTGTGGTCAAGATTCAGCTGAACATTATACTGAGGACTTTGGTGTCTGAGGGTTAGAGAAGGATTAATAATACCTGAACTATGACCTTTACCATTTAGGAAAGGGTTCTTGAGGTTGATAACCTTCATTATGGAAAGAGCCTCACTCTTCAAGGAAAGGCTAAGCTGTGTTTCATATAATCCACAGTTTCAGGCCCTTAGAAGAGTACAAAACAGAAAGAGGTCCCTGCCTGACCTTTACTCTGAATGTAAATCCAAGGGAAGCACTCCACTATCTGTAAATGTTCCAGTTGTTGTTTTTTCTTTTTTTCCTCCTCCTTCATTAAATAAGGAATAACATTGTATTTTAAGATGTTTTCTTATTTCTATCAGTTTATGCAGATTGTTTTTTCCAGCTTTTTTCTGATTGTTAAAAATTAAAGACTACCCTCTATTAATAGTGCAGATACGCTCGCGCATGTGCAATTGATATTCACATTTATTATTATTATTATTATTATTATTATTATTATTATTGTTTTGATCTAGCATGGAGGGCAGTGAGTAATGTGGTAAGTGGTGTGAACTCTGCTGCTACAGTTGGGGTTTGAATCCCAGCTCTGCCACCTACTGGCTATGGGTCCTTGGCAAATTGCTGGATTTCTTTGTGCCTCAATTTCCTGATCTATAAAATAAAAGTAATTATAGTGCCGACCTTGTAAGGATGTTAGGATTAACAATTTAATGCATGGGCCCTTTTAAAGTGCTTGGAACACTGCCTGACACACTGTAAGTGCTGTGTGTGTTCGCTACTAGACAGCGTCACAATAATGGTAATAAAATCTGTAATACTACTACTGGCTGTAGCATCAGGCTTTGTTAAGAGATTTTGGAAGACCTGAATCATTTGGTAGATGTAGTGTCAGTGTCTCTGAGATTACAAGTGATTTATTGCTGGATATAAAAAATTACCCTAGGAGGTAAGCACAGGGGAAGGAGTCTCCATGGGGCAAGGATGCTGGGCTGTAGCCAGCAGTCTTCGTAGCAGATGGATAAAGAGATTACATAGCGTGTTTGCCTAGATGGATTTGGCTGTGCTCAGGGTGATGGTAAGTACAGGAACTGATTGTTACTTAAGAGCCCCTCACTAAAGCATGCAGCATTTAATAAGACAAATATTTCCCTGTTAAATGACCATTCCTTTCAAAGGCAGGCGGCTCTGTCCTTCCCTTAAATGTTATTTATTCTCTGACTGTCTTGTTCTCTTTTTCCGAATTGCAAAGGCCGTATGAGTATTTGAACAGGAATCCTAATCATTTTGAAATGATTAAAAGTATGAGGTTTAGAGCCAGTGATACCTGGGCCATAGCTCTGAAGACACCTCATACTGCTGTTATCTTGTGAGGACCTCATGAGGCTGTTGGACAAGCTCTCTGGGGTTCAACCTCTGAAATGGGGGGGGGTAACCATTCATCTGGGTCTGCAGATCAAATGGAATCATGTATGTGAAGTGGCCAACAGATGACATGGTGCCTTCATTTTTTTTTTTTTTCAATTTTTTTTTCTGCTTTGTTTCTAACCACCATCGTGGCTACCAAGTCAGCAAACCTGAAATGCTTTTTTGAGGACTTTATGTACGTTGTGTCATTTCTGCTGAGTTTTCTGAGAAGGGAGCCTATTTAGGAGGTAAAGAACAATTTTTCTTTTATTAGTAACTACATTTTTTTTAGTGGGCCTTCAGTTTATTTGGAGCTGTTTTCCTGAAATTTGTGGATGAATGAAAGCAGGGATTGCCAAACTTCTTCTGTAAAGAGCCAGATAGTAGATGCCTTTGGCTTTGCACGCAATATATCTCAGTTGTGTTCTAGCTCAGAAGTAGTTAGACCATACATTGTGAATGGGCATGGCTGTGTTCCGATGAGATTTTTATTTATGGATGCTGAAATTTCAATTTCATATATTTTTCAGGTGTCACAAGATACTCTTCATTTCCCCCCTCAACCATTTAAAAGTATAAAAACGCTTCTTTTTGTTTTTTAAATATAAAAGCCATTCTCAACTTGAAGACCATACAGAAAAAGGCTATGGATTAGAGTTTGCCAACCTTGCCTTGAAGGTTTGGTAAACTATACTATATAATCCAAGCAGCAGGGAAGGCTCTCATTTACAAAGCTTGTCTGGCCAGCGTCTTGGAATCGGAAATGTCTTCCTGTGACTTTGGTGGAGACTCTGCAATTTGGTCAGGTTCAGATGCTGTTTTCTTGGATGGCCTTTACCCAAAGTGAGGTGCATCCAGCTTCCGGTTCAGTGTAGGTTCAGTGTAGCACGGGGCCTATTTCCAATTAGAAATGTTAATGCCTCGAGCCTTGGTAGCTGCTGGGCATGAATTGCTTGATTGCCTCCCTGAAAAGCTGTTAACTTCTCCACTGCTTTTGTGAAAGGAACTTCAGCTTTATGCATTCTCCAGTCTATTTTGTTCCTTAGGTGTTTTTTTCCCTCCTGTGTCTTCTCTGCATTAAAGGTGCATTAGTGTATTCTCAGTGCAACACTTTAGAGTTCTTGGAATGGGCAGAGAGCAGTTATATCCCATAATAGCAGGATAATCAATGGAGAGAGATAGATTGCCAGGTTGTAAATCATGTGAGAGAATTTGATGATATCAGCTTCGGGGGAATGGGATCCTATTACTCGTTCTGAATTCTCTGGTTCCTGGAATTAATTTTTTTTTTTTTTTGGTGCTTGTAATCGTTTGATGGAGCAGACTTTGCCGTGAACGAGAGGATGACAAAGAACAGGTCAGCTGTGTCCCTCCATTCCTCCGTGTCCTGCTCACCCCTGTATAATTTCCGACCTGCGGTGTGAAATGCTGTTTCTAAAGCCACAGTCCGCACTGCAGAGTGGGATACACTTAGACTGTCAAAGACTTGAAAGAGCATTTATTCCTCCATATTCAAAAAGTGAAGAAAATCACGACCTTTAGACCAGGACACTCAGAAACCTAGCAGCATCCTAGCAGATGCAATTACTGGCAGTAGAAAGCAAAGAGCTTTTTTTTAAGACTTCATTTTTAAGAGAAATAAACTGTACCTTTTACTTTCTGACTTAATGCAGTGAGATGAAAATATGCTATAGGCTTGTTTTTTTTTTTTAAAGGCATAGACTAGAGACATTTTGGAACCTTTCATCTAGCAAATCCGGCTTCCCTTTAAGCAGGGAATCAGGATTGCTTCAATATTTAGGTATTAATATTCCCTTGTGGCTCAATTAGCTCCTTGAAATGAATTTCTCGGCACTGCTGTCACAATGAAAGAAAGACATGCTGAAGTGAAAGAGAATTTGTGTGTTTCTTAGATTGGAAGGATGTGTTGAGTCAAATGAACATCCTCTCAAGGTTAAATTATCTATTTAAAACCCTCCCAATTACAGTGCCAGGTACAATCTTTGATGAGATTCAGGGAGAACAAATGACTTAATCGGTGGGAGAGAGATTCTCTTTGTATAGAGGAAAGCTATGAAATCAAAATGCACTGGACATTGTTTATAATTGGGGGAAAAGGATTGCTTCAATTGAACATGGTGTTGTTTCACTAAAACATGTACCGATACTGGGTGACTGAAGGCCTCGTAATAGAAGAGGGTATTTTTGCTCTCTGTGGTTTGAAAGAAAGAAAGAAAAAGAAAGAAAGAAAGAAAGAAAGAAAGAAAGAAAGAAAGAAAGAATTGTGAGTTGATCACAACAGAAAATCCCCAACATTATACCGTGACCTCTCCGTGCAGTTTGATCCAAGGAATTTGGATTTGCCAATACGGTTTTATTTAAAAGGTGGTCTTTTGGTCCAGCCTTCTAGTACAATCACCCAAATCCTTGACTGTACTCCAAATTTTAAATCTTGATTCTGGCCAGCGTTTTTCATTTCTTCTTTCCCTAACTTTGTCTATCTAGGCCACTGTCCTGCCAGAGTTAAAATACAGTGACTAACCTTTTTAAAAAAGTGCCTCTTTGCTTTCAGAAACATCTTCCCATTCATTACACATGGCAAAATCCAGACTCTTACCTAGCAGCCCTGCTCTGTCTGGCCTCAGCATCTCATGCAGTCACTTGCTCAGAGTACTCCTGATGATGTAGTCTTTGAATCTAGACTCTGGAGCCAGACTGCTGGGTTCAAATCCTGGCTGTGTTACTAACCAGCCTAGTGACCCAGTGAAGTTACTGAAGCCTTGTCGTGACTCAGTTTGCTCATCTCTAAGCTGGGTGTAATCATAATTCTAGTTGATAATACTTAATAATAAACCTATGTAAGGTTGTGGGAAATAAGTGAGTGAAAATATGGAAAGAACTTAGACCATGGCTTTGCACTCGGTAAGCACTGTGTAAGAGTAGAGGATGGAACTGTGTTGTTTTAAAATTAGCATTGTAATTGTTATCTCTTCTCTTTGGAGTTTTGTGTACAAGAGTTTTCTTCTCTTGTACATCCCAAGTTCTGGGTGACTGTCCCCATCCAGAAAGGGCCCACCCCTTCCATAACCACCTTGCACTCTACCCAGTACGGTTAAAAAAGGGTTTTTTTGAATCATAGGGAAAATAACAACAACAAATCAAGGAACTTACTTACCCCTGAACTGGGTTGAATTCCTCTCAACCCTGGTGCCCTGTCATCTCTGACCACTTGTATGTGTGTTTCCTGAACAAGGACATTGTCCTATCAGTCACAATTCATCCATCAAAATCAGGAAATTCCCTCTGATCCAGCACTCCCATCTAATCCTCAGACCCCATTCAAATTTGCTGGCATTGTCCTAATGAAAAAAGGAGCCATTTGGGATCATGTGCTACCTGGTAGTCTCTTTAGTGTCTGGAACAGTTTCTTAGGCTTCCCTGGACTTTTATGACCTTGATAATTTTGGAGATAACAAGCCAATTATTCAGTACATTGTCCATCAATTTGGGTTTGTCTGAGGCTTCCTCACAATTAGATTCAGGTTATGTGTTAGGGCAGAAATATCAACAGAAGTGAAGCCCTGATCCTTTCATTGGATCTTATCAGGTGGCACATGATTTCCATATGTCCATGGCTGGGGATGTTAACTGATCAAAGTTGATTAAAGGCGGCATGTACCAGACTTCTTTATTGTAAGGTTACTCTTTTTTTCTCCTTTGCAGTATTTTGTGGACAGATGTTCCTAAAGTTTTAACTTATTTGTTTATCATACCAATTTCTGACACGTGGATTTCTATTTATTTAGTAGGTTGTAACCAGTTACCATTATTTTGATGTTCACATTCCCCCTGTGTTTAGATAGTGGGAGTTCCTTTCAGCTGATTCCTGTGTCCTTTGTCCTAATGTGTTGCCATCATTATTTGAGTACTTCCTTCCTTTTTGGAACAACAGGTTCCAGGTTCGTCTTGTGCTTTGCTGGTCCCAGGCCTGGATTTGGCTCGGGAGCTGAGGAGCCATGGTTCCTTTTAGAGGAGGATGGCATTTAGAAGCCAAGATCTGGGCATTAGATGTGTTCATTGCTTGTGAGATGTTACTGCTTCCAGACCCGTTCGGTGGACACATGAAGGGATTATATATGTATATGTATACCTTTACATCTGTATTTATTTCTGCATTTTTAAAAGTTTCTGCATTTATATGTATTAAAAATCACAGGTTCACTACCTTTGACTCCATTTCAATAACACATGGTTCAACTTTGTTTTCTCCTCTCTGTATTTATAATTCCTTTCTTTTGACAGTGAGTAACCTGGCTCTCACTATTTTAAATGTCTGTCTTTATTCAATCATCTCATCCCATATTGGGCCACTCTTCATATAGACACTCTCCAACTCTCTGAGATACCAACACTCCATGCTAAGCCAGACTCTTCCTCAGGTATATGTATGCCCTCTTCGCCATACTTAGGTGCCCCTTCTGGACAGATGGTACTTTTGTGCAAAGAAAATGGTACCTCCTCTTCCTGGCAGAGAGCAGCCCATGCAAGGGCACTTAGCTTGGCATGTGGCATGTATATGCTGCATTTTACTTATTTTGATTGACTTGTGCTGTATATCAGGTACCCACATTTTATGTGGCAGCGTTGTTGACTCTACCTCTGACTAGGCTGGATTGGGTGATGGTGGGCTCCTAACCTACACTGCTGCTGCTCTTGCAGGTATGCTGCTGTGTTGAACCAAGCAGGTTTGAGGTGCTACTGGTAGTTGATTTCCTGCTATTGGCATTTGGAAACAGAAAGTTTGGTTCAATAAGATGGAATAAAGTAGATGGACAAAGAAGATGGAGGAAGAAGACTGTTGGAGACTTTTTAGAGGGGTTGAGTGCTTGATCCAAGTTTGTGTCTGAGGCTAGATGCATCCCTGTCCTTGGTATTTGGGTGACAGTGTCATATTCTTAATGAATTCACTCTTGAAGGTAAGCTACCCACCTAAGCCAAGTCACATGGCCAAGTCCCAAAAGACAGAGAAGTCCACCATAGAAGGAACAGCAAAGTTGACTGGCAAAGGGCCTGGATAGAGGGGCCAATTATCCCTTCCACCATGGAGAGGTCAGATTGTCTGCCAGAGGCTAACCTGTCAATAAGTGGCGGTGCTAGGAATCCAATGAGATCTGTCCAATTAGGGCGTTGACATTTAATCACTCTTCTATTGCTTCTGGATAAAATCAGGGCTTGATCTGTGTGTGGTTTTATCAGGGTGTATAGGCAATTTAAAAGAGTGTTCCTCTCTCCTTGCTTTCTTCTGCCCTCTTGTACCTAGGAAGTTTACTTTCCAGAAGATAGTGTTAATCAGATATAGAACTTCTTCCAAGAACCAGATGGCCTTCATTTCTTTCTTCCTGATTAGCTATATAAAGCTAATTGTCCAACTGAGAGAGGCTTAATTTTACCGGCTTTCATGGGAGGCACACTTATTGTTTACAGCTTTCCACCCCCCTCTTGCCTTCTTTGCCAGAGGCTCTGCTCCAGCAGGGGAGCCTGACTCTAACAAATTTTGGAAGAAGTTAGATTTTTCCAAGGAGTCACTGAGTAGTGGAGAGACAATGACAACAACTTGTCTTTAATCCTACAGGTTAAAGGTCTGTCCGTGTCATTCTTAGGGCCTCCAGTCTCTATCTTCTTTGTATTTATCTTATTTTAACTGGTTTTGACTGACAACAGGAGTTTGTATGGTGGGTTTCAGATAATGTCTGCATTCATGTTCTGTAGGCAGAGGGCTGATTGTGCGGGAGACCATATTAAGGGATTGTAATATAAAAACCACGCTGAATTATAAATGTGCAGGGACACATTATTATAACTCATTATTAAGCTTACAAAGAGGCCAAGTGGTACTTGGTAAATCTTATTATTTTGTGTGGTAGAAAACTATTTTGCATCAGTGGAAATATTACATGGAAGCATTGTGCCTTTTATGAAGAGTAAAGATAATAGTGGCTGGAATACAGGATCAGCCATGTGCTGTGTGAAAGATGGCAGGCTTAAAAAATCCATTTGTATTTCTGGCAAATTGTCTTAACATAATCCACATGCCTTTCTAATTTAAAATATGAAAGTTAAACAAAGTTTATACTGAAGTTACATCCATTAGGAAACTGGCAAAACAGTCAAGTCTCCCAAGCCGTAGCTCCCGCATTAGATGTGTCTGTGTCTCCTGTTCATATTGAATTGTGAATTCACATTGCATTCCCTTGCAAGGATGTGCCATTTTTAATTAAGACTAAAACATGGTGGGGTATTCTAAATTAGGCCTGATTATAATTGCAGATGGCAATTGAGCTTTTGGAAGCTGGTTTCTTTAACTGTTAAATAAAAATTGTCTTTTTTAGTGTTGGTTTGCAGAAGTTCAGCAGTGGTTGTTTAGGGGGAAGAAAAGAAACCTTTCATCTCTTTATTGCCGTTAAACTAAATACCACAGCATATCCATCCATCTTCTATGGGGGGGGTTGACTCTGAAGAAATTTTTCTTAAGGGATTCTTGACAATGGAGTAAATGAAAAATTTTGGCCTATACAGCTGAACTTTCTGGAGGCTTTCTGCTGCTGATGAATATGGAAAACCCATGACAGATATTTTTCAGGTGTTGTTGTTCTCTGAATAGTCCTTGAGCCAATGCAATGATAGAGTGACAGGTTTGTTGGTTTGTTTGTTTTTTAATAAAAAGAGTATTTTTAACTATCAGTAGACAAAGTGGTCAAAATTAGTGCCTTAGCATACCTTTTAATGTTTGGTAGGCTAATTGGATTTTGTTCAGTGTCTCAGAAAGGTTTATGGGCATGATAGACTATTGCCTGGGTGTTCAGGGGATTTATGCATGTTGTTCCCTGCATATGTGAACCATATACTTTCAATTTCTGACTGTTGATGGGCGCATAGACCCAAGTAGACCAGTGGTTTGCAACCAGGGGTTCCTAGTTTTGCCCCTTCCTTCCCCCAGGGGGACATTGGGCAACTCCTGGAAACATTTCTGATTGTCAGGACTGGGAGGCCGTGCTAGTCATTTGCTAGTAGAGGTCAGGAATGCTGCTAAACATCCTACAGTGCATGGGACAACCTCCCACAGGAAAGAATTATTGGGTGCAAAATGTCAACAGTGAGGCTATTGAGAGACCCAGCAACAAACAGTGAACTCATCATGCCTGCCTTTGTCTCCTGTGGTAAAGATGGGCATGGATTCACCATGAATCTACTTGTATTTTATCCTTCCATTACAGCGCCAGTGGGTAGTATACTAAACACGAATTGATTTAAAAAAATCATATTTTCTGGAAGAATTCAATAGGGAAGTCAAAGGTGAGCAATGTGTTAGGTAAAAGGCAGAAGTTTGCAACAGGACAGGTAATGGATTTGCTTTATGGGCTTTGGTGAAAGCAGGTTACTCTACTCTGTTCCACCCAGGAAGTCTGCCTTAGAGTAAATGCTGCCCTTCAATGTTGGCTCTTGGAAGTCATGGCTTCTTAACAAGCTGGTGATGAAAGGAACTTCATAAGCAACATCACGCACTTGTGTTCCGCCTCCACACCGTTTCTGTCTAATGAAGATTGGCTGTGTACAGCCACCACTGCTTAATTTTGTTGCATTTTGTGTACACACCTCAGAAAATTAAGAGACCAGGGAACTGGCATTGAGTAGAATAATAAAAGGACTTTCTTGAATGGTGACACTTTTGATGTTTTTTTCCTGCCATACGTGACTGGAGGAATAAGGGGTAAGGACGTCATGGGGCTTATAAACAGCTGATAACAACAGTCTTCATTTACATTTTGTAGCTTGTGTGGCCCCCCCTTCAAGCACATGTGTAGGGAATTGAAATTGCAGTTTGCCTATTATGTGTTGGCAGTAATCTTTCAAAAAAAATTTTATGTTTCAAAATCAGGCAGCCAACAGCAGTAGCCAGTGATATATAGGGCTATTGATGTGAATTGAATTTGCAGAGGGAAAATGGGATTTGGTTGCAGTATGAACTCATAATGAGGTGGCCCCATAGATTTGTAATGGTCAGCCATTGTTTGTGCCCAGAATCAGCTAGGCATCAAATACCTTTCAAAGAGACTGAAATGAAACTTGAGTTTTGTTGTTTCTGTTTTTTTTTTGTTTTTCCCCTGTAGTTTAATGAAGTGGTTCCAAAGTTGTGTTATTTAGTTCAGCTGTTGGGAGGGTACTGGGAGGTAACAGGTTCCCCTTCTAATAAGTGATCAGTGAAGACTGCTAATTATTTACTGTCTTAGCAGTTAAAAAAATTGGACCCATGCCCCCAATAAATGTCTATTTATTGATTTTTGTATATGTATGTTTTGTATATGTATGTTTATATATGTTTTGTATATGATTTTAAACTATCATATAAATTATAAATCATAAAGAAATGGGAGCCATGAAGCAAAAAACATACAGTAGAATGTTATTTTTTTCCCCCCTCACCCCTAAGGAACCATGTTGTGCAGATGCAGTCCTTGGGTGTTCACTGCTAGAAATGACAGGTGCTAATGTTGCCTTAGGAGACATTGTCAGGTCATGGACAACATTGAGCTGCTTTTCTTTCCATGTAAGTGTCTTAATCTTGAACCTTAACTCTGTGTGGTGGGAGCTGCAGGTGGAATTGGATTGATACTAGGCATTCAGAAGTGGTTTCCTCCCTGGATACGGAGTGTAGGATGGACTAGAATAAGTCCATGAAAGCTGACATCTCACGCTTTTATCTGGATGTTCTGCCTTAGAAGTTTTACTTTCTGATTTATCTTAGTTATTTTTTTTTTCTTGTTCTTTTTTTCCCCTCCCTCCCCTCCTTCTTTGTTTTCTTTTTTTGTGCCGGGGAAACTGGGACACATTATTTTCCATATATAGATGTTTTCTTCTAAGGTCTTTCTGCAAGGGGGTTGAAGTTAGAATAATTATAGTATTTGAATGAGTGAATGAAAGAATCAATAGATTTATCCTTTAATTTGAACTATACTGGTTGGATAATCTTGGTAGGCAAGCTGGTGAATTCCTCCGATTCTGTTTTCCTATCTGTGCAGTAGGTCTTTCTCCCAACCACATATAGTTTCTGGAGGATGGAAACCAAGTCTTAAGTTTCTTTCGTTGTTGGTTGCCTTTTCTTGCCTCGCTGTCCAACACCATGCTGAGTGAGTAATCAAAGAACCAATTCTTAGTTGTCAGGTGAAAAGGCATTTTTGTGCTGAATCAGAAGACTTAGCTTTGGGTTGACTCAGAAGACTTTGGAATTAGGGAAGGTAGAGGAGGAAGGGGAGCTGTGGGAGGGATTTCAGAAATGAGATTTTGCTAATTGTAATTAGTGCCAAACAGAGGTTGGTACACTTCTGTAGTTTTGTGTTGTCAGTCACTTTGGATGATAAATTTTTTTTTTTTTTTTTGCTATTATTTTTAAGTGACAGATTGCAGTACATATTTTAGGACCTGCCACCCATTTTGATTTGAAAGATTATGTTGTTGAAATTTTAGACACCGCAGGTAAAGACTTAATTTTACTAAACAACAGGGGCAACAAGGGGCTTAGGAATTTTGTAAATTACTTTGCTCTTACAACTAAAAGTGTTTTTCTCTGATTTATTATGCAAATAATTGTAAATCCTGTAACTGAGCAGAGCAAAACTTTTCATGTCTTTCAGAATCTGTTTTCTGGTTTTGCTCATTCTGTAACAGTCTTACCTTAATAGGCAAGAAGTATAAATGGTGTGGATTACTGAGCAAAGACGAAAGGTAATATATTTTGGTTATTTCCAGTTAGCCGACTGCCTCTTAATGAATCCGATTAAGTACCTCAGTCACTTTTTTTTACCTGTTGTCTTTAGGAAGGCGCATTTGCATCCTAAATGCAATACAAGGAGATTATTATTTGGTACCTTTACTAAAAGTGATAATATCCTTATTTTCCTGTTCTAGAATTCCAAGCATGATCTGCTAAAGCTGAAGGAAAGACTGATTTCCAACTGTGTGTCTTAATATCAGGGAAATATCTCATACTCATATCATGACGATGCAAGAGGGTTTCCTTAATTTCAAGCAATGCTATCGATTATGACTGTCTTGAGTCAAAATTTGGCTTTGGAAGGATACTACAGGCTTTTTTTCAGGATTGGGGAAAAATGGGATAACTTGCAAAGGGCAGGAACCAGGATAGTGTTGCTGATGGGCAACTGGTGTTAGAAAGAATTGGCCATGTCTTGTTTTTAGGAATGACACTTGACTCAAAACCCAGAACTTTCCCTGGTAAGATTCTGTTCTGCTTGGTTGGGGAAGACCGGAACCTGCATGAGAACACAAAGGAAAATGGGAGGATTATATAACCTGGAGGTGGAGGACCTGGAGGGGCTCCAGCTCACTCATGAGAGCCCTGATGAGTGAGTGAGGTGTTCAGGGGGTGGTGCAGCTGTGGATGGTCAGGCTAGTTTTTTGTTGCCTTTGCATTAGGCTAGAGAATTTTGTCGCCTTTGCATCAGGCTAGAGAATCTAACACTGGGAAAGAAAATCTCTTCAATTAACAGAGACAAAGTATTGACGAGGAAATAGAGTAGATGCCTATAAATAGAGGCCTCCTATAATTGGAAAGGAGCAATTAAAGACAACTTGAAGAAAACTTCCAGTTGCTGTTGGTAGAAGCCAAGGAAGTGACTACCTGTGAAAGCCTTCACCTGTTTGAGGATTATAAATATCACTTGCACAAACAAATACCCGAGGGGATAGTAGCAGGCAGTGTAAGTCTATTCCTAAATGTTAGTGCCAAGTACCAAATGCATCCTCTAGAATTTCCTCAGAAAATACTCTTTTGGAAGCGCATCAGAGGCTCTGTTGGCCTGACTGCTTCCTGGGGTGCCCAGAGGTGCTCCGTTTACCTAGAAACCCAAAAGGAGAAGCCGCTGAACTCAAGAGGCCAAACCCTCTCCAACTCTTTTTCAGTTAGGACCACTCCTTCAGTAGGTTTGCCAGGGGTTACAGTAGAATATGGTGGTTCTGTGGATGGAATTAAGATGAAACTGGATTTAAATCTCAACTCTCCTGTTTCATAGCTGTGAACTTGGGCATGTTTTAACGTCTTTGAGCCTCTGGAGGATTTGCTTAAATCAAGGTCTTTTCCCTCCTTATTTCTAACCGAATCCTTTGTTTTCTTGGGGACAGCAATAAATCTAACTAAAAAACTACATTTCCCAACTTCCTATGTTGCAAATAGGGATGGTCGATGAGTTATAAGTAGAAGTTGTTTAGGAGCTTCCAGGAAAGCTGTTCTGAAGGGATTTATTTGGGTGGGGAGTATGCTTTTTAAAATTTTTTTTCACAATTTGCATTTTAGATGTGAGATCTAGATGTGATGGCTCAGAGCTACAGCAGCCATTTTGAGACCATGTGGGAAAAGGTCAAGGGAATTGCAGGGACAGGGTCATCTTCGAGTAGTGAGTGTCTGCTTGCAGCCACTTACCTCCAGACTTCTTGTTAGATGAAAGTAATCAATCCTTACGTGTTTAAGCCCCTGTAATGGGTCTCTGAGAGCAGCATCAGAATGCAATTCCTGATCCCAAACTTCAGATTCCTCACCTGCAAAATGAGGATACTAGTATGTGAGTTGTGAGGTCATCGTAAGGGTTTTATGGCAACATGTGTAAAAAAGCACTTAACATCATGATTGCATTTGCTACGTGTCTTTTGAAATGATTGTTACCATGATCACATATTACATACGTATCACATATAGGTACATGTATTTGTTTCCTAGGATTGCTGTGACAAAGTACTACCAAGTGGGTAATTCAAACAGCAGAAATTTAGCTTTATAGTGCTGGAGATCAGAAGTCCCAGATCAAGGTGTCTGGCGAAGTTGGTTCTTTCTGAGGGCTGTGAGGGGAGAGTCTGTTCCAGGCCTTTCTCCTTGGCTTATAGATGGTTATCTTTTCTCTGTGTCTTCATCTTCTCTTGTTATACATGTTTGTGTGTCCAAGTTTTCCCTTTTGTAAGAACACCAGTCATATTGGATTAGGGCCCACCTTAATGGACTCATTGTAACTTGACTATGTGTTTTTTTTTTTTTTTTTTTTTTTTTTATATTTATGATAGTCACAGAGAGAGAGAGAGAGAGAGGCGCAGAGACACAGGCAGAGAGAGAAGCAGGCTCCATGCACCGGGAGCCCGACGTGGGATTCGATCCCGGGTCTCCAGGATCGCGCCCTGGGCCAAAGGCAGGCACCAAACCGCTGCGCCACCCAGGGATCCCTTGACTATGTTTTTAAAGACCTATTACTAAGATACTGGGGATCAGGACTGCAACATAGCCTTTTTTGGGGGACACAGTTTAACCTGTAAACATACATACATAATTTATCATCAATGAAATTTTTCATTCTTTTTCTCATTATGAAAATTCTTTATAAGAACATCAAATACTTGCCTATGAAAAATTGCCTCCCCCCCCTCCAAAAAAAGTGTCCTGTTTCATAAATGGCTTTTCTTTTTCTTTTTTTCTTTCTTTCTTTTTTTTTTTTTGGCTTTTCTTTATACATTTTAGATTCTAGAATTAGAAAGGGCTAGTGAAAGAGCCCTTTGTTTTAATTTTAGGGCAGTGGCTATCAGCTCTTATGGCCTTCTTGGATATGAGTTTTTGCTGGGTAGCTCTCAGGTCCATGAGTAAGAAATCTAAGAGTCTGCTCTTTGTTATTCCATATTCTTTAGAATTCTTTAGAGTGAAATATCAGTATGGTCACAGTCACACATGCTGTGAGTCATCGGGTGCTCTTGGTGATTCGTGTGGCGGTTGTGCCCAGAACACACCACCTCAGGCTAAAGTATCTGTAACGATGCTTCTAAACATCTCAGCCTCCAGTGCAGGTTCTGTAGGGCAAGACTTGTTTAAATCACATTTTGGTTATAAACATTTTTTAAAAGTGTTGGAATACCTGGGGGGCTCAGTGATTAGCATCTGTCTGTCTGCCTTCGGCTCAGGTCATGATCCCGGGGTCCTGGGATCGAGTTCCATATGAGGCGCCCTGCAGGGAGCCTGCTTCTCCCTCTGCCTGTGTCTCTGCCTCCCTCTGTGTCTCTCATGAATAAATAAATAAAATCTTTTAAAAAATGCTGAAGTTTCTACCATTGGAGACTTTTTTTCAACTTGGTTTAAATCTGGAAGAAAAAAATGTTAATGCAGTGTTCTTACAGCTCCTTTCTTTTTCTTTGCAAATATTTCAAGCATTGAGACTTGCCTCTTGAGTGAAGCAGAGTAGTTTATGTATTAAATAACTATTCTGTCCTGATAGTGTTTTTTTTTTGTTTGTTTTTGTTTTTGAAGATCACTTTTAAGCGACATTGTGTATTTGTAGGGGCTTGTCTTCAAATAAAAGGCATAATTGAAATACAGCCGGATAGGAATCAAGAGTGCAATTCAAATGTAAGGTAAAATTGATGACATCCCTTATTGCTTTATAGATGAATTACCTTATGGTGGCCTATTTCCAGATAAAGCTTTTTTAAAAACTAAAAATGCATTTTTTCTACACTCTAATCGTCCATACTGACAGCAGCAAAAAAGAGGCTGATTTTTTCCCCCTCCCTTAGCAGTGATAGTAGAAATTGCTTATTACTTGAAAATCTATATTTGCCTGCTGGTGTGCCATTAAAAAGGGATTCTGTAGCCTGAGTTCTATTTTTTTTTTTTTATTTTTTTTATGTAACAAGACATAAGAGGTTGCATTTTCCATATTGGCAGATTGTGGAAAGGGTGGGTTACTCGAACGTGGTTTCATTTGGAGTGTCCAAAACCTGCAAGTGCCAAAGAATTGGGAATGTTTACAGGGGAGATTGAACAAAGATGATACTGGAGTTAGTTTTCTGTGCACCCACCAAGTTACTGACCTTCTCAGAGTCAGGAGCTCAGCCCAGGAAGGAAGATGACTGCTCTTTATTTAACTGGTGCTGCTTGTATTCTGTCTTGGATGCCCACCTCCCAACATAGTCAGCAGTAAACGCCTGGAGGAGAGGTAGACTGCTTGGCAGATCATTAAATTGTCATCCGGTGTCATTTACGTGGCCTGTCTCACCACCTATGTCTTCTTGGAAAGAAGACTGATAATTTGAATCCAATCAAGCCTCTTGATCAAATGCTGGGGAATAGAGCATAATGTAAAAACGACATGCCTGGAATACAATCAGCAAAACCCAGAGCGAGAGGAATTCTATGCTTCACATGACTCCATTTATTCAACAAATGTATTGAGCAGTTTAAAGAGTAAGAAAAGAACCTTTAGATGAAGAAGGATTAAAGAGACATATCAACCAAATCCAAATGTGTGGACTTTGGATCCTATTTGATGAAATCAATAGTAAACTTTTTATTTTTTATTTGAGATGGGGAGATATGAGTACAGATTATTTGACTCACAGCATTATTATTACTCTTTGGGTATAGACTGAGATGGCAGTTGTGGAATTATATTTAAAAAACAGTCCTTATCTTTTCGTGATAGATATGGAGTTAGGGGGAAAATCATGATGCTAGGACTTACTTAAAGTGAATCCAGCTTGAGTAGGAAGAGTCGGGGCTAAAAGAAATAAGATTTTTCATAAATGATAGAGTAAGATTTTTCCTATCTGATAATTGTTGAAAGCAGGAGATATGTAAGGATTCTAATCTCTATTTTTAAAAAATTTTTAAAAAAGATTTTGTTTTTTCTTTTTAGAGATAGAGTGAATGAGAGCGAGTGAGCACAAGACGGAGGGGAAGAGGCAGAGGGAGAGGTAGAAGGAGATTCTCTGTTGACCAGGGAGCCCTTATATGGGGTTCGATCCAGGACCCTGGGATCATGACCTGAGTCAAAGGCAGCGCTTAACTGAATGAGCCACCCAGGCGCCTTTAATCTCAATTCTTGAATGTTTGAAATTTTCAAAAGAAAATTAAAATATGGGAACTCTGGGTGGCTCAGTGGTTTAGCGCCACCTTCAGCCCGGGGCGTGACCCTGGAGACCCAGGATCGAGTCCCACGTCGGGCTCCCTGCATGGAGCCTGCTTCTCTCTCTCTGCCTGTGTCTCTGCCTCTCTCTCTCTGTGTCTCTCATGAATAAATAAATAAATAAATAAATAAATAAATAAATAAATAAAATCTTAAGAAAAAAGAAAATTAAAATAAAATAATGAGCTACAGCTGACTTTATCAACTTCTTTTTGAATATTCTTAAGGCAATAAATATTTTAATATATAACCTTTCACCTCACAGTAATCTAAATATAAATATGGTCACTGACTTACAGGAACAAAGCCTTAAAGAATTGACAGTTTTTATTTAATGACCCATTTTCCTTTATTTGAACTCAGCCCTGTGGAATAAAGGGGATGTTTTATTCATCAGACTTTTCACTTTTTTTTATTTTAGAATGCCTTTGTAGGAATTAGCAGGTGTTTAATTATCAATGGGAGGATTCTTTATTTGCTGAACGCAATAGAAAGTCATTAAAAGAAGTTTAAAATATGAAAGAATCCAATGGGAGAACTTGGGGAGAAATGAATAAATCTGTTCTCCCGTGTCCTAGGTTTATTAAGGTCAAATGAGGTGCGGTTTAATGTTTTCCAGCTTCATTGTAAACTAAGCCAAAGGAAAATCTTTCTGCCCTTTGGTCAAACATTCCTGTGTGAAGAGAACACCAGCTACAATGGAACACTGCCAAGGTTCTTTGGGGTCATACCTTAGCCCTCCAGTTTAGATAGTTGAGATAAGTCAGGATTTATGGACACATTTATCACCGATCTCCTCGTTGAGCCATGACTTCCACATTTGCATTTTCTTTCATGCTATGAGTATTTTTTGGAGTGCCCACTGAGGAACAAAGCTAACCAGAGTTAAATTTCCTTGCTTTTTTTAACTAGAACATAACTGTCCCTTGCTCCCTCTCATCTTCCCACTCACTTTCTCTTTCTCTAGCAACATTGCCCTATTAACTTCCCAGTGATGTAATGCCCATGGTGGTGGTAAATTATTTGGATCTGGGGGGAAGGTGTGATTAAGTTGAAGCAGTTTGGAGGTGGGAGGAGAGCTATCATTGATCCATCTCTGACCCTCTGCCAGGGACTGCATGAAAAAAGGTCTTAATTTATTCCATCCAAAATTTCTGTAAGGTAGGAATTCTATTTTGCAAGGAAGGAAAGAAGCTTAGAGAGCTTGGATGACTTGATTGGGATCTCATGGCTCCTAAGCATCTTCGTTGGTTCATGCACCCTGGTTTGTGTAAAGTTGTGTTTCTAACCAACATGCCATATGTATTCTCCAGGGTGTAAGTAATGAGGGCAGTTTTTCATTGACACAGTGACCATCTATTTTTTTTTTAAAGATATTATTTATTTACTCATGAGAGACACTCACAGGGAGAGAGAGAGAGGCAGAGGCACAGGCAGAGGGAGAAGCAGGCTCCATGCAGGGAGCCCAACGTGGGACTCAATCCCGGGGCTCCAGGATCACACCCTGGGCCGATGGCAGGGGCAAAACTGCTGAGCCACCCAGGAATCCCCGGACTATGTATTTCCACCAGGATTTGCTTCTTATTGACTCCATATGGGAAGTTGGGGGAGGGGGGGAAGACCCTGGGAGATGGGCTTTGGTGTCTTTGGATAATTGACATTGGGTACATACATGGAATCAAGATGGCCTAAATTAAATCTGTAACTTAAATATTTTCTGGAAAAATATATTTTCTGGAAAAAAAATATTTTCTGGATAAAAGAGGGGCACAGGAAGGACATACACCAGTAGTTTGGTTACCGCGAGATGGCTTCATTAGCTCTTGGTCTATATTGCTGCTTTGCTTGAACCTCAAAGGTGAAAAGGTCTCCATGATGTAATACAGAGAGATATTTGTGAACAAAGCTGCTTACAAACCCCACGCACCGACAGGAAAGCAGGATCTTAAAGCTTGCAACTGCCATTACTTTTATGGTCTCCAGTAAAAAGGAGATACAAAGGGTGATGGTTTACTGTATATTCGTTGGAAGGCACGTGGAACTTATGAAGTAATAATAAATGGTGGATCTCCCATGATCTGGAGGCTCTTCAGATGAACCAGGTGTTGGGAGCTTGCTCGTCTTTGGCTCTGGGCTCTTTTCCCTCCAGGAGCTGTTCTGTTGGGCTGCTGAGGAGCACCATGCCAGGAGCAAAGCATTGGAAAACAGTGAGAAGGTGGATGGAGAGCAGCCATTTCAAGTAATGGACAGTAAATCATAGGATTGGCGAGGTTACTCAGGCTGCGGTAAGGTGCCCAACCATGCTGAGTAGGGACCGATGACTGAGACGTACATTTAAGTGGTATTTCTTGGCCCCGGGGCAGTGGGAATTGGTCAGCTTGCTGTGTGTTTTAAATGGATGATCTTATTGGTGGGAAGTAAAATGACGGAGGGAGAACTGTAGGCTTGCTTCCTGGACCTTATTCTGGACCTTTTTTATGAAGTCGTTGGCCAGAGCAACACTTTGAGATGAAGAGGTTGGCATGATCTTCATCCTGAAGTAGTTTCCTTGAGCTAACTCACTTTACATGAACAAATTCCACTATTCTGCTTTTCTGCCTCTTTATGTGAGTAGGAGAGCCACGCAGAAATAACATGTTTACATTTTTCTTCCGAGTTCGAGATCCGAAGCCAGGTGAAATACCTGGTGAATAATACCGGAGCCTTCCATGCTTTACTATAAATAGCAAGTTTTCCCTAAGTCAGAGATAATTTGTTCTGTTGTCCAACCCAGTCAGGAGAAAAAGTTAACTGCCTTTCTCTGGAGAGCTCTTTGGGGATCTTTTTAAAGACTGGCTCAGCTGACGGAATTCTCTAGTTCAGTTGACATGCTTTGCCGGGTTTGTGGTTTCATATGGTTCAAAATATTTATTATCTCAAGTTTCTTTGACAACCGGGTTAGAAAGAAGCATTCATGTACTTTCCCTAAAGTAGTATAATAATTGTCAAATCCTTAGAAGATGTATCTCAAGGAGGGAGGAGGACCATTTGCAACAACGTGGATGGGCCCTGAGCACATTAGGCTAAATGAGATACATCAGAGAAAAAAAACCCAGTACTACATTATTTATTTGTTAATTTATTTAGGGAGAATTTTAAGTAGGCCCCATACCCAGCATAGAACCCGATACAGGGCTTGATCCCATGACCCTGAGATCATGACCTGAGTGGAAATCAAGAGTCAGACCCCTAACTGATTGAGCCACATGGGCACCCTTACATGATATCACTTATATGTGGAATGTAAAAATTTCCAAATTCTTTATCCCAGGTACTCCTCCTGATTTGTAATAGCCTTTATAGCGTGGGTACTATTACCTGCCCTTACGAACTTGTCTGTGGACACAGAAATCTTTATACATAAGTATTAAGAACAAAGTACTCAAAAGTGAACATTTGTGCCAATTCTTTTCTCTGATTCAGACTTTTAACTGTGATATTACATTGCTGTCTTATAGATCCTGGCTTCCCTGCTTTGTTTTCTAGATATTTCTGTGTATCCTTCAAAATTGAGAGGGACTTAACCATAAAGTTCTACAAACCAGACCAAGAGCAAAGGATTCTATAGAAGTTACAAAACATCAACCGCCATAGACTCTGTGCCTGATTATGGTCTAGTTTCAAATCTTCCAATTCTAGTTCTTTCTACCTAGAATGCTTGTTGCATTTTTTTAAACTCCTACTCATGTTTTAACTGAAGTGTAGCTTATTCTGTGAAGTCTTTCCTGATCTCAGGAAGACGGATTCTTTGCCCCCTTATGTGGCCCTTGTATCTTGCATATGGCTTCACTGAAAAAAATGTTTTCACAATTATTTTCCTTAAAGTCTATAAGTTCTATGGAGAAGCTAGTTTTAAATCTGCATAGCATGGTAGTTCTCAAACTCTACTCATCAGAATCATTAGAATCATCCAGGACTTGAAACACAGATTGCTGAGCCCTACCTGGCAGAGGTCCTGATTCAGTAGGTCTCTGATGGTATTTGCATTTCTTTTTTTTTTTTTTTTGTATTTGCATTTCTAACAAGGTTACTGAGGGTGTTGATGCTGCTGGCCTTGACCACACTTTGAGAACTGCTCATCTGTCAGCTGACCTAAAAACATGTTAAAAGAGGAGCTTATTCTAGATTGCTGTTTATCCCTCAGAACAAGTTGCTGATCAGTTTTCAGTAGAAAGAGGGATAAACAAGAAATCTCAGGTATGAAACAGATTCCCACACAACAGAGGATCAGAAGAGCTTACAGAAATCTACTATGGGTTTTTGTCTTCCCCTTGTAACCAGTTCTTTGGAATGGAGGAGAAAATAGAAAGGCAGACTTAACTCTGAGAAAAAGAACTTCAGATTTCAGTGTCTTCTGCTTTGAGTTTTTAGGTACTTTTATGTGTTTATCAAAAATACAGAAACTAATTTTAATTTGCATTATTTTGGTAAAGTGGATAGCACACAATAGGAATTAGACTTGGATTTTAAGCATTTTATAGAAACCATTGGATTTAAAATACTTGTCTGGGCCTACATTTAATCAAATTAATTCATTGGTGTTCTTCAATAAAATAATTTCACATTATGTGTTATAAAAATTTATTTATTTAAAAACATTTATTTATTTGCAAGGGAAGGAGAGAGAGAGAGAGAGCGCCCACTTGCCACATGTTTGTCCACAGGAGCAGTGGGGGCAGGGCAGAGGGAGAAGCAGGCTCTCCGCTGATCAAGGAGCCCTATATGGGGCTCCATCCCCAGGCCCTGGGATCATGCATGACCTGAGATGAAGGCAGACGCTTAATGGACTGAGCCCGGAAGTATAAAAAATTTACATAAGCCAAACTCATAAAAACAGAATAAAATGGTGGCTAGTAGAGCATGAGGGGGAGCATAGAGGGGTAGGGCAGATGTTTGTATAAATGTACACTGCGTAGTAAATAAGCCCTAGAGATCTAATGCACACCATAGTGAATATAGACAATACTACATTATAATTAACAAACTTGCTAAGAGAATAGAACTTAATTATTCCAGTCACTAAAGAAGAATTAAATAATGCTGTAGAGGTGTTAATTACCACTACAATGGCAATCATATTACATTATATAAATGAAAAAAATTAACAAGTTATACACCTAAAATTTACACATTATTTGTCAAATGAATTCAGAAAAAGGAAAATGAGACACAATTCAAATCTTGAGACTCTTCGGGAGCCAAGAATTGTTACTGGGTTGAGAAATTCAAGCTAAGAGGTCAAGTTTTACTGCCTTGAAATTGCACAGTTAAAAGAAAACATGGTTAGCAATTTTTTGCCTGATGTAAAGATCCACCCAGGTTTGTTATGTGAGTATATTATTATCTAAAGATTACATTTGTTATATACAAATACATGTTGCCAAAGTTTTTAAGCCCTTTGTTTTTGTGAATAGTTTGATTTCTGTAAGGGTGTTTATTTTACTCACATGTTGAGACTCTTGATCAGTAGGGCAAAGGGAAATTGCAAACACATGAAAGGCTTCCTCTCTTTCCGTGATGCAGGCCCTGGAAGTATAGATATGAACAAGGTATGTAACCTCTTTTCAAAAGAATTTGTAGTCTAGTGACAAAGATGGACGTGTAGATAACCAGTTGCAATAAAATGATGTAGATACTCTGATTGTGGTCTTGGCTGGGGGTCTTGGCTCCCAGCCAAGGCATTGGAAGCCAGTAAATAGGGAGTCCTCAATTCTGCAGAGGTGAGATTTGAGTCTCATGTGTAGGAGAAGTGATAAGATACACAGATAATGCTTATAATACTGAACAGAAAGTGATACGTATTAAAGGAGGTAGACTGATAAAAGTGTTCCTTGTTTCTAGAGAAAGGAATTATTTCTGTTTTAGGAGGTTAGGGAAGGCATCAGTAAGGAGGATGATAATTTTGCCATACATTCAGCGGCAAATTTCAGTTTGCAAAGAGCTTTCAAATATATCATCTGGGAGGCAGTTGAGCTATAGTAGGTTTGGCTCAGAGAGGTAGGGTGATCTACCCAGGGTCACATGTCAAGTGATGCAACCATGTATTTGAGTTCAGCGTTTCTGACCATTTATTCCACAAAGAAGCAGAGTGATCAGCTCGTATCACTTCCCTTCATTCCTCCTCCTGTCCCTGCCCAGTGGATTCCCAGCACATATTAGGGTAAAGCTTTCACTCTGGACCATAGCCTACAAGGTTCCATATGATCTGAGCACTGTATTCCCCTGCAGGGACTGGCCTTGGACAAGCCACCTTGCTTGTCCTGCACACTGGGTGTTTCAAGAACACACCAAGCTTGTTTTCATCCCAGAATTCTTAGGCATGCTTCTGTAGTTGTGTGGTAACTACACAGAAATCAGGGTGCCTGGCTGGCTCAGTCAGAAGAGCATATGAGTCTTGATCTGGGGGTCATGAGTTCGAGTCCCATGTTGGGAATAGAGATCACATAAACAAGTAAATAAATATTAAGAAAAAAAACCCCACACAGAAACCAACCCCTCACTTCAATGCCCTTTCTTGATTTGGCTCATTGTTAGGTTATTACCTCCTCAGACTTCCTTGACCTCTGCATCTAAGGCGCATGCCACCTTCCCATCAGCCTCCATCTCTCTGTGTTCTCTGTTATGATGGTTGTTACCACTATCAGAAGTTACAATATCTTCTGTTCATCTGTTGTCTTGTATTCCCAAGTACAATGTGAGTTTCATGGGGGGAGGCAGTAGGGAATTTTCTTTGTTTTCTGCTATTTCCCTAGTGCCTGGGGTATAGGAGGCACCTGATAAGTATATATTAAGTGAACAAATGAGTCTTTTAAGTGTTTAAGGTGTGATTGAGATTCTTCCAAGAGCTGGAAATGAACATCTTTGGAATGACTGTAATTTCTAGCATGCAGGTTGGAAATCTGGAATTTTCTTGGGACAAGGCTGATGCAAAACACACATTTTAATTGCATTTTTGGATTGCTCATTACTACTGTATAGAAATATGATTGCTTTTTGTATATTCATTTTGTATCCTGCAACCTTGCTGAACTTCAACTTTGTCGAATTATTAGCTCTGATAGGTTTTTTTGGTGGATTCCTTAGAATTTTCTGTATACAAGATCAGGACATTTGCAAATAGAGATAGTTTTGCCTTTTCTTTTCAAATCCCTTTATTTCTTTTTCTTGCTTAATTGTGCTGGTTGGAACCTCCAGTATGGAAGTGAATAGATGGGATTCCCAGAAAAGAAGTGGTGAGAGTAGAAACCCTCATACTTTTCTTGATCATAGTGGAAAAGCGTAGTCTTTTACCATTGATTGTAATAGCTTTGGGGTTTTCATCGATGCCCTTACTAAGATTGAGAAAGTTCTTTTTTCTTCCTTGTATGCCTAGTGTTGTTACTGTGAAAGGATGTATAGGGTTTTGACAAATGATTTTTCTGTGGTAAAGTGGACTTGTAGACTAGCAATTTTCTTTTTAAAGCACAGATTGCAAGACCAAAATTTTTTTCTTCACCCCCACACAGCAGAGGTCTGGGAGTCTCCCCCACGCCCCCAGCCCCTTTCCAAATCCTGTGAGCTCCCGAACTGCCTGGGGCAGTGTTTGTTGCAGGGTGAACTGTCTGAGAAGTATGCCTGGGCTTGTTCTCTTGGAACAACACTCCTGACAGGATGTTTCCCTGTTAAGTCCCAGGCACAAATTGCTGGAACGTGATGCCATACCTGCCATGTACACCGTTGCCATGTTTGTTTTGCGGGTGTAATACTGTCAAAGCAATGTTGAATGAACTGATTTCGAGCTGTTGATATAGTTCAGACCTTGGCAGTTCTCTAATCTTGAAGCTTTAGTGTTTGATTGCATTCGTTTGCCCTGCAAATAGTCAACCGTGTAAGTGATCTCAAAGTGAGAATATATCTAAAGCCTGTATTTATAATAGACAAGGTTCGAAGAAGAGCTGAGACCTTGTAAAATACACATATGGACTTCCTGAGTATGTAATAAAGACTTAACTTGTACCGGTTGGGGCCTGTCAAATAGCCATATTACAAGCATGATTTGGTGGCATGGGAGTTCTATTCTTGATGTTAAAATAACATCCAGCCAAGTGAGTTGGTGAAAAAAACAAGCTGTCAAATATGAGAGTGAAGGGTGAGGCAGGATATCCATAAAATCATATTGTGTTCGTTTAGCAAGTTCAGTAGTTTGAAGCATAGTCGCTTTTTGTTTGGAGAGTCTTCCCGTCCAATATTGTACCATACCTTCATTAAGATATTAAAATAGCACTAATGTTTCTTAGAACTTTTTGGATATTTATTGGAAAACAACATATATGCTGGGATATATACTGGGATCTCTTTTTAGCAGAGGGCCCTGCTCCTTTGGATCATTGAGTGTTATTGGATGGTATTTTAGTTTTAGTTGGATGTTTTTATATTACAGTCCATGTAGTGTCACTAAAAATGCTGAGATGCTGTGGCTTTGATTCAGATGGCTAAAAATTCAATGAGATCCTATGAGAAGGGCCTCATAATTTTACTGTTGAATTCTTACCAATTTGTCTATAAAGTATTGATTTATGTTATTATTATTAACTCCATTATACAAAATCAAAAGCTGAATCTTGTGCTGATTGCCTCCCTAAGGCCATATAATGAAATGGTAGAGAATGGATTTGATTGCAGGCAGCCTACCACCACATTTTGTGCTCTCAACCATATCCTAATTCAGTGACTAATTCTTCAGTTGCTTAAGTGTTATCTGTGACAAATACTAGAATTTTAGTGTCTTAGAGATAACTTTTTGAAGCTTTCAGCCCATAAGTGAAATAAACCCGTTTGGTTGTATTATTGACCCAAAAAGTCAGATGGTCTCTGCTTGAATGCTTCCAGCACTGAAGAGCTTACTACTTCATGTTGGCCAACTTTTTCATTATTCTAACTTATTTTGTGCCAATCTATAGGTCAGATTGTTTTCCTAGAATTATAGTATGCAGGATTGTTCTGCTATCCCAAAGCAGAGTGTTTTTTTCATAGGAACCTTTTGTAAGCTGAGATGGCATAAAGCCAAGAAACAATTACGATTAATTTATATGAAAAAAATTTTGAGCATTCCCAGACCCCAAAAATAACCTCTCCTAGGCTTCTCTGATACCTTAGGACATATCTTGCTAATGGATTCACAGAATAAGTCGAGATAAAGCACAGATGCTCATAGACACAGTTCAAAGCCATGGTGGCCTGATGCTGAGATGCTGAGTATAGTTCAGGAAGGAGCTTGGTGGGGCCACACCCACTGCTCAGGGTGCCTGCAGCCTTTGTAAAGGCTTGCTGCAGAACAGACATGGAACACTGTTTTCGCTTTTCACTCTTTTTCTGTGAAAGCAAAAATCCTCTTCCGATTTCTTTGGTTAGTGAAAATAGGTATGAATGCAGGTCTTTCTTGAAAGCAAAGTGATGTAAGGCGAAATTCTGAAAAGCACGGGGATATCTGTATTTCTATCTCTGCTTATTTTTTTAAAGATTTATTTATTTTTTTAAAAGAGAGTGCATGCACACACGCACGGGGGCAGGGTAGGAGCAAAGGGAGAGAGAGAGAGAGAGAGTGAGAGAGAGAGAGAGAGAGAGAGAGAAAGAATCTCAAGTAGACTGCCCACTGAGCACAAAGCCTGATGTGGGGCTTGATCTCATGACCCTGAGATCATGACCTAAGCTGAAATCAAGAGTCAGATGCTTAGTGGACTGAGCCATACAGACACCCTTGCTATCTCTGTTTAAACATATAGACAACTAAATACTTCAGATGTTTTTGTTGTTGTTGTTGTTGTTGTTGTTGTTGTTTTCTCAATTTTCCCTCAATACCCCCCCCTCCCCCAGGCATTACTAATCTGCTTACTCTTTTTATAAGCTTGTCTGTTCTGGACACTACATAAAAATGAAATCCTACAACATGTGGCCTTTTGTGACTGGCTTCTTTCACTTAGCATAATGCTTTCAAGGTTCACTCATCTTGTATGTATCAGAACCTTATTCATTATTATGGACAAATAATAGTCCCCTTATGAATATACCACATTATGTGGATGCATTCATCACTTGTTGGACATTTGAGTAGTTTCCATTTTTTGGCTAGTATGAGTTTTAATGCTGGTTTAAATGTTTGTTCTCCTTATTTTTGACGAACAGTCTGGTTTCACCCTGATTCTGCATTGTATTTACTTGTTGATTCATCTGAGTCTAATATTTTACATGGTAACATCTCGTATTGTGGGTTTTATTCGGTCTGGTTCCACTTTGTTGGATGTTTGAAATTTGGGTTTTTTGACCAATTGTGTGGTCTGTTCACTCCAACCTCGTGTCCGGTGCTAGCTGATTACATCTCCACTCTGGCTTCACTGAAATCATAGATCAAAATCCTGTTCAGTACGGAGTGGGTTCTCTGACACATGGCTTGTGAAGGTGGAGGAGGCAGGGCCACCTCCTTCCAGCCACTGGTCTGTGTACAGTTTGGCATCTAATACACTTTTATGTTAGTATGAAATATTTTAAATTATCAAAACTTTTTTGAGGGGGAAGCTTGGGTGGCTCAGTGGTTGAGCATCTACCTTTGGCTCAGGTCATGATCCTGAGGTCCTGGGTTCGAGTCTTGCATCGGGCTCCCTGCAGGGAGCCTGCTTTTCCCTCTGCCTATGATTCTGTCTCTCTCTGTGTGTCTGTCATGAATAAATAAACAAAATCTTAAAAAAAAAACAACAACTTGTTTTTAAACCTCTGCCAGCACCACGGTGTTCTGGTATTACAGGATTATCTCTGTCATTTTCTTATCTCTAGTTAGGTTAGTTAATTGTTTCATGTTCCAGCTCAGCCCAGAATTTGAATCCTGGCTCTTGCATCATTTATTACCAGAATGACCTTGGGCAAGTTACTGGAAGCTTGGTTAATTTCTCATCCGGAAAATGAGGATTACAGTAGCATTTACTTCCCGAGGTTGTTGAGAGGGCCGAATGAAGGAGTCGGGGTAGAGTCCTCATTGCTTGCCAGGCTCCCTGGTGACGGGAGGTATTTCATGAAGAAAATGGGAGCCAGATGGGCAGCCCGGGTGGCTCAGCGGTTTACCGCCGCCTTCAGCCCAGGGCCTGATCCTAGGGACCCAGGATCGAGTCCCATGTGGAGCTCCCCGCATGCAGCCTGCTTCTCCCTCTGCCTGTGTCTCTCTGTCTCTCTGTCTCTGTCTCTCATGAATAAATAAATAAAATCTTAAAAAAAAAATGAAAATGGGAGCCAGAGAATTTGCTGTGACTTTCTCAATGCCAAAGCTAGAGCTACACGCATCAGCTAGAATGTCTCCTGTTCCTTTGGAGCCTGTTCCCTGTTTCCGTTTCTGAAGGAAATGAAACTGTTGGTGATATCGGAGCTCACACCCGTGGAACTTTAGATGCTGTAGTAGTTGACCAGGTTCTGCACTGCCTCCTCCTCAGCATCTTTGAGTGTGAGTTTATCATTGTTGGCCACACGCCACAAAGATGTCAATCACCTCTCGAAACGCTGTGGGTCACCATCTAGAGACAACTGCCCAGGAGCATAGCCCTGCCCTTTGAGGATCTGCCTACCTTGTGATGGTGATAAGTGAGGATAGCTATCTTCCCATTCAGGTCTGCGAATTATTATTCATTCAGACTGGAATAATCTCTCGAGAGAACTGTGTGTTATCGCTGCATCATAATCGGATTTCAGTTTATCTCTTGGAGCTGTGACTCAGTCTTGTGGAATTCTAAGGACATCATTTAAAGAAAACGTGTCTGCTTGCTTTTCTAAAAGGGTGTTTGTTGCCCTCACATTTGTCAGACTTTCGGCTGTTATTTTCTCCTAGGATTTTATTTGTAAGTTAGCTCTGCACCCAACGTGGGGGCTCCAACTCACAACCCCAAGATCAAGAGTTAAGTGCTCCACCAACTGAGCTAGCCAGGGACCCCAGCCGCTGTTTCCAGAATATGGTACCAAGTTATCATTTGCAGATACTCACGTAGCCTCACCCTTTGAGGCCTTAGAAAAACCGAAAAGGCTCAGGGAAAAGAGGCATCTAATTGCTAATTCTCTTCAGATGCTATTGTAGAACTGATAACTGGTGTTTTCTGAATTCAAGGTGAAGGATATTTAAGTCAATATTTGTGTGTGGTTTTGTTTTTTTCTGTTATGTTGAGCAAAAAGTCAGGACTGTACTGTAGAGCAATGATTCTCAAAATTATGTTTAGAGATCAAAGGGAGAAACATCTTGCAAGAACCCTGTGAATTTATCTGAGCCCCACAAGAACAAGGTCCTTAAGATTTCTTTGTTGCTTGAATGTGCATTTTGACTGCCAGTTGTCAGGGTTCTTCCTGGGTTTGGTGTTCATAAATGTGAATATTTTATTTTTAGTTTATCATAGAAATAAAAAAAAAATCTTGAGCTTGTGGACTTTTGAGAAGTCTGTAGTGTTCTTCCTACTTCATTTTGAGAAACCTTGCCCCAGAGATGAGCTCACCGGTAGGAAGTGAGGATCTCTTTTGGTTTCTAGGGGCATGTAGTTGGCAGATTCAAGAAGTTCTAGATCTGACCATATGAGGTCATCTTCAGAGATTTTGTTTGCTTGCAATATTGCAGGTAATTTTAAAAAGATTATGTATGTATATGTATATATTACTTAAATCTATGTTTGACTTACTAACTTCAAATATTAGGCCATCTTATTTAGAGCTGACATCCATGTTTTTCTTAAATACCTGATATTTGTGCTCTACTGTCCTTGCATTTGTGCCTTGCCTCGACTGCTTTGAACTGCACTATTGCTTTGTCACTTGCTGACTTGGCTTCTTACTGGTCCCTGCCTGTTTCTATATGTGGCTTTCAGACCACTTGAGAAGGAGTGATGACTTGAGTGTGTTACCTGGGCTGCTACTTACCTGTGAGTGAGGAAACTATACTAGCTTCCCAGGGCTCCCAAAATTAAAAACTTAGAAGGAGAATCTATTCTTGACCTCTTTTTCCTTCCTATGGCTGTTGGTATACCTGGACTTGTGACTCCATCTCTGTGTGCTTCAACTGCCTCCACCTCTTCCTCCTGCCAAATCTCCCCATGGTCTCGCTCTGGTAAGGACGCTTGTCTTTGGATTTAGGACTCATCTGGATCATCTAGGATTAATATCTCCTGCCAGAATCCTTAACTTAATCACATATTCTGCTTGTAAGGTAGTATTTACTCTTTGATCATATAAGGTAATATTCATAAGTTCTGGAAATAAGGACATAGACTGAATTATTTGGGGGTGGTGGTGGTCAGGGGTCACTACTACTGTAGCCTAAAGCTGTAGATTTCTTCTAGCTGACAAGACATAAATGCAGAATGTTGGATGCTCAGCAAGAGCTGCCTGCTTGCTTTCCAGGGAATGAAGTGATGTATTGGTCTTCTGTTGCATCCTTCTGTTTTTTGTTCAGTAAAAACTTGGCACGTACTAGGGACTGGGTAGGCATGGGGGGTATACCCTTCAAAGCATTACAGCTGCTAGGTCTGTCCTTAATTGGGTTTGCATTCCACTGGAGACTCTGTGAGTTCTGCTTTGAACTCTCACCACCCACTAGCCATACAGACTTTTTCCTCACTCTCCCTGTTCTCAGAGAATCCTGCCCATCGTCCACGATTGACAGCCTCGTTTCTGGTTGAGTGCTCTATGTGAACAGGAAAATTCATAGTAGTCATAGGAGAGGAAATGAAGCGATGTGGTTGGTGGGCAAGGGACAGCCATTAATGTCTTGTCATTTCCCCAAAATGAAAGCTATCCTGTGAAGAGCTCAGCATAGAACCAGAGGTATATGATATGGCTATTTCCAACACCAAAATGGGGTTTCTCTCCATTGTTTGGTAGATGTTGATTGTCATCAGCATGATTGTCACCATTGTCATCCTCCTCTTCCTCTTCATCATTCTCTTCCTCCTCATGAGTTCGACTTGTAGAACATCTGTGAAAGGTCAAGCTTGTGCCAAGTACTCTTGGCAATTAAACATTACCATGTTTAATTCCCATACAATTTCCCCGAGGGAGCGACTATTATCATCCCATTTAACAGATGAGATAAATGAGCCTTGGGGGAGAAGTTACTGTTTATATTCCTGTGGTTATGTAACCTGCCTCTTTATTCATCCTTCACAATGGGCTTTCAGGTTTTAAGGAAAGGAAGTCTAACAAACACAAACATTAAAGGCAATGCAATGATTTTTTTTTCAAGGTCCATTTGCTTTTGGATATTTCATATCTTGTTTGGTTTCTTAGTTCACTTTCAGAATATAATGGATCTGAAATAAACAGGGCCCTAGTCTTTGGAGTTTCTTTTCCTTTGCTGCTATAAGTGGGAAGGTCTTTGCATATCAGAGGAGAGGGTTGATGGATTGTATTGTGTCTCTCAATGTTTGGGAGTTTCTGAAGAGCTTAGCATGGAGATGTGGGAAAATCAGGGGAGAGCTCTGCCAGCTTTGGCTGGAGGGGATCCAAGCAGGTTGTTTTCTGATTATATGCAATTAGAAGCATGGTTACCGAGAAGAATCTGAAGCTTAACCATTTGGTCTTCTCCTTGAAGTACCCTGTTAGCTCTGAAGTACTTGGTTCTACTGAAATGCGTGGAATTCCTTTCTCTTCTCTTTCTTGTCTCCCTTCCTCCCTCCTTCAAATATATATAGAACACCTATCATAAAGCATTGTTCTTGGCATTGGGGCTACAGCAGTAAACAGAAACAGCTGAAAACCCTTGTGTCAATGGGCATTTATTTAACTGGGACAAAATGGAAACCGCAGGAGAGCCAGAAGCCACAACGCATGGTTATCCTGTGGACTGCAGCTATTGTGTGAGTACTTTGTTAGGGAGTGATTATTTTTATTAATCTGGGGGAGAGACATTTTATAAATGTTTATTTCTCCTTACTTTCTTTATTAATGCATTTTTAAAGGAAAAATCACTGACTTAGTTCTGACTCTCATTTAGGTAAGTGATTCCAATTCATTTAAGGCTTACCAGCTTCTGTGTTTTGTCCTGCTGCAGATGGGCTCAAGGTTCTGTTTAGAAGATGGACCCTTAGTACTTAGAGAAACTTAATCCAGGTTTAGGAGTGTTAACAGATGCCTTATGAAATCTGACAGGGATTAAGAATCGAAAGTAATTTCTTTGTTTGGTTTGGGGAGGGGTGGGGCCCAAATCTAGATGCATGGTCATGAACCATAATTTCAGTGCTTATGACTTAGAAAAATTAAAAGCTGGAAGTAAAGCTTTCTTGCTGTAAAGATCTGAGATTTAGGATGGATGGGTCTCATTTTGCTTTGCATTTATATTTAATGGCCCAGGTCTCTTTCCTGTGGGCTGGTGTACATTTAACTAATGAATGCCTTCTGAGGAGACCTTGCTGGCAGTAACGAGGTCATGCCCAGCCTCCCCATCTGGAAGCCCCGGAGGGAAATCTGGCCCAGTGACCAGCGGGCCTCTTGCAGGGCTTACCTGCAGACTTGTTTTCACGCTCCCTACTCGCCTGGATTGTTAGTTTATAAAAATCAAAGGCCCAGGCACAAGCCCACGTGCCAACCCTGAGTTATTAAATCTGCTCTTCTGGCCGTTTCTCACAGCCGCAGAGCTTGCCCACCAGCCACAGATCCTGACCCCGTGCTGTGCTGTGTGCCTTTCCCTGCCTTGGGCCGTCAGCCTTCCAATTTGTAAAGCCATCGTTAAATTGAGTTCAGACTGTTGATTCCATTTTTCTCGTGTACAGTTTGTCAGTTCTTTCTGCTTTAATGCCTCGTGTGAGGACTTTCCTTGGCCAGCCGCGGGGGGAGTCTTCGTTCTGTTCTCTTATGCCTGCTTCGGGGCTGGGGGCAGCCTAGGAACCTCTGGTGGTGCCAGGAATGCAACCGAGGAGTTCCGAGTGCTGGGCCACCTGGGCACGCAGAGAGGTGGCCCATCGCCCCCAGGACAGGTGTGCCTGTGCCAAGGGCACTGCTGAGAAAAGAGAGGCCTGAGCCCTCAGCAGACTCCTCTGCGATGGCTCTGCTGCACTTTGTACCAAGTGCGCCCCTGCTGACCTGGGATAATGTTTGAACTCCACATCTGGCTGAAAAGGAGAAAGGAGGCTTGTGCTATTTATGGCTTCTGATTATTCTATATGTAGTGGAAGCTTAGGTCTATGAGTATGTATGTTTTTTTAAAAATTAAGAATAGCTTTTGATACTGAGTAACCAGGTAGTAGATGAGTGGGAGTTTTTCCTTTATGAAATCACTGTAGCTAACAATGGAGACAAAGTGGTGGAAATGGAGGATTGCCATTTTGCAGCCACTAATGGATTGCCAAATCTAGGCATGGGCATCAACACTTAATCATATTACAAAAAAAACCCCATTTTATGAGCTTCTGGTGGTAGACACATTATATCTTAGAAAATAAACAAGTCTTATAACTCCCTGCCCCATCTACCTCTTACCCCCACCCACAAAACCCCCCCAAATCAAGACAAAAACCACATGTGAATCTATTCAAGTGTACCAACCTAAGGGAATTCTGGAGGAATTAAAAACATCATAAAGGGTACCATAGGAATACAGAAGGCAAATTCTAGACTGACCAAAGATTTGGATTTAAAAAAAAAAAAAAAGGGGATTTATTTATTTATTTATTTATTTATTTATTTATTTTGGTGGGAGGGGCAGAGAGAGAGAAAGAATCTCAAGCTGACTCCAAGCAGTGTAGAGCCCTGTGGTGGAGCTTGATGTCAAAATCCTGGGATCACAACCTGAGGCGAAACCAAGAGTTGGATGCTTAACTGACTTCATCAACCAGATGCCTCAGATCTGGATTATTTAATGAGTAAATTGCATTGGGGAAATAAAAAGAGATGAAGAGGAAAGACCTACTGGTCAAGCTCTGTATGGACCTGATCTGGATCCTGATTCAAATGAATTAATTAGTCCAAACTAGGCACTTGGAAATTATAACATGGATTGGAAATGGTAGTATATTAGGAGAATATTTTAAAGTTGTTTAGGGATGATGATGGTTTTATGGATTTTTTTTTTTTAAGTAGGCTCCATGCCCAGTGAGGGGCCCGACATACGACTTGAACTCGACTCCTGAGATCAAGGCCTGAGCTGAGATCGAGAGTTAGAGGTTTGACTGAGCCACTCAGGCACTCCAATTTTATGATTTTTTAAAAAAATGAGTATTTATTTATTTATTTATTTATTTATGGAACATAACATCAAGATTTTATTGTCTTCATAACAAAATATGAAGTTTAGAACTGGATCACTTGGCCCTTTCTCTTCTTATCTCCTCCCAGTTCAAAATGCTTGCATCGCTTAATAGCCAGCATTCTCTTAGATCTGCAGTTGGGCTCAACACATTCAAGCCTCAGCACAATCTTCTTTGTAGTTTTAGCCTTTTCCTGGAAGATTGGCTTAGTCTGTCCACCATAGCCACTCTGCTTCTGGTCATAATGCCGCTTTCCCTGGGTGTAAAGAGAATCTTTGCCTTTCTTGTACTGTGTCACTTTGTGGGGTTGGTGCTTACCACACTTCTTGCAGAAAGTCCAGCGGGTTTTCGGAACATTCACCAATCGTTGTGAGAGCGCTATCGGCACCATGAGCCTCTATTTAAAAAGTATTTATGGTTTCAGGTAATATGCAAGGAGGGAATTTAGGTAGGCATCATGGAAAAATATTGGCCTTGGGTTCATAATCCTGTGAGGCTGGGGACTGAATAAAATATATGGGAGTGGAGCTTCCATTTATATTTGTGTTTATTGGAAATTTTCCAGGTTTAGAAATAAAAACAGGAGATAGGGTAAGTTATCTCCAAAAAAAGCTTTTCCTAATATAAAAGCTACATATGTTCATTGTAATAAACACGGTAAAATAAATATGCTTTTGCATTAGTTACCTTGAATACCTTGGTGTACTTGGGTATATATTTGTCTTAGATTTCTTTTTTTGATGAAAATTGTATTCTGTTGTAATCTGCCCTCTACATTGAACTGTTTATTTTGCGTGTTCTAGGCCGTTACTCTTCTAAAACCTTTAGAATTGATCATGGAGAAATGTTTAATGCTTACACCATGATTTTATTTAACTGTTCCTTATTGTTAAATAAATGGTGCTTATAATTTTGGATATTATAATGAGTGCTGTGATGAAAATCCCTCTAACTAAATCCCAACACTTGGCCTACTTTCCTAAAATAAATTCCTCGGAAATCTAAGGCGTGTTTGTCCCTAGTGTATCGGGTAGCTTTTGCTTGCACACTGTGCTTGTGAAACGTTCTTCGCTTTCTTTCAGAATGGTAAGCCTCATCTTTTCAGTATCCTTCCTGTTTCATAAACTTGTCGAGATGTTCACAAATGTCCACACAATTGCCTGTTGTTCCCTAGATCTTTGAAAGGTGCCATATTCTCATTGGAGCTTGGAAAGAAGATATAATCTTTATTACTTAGGTGGAGCCTTGTAATGACTGTAAAATAAAAATGAATATTCAGCATTTCATCAAGCTAAAAACAATGAGGCCCGCCCTATGCTTTGACATTTATTAGTCTGAAGGGGAAATTTCCTTGGTAAGCATGGAGCATTGCAGGAGCTACCAGATGACTTTGCAGCATCAGTGTTCCAGACAGATTTGGGAGAAGAACATAACACTGCCCCTGCTAGTGTTTTAAAATGCTTTGGGTTGGGTCAGTTGGGTGCGGCCAGCTGCTAGGGTGGTACAGAGACCTCGTAGAAACGTATTTTGTGATCAGAGGTCACCTCTCATTTCTCTGTCCGGTTTTTCTTTTTTCACCCTGGCAGTGAGAGACTGGACCTTCCTTGAAATCCACTGTGTTTCCAAATTCCACACTGGAGCTTGTCCGTTTCTTTTCTCTGGATGCAGGGACTTTGGTAACTAAAGACTGAATTGTTTGGTTTTGGAGGTGGGTTAATGAGGAGTGGTAGCTTAGGTCTTTTTGGGCCTCTAGATAACAGAAATAGGAGTCGCTCATCTAATTTGACAGTGCTTAGGATGAAAACAAGAGCTCTACTTAGGCCTTCTGTGAACAGAACTGCTTAGGACCCTTGCTTAGTCTCGTGTCCTCCTCCTGATGGGGAGGTCTTTTTTGCACAGGCCTTGGAGAAAAGTGAGTGATTAACTCTAGTTTAGTGGTTAAAAGCAAAGGCTCTGTAATGCAGACAGGACCGAGTTTGCATCATAGCTGTGCCATGTGTAGTTTTGTGATCTTTTTCAGATGTGAACTTGTGCCTTCCATTTCCACATTTGTAAAATGGGGGACAGTAGTAGAACCTACCTCACAGGTTGGCTGTGAGGAGTCAATAAAATAAAAATGAAGTAATATATATGTTTACAGTGATTAGAGCAGTGCCTGGTGTGTAATAATGGCTTTATAAATAATAATTACTGATATGCTAGCTTTTTAAGAAGCATTTTAAGGCATCTCATCCAGCACAGCGATTGCATATAGTAGGCAGTTAGCTAATGCTTGTTACACGGTCAGTTTAATTGTATAACAGTTCATTTAACTCTTCTAGATCAACTGTGCTACCCTTTGGTTTGAATTTATTTACACCCCACAGAAAGGAGCAGATGAGGCTACTAGTTTTTCCTCTCATCAGGCTCTGTAGAATTCAATCCATTATGTACATAGCACCTACCCTAACAAGGGTGATCACAATCACATTTAAATTATACTGTGTACCTACAGAGTTTCAGCAGATGCGTGAATATTAAGTTATTAATAACTAATTGGGTGCTAATTACGTGCCCTGGGAGTTCTTGGAGCTGATAAAGAGGTGTCACCTACTGTGTCAGGCCTCTGTTCAGCCCTGGAAAATCATTTTTGGCAGATGTGCCGAAGTTCACTTTTGAGCTCTAGATTTCTGACATCGTCTTCCACAAGCCTTGGTTTTATTTTTTTGAGCTCATGAAACCTTCCCCTGAAATTGATGCGACTTCCAGTGGAAATTCCATTTGCAAAGATGGGATAGCCAGTAAGCAACCATAGTTTTTTGTCTGTGAGGAGATACTAGAACTAAGAGTCATCTCTGGGAAGTATTAAAAAATGTTGAAGGGAATCCATGAGTAATTCTAAAGGCCAGTGGGGTTTTTTTTTTTTTTTTTTTTTTTTTTGCCAGTGGGGTTTTTTGGTGTATTTGGGGAGATGCTCTATTTTTGAAGGAAACTTCAAGTTGGATCTTGCAAGATTTCACTTAAACGCTAAGGATACACATCTCACATTAGCCTCCCCATAGCCCATCAGTATTTCATCAGTCATTCTAATTCCATCCTAGTTGGTAATAGTTTGGCTTTTGTTAACTGGAAGAGAGCTCTAAGTTAGAAATCCTGGATGCAGGTCATCAGGCAAGGAATATGTTCTATGATATCTAACATTTATGGAAACATATAAAATTAAAGGAGCTATTTTTAATGAGATAATCATTGAAAATACTACCTCTCTTCCTTTTATCTCTCATTACTGGTAAGCTTTAAATTGCTGGAACAGGCAAGGTACTCTTCTGTCTTTAAGTCAATACAATGAGAGAGTGAGGTGTTGCTTCATGATTGACAGAACCCATTTGCTGCTAGGGACTTATTAGAATATTAGGGTTTCCTGATTTGCTTTGTCTTTTAAAATTAGCTTCATAAACGCACACACTTGAACAGACTCCTGAGTTTGGGTGTTACCTTTCCTCCTACCCAACTAAGAACATTTAAAAAGAATCAAAGCATTTCTAGGCTAGGGATAAAAATATATTTTAAGTGATATAAGGGAAAACTGAAGATGGAAGTAAATAAACGAGAGCTTAGGTTTAGCAAATATTGACAACGATTAACACCTCTTATTGGTCAAATTGGCTGAAAACCCAGTGTTTGAGTTGAACCACAGGAAATAAAAACTACCCAGTTGGGTTGTGGTTGATGGCTTTGTCCACACTACACATACCAGTTCCATCCTGTGTGTTTGCCTGTCTGCTGTCTGAAACCCCTTTCTGGGTTTGGGCCTTGTCTGCTCTGAGTCGTGCTGGAGGCAGAGCCTGTCTGACAGTCAGGTTTCCAGCTTCTCTTGCAGCTAATATGGGGGCATGTGACCTGGATTCCACCAGTTACATACGTCTCCCTTGGACTTTGGATCCATAGCTGGTATTGCCAAGATGCAGGGACAGAGGAAAAGCCATCTTGGCAGTGGCCACAACATCCTGTTGACAGGCAGCAGTGGGTAGTTGGAGGGGCCTCTTTGCCTTAACTGACTTGAGTCTTGTGCTTGGTTATCTAGCCCTGAGGTTGGCATGTTTTTTCTGTTAGTAAATATTTCAGGCTTTGTGGGATATACAATCTTTTTTGGAACTACTCAACTCTGCTGTTGTAGTGTGAAAGCAGCCATGGACAGTATATATAGATGTGGATATAGTTTGCCAATCCCTGATCTAGCCTACCCAGTGATCCTGAGAACTAAGCTACCTCATACTTGCAACACATTCTTTTTCTTAGATTGGGCAAAATTGGTTTATTTTTCTTGCCTCCAGGATGCTCGTTCCTACTTGTAGACTCCTTCGTTCTAATTTACTGTATGGAGGGGCTGTAAAATCCCACCTGTTTTATACACAGATAGGGGCTGTTCCTACCTCCAAAGAGATGGCAGCTCTCAGGATAAAATATGGCTCACTCCCAATTCTCTGTAGTATTAATTCTTAACTGAATGTATACTCTTTGTCTAAAACTCTTTTGGAGTTATACATCCTGAAATCCTTGCATTTGAAACGTTGTTTCCCCCTAAAGGGTTCTGTGTACCCTTTACTTGGTCTCCCCTAATAGTACATTCTATATAATTGTAGTATGACTTTAAAGCTAGGAGTTTGATTTAACATTTGTAGACTTTGTTCTGATCTCACTAGTTAGGCACACACTCAGTTGTGTATGTGATGTGCCTGTGTGTTTTTCTGTGCATTATTATCATATGTGTAGACTCATGTAACCATCACCACAGTCAAGATATAGGACTGTTCCATTGCCACAGAGGTTGCATGTGCTTCCCCTTTAGAGCTGCACTGAGCCCGTCCCTAACCCCTGGCTATCATTAATTTGTTGTCGTTTAACCTTGTAACCTTTTGGGGCTGGTTTTCTCCACTCAGCACAATTCTTTGGACCCGTCCATGCTGTTGGTCCCTTTTTGTTCCTGAGTAGTGTTCCGTGGTAGGGATGTAGTTTGGTTTTGTAAACCGTTCATCTATTGAAGGACTTCTGGGTTTTTAGTCTGGGGATATTACAAATAAAGCTGCTATGAACATTCACATACAGGTTTTTGATTGAATTTAAGTTTTCATTTCTCTGAGATAAACACCCAAGAGTGCAATTGTAGGGTCATGCGGTAAGCACACATTTAGTTTTATAGGCAATTACCAAACTATTTTCCTTAGCTGGGTGCACGGCAACTTGTATTCGCAATGTTGGAAGGGTTCTTCCTGCCTTTTTATTTTATCCTCTTTAAAACCATTATCTCGGTTAGTTTTACTAAAACAATAATTGCAATTCTCTTACGTGCCAGATATTATTTATACTAAGCACCATACACATAGTATCTAATTTAATCCTCGTAACAAATCCTCAAGCAAGGCTGATACCATGGTTTTCTCATGAGAGGGAAACTGAGTCAGAGTGTAATTAACTTGTTCAAGTTCACCCAGGACATTAATAGGCAGATCTGCAATTCAAACTTTGTCTTTGGAGCTAGTGTTCTTAACCACCTCTCTAGACTGCTTTTCTTTTTCCTTTTTGAAGATTTTATTTATTTATTCATGAGAGACAGGAGAGAGAGAGAGAGAGAGAGAGAGAGAGACAGAGAGGCAGAGACACAAGCAGAGGGAGAAGCAGGCTCCATGTAGGGAGCTTGATGTGGGACTTGATCCCGGGACTCCAGATCAGGCCCCGGACTGAAGGCAGCGCTAACCCGCTGAGCCACCCGGGCTGCCCCTAGACTGACTGCTTTTCTAAAGTACCACTAAATGTTCGATTCACTCAGTGCCTTCAGATGTTTCCTTATAAAGTATCTCAAGTCTGATGATGGCATTTTTGAAGCCCATGATAGCCTGCCCACCTACTAACACTCTCCTGCACCTATTGTGAATCCTCTGTTGCTTTGGATCATATTTGCCCTCCTGGCTTTTGACGTACCTGAAGTCTAAGACTTTTCACAACTTCGTGGTAAGTGGGGGCTTAATGTTTGACTAAATGGATCTTGTTGCGTGGTCACCTGGGAATATTCTAACAGTGCAAGTGGTAAGGAATCTATCATGGCATGTGGTGAACTGGAGATGAAGACTTTGAATTTTAACTCAACACATTTGTGTGGCTGTAGGTTTGTTACCTGTGGAAATTTGTTCCATGTCCAAGCCCTCATAACTGAATGTTAGGTGAACTTAACAGAATCTAACCACTAGAGATTCCCTGGCATCCCCAAGGAATCCATCCTTTTCTTCCTTGAATGCCTTTATGTGTTCCAGACACAGTTCTAGGTTCCAAGGACCCAGATGTAAGACACTTAGCCTACCCCCTATCAGGATACACACATTCACTAAAAGGAATGTCAAAAGGGAGAATCCAAGGAAAGAATGAAATGCTCTTACATACTCTTGTGATAGAAGAGAAATTTCCTCCTGGAACACACATCTTGAAATACCTAATTTTTTCTGTTCTGACACAAAAAGCCTTTCATTTTGTGCCAGTGGCTAGCTGCAGGGTGTTTGATTGGGGTGGCTCCAGGCTAATGTACCAAGGGAATGCCTGCACCTCCTAGGCTTTCTGCTGCAGAACACACGCTCCTGACACACTCATTTGGCTGCCATCTGGAATCAACTTCTTCCAAAGAGAAGGGGTAGAAAATGTTCTATTACGTTCTATTACTCTCTATTGGAAGAATAATGGCATATTGATCGAATGTTTCCCAAGAGAATGTTTTCATGTGCTTCCTGTATATTTCAAACTCTAAATAGGAAAAGGAGTAATGGTGGCAGTGGGTGCGTCAGGTAGTGAATCTCCACTTTGAAGACTCTGATCTTTGTTGAAGTAATTATTTAGTGAGAAAATAAAGGATGAGCCCATAAGCTAAGAAATGCATACAGGTTTAACACAGAGTAGTGATGTCCAGGAGCAGTCATGTGTGAGTTTACTACTGAGGTAGAAAAAAAGCTAGTAGAACTTTGCTCTCAATCAGAATAACAACTAGGTTATTGTGTTAAGTGTAGTGCAGGGTTCTTTGTATTTTGACTACTCTCAGAAGTATGTTTGTCCTATTTAACACTAAGCAAACTGACACTATTTTACTCAAGATCACATGGTTGGTGACGGGGCTTGTGGAGCCTGGGTTTGGGGTTTGGACTCTGCTTTATTCTGTCCCTAAACCTGTTATTTGAGCCAGCATGCTATATTCTGTTTTGCCAGAAGCAGACTGTACCCTTTACAAAGAGCAGCCAGGAGGTCCTAATAAACGTGGCACTGGGGTTTACTACTAACCCTAATAAGGGACATCTCTCTCTCTCTCTCTCTCTCTCTTCTTTTCGATTTCTCTTTGTCCTTAATTCTCCTTTCTTTTCTTCTGAAAAGGAAAAATAAAAATATAAGCACCAGGGGTTAGGATGCCTGGTAATTTTGGTCTTCCCAGTAGAAATGCAGTGATACATCCTAAAAATATGAAAAGCACAGCTCTATCCTGCTGTCGAGAAATGATCTTTTGATGCACAAGAGTTACAAAACGGAATCAATGAAGCCAAGGGTGGAGGCTACATATACCGTAATCCTGAAAACGTGGAATGCCAGCGAAGTATTACAGAATTGGCCATTGCCACGTTCCTGGGAACATTAGCGGGAATGTGTAATACAAGATTTTTGTGGAATGAGACTCATGTTCGAAGAGCAGAGTGGAGAGCTCTGCACAAAACTGCTGAGAAGCAGCCAGAAAAGGGCTCATGAATGATTGAGCCCTGGCCAGGAGAAAGGATATTTGGCACCTGACTTAATAGGATGCACTGTTATCCAACGGTTGGATGCATCCGCTGTTTTCGGGAGGAGGACTGTGGGACTTCTCTTGGGGTGATGACTGAGGAAGGAAGTTTTGTGTTTGAGCCCATGTGTTTCTCACCAGCAGTGTTCTTTTCTGTGGAACGAATGTTTCTGAGCCCTAGTGTGAACATTTAATGGAATTAAATAAGCATTTCATCATCAAACGAAGTCAGGTTTTATTTTCAGATTTATTAATGGGATAATTTTTGGCTGCTTTGTGTTCTTTTAACTCTTGA